>NC_137086.1:62302845-63502845 GCF_951640355.1 Cnephaeus nilssonii | reverse complement strand
TATTAACTCCTCTTTTATTGCCAATTAAATATTCTAATTGGCACATTGTAGACATACAGCTATTAGATGCGATTTTAGTGTAATGTGTTTGTAATGGTCTGGAGTGTTAAGGTTCTGGCAGGCCCGGTGAGGTCCCTTTGACTTCTCTGATAGTGACTGCACGGTAATCCGACCAGAGTGGTGAGCGCATCACCAAGTTAGTGGCCTCACAAGAAGAGGAACTCCTCTCCCATCTCCCTCACATTACTTGGAAGAAATGAGGTCTCTTTCTCCTGGCTCCAAATGAGAACCAAAGGATGTTTACCATTTCTGAAGGAACTTAGATGTTCACAGCGTTTTCCAGCGCTCTGGTTAACTAGCCCCCAAGCATCCCTGCAAGGAAAGCTGTAGGAAACCCTGTCCAGTCCTGACATTTTACCAGGGAACAGAGGCAAATGTTTAGAAAACTTGACAATGGTCTGAGAGCTCCCACAAATGGAACGAACCTGGAGGAGATGTCGTTTTTATTCACATCTTCAACTCCAGTGGTATGCCCTGAAGGAAATACTTCTCATGACCCTGGGAAACTACAATTCATCCACTTGTATCTTCATCTAAACCATCTAACCCATAATGATATTCCTCTCAACCAGTCAACTTGAAGATCTGTCCATACTTGCACTTGCTAACAAAAGGTGTTGTTCAAAAGGCCAGACAGGCAACCGGAGCCCTCCACAAGGAGATGTAAGAAGTGTACTTCTTCCAGTCCCATCTGCAATCTGGGGAACGCCTCTCTTATGTTTCCTTCTGAGAACAAATGGAACCAGCCCACGAATGCAAGGGGTGTACACGTGCAACGCACACGGCCCTCTCCACACGCATCTGAGATTAAGAGCGTTGTTTCTGGGTGATCAGTCTGCTCCCTGAAAGGTCAGAATTTTCTAGTAAATATTTTTGATAACTCCATCCTGTCTAAACTAACAGTAACAGCAAAATTAAAAATCAAACAGCATGCTAGAAAAAAGAGACTAAATTCCACTGGTAAGCCAACGGTGGCATTAATAACAGTAATTAAATATTCACATTAGTGTTACACTGTTTTATGGAACCCATTTCTCTGGACCTCTCAAGACTCCAGGTAGCCTATGTTTTAGAAAGGGACTCATTATCCCTATGCCACAAAAAAGCTTTGGCCCAGAAAATGAAGAGACTTGTCTCAGCTATAAACTGGTGACACGGTAGAGACATGAATTCAGGTCTCCAAACTCTCTGCTAACTAAATAACAGCCCGGACGAGTCATAGAAAAGTCAACACAAACAGAGTGTCAGCTGTTATTTACACTGCCTACAATAAATGTTTGTTCCAGAAAAAAACAAAACAGTTCAAACAAGATGGGAAATAGTTTAAACACAAAGGGTTCAATATAGGAGGAAAATATGTTTGCCTTTGCTGCAGCGGAGGAGCTGGTCGGGAAGGAGGCCCGTGGGGCTGCGGACACAGGACCGGCGAGGGACCTGAGCACGGCTCACTCCACTCCCAGCCCCCCGGGTTCCCACCTTTGACCTGGAATGTGACTGATCTTCTTCAACAAGCGAACTTTAGATTTGTGTTATAAATAATGACCAAGTGTCCTAATTCTGATACAGGGCTAAGTAACAAAGAAGAAAGAGAAACTTAACTGGGAATCTAGGAGGCTACAAAGTGATAGAACCCGAGAGAGAAAGAGCCCTCTCGCAGGCTTCCTGGTGGGCTGGGAGGTCCTGTGGTTGACACCACATGGTTTGTGTAGGCGGCAGCGGTGTTTCTGTATGGAGGGGATTCGAACGTGGCACCTGACACAATTCGCCTCAAGTAGGAAAGCCGCTGTAGGGAAAAGCTGGGGTTCTTTGAATATCCCAAAGGCTGTCCTGCAAAAGAAGGGCTGGATTTACTCTGAATAGCGCCAGAGGGCAAGACGAGGGAGTGACAGGCAGGAATACACAGCCCAGAGTAGAGAGGAACTTGCTAATAATCAGAACTGCTTAGCCATGGCCAGGGCTGCCTGGGGACACCGGAGCCTTGTCTCCCACCGGCCTCCAGCAGAGGCTCAGGTGCCCACCGGCAAGGATGTGGAGAGGGTAGCCAGCACTGGGAAAGATGTGAGGCAAACAAAAGCCAGGACTTTTTCACATGCTAGTATTCCACGGCGGTTTTCTGCGGAGGCCTCCATGGTGGCACTGCTACGGCTTCATCACTGACTCAGGTGGGCTTCCCAAGTGTGGCCTCCAAACCCAAGTGTTTGTTAGAATCAGCTGGGGAAGCGACTTAACCATAAAGACATCCAGACCCATATTATAAAACTCCTAAATCCTACTCTCCAGAGTGGGCCTAAGAATCTGTGTGTTTAAAAAGCTCCCACATGACTTTCTGGCAGACCAATTTAGAACCACTGGTAAGTTCTTTTGTGCCTACATCTTCGTTTGTAAAATAGAGTTAATGATAGTTTTTCCCTTAATGAATCATATAGATAAAACTTTTTTTAATATATTTTATTGATTTTTTTATAGAGAGGAAGAGAGAGGGATAGAGAGTTAGAAACATCGATCAGCTGCCTCTTGCACACCCCCTACTGGGGATGTGCCCGCAACCAAGGTACATGCCCTTGACCGGAATTGAACCTGGGACCCTTCAGTCCGCAGGCCGACGCTCTATCCACTGAGCCAAACCAGTTTCGGCCATATAGATAAAACTTGATAACATATGTAAAATACTTAGTACGGTGCCTATTTTGAGTAAACACACCTTAAAAATGTGTTCTCTGCACTACATGATCAAGCTTGAGAGCCTTCATTGATTAAAAATGATGACAGTTGGGCCCTGGCTGGTGTTTCTCAGTGGTTAGAGCATCAGCCCACGCACCGAAGGGTTCTATCCCCAGTCAAGAGCACATACCTCGATTGCAGGTTCGAGAGGCAACCACTGGATGTGTCTCTCTCTCATCTCTCTCTCTCCTTCCCTCCTTTCTTCTCTCCCTCCCTTCTACTCACTAAAAATCAATGGGAAAAATACCCTTGGGTGAGGATTAATAAACAAAAAATGAGCACAGTCTGGCTTATGTCAACTTCATACTTGGCCATTTCCTATTTTCTTATCTGATGTCCTTCAGGCAACACCAACAAAATCTGATGCAATATAATTTGAATAAAATGCCTTCCCTGTGCACATTACCTTATAATTAACTTAACACAGAGTTGCATTTAAAAGTTGAATGTAGTACAGTAGAAAGTCTCTGAAGTTTGGTTGCTTTGCAACAGTTAGAAGCTGAAGATGAAAATTCTCTACAAATAATGAGTTTAAAACTCATATTTATTCCCATATATTCAGGTAAAGATAAAAGACCCCATTTCTCTTTCCCTGTAGCAAGCAGTCACACTCACTCATTTAAAACCTGCAATGCACTGAGCGGAAGAAGATCCTGTTCTGACGTGTAGATCACCACAAATGGCTTCTGTTCTTTAATTGGCAATTTGCTTGTAGACACCAGGGTGAGGGTTACCCCAGACAGAAAGGAAGAAAGAAGGTAATTGGAGCAATTTATATCACATGAAAAAAAGTCTCCAGATTTCTGTATTCCTAGTTACAAGTTATCAGACTGTTTCTGTTTGGGTGGTTTTATACCAAAAAAATTGCCAAGCGTGGCTGCTTAAGCGCATCTAAAGGTTAAACTCCGAGCAGCGCATCCGTATGTGAGAAGAAGGAACTGCCAAACACTTCACCTTTTGCCGACTGAAACAAGCCGACCAACAGATGTGCAATCATTGTTGCTGTAATTGTTGTTAAGTAGAAACCCGAGCATTTTTAAAGCATACATCACTTTTTGAAGCAGTCATTTAACGCGTAAGGGTCAACTCTCCTGTTCATGGCTGACTCGGGATCTCTGTGTTTCATTTATGCACACACTCTAATTCCCCTGAATTGTTACACAGCACTCATCATTATTCTCAGATGTGTTCCTGGAAAGCTGGAAGCTGAATTCTAATCAGCTCTATTTTCACATTGTTCCACACGTGATAATTTTAGAAATGCCTTAGCTTCAATTCTGACTGACTGTAACTGGCCACAGCTTCTAGGGTTCTCTCCTCCTCCCCTTCTCCATGCCCACTCCAGGTTCTCTCCTCCTCCCCTTCTCCATGCCCACTCCAGGTTCTCTCCTCCCTCCTCCCCTTCTCCATGCCCACTCCAGGTTCTCTCCTCCTCTCCTTCTCCATGCCCACTCCAGGTTCTCTCCTCCCTCCTCCCCTTCTCCATGCCCACTCCAGGTTCTCTCCTCCCTCCTCCCCTTCTCCATGCCCACTCCAGGTTCTCTCCTCCTCTCCTTCTCCATACTCACTCCAGGTTCTCTCCTCCTCTCCTTCTCCATGCCCACTCCAGGTTCTCTCCTCCTCCCCTTCTCCATGCCCACTCCAGGTTCTCTCCTCCTCCCCTTCTCCATGCCCACTCCAGGTTCTCTCCTCCTCTCCTTCTCCATACTCACTCCAGGTTCTCTCCTCCTCTCCTTCTCCATGCCAACTCCAGGTTCTCTCCTCCTCCCCTTCTCCATGCCCACTCCAGGTTCTCTCCTCCTCTCCTTCTCCATACTCACTCCAGGTTCTCTCCTCCCTCCTCCCCTTCTCCATGCCCACTCCAGGTCCTCTCCTCCTCTCCTTCTCCATACTCACTCCAGGTTCTCTCCTCCTCTCCTTCTCCATACTCACTCCAGGTTCTCTCCTCCTCTCCTTCTCCATGCCCACTCCAGGTTCTCTCCTCCTCTCCTTCTCCATACTCACTCCAGGTTCTCTCCTCCTCTCCTTCTCCATACTCACTCCAGGTTCTCTCCTCCTCTCCTTCTCCATGCCAACTCCAGGTTCTCTCCTCCTCCCCTTCTCCATGCCCACTCCAGGTTCTCTCCTCCTCTCCTTCTCCATACTCACTCCAGGTTCTCTCCTCCTCTCCTTCTCCATGCCAACTCCAGGTTCTCTCCTCCTCCCCTTCTCCATGCCCACTCCAGGTTCTCTCCTCCTCCCCTTCTCCATGCCCACTCCAGGTTCTCTCCTCCCTCCTCCCCTTCTCCATGCCCACTCCAGGTTCTCTCCTCCCTCCTCCCCTTCTCCATGCCCACTCCAGGTCCTCTCCTCCCTCCTCTCCTTCTCCATGCCCACTCCAGGTTCTCTCCTCCTCCCCCTCTCCATGCCCACTCCAGGTCCTCTCCTCCCTCCTCCCCTTCTCCATGCCCACTCCAGGTTCTCTCCTCCCTCCTCCCCTTCTCCATGCCCACTCCAGGTCCTCTCCTCCCTCCTCTCCTTCTCCATGCCCACTCCAGGTTCTCTCCTCCTCCCCTTCTCCATGCCCACTCCAGGTTCTCTCCTCCCTCCTCCCCTTCTCCATGCCCACTCCAGGTTCTCTCCTCCCTCCTCCCCTTCTCCATGCCCACTCCAGGTCCTCTCCTCCCTCCTCCCCTTCTCCATGCCCACTCCAGGTTCTCTCCTCCCTCCTCCCCTTCTCCATGCCCACTCCAGGTTCTCTCCTCCTCCCCTTCTCCATGCCCACTCCAGGTTCTCTCCTCCCTCCTCCCCTTCTCCATGCCCACTCCAGGTTCTCTCCTCCCTCCTCCCCTTCTCCATGCCCACTCCAGGTTCTCTCCTCCTCCCCTTCTCCATGCCCACTCCAGGTTCTCTCCTCCCTCCTCCCCTTCTCCATACTCACTCCAGGTTCTCTCCTCCCTCCTCCCCTTCTCCATGCCCACTCCAGGTTCTCTCCTCCCTCCTCCCCTTCTCCATACTCACTCCAGGTTCTCTCCTCCCTCCTCCCCTTCTCCATGCCCACTCCAGGTTCTCTCCTACCTCCTCCCCTTCTCCATGCCCACTCCAGGTTCTCTCCTCCCTCCTCCCCTTCTCCATGCCCACTCCAGGTTCTCTCCTCCCTCCTCCCCTTCTCCATACCCACTCCAGGTTCTCTCCTCTGGTTCTGTGAGGCCCCTGGTCTGACGGTAAGTGCACCAAACTTTGGCTCCATTCTAAAGCTGAACAAATGGCTCTTGGAAGAACCTGGAAGGAGCACCCCTAAAAATGCTTTGAGCAGAACCATAGGTAAATACCAGACGATGAACTAAATGGGCTGGCACTTTTGTTAAGAAACAGAACTGTGTTTTTTCCTTTTTTTGTCTGCGAGTCAGCTGCCTTTTTCCCATGAAGCAATTCTGCCCATTTCCCAGGCTCAGGGGGTATATATTCAAGGTGCACACGGCACAGCAGATGTGGTTGTCGGCAGGTAGTCCAGTATGTAAATCCAGCTTGCTCAACTAAACACCATTCATCATGTATGTTTAGGCCTTCTGATGTCTGCAACTAAATATAAACAAGGAAAGAATCACTAACTGGAGACTCCTAGCCAATGAGATGGGATGGCTGGGAAAATCAGCTCTATTTTAACCACAGAATGAGTTATTTTGGCCTCGTGTAAATGGAGTCATTTAAAATTAAATCAGTACATTAAGGAGCTCAGGCTGTCCCTCTAAGTCAGCGGTCGCCAACCTTTCGGACCTCACGGACCACCAGCTGGCTGCTCTAAGTGACCCCCTGTCTTTAAGGGAACACGCTGTGCACCCCTAGAGAGCAGGCCCCTGGAGGAATCCGCAGCGGGGCTGGGGCCACTTGCTGTCTGGCCACACTGTGAGGAGACTGTCCTGTTGGCAAAGGCTGCAACCCCCGGAAAGTGCCACGTCTGACAACTGCTGGTGCCCTTTGCTTTTCGGGTTTACTGCGTGTGGGGTCGATGCCATGAATGCTGAGAACCCACCACATCATAAACATTGACCTGTGTGGTCTTCGTTCAGTAAGTGTCTGGGACACCTCACAGACTTTCTGCAGCAGAAATGCCATTTGAAACATGCTCCCAAAATAACTACCATTGCTGTTTCTTCAGTTTGTGTTTTCTTTATTCTTGCCATTTTATCTTCATTTACCTCCTTCCTGTTGCCCCTCTGACCTTCACTGAGTCCTTGGCTACTTAATGCACAGATTTCATTTTAAATGACTCAAATGGCATTTTTCAATGAAGTGCACAATGAAGTCCAGCACTTTCCTTCTGGGTGTTGGACATCCGCCTTGGACCATCTTACTATGCTCTAGTCTGTCATGGGCTGAACTATGTCCTCCAAAATTCATATATTGAAGCTCTAACTCCCACTACTTCAGAATGTGACCTTATTTGGAAACTAGAGGCCCAGTGCATGAAAATTCATGCACGGGAGGGGGGGCGTCCCTCAGCCTGGCCTGCCCCCTCTCACAGTCCGGGAGCCCTCAGGGATGGGAGGTGATCACACCTCTGCTGCTGCCACTGCCAGCAGCACAAGCCCTAGCCGGCCCTGGTTACCTGAGCCTCGGGCGGCCCTGGGCAGCTGGGCAGCCAACATCCGAGGCTTGCCTGCGCCTCAGGCCAGCCCTGGGTGGCTGGGAGGCTGAGCGGACTGGGGGACTTCAGAGGTAGGCACGCCTTGCAGCGCGCCTGCCACCCTGGCAGGGCTGAGGGTACTGGGCGCCGCCATCTTGTGGCTGTAGGCGCTGCCATCTTTGAAGGCGTGGCAGTCAATTAGCATATTCCTCCTTATTGGCCGTGGGTGCTGCCATCTTTGAGGGCATGGCAATCAGTTAGCATATTCCCTCCTTATTGGCCGTGGGTGCCGCCATCTTTAAGGGTATGGCAATCAGTTAGCATATTCCCTCCTTATTGGCCGTGGGTGCCGCCATCTTTGCAACAGCGTGAGGGTCAATTAGCATATCCCCCTTTATTAGATAGGATAATGTCATTGTAGATGTAATTAATTCAGGTGAGGTCAAAGTGGAATAGGGTGGCCCTAATCCCATATAGTTTGTGTCCTTATAAAAAAAGAGGGAAATCTGAACTCAGCAGGCATGCAGGGAGAAGGCAATGGGAACATGCAGTAGAGATCAGGATGATGCCAAAGGATGAACAGATGTGCTCTCGCGGCCCTCCGAAGGAACCAACCCTGCCAATACCTTGACTGTGGTTGGAGTCCTAGTCTCCAGAAATATGCACTGGTAGGGTCCCTAGTGGCTGCCGGCTGCTGGCTGCCGGCCAGGGCCTCCCTCCCTTCCCCAGGCCAGGCCTCACTCCCTTCTCCCAGCGGCTGCTGCCTTGCCCCCTGGTCGAACTCCCGGTCGAGGGGACAATTTGCATACTATGCTTTTATTATATAGGGCAGAAAACGAGAACATGTGGCCGATATGATGTCAGCTCAGAGGAGCCAGTCTCTCACAGATATGGAGATTCAGTAGAAAATTCCAGCAGAAAGACCACTGTCAAGTCCCCGTCATGGCTTAGCCACGGATCAGGCACTTGATCATCCTGAGCACTGGTGTCCTCGTGTGGTTCTGTTAAAGCCCCAGGCACAGCTCCCCATCCAAAGCAAACATCCAGCTCTAACTGAGCTGGACGACTCTTGTATTTTACTGTCAATCTCTCACCCTTGAAAGTTCCCACTTTCTGGGCTTCTGGACTTTTCTGCCTCCTAGCTCTCCTGCCTCTCTGGTCCTTCCCCACCTGTAAAAGGCGCTCCTCAATTTGCTTTCATTCTAGTCACTCCCTGTGCTCTCCCCAGGGAGCTGGCCCCCCGTCCAAGCCTGCATTTCCATCCTAACCTCTCATCTCCTGAGCGGCAATCTCTAGGAGACAACCATGTGAATATGCTAATATGCCCTGCAATTACATATACTTAGATTTATACTTTTGCTAAACAGTATTTTCACAGTTGATCAACACAACATGAAGAAAAAAGATGACTTGAAAAATGATTTGTTAATAGATTAATCTCTTAAAGAAGGTTAACTCATTCCAGCCACTTGCTTACAATATTTTTTGGTTTTACCTGGTAAAAAGTTACAGCACAAGTTGTCTCAGAATTCTGAATCAGACGGTACAAAATAGGTAATGTGCTTCCACAGTATCCCACATGAAGATACCCAGGTCCTCCCTGAGACAGGAGGACTGGGAAGAACTAAAGGCAAAGGCCCCACAGAGTGCTTCCTGACCTTGCTTATCCTGACCCTGGAGAACTAAGGAATACTTTGCAAATGGTCACTGCCACTTAGAGGCAATTTAAAGTCCTTCTTTGAATGCTAGCAGATAGAAAGGTAAAGAGAGGCAGCAGGAAGCTTGGATAGGTAAAAGTATTCTAATTTAAATGTTCAAAAGGACCATTATAGGATCTTAATTCCTGCCAGTAAACAGAGCATTTAATTATATGGCAATGAGCTATAAATTCAACCCCCCTGGAAAGGAAACTCAGCAGAGAGCTCTGCGCTCCAGGGAGCAGCCTTCCTTTCGCTCAACAGCCTGAGCTAATGCCCCAGGACCCCGGGTGGTGATGAGATACGTGTAGAGAAAACCCAGTTAGGGGACAGAAGGCCCAAAGCAGCTGGCCATGAGCCAAGTTCGATGTCAAGGCTCCCAAGTAAAGCATGGCAAATGCCCGTCCCCCAATCCACCTCTGCTAAAACCTCGTAGGCATGCCAAGCTCAATGCCTTCATTCAGTAAACAAGTCCTTAGGCAGCACGGCGAAGTTTGGGGCAATGGTCATGCGCTTCTAGCAAAGAGCTCTTCTTTATTGGAGAGCCTGAGAACTGAAGGAAACAACACACAGTAAGAGCAACAGAGGAGCGCCAAGGCTGCTTGCTTCTCTTGCTCTGAGCATCCGACCTCGGTTCCTCCCTGAAGCACCCTTCCCGGAGCACAGCCGGAGAGCACGTGGCCACAAGCACTGGTGTTTCCTGGAAATTGTCAGGCCAGAACCATCCTGTTTCTAGACATGGCAACAGCAGTGGCAAAAAATAAAAATAAAATAAAATAAAGCAACCTGTTAATTACGGGAATAACCAAGGAAACGTCACTATAATTAAGGAAAATCTCAAATTCTGGTATTTTATCACTATTTCCAGGTTTCACTTTTTTTTTTTTTAATAGGTTCTGGCCAAATTCCCAGCATGCATTATCTGATGAGGTTTCAAATGATGGCGCGCACACACTAACCCACTGCAGTTGTTCCTGTGCTTGTTTCTCTGCGGGTCCCTGCTCAGAAGCCTTTGGTGCCTGTGTGCTGTCACAGGGCCTTGCGGTCCAGCTCCTGGGCCCCACGCCACCTGGCCCCCACGCCACCTGGCCCCCACGCCACCTGGCCAGCCTGAACGCAGCAACATCCCACGCAGCCAGATTCATCCTGAAGCACCGGCCACTCGCCTGGGAGCGTGAAGTCTGGTTCGGAGGCAGGTTAACATGCTCGTAATCAAGGCAGAGTTGAAAGTTAAAAGAGACTAGAGAAATGTAAATCTCTTGCAAACCAGGTGGATTTCCTGCGATAACACAAGTCTCTCTGTCAAATCAGAGTAGAAATGCAAAGTTGCTGGAGTCTAGGGCATGGAAAGATGCTCCCGCCACTAATTTGTTCCCCTGAACTCTGCCTTGTCCTCTATCAGTTATGTCTCCAACTACAAACAGAGATAACTTCTTATCTAATGCAGCGATAATTAAAATGTCACCCCTGAGACGCCAAGAATGCTTCTGCTGCGAGAACTATGGACACTCGGTGTCACGCTCAGACCTGAGCGAGGAGCGCCCTTCCCGGGAGAACTCACTCCCTTCCAGAGCTTTCAGAAAAGCTCCCCACTGGAGAGTGAAGACCTGCCACCTCAACACCGCGTGCGGGGCGGGGTGCGGGGCGGCGTGCAGCTGAGCGCCTGGAGAATGAGCGCCCACGTCTCGCAACACGGCGGTTCTGGCCTTCGGAACCTACTGCCTTTTTCTCTGCACAACTGAGTGAGATGCCGTACACTCTCCTGCTGAAGGCTTTGCTGTTGACTCCGTTTGAGTTGGTAAAACTGCTTCCCAACTGTGTAGTTCCTTTCCCATTCTCTCCCCTTTTTCCTTTTAATAAACTCCCTGCTGAGGCACAAGAGGCTGGAGCAGTGCAACCGAAGGTCCCCCGTGAATGCTAAAAATGATTTAATCTGCTGGCAATCTTTCTTTCAAGAGCGGGGAGCATGGTCTCCTGGGCCAGCGCAATGCTATCAACATTATATATGTGTGGTAGGGAGAATAATGGCCCCCAAAGACATCGCCTCCGAATCCCCGGAACCTGTGACGATGTTACCTTACAAGGCAGAAGAGGCTTTGCAGATGTGATTAAGTTAAGGATCTTGAGCTGGGGAGATTATCCTGGATTATCCCTGTGGGCCCAACCTCATCACAAAGAGGGAGGCGCGGAGTCTGAGAAGCAGAGGTCAGAGCCCGGCGACTGCTGGCTTTGAAGACGGGGAAGAGACCGTGAGTCCAGGCACGTGGAAAGCCTCCCGAAGTGGGAGAAAGCCAGGAAACAGCTCCTCCCTGGGGTCCCCCAGGAGGAACACTATCCTGCCGACACCCTGATTTTAGCCCAGTGACACCCATTTCAGACTTCTAAGCTTCAGAACCGGAAGACAGTAAATGTGTGCTGTTTTAAGCCACGAAATTTGTGGTGATTTGCCCCAGCAGCAAATGACAATCAAGGAGTTTGGGGAAACAGGGGAGGGAACACCCTGCTAGTCCCCAAAGTCTACTCCTATTATTCCAACTCTCGATGACCTGTTCCATTAACAGGTGAAGTGCCCTAACCAGGTGAAGTGCCCTTTATTTAAAAAGGCCCAGCATGCAGAATTCTTACTAGACCAGACCCCATTTAAGCCACACCTCTAATTTTAGCCAAGAGGAAAATAAGAACTCAGAGAGGTTCAAAGAATGCCCAGAGACACCCAGCCAATCGGAGACTTCTGCTGACTTTCTAACCCAATTCTCTAAATTTCCTGTCTCCTGCTATACTGTGAACAATGCTGTCCCTCAGAAACATTCTTCCTTCCTCTTCTAGGTTGATTCCCTTGGTAAATTGTCCTTTGAATTAAATAATTTAATTATTAAAATGTACACAGGTTGCATATTCCAACTGGGAAGTAGCACAGAGTGGGCTCAAAGAAATTCAGTTCGCATCACAATGTCAGTCCGTGGGCTAAGATGGAGCACTCGGCTGCCGCAGACAGACATCCGGAAGCCAGGAGATCCGGCTTCTCCCAAATGTAGAACATATAGAACAGGTTTATCAGGTTATAGGTTCTATGAATACTATCCAAAACACAGAGCACAGCTTCTGCCACCTCAAACTCAGAGCTTTATAAGGCTTTTTTATTTTTATTATTTTGACCCAAAAGCATTCACAGTCACAGGTCCCTTAATGACCGGGATCCCTTCTGAGAAATGAGCTGTTCGGCGATTTCGTCATTGTGCAAACATCATAAATGTGCTTATGCAAACCTAGATGGGATAGCCTACCGTTAGACTGCATGGTCTGGCCTACTGCTCCTGGGCCACAAGCTTGTACAGCAGGAACTGCACAGAACAACACAAGATAAACACAAGCACGAGAGAAAAGGATGCGATCAAGAGATGGGGAACGGGAGATGCAGGAGTCTGCTGCCAGCGTCACAGAGCACCCCGTCTTACAGCAAATTCTGTTTTATAAGTAGCAAGGGTACAATCTAAAATAATGATGGAAAGTATAGTAAAGACATAAACCAGTAACACAGTTATTTATTGTCGTTATCAAGCATCACGTCCTGTACATAATTGTATCCGCTAGACGTTCATACGCCTGGCAGCAGGTTTGTTTACACAGCACCACCACAAACTCGTGAGCCCTGTGTTGAGCTATGACATTAGGATGGCTACGGCATCACTCGGCAATAGGAATGTTCAGCTCCATTGTAATCTTATGGGACTGCCATTGTCTATGCGGCCCATCATTAGCCTTAACATCGCTGTGTGGCACGTGCGTATATTTAGAGCTGCAAGAGACTCCACGATCATTAATTCAATCCTTCATTAGTCGGAGAATTCCCTCTACAAGAGCATGTAAATATGACTTGGTCTTGACCCAGAAGCACAAAGCAATACCTCAGAGGGCCCTGTTTCTGGCCCCGGCATCAAGTCTGGCTTTTAATCAGCGGCACAAAACGATGACAGAGAACAGGCTCCTTCGGCTGAAGGCTATGCTAAGTGAATGAACTTGCAAACATCTCCCAATGAAGGAATTCAAAAATCAAATTCAAAATAATATGTCCAATGGAATTCAGCATGATATTCAGAAGAGCATACTTAATCTACAAAAGAGAGCCAAATAAAAACTAGCAAACTAGCTGAATTCAAGTTCCTCAACTGAGCTGTAAACTCCTCAGGGCAGACACTGCCTGAACATACTTCTCATTCTTGCCTGTTGCCCCTTCTTTTACAACGGTGCGCAATCAGGACGTGCTGAGTTCAACTGGAATGCACAGACCCTGCTGAACAGCTCTCAGGAATGAGGAGATCCTCCGAAACATGTTTACGAAATGAACTGTACCTTCCTCCAGCCCTGCAACAGAACTCGGAGTTCCCCAGCTCCATAAACACTTGCAGATATAATCTAAACTTTTCCTGGTGGCAGTTCCGGAACCAGCGTTTGCGCCTTGATTTGAGGCTCATTGTCCTCTGGGCCCAGGCTGATCTCTGATGGCTGTCCATGCTGTGCCGAGTGCTGGGTGAATGGGGTGCTACCAGACCCGCCGCAGGAAAAGATTAGGAAGTCAGGTGGTGGTCCGTGAGCTCCTGGCCATGAAGACAGAGCATCAGCCTTATTTCCCCTGGTTCTTGACTGTTACTCTTGTCGCTATCACTTAAGTAGGGTATCACATACGGCGCGCCACCCCCCACCCGCTGTCATCTATCTAGACTCAGACACAATACACTGACCAAGAATAAGGGCCACGATCTGCAGAAAGAGTTTAAGAGAGCAGCAGCATCCTCTAAGAGAGAGCCAGAGAGAACACCTGCTGGGCTTGAAAACCAGAATGCCACAGCGACTGGCACTATCGCCAGTGTCCTACTTGAGCTTAAGCCCAAATGTGTCCTGGTTTCCTCACCGGCCTGCTGCGGTAGGTTATGCTGATGACTAGAGAGAATGTCGATAACATGCTATTAGTTATTAGCAGCTCTTAGCCATTATTGCCATGTGTATAGTATTACATGCTGTTTATTGCAATTCTCTTTGGCTCTGTCAAAGAATATATTACTTCTAATTAACGCATTAATATAGTTCACCTTGAAGGTTTTCCTTTTTCACTTTAGATCTCTATCTGGGGCCTCGGCTGAAACTAAAAACCAAATCCCTGTGCAGATATGTTACCCCTCCTATAAACTGTTCTCTGGAAGCTTGAGGACACGAGGCAGAAGGAAAGCCTACCACCCAGCTGCATAACGAAAGGGAAGGTAAAGTCTGTACATCAGGAGAAAAACAAGAGGTAAGACTCAGGGGGGAAAACGCATAGTCAGCACCTAGCACTAACCAGTTTGCCTCAGATGTTCTCCTAGAAGGAAATAATTTGTATTGTTTGGGCCAAATGACAAATTATAGGTTAAGATTACGAATCGTTGCATTTTGGAGGCTTCTGTGGCCAATTTCTACTTCAGAGCAGGAGGGCATTGTCCTCTTCAGAAGACAAAGGGAAGGAGAGCCCTCTGCCTAACAGAACGAGGCTGTGCCCTGACTCCAGCATTCACTGGCCACACCTGGGCATGTGCTTAACCCCTCACTGTCCCACTCGCCCCGTCTGTCAAGTGGAACCCTAGGATTGGCTGCCATATAGGGCATCCTGCCAGCCTGAGTCACCCAGCTGTCGTTTACAGCTCTTGCATATATGTGTATTTTTTAAATTTTTAAAGAAAGAAATTCCTATTGACATTTCCTTCCTTGATTTAGTAATTTTTTAATATCTAGTTCCTTGAAAAGCTTTTAAAGAGGGCTTTGCCAAAGTATATGAGCATATATGTTTTCTTAACTTTAATTTTTCATGATAAATTTTTCTCATAAAAAATTCATATCCTTCCTAGGTAAACATAACGTCAGGAAAAATTGGGATATATTGAAATATGAACTAATGAATAAATAAATGAGCAAACTAACAAAGTTGATAATGGACTGTGCACTGTCCTATATGCCTAAATTATCTAATTTTAGCAAGAACTGTTACTAACCAGTGACAGCCTCACAATGGTTTCTGGATGCTAAATATAGACTGGGTCCAAATTCCCAAAATCTCACCCTGGCTTTATCACACATACTTGGCAAAAGAATGTTACTCTGATAAAGCCTTCTGGTCTGGCCATGCTTACTTAAAAATGCCCCCAACTTGTACTGTCTTACACGTAACAGCCCTCGAGCCAGTCTGTACTGAGAAGTCCTTGATCCCACCACTGCCACAAAAAGTGCACCAGTTGTGTCCAAGCTGTTGTGTGAATAATCTGATATTGCAGAATGGAGGAAAAACACTGAGGGCTACATTATAGCCATAAAACTGACAAGTGAAGCTATTTGGTCATGATTTTATCATTGAGTCATGACCTTCAGGATAACTCAAGCTACAATTAATACTTGAAAACCCCTTGGCGTATAGTGTGACATGCATTCTTATAAAATGGGTCTTGCAATAATATATTTGAATTCCTAAGCCCTTATAGACAATATTGGTCTCCTTAATTTTATTTTAAACACCAAAGAGCACTTTTCTTTTCACAACTATGAGAAAGTCTTTCAATCCGCTCCTTTGTAATTAAGGCAGATCTAAGCCGCCTGACTCCACCACGCCGTAAGAGAGAGTCCTATAAGCTCTGAGTTCTTACTGGCTCACTTTCCAAACAGTCGCCTGTCTTCATGCTCTGGCTGTAACTCTAAGCCTCCTGCTTGTTCAAGGCAGTCAAGGAGAGATTCAGCAGTGTCTTCATGATAAAATCACTCTGCCTGCCTGGCACAACGGCTTTGCCAAGCATCCCTGTCAGTGCCCACTCTCCCCTGCAGCTGGAAACACTAACACAGAAATACAGTTCGTACTCCTCTCCAAGCGCAGCCTCAGCTTCTGCTCAGAACAGAAAGCGGCTGCTGCCAGAGCCGCTTCCTCCCTCACACAAGAGGGGTCACCAGATGCCTTGGGAGTCTGAGGAAAGCTGTGGGCTCTCGTCGTAGAAAATACCGAGAAAAAAAAGAAAAAGAGAAAGGGGGTTGGGAGGAGGAGGAGGGAGGGAGGGAAGGAGAGAGGAAGGAAAGACAGGTGCTGACCTGTGTGGCTCAGTTGGTTGAGTGTCCTCTGTTCACTGAAACATCTCCAGTTTGATTCCCTGTCAGGGCACATGCCCAGGATGCAGGTTCGATCCCCGGATGGGGTGCGTTCCAGAGGTAAGTCATCAATGTTTCTCTCTCTCTCCTTCTCACTCCCTCTCTAAAATCAATAAAATGTATTTTTTTAAAAAATAAAGAAATGCACATATGATGTGAGGGGGTTCCCTGACCTCCGGGTCAAGAATCTCAGCTTTCCAAGGCTAAGAGAGGGAGAATGGGGTTGATGAGATGGGGTGAGGTACAGAAAGAGGGAGAGGGACACAGAGAGCCAAAACAAGCGACAGAGCACTGGAGCAAGTGCTTCGAGGAGAAGTGGCTTTCTCCCCTTCTCTCGAGCCTGGGAACCAGGAATCTGGGTCCTGCTCCAGGTTCTAACTTCTATCTTGAGCAAGTTCTTAGAAAACATTCCTCAATGAGTACAATGAAGGGCATTAGCTAGACAACTTTAAAGCACTTTACACATGTGTGAACTCATTTAATCTGACACCAATCCTTTGTGATAGGTATTACACTTTTCCAGGGTTCACAGTTGACAAAATAATTATGCATCACGACGAAGCAACAGAAGGGGATTAGAACTCGGAACACCTGGTTCAGAGCCCATGCTCTTAATCGCTACTGTGTGATTCCTGCCTTCAACTAGGTCACACCGGGAGAACGATTACAGTACCAAAAAAAAACAGAAACAAAAAACAGTGAAATGAACATAACTATAAAATATACATAAAGTGGAGATATTTAACAAAAAAAGAAATGCTGTTTTGTGTCTTACATACACTGATTAAAATACATTTATTTATCATGAAGGTACTGTCCAATTTCATAATCTTAATATTTAAAATATCATACAGATAACTCCCTTTCTTGAGAGAATAAAGTTATATTCAACAAAGAATAATTTACAAATGTGGGTGTTTTCACTGGTTATCACTGTGCACTTCTTACACATGGTTATTAGCATACTCATATCAGCTACTTTATTACCAGGAAACACAATAGCTGAGTATACAAAATGATCAGTGTCTGTCTTAAAGCAATTTGGGGAAGGCAGCGAAGATACTAACCATGACACTAATGATTAACTACAAAAAAACACATTTAGTCAAGTACAATAAATTTGGGATTGCAGAATTACTTGTGATGCAATCTAACACTTTCTTAATATCTTCCCACACATAAAAAAAAAAGTCAAAGTGATGAGCAGGAGGTCTCTAGCTCTTTTTTAACACAAGTGTATGAATTCCCCCCTACAGCCTCTTGCAATTATCCAAGAGAGTCATCTGATATAAAACATCTTTCTCCTTGCCTTGACTAGGCCAATTCCAAGCTCCACGCCCTGGCCAATTACTCCTCATCCCAAAGTTCCCAGGCCACCTCAATGCTACTACCCTTTATTGCAACATGCAAGCCCTCCATCAGGCCCTTCAACTCAGCTCCCTATACCCTGAACTCCAAAACCACTCACAGCCTGACTGCTGCCATTCCCAAATCCATTGAGCACACTGGCGATGTCAGAATCACCCAGGACTGTGGATCCTCTGTACCTCAGTAGAATCCCAGAGACTCTGGATTCCCCGGTGATTCTGGAAAACAACTAGATTTGAGGACCACTAGACTCACATTTAGTTGTAGATATTGGCTTTCTCTACTGTAAAATGAGGGACCTGGGCTGGAGAGATGATCTCCAAGGTTCCCTCCAAACAGAGCGAAGAGCCCAGCTTCAAGAGCTGTTTTATGGATACTGTTGTGGATGGGCTACTTAGCAAATCGTGTGCAGATGCTGGGTTAGCTCTTGCTCCAAAAGAACCTTCTACACGGGTTTTAAGATATCAGCACTTGACTTACTATAGACAGAAAACTGCAGAAATCACTCTATTAAATGCCAGGGTACCAAGAAAATACAAGTTCTGACTTTCTGTTTATTTGTTAAGGAAACCCCAGAAAGTGCTACCTATAACATAGCTGGTCTGTGAGAATTATGAAGCATGTTGCTGAACTGTCATAAGAATTCACACACCTAATAGAAAGTAATGGTGAGAAAAATAAGATAGTGGTTCTTCTTGTTATAATATCAATGGGATAATCCAGGTAACAAGTCAAGTCCAGGAAATATATTAATGGGCCATTCTATTAAAAGGGGACTTTTCTAGCTGGGCTTTGAGTCAGAGGTCCCACAGAGGAAGTAGTTGTGTGATGTATGGCCAGGACAGAAGGGGTTAGGGGTTATTTTGTTCACTTTATTGGTGCTTTATTTTACTTTGAATTTGAATGCAGTGGAGTAAGGTTGCAGATCTTCCAACTGGCTACAAGCCCCATCACATCCACTTGTGTTACTCCTTCTTGGCCCAGAATGTATTTGAATTGTGACCATTGTGCTAAATAATTATGTTAACATGATTATATAAGCAATTATATCTTACCATCATGTAATATGAGTATATTCACATACCATATTTTATTTGCTTCTTATAATCCTGTTTACTAATTAGTAAGCTAATCTATCTATCTATATATATAAAAGCCTAAGTGACCATTACAACCAGTCGACTGAACAACCAGTTGACCAGTCACTATGATGCACTGACCACCAGAGGGCAGACACTCAACACAGGAGCTACCCCTGGTGGTCAGTGCGCTCCCACAGCCAACCTCCTGAGACTGGCCAACCTCCCACAGTCCCTCCTCCCAGCCAGCCGGCCCCAATGGCTCTGATCGGGACTGGGTGAGACGGCCCGTATCGGCCCCAATTGCCAGCCAGGACGAGGGACCCCACCCGTGCACGAATTTGTGCACCTGGCCTCTAGTAAAAATAAACAAACAAACAAACAAACAAACAAACAAACAAACCCTGAGTAACTTGCACAGGCCAAGACCTAAGATCTGAATGTCATATAATAACATTAAGTGGGAATTTTGAAATCTGATTATCACTTAAAGGTCAGTCATTCTGTATTTCCATGGGGAAGTCCTGGGAAAGTCAGGTGCCTTTGTTTTTCTCTCCAGCGTTCCTGGGCTTCCAATAGCAAAGAAAAAGTTTTAGAAAACGTTAGTTTTCAAAAGAAGTCATTCAACAAGGTACTAACAAAATGAATTCAGCAGTGTACAAATGGATTATACACCATGACTAGGTGAAGATATTCAAGGAATGCAAGGTTGGTTCAACATACAAAAATCAGTCAATGTAATAAGCCATACCAATAGAATAAAGGACAAAATCCACATCACCATCTTAATAGATGCAGAAAAAGCCTGTGACAAAATCAAATACTCTTTTCATGATAAAAACAATATAAAAACTCAACAAACCAGAAATTGAAAGGAACTTCATCAACCTGATAAAACCTATGAAAACCCACAGATATTATTAAAGTAAATGACTGAAAGCTTTCCTCCAAGACCACAAACTAGCAAAGGATATCCATCCACCCTTACCACTGCTATTCAACATTATTCCGGTGGTTCTAACAGGCCAATTGGGCAAAAAAAAAAAAGAAAAGATATCCAGATTGGAAAGGAAGAAGCAAAACTATCTCTATGCACAGATGACATGATCTTGTATATATAAAATCTTAGGCAAAGCACACACACACTCTCTCACACAACTATTTGGACTAACAAATACATTCAGCAAGGTTGCAGAGTGCAAGATCAATATACAAAATAAAATGTAAAAATATCAATGATTCATGCTTCCATCACTCAATAATTACTAACAACTAAAAATATTGCTCTTTTAATGTCATTAATCTCAACCTGACTAAAAAGAATATAAAATTCAGAATTTACTTTAGCATTTTTAAAACTATGACATTTGGTTAAGAAAAATGTTTCCTGGTATATACACAATTCTAGAAAATGTGGAGGGAAAGATACTTTTGTTAATATAGCCCAGAGGTTAAGTGATGAGAAATAGAAGAGTTTGAAGCCACAAAAGATCTTCTGTTAGACCCACTAAAGAACACTATCTTCTCAAGTTTTAATTTTCCTCTAAGGGTTTTTAATTCAGAGTGATTGCAACTTTATAGCAGTTGCAATCAGTTCAAAATATTGCACTGTGTCCCATGGTCAGCAAACTGCGGCTCGCGAGCCACATGCAGCTCTTTGGCCCCTTGAGTGTGGCTCTTCCACAAAATATCATGGCCTGGGCAAGTCTATTATTTTGAAGAAGTGGCATTAGAAGAAGTTTAAGTTTAAAAAATTTGGCTCTCAAAAGAAACTTCAATCGTTGTACTGTTGATATTTGGCTCTGTTGACTAATGAGTTTGCCGACCACTGTCCTAACCGGTTTGGCTCAGTGGATAGAGCATAGAGCGTCGGCCTGCGGACTGAAAGGTTCTAGGTTCGATTACGGTCAAGGGCATGTACCTTGGTTGCGGGCACATCCCCAGTAGGAGGTGTGCAGGAGGCAGCTGATCAATGTTTCTCTCTCATCGATGTTTCTAACTCTCTATCCCTCTCTCTTCCTCTCTGTAAAAAATCAATAAAATACATATTTTTTAAAAAAAATTGCACTGTGATGCTCATACAAACTAGAGTAATGACTACATCTTCACTTATTTAGTTCAGATTTGACTTTGGTCCAGTCTCCTAGAGATGTGAAACAACATTAAGCACTTCACAGTATTGTTGTGGACTGTTTCCTTTATCAATTTCTTTAGAATTAACAAAAGAGTGGTATTCAATTCCAACTATATTGGACATGCTTCTTTATAGGTAATACAAACCAAACATTCACATAAAGGAATATTGTTCTATGTTTCATAAAAGGGTTATATTTATTACTTTTCTGAAGACTTGAATACAGACCCTGCTACTCTAAAATCCATAGGCATAAAGCGGGCTAAGGGTAAACCTAAACTCTGAGATCCTGCTAAGTTCCAGGAAACTCCGTTTGCACTCTCTATCTCAGGACATCAAAATAAACTAACATATTTGTTCATTCACATCAGGACCTCAAAATAAACTAACATATCCATTCATTCATATTAATGGTCAGTTATCATTCCCTATGTAACTATAGGTTCCCACATCTTCTTTTGTTGTTTAAATTCTTTCAAAAACGGAAACTGGGCTCAAGTTATAAGTAAAGGTTTAAAGAAAACTTTAATAGAAGCTATTTTTCTGTAAAGCAGATAATTTGTTGCATGACTCCCTTCCAATATATGTGTAGATTTTGCGCTTTATTCATAATTTGATTCTAATTAGTCAGTGACAAGCAAAGTCAAGTTATTAATTTAAGAATCAGGACGTAATAATTGTTTAGAGATGAAATGTTAAATAAACACATACTTTTAAAAACTATTTCCCTAATGTTGTAAGCCTATACCATGGAAACTTTTCATCAGTCCCCCATTTTTGCAATAAAAATTCAAAACAGATGATAAATTCAGTAAAAAGAAAGCCACTGGCCAATGGCAGAACTATCCTATCTAATAAAAGAGTAATATGCAAATTGACCGTACCTCCGCTACACTCACCAGCCACACCCACCAGCCAATCAGGAGCGAGTATGCAAATTAACCCAACCAAGATAGCTGCGGCCACAGAACAAGCAGGAGGCTTGGGCTTCCCTGGCAATGGAGGAAGCCAAGCTTCCCTCACACCCTGGCTGGCCGTG
Organism: Cnephaeus nilssonii; assembly: GCF_951640355.1. Lineage (NCBI taxonomy): Eukaryota > Metazoa > Chordata > Mammalia > Chiroptera > Vespertilionidae > Cnephaeus > Cnephaeus nilssonii. The sequence goes on along the minus strand of NC_137086.1, from coordinate 63,480,986 downwards.
GACTCCACTCAAGGCTACAAAGTTTCAATTATAGAAGATAAATAAATCCCAGATACCAGGGCCTCCGCTTGGGTCACTGGGGGGCGGTGGCTGGCCTGCAAACCACCACAGGCCCCTTGCCCTGGCTACCCCACACCCCAAGGGAACCCCAACCTGATCTGGGACACCCTTCAGGGCAAACCAGCCGGCCCCCACCCATGCACCAGGCCTCTATCCTATCTAATAAAAGAGTAATATGCAAATTGACCACCACTCCAACACACAAGATGGCTGCCCCATGTGGTCAAAGATGGATGCCCCCATGTGGACACAAGATGGCTGCCACAAGATGGCCAGCAGGGGAGGGCAGTTGGGAAGGACCAGGTCTGCAAGGGAGGGCAGTTGTGGGCGATCAGGCCAGCAGGGGAGGGCAGTTGAGAGGGACCAGACCTGCAAGGGAGGGCAGTTGGGGGCGATCAAGCCTGCAGGGGAGGGCAGTTAGGGGTGACCAGGCCGGCAGAGGAGGGAAGTTGGGGGCGGCCGGGCCTGCAGGGAAGGGCAGTTGGGGGGGACCCAGGCCTGCAGGGGAGGGCAGTTAGGGGTGACCAGGCCTGCAGGGGAGGGCAGTTAGGGGTAATTGGGCTGGCAGGGGAGCAGTTAGGCATCAATCAGGCTGGCAGGGGAGTGGTTAGGGGGTGATCAGGCTGGCAGGCAGAAGCAGTTAGGGGCAATCAGGAAGGCAGGCAGGCAAGCAGTTGTGAGCCAGCAATCCTGGATTGTGAGAGGGTTGTCTGACTGCCCGTTTAGGCCCAATCCTACCAGCAGTCAGACATCCCTCGAGGGGTCCCAGATTGGAGAGGGTGCAGACTGGGCTGAGGGACACACCCCCATGCACAAATTTTGTGCACCGGCCCTCTAGTTTATAATATAAAAGAGCATCCTACCAGGCAGTTCTATAGGCTATTTTGTAAATCTTGCTATTTTTCTTTAATTTAAAAATACTGACTAGCTGCACAGTACACGGTACACTATTTTTCACTGCCCTCCCTCTAGGACAGTGGTCGGCAAACTGCGGTGGCTCGCAAGCCGCGGTTTGCCGCTCTGTTGACTCATGAGTTTGCCAACCACTGCTCTAGGAGGATATGCATCCTGCTGGCCACCAGTGACTTGCAGTCCTGTTTGTGAAAGGAGGCTATTTCCCTACCTTACCCTGGGCATGACTGGCCTTGTGACTAACTAGGCCAATGAAATGGGAGCCAAAAGACATCTGGCTCCTTTTTACCCTCCACCAAGAGGATGGCATATTCCAGTGGGCAGCAAACTCATTAGTCAACAGAGCCAAATATCAACAGTACAACGATTGAAATTTCTTTTGAGAGCCAAATTTTTTAAACTTAAACTTCTTCTAACACCACTTCTTCAAAATAGACTCGCCCAGGCCTTGGTATTTTGTGGAAGAGCTACACTCAAGGGGCCAAAGAGTCACATGTGGCTTGCGAGCTGCAGTTTGCCGACCACGGGCATATTCCAAAAAGGCACACTCTGTCAGCCTGGACCATCGAACAAAAAAGATACCGGAGCACAGCTGACTTCAACTGCCGTGTAACATGGACAAGAACTACACTTTGAAACAGTAAGCCTCTGAGATCTGGGGGTTATTACCCAGCATCGCCTGAGCAAAGCTGACTCACACAAGCTGCAATCCTAATATTTAACCCCCTTGTGGATTTAATGTATCTGACGGATGCTGACTTCACAATTCAGTATGAAACACATATGTAATGACTCATCCCCAGGTGTCCCAGAATCAAGTGATTTGATGTAAAGATACCCTGTGTTCTGCATCAGCAATTGACGCAGTGATAAGAGAAGGGAATTGAAACAACAGAAAGCACCCAAATCTGAAGTCTACAGAAACAATGAATCCGTGACTTAGGTTCACTGTACCAGGACCACAGTGCGCTGTCACCCAACTGGAAAATCTGAGTTCATTCTAAGTCCAGGAACTGAGGAGTAAGCATATGAACATGGATCAAAGGAGAGATATAAGGTCAAGGTACAGCCATTCATTTGAGATGGTAGGGAGACCTCAGTTTGTTACTGCCAGAAAAGAGTTACTAGAATTTTGTCATTTGAGCTATTAAAAGTCATTGCTCTTAAGTTCACCTAAACTAAAAAATGTAATAATATAATGCTGCTCAGGCCAGTGTTTCTCTGTGGGTAGAGTGTTGGCCACACACCTAAGTGTCTTGGGTTCGATTCCTAATCAAGGGCACAGTACCTGGGTTGTCTCTCTCACATTGACATTTCTCTCTCTTTGTTTCTCTCTTTCTCTCTCTCTTCCCCCCTCCCTCCCTTTCACTCTCTTTTGAAAAGCAATGAACAAAAAAAATCCTCAAAAATAAAATATGTCTTCACCAATTTTCAAGTACTATTTTAATTAAAATACATGTAATAATTTTGAATAGTTCTTAGCACCTACAATGCATAGAGCTCATTATATCAGCACTAAGGAGGTTTGTGAAGTCATTAAGAACGAATCCTTGTGCACAATAGAAGAAAGTATTAGACTATCCTCCATATCTATCTGCCATAGTCATTAAATAAACACAAGAACAGACTTAAAAAAAAAAAGATCAGTTTTTTAAAAAAAGATACAAACTGGAAAAGTAACTCACACTTACCTCTGAATATGCTTTAAGAAACATAATGGATATAAATACTGAATATAATTATATGAAGGAAGCCATGAAAAGGGAAAGAAGAATCTACACTAATAAAAGAGAAAGATGCAAATGGACCGTACCTCCGCTACGCCCACCAGCCAATCAGGCATTAGTATGCAAATTAACCTGACAAATATGGCAACGGCCCCGCCCCTGAGCCGCTCTGGGCCTGTGGGAGTCGGAGAAACCAGGTGCCAGCGCCTGAGGCTGGCTGCAGCCCGGGAGATGAAGAAGCCGCCTGCCCCATGATCCCAGGCGGCAGCCAGCTGGAGAAGCCTCACGTCCACCCGCCCCTAACTGCTCACCTGCCTGCCTGATTGATTGCACCTAACTGAGGAAACTGAGGCTCAGAGAGTTGTTAAGTTACCTGTTTAAGGTAACACCTAGTAAATCTTACAGTCAGAATTTAAACCCACTGCATGCTGTCCCCCAACCCCTTTCCCTTCCCATTATCAAATGGTGTATTTTTAACCTACCTTAAAATTTCTTATTCTTAAGAATTTTTAAACATGACATTTAAAGTTATTCTTGTCATGGGTTTCAATATGTCACAATTCCTTAAGCCAATAATCTGTTAAGTTTACTTCACCCAAATATCTCATGACATAAATTAAGCCCATTTACTCTTTCCATATCATCAAAGAAACACTTTTTAAAAAATATATTTTTTATTGATTTCAGAGAGAAAGGGAAAGGGAGAGAGTGATAGAAATATCATTGATGAGAGAGAATCATTGACCAGCTGCCTCCTGCACACCATCCACTGGGGATCAAGCCCACAACCTGGGCATGTGCCCTGACTTGGAATCAAACCGTGAACTCCTGGTTCATAAATCAATGCTCAACCACTGAACCATACCAGGTGGGCCAAGAAACACTTTTTACAGAATAAGTCATAGAGCTAGAAGAGACAGTTTGTTTTTATGTAGAAAAAAACAAAAAACAAAAAATAATCTACATAAAAAAGAATCACAATGTCAGATTACTCTCAGAGGTAAAATTAGTTGTACTAATTTTATTGCTGCACCATTATTATTGTTATTGATAAAGTTATACTTAGGTGTTATGGTATATCTTACCAGCCGTAATAAACAGTTGTTACCATTTTCTTCACATGTAATACTTGCCAAATTAGTGATTTTATGAGCAAACAAATAATTAAGAGAAGATATATACAGTGTATATATGAACATTTTATACATGTTAAATACTGACAAGAAGCAGTACCTAAATTACAATTACAGACAGTCCTTGCACAGTAAAGCCTGTTTAATTCAAATTCCATTAGTCCAAAGTACAGAATAATTCAAACACTCTATATTATTCATTCTAAGTTAAAAAGCCCAAAGTAGTTCAGCCGGTGTGGTTCAGTACTTGAGTGTTGACTCGCAACAACTCAGGAACCAAGAGGTCACTGGTTCAATTCTCAGTCAGGGCACATGCCTAGGTTGCCTGCTCCATCCCCAGTAGGGGGCGTGTAGGAGGCAGCCGATGGTGTTTTTCTCTCATCCATGTTTCTAACTCTCTATCCCTCCTCTTCCTCTCTCTCTAAAAATCAATAAAATATATTTTTTAAAAGCCCAAAGTAAACCTCAAGATCTCAAGATATTTTTCCATGCATTCCTCACTGTACCTGCTGTAGACCATACACATACACAGAAGCATGCGCGTGCGCGCGCGCGCACACACACACACACACACACACACACACACACTCTTCTGTCAGGGAGACAGACTTCTCACCACATGTAACGACTCCAGAGCCAGACAGCCTGGGCACAAACTAGCTGTGGGTCTTTGGGCAAGTTACTTGGCACCTTTGTTTCCTTCTCTAAAAACTAACAGACCTCCCTCACAGGTTATGCAGGTTAAATGAGACATGGTACTGGTAAAGGGCTCACTACACTTCCTTACATATAAGAAACCCTGCGGCCAGAGGGGCTAAGTGCCCTTCTACAGAGTTACTGCCATTAAATGATAGGGCACATGTCAGTCTTATGTGTCTGAAAACGATTTTTAAAAATCCATTTAAATAATCCACAGTTAGAAAAGTCCACTAATTTTTTCTGGCTCTGTAACCTCATCCAGTTACTTCTGACTCAAAGCTACTTCTATAAAGACACTAATTAAATTATGGGTGGTATGACATAAATTTATGCTAAAGTGATTTACGCAGATTTTTCCACTCATTAGTCACTGATTCAGAAATATCTATGAAACACTAATCATTGACATTTCAAAGGCTAATATTTGAGGCTATCATCTTCTCTGTGGTTCCATTCTCTGAAACTTCCATTTCTCACAGATTTTTTAAAAATATATTTGTATTGAATTTTAGAGAGAGAAGAAGGGAGAGGGAGAAATAAACATTGATGTGAAACATGAATCAGCTGCCTCCTGCATGCCGCCTATGGGGTATTGAGCCCGCAACCTGGGCACGTGCCCTGACAGGGAATCAAACCAGCAACCTTTCCGTGCACGAGACGATGCCCAACCAACAAAGCCACACGGGCCAGGGCTCTCACAGACGTTTTTTTAAAGTCTCCACTACCCAACATATCTACATCTACAACCACTGCCATGCTCTTCCTCTAATTCTGGGCCTGGCCCACCCACTTCCTTCTCTGAGACCTTCCTCCATTCGTTTGCCCACCTTTCCCCTCAAGAGTGAGAACATTCATAGTCTCCATTCCCCCACTTCCCATTCATTCTTTCACCCCCACTGCCGACACGGCTGACTCCACACAGGCCACCTCGACCTTTCCATGTCAGGTGGCTGGTCTAAAGCCGCCGACCATGGACTCCACTCTCTCGTGGTCTCCACCCTCCCTATTTCTTTTCAAACTCCTTCATACACTCCTTTCCCCTCACTGCCCTCCCAGTGTCCTCAGCCTACTTCTCGTTCTCTCCTCATTCTTCCTGGATAATCGTGTCCAATTTCACGGCTGTCACCAGCATCTGTATGTTGATAACTCCCAAATCTTTATTTCTGTCCTAACCTCCTTCCTAAACGCCATTTTCATGCAGCAAACTTTCTTCGGGCAATTTCACCTGGATGGCCCACAGGCACTTCAAAGGTAACATATTTAAATCCAAACACTTTATCTTTCCCCACTCAGCTTGCTCCTCCTCCTCCTCCTATACTCCCTACCTCATCCCACAAGCAGAATAGTCTAAAAGCATATTTGGCCCATTATCATCTCTCATTCCCCCCACCCTGTCAATCAACAAGTTCTGCAAATGTCTTCCCCTAATGACTTCTCTAACCCTTTCCCCTCCTCTCCATCCTCACTGGCCTGGGCTAAGCACCATCAATCCCTGCCTGACCTTCTGATCCCCCAGCCACCAGATTCATCCATAATAATAAAATGCAAATGTGACCATTGTGTTCATCTGCTCAGAGCCCTCAATAGCAGGCCATCACCTACTAGAAAATGTGCAAGCTCCTTGGAATGCCATGCAGGGCTCTCTAAAGCCTAGCCCCTGGGCCTCCACCTCCCAGACTCATCTTCTGTCCCTTCCTATTGCTAATGCTCCAGACCTGCACTTACCCGTGTCACTGCTGTTGTTCACAACATGCTTGTTTTTTCACCAGTTTGCCTTTGCTGACATTATTTCACCTACCATACCCCTCCTGCTCCCAGCCGTACTCTAATCCATCCTTTAAAACTCAAAATAGAAGTTACTTCCTCCAAGAACTCTTCCCTAAAACTCCATACTGGGTAGAGTACCCTTTTATGTACTCATTAGGATTCCCTAATAGAGCATGTGAAAACTCTACAGAGATTATCTGAAATAATCTGTTACAGGCTAAAGTATAAACACATCAAGAACTAGAAAGGTGGTCTATTCACTTCCATCTGGCTCAATTAATAGTTGTTCATCTCATCCGGCTGGTTGAGCATCTCATCAGTGGTTGAGCATTGAAAGTTACAAAAAGCAGCTTAAAGCATCAATACTATTTTACATTATTAGATATAATACTTTAGGACTTTAAATATTACTTTTGTCCGGTTGAGGGGTAAGAGTAAGGAAAGGAATAGAAATTAATTTATGTAACTTATTATCTACCTAAATATTAGAACCTAAAGTATTATACTTTCTTTTTAGACTATAAATATTTAATTTTCATACTCAGAACTTATTAACTTAGCCTTGAAGTTTTCATTCAAGTTGAAGGAAGGGTAGCTAGGTCGTAGGTAAAATTCACTGGCTTCCCCACAGAAGACTTTCCTCGGGTATTCTGCACATACTAAAGGACAAACACTCTAAGGCCAGCACTAAGAGATGTAGTTCTCAGAAGAGGCCGTGGCATGTTCTGGGGAAGGACCTATCTTCAACGAGAGAAACAAGTAGGAGAGTCCATGTGGCACCAGCTGAGCAGCCGAAAGACTCAGCAGGCTCTGCACACACCTGGCCGAGCTCCCAGCAGCCCCCAGCAGATGATCAGCGGTGCGCAGGCCCAGCGTGGACTTCACCTGCGTCACCCCAACCTGAGCCCTGACAACAAAGGCTAGGCCAGTGGTCGGCAAACTGCGGCTCTCAAGCCACATGCGGCTCGTGAGCTGCGGTGTGCCGCTCTGTTGACTAATGAGTTTGCTGACCACTGACCTAGACTCTCGATTCCAATAATTACAGGCTGTTGTTGTTCCTTGTGATTAAGTCCCTAGGCTAACGCCTTCCTCCTAGACCAGTGGTCGGCAAACTCATTAGTCAACAGCAGCAAACCGCGGCTCACAAGCCGCATGTGGCTCTCGAGCCGCAGTTTGCCGACCACTGTCCTAGACAGTTACCCAGCTAGAGTTCAACTGGTACACCACCGTAAAGTAGTAAATCATTTGGTTTTGCATCCAAAAGAGAAGGCTATTTCATATGGATGCTCACAGGAGTAGGATGGTCTTCTCATTACTGCTGATGCTGTGGTCTATGACAGACAGCTCATATATTTTGCTCAGAGGGTCTCTAGAGCTATACCTGCCAACAGGTGAATCCACCATGGCTACAGCTATGTCAGTAAAGTGCAGAGTCCATGGTCAGTCAAGATGCCTGCCTCTCAGCCTGAGGTCCAGTCCTCAGCTCCACGGCACTCTCCAGCGCAGCAGCTCTGAGGAAGGAACCAACGGGGTCCCGGCCATGGAGTACGGCTGGCATGAGAGGGAGCAGGCAGGGCCATGCTCACTGCTGTCTTCTCAGTCAAGGCCGAGAGCCTGAGTAATGTAACCAAAGGGCAGCATTTGCCTGACCATCATCAGTTGTTATTGTTTCATAAGGAACGAAAGGGATTTATTTTCCTTAGGACCCACCTGAGCAAACCGCTGCCTTGAGAGTCCTTTTCCCCCCAAGAGTTGTCCAAATCACCTGGCTACTCCAGTCTTTGTACCATATATTGATAGCCAATAACACGGTTTCTCCAATGTGAGGAAAAGGCATGAATTTGATGACATTATTACAAACCAAAGCAACAGCCAACCATCGTTTTCCTCACTATGAGCCCAACCTTTCTCCATACTTGAGGGTAATTGTCTCCCTCCCTCCTCCCAATCTGAAGAAAAGTTACATCAGTGGAACATAACGTTGCATATCATAAGAAAAGGCCAAATACAATTAGGTAACATATTGGATTATGATGTATAAGGCAGTATTATGGCCACTGGAAGCACAAATGAGAAGTACTGCCCCAAACAATGGGCTAAAAACTACTGCAACTACTTCCTCTGTGGGTCACCTGTGTCCCACGGCTGCAAGCTTTAAATCAGTCACCAGTGTTCCTGAAAAGCCAGCTCTCTTCAAATCTGAAATAGTCACAATTGTTTAAACCAAGTCTGGCTTTCTCTTATTAGTAACAGTCTTCTCTGCCCATCTCAGAGAATGGAAGTGTGTGTATGATGTGATGTGTGTGTGTGCACACGCGCACGCCCATGCACACACACACACAAACCCTCATTAAGAAGATAAAGTAAATAAACTTCCTGCCAATCTCACAGCACATTCAAAGTCAATTGTGCTATATTTGCTCACATAATCAGTCCTGTCTGCACATGTTTTTCTAATGGAATAAGATTGAAAATTAAACGCGAGACTGCAGCTCAGTCTGACCATCTGATGGACTTAGGGCACTGTGGCAGGGCTGAGGAGAGGGTGCCTGGCAGGCCAGGATGGAAGGCCCATCTGAGGTGCCTGACACTTGCCATTGGTCCCACTTGGAGCTGAGTTGTGATTTCCCCTAGGACAGGAGGAAAGTTGCACTTTGCTGCTATGGCCACAGGGCCTTGCAGTAATTCTGCAAGTAGCTGCCCCCACACATACACCAATGTCACGACCCCACCTCCCCCTCTTTCCCCGCCCTCAGTTCCCTCCCAAAGGATAATGGCTGGGAGAGAATGCAGACATTTGGCCGGAGTCCTGGGCACCTACAGGAGCTATGGTGAGACTCCCGACAAATCGAGAAGTGTCTGTAAGGCTATCCGTTACTCGGCATTCCCACCTGACGCAGAAGGAAGCAGCCTTTGAAGGACTGACAAGAACTGCAAAGCTGTAAAAGTGATTAGCCTATTTATCACAAACTTTGTTCATTTAGGTTTTATTTCCTGCTGTATCCCCACTAGGATACAATTAGCCACCCCCTCACTCATCAGAAATATCAGAAAGATGCCCAAAAATAAATGCTGCATCTAAATGTAACCTCCTGGCATTATGGAATTATAATGTTATTATACAAAGCCGCCCCAAAATAAAGAGGAAAAAATAAAGTATTTTGAAAGATCTTCTTTTCAAAGGCATTTCTATCCCTTTAGTTCTTGCTACTCCAAGTTAGGTCTGTGGACCAGCAGTATTACCTGGGAGCTGATCAGAAATGCAGAATCAGAGTCCTGCCCTGGACCTATTAAATCAGAACCAATATGTTATCGAGATCCCTAAGCTACTTGGATGCACAGTAATGTGTGGGAGGCACTGGCCTAGTGAATACTATACTGACCTACATACTCAAACCAGTTTTCTCCACCCTGGGTCTCTTCTTCCTCATAATATACTTTATAGAAAAACAGATATATTTTGAAATTTGAAAACAAAAAACAGGTTCTTTCCCAGAACTGATGATGATCCACTAGAGTAAAGCCCTTTTCTAGCTAAACTGCCAGGTAACTAATTAACATTTCAGTGAACATTGACAGAAAATCTGTTCTGTCACTTCACAACTCAGGTAAACAGTACAGGTGTGACAAGAAAAACTTAAGTAAGACAGACTCACATTATAGCACTCTAGAGGATTTTTGAAAACCAATTTTCTGTCCATAAAAAGGAAAACAATTTTTCAGCATCAAGGTAAGTGCATAACTCTAAACTGAGTTGCTATGTTAGTGTGGTTGCCAAATTACAGACATTGTGTTTACCTCAGCCAACAGTGAACCTGCTGGGCAGAAATTCCGTGAAGAAGTTTGAGTACCCTCTGCCTTTCTCCACACGTGCGTGGAGAAATTCCAAAGGGGAAAAGACACAAGTACACACAATGAATGACTTCTGCACTCTTGGATTCTGCAGCCCTAGGATTGGAACTGCTGTAGAATTTTGAAAGTGGGAGGACTCTCAGAGATAACCTATTGCTGCTGGTCCACTTACCCAGGAATCTCTTTCCAAAAGTACCTGGCAGGGGTCTACAGCCTTCTAGAGACAGCTAACTGTCACCTCTAAACCCGAGGGTGTCACCTCCCTTTTAGGTACTGATCACACCCACTGATCCTCCTTGGGCCCTGGAGCAACCCAACGCCTTCAATCAGTCTGAGGGCCCCTCCCCTGTCCCCAGGCGTTAAGTTTCCATAGACTCACCCCATTTAGTTTCTTGGATGGTGTGGCATCCTCCTACCCTGGTAGAACTGTATTTTGTTTCTATTGAAACTGAATTATGATTAGCCTGACATAATTTAATGAGACCCACAGTGCCAAATGAAGTCATTTGATGTAATGGGTAGTAATTCAATACATTCTCGGTGAAACATCAAAGATTATGTAATGGTTAATATATCTACATATGTTAGTAGTACAACCATAAGCAAGGGCATATTTGTCTGCTAGACTATGATGTGCAATGAAGGAAAACCACCAATCGCTCCTTAAAAGCAACCCGGGTCCCACTGCCAGGGAGAGAAAGAACTCCACCAGATGGATGACCCGACCCAACATGGCCTTTCTGTATCTTCCCTTGTTTATGATAAAGAGGTGTTTTTTTAGTGAAGCAAAGGGTATAAAAGAACTACATTTGGCCTTCACAAAGCAATTGACACTTTTATTACTTAACATCACAACCCTATGAGGTAGGCCAGCATAAGTGCTGTCATTTTAAAAGTGATTAAACCAAGACTGAGAATAGGAAATGAGAAAAATCGTGAGCTGCCCAGGGCCAAAAAGAAAGCAAGGCTGGAGCCAGCTGAATTCAGAAACCTCCATTAAATTCCCAAACAAAAGGGAACAGGCAACACTGAATATAAGTTGTATGTATTTCACTTTGACATAAAACAAGGAAACATTATGTTAGCCTTAAATGATATTAAAATTGTCTTTTATGGCCTTGATTTTGCCACGTAGGCTTTATTCCCAAATAAAGAGAATTTAAACAGGCAAACCGTAGGTTACAAACTCCATTTACACACACACAAAATTTTGCATTCCATTTTAAGAGATTAAGGTTTTTTTGCTAATTTGACTGTTACTGTAATCAAGAGTATGCCTAAGGGCCTTGGTTCAAGTTGCTAAACCTAAAGTGTCATTGATTCGACCCTCTCTAGTTCCGAGGGACATTCTCCCAAAATAGATTCTTAGCATTTTATAACCCTCGTACATTTTCACAAGAGAGAATCTGGAACACAGGAAGGAGTCATTTCCCCACGCAACACTCATCCTTAGCGTCACCAAAAGGCATTTGGTTAAAACCCATCTGTATATCCAACGCAGTCTCCCTGTTATCCTGGCAGCCCTCACCCCGCCCCCACGAACTTGGCTTGCTCCAAAACACACTACCTTTGGCGCTGGGTGGATACAGCACTCGACTCCTTGACCCCAGCACTTCACTGCTTCCCATCCACATATCCCTGCCTCCTCCATGCTGGCCACCAGCCCCTTCAAGGCTGCAGCCCACAGGCCCTAAGCCTGGAAGCCATTCTTCTTGGATACACATAGGGATGGGCAAAAGTAGGTTTACAGTTGTGAGTCCATGAAACACAGCGTTTATTCTTGTACTAGAGGGCTGGTGCACAAAATCATGCACAGATACAGTCCCTAAGCCTAGCCTCCAATCAGAGCCATCTTCCCCAGCTGCCAGCACCCGCCCCCCGCCCCCCCGCTGCCACCCACCCCAGTTTCACGTTCGCCATCAGCGGCGATCGGTGCCTGTGGGGGAGGGACCAAGAGGTCGGCCATTCCGCCAATTCACCAGTCCCGCCCCCCACCACCACCCACCCCAGTTCCCCATTCCCCACCTGGCAATGGGAGCCTGACAGCCAGGGGAGGGACCCAGAGGTCAGCCTTCTCGCCCGCTCGCCGGCCCCACCCCTGCCACCAGTTGCCCTCTCTGTGTGGGACCACCGGTGGGGCAGGGGCCTTGGCCTGGTGCCACCTGCATCCCCCACCACCCACCGTGGGTCCCCCTTCACCATGGGCGATCGGAGCCAGCCAGGGGGAAAGGGACCAAAAGGTGGTCAGTGCACCTCACAGTGACTGATCGAGCAGTCGTTCTGGTCATTCTGCCATTATGGTCCCTGGGCTTTTATATAGGATTATGTATCTTCCCACATAAACAACTTCTGCCCACTTCCTGTATTCACGCTGCACATACTGAGATCCTTTCCTGAGCCCTGGGGGGAGCCTCGGGGGGCGGTGAGGGTTCTCAGTCAATTAGAGTGCCGCAGCCAATCACACCGCCACTTCTAGCCAATGGGAGTGCTGCCAACTGCAGGGGTCTAAACCAGCGATTTTTCACTTGTGTGCCACAAGAATGTTTAAAACATGCAATACCTGACTATTTAGTTAGGGGCGCTGACCTCTTTCCCCTTAGATGGTCAAATAAAAGAAAGACAACACCCAACACAATACAGCTGTCTGATGTGAATGAATCAAAATTATACCTATTTTTTTTTGTCAGATTCGCAAAAAATACACTGTAGTGGCCAGATTATTATGATCTCTGAACGCATAATAATCTGGCCACTCAGTGTGTGTGTGTGTGTGTGTGTGTGTGTGTGTATAAATTAGAGGCTCAATGCATGAATTCGTGCATGGGTGGGGTCCGGCCAGCCTGGCCAGTGGGAGGGGACATGGGTGGTTGGCTAGCCTGCCTGCTGGTCGAACTCCTGGTCGAGGAGACAATATGCATATTTAGCCTTTTATTATATAGGATATATACTGAGTGGCCAGATTATTATGCATTCAGAGATCATAATAATCTGGCCACTCAATGTATATATTTTGGTGTGTCACGGAATTTTAGTATTTTGTGTGCTATGAGTTGAAAAGGTTGAAAATCACTGCTCTAGACCACTCACTGTAGAACTAAGGCCAGACTCAGCTCACCCAGGAGAAGGTGGTGGTCCCAGCACCGGGCGGACACCGCCACTTCTGCTCTTTGTGTCCTGGTGAGCTGCTGGGACCTCTAAGGGCTGACAAAAGGAATGGGGCAGGCCTTGAAATACTTGCTTCACTGGGGCTGGAGGAGTAGAGGCACCTGAGGGTCAAGAGCAGGGTCTGGGGCAGTTTTCTGACACTAGGAAGCGCCCGGGAAGCCTGGCTAAGGAAGCCTGGAAGAAGCCAGGGCCTCGGCACATCCGTCCAATGGCAGTTGACTTGAGAGAACCAAGTGAGTCAGTAGGCACCACGCGAGGCATCATTTGAAGACTAAGTTGTTAGTGCTCTGCCCCGCCCCCTCTCCCTGCAGGAGCGCAGTGCATCCCCACCCTGCTTCTGGTAATAACTTTACCTCCACCTTCATTCGGTCCTATTCCTAGTCCTCGTCTTCCCTCCGAAGGACTTTCCTCCCTTTAATTTTCTCCTTCTGAACTTCTACACCTCTAGCACCCATGTCAAATGCCAGTTAACCATGAAGGTCTCACTCTCTCAAGGGGATGTGGCCTCATCTCCTTGAAACGGGTAAAGTCAGCTTTTGCAGATATTTTTACGTATGACTACTCTCCTACAAGCTCCCACAAAACTCCCTTTCTTTTGCATCCCCTACAGTGGGGTTTGTGGGATTTTGTTGTTGTTGTTTTGTTTGAAACCCATGAATGGGAAATTTTTTAAAAAGAAAAGGAATAGAATAGAAATTGTCAGTGCATCATACATAGTACCAATAAGTGTAGCTTCATGACACTTTATTCAAGTTATTTGTTTGTATGTTCACGAATATAGTGGGTTGCGATGTTAAATGTATTTGTTACGGTGAGTGATGGTCTGAAACATTTGCAAGCCATTGCTCTATAGTACCTATCCTATGCCTAATACTCCATGAATGCTTATTATATTGAACAAATTTATGAGTATAAAATATCCATTAATTACAACTTCAAAGATTCAAATTTGAAAGAATATAAAGTATAATTCCTATCTGGACAAAAGTAAATAGATTCTGGCCTATGTGAAGCTATTGGGGACGGGAGTGTAGTGTAGAGGAATCGGAATATTTACTATTATACTTCAATAGACTTTCTCCCCAATAACTAAACTGTATTTATATTTAAGGATGATTAAAATCCAATTTTGACCAAGCTCACTTTGGAAAACTTTTCTCATTCACTGAAAGTAACTCATGATGACAAAGTTCCGCATCTTTAAAATACTTGGTGTATAGGTAATTCCACCATGGTTCATGAAAGGATCTTTCAGATACATCATGAAAGCCTTTGTTCAAGCTCTTTCTTTGCCCAAGATGCCTCTATGTCCTGTCAATACCCCCACCCCCACCCTCTGTAAAAATTCCATTCATCTTCCAATGCTTAGTTCAAAGGCCACCTTTTCCATGGAAGCCTTTTTTTTTTTTTTAACTCAATTTTTTCTCTTTCCCTCCTCCACCTCCCACCCCAGTCCCAAGTGTGGTCTTTCTGTCTTCTGAATAAAAAATGTTCAAAACTTCCTTTTTCACCCTTCTCATTCCCCTGCTAGACAATTACGTATCAACCCACGGTTTATTCATCTTTGTATTCCCTACAGCAACCAGCACAAGGTCTTGTACTTAAAGAGATGATCAATAAATATTTGTTAAATGAGTAAAAGCAACAATTAGCCTGTTATAAGGGACGGACGTTATTTTAAAGGCCCTGAGGGATGGCTTACATGCCCAGCTGATGAGAAGCTGGTAAAGAGCAGGGAGAAGGGAGGGAGGGGGGTGTGGGAGGCTGGGACCCTGCTCCTGTGGATATCTGCCCCTGCGAGCAACCGAATGACTGAATTCCAGACTCTTCAGGGGATGCAACTCCACAGATGTGGTGCTGGTGAGAATGAGTGTCTTCACCTTGTTCCACATTGTCCACTCTTGCTTCAAATTAGAAGTGGGAAATGGAATTAGAAGTGGAAATTTCTTCTCAACGTTAAGGTGTAGCTGAAATGAAACGCTGAAACGGCTATCTGGAGGTCAAAAGACCTTCCTTGAAAAATAAGGGTAGTTGTTCCTGAGTGTGTGTGTGTGTGTGTGTTGGGGGGAGGGGAGTGTGTAAGGAGGCAGAGGAGATGGGTCATGAATTATCAACTAATTGTCTATGTTGATTATATTCTACAGCACAGAGCTGTTCTCTTCATAATGTCTATACAGACATCTGGGGACACTTTCTGTGACCACTAGACTAAACTATTGAAGGTTCAAAACTACAGACATAACTAACAAACTGCAATTTGTTTTATTGGAAAATGATGCCCACCAATTAGAAAAAAAATTATTAGGGATTAAAATACAATTCTCTTTTCCATTAACCTATACCTCTCCGAAGAAAAGTGTTTTTTCTAAAATGAATTAAAGGAAGAAGTTTTTAGTGATCTTTATTTTAAATTTATATATTTACATTAGATACATTCATATTAAATTTATATATATTTAAAATATACATAAGTTAACTCAGATAAGATAGGCATAATTTCCTAAATCTTGGTATTTTGTTTTCAAATTTTTAGTTTTAGATCAATATCATTTAGGGCTCTGACCTTCTTTTTCTTTCATATTTTAACAAAACCTTAATTTCAAGTCCATCAAAATTTTGTTTTGTAATTAATTTTAGAGCCTCATGAACTGGAAGACATCAGCAGTATTATAGAAAACACACTGGATTTTAAATCAGAAAACTGAGCTTTGAAATTAATGCCTTGTCTGACTATAGGTGCTCTAGTTCTAGATATGTGATGTTGGACAAATGACCTGATCTTCCCCACCCTCGTTTTCCCAAACTATAAAATGGGAATAATAATAGTATTTGTTTCCTAAGGTTGTTTGTTGTGAGGATTAAATGACATAAAAAACATGTAATGTATTTAGAACATAATTAAAACATGTAATTACTTATAACAGTATCTGGTAAGTGGTAAGTGTTCACTAAATGTCCATTTGTTTTATAGTCTTAGTAAGTCACTTAACAGTTCAAACCTCCATTTCTATGTCTATAAAATGGGACTACTATAGCTTGTCACCTCTAGGATTGTTATGATTCAAATAAGAAAACAATGCATATGAAAATGTCTGACATGCAGAAAATACAAAAATGTTAGTTATTTTGAATATCCTATATAATAAAAGGGTAATATGCAAATTGACCGAATGGCGGAACAACCAGTCGCTATGAGGCGCACTGACCACTAGGGGGCAGACGCTCAACGCAGGAGCTGCCCCCTGGTGGTCAGTGCGCTCCCACAGGGGGAGCGCTGCTCAGCCAGAAGCCAGGGTTGTGCAGCGGCAGCGGCAAGAGCCTCTCCCACCTCCGCAGCAGCGCTAAGGATGTCCAACTGCCTGCTTAGGCCCGGTCCCCTAAGCCTTCAGTTGGACATCCCCCGAAGGCTCCCAGGCTGCAAGAGGGTGCAGACTGGGCTGGGGGACCCTCACCACCACCACCCCACCGCAAGTGCATGAATCTCTTGCAACCAGGCCTCTAGTCTATATGGCACCTTAAAAGTAAGTCATAAACTTAAAAACTTATAAGCTTAAAAGTAAACCATAAAATTTAGTTAGAAAATACCATCCAAAAATGTATCCATGACTCAGAAAACATCTCTGTTAAAATGCATACTCAAGGAGTTTGATTTATCTTTATCAGAAACATATAAGCTTGTGTAAAATGTAATGTCTACATCTGCAAACTAGAAAGACTCCCGCAGTCAAGCACTTTCATAAATGTACAGACTGTACACTTGCATAAGCCAAAGATAAATTAATGCATTGGTTAAATCTGACTGAATGTATAGCAACTTTTAAAAATGATTACTTTTTTCACTTTTAAAAATAGTAAGTATACTGTAGCTAATGTAAATTTCAAGTCAACTCAGCAGATATTTATTGTGTGACTGTGTTCCAGGTAACTCACCTGGGAACTAAGGCTGCAAGGGGAAATAGGCTGAGTCCCTGTGCTGAAAAAGCCCACAGATTATGGCTGACACTTCAAAATATTACTTGTAAAAGTCACGAGGGGGCTTCTATTTGAATAAGCAAGCAGACAAGCAGCATTAAAAATATGCCAAAACAATGTCCCTCCCTACAACTGAAAAACTGCCTTTTAAAAGCAAAAGTCATGTTTAAAGCACAGTTTCTTTCTATAAACCTATTGAATTTGTGCCAGAAACCAACATTCCTAAATGTAAACCTGTAAAATAATAGGTATCTGTAAATGAAAGGCTGCAATAACCCTGGAGCAACAACACAGTAATTAGCAACTTTTATAGAGTAATAACATGTTTCATATTCATTTTACACTGGCTCTTTGAAGTTCCCAATGTTCCACAGTGTAATATATAAAAGTTTTATTACATCAGGGCCCATCCTCATGTATTTTATAAGAAACTGTTCCACAAAGGCGCTAACTTTGTGTCAAGTGTGTGTCACCTGGCTTTACAAAGATAAAAGTCACTAGAAACCTAAATCACTGAAAATACACATACATCCATATATCATCTCGACGATCTACAAATCATAAGCAGCGGAGCTTTAAAACTGTACATTGCATATTCATGTGCACACCACTTGGAGTTGTACACACATGTAACTCTTTACGGAATTAAACCAAAAAAAAAAAAAAAGCTCAGCTCTACAATAAGCGACTACCCAGGGCAGAACAGAGTGCAGTTAATATGCTTGTTTCAGCAGATGTTCATTCCCGTAAATATTAAACAGAACACAAGTTCCTCCAGGAATAATATGCAGGCAGTAATTTTACCACCTGAATAGGGCTGGTTGGAAACATTTAAGCGGGGGGGGGGGGGGGGGGGGCAGGGGAGAAGGGGGGCAGGGAGGGAGGGGGTTAGCGGTAAGAAGGATGTTGAAACAGCCAATGAGGTTTTTAAAACACCAGCAACCGGAATTAAACTGCTTCTAGCGGCGATTTACCTACAGCAGCTCCTCAGCGTGAGAACCGAGCACGGAACCCGGAGGCTCCCAGGCCGCCGGCGCCCGGCGCGGGCCGCGAGCCGGCGTGAGGGCTGCGCGCGGCGCGGGTGGGTGGAGTGGGGCAGAGAGCGCTGTGCGAGGTGTGCGGAAAGGGCCCAAAGGAATTGTGAACCTCGAGGAAACGAGTCTCCCTGGGCCGAGGCCTCTGGAATGCCCGCACGGAGAAACACTCGCCCCTGCCCGGCGCTCACTTCCATCTCGGGTGGGAGTGGGTGGGAGGGGCCGAGAGGACGGAGCCGCCAGGACCGGCGCCGGCGCCGGCTCGCAGTGGCGGGAGCATCCTCTCAGGGCACTTCCCCACAGCCCAACTCCAGGGGGTCGCGGGTGTGCACCCGAGAAGAGCGAGGGGACTCGGGGGAGGGACGGGAGAGAGCGGGGCTCGGGGGTCGAAGGGTGGATCTGGCACTAGTGACACGTTCTAGAAATCGGTTCTGTCTTTTCTCTCCATGGCTGCGCTCTGCCCCTGGCTCCCCAGATCACCGGCCCCAGGGCTGGGGCGGGCGGCACGGGAGAGGAGACTGGAAAGGGGGCACGGAGACGGGCAGGCGGCCGCGCGGGGAGGAGGGGGGAGCGGGCGCCGGACCACCCCACCCCCACGCGCAGCCCCCGGCCCAGGTGAGGTCGGGCCGCGGCCCCGTCGCTCCCGCCGCCCCGGCCGCCGGCGTGGGACTCACCACAGCGACTCGAGGTCCCATTCCTGGAGCAGGGCTAAGTCGAAGCTGTCCATGGTGGGAGGTGTCGGTGTCAGCGCCGCCGCCGCCGAGGCTCCGGCCGCCCGCGCGCTGCAACGAAAAGCGGCGCTCAAGGTGCATCCCAGCTGCGCCCGGGCCGCCGCCGCCCCCCGCACCCCCACCCGGTCGGGCTCCCCGCGCCCCCGCCCCTGACGCGGGGCCGGCGGCGGCAGCGGCCACACTCACCCGCTCCCGGCTCGCGGCCGGCTCACTCAGGAGAGCGGCGAGCTCGCCGCGCCGCCGCCGCGCCCCTCCTCCTCCCCGCCCCGCGCCCGGCCCGCTGCCCCCGCCGCTCCGCGCCGCCGCCTCTTTCTCCTCTGGGAGGCGCGTGTGCGCGAGCGAGGCCGAGGCGCGCACCCGGAGCCCCGAGCCGCGCCCGCCGCGCGCCCCTGCGCTCCCCGCGCCGCCCCTCGGGGTCCCGCGGCGCCCGCAGGCCGCGCCGCCCACCGCGCCCCCGTGGCCCCGCTCCGCGGCCGCTCCGGGGCGCCGGGGGCAGGGCGAGCGGGCGGGGGATGCTGAGAGGCCGCCGGTGCGCCCCCCGCCGCCCGGCCGGCCGGCCCGCTCTTTCGGGCCCAGGATCACCGTGACCCCGCCGGGCGCCCTGGCGGCGGGGACTGCAGACCTGGAGTCGCAGCCGGGAAATTTCCGACGCCCCAGGCCCGTGAGAGTTAACTGTGCCGCCTCCAGCAGCGCCGTAAACAAACCGTTTAAAATATCTGGAGTCTGTAAGTTAAAGGAAATAAAGGGGACCCGGGAGGCTAGTTCTCCTGTCCGGACCTGCAGCTCGGCCTGCAGTGGGGGTCTCACCATCCTCCAGCTGGCCAGTCCCTGGAAACCAAGCCCCCCTCTTTTTTATTTCTTACTGGGAAGGGGGCTGGCCTCTGGGAGCAGACTGCAAACTTCCTGCCCCAGTCCAGTCTGGAGAGTGGCGCATTGTCAGCTGGAAGATGATAGAGTGTCATTGTGGCTCCTAAAAATCAAGTCTTTATTATCCTCCCTGATTTTAAAGAACATTTTCCCCCTCCTGACTCTTATCGACATGCTGAGAAGCCCATGTCCAAATCTGTTTCTCCCAAACCGGAACCCTACTGAGCCCCCACCCTCCTGTCCTTTCACACAGCTCTGGGAGCCTCGCTCAGGATTCCAGAGGTTTCCTGGAGAGAGAGGCACCGAGCAGTGTAGTGAGGGCCCACCACTTGCACAAACCCCCACTCCTGCCGGGGGAGGCCTTTCTGGTACTCTTCCCCTTTGTTCTTTCTCAGTGAGAAGAACCACTGACCGGGGACCCGGGAAATCTAGACCCTTGGGTAGAAGGCACAGGATGCCTCCAGGGTCAAGCCTGAGAGTCACCCTCTCACCTCCCTGACCTGTGAATGAGGATTAACAAACCAAGGCTGGTGAGCATGCAGAGGAAGAAAAGACCGATGAGAATTCCTTCCTATTTGGAGTTGGATTACAAAATGCTCCCCCTTTCCTTCCCCCCAGCTCAAAGTAGTCCTTCCTTTATTAGCATCCATAACTACTGTGCAAAATGTAAAACAATAAATTAAGGCAGAGTCAATGTCCACATAGTTTGAGAAAACGGAGTTGTTATTTTACAAGCTGACAACACGGGTCCCTAAAAGCCTCCCTCATTAGGCAAAGGTAGTACCAAGGCTACGGGAGAACAAAGAGACTGAACATGCACAGGTGAGAAGAGCTGTCTTCCCACATCCCAGTCCGCAGCGTATTTGGAGAGGGGAAAAATCTGTCTTCCTAATATCTCCTTAGCAGACGCCTTTGCTGGAAATGTTTGCTCTGGCCAAAGTGAGACGCCCGAGCCATCCAGACAGCGTTCCCAGGAACAAAAGGTGCGGGTGGAGGGTGGAAGGGAGGAGGGAACAGCCCCTTTGGAAGAACTGCAAGTTCCACAGTCTGGACAAGGAATGCATCCTGTCCCTGTGCTGGGGGCTGCAGCGGGGAAGCTTCCAGAAAGCAGACCTCCCACCCTCGCAGAGATCTGGCCCTCCCTCCCTTCCTAGCACATCTGTTTATACAAAGGAGGGCTGCTGAAGGACAAACAGAACGTGTTTGTTGGGAGTCCCATCCAGAGCTTGAAACTCAAGATACAGATTTGCCTTCACCGTGGAGGCTGGAGACGAACAGATGACCCCAGAAAGGGAAAGAGAAAGCTCTGGGGTGCATGGAGCCTGTGGGTCCATTTACCGTAACAGGCCTCTCCCCTAAAGCCAAATCTCCAAGGGAAGATTTATATGTGAACTTAAGCACGGTGCTTCCTGTTAATACACGAGTGTACTTGAACCTCAAGCAGTTTCACTGGGTTTTTAATTTTTTTTTCATCAGAAACAGTTCCTATTTTCTGCTTGGGGCCTCTAGCCAGCATGAATACTTTTATTTCCAGGGGATAGAATGTCCAGGTGGAGAACAGTACCTTTTGAAGAAACCCTAATAATAGTTGTCGCTACCATTTTTACTAAGGCGTCAGGGAAATACTAGTAAGTCTAAATGAATAGCATTTACAAGTACAATGTAGAACAATTAGTAAGAGCCTTAGTAGGGAGATCTTTGTTGTTGTTATTATTTTTCTGGTTTATTAAGATAGCCCCATTATTCTTCAGCCCTTATACCTATACCAAAACAAGCATTTAATTTAGTTGTCAAATTTTAAATCCTTAATACAAAGCAAAAAGGGGCTTGGACTTCCTGGAATTAGAATGCCAGAACTAAAAGGGAAACATTTTTGTCAAAGAGTAAGAGACTACCTAAATTAAAAATAAAAATAAAAACTGATGTTTCGTATGAAGTCCTTGTAGCATCTGTGCACACTAACGACCTTGAGGCTTGAGGGACCTTTCTCCTGAGACAGATCCCGAATTTCCACAGACGCTGAATGGCACCGCGCAGTTCCTGAGAGCCGTGGCAGCAGCAGCTCGGGGAGGGGAGCTGCTGGCTTTCCAGGTCAGGTCTGTTTCGGCGAAATCTATGAAGAAAGGGACTCAGGAATGAATCCTTCTCAGTCTGGGGCAGCATGCAAGTGCCCTTAGCAAGGGCTCCACTCACACCCCCCAAGCCTGGAGTGGAACCCTCCTCAGTGGACCCAGAAGCAAATCTATGGCAGCCAACTCAGACTCGCTTTGGCTAAGAATGCATGGCTTCATTAACTCAGCCCTGACTCTGAAGACGTGGCTACAACTCAGAGGTCGCCTTTGTGACTAGGTAGGGATTTTCCTTTCATAATCTCTATTCCCCTAGAAAAAGATGCTTGGCTGGAAGCCAGCTGTGCAGGTGGTCTTGCTGGAAGGTGCTAGGAGCCTCTGCTCCCCTCCTCCTCCCCCTGCAGGGCTCCTCGGTGCACCTTCTCTCCTGCCCAGCCAGGCTGCAGACCCACAGGCAGCCTTTCTCCTTCCAGGGGCTGCCTGGGTGTTCCTCACTGTATCTAAGGATGGCAGAACAAGGCCTCGAGGCTTTCTGCTTGCAAATTACATGCTAATTTGTGGAGCCCAGGATTGCTGGGTTTTAATCCACCTAGGCATTCTAGCATCTTCAGGCCTTTGTCTCTCCACTGCTGTCTCAAAGTGGTTCTAGCCTGGGATCGAGGTGCTTTTCTGTTTCCATTTTTTTTCATCGTTCACCAGGTCCCAAGCAGATGGTGTGGCTGTGCAGGCTGTCATCACTCCTCCTATGTTTCCATGGAAACATGGGGCATAGGGACCATCTCTGCCTTGGGTTCTCTGACAGTATCCTCTGGTGGAGAACTTCAGCACTCTGGGCCCCTCCCCCTTGTCTGCCCACATTCTGGAGAGTTTGAGAATATTCTGCGGCAGTGCGCTGGAAGCCAGGGTCATTTCAGAGATCATCTAAGCACCTACTCCCCACACCTGGTTGTTAACTGGCCTGAAAGGGGGCGGGGGGCAGTACTCCTGTCACATGGCTGAGGCCGATCCACAGTGGTGGCTTATTTGGACTATTTGCCCCTCAGCCAGCTTCCATAATGGCTGATTATTGCTCAGATGTCAAAAGAGATGCTTCTAAGATTGCATCTTCTCATCAGGCAGCAGATACTTGATGAGCAAAGCGTGCTACTAGCATTTTACACTTGACTGACATTCTACCCCCTCCACGTGCATTTCTTTTCATTTGTTTGTACAAAACCAGGTTTTCCCAAGGAGTGCACCTTCCTCCAAGTTTCTAACATCCTCCTGCCTATATAATTCGCTTATATAGCCACAAAGGCATTAATTAGATTCAGAAGTCCATGGAAACGGCAGAGCTGGGCAGGGTCAGAGGCCAGGCAGGGCGGAGAAAAGAGGGAAGAAAATGACCCTTGGGAGAGGGTAAGAAAGTGGAGGGACATTTTCCATGCCACTCAAGTGCAGACGAGACAAAATAATTTCAAAATGTGGTCAACTACCCTAACATTGTTGAGAGGATTAAAATATTGTCCAATTAAAGAGGTTTTTCTTTCAAGTTGATCTGGTATAATTCCATGCATATATGTCTTTGGTGGTAGTTGCTTCGTATATAGCTGGTACAAAAGACTAGTGTGTGAAGCTCGCCACATTTTTTTTTAAGTACATAAAACAAAGCAGGCACATGAACTGAAGATGAAAATGCAGGCTGCAAAGACAGGCTATTCATGAAAGTGGATCAGAAAAGTATTTCCCAGATCATATATTTCGTGTCATGCTGACTTACTTGCGGGATAATCCCATTATTTGTGATAGAAGATCCCTTGGTGCTGGTAATAAGAACCAAACATCTGATTTAAAACTTAATACCCCCACTGGCTCCTTGTGCTTCTTCAAGATGTGTAGGGGACATTGTGCAAGACTCAAGGACTCTGAGCCTGTTGCAATTTGGAGATTACGAATCATAACTATAGCAAACATTTCTTTGTTATGATGTACTGGGTACTGTTCTAACTATCAACTCCATTTATTCTTCCTGAAGCCATATGAGATATGTTACCTTTGCTCTTATCTTACAGGAGAGTAAACTAAGGAACAGATAAGTGTCACCAACCAAAGCATGGCAGATTGGGGACTGGATCTAACAGCCACAATACCACACCACCTCCTGCCCTCCTTATCTATGTCATTGGCTCATTCCCATGCCTGTGGGTGCTTATACAAACCCAAACAGAAGGCAAGCGAGAGAGCCCTCTGCCTCTCTCTCGTAATCTTTCTTCCTCTGGTTTTGACCCCAGACCTCTGCCATACCACACCCGGGGTAAGGCACTCGTTCTCTCAAGTCCCAGTGTCCTCCTTTGCAACATGAGACGGCGGGGCTGCACACTCTTTGTCTCTGTCAGTTCTAAAATGTTGGAGTTCTGTTTTCAGTTGCTCCTTCCTCCTCAGTGCTGCTGAGCAGAAATCCCTGGAGTAAGTCAGAAGGGCCATCCATCTTTTCTTGTGCAAAGGTAGGAGGAGCTCCTCCTCCGCTTAAGCAAATCTCAAGGTGTTGGTCTGCTCCAAACAGGAGTGATTGCTATTCTGTTAAGAGTTAGCAGCCAACAAGACTCAAGTGTCCAGGAAAAGGACCCTAAGCTTAGGTCTGGGGGAAAGTCCAGTGGCTGTGAGTGTCAGACTTTTCCCTATGGCTCCAGGGAGATTTGAGCAGGGAGCCCCTGGAGGACCCTGAAGTTCAAAGTGGACCAACTATGTCTTAGCCTGAAGACAACGAATTTCATAATTATATCTTGAGGAGTTAAACATTGGCGGGCAAAAGGCAGCAGTGTAAGGTCCTCACAAAGTCTTTCAGGTGGAGGCATCTCCTACAGCTCCAAGGTCCATGGTGGAGGTCCTCCAGCCGTATAACGAAGAAACAGAGGCAGAATCTATCCTACCAGGAGCTTGAGACAAATGAGTGATGGCAGTCACACCTGGTTGCCTACTCAATAGCCATCCACCCTCTCTACTAACAAAACCCAAGTTTGGTTTGCGGAAGTAATAGGCCCAGCTGAAATAACTATATTTCCCAGTTTCTATTATATAACTTTAGTTCAGCAAGCACTGAACATGTAAGAATTTCCTGGGAAGTTTTGCTTTTCTGGAATAGGCACCATCCCTCCCTCTAGGTCACTCCCTTGTTTCTGTCCAGAACGCCACTGGAGGTCTGAGATAGAGCACCCATCTTGGACCTTGAGGGCAAAAACCACAGAGAAGTTGGCAGATCTAAAGCTAAAAGGAGGCTATGTCCTTGGTTTATTTGGCTGCACCACTCTAGTCCTGTTTGATTATTCCTGGTGGAGAATCATGGTCCCCCAGTGTGCCCTGCACACGGCCACAGCCCGGTCTACCAGCTGTCCCAGCCTGCGCCCCTGCAGAGGCAGCACTGCAAGAGGGCCCGCTGTGACTTGGAAAAGCCCGTGTTTGCTTTTTGGAACGAAATCTTGCCTTCTGAGTTCACTCCAATTAAGAAACCCGTGTTTGATTGTTTGAAGACTGATTAATGTGGCCCCAGCATTTTTAAGTATTCCATATTAATAATTAATTATTTTCATAGTAGATATTAACCTGATTAAGTTCCTGTTACATCCTCACAGGATACTAGAAGATCTGTGTTCTGAAAAAGAGGGCAGGAATAATAATAGTCTGCCTTTCTTAACTATGCATGTTTCAGATCCTGTCATTGTTTCTACCAATAAACTAATTACCACTGTATGGAGCTGATTTGCTTCAGAACGAGTTTAGAAAAACAACTAATTAAGTACAGTATTTTGAAATATAAACTGCCTTACAGGGTTAGAACCCTATAATAAAATCAGTAGCTTGAAAGTCAAGAGAAGCCATAGAGACTCTTTCTAACTAACCCTCACTGCCAGCCCTGGTATGTTCAGCCTACACATGAACATGTCTAATGACAGGCAGCTCACTCTCTCCAAAAGCTTCCTGTTACATTCTCAAGGAGCTCTGACTGGATCTACATTTTTCCTTATATTTATGAATCCCAAATTGATCTCCCTATAATTTCCTAGCATATCAACCGGCTTATAGCAAGCATTTCCTCAGTGCTTCCTTCTCCTGGTCCTCCATATATTGAGTTTCATAGCCTCAAGTATTTCCCCCATTACTTTTGGCAAAGGGAATTCCTTCTGCCATTGAAAATACCATATAGAGAACAGGAGCCAGTCTCCAAAGGAGCACATGGACAAGGGAATGAGAGAAACCCTGCCTTCTGCCAGCGAGGAGTTGGTTTCTTGGGGGAAGGGAGCTTCGCAAATAAGTTGGAGCTGGCCACAAGGAACAGACACACCACAAGACAGGGAGGCAGGAAAATCCTCAAGAGAAGATTCCTCCCTGGTGGGTCTCAAGGAAGGAGTTGCACAGAGGGAGGTGGAAAATAGGAGCCCAGGCCATGGGAAGAGGAGGACAGTGAGGACAGGATGGAGTCCTGATTAGAGCTCTGAGTCTAAGGGTCAACCCGCACCCCCACCCCACCTTGGCCCTTTTGAGGGGTGGTTCCCAGAGTTCTTTAAAAGCACCACTCTCCTGTGATGCTTATTATAATTCCAAGGACACATACAGTTACATTTCTATGAATTTAGCATTACTTTCTGTCATTCTCTAGGTAACAATATGAGTTTTATTACAACATAAAGAAAAATTCATCCTCTTGGATGACTGTCAGCCCAGATACCCATGCTGTCATCCCTCTCATCCTGCTTTGAAAAGCACGACCTTTCCCTGGCCGGTTTGGCTCAGTGGATAGAGCGTCGGCCTGTGGACTGAAGGGTCCCAGGTTCGATTCCGATCAAGGCATGTACCTTGGTTGTGGGCACATCCCCAGTAGGGGGTGTGCACGAGGCAGCTGATCGATGTTTCTAACTATCCCTCTCCCTTCCTCTCTATAAAAAAAATCAATAAAATATATTTTTTGAAAAGGAAAAAGAAAAGAAAATTAGGGCCTCAAATCAGGGATGATGTCCTTAGGGGTACCTACCGAATCCCAAATCTTAGGGTCAGGCCCCAAGAGAATAATCTCAATAATCACATAGATCATAGATCATTTCAGATTTTTTTTTTTAACTGAACAAACACTCTTGAGCACCTAGTACATGCCAATCAGTGGGTTAAGAAATAAGGAGAGGCAAGAAGCATGTCATGTTCCAGCGACAGAGAAGGTTCTCTGTGGTCAAAGCACTGTGTTAGGGTGGGTGGGAGGTGGCAGAAGTCAGCCAGGGTTCAGCGTGGGACCGGAAGCAGGATGCGGGGTGAGGGACGAGGAGCCAAGGCCAGGAAGAGAGGCAGGGCCAGGTGTGAAGAGCCCTGTTGGCTGTTGTGAAACATCCAAAGTGAGCAGGAAATGAGCACCAGAGATTCAGTAGAGCAGCAAGTGAACACCCAGCTGCCAAGCCCAGGGGCACAACTGAGAGTCAGAAAGAGGAAATGGTTTCTGAGAAACCAGAGAAAGTGCTTTACAGAAGAACACTAGGCTCTGAGGTTTTTCCTTTTTGGTTGTAAAATCAAGCAAGACTGTAACCCCACCTCCCTCGGCGCCAACTGGCCACCATCGTTTGAATGGCCCACAGCAAAATGAAAATGTGTAGCCCCTTGTGCAAAAATTACCAAGAATTTCAAAATGATGATGGCAGAGCATTAAACCAAGCACAGGACCCTTCCAAGTGGGGCCCTGGGTGACCACACGGGCCACACATCCATGAAGCGGGGCCTGCTGAGGTGAGTGCGGTGAAACATTAACTCCTGGGAGCCTGGGTCCAAGGACGGGTGGAGCGGCACGTCTGTTGCACAGTGTGGCATGCTTATGGCCGGCACCGTGCAAGCCCCCACTGCAACTGAGTTTGTTCCGCAATGAAAGTGTTCTGTTTTTCCTGATTGTATTGAAAACACACACAGAAGAAAACAATTCAAGCCATGCACAGCTGTATGTGCCGGGGGGCGGGAGGTGGGGGGTGAAATTACTATAAATAGTACTTTCAATCTTTCTCTCCCCTTTCTATAAGAGTGAGTCCTCAATAAACTTCTGTTTGCTAAGCAGGGTGATAATGGAGATGTAGGTTAGGGAAACTGAGGGAAGGGGGAAATTATTCTGCAAAATAGAAAAATATATAAAAACAGGATTTTAGGAAGAAATGAAGAGTTTGGCCAAAGAATGAAGGGAAGAGGCAGTAGCTTAAGGGAGAAGAATTTGGGGGAAAGACAGAAATATCTAAATGGGCCCTAGCTGGTTTGGCTCAGTGGGTAGAGCACCAGCCTGTGGACTAAAGAGTTCCAGGTTCGACTCCCGTCAAGGGCACATGCCCGGGTTGTGGGCTTGATCCCCAGTGTGGGGCATGCAGGAGGCAGCCAATCAATGATTCTCTCTCATCATTCATGTTTCTGTATCTCTCTCCCTCTCCCTTCCTCTCTGAAATAAATAAAAATATATTAAGGAAAAAAAGAAATGTCTAAATGGGATTTTGAATGCAGTATGATGTGATCACATTCTCCATCCTCCTAATGAGCCTTAAAAAAAAAAAAAGGCTGCATTGCTCATCAAAGTTTAGAGAGATAGAGATATGTTTATGTGTTTGCATGTGTGTGTGTTCAGGGAAGTGGTTTTCAAACCTAGCTACAGATTAGAATTAACTGAGA
This sequence comes from Cnephaeus nilssonii, assembly GCF_951640355.1. Classification (NCBI taxonomy): domain Eukaryota; kingdom Metazoa; phylum Chordata; class Mammalia; order Chiroptera; family Vespertilionidae; genus Cnephaeus; species Cnephaeus nilssonii. Next base: position 63,452,341 of record NC_137086.1, on the reverse strand, counting down.
GGGGAGGGGGGTTCCAATGGCCCGTCCCACCCCAAAATACTGACCTAATGGGTATGGAATGAATTGAGGAGTCCCAGACTCAGGGGAAGCCATCACAGACGTAGCTCGGACTAGATGTCCCTTCTGGCCCTGGTCCAAGTCCTTTTCTTTGGTGACTGTCATTGCCATTGGTCTGTTTGTCTATCCTTGGTCAGCCCCACACTTTTATAACAAACTTTATAACAAAGTTATGGCTGAGAGAGCTATCTTTACTCCCACCTTTTTTCTTGTTCAAGATAATCTTCTACTTCCAGCCTTTTGTTTTTTTATTATCATTTTAGAATCAGCTTGTCAAGTTACACACACACACACACACACACACACACACTCACAAACACGCACGTGCACATACAAAAAGATCTGTTAGCAGTTTAACAGGAATTGCTTTAAATATATAGATCAGTTTGGGAAGAACTAATATGTCAATAATATTGAGTCTTCTGATACCTGAATACTAGTATCCTATAGCCCTCTGTTTATTTAGATTTCCCTTTACCTTTATCAATAAAGTTTCATATTCTTCTGCGTAAATGTCTTGCAAATCATTTGTTAGATGTTTTATTTAATAAATTATTAGAATGAATAGATTGGTTTCTTATTCATTCTAATAATTTGTCAGTAGTTTTATTTCTTACGCACACAATAATTCAATAATTCACCATGTGAAGGGTGGCTGCTTTTGTTCCCCCTCTGCAATCCTTACACATTTATTTATTTTCTTATTTTCATTTACCAGCTAGAACTTTAAATACAGTTTTGATTAGACTCAGTAATGGTAGACATCCTTGAATGTTCCTGATTTCAAAATGAGTGTTTTTGGTAGACTCTTTATCAGATTAAGTAATTTCCAATCTACTCCTAGTTTATTAACCTCAAAGCTATTTATTATTTTGTTTAATGAAATCATGAATTGATGCTGAATTTTATAAAATGTTTTCTGGGATGATTCTACTGTTTGACGTCTTTTTTCTATACATGTAGGAATTACATTGATTAATTTTCAAAAGTCAAACCAGCCTTGTATTCATGGAGTAAACACAGCTCAGTGGTGATGCAATACTTGTTATATATTTACTAGAGGCCCGGTGCACAAATTCGTGTATGGGTGGGGTCCCTCGGCCTGGCCAGCAATCGGGGACGATCAGGGCCGTGGGAGGTTGACCATGGGGAGGGGGTGCAGGAGGTTGGCTGGTGGGGGAAGGGGCCACGGGAGGTTGGCCAGCCACAGGAGGTTGGCTGTGGGAGCGCATTGACCCACTAGAGGGCAGCCCCTGTGTTGAGCATCTGCCCCCTGGTGGTCAGTGAGCATCATAGCAACCAGTTGTTTCAGTCGTTCTGTCACTTAGGCTTTTATATATATAGACTAGAGGCCTGGTGCACAAAATTTGTGCATGGGGGGGGTACCCTCACCCCAGCCTGCACCCTCTCCAATCTGGGACATCCCTCTCACAATCCTGGACGGCTGGCTCCTAATCACTCACCTGCCTGCCTGCCTGGTCGCCCCTAACTGCGCCCCCCCCCCCTTGCCAGCCTGATCGCCCTTCACTGCCTCTGCAGGCCGTCCTGATCGCCCCTAACTGCCCCCCCCGCCCGCTGGCCTTGTCACCTCTTACTGCCCCCCCGCTGCCATCCAGGTTGCCCCCAACTGCCCCCTCCCTGCCAGCCCGGTCGCTCCTAACTTCCCCTCTGCCAGCCTGGTCACCCCTCAAGGGCCTCCCCCCCCCCCCCCCCCCGCCATCCTGGTTGCCCCACGCAGCCTGCTGTTCAGTCATCTCGTCGTTCCTTACTAACCCCCCTGCCAGCCTGGTTGTAGGCAGCCATCTTGTGAGGGCATGAGGGTTACTTTGCATATTACCTCTTTATTATATAGGATTGCTAGAGTCAATGTGCTTTTATTAGGCGGGGAGGGATTTCTGCACCAATGGTCATGAATAAATAAATGTTCCCATTTTGAAGTGACCTTGTTAGCTTTTGTTAAGAAAGCCCTTCAAAATGAAATGGGAAGATTTACCTCGTTTTCTTTTTATTCTCTGGGTTTGTTTACGTACATTGGCAGGGTTTCTTTCTTTAATTATTTAGTGGCATTCACCAGTAAAGTCATCTGAGCCTACAGTTTTCTTTGAAGGAAACTTTTAAATTACAGATTTAATTTTTAATACTTTTAAGTATATTTTCTGTCAATTTTGGTAAGTTGTGTTCTAGAAAGGTATTTGAGTCATGAAAAATTTTAAATAGATTGCCATAAGTTATGATATTTACTTAATATCTATAGGATCCCCAGTTATCCCCTTTTTCATACCTCTATTGTGCTTAGTTATGGCTTTCTCTCTCTCTCTCTCTCTCTCTCTCTCTCTCTCTCTCTCTCTCTCTCTCTCTTTCTCTTTTTAAAGCAATTTCTTTTAGCAAACTTCAGTTATTCAGTACAGTGTTATCAACTATAGTCCCCATGTTATACATTGGATCCTCAGATCTTATTCATATTAAAACTGAAAATTTGTACCCTTTTACCAAACTCTTCCTATTTCCTACCCCAGTCCCTGACAACCACTTTAATACCATTTCTATGTTTAGTTTTGGATTCCACGTTTAAGTAATATCAGGCAGTATTTTTCTTTCTTTGTCTGGCTTATTTCACTTATCATAACGCCTTCCAGTTTCACCCATATTATTGAAAATGACTGGATTTCCTTCTTATTTAAGGTTGAATAATGTTCCATTGTGTGTGTGTGTGTGTGTGTGTGTGTGTGTGTATTTTCTTAATTCATTGATGGACACATTTTCTTAATTCATTGATGGACACAGGTTGTTTCCATATCTTGGTAATTGTAAATAATTCTGCAATGAATATGGAAATACAGATATCTCTTCAAGGCAATGGTTTGTTTCCTTTGTATATATACTCAGAATGGGATTGCTGGGTCATATGCTAGCTAGTCCTATTTTTAATTTCTTAAGGAACCTCCATACTGTTTTCTGTAGTGGCTGCACCAGTTTATATCCCTATCAGCAGTGTACAAGGGTTCCCTTTTCTCTTCATCTTTGCCAGCAGTTGTCATCTCTTATCTTTTTCATAATAGCTACCCTAACAGATGTGAAGTGATATCTCATTGTTGTTTTGATTAGCATTTTCCTGATGATTAGATACAGAAAAAGCATTTGACAAAATTCAGCATCCTTTCATGATAAAAACTCTCATGTTAATTTTCTATCTGGACGATTTCATCCATTGTTAAAAGTGGGATATTGAAGTCCTCTACTACTATGGTATTACCTTCTATTTCTCCCTTCAGAACTGTTAATATTTGCTTCATATATTTTGGTTCTCCTATGCTGGGAACTACATAAATCTTTACTAACATTATATCCTCTTGATTAACTGAACCCTTTATCATTATATAATGACATTCTTTGTTTCATTACTTTTTGGCTTAAAGTCTATATTGTCTGATCTAAGTATAGCTACCCTGTTTTATTTTCTCTTTCTTTCTTTCTTTTTTTGTTTCCATTTGCATGGAATATATTTTTTCCCCTTTACTTTCAGTCTATGTGTGTCCTTAAACCTAAAGCGAGTATCTTATAGACAGCATACAGTTTGGTTCTTACTTTCAACTCCATTCAGCAACTCTATGTCTTTTGACTGAAAAATTTAATCCATTTACATTAAAACTAGTTATTGACAAATTTGGACTTCTTGTTGCCATGTTATTAATTGTTTTTATTGTTTTGTAATTCCTTTCTTCCTTTCTTGCTGATCTTTGTGATTTGATGATTTTCTGTAGTGGTATGCTCTGATTCTTTTCCCTTTCCTTTTGTGTATCTACTATAAGTTTTTGCTTTGTGATTACCAAGAGGTATATATAAATCAATTTATGGCAGTCTTTTGAAAACAGGTAGCTGTTTAACTTCAAATGCATATCAAAGCTCTACATTTTTTTTTTTACTCTCTATTCCACACCTTGTTGCACTATTGCAATGAAGATTTTTTACATTGTGTTCATTAACAAATTATTATGGTTATATATATTTTCAATAGTTTTACATTTTAATCATTATAGTAGAGTTATAAGTGATTTACCCACCACCATTACAACATTATTAATTTAACTATAAATTTACTTTTGCCAGTGAGTTTTATACTTCCATGCTTTCCTGTTACTAATTAGTGCCCTTTTGTTTCTGATTGAAGAACTCCCTTGAACATTTCTTGTAAGGTTGGTCTTGTGGTGATGAACTCTTTAACTTCTGTTCGTCTGGAAAATAGTTTATATCTCTCCTTCAATTCTGAAGGACAAGTTTGCTGGGTAGAGTTGTCTTGATTGGCAGTGTTTTTCTTTCAGAACTTTGAATATATCATCCCACTCAAATCTGGACTGCAAAGTTTCTGCTGAAAAAAAATCTGCTTATACTCTTATATGGGTTCCTTTGTATGTAACAAATTGCTTTTATCCTGATGCTTTTAAGACTCTCTTTTTGTCTTTAACTTTAGATAATTTAATTACAATGTATCTTGATGTAAGTCTTTTTTAATTCATCTTATGGTACTGTTTGGGCTTTTTTCATCTGTTTCCTTCCATAAGTTAGGAAAGTTTTCAGTCTTTTTTTTTTTTTTAATAATCTTTTTGATCCTTTCTTTTTCTCACTTTTCTCTTTCTGGGACCCTATAATGTGTATATTGGGTCTCTTGATGACTTCCCATAAGACCCTTAAGCTCTCTTCACTGTTTTTCATCCTTATTTTCTTTTGCTCCTCTGACTGGATAAACTGCACTGCCCTGTCTTCATGTTCACTGATCTTTCCCTCTACTTGATCTAGTTTGGTGTTGAACTCCACTATTGAATTTTTCAATTCTGTCATTTTATTCTTCAGCTTTGTGGTTTCTGTTTGGTGCTTTTTAAAAAATGTCTATCTCTTTTAAAAAATTCTCAATCTGTTTATGCATTGCTCTCCTGACCTCAGTGAGGATTTTATGACTATCATTTTTAACTCTATCAGGTAAATTAATTATCTCCATTTCATTAACAACTGTTTCTGAGATTTATTTTGTTCTTTTATTTGAAACATTTTCATCTGTTTCTTCATTTCCCTTGACTCTTTGAGTTGGTTTCTGTATATTAGATAAAGCAGCCACCTCTCCTAGTTTCACAGCATTAACTCAGGCAGGAAATGAACTCTGTCAATCAGCCCAGCCTGAGCACCTGATTGTCTCTCAAACCTTTGTGGTTGTCCAAGCTACCTTCTTTGTTATTGGTGGCTTCCAGTAGTTGAGCGTGTGCCAAGACCTGTTAGAATCCCAAAAGGAAGGATCACATTCAGACCCTCAAGTAGGAGCTGGGAAAGTGTGTAGTTAAACTCCTTCCAGGGAGAAAGTGGGAGGAGGTTATTTTGCTATTCCCTCTGTGCTGCACCTGGGTATATATCCTCAGGGGAGTATCCTGTGGGATTTGTGAATGGAAGCCCATTGGCTATAGTCAGGAAATCTGGGTGGCATTGCAAATAGTGGGGTGAAGAGATATATGCAAGTTCTTTCCAAGGAGATACCGGCAACTTGGAGAAGGCTAGAGGAAGACAGCAGAGACAGGGAGGAGATGTCTGCTGATTTCCCCAGTCTCCAGGGTAGCCAGCCTCTAGATATATGCTAAATTTGAAGACTGATCCCAGGCATCAGCTTTCAAAGTATGCATATGGACCACCTTCAGGGAAAGACTGAGATGGGTGATTTTTTTTCTACTCCCTCTGTGCTAAGCCCTAAAGGGATATTCCTGAGAGGTACCCATGAGGAGTACCATTAATAACTGCTTCTATGTTTGCTATAGCCCGTGGGTCTTGTGGATGCAAGCACCCTAGCTTTCTGGACTGATTGTTTCAAGTGCCTGTTCCTCAGATGTGAGTCTTAAAAGAGAACCTGAAGGTGGGGGTTCATACCCTTGACTCCTCAGAGAGAATCCTGACTGTTTGGCACTGTGCCAGGGGTGGGGTTTATGGCAAGAGGGTGTCTCAGCCTTTCTTACCCATTTCAGTCTGGGTGTTTTCGCATTTGCCTGATGTGTAGGATGTTTTTTAGAGGTAATTGGTCTGTGCACAGCTGCGCATTTGTTGTTCCTAGGGTAGGAGGGGGTCATTTCCTATGTAACTATCTTGGTTGACCTCTCTATTTTACCTTTATTATTAAAGAATATTTTTGCTAAGCTTAAGGTACTAAGTTGACAGACCAACAAATTAAATTTACTTAAAGATATTATATCTTGGGGGAGTCAAGATGGCAGCCTGCAGGACGGCAGTGAGGAAGAGAATGTGAGTGAGGAAGGGAGCAAAGGAGAGTGTGTGGACATGGTGTGTGTGTGTGTGTGTGTGTGTGTGTGTGTGTGTGTGGCAGATAGATCCTGCAGGAGTCTCAGGGGCTTGAAGATCAGGCTTTCCTAGATGGGGAGCCCCTGCTACCACTACAAGCATTCCCGGGCAGCCTACTCTGGCACAGAAACCACACCACCTTGAAGGGGAGAGCTCCTGTGACTAGGAGCCCAGTCTCACCACCACCCAGACTGGACTCAGACACCATCCCAGAACTTACAGCCACGCCAGCCAAAGACCAGCTACCTCAGCTACAGACCCGTGGACACCGGGACTCCATCCTCCCCAGCTGCAGAATCCTGAGAGTCCCAGAGTGCATGACCCTCCCACCAACCTGCCACTGCGGCCATGGACCCTGTACCTCCCAGTGAGAGCAAAAATAGGGAGACAAAAAACAACCCCCAAAGGAAAGAAAAGGAAGAATTGCCAGAAAAGAAACTAAATAAAATGAATGCATACAATATGTCAGAAAAAGAATTCAGAGTAAGGGTCATAAAGTTCATAAATGATGGATGAGAAAATCAACAACTTATGTAAGAATCAAGTGGAAATCAAAAATGATATAGCTACAATAAAAAACACAATGGAAGATTTCAACAGTAGACTAGAAGAAGCTAAGGACCAAATTAGTAAGTTAGAAGACAGGGCAGAAAAACACACCCAATCTGAACAGCAATTGGAGGAAAAAAAATTAGAAATCAGGAGGAGAGCTTAAGGGAGTTTTGGGACATGAAAGGAAGTAACATATATAAAATAGGGGTGCCAGAAAAAAAGAAGAGGAGCAAGGATTAGCAAACCTATTTGAAGAAATAATGAAAGAAAACTTCCTGGATTTCAGGAAGAAAAAGTCACACAAGCACAGAGAGTCCCAGACAAGATGAACCCCAAAAAAACACACCAAGACACATTGTAATTACAATGGCAAATGTTAACAACAAATAAAGAATCTTAAAGGCTGCAACAGAGAGATAGACAGTCACCTACAAAGAATCTCCCATTAGATTATCAAATGATTTCTCAACAGAAACACATCAGGCCAGAAGGGAATGAAATGAAGTATACAAAGTGATGCAAAGCAAGGGACTGAATCCAAGAATAGTCTATCCAGCAAGGCTATCATTCAAAATTAAAGAGAAAAACAGGAGCTTCACAGAAAAAAAAAAAAAAAGAAAAAGAAAAAGGAAAAAAAAAAGGCTTGTTATCATTACCAGCCAGCAATGTAAGAAATGCTAAAGGCATTGTTGTAAACAGAAAAAATAGAAAGGGAAGAAGGAACACAGGCATAAAGAATAAAAATGGATACAAACAAGTACCTATCAATAATAACCTTAAACATAGATAGATTAAATGCTCCAATCAAAATACACAGAGTGGCTAAATGGATAAGAAAACATGACACATATATATGCTATCTACAAGAGTCCCACCTCAGAACAAAGGACTCACACAGACTGAAAGTGAAGTGATGGAAAAATATTTTTCAGGCAAATGGAAACAAAAAACAAGCTGGGGTAGCAATACTTATATCTGACAAAATAGAACTCAAAGTGAAGGCCATAACAAGAGATAAGGAAGGCCACTTCATAATACTACAGGGATCGATACAACAAAAGGATATACTAACTCTGGTAAACATATATGCACTAAATGCAGGAGCATCCAAATACATAAAAAACACTTCTGGAAGATATCAAGGGAGAGATTGACAGCAATACAATCATAGTAGGGGACTCTAATACCCCATTGACATCACTGGATGAATCCTCTAGACAAAATAAAATAGCAAAGAAACAGCAATCCTAAATGACTCGCTAGATCAGATGGACTGAATTGACATCTTCAGAACATTACACCCCAAAGCTACATAATATACATTCTTTTCAAGTGCACACGGGATATTTTCAAAGATAGATCACATATTGGGATACAGGCAAAGTCTCTTCAGATTCAAGAAGATTGAAACCATATCAAGCATCTTCTCAGATAAAAATGGCATAATATTAGAAATAAACAATGATAAAAAAAACATTTTAAAAAATTCAAACACTTGGAGGCTAAATAGCATGTTATTACACAATGACTGGGTTACCAAAGAGATCAAAGAAGAAATAAAAAACATCTTGTAAACAAATGACAATGAAAACACAACAATCCAAAATCTATGGGACATGGTGAAAGCAGTCCTGAGATGGAAGTGCATAGCATTACAGGCCTACCTCTAAAAACAAACAAACAAACAAAAAACTGGTAATAAATTATCTAACTCTACAATTGAAAGAATTAGAAAGAGAGCAACATGAAAAGCCCAGAGTGAGCAGAAGAAATGAAATAATACAGATCAGAGCAGAAATAAATGACATAGAGACCAAAAACAAACAAACAAAACCCCAAAACAATATAATACAAAGATCAATAAAACCAAGAGCTGGTTCTTTGAACGGATAAGCAAGATTGATGAATCTCTAGCCAGGCTCACCAAGAAGCAAAGAGAGAGTATCAAAGTAAAATTCAGAAATGAAAGTGGTGAAATAACAATAGACCCCACAGAAATTCAAAGGATTGTAAAAAAAAAATGCTATGAATAACTCTACTCCAACAAACTGGTCAAGAAATGGACATATTCTTAGAAGAAATGGACATATTCCTAGAAAAATATGACCTTCCAAAACTCAATCAGGAAGAACAAAAAAATCTGAATAGGCTGATAACTATAGAAGAAATTGAAGCAGTCATCAAAACACTTCCAGCAAACAAAAGTCCGGGGCCAGACGGCTTCACAGGGAAGTTTTACCAAATATTCAAAGAAGAATTAAAACCTATCCTCAGACTAGTCCAAAAAATTCAAGAGGAAGGAACATTTCCAAGCTCTTTCTATGAAGCCAGCATCACCCTAATCCCCAAAACCAGATAAAGATGCTACAAAGAAAGATAATTACAGGCCAATATCTCTGATGAACATAGATGCTAAAATCCTCAACAAAATTCTAGCAAATCAGATCCAGCAATATATTAAAAAGATCATACACCATGACCAAGTGGGATTTATTCCAGAGATGCAAGGATGGTACAATATTTGCAAATCAATAAATGTGATACATCACATAAATAAATTGAGAGATAAAAACCACATAATTATATCAATTGATGCAGAAAAAGCATTTGACAAAATCCAACACCCTTTCTTGATAAAAACTCTCAGCAGAGTGGGAATAGAAAGATCATACCTCAACATAATAAAAGCCTTATATGACAAACCTACAGTCAATATCATATTCAATGGGCAAAAACTAAAACCATTTTCCCTAAGAACAGGAAGAAGACAGGGATGCCCACTTTCACCACTCCTGTTCGACATGATACTGGAAGTGCTAGCCATAGAGATCAAACAAGAAGGGGAAATAAAAGGCATCCAAATTGAAAAGAAGAAGTAAAACTGTCATTGTTCACAGATGACATGATATTGTACATAGAAAACCCTAAAGACTGCAGCAAAAAACTACTAGATTTAATAAATGAATTCAGCAATGTAGCAGGATACAACATTAATGCCCAGAAATCTATGGCTTTTTTATATACCAATAACGAACTCTCAGGAAGAGAAATCCCATATAATAAAAGCCCAGCAACTGAATGGTGGAACAGCCAGAATGACCAGTTGACCAGTCGCTATGACCTGCACTGACCACAAGGGGGCAGATGCTCAATGCAGGAGCTGCCCCCTGGTGGTCAGTGTGCTCCCACAGTGGGAGCACCACTCAGCTGACCTAGATGAGCTGCTCTCCCACAGCAGGCCCATCCCTACAGGCCACACCCCCCACCAGTGCACAAATTCTGTGCACCAGGCCTCAAGTTAAAAAAAAAAATCCCATTTACCATTGCACACACACACACAAAAAAAAATTTAAGATACCTAGGAATAAACTTAACTAAGGAGGTAAAAGACCTGTACTTGGAAAACTACAGGACATTGAAAAAAGAGATAGAGGAAGACATAAACAGATGGAAGAATATACTGTGTTCATGGATTGGTATAATCAACATCATTAAAATATCCATACCACCCAAAGCAATCTATAGATTCAATGCAATCCCCATTAAAATATCAACGGCATATTTCACAGCCCTAGGAAAAACTCTCCAGAAATTCATGTGGAATAAAAAAAGACTCCAAATAGCCACAGCAATCCTGAGAAAGAAGAACAAAGTTGAAGGGATCACAATACCACATATCAAGCTATATTACAAAGCCACTGTTCTCAAAACTGCCTGGAACAGACACAATAACAGACATATAGACCAATGGAACAGAAAAGAGAACCCAGAAATTGACCCAAGCCATTATGCTCAATTAATTTTTGACAAAGGAGGCAAGAGCATACAATGGAGTGAAGACAGTCTCTTCAATAAATGATGTTGGGAAAATTGGACATTTGGAAATTTGGACATTTGCCCATTGAGTATGAAAATTTGTCATATAAGGCTCTTATTATCCAAAATATCCAAAAAATGAAACTAGACCACCAACTTACACCATACAAAAAAACAAACTCAAAATGGATAAAGGACTTAAACATATGACAGGAAACCATAAAAATCTTAGAAGAATCCACAGGCAGCAAAATATCAGACATTTGTCCTAGCAATATCTTTACCGATACAGCTCCTAGGGCAACGGAAACTAAGGAGAAAATAAACAAATGGGATCTACATCAAAATAAAAGGTTTCTGCACAGCAAAAGAAACCATCAACAAAACAACAAGAAAGCCCATGGGATGGGAGAACATATTTGCCAATGTTATCTCAGATAAGGGTTTAATCTCCAAAATTTACAGGGAATGCATACAACTTTAAAAAGGTAGATAAATAATCCAATCAAAAAATGGGCAAAGGACTTAAATAGACACTTTTTGAAAGAGGACATACAGAAGGCCAAGAGACATATGAAAACATGCTCAAAGTCACTAATCATCCAAGAGATGCAAATCAAAATGACAATGCGGTACCATCTCATACCTCTCAGAATGGCTATCATCAACAAATCAACAAATGACAATTGCTGGTGAGGATGTGAAGAAAAAAGAACCCTCGTGCACTGCTGGTGGGAATGCAGACTGATGCAGCAACTGTGGAGAACAGTATGGAGTTTCTTCAAAAAATTAAAAATGGAACTCCCATTTAACCCAGTCATCCCACTTTTAGGAATATATAACAAGAAATCAGAAACACCATTCAGAAAGGACACATGCACCCCTATGTTCATAGTACATTTACACAATGGAATACTACGCTGCTGTAAAAAAAAAAAAAAAAGAATTCTTACCATTTGCAACAGCATGCATGGACCTGGAGAGCATTATGATAAGTGAAATAAGGCAGTCGGAGAAAGGTAAGTATCACATAATCTCACTCATTTGTGGAATATAATGAACAACATAAACTGATGAACAAAAATAGATCCAGAGATGGAGAAGCATTGAACAGACCGTCAAACCTCAGAGTTAAGGCAGGGGAGGTGGGAGGGATAAGAGATCAACCAAAGGACTTGTATGCATGCATAAAAGCATAACCAATGGACACAGACACTAGGGGGGTGAGGGCATATGCTGGTGGGGGAGGTCAATGGGGGGAAAAGAGACACATGTAATACCACATGTAATACTTTAAACAATAAAGAATTTTTTTAAAAAAAGGTATTATATCTTGTCTTCTGGCTTCTATCTCGTCTGTTAAAAAGTTGGATGTCAATTATATTGTTGTTTTTATGAAGGTAAATCTTTCTTTACCTCTGATTGCTTCTAAGATTTTCTTTTTTGTTTTTGGCTTTTAGCAGATTGCTATGATATGTGCCTAGATGTAGATTAACTTGTCTTTTTCCTACTTGAGGTTCATAGGACTTCTTATCTGTGTTTGATAGCTTTCATTTGTTTTGTCAACCTTTTAGCTATTATCTCTTTAGTTTTGATTTTGACTTATTCTTTCATCTCATTCTGAGACTCCAATTTTTGCATGTTAGAATTTTTTACCATCTTCTCTATCTTTTACTATCTTTTAAATTTTAATTCTTTTGACTTTCTAAACTGTATATTTTCTTCTAATATATCTTCCAATTAATTAATTCTTTAATGAACTAAATGTAATCTGCTGTTAAACCCATTCACTAAGTTCTTAATATGGGGTATCATGCTTTTTTGGTGATAGAATTTTCATTTGAGTCCATTTTGTAGTTTTTCAGCTTTTGCTAAAATTCTCAATCTTATCTTTCTTCAATTTTAAGTTGATATCTGACTCCTTTATCTGGAGCCCTCAGGATTATATTTCTACTAATAATATGTCATTCATATTATGTTACATCATATATCCAGTTTTTATTATTATATTAGAGGCCCGGTGCATGAAATTTGTGCGTGTGTGTGTGTGTGTGTGTGTGTGTGTGTGTGTGTGTGTGTGTGTTTCCCTCAGCCCAGCCTGCACGCTCTCCAATCTAGGACCCCTCGAGGTATGTCCGACTGCCCTCTCACAATCCAGGACTGCTGGATCCCCACTGCTCACCTGCCTGCCTGCCTGATTGCCCCTAACCACTTCTGCCTGCCAGCCTGATCACCTCCTAACCATTCACCTTCCAGCCTGATCGATGCCTAACTGCTCCCCTGCCAGCCCGATTGCCCCCAACTGCCCTCCCATGCCGGCCTGGTCACCCACAATTGCCCTCCCCTGCAGGCCTGGTCCCCCCCCAACTGCCCTCCTCTGCAGGCCTGGTCACCCCTAACTGCCCTCCCCTGTAGGCCTGGGTTCCCCCCAACTGTCCTCCCCTGAAGGCCTGATCATCCCCAACTGCCCTCCCTTGCTGGCCTGGTCACCCCTAACTGCCCTCCCCTGAAGGACTGATTGCCCCCAACTGCCCTCCCCTGCCAGCCATCTTGTGGCGGCCATCTTTTGTCCACATGGGGGTAGCCATCTTTTACCACATGGGGGCAGCCATCTTGTGTGATGGAGTGACAGTCAATTTTCATATCACTCCTTTATTAGGTAGGATGACATTGTATTTGCAAAATAATTTGCAGAAATAATTTGATGCCTAGGGTGATGTTATCTTTCTCCAGAGAAGTAAGATTCTTAGGAGCAATAGCAATTCAGGACTATCCTATATAATAAAGAGCTAACATGCTAATTAGACCAGATGGCAGAATGACCTTCCAGAACTACCAGTGGGCAGGCGGCGGGGCCAGCAAGCCTGTCCCGCCAGACCAGCCATGGTGGTCCCGGTGCCCCCCCTTCCACAGAGGCAGTGGAAGAGGGGGCTGCACGGTCTCAGAGCCTCTGCAGAAGCGGGATGGGGCACAACCGCGGTGCCTCAACCTCCCACTGCCCCGGCCACGGCTAGCCTGGCCCCAGATCAGATCACCGCCCCCCCCCCCCCCACACACACACACCAGTGGTCGGGGGGCGGGGCCAACACTAAGGAGCAGCGAGCCCAGCTTCTGGTTGAGTGGCACTCCTCTTCCTCCCCGCCTCCCCACTCAGCCAGAAGCTGGGCTCACAGCTGGTGAATGCAGTGGCAGTGGCGAGAGCCTCTCCCACCTCTGGGGCAGGCAGGCAGTAAGGAGCGAGGGGTCCTGGACTGCGAGAACCCTGGACTGTGAAAGGGATGTCTGAGTGTCAGCTTAGGCTGGCAGACGGACATCCTCTGAGGGGTTCTGGACTGCGAGAGGGCACAGGCTGGGCTGAGGGACACACCCCCTCCCCCAGTGCACGAATTTCATGCACTGGGCCTCTAGTCTTTATATAAAGAAAAAACAAATTGAGAGGATTTTGAACTAGAAACTTCAGTATAGTTTGGATCCATGTCTACTTTTTTTTTTTTTTTTAAAGATATGCCCTAATTATTTAACCAGCCTCTATTCATGGACCTTTTATTTTTTTAAATATATTTTATTGATTTTTTACAGAGAGGAAGGGAGAGGGAGAGAGAGTTAGAAACATCAATGGGAGAGAAACATCGATCAGCTGCCTCCTGCATACCCCCAACTAGGGATGTGCCTGCAACCAAGGTACATGCCTTTGACCGGAATCGAACCTGGGACCTTTCAGTCCGCAGGCCGACGCTCTATCCACTGAGCCAAACCACTTAGGGCACCACTGAGCCAAACCAGTCGTTAGGCCCCACTTCTTTTAGGGTACAGTTATTATTGGTGGGGAGCACTCCATTTACCCACCTCTTCCCAGGAGAAGTGGGTTTCTTGCAATGTCATAAGAAAAGGAATTTTCTGAGACTTGCATGGGAGGATGAGATATTGTAGAAAGCTTTATTTTTGTGGAAGTAAACCCCTGAGCTTACAAAGTCTCATTTCCCTTCATCCCGCCATGGAAAATGTCCATCTGTGTCTTCAATAGGGCCAGAATTAACGCCTTGCCCAGAATTTCTGTCCCGTGTTTGGGCGCAGTCCCATCCAGCATCAAGCCAGCTTAGTTTGTGTTTCAGCTTAGTTTGTGTTTGAGGTTGCAGTCCGACAGCCCATTATGTGTAGGGTCTGTGTGGCTTCATGGCTATGGAGGAAACACCCTGGACAAGAGAAGAACCAGAGAGCCACAGCCATGAGCACCAACAGCCAAGAGAAGCAACAGAGCAAACCCTTTTGTTTGGGGTTCTATATCCCCGAATTTTCGTGGGCTTGCAGTGTCCCTGCCCTCCCTGGTCAATGATGTCTGTTCCCAGGTTTGACTGACAGGCACCTTCCCTATGTCACTTGGACTTTACTGCGCACACACCCATCTCCCCTTGGTTGGACCCCTTCCCCCAGTGACCGGTGGTTCCCTGGGAGTGGAATGTTGCAGTTTCCTGGTGAAGCTGCCCAGATGACATGCCTATAATGTCTGGCCTCCCTTTTTCTCCTTTCCTATTATTAATAACTAAAGGCCCGGTGCACGATATTCATGCACGGGGGGGGGGGGGGGGGGAGGGTCCCCTCAGCCCAGCCTGCACCCTCTCCAATCTGGGACCCCTCAGGGGATGTCTGACTCACAATCCTGGACTGCTGGCTCCTAATCGCTCACCTGCCTGCCTGCCTGGTCGCCCCTAACTGCGCCCCCTGCTGGCCTGGTTGCCCCCAACTGCCCCCCTCTGTGGGCCTGGTCGCTCCTCACACTCCCCCCCCCCCCACACACACTGGCCTGGTTGCCCATACAGCCTGCTATACAGTCATTTAGTCGTCCCTCACTAACCCCCCTTCTGGCCTAGTCACCCTACGCAGTCTGCTTGTTCAGTCGTTTGGTCATCTCTCACTAACCTCCCTCCTGGCCTGATCGTAGGGCAGCCACTTTGTGAGGGTGTGAGGGTTAATTTGCATATTACTTCTTTATTATATAAGACTAGCTTATCACAGTTTTTCCTGTGTGGACCCTGACTCCCTTGTTATCACCTGAGCCCCAGAATGCTGTCCACAGCTTGCATTAACCCCTCGTCCACTGCCTCCACAATCAGTATAGGCCTCCAGGGAATAGTGATCCTAGACACTAAATTCACTTCCTTTAGTCTCTATCTTCCAGAGGTTGGCTATAAAATCCTTCACTCAACTTTTAATCTCTAATTCCTTTGTATTCTAATTATTCAAAAGGTCTGTAGATGGACTGACTACATGCATATGTGCTGTGAAAAAAACAAGTTTTATTTGGATTTGGGTAATTTTCTCTTCCAGTGATCTTCATAGGATGGCTGTAAAGTATTCTGTGTGTTGGTTAAGAGCACAGGGTTTGGAGACAGCAAATCTGGTTCAAATCCTTGTTTTGCTTGCATTAGCAGTGTGATTTTTTGGCAACTTAAACTTTCTGATTCCCACTTCCCTCACTGGTAAAATGTGATGATTATAGCTTTTATTGCTGACAAATAAATGGACTAATATAGCAAAGATATACAGAGGGTTGGCCTATACTGTAAGAACCTAACTTTTTATTCACTATTAACTACTTAAATATTTAATAACATCTGCCAAAAGTGCCATTTCAGATTCAAAATAATTATAATTGTGGGACTTTTTTTTTCTGGTGTTTTATCTCAAGCAGGAACTCTTAGGTCATGACTTTGGGGTTCTGGCACTTCTTGCTTTGTAGTTTTTCCATACCCAACGCTTAGCAGTGTTCACACTGTGGAACTCGGGTACCCAGTGGAATACTTCCCTTACATTCTGGGGTCAATTTCCAGCTCCAATTAAGAAACATTCTGGCTTTGCCTACATGTTGCCTTAAAGCAGGTATCCACACAGAGATGTGTGAGACTCCTGGTTATGTGCCTAAGTTTCTACAATTGCCCCAATTATTTTAATGTTTTTATTAGCTCCCTCTTGACCCACAGGTGAGGCCAAAGATGTGCCTTAGGAAAGAGCCTCTATGGGTACCCTCAGGGGCCTCCGTTACAGCCCTGCTCCAAACCCCTTTGCCCTGTTTTACACGTGTAGACATTACCCGCTCTTCAGGAGCCTGTTCCTGCGGATGCTGCCTGTTGGGCACTTGAAAGCAGGCTCATTTAAACATCAATAACTAGGAGTCTTCCTTGACCTCATGCTGCTTAATTCCTAACCTAGTCTTGACCCGCAGCTCCAAAACCCGGTGAAAAGTCAATAAAAGCAGCAAACAATGTTATGTTATTCTTGGCAGACTTTTCAAAACAATGAGAGGGCTTCACAATAGTTAATTATGGTTTAATAGTTGCTAACAAGTATTGAGTGTTTACAATGTGGCAAGCAATGTACACACTTGCTCCCAATGGTTTCACATAACAACCAAGTGAGGTAGGCACCATCATTACCCCGGTTTTACAGGGGGACTGTGGTTTATAGAGGCAAAGTGTGTAACCTGAGGCCACACACCAGCTCCAGGGGCCATGTCCGCCCTCTCCAGAGTCTGTGTGCGCTCCATGTAGAATATTAGATGGAGAAACGAGAACTTTCTGCTTCTTATGGAGGAAGCTGGTGTGAAGTTTTGAAAGAATGTCCAGCAAAGTAATAGGTCTGCAGTTATTCTACAGATTTGCACTTAAAATTGTGCTTTTAAAAACTTCCCTGATGAGAATAGAGCCTGAGGATCCAATGAAAACAAATAGGCTAGCAAAGAGCAAAGCCGCCTGTCAGAACGGGCGGGAAGAGCCAGGAAGAAAGGCTGTCACTTGGTCTTGTAAGTGGTGCTGTTTAATAAATACAGAAGGAGGCAGGGCAGGTCTTGAGAAGAAGATTCCTAGAGAGCTGTATCACAAGGGTCAACAGTAAAGGTCACCCTCCCGCACGCCTGCGTTTCTGGGCCCAGCTGGCGTACGTGGTTCCACGGCACCTCTGACTAGACACATTGGTGGGTAATCATGTTACACAGTTCACCCCCACTAGGATTCTAATAGTCCAACCCAGTGGTCGGCAAACGCATTAGCCAACAGAGCCAAATATCAACAGTACAACGATTGAAATTTCTTTTGAGAGCCAAATTTTTTAAACGTAAACTTCTTCTAACGCCTCTTCTTCAAAACAGACTCGCCCAGGCCGTGGTATTTTGTGGAAGAGCCACACTCAAGGGGCCAAAGAGCCGCATGTGGCTCGCGAGCCCCAGTTTGCCGACCACGGGTCCAACCCAAGGCCTTCCACAGAAATCATTTCACTTGGGGATCTTTTGTGGAGGTAAAATGAACTCGTAGTAGGGATAACATTTGGTAAATTACTTAGTAGTCCAGCTGCCTTGCCTACTTATACAAGGTTTGTGGGGGGTTTTCCTGTGAAAACCTTCCACATTTACACAGATGGTTCCGGGCACACTTATTTATGTGAAGAGAGAAAAGAAATTTCCTCTTCACTTTTCGAGACAATTAGAATGTAGCCTCCGGAGAGTATCATGAAATTGGAGAGTCTTTCCCTTCATTTCAGCCTTTTAACCTCATCCGACCAGTGTGAGTATAGAAAGAAATGGATTCAGGAACTGCTAATGTCAAGATTTAGGACTGGAAGTGAAATGGTCTAAAATGCTGCTTCAAGGATGGTGAGGATACAGGAGGACCGGGTCATACAGTCTATAGCAGTGGCCTCCCTCAGGGATGCTACATTGATGGGGCTCCCATATACTTGCTCTGTACCCTGCCAGCCAGCCATGCCGGATACTGCCCGGCATTCATAGTGCTCAGCAAATGCTTGTTGGGTGAATAAATTTATTTAGAAAGTGCCTGAGCTGGCCAAGGCTTTGAGTTGGATCTTAAGGGATGACTCTGACCAATGGAGAAGGGATTAGTTCAAGTCAGACAGGGAAGCACATGCAAAGGGATGAGGGTGACTTTGAAGTTCTCACTCAGGCAGATGCATGGGTTTGGGTGCCACAAACTAAACACCATGGCAGATGGAGGAGGAGGTGTCAGTCAAATTAGCAGCACACACATGATATTTTGCAACAACTTGGAAAATTGTGTTCAAGAGACTGCTACATCTTGATGAAAATTACTGTCTAAAGTTGCCTTTCTCCATCAATCCCTATAATTTTTGTTGTTGTTGTTGTTATTGCTAATCCTCACCCAAGGATATTTTTTCATCGATTTTTAGAGAGAGTGGAAGGGAGGGGGAGAGTCAGAGAGAAACATCAATGTGAGAGAGACACATCGATTAGTTGCCTCCTGCACACACCCCAACCAGGGCTGGGGATCCAGCCTGCAACCAAGGTAGGTGCCCTTGACCGGAATTGAACCCGGGACCCTTCAGTCCGCAGGCTGACGCTCTATTCATTGAGCCAGAGCCGCCTATAACCTTTTTGTTGGTATATTTGTCACTGTCCGGGAGCTCTAGTCTCTGTATATTTTCAATGTTCTTCTTTACCAGTGGGGTATTACTAAAGGCTGAGATGATCATGAGAGAACGCTCCAAACATTCAGTTCAAATACTTTATTATCATCTTCATGTAATAAGTAGGCTGTCATTTTCCTTTTTTCATTTCTTACTAAAGCCTGTATTTTTGTGTCAACATTTTGTAAATGAGGAAATCGAGGCATTAAAACACAGCATTATTCAAGGACGTGGGGCAGGTGGTTGCAAAATTGAAGTTTCCCAACCCAAAGTATTAAAAACTGAATACGACTTTGGAATGAGATGCTACAAGGCTGGGACACACGGCTCGAGCGTGCATGGTTGAGATCCTGTCTCTAGGGAGGAGAGGAGAGCAAAATGGCTCTTTAATAAGCCAGCGTCTCTCAAAATGTGAGTTTTTCTAAATTGAGTGTTTCTCAAAATGTGCATTTCCCCCATTGTAAACCTGTTAGATTTTCACCATGCATATCAGCAGCAAAAGGCTCTGAGAAGACCAGCAGCAAAGGAAAACTAACTTCATTTAACTCAGATTTGATCAAACTTATTTGATCTTGGAATACATTTTTCATTGGACATGGAAAGGGAACTCACTTAGGAGATGCAGTACGACTGCAGCAGCAAAGGCACCTGGGAAATGTTGGGCTCTGTTTAACCTTCTGTGACTGTTTAACTCTCTGTAGCCTCAGGTTTGGCTGACTACCCAGAAAGCCGGAATGCTGCCCAAAGATAAGTGCCATGCCCCCAGGAAAGAGATTAATGAATGTACAGAGTGTGATAACTGCCTGAGTCTGTTAACCTCGGAAGGCATTGTTTTTCTGGTGATCTACATGACTACCCACCCTATGCTCTTACTATAACGCCCAATAAGAAAGAGACCCTGTCTGGGACAAGGGGTGTAGATAATTCCCAGCCGGTCACCCCTAAGCGCGGCTGATCCGCCGGTGTATGTAACTTTCTCCTACCAAAGCTCTTATGAATTTGAATTAGGCTACGTGACAGTTCTTCAGAATCAATCCTGAATTTATATTTTTCAGGCCTTCCCCCCGTCGGACAGCTAATCTCATTTTCCAGGAAGGTGGGGGAAATGTTGATTTCAGAAACCTATATTTAATTTCATAGTGTTTGTTATATACTAGATGATCAATAAATGCTAATTTTTTAATTTGTGGAAGTAATTTTCTACTAACAAAATTTTTATTTGTTGTTAACATTTATTTTTTTATTGATTAAGGTATTACATGTGTACATATCTTCCCATTGCCCCCCCACCCCACTCCCATACATGCTCTCACCCCCCAGTGTCTTGCGTCCATTGGTTATGCTTATATGCATGCATACAAGTCCTTTGGTTGATCTCTTATTTCCCCCCCGCCCCCGAACCTTCCCGCTGTAATTTGACAGTCTGTTTGATGCTTCACTGCCTCTGTATCTAACTTTATGTTCATCAGGTTATAATGTTTTTTATTATCCATACTAGTAGCCCATTTGCAGGAAGAATCCTGCAAGCGGCCGCTGCGGCCGCGTGCGCTGCCGCTGCCGCGGCTGTTTCAGCTGCTGCGCCTGCACCTGTGGGCCGCTGCAGCCCGCCCTGCTCCACCCCGCCCCGCCCCACCCTGCCCCGGCCCAACCCGCCCAGGCTTTCCCTCTGGCAGCCACCTTGCTTTCTGCTTTTCCTCCCTCTTCTTTCTAAGTTGTCTTCAGTCTTCAGTCCTCCCTCCCTCGGCGTATGCAAATTAACCGCCATCTTTATTGGGTAATTTGCATACTCGCCCTGATTGGCTGGTGGGCGTGGCTTGGGCTGGTGGGCGTGGTTTGGGCATAGCGAAGGTGCAGTCAATTTGCATATTACTGTTTTATTAGGTAGGAAATGAGTGAGATCATGTGGTATTTTTCTTTCATTGACTGGCTTATTTCACTTAGCATAATGCTTTCCAGTTCCATCCATGCTGCTGCAAATGGTAAGAATTCCTTCTTTTTTATAGCAGCGTAATATTCCATTGTGTAGATGTACCATAGTTTTCTGATCCAGTCATCTGCTGATGGGCACTTAGGCTGTTTCCAAATCTTACCTATTGTAACTTGTGCTGCTATGAACATAGGGGTGCATATATTCTTTCTGACTGGTGTTTCTAGTTTCTTGGGATATATTCCTAGAAGTGGGATTACTGAGTCAAATGGGTGTTGTCAACATTTTTTTTAATGCGGATTTTTAAAAAGTGAAGTAGCCACTATTTTACTTTTTAAAAATCTTAGAATTAGGACAGAACCTTAGAATTTGAAATAATTTGACTTTCTTAACATCTACTAAAAATACTTTTTATTTTCTTTTTATTTTTCCTTATTCCCTATCCTGTACTATACATCCTGGGACTATTTTGTGGCTACCAACCTGTGGACCTTAATCCCTTCTATTTTCACCTGGTTCCCAAACCCCTTCCCCTCTGGCAACCATCATCAGTCTGTCTCAGTATTTACAAGTCTATTTCTATTTTGTTTGTTTGTTTATTTTACTTTTCAGATTCCACATATTAGTGAAATCACCATTTGGGACAGCATGGATAGACCTAACAATAATTTTTAAAATTTCTACCATCTCATGGCCTGCCCAATCTCAAGAAAAATTATTCTCTGAAACTGTTCATTCTGCTTAGATGCCTTCTTAGTGTGAGTAAAATTTAATTATCTCATTTTCTTTATTGGCAGAAAGTAGATTAATTGCTTAAAATAAAAATAAAGAGAGAGGCTTGTGACATGGGTGGAAAGGTGCACAGGCCCCGGTTTACTGCTCAAGACATGACAAAGTGGCCCTAACCGGTTTGGCTCAGTGGATAGAGCGTCAGCCTGTGGACTGAAGGGTCCCAGGTTCGATCCTGGTCAAGGGCATGTACCTTGGTTGTGGGCACATCCCAGTAGGAAGTGTGCAGGAGGCAGTTGAATTGATGTTTCTCTCTCATCCATGTTTCTAACTCTCTATCCCTCTCCCTTCCTCTCTGTAAAAAATCAATAAAAAATATATATATTTTATAAAGACATGACAAGGTGGAAGCTTGGACTATATGTTTTGTACTTTTACCAAAAATAAAAAAGAGAGTTAATTTTTCACATAATCCTATTTTTCAATTTGTTTTGCAGTTTATTTGGTTTTGTGGAATGAGAATGTGTTTATCAGGCAAATTGTAGTTCAAATTTTGCCTTCATCACTTACTAGCTATCTAATATAATAACTAGAGGCCCGGTGCACAAATTCGTGCACGGGGGTGGGTCCCCTTAGGCCAGCCTGCACCCTCTCCAATCCGGGACCCTTTGGGGGGTGTCCAACTGCCAGTTTAGGCCCGATCCTGGGACCGGCAGTCGGACATCTCTCTCACAATCCGGGACCACTGGCTCCTATCTGCTCACCTGCCTGCCTGCCTGATCGCCCCTAACTGCCCCCCCCCACTGGCCTGGTCACCCCCAACTGCCCCCCCTGCCAGCCTGGTCACCCCCAACTGCCTCCCCCTGCCATCCTGGTCACCCCCAACTGCCCCCCCTGCCAGCCTGGTCACCCCCAACTGCCTCCCCCTGCCATCCTGGTCACCCCCAACTGCCTCCCCCCACCAGTCTGGTTGCCCCCAACTGCTCCCCTGCCAGACTGGTCACCCCTTACTGTCCCCCATGCCGGCCTGGTCGCCCCCAACTGCCCTCCCTGTGGGTCTGGTTGACCCACGCAGCCTGCTGCTCAGTCGTTTGGTCACCCCTCACTAACCCCCCTACTGGCCTGGTCGCCCCATGCAGCCTGCTGCTCAGTTGTTTGGTTGCCCCTCACTAACTCCCCCTACTGGCCTGGTTGCCCCATGCAGCCTGCTGCTCGGTCGTTTGGTCGCCCCTCACTAACTCCCCTGCTGGCCTAGTCTCCCCACGCAGCCTGTTCGGTCATCAGTTTGGTTGCGATGGCCACTTAGGCTTTTATATATATAGAAAGGCGAATATGTAAATAAAGCAAATGGCAGAACAACCAGTCGCCATGACATGCACTGACCACCAGGGGGCACGCGCAGAACATGGCAGGCGTCAGCCGTGGTGGGATGGTGGAGCAGGTGAGTGGGGGCACCAGACCAAGGCAGGGCGCTGGTTGCTGTCATTGGGGCAAGTTTCTGATGGTTACTGAAAATTCGCTGCTCCTGCGTGCTGTGGTCCCTCCCAGCACTTGTACCGGCTGCTGGTGCTAGCCCAGCTTGCACCTGCTGCTGGCACCAGAGCTGCCGCTTGCACCCGCTGCTGGCACCTGGCATTGGCCCTGATCGCTCGACGCTGTCAGCGGGTGCAAGCAGCAGCTGCGCACCCCA
Source organism: Cnephaeus nilssonii (assembly GCF_951640355.1). NCBI lineage: Eukaryota > Metazoa > Chordata > Mammalia > Chiroptera > Vespertilionidae > Cnephaeus > Cnephaeus nilssonii. The sequence goes on along the minus strand of NC_137086.1, from coordinate 63,428,810 downwards.
ATCACCCTTCAGAGCTTCTCCACCTCCCCCTGCTCCTGAGGGGTGACTGGGGTGGGCAGCCACCTCTTGCACCCTCTGCCAGCGACTGCCCTGCTCACACCCGCTGTTGGCACCAGCCCCAATTGCTCCATGCCATCAGTGGGTGTGAGCGGGGCCAGTGCCATCAGTGCATGGGAACAGTGATGGCAGGAGCGGGGCTGCTGGCAGACACGGGGCTGGGCAGGGGTGCGGAAGATGAGCTGAGACCTGCCCCTGTGCCCAGCACAGCCTCGCAGCCCATTTCTTTCAAGGTGCACAAATTCATGCACTGGGCCCCTAGGTTAATGATAAACAAGTCTGTGAGCTTTAGTTTCCTCCTTGTAAAATGGCAGTAATCATATTGTAATACTAGAATAAAGCCTTCTTCACTTTAGCATTTAGAAATCTTCAGGATTTCTACCCTAAAGCAAAGCTGCCTAGCAGACACTCCTCTCCCCGCCTCCGTCCCACTCACAGCTCTAAAGAACAGAGACCCAGTCAGAAAATAATCTACTAACAATAGGGGGATAAGGTCACATATGTAATATCTTAATCAATAAAGAAAAAACAAACAAACACATAAGATGCATACAGTCACTAATCCTTCTGCTGTAAATGGACATGTAAAACTAAGGATCAACAGGTATACAAGAAGAACTGCAGCACTGAAAAGAAAACCCAAAAGAAGCAAACACTGACCCGGGCAGGGGGGCGCGGGGTGAAGAGATGAGGGGGAGAAACACAATTAGGGAACAGAAGACAACATTAAAAGCACTCTAATTAATATGCCAGGGGAATTTTGGAAAAAATATTATATCCTTAAAATTAGAACAAAATGCTAAGAAAAAGAAACAATTAGAGAATAAAAGAGAATGAATGCTTGAAAGTTAAGAAAAATAAGACTAGCTCTGGCTGTTGTGGCTCAGTTGGTTGGGCATCATCCCCTGTACTGAAGGGTTGCTGATTCGATTCCCAGTCAGGGCACTTGCCCAGGTTGCAGGCTTGATCCCCAGTAGGGGGCATTCGAAAGGCAGCCAACTGATGTTCCACTTTCACATTGTTTGTCTCTCTCCCTCTCCCTTTCTCTCTCTCTAAAAATCAATATAAAATCTTTTTTTTAAAAATAAGACTGGTTGAAAAACATTTTAATTAAAAAGGATTAGAAAAAAAAAAACACCAAAATTCTCTCAACATTCTCAGAATGTAGGGGAAAAAATCAAGAAATGGAAAACAAGAGACTGAAGATCAGTCTAGGACCGTGGTCGGCAAACTGCGGCTCCCGAGCCACATGCGGCTCTTTGGCCCCTTGAGTGTGGCTCTTCCACAAAATACCACGGCCTGGGAGAGTCTATTTTGAAGAAGTGGCGTTAGAAGAAGTTTAAGTTTAAAAAATTTGGCTCTCAAAAGAAATTTCAGTCATTGTACTGTTGATATTTGGCTCTGTTGACTAATGAGTTTGCCGACCACTGGTCTTTGAGGTTTGACATACAGGGTTGGAAATGCAAAAATTATAAATAAATAAAATACTCAAAGAAAAAATCAAAGGACAAAAATTCTTTGGAATTAAAAGAGCTTCCTGAGTGCCCAGCACAATTAATGATAAGAGATCCATACCTAAATACAGAGTACCAAGGAAAGGAAGAAACTTCCGGAGGTTTTCATCCCATACAGATATCAATCATGTATGAGGGTAGAATAATGATATTTTCAGACAGGAAGATCTCAGTATGTTTATCTCCCACATATCCTTTCCTTTAAAGGTATTTGAAGATGTACTCCAGAAGAACAAAAGAGTAAAATAAGGAGTTTGTGGGGTCTAGCAATGTGTGGTTCCAATCCAGACTCCTGATGGCAGTGGAAAAAAATCTACAATGTGACAACTGCATATCAGGCTTAGAGGGCAGCCAGGACAGATTGGAGCTGGAGAATGTCAGGCAGAAATCGGGGGGGGGGGGGGTCCTCCAGCTGAAAAGGGGGACTTAATAAGAAGACAATCTTGGAGAAAATTAAACACAGAAATAATGCAAGAAAACACAACAGCATCCATTGGGAACTCCAGGGATCAGTGGTAAGGTGAAATAATCCTATATAATAAAAGCCTAATATGCAAATCAACTGAATGGCAGAACAACTGGTCACTATGACGTGCACCAACCCCCCCTGGTGGTCAGTGCGCTCCCCCTGTGAAGCTGGGCTCACAGCTGGTGAGCACAGCAGCAGTGGTGGGAGCCTCTCCTGCCTCCGCAGCAGCACTAAGGAGCAGTGAGCAGGCAGGCAGTAAGGAACAAGGGCTCCCAGACTGTGAGAGGGATGTCTGCCTGCCAGCTTAGGTCCGCTCTCCTGGGAGAAGGCACAGGCCAGGCTGAGAGACCCTCCCCTCCAATGCACGAATTTCGTGCACCGGGCCTCTAGTGTATAATAAAACTATAATTCATATACAAAGCAAACTGAAATGTGGCAATATTGGAGGATAAAAACAAAGAAAAATTCTATTGAATCCTGATGCTGGTAACATCCTTTCTTGATTGGCCCAGGGTTTATGATGTTAGACTTATTAAAAAGAACAGACTCCTAACATATGACTTGGTCAGTCTATGGATGAATCATGGAGACTTGGTTGCAATTACAGAACCAAATGTAAAGTAAATGTTTATCTGACAAAGCGGGACATGGAAGGTGGAGAAAAGGGCAGGGGCACCAATAACTATCTTTTTGTTGTTGTTGTTAATCCTCACCTGAGGATATTTTTTCCATTGATTTTTAGAGAGAGTGGAAGGGAGGGGGCAGAGGGAGAGAAAAACAGAGAGAAGAGAGAGAAACATCTATGTGAGAGAGACACATCCATTGGTTGCTTCCTTTGGTTGGGGGAGGGGGGAGGGATCGAACCTGCAATCCAGATATGTGCCCTTGACCAGGAATCAAACCTGAAACCCCTCAGTGCTCAGGCTGATGCTTTAACCACTGAGAAATGCCGGCCAAGGCAATAACTTTTATCTTTTAAAGTGAAGAACCAGAGATAGAATATTATCAAAAGTTAATGAAATGAGAAATGTAGATTTAGTATACTTTAAATTATAGGTATAAACACAGAAAGATCAAAGATAATAATAGATGTCAGACTTTTGAATGCCCAGGATTCTGGGAGGAGAGGGTGATAGTATTGAGCTAAATCCTCAAGTTTGCTATTAAGGAGACTATAAATAATATCTTTTATTGATAAATTTTAAAAATAAAGTTATAGGCATATTGCCTATATGGAGGCAAGAACAGAATTGAAAACGAAAACCTTTTAGAACGGGGCCCTGTCTGTCTCACTGGTTGGACAGTGTATCCTGGTGCCTGGAGTGGTGCCTGGCACAGCTGCTACACCTGCTTGACAAATGCTGAACAGGAAGAAGCTGGCTGAGAAAGGCCCTGGGAGTTAGGGAGGAAGGGCCAGAGGCACCCTCTTGCCTACATTGAATGGTTACTGGGTGAAGGTATTATTTTGATGAAAAAGTTGTCATTGTGAAGTACACAGGAAAATGGGGCACGCCACTGATAGTAGTGACTTCCTTGGGGAAATGACAAGGAAGATGAAACCTGAGTGAGGAATCAGCCAGGGGAGGGAGGAGAGTGCCAGGCAGAGGGAGCACATGTGAGGAGGACATTAGGAAGGAAGGAGTTCCAGAAGGCAGGGCAGAGGGGTGAGGGAGGAGCGCTCCATGAGAGCCTGGCAAAGAGGGCCGGGCAGGGCTAAGAGGCTTTGTAAGCCACGTTAAGGACGCTGATGAATTTCTCATCAGCGACGTGAGGCCCGTCGGTGTCTGTATCCCATCACCTACCACCAGTGAGGCTGGGCACTCCTGCTCTGTGCAGGCACTTGGGACCGGAGCGCCCAAATAGCTCTGCTCTTGGCAAATTGGGAATGTACTGGGCTTTTGGATTTGATTTTTAGTATCTAATAACTCTGAGCTACCACAGGAAAAGAAAATACTGCTGATCAGATAACTGGGCAGAAAATGGTCAACTGAGGGCATAGACTGTCCACTTAAGGCATAAGTTGAACGAGCTGTGCTGAGAATGTTGGTGGAAATGGCTGGATTTCCTTATCATCAAAGTACTGGTGCTTGTCGGGCAGTCGTGATGCCGATTTGCGTGGGTGGAGAAAGACATTATCAGGGCCGTTTAGGCATTGATCGGTGGCAAAGCTTGTTCTAATCAAAGAGCCAGAGAAGTGTTTACGGGCTCTCAGGAGCAGGGACGGGCCAGGTGCCAGTGATGATTGGAAAGATGTGGGCTCTACCCTGAAGAGGAGCCTGTTCTTAGCCAAGGGGAATAGATGTGGCCGAGCCCAGATCCAGGTTCTCACGGGGAGCAGGCCTGGTGCTCTGGGAGCTGAATGAGCCCTGCCAATCCACTCGGGTTCTTGTTAGTCATCGAAACAGTAATTTACTCAACGCGAGAGTTCGTGTCGCTTTCCAAGGCACTTAACTTCCTCCCAGGATGTTGGTTGCACACCAGGGGAATCCGGCTCACTAATCTTTAACACTTGTCATAATTATTTTTCCTTCAATAATACTATTTTCCCCCTGAGAAACTCAAAATTATTACATAAGAAAAATGTAGAAATAGAAGTGTGTGATATTTTTTTAATAAAATGTAGTCAGTGGCCCCGGGGAATTTTTGTAGCAAAAGCCTCTCAAATCAATTATATTTTCTCATTTCTGGTTCCAATTATTGAATATTTTATTTCTGTATTTATTTAAGTTCTTTCAGAATGAAAAGGTGGAGTTGTGTCGACACACGGAGGAAGGAGGGGATTATTAATTAGCGTTGTTTAAAGTCGAAGATGAAAACAGTGCTGCTGCGTATACATTTGCTGCGATGAGCTGTCAGGCTGCTCTGTGAGGCTGCAGGGACTGTTGGCATCCTGGGAGGGGCCCAGCGGAGTGTCACCCCCTGGTCTCGAGGAGGTGAGTCCGCAGTCACAGCTAGTTCCTCCCGTCGGAGGAAAAGCAAATGATGCACCCAGGCCTGTAGTGCCTGCTCTTTGGAAACCCCGCACTGCTGGCCCGCACGTGCTGTTTTAACGGGAATGTTCAGTGCTGCTCCCTTTGTCTGCCACTTCAGCTGGGCGCTCATGGCATTTACTTCCATTGTCTCGCCCGGTTCTAACGGCATTGCTGTGACATGGGTGGGGAGGTGCGGGTGGTTATTTCCCTTTGCTACGTAAGGAACACCAGGCTAGGAAGGTTGAAGATGCTTGTCCGGGGTCACAGGGCTGCTCAGTGGCAGAGCCCGCCCAGATTGGGCGCTTTGATTCCTGGAGGGCCTTGCTTGCTAACTCCCTGAGCTCAGGCCCTGCTGTGCCTGACCTTGGAGCTCCAGGTGCCACCTTTCCTCCACACCCCGGCTACACACTGCTCGGACGGACGCCTGAGTCAGCCAAGCCTGAGAAGAGCGGCTCCGAGGAGATTCCCGCTCCCAGCTGAGTTACCCAGGGGCTTGGGGAGCCCTCGAACCCCCAGGATGGCATGCACCTCAGGTAGGAGGCGGCGTTAGTCAGAACACAGGTACCTATGGAGCAGGTGGATCTCTGACCTGTTTTGCTAGTTTCCCTTCTCAGCTGGGGGCTCCTTTGTAACAGGTATGAACAATCCACCCCTAGTTCTCATTCTCTCACTCTCTCTTTCCCCCTCCCCCTCTCCTTCTCCTTCCTCCCCTCCCTCGCCCATTCTCATAGGGATCGCTCACAAGAGACTGCTGTTTTCTTGTGGTTGGCTAAAGATGACCAGAGTGACCCACTCAAAAAAGGTTAATTTCCGAGTTCAAGAAATGAGTTTCCCCGAGTCTGCCTTTTCCAACCCAGGCCACTGGAGATTAATAAAAATGTTGGTTATTGTTATTTGGCCGGGAAGATGCTAGGAGTACTGAGAATTATCATCTGTTTACTTCAGTCAATCTTACATTTTTATTCATTGTGACACCAGAAGGCAAAATAGGAAACAAGGTCAAAATTACAAAGAGGCTGATTTTGGTTTGAAATGAAGGCCTTCCAAGTGATTAGAACTCTGAAAAAGAAACGGCCATATCAAGGGGCCGGGAGGTTTCTGTTGCCAGAGATGGTTAAACAGAACCCATGACTATTTAACAAAATGTGCTGGAGAAGAAGAGAAGGGCTGGAATAGATGACCCCTAAGGTCACAACGCTGAGTTTTCTAATTTATTTATTCCTCCTCTGAGCACGTTTCCGCAGTGCAGAGAGAGGGAGCTGGGTCGGGGGTCGGGGCAATGGTCAGGCACATCCAGCCCATCTGTCGCCTTTGCTAAGCTGCGCTACTTGCCGCTAAGTCCAGCCAGGCACGTGCAGGCTGGAGTCCCGAGGACAGCAGCTGGCAGAATGCAGGCCACGGCTAATGGGTCAAAGGCTCCCTGATTTCGGCTATGTTGTCACCATCGACAAACTTAACAGCAGCAGCCACTTAACTAAGCCAAGGGGTCTATTTTGATGAGATTCTGAAACAAGCATCTCTAATGATTGTTCCCTCCAGAATCATAGGGAAGTGCGGCACGGCTATCATCCTATCATGTGACTGTGTACTCACTTGCCAATTACTCTGGATTGGTGCTTCTGGATGTAAAAAACAGCTGATTGTAAACTATAAATCATTTATTTGACACTTTAGTCAGGACAAAGATTGGCTATTTAGATAACAATATCAGTCTAGTAGTTTTCCTCGCAAATGCGCTATAACTAAATATACAGGGTGTCCCCCCAAAATGTACACACACATTGAATAATTATAAAGGCAGTGTTTATTAAAATGTAATAGAACCTGCAGACATTGTGTGTACACATTTTGGGGGGACACCCTGTATGTACACACACAACCATACAGTCCACATTATGAGCAAGTAATGGTCGGGCCAATCCAATGGGCAGTTAACTCCCCAGGAATCCGCCGGGACCTGTCCGACATGCGCGCTCTTTTCCAGGTAACTCAGAGCCATTTAGAAAATCACTATTGTGGTTCACAAAATGCTCCACCCATCTGAGGACTTAACCTAACCCTCTTCCCCAAATATCTAATGTGCTCATCTTTCAAGTGACTGGCTTGTTAAAGCTGATGCGGGCCCAGTGTCTAAATAATAGGGAATAGCTGCTTTTGACTGAAAGCTTAGTATGATCCAGGCACTCTGCACGCATTCCATACAACCTCATGAAGTCCTCACAACAAACCAGATGAATTATTATTCCTGTTTTAACTGAGGAGTAAACCGAGACTCAGAGAGAAAAGTAATTTGCCCACAGTCAAACAGCTCTGTTGCCTGTCCACAGGAAGTGCTGGAGGCATGAGCATTAATTTTATTTTATACTCGGAGGCGCAGCTCTAGGAGTCGAGGTCTGACACTCCTCAAAGCACTCACTCTTGCCTTCATGAGGTTCTGTCTCAAACAATGTACAGTGTCCACGAGAAGGAGGTGTGTCACGGACAGCTGTCACTGGCAAGACCCTCGTCTTGAGGGAGCCATATTGCATATGTCGCACTTTGAGCAGCTCCCTATTCGTAAGAGCACGTAGCATGATGAAGAGAGTAACCTCCAAGCTTGGGTAGGAGGCACAAAGAAGTTTCCAGAAGTTTCGAGAAGTTCATTGATACATTCAGTTTGCAGGTGTCATTATTTCTAAAATGATGTGCCCAGACTGCTGTGTAGGCCAGGCTCCTGCCAGGGTCCCATTCCCGCCTCCCGTCACCATAGTTCTGCCATGGCAGACACTGCGTCACCCAGGCCTGGCCTGAGTACATGCATAAGACTCCCACCCCGGAACGTGCAGCCTGTGGGCACAGGGCTTGGTGAGGCGCTGGTGCCTTTGTGAGAATTAGAGAACAGGTGTCCCTCCTCCTGGTGAATGGAGTGTGGGCTGGATTTTAGTTCCTTCCCACGCACCCGGCAGTGTGCCCCTGTGCGAGTCACTGCCCGGGCAGGAAAGGTACCAAAGAGGCAGCTTCCTGTCTCATTGAAATGACAGAGGAGCATTTGCCAGCTGAGATGGTCAACCACTCACCCTTTATTTCTAAACAAAGACTGAAACTACAAAAAGAAAATTCCAGGCCTGCCAACAACCAACATTGAATAATAGACTCATAAAACGAATGGCCAGAAATTCCACAGCAACATTTCTGGCCAAGCGTTTCTCTGGAGCCCAGATTGTAAGTATGCTCTGTGACACACAGAAGAGGGACTCAGCATTCCAACACCCCTATTCGCGCAAGAGCAGGGCAGCGCCTGCCCCTGGAAACGCGGCCCCAGGGCCCCCCTCTATTCTTTTCACCAGCCGAGGAGGTGATGGTGGGGTGCTTTCTCAGCCCTGAAACTCCTTGATGAGCAAGATTTTTCAAGTTAGTATTATTCGTAGGATATGAATGGAGTGTTCCTGGGAGAAGCTACTTTAAAACACACTTCTCAAGAATCTAAGAGCTCCGGCAGCACCTTTATTATATTTATAAGTCAGTAGGGGGAGAAGCTGGGTGATGCTTCTGAAGACGCGTAACATGAGCACCCCAGGGAATGAATGAATGAATGAAATGATGATTAAACATTTAAAAGTTCCATCTATGTGTCATGCATGGCATTAGAAGATAATAACAATTAAGCATTAAGCATCCACTACATGCCAGACACTACATGCCAGACACTGTTCTTTAAGCATCACTACATGCTTAAGCATCCACTACATTAAGCATGTGCATCCACTACATGCCATTAAACATCCACTACATGCCAGACACTGTTCTTAGAGAGGTACATATATCACATCATTGAATCCACATGGTATCCCTATTACAGAACTGAGTAGCTTGCCCACCACCACACACCTGGTGGAATTTTCCTTCCCAAATGCTTATGAAGCATTTGTATTTTTTTTCTTTTCTTTTCAATTTATTTAACAGAGCTCTCTATATATTAAGGACTAGAGGCCCAGTGCATGGATTTGTGCACATTGAAAGGAAATTAATTAGAACGTGGCCAGCAGGGCGGGGCTGGGCGAGATGGGCCAGACATGCCCTGGAGCCAACCTCCCACAGTCCCTCCCTGGACTGTGGTGGCACCGGGGCTCGAAGGACATCTGCCGAGTGAGCGGGGTCCCTCTGGCAGGTGGGGTCCCTCAGCCTGGTCTTGCCTGTGGGAATCGGCTGAAACTGGCAGCCCAACAACCCCCGAGGGATCCCGGAGTGTGAGAGGGCACGCTGCAAAGTTACTGTCGCTTGGCAGCTCCTGTGTTGAGCGTCTGCCCGCTGGTGGTCATTGCACATCATAGCAACCGGCCCGTATATATTGAAGTATCTTTCTAAGTAGGCTGTTCATCTTTTTATTTTCCGTGTGGTGTTTTTGACAAAGTCAAATCTGCCTTTATTTTCATTTATACTGCGATTATTTAGTACCAGGCTCACAAAAACCTTTCTGATCCCAAGATTATTTCATCTTTACCTGAATTTTCTGGAGTAAATTTCACGCTTTATTATACTACATTAAAATCTTTCTAGAACTTATTTTGGTTTAAAGCACTGAGGGTACATCTAATTTTATTCTACTCCCCACCACCCCAACAGTTAGAAAGTATGCCAGTGTCATTTAGTGAAAAGCTACTCATCCAATCATTCACTTATTCAACAAGTATTTATTCAGAACCTACACGAGCAGGCATTTTTCTAGGTCCTGGGAATACAGCAGGCAACTTACACTCTAACAGGAAGAGGCAGATCATGACAACTAAATTTGTTATATATTTGGTGGTGCTAAAGGCAAGGTGGTCAGGGATGGTCTCTCTGAAATGGTGACATTTGGGTGGAGGCCTGAAGGAGGTGAGAGGTGACCTGTGCACCTGGCCTGGGCATCAGAGGGCAGCAGCGCTGAGCCCAGAGGGGGGTACACTCGGTGTGCTTAAAGAATGACAGAGGCTCTACCACAAATCAGGCGAGAGCACTGGGAGGAGTCAGGGGGTGGCAGGAGTCAGAGCAGGTAGGGCCTGATCGGGCCTGGTTAGGACGTTGGATTTTGGCCCTGGGTGAGTGGAGTGGATGGCATTTCCCAAAGATGCCATAGTAATATCCCAGGTGCTCTTTGCAACGTGATACCGCCGTGCCCCATCAGAAGACAGAGTCTATCTCTTGACCTGTTTGAATGTGGGCAGGCCTAGTGACTGCTTTGGGCAATAAGCTTTGGCAGAGTGGGTGCTATGCCAGTTTTGGGACTAGCCCTTCACTAGTCTGGCAGCTTCTCCTTCCTGCCTCTTAGAAGACAGTCATAATGGAAAGAGTGCAAATACATCCTGGCTGGTATGCTCAATGGTTAGAGTGTTGGCCTGCACGCTAGAAGGTCGTTGGTTCGATTCCCGGTCAAGGGCATGTACCTGGGTTGCAGGTTCAATCTCTGCCCCTGGTTGGGGTGCATGTGGGAAGCAAATAATTGATGTGTCTCTCTCACACTGATGTTTTTCTCTCTCCCTCCACCCTTCCATTCTCTCTAAAAATCAGTGGAAAAAATATCCTCGGGTGAAGCTTTAAAAAGAGAGAAAGACAGAGAGAACCAATACCCTGGGACTGCCACTATTTGAGAAGTCAAAGTCACAGGGAGAGCCCTGGAGGATAAGCTGCCTCGTGAAGGGGAGAGAAGCCACGGAGCTGCAGGCACCAGGCATGAGTGAAGAAGCCATCTTGTTACAAGTCCTCCAGCCCAGCCAACACCAAACTGCACCGACTCCTGACCCATGACCTCTTGAGTAAAATGGAAAGACTGAACCCACCGTGTCTTGGGGTAGTTGGTTATGTGGCAATAGAGAGTTGGAACAGTGAGGTAGGAGGCTAGTGGAGGGTTCTGAGCAATCCTATGATCTGACTTAAGTTTGACAAGATTTCCTCGGGGCCTGTGCTGGGAACAGAATGCGAATGAAGAAGGGAGAGTGTGGAAAGGAGGCCAATTTGCAGAGCAGGTAAGAGACATGAAGTAGAGGCAGAAGTTGGAGGAAGAGATTCAATTCTGGATATACTGGTATTTCAGAAGTCACATGGATGGGATTTGCCGATGGATCAGATGTGGGTGTAAAAGAAAGGCTTACAGGATGGCTTCAGGCGCTGGCCTGACACTGGAAACATGAAGGGGACCTTCACTGATACGTGAGAAAGTTGCAGGAGGAGCAGGGTTGGAGTTAGGGGAGTCAGGAATTCTGTTCTGGACAGGTCAAGGTTATGAGGTGGAACACGCATTCAAGTGGAGGTGCCAAGTGCTGTTGGACAGTTGAGTGCCTGGTCCGCAAAGGGGCCAGGACTGGGAGATGTACGTTTGAGCATCACTGGTGTTTCCATGGCCGCATTGGACCAGGTCACCCGGGGAGTCAATGTGACAGAGCAGAGAAATAGGAGGACGGAGCCCTGGGCACCCTACCATCTAGAGATGCAGGAGAGGTGGAGAAGGAACCTGGAAAGGAGACTGAAGGGGCAGCCAGTGAGATAGGAAGAGAAATAAGAGAATAATGTTCTGGGGGGAGAGAAGTAAGCTGTTCCAGTGAGGGCAGAGTGGAGAACTGTGTCAAACCTTCTGAAGAACCAAGTCAGATGAGGACTGACCATTCTTGATATTACTGTCTTCATTCTTGACATTACGGCCTTCATTCTTGATATTACTGGTTCAGAAAGGTGCTTTTATCATATAGTAAATTTGTGTGTGTGTGAGCATGTGCATGAGTACTTTCTCTTCTCTCCCATCGATCTGCTTATCCATCTGGAACGATATGACCACTGAAACTCTCACACTTGACAAGGCAAGCTCCATGGACCCCCGGTCACCTTTTCTTCTTTTTTACAAAAATATGCTGGTTATTCTCATCTAAAATTCACCAGAATTTTACATTGAAATTTTAGCAAGTCCCCTTCCTCCCTGAATACATTGGAAAATTTATTACATATGTCTATTTTTGCATACGAATTGGTTTTGTAAAAGTTAATATTGAGTGTGCTTATCTACCCTCCACATGGTATGTGTTTCCATTTATGTTTCACATCTCCAAGTAGATTTTTTAAATATATGGGTCTCATGTGTTTTCTCTTAAGTTCTTTTCTAGGTATTTAAATTTTAGTGGCTTTTGGGAATTATATCCCCTTTTTCCCATTGTATTTTCTTACTGGCTATTTTTTGCTAAAATAAATCTATTTTTCTATAAAGAATTATCTTGTTATTTCTAATGATTTTACAGGTGATTCAAACAGATTTCAACACCTTTGCACAGCTCTGGAATCAGATAGTCTGTGTATAAGGCTGTCCTGATTTCTGCTGATAAAATCCGAGTGTGGAGAATGGAATTGAATATGTCAGTATTTCAAAGTGTTCCCCCGAGAAGTCCATGGTTTCCAGGTGCTCTGGGAATGATTGTAGCCACACATCTCAAATTGTCCCAGAAATTCCCTATTTCAAATATTTTTCCCTTTGTTAACCCATGAGTCAGACCATATGTCCTTTGATCTTTGCTTCAAAAATATTGTTACGGTATTTAGAAACAGGGACAGCCCAGACAAAGTTAGAACATATGGGATATTTTTCCTCTGAGCCCTTAACTTTCTTCGTAGCATTCTTCCTGGTGATGTGTGCCTGCGCACACACATGCATGCACACAGGCGCGTGCGCACACACACACACACACACACACACACACACACACACACACACACCGGCGTCCTGGAGGGAAGGGATTTCACTCAAACAATGCAACATGGGCTGCCACTGTGCAGCCTGGACTCAGGATCCCCTGGGGCAGGTTCTTGTGGAAAGCTCCGGGGTTGGACAGCCTGGGTTTGAACCCACATCTAACGTATGCACTGGGCCAGGTCACTCAACCATCTCGAGCCTCCATTCTTCATATGTGAAAGGAATGTCTGACATCGACAGTGTGGGCTGTTGTGGGGACTCAGAAAATTACTGTAAAATGCGGGACATCGTAGGAGCTGGGGAGCAGCATCTATTACTTGGGTTTGGAAGGGAGTCCCATATCACCGCTAAGGTTCTTAAGAAAATTCCTTGGTCTCACATTCCACTCTCAGCTGTAGAAGCCAAGTGGCCAGAGGAGGTTGCAGGAAGCAGCGGTGTCCGTCCCTAACTGCCCTGTGTGCACCTAATCACCAGTGCTGATTTCTCACATTTGTCACTAACCAGCCACCACCCGAGACTGCCGTGCATGGGGAAGGCATTGGCCATTTTTGCTGTCACCTTCCCATCAGCCACTCCTTCCTATTTCCACTCCAGCCTCCTTTGGGGGAATGCCTTGTGTGCGTAGCTTTGGGAGGGAGGGCCTGTAGGTAAGTGGATGGGTTGGACCATCCCCTGGCGACAGGAACATGACCCAGATGCACTCATCTCTCTCCTTTCTTTCTGGGATTCTATATTTTATATGAGGGATGCCCCAATGGGGGGTCATTGAGATCATGTCTTTACGGCGGTGGCCACATGATGTAGCCCAGACTGTGTCCATGTTTCCATTACTGTGGTTTTAAATGGTGTTCTTACTGGTTCTGGCTGCCTGGTATTCGGATCCCCTCACTTGCTCAGCACCCAAAATTGTTCCAAAACATTGCCTTTTGGTTCAGCGCAACTCAATTTGGGTTTTCTCTCTTGCAACAGGAGTACTGTCTGGTACAGCCAGATTACAAGAGGAAAAATAAAAGAGGTTCATCCCACTCTTTGTTAGAGTGGTCAATATCCAGGTGAAATCTTAAAGCACGGGGCTTAAAGTCATCAACCAAGGACTTGTATGCATGCATATAAGCCTAACCAATGGACACAGACACCCGGGGGGTAAGGGCATGAGTGGGGGGGGGAGGTAGGGGGTTATGGGGGGGGGGGATAAGGACACATATGTAACACCTTAATCAATAAAGAAATTTTTTAAAAAAGTCATGCATCAGCACAGGACTTGGGAACAGAATGCCTTTCAGTTTGCAAATTTATCATCAAAGGGGTCAAGAGCATGGAGGGGTAAAAAGGGTAGCAAATATCTACGTACATAACTATCGACTCATACACAAACTCTGTATGCTTCTAGGATAACTTGGGACAATTTCCTTTTTCAGGGTGGGGAAAGTAAACCCTCTGCTGGCCCTTTCTCTCTTCACTCTCCATGAGCTCAGCGCTGCGCCTTGTTCCTCAGAAAGCAGCCATGAAGCATTCTGCTAGTTATCTGATTGTCATCCTGCTTAACATGCTCCCTGGTCTGCTGGCGGATGCTAGTTTAACCAAGATCTAATTGGTAACATATTGTCAATTGAACTAAGTGCCGTATGATGGAGATTTAAACCCTGGTAATTTTTCCATAAAAAAAAAAAATCTGTCAACAGGCTCCAGCAGAGGAACAGCAATAAATCAAATTGTCATGTTTATTAGTTATTGCAGGAGGCTCCTTGTCTTGTATTCATTATAACCCGGTTTTTAGCACCAATAAGAGCTATAAAGAGGAATGTGTGTGCAAGGTGCGCTTTAGTAGGTTTATATTTGTATGCAAATACCTGCTTGTATTTTAATCGTGAGAAACATGTTGCTACTTCACTTTAAAAGGAACATGAACTTGGGCTGTGTCCGGAACAGGCGTAATGTTCCTCGCTTTTACCAAGCTGTGTTATAGAACACTGGAGTCAATTCACTAATAATCAAAGAGAAGAAAATGAAAACAAAAAAGAGATGACACCAGACCCTTATCAGGTTTGCAGATTAAAAGAATGGGTAGAATGGCTGCACTAAAGGGTTTGTAGAACAGTCACTGCCGTTTGACTTGGAAGATTGAAAAATGGAAATAAAATAATTTTCCAGATATGGGACAGGTTAAACAAATTATGGGATGCCATTACCAGAGAGTAAGGCAGCCATTTAAAGAGTGGGTGAAATCATATTTAATGACGGATCATTAAGAACCAAGATCATTTGTACTTTTAACTTGCCGTTACTGAAAGTCGCTTTCACCATTTCTTCTTACGTGAATTGAAGATACATAATAGTATTTTACACATGTAGCCTCACTGGAATCTCATAAAACCCTGGGAACACTATGGGATGGGCTATTACACCCACTTCACAGAAAAGGAAACTGAAGTGTGGAAGATGGAGTGGTTGTTCGAAGGGGTTCTGCCTCTGTCCGCCTCGGGAGGCAGGAGGCAAACCCCACCGCCCACCCGCCCACCTCTCCTCAAGTCTGGAGCTCAATTGCACAAAAGGTGGTGAGAACAATAATAACAATAAGAACAGCCCCTAACGCCCAAGCCAGTTTGGCTCAATGGATAGAGCATCGGCCTGTGGACCGAAGGGTCCCAGGTTCGATTCCAGTCAAGGGCACATGCCTGGGTTGGGGTCTTAATCCCCACTAGGGGGCGTGCAGAAGGCAGACTATCAATGGTTCTCTCTCATCATTGATGTTTCTATCTCTCTCTCCCTCTCCCTTCCTCTCTGAAATCAATAAAAACAATTTTAAAAAAAAAGAATAGCCCCTAACCCTATTGAGCCTTCCAATGTCCCAGATGAAGCGCTTCCGTAGAGCTCCTCTAACCCTTACTTCAGAGGTAGAGACCATTGCTGCACCATGTCCCCAATGCAGACCCTGGTGTAGAGACGTGGAGTAACCTGGCCCGAAATCTCGGTGAGTGTGGCAGGTGGGACTTGAACCCAAAAGTCAAGCAGAGGAGCAACGCCTTTTCCCATTTTGAAAAATGCAAAATAAATAAAAATGTGTCTGGCACAACTAAACACTGAGTACAGGCAATGTCCAGAGCAAGGGAGGAGCAGTAGACAGAACAAAACCAAAACCTTGTGGTCTTAGGATAAGAATCGAGTGTTTCTGTTACTTTCACTGTGATCATCTCACTTCACCAGTGAGCTGGGAGGCCTTGACAGCCCTGGTTAAGGGAAGGCGTCCTTCCTCAGCTTTGCACCAAGGGCAAGTGCTTTTGGTAAAAGCAAACACCAGGATTTTAAAAGATATTGATTATTTGGTGTGTACACCCAAGACTCACAAATAAGCGTACCCCTTTGTCGTTGTGGGTGCTCGTTAGCATCTGGCCTTTAGCTGTTCTTGGTGCCAGATCAGGTCCCAGACTAACTGAGCCGATCTCACCTCCTGGCTTTCAACCCTGGGAGTGGAAGGGATTATGAGACGTAAACCTGAACACGATTTCGCCTTTACATATATAAGACTTGAATAGCAAGGAATCACGTTAGGAAAAAATTCTTCATCACACCATTAGTCCCCTGGTTTCACAAATATGGTGACTATTGCTATTTGGTATTACACGACATGTGCTTTTGTGCATATATGTATGTGCCCACAAGCACGCATACATGCTGTCTAAGGAAGATGGAGATAGCGCTGGTAGCCCTGATGGTAAGGAGGTCACGCGTCCTGAGTTATTCCTGCAGGGGCGGTGGTGGCCTTCGGGTGAACTACATACTCTCGTCCCTGTGCCCAGGCCTACGGGGACCATGCACTGGGGTCCAGTTTGTGGCCATGTCCTGGCTTCTTTTTGAGGTATAGTTAGTGGCCTAAATGAGCGTCAGGCACACTTATCCTTCCAAGACCCACAGGCCCAGCTACCATCCTAAATGTGTGTGAACGTGTTCATATCTACAGTCATTACATGCATATTCATTCCATGCTACACCCCAGGCAGTCTGGTATTTTTTTTTTTTTATCACATTCCATGTCTGCCTCCCCGGTGTGCCCAGCCATTCACCAGGGGCTGAATGATCTCTGGGGAGCAGCCTGGCGTGCTCCTGGCCGCCCAGGCCGGAGGCCCCGGGCCAGGCTGCCCACATGCCCTCCTGAAGGGCCTACAGTAAGGGTGACCTCTTTCCGCCCCCGGCAGCCCAGAGGACCCGGTGCTCTCTGGCTCGATCTTACCTCTCGGCTCACACGCTCGTTTTCTTTCTCTGCCAAATAAGTAATTCAACTTCTTTCTTCCGAGGCTGAGTGAGGCGCTCCCTGCTCCCTGGCAGCTTTCTGAATGGCACTCTGCATAAACAGGAAGAGCGTGTGTGGTCAGGACTCCAGGCTGCAGGTGCTGGTAGAGGATGTGAAAGTGTAGAGGCGAGTGACGGAACCAGCCAATGGCATCTCCCCACCAGACACCACTGCAGGGCGAGGTCTACCGGGAGGCTGGAAGCGGGGGCCGGGGCCCCACGCTGGGACCACCTGACACAAACCAGCAGAATGTGGCCGGGGGAGCCCCGGGAAGCCTAGCAGGCGCTCTCTGTGCTGTGCCTCTCCTCACTCTCCGCAGCCTCCTGAACAGAACCCCGTCCAGAGAGTCTTGTCGCCGGGGTTGCTGAGTTACATGCACATTTAGCTTGTCCAAAACTCTGCTGGTTCCCTAAACTGCCCAGACATCCAAGAGGCCAGAACCAAAGCCATATTCTCCTCTGTAAGGTCATGTCTTCTAGAACTTTCTAGAACAAAGATGCACCAGGAGAGGAGAAAAAGCACTAATGAGGAATCCCACGAACCCGGGCTGTGCTTCTGGAGGGGTTTCTACCTCCTCATCTCCATTCACTAGTCAACTCTCAGCAGCCCGGTTTCTGACCCCCACATCCAACCCATCACCCCTGGAACTGCTTTCGCTGATGGCACCAGGGAGCTCACCAGTGGCCGCTTTTCCAGCTCCTGTCTCCTCTGTCCCCCTGCAGTGTCTCACACCAGGGACCCCTCCTTTCCTTCGGGAACGTCCCCTTCGGCCCCATGAATGCACGATCCCCTGGGTGTGGTCAGGTGACCCCTCTCACTGTCAGGCCTCCGTTCCTCTGCCAATGTCTGTGTTCCTGTCTTTGCCCCGGGCTCCACGCTCAGTCCAGTGGCTCCTGCTCCACGGGGCCTTTGCTGCTCTCCACAGCTGCTTCCCAAGCCCACGTCTACATTGTCACAAGCCCCTGCTGCTCCCCAGTCTGTCCCCCAGGCTCTCAGGTTAACAGGCCGAAATGGAGCCCAGCTGTCATCCCCTTGCTCTGCGCGTTCCAGGTGGCCTGTGAGAGCCTTCCTGCCTCTTTCCAACTTGCTCCTGTTCCTCACTCTGAGTTTCACTCCTTCTGGCCTCTCACTTTGCTCGGCTGATTCGGCTTCTTCAGGTTTGACCCTCAGGTACCCTTGTCCAAGCAGGACCTACCATCTGTATCCTCAGGCTGATTCACATCCGACACCCTAGGAACAACCCCACCCAGTCCCCTGCCACCCACGGAGAAGGTACCCCAGGCATGGCCGCCTCGGGTCCGAGGCAAGGGGAAAAACCTTTCTTACTCCTCTGGCCTGCCTTCTTCCCTGGCGCGCACACTTCTCAACCGCGCCCTGTGGATGCTACCTCGTACCCCAGGTGCCAAGCCTTTCTCTCTCCTTTCCCACAGCCAGGCCCTGAGGCCAGGCCCCGTCACTGCCTAGGCCACCAAGGGGCATGAGCACCCAAGGCTGCAAAAAGTGCACCCAGGTATGGGAAGGAGACTGGGACGTCTACATATGCTTACTGGTTTATTTTTACTGACAATAATGTTTACACAACATAAAATTAACCATTAATCATTTAAAATGTTTAATCCAGTGGTATTAAATATACTCACAAAGTTGTGCAACCACCACCTCCATCTAGTCCCAAGACTCACATTTACTGGTATTTTTAGGTCATATTTTAATTTTATTTATTTTTAGGATAGTTTTTTTGGAAAAAAAATTTTTTTAAATATATTTTTATTGATTTCAGAGAGGAAGGAAGAGGGAGAGAGAGAGATAGAAACATCAATGATGAGAGAGAATCATTGATCGGCTGCCTCCTGCATGCCCCCTACTGGGGATTGAGCCTGCAACCCAGGCATATGCCCTTGACCAGAATTGAACCTGCAACCTTTCAGTTCACAGGCCGACGCTCTATCCACTGAGCCACGCTGTCTAGGGCTGGAAAAAAAATTTTTATTGATTTTTTTAAAGAGAGAGGAAGGGAGAGGGAGAGAAACATCAATGTGAGGGCAAAACATCGATTGTCTGCCTCCTGCACACCCACTACTGGGGAATGAACCCGCAACACTCAACTAACTGAACCACACTGGCCAGGACTTTATACCAGATTTTTAGTGTTTTTGTTTTGTGTATATCTTAATGCATGTAATGTATGAATGTAATTGTATTGTGATAATTTGTGAGTAATCATACACCCATTGGGAGTATGTGGTGAAGACTTTTTTACTGAGGGGGTTGCACAATAGGAAATAAGAACATGTTTGATCTCCAAAATCATCTCTCAGGTGCAACATCCAGAGCATTTTCCAAAATGCCTCTAAATGTTCTTTATAAGAGACTGCAAAAGTGATCACATTGCATGCACTCAGTCCAAAATCCCAAATTTCAATCGCTGGGTAGATGGTATGCTTGAAGCTGGAGCTCTGGCCCCTCGACATGATCTCCTGTCACGCTCACTACTTCCCTCTGCAGCACCCAACAATACCACACCACTGGCGATTTCCTGAACACCCAGCCTACTTTAGGCCACTCTGCCTCGTCCCGTGCTATTTCCTCCTTGGGGGTGGCTTCCATTGGCTGTCTAGCAAATCCCCATGGACGCTAAAAGCCCCTCCTTGTCCCTCCTCTCTTAGGCAGAATTCATTCCACGCGCCCGCTGCCCCGAAGCCATTGCCTCCGTGCAGGATGGTACCTCTGGTGGTTAAGAGGCTCTGACGTCAGAAGGACCTGGGTTTGAATTCTGCCCCTGCCACCTACCAGCTGTGATCCCTTGGGCCTGTCAGCTTCTTCCTCTATGTGCTATCCACCTCACAGAGTGATGGTAGAAATTAAACAGCATCCTGTATGCCCAGGATGCAAGAAGTAGTAAGCGGTGGGAAGTAGTACTATAGCTATCTTGTTTGTTTGCCTTACTATTCGGAGAACTCCCCCTAACATTCATAAATTTCATACAAAGGTGAGCTACTCCCAAGCAGGCACAATGCCTTAATTTTTGTTAAGCTAATTCTTTAGTGTACATTTGTAACAGAGGCTCAAAGCATGCATTTCCTGCCAGCTGTCTATGCGTGGACCTCTGCCAGTGTCCCAGCCACGCGACCTCCCCTCCCCTCCCCCTGCTCGCCCAGCCTGACCCACCACTGGCGGGTCGCTGAACACGCTGGGATGTGCCTGGCCCTGTGTTTTTGTATGAGCGCTTGGTTGTCGCGGCCTGACGGGGGCACTCAGAGGCGCCTGCCCGTGCTCCTGCCAGTGAGCGTCCCCTGTGCCCCACACAGAGGCCCTGCCCTGGGCACAGTGAGCAGATGAGAAGGCAGACGTGGAATGTGAGCTGCAACAGGTCCCCAAAGGCAGGGCTGGGCACAGATGTGTTCATTTAAATTTATCCCCAGCCTCTGGCAAAATATGTGGCACAATATTTAATAAATGTACTTCCTCTGCTGCGGCACCTGCCACACATAATTACATTCAGTGACCTGGCACCTTCCTTGTGAGGTAGAGTGGGTACCAGCCCCCTCCATGCCTGTCTCCGCGTGACCGGGCACATAGTAGGCCCTCAATAAATATTTGTTGAGTAGATGAATGAAAATGTTATTTCACTGTAACACCAATTTTGAGCCCAACTTTGGTCATATATTGCCCTTGTCATGCCGTATGATCTCCAGCAAATTGTAATATCTCAGAGTCTGTTTCCTCCTCCATAACATGGGAAGCACAATACATATTCTCCCATAGGAACAATAACCACAGCAGGTCGTGCACTGCAAAGCCCTTACCAAGTGGGGTACCGCCAGAAATCAGGCTTGTCCTGCCTGCCAGGACCTGGGCCGCGCCACCTTGGCTGTCCTCGCTGGACACCCAGGGGCCGTGTGAGTGAGTCTCTCCATGCAGCCGAGAGAAGTGCTTTTGGGAATCAAGCAGTTCCCTGTTGGGCAAATAGACCAGCTAAGGTGGTCGTGGGCGAGGAAGGACTGGTTAGTGCTGACCGGGGCCTCGTCATGATCCCCAGGCCGAGTGGGTGTTGGCAGCCTACTCTGTGACGGTGCTGGGTTGGAGGATAGGAACGAGGGAGGAGGCCCACTGCGCAGGACCACGGTGCACCTCGGAGAGGGGGCTCTCCGTCTCACACCTGAGCCGGCACCAGGCACGCAGCAGGTGCTGCGAATGATTTTAGCTGAGTGACTAGGGGCTCTATTACATATATACCTCTATCTGTAGTTCATTCTATGTGATGATTAAAATAGCTGATATTTACCGAATGCCTACTTGCACTGAGGAGCACTTTGTATGTATTCATTTATTCAAACCTCACAAGAGCCCTATGAGACAGATGCCACTCTTATCCTTACGTTTCCAAAGAGGAAAATGCGGTTCAGGACTTTACAAGGTGGCCCAAGTTAATGACAGATCTGGAGTTCAACACGGGATTGCTGTTCCAGAGCACGTCTGTCTCTCTCTCTCTCTCTCTCTCTCTCTCTCTCTCTCTCTCTCTCTCTCTCCACACACACACACACACACACACACACACGCACACACACGCACACACACTTCATTCACAGACACTTGTACACATGTGTAAAGGCAGGTATACACTCTGTGTTTGCATTTCGATGTAAATCTCTATGCATAATATTTCTTCCTGCCATGGCCATCCCACATGAAATGTTCATTAGATTTCCCAGCCTTACTGAGCAACCCAAACATACACAAGTGAACAAAGTCATTTTACCTCCTTCTCAGCATCACATAAATCAGACGGAGGGAGGGAGTGGGAAGGGACTAAGCTAGTTAGTTGAACAACTTATCTCTGTTAAAATAAATAACCGAAGGAAATGCACAAGAGGAAGAGGAACACGTCTCACATGCCTGGTTTAGAAAGCGGGTAAGTGGGTAGGTAACAAATTAAAGGGGGGTGTGGGGTAGAGCAGCTCAGCATCCATAAGAAAAATTGCTGCCAGAGCCACGGTGTAATCCATGACTGGAGCATGAAGCAGGATGGCTGCAATGACATAATAAGAAGCAAACAGGGCAGACAGGGATGGGACATAATTGCAGACACTCAGTGCGCTGGTAAGCATTTACCAGAGAATAAGTTGCCTGGGAAAGAATTTGCATACAAATGAGATGCAGAAAGCACAGGAACAGGACAGCGATAAGACCTCATACATGTTATTAAAGCTTGTCAGTGGGGAGGAATTGGTAAACTGATGCCATGTAGCTTTAACTCCATTCTATTACCAAGTAAATTTTAAATGGAGTCCTGAGCTTTAAAACAGGTATGTGGCTCAATTCAGAATGTTAGCTGATATTTGTGTATGTCTGTCTCATTAGTTTTATTGCTTGGCCTTGAAGTATTATTTTTGGAAACAATATTTTAAAATAAATATTAAATTATTAGGTCTCCAACAGGTTAAATGTAATCATGCCTTTTTGAAGAAAAATAGCTTGATTGCCTTAAAATTTTTGCTTTCTATATTTTTATCTATAAATGTTCCTGCCTCTTTTAATTTTGTCATTGATTATACCTTATATCAATTTATAATTTCATTTCTCATTATAATTATAATATATTTTACATTGAATTTTACTTTGTATAAATATAAATACCACACCATTGCCTCCTTTATGTTTACATTTTCCTGAGAGTATTTATCCTTTTGTTTATTTTTATTATTATTTTTATTGATTTCAGAGAGGAAGGGAAAGGGAGAGATAGAAACATCAATGATGAGAGAGAATCACTGATTGGCTGCCTCCTGCAAGTCCCACACTGGGGATTGAGCCCACCACCTGGGCACATGCCCCGAATGGGAATCGAACCATGACCTCCTGGTTCATAGGGCCAGGCTCAACCACTGAGCTACACCGGCTAGACTTATCCTTTTAATTTTAATATTTCTTTGCCATTTTTATTTATCTATTAGGAGCCTAATAGCTCAGTTAGAGTTTATGTTTCACCTGAGATTTGCCCTTTAGAAAAGGACCTCCCCTCCCCCATTTACTCTAATTGACTTAAGTAATTTACTTGACTTATATTTTTTAAGGGTTATCCTTTTTTATATTTCTTGCTACTTCTTGTTTTAATTTTTCTCTATGCATTATGCATTACTTTATTTGAAAGGTAGATATCCTGTGTTCATTCCACTGGTCTTTTATTCTTTAAGTGTAGTCAGTTTTAAACTGGCAGAAACATAAGCAAAATTTACAGTTTTAATTTTAGAAGACTGATACAATGTTAAACAGAGCAGCATATTAAACAGAACTACTAATGGCACAATAAGCTTAGTAATTCTGGGAGGAGCCGACGTTAACTATTTATCACGTACCGGGAACCTGGGCTAAATGCTGCAAAGGCATGACTCAGCGATGGGGCTCCCAAGGCTAAGGTCTGGCCACGGTCACGAGGAGGCAGCTGCACTCTGAACCGCAGGCTGCATGCGTGTACAGAGCCAACCCCAATCCAAAGGGACGCCGCAGGGATGCTGTAAGGAGCCCTCGTTCCCCCGTGGCCTTCTGCAGTCCCCGAGGCTGTTGGGAGGTCCTCTGAGGCACAGAGAAACAGCTACTGAGAGTGAAGCCACTGACGTGGGGACCCAAGTTTGATACTCAATAGACAAATAAGTGTGATTGTGACTTCATCTTTAAAAAGAAAAATTATGAAAGTAAGTTTATCTTACCTTTATTAGATGTAGATTACAATTATCATTGTGTGCTTATTCTTAAGAAAAACATGAAATAGACTGAGTCCCATTTGGGTGGCTTTTGGTGCAATATTCCTGACAACAGAGTAGGCAGCACATGAAGACGTCCTTCACGTCACACGGCTTTATGGCACCAACATGAAGAATCTTCTTTATTAAAAAAATATAAAGAAGCAAAGGATTCATCTATTTGCCTAATGCCTCTCTTACTCTCTTGACATTAAAATCACTCCCTTTCAAAGTGGCTCCGTGTTGGCTTTCTTTTCAACTTTTAACTGGAGAAGCTCTGCTAAACTGCATTAGATACTAATCTTACATGTGCCTCGGACAGTTCTCCAACACCACTTTCATTTGCCTCTGAAATCCCACCATCTTTTGCAAAATGTGTAATGTCACTTTGCAATTCACTTACATTGCATACCTATTGTAGTGCATCGTCTTGTTCTGTTTACGGCAGACACATGGGGAGGGGCACACTGCACCAGTCTTGGTCCTGGCAAGAAACAGATGGCTTACTCACTCAGACTGTGTAACTAAGGAGGGTTTAATAAAAAATAAATAAAAAATTTTTAAAAAGCTTAAAAAACGTTGTTGGGCAGGGCTACGGGAAGCCAGTGAAGATGCTGAAGGATATCTGGGTGAGCAACAGCGGGAAGACATTATCAGCCACCTCCACGCCCTAACCCCCAACCTGTGGCCCAAAGAGCACAGTCATAGCTGGAGGGGAGGAGGCCACAAAGGAGCTGTGAGGAGTGAAAGGACACAGGCCATTTGCAGTAACAAATGGGAGCGTAATTATCCCGACACTTTTATTGTCACCTGGTCTCCTCCAGTGACACCCATTGGCCAAATCCCAATGGAAAGCAAGGGAGCCCGCTGATTACATGGGTAGAGCTCAGCTTCTCAGGACACGGGGTTGAAGGGAGAAATTGGATCTAGAGGGACAAATAAAACGACTGTTAAACTGACCCAAAACATGTTGATGTGCTGACTCAGTAGGTTCTGATGGTAAGTGGAGAGGGATGTTTGGATGAGAACAAACAATAAATGCTCAATTCATCCTGGCTCTTCTAGTTTTGTGACTTGTCTTTGCTATATTACATCATGACTGGAGTGATTGGGATGACGATACTGGGTTTGTATGATCTCCTGCAGTTTCCCTTCTGAAGGAATGTGAAAGAAAGTTCCCCTTCTACTTTGAAGAGAGAAGAATGGAATAAAAGGTAAATTGCACGTGTGTGTTGGGAACATATTTGTATGTACATATGTTGGTGGCAGTTGGAACAGCACCAGGGCTAGACCGTAGGGTCAGACCAGACCTGGGTTCAGCAGCCTCGGTGCTGGAGTTCAGGCTAGGAAAGAATTCAGAGCCAAGACTCAGCTATAAGAGACCATTTATTTGGAAAATTATAGACGTAGAAGAAGGAATTCGTAGAAGAAACGGGCTTGGGAAGCAAGTTACAGAGGTAAAGAAAGGGCCCTTGGAGATTAGAAATGAGGAAGGTAAAGGTGACCTGCCTGGGGAAGATGGGAAGAGGGAGGGGAGGGAAAGGCAGGCGTGCTCTTAGGAGGGAGAGTGCACTGGGTCCTCCGTCCTAAGGGTTTTAAGGGTGGAGATTTTAGGGGAGGTCCCAGGGAAGATCTCAGTAGAATATTCAGCAGCTTCCCAGGTGTGCCCTTTCAGGCTTGTGGTCTCACTGATTGACTGCCGGCACCAGGGCAGGGGTCATTAGGGTCATTATTCCATGCAGCTGGTCCTGATGTCAACTGTGGCACATCACTTGTCTGGTTTTGATGCTTTTCTGGAGCTGAATCTGAAATACAACTGAGGCCCAGATGTTTTCTCTGGGGAGGACAAGGTCAGGGCATCCAAACTGCAAGACCAGTGATGTGCTAGGGGAGGAAGGTCACCGTGGGGTGAGGTCCCACAATGCAATTGTCGTTTGCTAGGTACCTGGAGCTTTCCACCCTGGTGACTTTCTGTACCTGGCCCATCGTCCTTGCTCCGCTCACGCTGTCTAACTGCCTACCACACATATACACACACCAAAAGATGGCACCTATATAGCATGAGGGAACCGAATGCGTCATCCGGCAATAATGGACATTTCAACTGCTGGGGATGCTTTCTGGCATTTTGAAGCCAGGAGGCCATGTTTAAGCTTTCAAGCCTTAACCACCACTTTCATAATCTCACCTGATTTACAAGGTCTAATGAGCAAAATGTAATTTTCAGAAAGGAATTAAGGTGGAAATAATTTCATTTTGTGTTATACTTTCAATGGCTTAAGGAAGCTTAAAAATAACAAAGTTACTTCTTTTTCAAGTCTTTCAGAAGATCTGAAATGAATGTCAGGTAGGATAATTATTAAACATCTATTTGCTTCTAAACATTCAGGATAATTTCCTTGTTTTTGAACATTCTGATCATTAAAACAGGACAAATAGGGGCAAAAAGAGTGGAATACAGCATCCTGATAAAAAGCTGAATCCAGGCTACACTTGCAAAGGAAAGCATGTATTTTTAGCTGGTGAGTCATTCATTTATTTTCAAGATATAGTTTCTCACTACCCATTCAACTTGGACACAGACCACTCACTAGTGTAAAAGATTCTTTTAAATCCAACACTTCAACAAACATCCTGCCAGGCTGACCATGGTCCATGGCCCAAGCCTTCACGTACCCTGAGCCTTTCATCCCTGGGGTCCTGTATCTCCTCTGGTTGCTGCCTGGGGGTAGGTCCATGGCATCTGCACTGGTCTAAGCCATGTCTTAGCTTGGGTTAGAAGCAGACTTTGAGTTCCATGCTTTCACGTCTCTGAACCTATTTTGTTCATCAGTTTATTTGGTTCATTAATCTTAGAGGGAAGGGGAGGGGGGCAGGAAGAGATTAACCAAAGAATTTATATGCATATATGCATAACCCATGGACATAGACAATAGTGCAGTAGGCCTGGGGGGAGGCAGGTGTGGGATGGAAAGGGGTCAGTGGAGAGAAGAAAGGGGACATCTGCAATACTTTCAACAATAAAGATAAATTTAAAAAAAGAAGTAGACTCTGAGACAAAATTGTAGTGCAAGTCATTTCTTTGGGAGGCGCAGAAAACACCAGCTGAGGAGTTGAGGAGAGAGACAGGGAAGAGAAAATGGTCAAACAGGGGCATTATCAAGCCACCAAGGCCAACTGGAACTTAATTCCTGGGAAAATGACCTGGGAGCTGGTATAAAACATGCAACCCAAGGGCTTGTGGGCTGGAATGTTTATATACCAACTGCTACCTGTTATTGGTTGAAAACGACTTGCTGGAGACACTAGGTCATCAGCACTTCAAGTCTGCCACAGATGAAAGCAAAGTAGGACTTGGAGGCCAGAGGAAACCCTCAGCCAAAGAAGAATAAGTATCGGCAGTTGGAAGTCAGATGGGCATATTCTGAGGCAGTCGGTGTTGGCCAGGGCAGAGGCAGGGCACCAATGGCATCTGCTACACCATGGCTATCTCCTCCATCACTCTTTCTTTTCCTATCGCCACCAACTCAGGGGAATTAATTTCTTGTCCTGGAGTGGAGAAAGCTCTACTCTCTCCACTCTGTCTCTGTCAATAATTTTGCTGAGGCCTCACATTCTCTAAGTTGTCCTAGAGGCCTAAGCTTGTAGAACACCAAAGCCAGAGAACCACAGACCTCTGTGGCTCTGTACTCGATCATCATCACATGGGACAGTGGACACTGAGCGAAGTCTCTGTGTCAGTGGATAAAAGCAAAAGGTGATTTCTGGGGAGTTTAATATCTCAAAACTTCACGCTTCTATAGAATCTACCACTGTCATACCAACACACCATTAGTTAACTACTACTGTGAACACCACAGAAAATATTATCATGAGAACATTCATGAACACAAGAATAAGTGTGAGCAACCATCGTAAAATGATCCTATATAATAAAAGGGTAATATGCAAATCGACAGTACGGCGGAACACCTGTGGCCCCTCACCTGGCTACCACCACTCCCGAGCACCCCCCCAGGGCGGGGCTGACCGGCAAACCACCCCGGTCCCTCATCCTGGCTGGCCCATCCCCGATGGCCCCCATTCGGGCAGGCCAGCTGGACCCCACCAGTGCAAAAAAAAATGTGCACTGGGCCTCTAGTCCTACATAATAAAAGCCTAATATGCTAAGTGTCTGGTCATCCAGTCAGCCGTTCAACCAATCAAGGGGTGATATGCTAATGATATGCTAAAGCCACTCAACTGCTCACTATGACGTGCACTGACCACCAGGGGGGCAGATGCTCAACTCAGGAGCTGCCCCCCTGGTGGTCAGTGTGCTCCCACCAGGGGAGTGCTGCTCAGCCAGAAGCCCTGAGCCAGGCTCATGGCTGGTGAGCATAGTGGCAGTGGTGGGAGCCTCTCCTGCCTCTGCGGCAGCACTAAGGATGTCCGACTGACGGCTTAGGCCCTAAGCCATCAGTCGGACATCCCTTGAGGGCTCCCAGACTGCAAGAGCACTCAGACCAGGCTGAGGGACCCCTCCGAGTGCACGAATTTCATGCACCAGGTCTCTAGTATTAATATATAATCTTCGGCATTTGTATTCTCACAATTCAAACTTGTTTTTATTAAAATCCTATAGAGCCGTGGTCAGCCAATTGCAGCTCACGAGCCACATGTGGCTCTTTGGCCCCTTGAGCGTGGCTCTTCCACGAAATACCATGGCCTGGGTGACTCTATTTTGAAGAAGTGGCGTTAGAAGAAGTTTAAGTTTAAAAAATTTGGCTCTCGAACGGAAAAAAAGATGGCGGCGGAGGTGAACGGCTGATCTGTTGCCTCGCATGGCAGTTCCGAAAAAAAAACTAAAAGATGGACTGGCAAGCGCGGCGACTCCTGCTCGCGTCTCCCCAGACCGGGCGGCGGCTCCTCTCAGCCAGCACCGCAGCCGGGGCCATGGGCTCGTGGGCGCCGCGGTAAATGCTGTGGCGGCAGCCGCGGACTCGGCGCAGCGGCTCTCGGTGAAGGAAGAGACCATCTTTCTGCGAGACGGGCCCACCCGCGTCACCGACCCGACTGAGCTCCCCACTGAGATCCTCGGGGCCCCGGAGACCGCCAACACCGACTTGGAGGATTCTTAGGACTTCCTGTCTTACACTCGGGTCCTCTGGCCATTTTGGGAGAGGAGAACCGGGAGGGCAGCAGAGTCGAGCAAGGGAACTTCGCGCACAACAATTTCAAGGTTAAACAAAGGAACTTCGCGCGCACAGAGCGTCTGCCACCCAGAACCACAGGAGAGCAGGCTGAATGGTGGATTTACAGCTAAGAGAGAAGAGGAAAGAGCGAACTCTGGAGGAGCTGAGGTGCGGAGGCGCGTGGGTCGGGGGAAGGGAATTGTGGCTTTTGTTCCAAACCTAGGGGAGATTAGCGCCCCAGACGCCTGCGGGGAGAGGCGCGACTCTCGGCCTTCGGATCGGAGAGTGGGAGTGACTTCCTTGCGGAGGCGCGCCCAGCAATCAGTGTTTGCTGCATTGGAGTGCGGAGCGAGGGGGCTTGGAAGTGTGGAGGGCAGAAGGAGCGGACTTGCAACCAGTGCGGTTCGCCACGCCATGGTCTGGTGGCGCCCTGAGGCCCCGCCCCGCCCTGAGACTCGCCCCGCCCTGGGACCCGCCCAGCTAGTTTTGCAGCTCCGCCCCGCACGTCTTGCAGGCACACCTGGGCTCCAAGCAACGGCTTTTGCATGTGGGTGGCCTGCCCTATGGCAGCTTGACCAGATAAACTGCGGTTCTAGTCGGACTGCTCTAGGGACGCTCAGACAGGAGGAGGAAACTGCAGTTTTTGCCGCAAATCCTGCTGAGTGGTCTCAGGTAGTAGATGACCTACACACCATTGGAGACCCAGAAACGAGGGCATCTAGTGGTCGGTATGAGATGACACCAGATTTCAACCACTCACATAAAGGACACATTCTAGAGGCAGACTCAGTGAGCGCCAAAGCCTTGCTGCACCAAGCCCCGGCCCATAAATCTGTCTCCTACACAGCAACTCTTCCTTTATAGTCACAGAGGATCCGCACAGCCAATCGGCCTGGAGGACAATTCCTCCCAGCGACACCAACAACAATCAAGACTTAACTATACAAAGGAAGACCAAGATGGAGGCATAGGGCGGAAGCCTGATTGTTGCCTACCACAACAATTTTGAGTCTACGACGGGAGAGCAGAGCAGACACCATCCAGAACCACCGGAGGGCTGACTGAGCAGATGCTCTAATACTAGAATAAAAGAGAGGGGTACTCGGGACGATGCTGATGCCGGTGACCCAAAGATCACACTTTAAGAACTACGGCTCAGGCGACACAGTGGCGGCCTGGAACGTGCTCGGCGCAGTCCCTCCGGCGGTCTCCGGCTGAGGGGAAGGCCCCACTCGCTGCCGAGCGCGGACAGATGAGCCACTGGGAAACAAGGGGTGGGAGACTCCGCACTTGCTGACCTCCGAGTCCTTCAAGAATCTC
This sequence comes from Cnephaeus nilssonii, assembly GCF_951640355.1. Taxonomy (NCBI): domain Eukaryota; kingdom Metazoa; phylum Chordata; class Mammalia; order Chiroptera; family Vespertilionidae; genus Cnephaeus; species Cnephaeus nilssonii. Next base: position 63,398,586 of record NC_137086.1, on the reverse strand, counting down.
AACGCCCTGGAAGCGGCCAGGTGCGCACGCTCGGTGACTGGCCACCGCTGCAGACCCAAGGGGCGACGCAGCCACCCTGGACCAGCCCGCCGCCGCGCACCGGGCACACCGGAGCTTCGCCGAGCCCGCCGCCCAACGAGTTCTGCGGCGGCTGCCCTAGAGCTCTGAGAAAATGGCCGAAGGAATTACTGAGAATGAATGGACCAACAGGAAATGGGATCAAGAAGACGAAACCCCGCTGGGTCCCAGATCCGGGTGAAGCTGCGCACCTCTGGGTCCGGGTGAGGCTGGGAACTGGGTCAGGGTGAGTCTGGGTCCAGGGTCCGGGTGAGGCCGTGGGCCCCTGGAGCCGGGTGAGCCTGGCCCTGGGTCCGGGTGAGGCCGTGGGCCCCTGGATCCGGGTGAGCCTGGCCCCGGGTCCGGGTGAGGCCCTGGGCCCCTGGATCCGGGTGAGCCTGGCCCCGGGTCCGGGTGAGGCCGTGGGCCCCTGGATCCGGGAGAGCCTGGCCCTGGGTCCGGGTGAGGCCGTGGGCCCCTGGATCCGGGTGAGCCTGGCCCCGGGTCCGGGTGAGGCCGTGGGCCCCTGGATCCGGGTGAGCCTGGCCCCGGGTCCGGGTGAGGCTGTGGGCCCCTAGATCCGGGTGAGCCTGGCCCCGGGTCCGGGTGAGGCCCTGGGCCCCTGGATCCGGGTGAGCCTGGCCCCGGGTCCGGGTGAGGCCGTGGGCCCCAGGATCCGGGTGAGCCTGGCCCCGGGTCCGGGTGAGGCCGCGGGCCCCTGGATCCGGGTGAGCCTGGCCCCGGGTCCGGGTGGGGCCGTGGGCCCCTGGATCCGGGTGAGCCTGGCCCCGGGTCCGGGTGAGGCCCTGGGCCCCTGGATCCGGGTGAGCCTGGCCCCGGGTCCGGGTGAGGCCGTGGGCCCCAGGATCCGGGTGAGCCTGGCCCCGGGTCCGGGTGAGGCCCTGGGCCCCTGGAACCGGGTGAGCCTGGCCCCGGGTCCGGGTGAGGCCGTGGGCCCCTGGATCCGGGTGAGCCTGGCCCCGGGTCCGGGTGAGGCCCTGGGCCCCTGGATCCAGGTGAGCCTGGCCCCGGGTCCGGGTGAGGCCGTGGGCCCCTGGATCCGGGTGAGCCTGGCCCCGGGTCCGGGTGAGGCCCTGGGCCCCTGGATCCGGGTGAGCCTGGCCCCGGGTCCGGGTGAGGCCGTGGGCCCCTGGATCCGGGAGAGCCTGGCCCTGGGTCCGGGTGAGGCCGTGGGCCCCCAGATACGGGTGAGCCTGACCCCGGGTCCGGGTGAGGCCGTGGGCCCCTGGAGCCGGGTGAGCCTGGCCCTGGGTCCGGGTGAGGCCGTGGGCCCCTGGATCCGGGTGAGCCTGGCCCCGGGTCCGGGTGAGGCCCTGGGCCCCTGGATCCGGGTGAGCCTGGCCCCGGGTCCGGGTGAGGCCGTGGGCCCCTTGATCCGGGAGAGCCTGGCCCCGGGTCCGGGTGAGGCCGTGGGCCCCCAGATACGGGTGAGCCTGACCCGGGTCCGGGTGAGGCTGTGGGCCCGTGGATCCGGGTGAGCCTGGCCCCGGGTCGTGGATCCCTGGATCCGGGTGAGCCTGGCCCCGGGTCCGGGTGAGGCCGCGGGCCCCTGGATCCGGGTGAGCCTGGCCCCGGGTCCGGGTGAGGCAGTGGGCCCCTGGATCCGGGTGAGCCTGGCCCCGGGTCGTGGATCCCTGGATCCGGGTGAGCCTGGCCCCGGGTCCGGGTGAGGCCGCGGGCCCCTGGATCCGGGAGAGCCTGGCCCCGGATCCGGGTGAGGCAGTGGGCCCCTGGATCCGGGTGAGCCTGGCCCCGGGTCCGGCCGAGACCAAACCAGAGGGAGTCGAACCTGCAATACCACCATTTGTCCACCATCCAGACCTGAGGGGTCAGTGCCAACATATACTCATAAGGAACTGGTGGACATTGATATTGGGTCTCAAAAGAACTGTTGGTCCAGAAAGAAACTCACTACTGACTGATTCATTTGCCTGTCAGCATAACTATTATTGCTCGTCGCACATTCAATTCTTATAAGTACATCTCTAGTGACACATGATTTTGCTCATCTAGGGGAAATGATGAACAACATGGACTGATGAACAAGAACAGAACCAGAAACAAGGAGACATCGATCGGACTATCGGGCCTCAGAGGGAGGATAGGGGAGGGTGGGGGGAGGGGGGAGAGATCAACCAAAGGTCTTGTGTGCATGCATAAGAGCCTAACCAATGGTTAAGTCCAACAGGGGGTTGGGGCATCCACGGGGAGGGATGTGGGATGGGAATGGGGGGATGAGGACAAATATGTGACACCTTAATCAATAAAGAAATTAAAAAAAAAAAATTTGGCTCTCAAAAGAAATTTCAATCGTACTGTTGGTATTTGGCTCTGTTGACTAATGAGTTTGCCGACCACTGCTATAGAGTATTTCTCTATAGGCTATGATGGAATTATTTGTAGCTAAAACTCAAAACACATAGAAATGTAAACATAAAGGATTTATCACAGGGCATTGGAGAGAAGCTGGGACAGATGGCCAGGACTTAGGGACCCAAAGGGAAGCTCACTGAGGAGAACTCAACCATTTCATTCCTCTGAGGACATTTGCTGGTTTTTGACACAGAGCGTGTGAGGTTGAACTGGGCAGAAGAAAGCTACCAAGATTCAGATGAATAGAAGAGCTTTAGATGATCACAGGGATGAAGAGGCAAAATAGGAGTTGGGGGTTGCCAAGGCAGTTAAGGGTCAAGTAGGCAAAGGGAGAATTTCAAAAGAGTGAGCCTGAAACGCCACAGCAATTTCCCCTCGAAGTATTTGTTGATTCTTAATTTGTGCAATACAAAAGGCTCAAAAATCTCAGGAAAAAACAGCTGGAAAATATAGCAGAAGTTTTTTGTGATCATGTATATCTGGGGAGACAAAAATTAGAGCCCAGTACCCCCCAAGCTCTAGTGAACATCCAAGCTCTCAGTGAGAGTCTGGAAGATATCCTAAATGCAGATTTGAATCAGATAGGCTCAATCTTACAAAGGCTCTAGCATGAACCACAGCTTAAGGTGAACTGCCTGTATCTGAGCTGCCTGGCAGAGGATAGCATTAATCCTCTCTGAAGGAAGAAAAAATTACCCTCAGTCTATTCAAGTTTTCATGCATAATGCTTGACATTTAATTAAAAATATCAAGTATTTATGAAACAGGGTAGAGAAAAAATAGGCAATAAAAATAGACACAAAGGTGATCAAGACAAATCAGTTATTCACATTCACATATTTGATTAATATTTTTGTGGAAGTAGATGATAAGATGGAGAATTTCAACATAAAGCTCTAATATACTGAAGGGAAGTTCTAAAAGTTAAAAATATAACTGAAGTTTAAAAAGAATAAATAGGTTTAGCAGCAGACTGAAACAGCCGAGGAGAGGATAAGTATATTTGAAGATCGATCAGTAGAAAAATATACACATTAAGACAATGAGATAAGATACAAAAAACGTGTTAAGAACATAAGAATTATAATGAAAATGTCCAAGATATGTGTACCTGGGATTTCAGAAGAAGATGGAGAGATTGGGGGAGAAATAATACTTAAAGAGATAATGTCTGACAGTTTTCCAAAACTTATAAAAGACATTGTCATATTCAGGGATCAAGCAGTGTAAATAAACTAAAAGAAATCAAACCCCATATACCCATACACATCATGGCAAAAATGAAGAAACTTAAAGACAAAGAGAAAATACTAAAAGCAGCCAAAGGAAAAAGACACAGCACTTTTAGATGGGCAATGAGCAATAAGGCTAATACCTGACTTCTCAATAGAAACTTCCAAAGCCAGAAAACAAACTAGTAATTTCCAAATTTATACTCAGAAAATATGTATTTTTTTAATTAAATTCCCTGGGTGACACTGGTTAACAAAACTATACAGGCTGCAGGTGCACAATTCTAGGACACATCATCTGTATACTGTTGTGTGTTCATTGCCCCAAGTCAAATCTCTCTCCATTTATCCCCCCTATATCCTCCTCCGCCTCTCCTGACCCCCACTCACCCCTCTGGGGCAATTACCACACTGTTGTCTGTGCCTATGGATTATGCATATATGTTCTGTGGTTAATCCCTTCACCCTTTTTCATCTATTTTCAGATCTTGGCTATTGTAAATAATGCTGCTGTGAACATAGGGGTGCATATATTCTTTCGAATTGGTGTTTTAGGATTCTTGTTTGTCTGTTTTGTTAATCCTCATCTGAGGATATTTTTTCCATTGATTTTTAGAGAGAGTGAAAGGGAGGGAGGGAGAAGGGGAGAGAGAGATCTAACATGCAACCCAGGTACATGCCCTTGACTGGGAACCAAACCCATGACCCTTTGGTCTGCAGGCTGACCACTGAGCTCTAACCACTTAGCTATACCAGCCAAGGCTCATTGTTGTTTTAATTTGCATCTTCCTGATGATTAGTGATGTTGAGCATTTTTTCATATGTCTATTGGCCATCTAAATGTCCTTTATGGAGAAGTGTCCATTTAGGTCCTTTGCCATTTAGTTTTTTAAATATTTATTTATTTATTTCAGAGAGGAAGGGAGAGGGAGAGAGAAAAAAACACCAATGTTGGGAGAGAATTATTGATTGGCTGCCTCCTGCATGTCCCACACTGGGGATTGTGCCCCGACTGGGAATCGAGCCATGACCTCCTGGTTCATAGGTCAATGCTCAACCACTGAGCCACGCCAGCTGGGCTGCCCATTTTTTAATCGGAGTGCTTGTCTTCTTGGTGTTAAATTGTTTAAGTTCTTCATATTTAAAAAAAATTAACCCCTTATCAGATGGGTCATTGGCAAATGTGTTCTACCATACAGTGGGTTCCCTTTTCATTTTGTTGATGGTTTATTTTGCTTTGCAGAAGCTTTTCAGTTTAATATAGTCCCATTTGTTTATTTTTTCCTTTATTTCCCTTGCCCTATGAGACACATAGGCAAAAATATTGCTATGAGACATGTCTGAGATTTTACTGCCTATGGTTTCTTCTAGAATTTTTATGGTTTTACAACTTACATTTAAGTCCTTTAATCATTTTGAGTTTATTATTATACTAGAGGCCCAGTACATGAAAATTCATGCACGGAGGGGTGGGGGCGGTCCCTCAGCCTGGCCTGCCCTCTCTCACAGTCTGGGAGCTCTCAGGAGCTCTCAGGGGCGAGAGGCGACCCGGCGATCAGGGGAAGGTGATGCCCCATCACACCTCTGCTGCTGCCACTGCTGGCAGTGCAAGCCTTGGCCAGCCCCGGTTACCTGAGCCTTGGCCGGCCCTGGGCAGCTGGGCAGCCGCCATCCGAGGCTTGCCTGTGCCTCAGGCCAGCCCTGGGCGGCTGGGGGGCTCAGGGGCCTGGGGGACTCCGGAGGCAGGCATGCGGAGCGGCCAGATCCACCTGGGGGCGGGCCCGGCTGTGCCATGTGCCTGCTGCCCCAGCGGGGCTGAGGGGATTGGGCGCTGCCATCTTGTGGCTGTGGGCGCCACCATCTTTGAGGGTGTGGCAATCAATTAGCATATTCCCTCTTTATTAGATAGGATATAATGTAAGGTGGTGGTGTAGTTTCATTTTTTTTGCATGTACCTGTCCACTTTTCCCAACACCATTTATTAAAGATTATTACTCCGTTGCATGCTCTTCCCTCCTTTGTCGGATGTTATTTGACTATAGAGGCATGGGTTGCTTCTGGGCTCCTTTTTCTGTTCTATTCATCTACTAGCAATGCCTGCTCTTACGCCAGTACAGGCTGCTGTGACTACATAGCCTTGTAATATAGTTTGATATCAGGTACCGTGATACCTCCAACTTCGTTAGTCTTTCTCAAGATTGCTGAGGCTATTCTGGGTCTTTTTTTGATCCATTTGAATTTCTGGAATATTTGTTCTATGGTCTTTTAATAGGAATTGCATTGAATATATAGATGACTTTGGGTAGTATGGACATTTTAATGATGTTAATTCTTTCAATCCACGAACATGATATATGCTTCTACTTTGTATCTTCCTCAATTTCTTCTTTCAATGTCCTAAGTTTTCCTAGTGCAGGTCTTTTATACCTTTTTTTTCCCAATACTAATTGGGATCATTTTCTTAATTTCTCTTTCTGATAGTTCACTGATTTCTGAATATTAATTTTGTATCCTATACTTTGCTGAATTCATTTATTAGGTTTAGTAGCTTTCTGATGGAGTCCTTAGGGTTTTCTATGTACAATATCATGTCACCTGTGAATAATAACAGTTGTACTTCCTTCTTTCCAGTTTGGATGTCTTTTATTTCTTCTTTTCTGATCGCTGTGGCTATGACTTCCAGTATGATGTTGGCTATGAGTTTGTCATATTTGGCCTTTATTACATTGCGGTATGTTCCCTCTATTCCCACTTTGCTAAGTGATTGTATCATAAATCAGTGCTGGGTTTTATCAAATGCTTTTTCTGCATCTAATGATATGATCAGGTGGTTTTTATCCTTTATTTTGTTTATATGCTGTATCACATTTATTGATTTGCGGGTATTGTATCAGTCTTGCATGCCTGGAATAAATCCCCCTTGATCATGTTGTATGATCTTTTTAATGTATTGCTGGATCCAGTTTGCTAATATTTTGTTGAAATATTCATTAGGGATATTGGCCTGTAATTCTCTTTCTTTGTAGTGTCTTTATCTGTTTTGGAGTTAAGGTAATGCTGGCCTCAAAAAAATAAATAAATAAGGCTTTTAAGTTCACCCTAGCTGGTTTGGCTCAATGGATAAAGTGTTAGCCTGCGGACTGAAGGATCCCAGGTTTGATTCCAGTCAAGGGCACATGCCAGGATTGCGGGCTCGATCCCCAGTAGGGGGCGTGCAGGGGGCAGCTGATCAATGATTCTCTCTCATCATTGATGTTTCTATCTATATATTCTCCCTTCCTCTCTGAAATCAATAAAAATATATTTTTAAAAAAAGCTTTCAAGTTCTCCTTTCCCTTGAATTATTTGAAATAGTTTGAGGAGGAAAGATGTTAGTTCTTCTTTGACTGTTTGGTAAAATTCATCTGTGAAGCCATCTGGTCCAGGACTTTTACTTGTTGGGAGGTGTTTGTTTTTTTTTAATTCCTGCTTCAATTTAACTAATTGTAAACAGTCCATTCAGGTTCTCTGATTCTTCCTGATTCAGATTTGGAAGATTGTGTGCTTCTAGGAATTTGTCCATTTTGCCCAGGTTGTCCAATTTGTTGGCATATAATTATTCATAATATTTTCTTACAATTCTTTGTATTTCTTTGGTGTCAGTTGTTATTACTCTTTTATTTCTGATTTTATTTATTTGAGTCTTCTCTCCTTTTTTTCTTGATGATTCTGGTTAAGGTTCATCAATCTTGTTTATTTTTTCAAAGAACCAGCTCTTGGTTCCATTGATCTTTTGTACTCTATTTTGTTTATTTCTGCTCTGATCTTTATTATTACCTTCCTTCTACTCACTTTTGGCTTTGTTTGTTGTTGTTCTTTTCCAGTTCCTTTCAGTGTAAAGCTAGATGCTTTATTTGAGTTTTTTCTTGTTTGTGAAGTAGGCCTGTAATCTTATGAATTTCCCTTTTAGCACTGTTTTTGCTGTGTCCCATAGATTTGGGGTTGTTATGTTCTCATTTACATTTTCCTTAAGGTAACTTTTGATTTCTTCATTGATTTCATTGTTAACCCATTCATTTTGTAACATGTTAATTAACTACCATGACTGTGTGTTTTTCAGTTTTTTTCTTTTGGTTGATTTCTAGTTTTATACCATTCATTATGGTCAGAGAAGATGCTTGTTATGATTTCAATCTTAAATTTATTGAGACTTGTTTTGTGTCCTAACAGGTGGTCTATCCTAGAAAATGTTCCATGTGCACTTGAGAAGAATGTATATTCTGCTGCTTTAAGGTGAAATACTCTGATGATATCAATTAAGTCCATCTGATCTAGTGTGTCATTTAAGGCCTTCATTTCCTTTGTTGATTTTCTGTCTGGAAGATCTATCCATTGATGTCAACAGGATGCTAAAATCCTCTCTGATTGTATTACTGTCAATCTCTCTCTTTACGTCCATCAAGATTTGCTTTACATGTTTAGGTGCTCCAATGTTGGGTGCATAAATGTTTATCAGAGTTATAACCTCTTGTTGGATTGCTACTTTTATCATTATGTAGTGCTCTTCTTTGTCTTTTAACAAAAGCCTTTGATTTAAAGTCTATTTTGTCAGATATAACTATTGCTACCCAGCTTTCTTTCATATCCATTTGCATGAAACATTTTTTCCCCCATCCCTTTATCTTTAGTCTGTGTGTATCTTTCATTCTGAGGTGGGTCTCTTGTAGACAGCATATATATGGGTCTTGTTTTCTTATCTACTCAGCTACTCTATGTCTTTTAACTAGAGCAGTGGTTCTCAACCTTCCTAATGCTACGACCCTTTAATACAGTTCCTCATGCTGCTGTTAGGCTCTACAGCAGCGACTCTCAACCTGTGGGTTGTAACCCACAGGTTGAGAACCGCTAGCAGGGTCGCCTAAGACCATTGGAAAACACAGATATTTACATTTCAATTCATAACAGTAGCAAAATTACAGTTATGAAGTAGCAACAAAAATAATTTTATGGTTGGGGGTCACCACAAGATGAGGAACTGTATTAACCCTTTGTACTCACTTGCTTTTTTCTCGATTCCTTTATTCTACTCGGGATTTAATTTTTTAAATACCCCAGATTTTACAAAGCGAGGCAGTAGAATAAAAAACTGGAGTTTCTTTTCATACAAACTTATTTATTTGGATTTTTTTATATTTCAAATTATTGATACATTCAAAGAGTAATTTTAATCTCAACATCCGAGTGCAAAAGGTTAAAGGGTCACGGCATTAGAATGGTTGAGAACCACTGGACTAGAGCATTTAAATCATTTACCTTTAAAGTGATTATTGATAGGTATGTACTTATTGCCATTTTATTCTTTAAAAAAAAAACTATGTTTTTATTAGTTTTTAGAGAGATAGGAAGGAAGAGGGATAGAGATATAGAAACACCAATGAGAGAAATACATCATCAATTGGCTGCCTCCTGCATGCCCCCCACTGTGGATAGAGCCTGAAACCCAGTTATGTGCCCTGACCAGGAATCAAACCATTGACCTCTTGGTTCCTGAGTCAATGCTCAACCACTGAACCACACCAACCAGGTGTCATTTTATTCTTTTTAACTTTGTTTCTTTTGTTTTGTTTTCTTCTTCTTCCTTTACTTCTTAGAGCAGGCCCTTTAACATTTCTTGGAACACTGGTTTGGTGGTAACAAACTCCTTTAGATTTTCCTTGTCTGGGAAGCTCTTTATTTCTCCTTCAATTCTAAATGATAGACTTGCTGGGCAAAGTAGTCTTGGTTGTAGGTCCCCCTTTTCATCACTTTTAATATTTCATGCCAATCACTTCTAACCTGAAATGTTTCTGTTGAGAGATCAGCTGACAGGCTTATGGGAACTCACATGTAGGTAATTAATACTTTTTTCTTGTTTCCTTTAAGATTCTTTCTTTGTTTTTAACCTTTGCATTTTAATTATAATGTGTCTTGGTATAGGCCTCCTTTGATTCATCTTGTTTGCTACTCTCTGCACTTCCTGGACTTGTGTGTCTTTTTACTTCACCATGTTAGGGAAGTTTTTAGTCATTATTTCCTCAAATGGGTTATTGATCCCTTGATCTCTTTTCTTTTTGGTATTCCTATGATGAGGATGTTGTTATGCTGCATATTGTTCCAAAGTTCCTTTAAACTATCCTCATTCTTCTTATTTCTTTTTGCTGTTCTGATTGGATGTTTTTTTCTACGTTGTTTTCCAAATCGCTGATTTGATCCTCTGCTTCATCCAACCTACATTTTATTCCTTCCAATGGATTCTTGATGTCCAATATGGTATTCTTCACCTATGACTAGTACTTTTTTGTGGTTTTTATGTCCTTTTTCATGTTATTGTTGTTCTTATTAAGTTCCCTGAGCATCCTAATAGCCATTAGTTTGAACTCTATATCTGATAGATTGTTTGCCTCCATTTCATTTAGCTCTTTTTCTAGTTCTTGTTCTTCGACTGGGAACTGTTTCTTTGTCTCTGCATTATGGCTGTATTTTTGTGTTTATTTCTATGTATTAGATAGATATGCTTTGACTTTCAGTCTTTGTGTAGTGGCCTTATGTAGTAGGTGTCCTGTGGGACCCAGTGATGCAGTCTCCTTGATCTCCTGAGCTGGGTGCTCTGGGTAGGTCCCGTGTGTGGGTTATGTGGACCCTCTTGTTTTAAGTGAGTCTTGATTGCTGTTGGTCTATTTGTGCATGGGATTGATCCTCAGGCTGGCTGACAGTGAGGCTCAACCCTGACCACAGGATGTGAGCTGCTATACATCCTTCTACAGTTCCTTAGTTTTAAGACTCCTCTTCAGTTAGTCTTCAGCTGATTATTCAAGGTTATTGGTTCCCAATTTAGTTGAATTTCCAGTTTGGTCCTGGGAGGAGGTGAGTACAAGATCCACCTACTCTGCCACCATCTTGAATGTTCCATGCCACCTCCTCCTGTTCTGCAACCAGATTACAACCAACCCCAAAGCAAATAAACTGCTGTAATCAGAAAATACTCTTTAAAATCTAAAGAAAAATACTTTGGGACAAGCAGAAAGAAATTATTTCCTCCAGTCCCTATACAATAAACACTAAATTGGGATTTTCCAGCAGAAGGAATACAATCCCGGAATGATATACAGAAAGGACTGAAGATGAAAAGAGATGCACACATATGAATAAAAGAATGATAACAACTCATGATTTAAAATGTATGTACAGTTAAAGTTCATGCCAACCATATCACAAAAAGCTGGGAAAAAGTCCTAGCATAAAAGTGGTAAAAAACAAAACAAAAAACAAAACCACAAAAGTGATTTATAATGAACCTTCATAAGTAAAAAGCACAGATAGTAGTCTGTAGGATAGTCATTTTAAGAGTAGTACATGAATATAACTAACTAAAAGCAAGATGAAAAGAATAAAAATTTGGAAGATACATGCAAAAAGAAAAGAAACTAGATCACCAAATTACACCATACACACAAAAAATCTCAAAATGAATAAAAGACTTAAATGTAAGGTGGGAAACCATAAAAATCGTAAAAAGAATCCACAGGCAGCAAAATATCAGGCATGTCATAGCAATATCTTTACTGATACATCTCCTAGGACTGTGGTTGACAAACTGTGGCTCACGAGCCACATGTGGCTCTTTGGCCCCTTGAGTGTGGCTCTTCCACAAAATACCACTGCCTGGGCGAGTCTATTTTGAAGAAGTGGCATTAGAAGAAGTTTAAGTTTAAAAAATTTGGCTCTCAAAAGAAATTTCAATCATTGTACTGTTGATATTTGGCTCTGTTGACTAATGAGTTTGCCGACCACTGTCCTAGGACAATGGAAACTAAGGAGAAAATAAACAAATGGGACCACATCAAAATAAAAAGCTTCTGCAAAGCAAAAAAAAAAAAAAAAAAAAAAAACAACCATCAACAAAACAACAAGAAAGCCCACTTCATGGGACAACATATTTGCCAATGTTATCTCCGATAAGGGTTTAATCTCCATAATTTATAGGGAACTAATACAACTTAACAAAAGGAAGATAAACAACCCAATCAAAAAATGGGCAAAGAACCTAAATAGACACTTTTCGAAAGAGGATAAACAAAAGGCCAAGAGACATATGAAAACATGCTTAAAGTCACTAAAATCATCTGAGAGATGCAAATCAAAATGACAATGAGATACCATCTCACACCTGTCAGAATGGCTATCATCAACAAGTCAACGAACACCAAGTGCTGGCAAGGATGTGGAGAAAAAGAAACCCTCGTGCACTGCTGGTGGGAATGCAGACTGATGCAGCCACTATGGAGAACAGTATGGATTTTCTTCAAAAAATTAAAAATAAAACTCCCATTTGATTCATTAATCCCACTTCTAGGAATATATTCCAAGAAATCAAAAACACCAATCAGAAAGAATATATGTACCCCTATGTTCATAGCAGCACAATTTACCAAGCTAAGATTTGGAAACAGCCTAAGTACCCATCAGCAGATGAGTGGATATAAAAACTGTGGTACATCTACACAATGGAATACTATGCTGCTGTAAAAAAGAAAATACTCTTAGCATTTGCAACAGCATGGATGGACCTGGCGAGCATTATGCTAAGCGAAATAAGCCAGTCGGAGAAAGATAAATATCACATGATCTTTATGCAATATAATGAACAACATAAACTGATGAACCAAATAGAGCCAGAGACATAGAAGCATTGAACAGACCATCAAACCTCAGAGGGAAGGCAGGGAAGGGTGGCGGGGGTGGGGGGCGCGTAAGAGATCAACCAAAGGATTTATATCCATGCATATGAACATGACCAATGGACACACAATAGTGGAGTGGTGGCATGTGCTGGGGGAGAGCGGGGGCGGGGGGGGGGGCGGGGAAGAGATCAATGGGGGAAAAGGAAACTTATGTAAAACTTTAAAAAATAAAGAATTTTTAAAAATAAAAAAGGGATAATAAATATTTTAATTATGTAAAAGTAAAGAAAGGATAAATGAAAGGTCTATAAAACAGGTAGAATGGTAAAAAATTAATAATAGACTAGATTTCACGGAAATATCCCAACTATATGCTGTTAACAAGATACACATTTAAATAAAATGTAAGATGAAAATATTAAGAATTAAAGGATAAACAAATATGTACCAAGAAAATACAAAGTAGAAGAAAGCTGGTATAGTTGTATTAATCAATCAACTACTAGACAACTGGCAAGACAGACTTTAAGGTCAGAAACATCACTAGAAATAAGGAGAGACTTTCATAACAATAAAATGGTCAAGCTTCAAGAAATATACAAATATAAATTTGTATGCAGATAGTTACAAAATATATAAAACAAAACTTGATAGAACTAAAAGCAGAAATAAATTCACAATCCTATTGGGACATTTAAACATGCACTTCTCATTAACAAAAAGAACAAGCTGACAAGAAATTCAGTAAGGACATAAAGGACTTAAATAACTGATTAATACATTTGACCTGATTGTTCTATATAGAACAACGCACCCCAAAATGACAGACTCGCTGTTCTTTTGAGATGCACATTGAATATTTACCTTAATTGAACATACTGTGGTTCAGAAAGCAAGCAGTGAAATCATTCAGAGCATGTTATCTGTCAGTGAAATTAAGCCATAAATAGTAACAAAAGGTAAGTCAAAAATTGCTAAAAGTTTGGAAATTTTTAAAAATTTCTAAATAACTTATAGGTCAAAGAAGAAATCAGAATGGAAACTAGTAAATATTTTGAAGTGAATGATAAGAGCTTTGGTTTCTAGTAATGGTGGAGTAACCTGTATTAGATTAACCCTTTCACAAATAAAAATTATAAATTCTGGGCAAAATACTAACAACCTCTAGACAATAACAGCAATGGAAACAAGTGACTATTTGTAAATTTGTCCTATCACAATCAAATTGCTTAAAACCAGTGAAAAGAAAAAAATCAAAAGCTTTCAGATTAAAAAAACGTATGTACAGAGGAAATGAGATGAAGCTGACAATACATTTCTTAGTGGAAACAATGAAAATTCAAAGACACTGGAGCAAGTTTTTTAAGTACTGAAAAAATTTGTCAATGTAGAATTCTTTTCTTTCTTTTTTCCCTCCTCCTCCTCCTCCTTCTCCTCCTCTTCCTTCTTCTTCTTCTTTTTTTCATCCTCACCAGAGGATATTTTTCCATTGATTTTTAGAGAAAGTGGAAGGGAGAGGTAGAGATAGAGAGAAACATTGTTGTGAGAGGGACACGTCAATTAGTTGCCTCCCACATGAGCACTGACCAGGGCTAGGATTGAGCCTGCAACCAAGGTACGTGCCTTGACCGGAATTGAACCTGGGAACCTTCAGTCGCAGCTAGGGCAATTCTTTACTCAGCAAAAATGAAGATATGTGCAGACATATAAATGTTGAAAGAATTCATCGTGATCTGATTTTCACTACAGTAAATGTTAGGGGAAATTCTTTAGGCAGAAGGAAAATTATACTCGTTGGAAATCTGGACCTAAATAACTTAGGAATCTACACAAAGGAATGAAGAGCACCAGGAAAAGCAACAATAAGTGAACAGGGGATGTTTCTTAGTGTGGAAATTTCTATAAAAGTAAAATAGTAACACTGTAGTATGGGGTTTGTAACAGTAGAAGAAGAAAATGTATGACAACGCAAAAGCCAGGAGGGAAGAAATGAAAACAATCTGTTGAAGGACTCTTAAACTACATGTAAAATGCTACATAATATTTTTGAAGGCAGATTATGATAATTAAAAGTTGTATACTATAAACCCTAAAGAAACCATTAAAATAAAACTACAAAGAGTTATAGCTAATAAACAATGAAAAGGATAAAATTAAAGCATAAAATACACTCAATTAATCTAAAATAAGGCAGAAAAACAGAGGAAAAGGGAACAAAACACAGATGAACAAATAGAAAATAGTGAGATGATAGAGTGAAACCCAGTCATATCAGTAATCACATTCAATGGTCTAACACCTCAATTTAAAGGTACAGGTCAAATGAGATAAAAAAAAAATAATCCAAGTATATGCTACCTATGAGAAATATAATTAAAATGTAAAGACTCAAATGGGTTAAAAATAAAAGAATGGAAAAAGATATTACAATTAATCAAAAGAAATCTTGAATTTGTATATTACTACCAGGTGAAGTCCAGTATCAGAACCAAAAGATTACCAACAACAAAAGGCCATTTATAATGATAAAAAGATCAATTCATGGAGAAGACATACAATTTTAACATTTGTTTGTAAAATAGAACTTTAAGATACATGAAGCAAATATTGAAAGACTACAAGGAGAAATAGACAAATCCACAATTATGGTAGAAGATATTTCTAATATCTTGATCATGGTGATTAGTGATGGCTTCACAGGTGTACACATATATCCAAACTTTAAAAATTATCACATTAAGTACATGCAGTTTTTTGTTTCTTAATTATACCTCAAAAAAACATGTTTTAAATTTAAATAAAATGTTTTTCTGCAGAGAAATCTTCAGGCCCAAATGTATTCACTGATGAATATTTACAAAATTTAAGGAAGAAATAACACCAATCTCTTCTAGAAAACAAATAGAAAAGAAAATATTTCCTAACTTGTTTTATGAGGCCAGCATATCCTTGATACCAAATCAGTTTAAATAAAACAATACAAAAACAGAAAAATTGCCAGCCAATCTCCCTTATGATGCAAAACCCCAAAAAAACAAGCTTAGCAAGTTGTATCCTGAACTTTTAAAAAGAAATTGGGTTTATTCCAGTAATGATTTTGAAATATCATTCAATGCAATTTACTAATTATCAGAATAGATGTGAAAAATCATATTACTATTTGAACAGATTTATAAAAAGCATTTGACCAAATTTAATATCTATTTATTTTTAGAAAGTTAGTAAACTAGAAATAAAAGGAATGTTCCTTAATATGATAGTATTTACAAAAAGTCTATAACAAACATGTTTAATGGTGAAATAGTGAACATTTTCCTTTGTGATAAGGAATGAAACAAAGATACTCAATATCACTATTTCTATTTAATATTGTAATATATAATATGGCCAATACAACAAGGTAAGAAAAAAAGTTACAAGAATTGGAAAAGGAAAAATAAAACTTTTTATTCACATACATGGTTATATATGTAGATAAGCCAAAAGACTCTGCAAATTCTTAGAATTAATAATCAATTTAGCAAGACCACTGAATACAGGGTCAACATATAACAATAAGTTATATTTCTATAATCAGGAATAATCACAAAATAAAAATTTTAAGAAGCAATCCCTTAAAGTAGCATCAGCAGACATCATATAACTAAAAATAAATTTAACAAATGTTATGTAATTCCTCTGAATTGAAAATTACAAGGTAGCATATGGACAAATTACAGAAGACCTAAATAAGTGAAGGAATATATCATATTCATTTTTATACCATAAAAATCTCCTGTATCCTCTTTGAGTCAATGAATTTATGTGGGAATGGAAGGAGTCAAGAAGAGGCAATACAATCTTAAAGAAGAAAGCAGAAGATCTTACTCAACCACAGACAAATTCTTATGCAACACATCATTGAATCCAGAACCAGAGCTGCACATACACCATAACTGATCTATGACAAAGGCGTCACTGAAATGCATTGGAGAAACGATCACTGTTTTCTAAGAGCAGTGTTGGGCCAATTGGACACCATAGAAGACAACAATGAATCTTGACATCTACCTCACACCATATGAAGAACCTTTTCTAGATGAGCTACAGATCTAAATGTGACAGGTAAACACTGACATTTCTAGAAGAAAATATTGGAGAATAGCTTTATGAGACAAGGGTAGGCAAGGATTTCTTATATAAGATACAAAAGCACTGACCCCGAAGGAAAACTGGTCAATTAGACGGTTAAAATTAAGACTTTTCACTTACCGAAGGATAGCATTAGGGAGTTAAGATACTACCAAGTAGAACAAGGAATTTGCAATTCCTATCTAACAAAATTTGATACCCTTAACAATCAATAAGGAAAATCCAAATGATAGAGAAAAAAAAAAAAAACATGTGAGCAGCTATGTCACAAAAGGAATATGCAAATGTTCAATACAGATATTAAAAAGTGCATGTTTCATGAGGCATCAGGTGAAACCAAACCAAAGCTACAAGGAGATATCACTGCATATACACCAAAATGATTAAATAAAAAAGACAGATAATACCAAGTGGTGACAAGGTTGCGGACCTATTAGAATTCTCAGCACCGCTCATGAGTGTGTAAGTTTGGATAACTGTTTTGCAGTATCTACTAACAGTGAATAACTCCATACCTTATACCACAATAATTCCACCTCTGGGTAGACCCCCAACAGAAATGTATACCCAGGTACATCAAAGTGCAAGGGCAAGAATGTTTATAACAACACCCCTCGACAGCAAAAATGTAAAAACAGCCCAAATTTCCCTTGGTAGAAGAGTGGATGAATTGTGGTATATCCATACAACACAATACTGCAAAGTATGGTTACCAAACTTCTCTGTCAAGATTTAGAGAGTAAATATTTTATGTCTTAGGCCACATGTTGTCTCTGTTGCATATTCTTTATTTTTTACAACGCTTTACAAATGTAAAAGCCAGTCTTCACTGGTGGGCTATATAAGAACAGGCTATGGTGGGCTGTGGGCTACCAGTCCCTGCTCCAGAACCATAGCAATGAATATGTTACTACTACATACAATAACACATATGGACTTCACAAACATAATTTTGCATGAGAGAACACAAAAAAAGTGCATTCTTATAATTTTAGGCAGAACTAATTGATGATGATAGAAGTCTTGAGAGTGGTTACCTTTGGGGGTAACAGTAGTGATGAAACAGGACACAAACAGGGCTTCTGAGGGGCCAGCAATATTGCTTCTTGATCTGGTTGGTGGTTACACATGATTCATTGGGTGCAAATTTATTGAGTTATACACTTATGATCTGTACAATTTTCTGTCTGTGTATTATACTTGAAAAATAATTTTACTTAAAATTATAAAAGTTCCATTCTTTTCTCCCACAATTTAATTACTTGCCCCTCACTGCCATTGTATACCAGTTTCTCTTCGGCTTTCTAATCAGTAAAGACCTTAGCCCCCCGAGCTTCTGCCTTCATCTAAAAAGTGTGCCTGTGGCCCAGAGCCATAGTCCCTGCACAGATGTTAAGTAAAGGTTTTCAAAATACTGGCTTTCCTTGTCCCGAGTGTGTGTCCCTGGGAGACAGGGAGAATGCGCTGGAGAGAAGCAGAGCGCACAGGACGGTGGCTCTGCATCTGGCCTGCACTCAGACTTCCCGATCATAACACATTTCTTCCTGATCATAACACTTACGATTCTGTAGAAGAGACTTGAGAGCACAAGTTAGCCCAAATGAAAAGCCTAGCTCCGTGGCTGGCAAACTGCACCTCGTGAGCCACATGCGGCTCTTTGGCCCCTTGAGTGTGGCTCTTCCACAAAATACCACGGCCTGGGCGAGTCTATTTTGAAGAAGTGGCGTTAGAAGAAGTTTAAGTTTAAAAAATTTGGCTCTCAAAAGAAATTTCAATCGTTGTACTATTGATATTTGGCTCTGTTGACTAATGATTTGCCGACCACTGGCCTAGTTGAACATGTTTTTCTCATTTGTGCTTCATCCTAAACATTTGTAAAGACTTAGCAGCTCACCCCAGCAAGCCTTTTTAATCCACATTCCAATAATGGCATTTTCGTAAACACTTCTCAAGGACCTTTTTATTCCAGGCTTCAACAGAGCCCAGTTACCTCATTGTCTTTGGTGGCCTGGGAAACCTTGGGATCGGGATCCACAGGACAGACAAGGAGGTGGTTCCTCTGCACGGGGTGTTCTTGCACCTGGCCCAGAATTCCAGCAGAGCGGGGATTGGAGGTCAACCCCAGGGTCTAGGCAGGAGCGGAAATACAATTGCAGAAACACATCTCCCACTGCTGGGAAATGCTGCTGTGTCTCAAATCTATGTTGAAAAGTAGTATGTACTGACTTTCCTTTCCTTCATGAGCTAGTTAGGCTTATTGATTTCTTGGGAGAAATGAGGCTTTACCAGAAGAAAGTAACTGTGGGGTATTTAATGAGAGCATAGCATCAGGGGGCTTGTGACCCCGAGAAGGACAAAACAATGTTTAAAATGATCAGAATAGAGAGAAGTGTCAGAATGTCAAAAGTGTGTGCATAGACAAGACTAGGAAGGAGATTAAAAAGGTGGATATGGGGAGAGAGAAACAGAAAGCGAAACAGAGAAACGAAGGGGCAGAAAGGTGAAGCGAGTCCAGGGAAGATCCGAGGCCAGGACACCTCGGCCTGCATTAGCCTCCTTGCCTGCAGATCAGCAAGAGGTGAAGATAACTTCACACCAGCCTCCCAAGGAAAGAAGTGCCCCTCCTGATCACATGATCTGAGCCCATCCCTGCCCTTTGTTACACCATGCGTATACATGGAAGAACCCGGGAGGCAGAAAGGCAAGAAATAAGTTGTATAATGACATGTGGGAGTTCCAAAGAAAGTGAGGCACAGGGATATTATATAACCTACCTGTGGCTACTCACCCAATACTGGTATTGATGGGATTTTAGATCTTCAGATTTGAAAATTAATGATCTTCTCTAAATCACCCAAATGGATGAGATTCTTCAGAGATCTTTCCAAAACATACTCCATTCTGACTGCCATTCCAACTAATTCCACCATTGAAGATTCATTCCAATGAGACAAAGAACTCCTCCCTAAGCACCTTATGGTTTAAGCCAATGGTTCTCAGACTTCAATGTGCACAAAGGTCATATGGGTGGGGGACAATAACAGCAGATTTCAGTCACTGACTAGGACCAGGGCGGGGGTGGGGGGACAAGAGGCAGCCCAGCTCACTGATTTCCAGTGGCAGCATGGGTTGTGGGTGGGGGTCAAGTATTAGGAGATGGGAAGCACTGTTTTTCAGTCACCATGCAATGTATTAGCTTCTTAGGGTTGTCATAACAAAGTGTCATAAACTAGACAGCCTAAAACGACAGAAATTTATTTGGACTTCCAGAGTTCTGGAAGCTAGAAGTCCAAAATTAAGATGTTGGCAAGCCATGCTCCCTCCAAATGCTCTAAGGAAGAATCCTTATTTGCCTCTTCTAACTTCTAGTGGTTTCCAGAAACCCTTGTTATTCCTTGGCTTATAGCACAGCACTCCAATCTCTGTTTTCATCTTCACATGGCCTTCCACCCTGTGTGTCTATGTGCAAAGTTTCCTCTTCAGATGAGGATACCAGTCATATTGGACTAAGGCCCACCCCAATCTTGTATGCTTGCCTTCTTAACCTGATTATATCTATAAAGACTCTATTCCCAAATAACTTTACATTCACAGGTTCCAGGTGGACAAGACTTTTTGGGGAACACCATCAAGTATAGTGCAGGCAATAATAGTAATTATAAATTATGCGGGCTCAGATGACTGCCTCAGAAAGCTCTAAGGAGCGTTTGTATGGAAAAGACAAAATTAAAAGAAAACCAGAACTTTCAAAAGTCAGAAAATCTCTATGGCAGCATTGAAAAGGGTCCCTTATTTCCTACAGTTGTAGGGCAGGCATAGCTGAGGACCAAGGCTAAGGTCTTGGAGTAGTCACTATATTGCCGCTGCTTCTGTTAAGCCCAGTCCTACCGGGTCCCTTATGCTAAGATTTCTTATGTCACTGTGCTAGGACACTGTAAAGAATAAGATGAACCCTAAGAAATGGGTTAGGGACGTTTGGGCAGACATGAAGGAACCAAGAGCTTTGAACTATCAAATCTCCCTTAATCCTTTGCTAGTGGAAAGCAGACCCTTGCTCCTTCCCCAGACACCTTCCACACAGCCTTTCAAGAACTGCGGCTGGGCAGCTGTATCACAAGACCCACTGCCACCACCCCTCCTTGCCTGGACCCTAACAAGAGTTCCATCCAAATGCAGTCCCAAAAGTGATGTAATTGTTAGGATTAATTGAAACCTTGACTCAAATGGTGGCCTATGGTCAATTAGGCTGAATCTGCTGGTAATGCTGTGCAAACTTGGGCGAGCATTTTAATATGCAGGTTCCTGGGTCTCACCCCGAGATTTTGAAGAATTAGGTCTGGGCTAGGACCTGATAACCTAACAAGCTTCCAGGCAATGCCTGTGCGAAATGTAGACTTAGATGAGCACTTTGGCATTCAAAATACCTGAAGAGAAAGGTATCTGAAGATTAAGGGTGATAGGAATGATGTGATGAGTTTACTAAGTGCAATCTGTTCAGACATCACGGGAGGATCAAAATCATGAATGGATCTTTCCTTCCTTGAGGCCATAAGAGGTGCATTGGTGAGAATCCTTTAAAAGCTCTAAGGTGGATGTCCTTTGAAGGCTGGAGAATCTGGTAGGTGTAGCAATACAGGGTATCCCCCAAAATGTATATACACACTTTGAATAATTATAAAGGCAGTGTTTATTAAACATTTCATTTTCACTTAACAGCTATCAGCTATTAAAGTGTGTATACATTTTTTTGGGACACCATGTATATTGGGTTTTCAGATCTCCATGATAATTTGAGGTTTTATAAGCCAGGTAGTGGTGTTTAAAATTCAGAGACAATGCCGAAACTGGTTTGGCTCAGTGGATAGAGCATCGGTCTGCGGACTGAAGGGTCCCAGGTTCGATTCCAGTCAAGGGCATGTACATTGGTTGTGGGCACATCCCCGGTAGGGGGTGTGCAGGAGGCAGCTGATCGATATTTCTCTCTCATCGATGTTTCCAGCTCTCTATCCCTCTCCCTTCCTCTCTGTAAAAAATCAATAAAATATATTTAAAAAAAAGTTCAGAGACAAGGTAGGTACAATGATAAGCAACAAAGATAGAGCTGCTATCAGAATATTTTGACCTGCATAAGATGAGAGGTGAGTCCCTAATGTCCCTTGGAATAAAATAGATGGGGAGCTTTCTAGAATGCTGCTTGACATATATAGGTGAAAAAAATCTAGGTCTGTGGATGGAAACCTAAACAAGTTGCCATGGAGGGAATTTAAGGTCGCTTATGCAGTTCTCAGACATAAGCCAGTTCACAGATCAAAATTGAGAGGATGACTGGGTTCCTGTGAAAAAGGATCTAGCTATAGTACACAGAGGTGCAACCTACTGTGAATATTCTTCCAGTGGTCCCTCTGAGGCCAGTTTCAGGACTGTGCCCTGAGATAATGAGACTTTCCAGAAGTTATTAGATATTGGCTCTGAATTGGTGCTAATTCCTGGAGAACCAAAATCCACGAGGGCAGAGGGCATTTTGAGGTAAGTAATAGATGAAGTCTTCTCCTAGTTTGTTTCACAGTAGGTCTAGGGATACTATGAACCCATTTTGTGGTTAATTTCCCCATCATCAGATTAGAATGGGAGTAGATATACCAGTAACTACCCAAATCTTGACACTGGTTCCCTGATCTATGGTGATAGAGACAAACAGAAGTCCCTGAAATTTCCTGCAAACCTATCATTAAGAAAGTAAACTAAATTAGAGATGAATGCTGCCATCAAAGACTTGACATATGCAAGGATTCAGACTCCAGCCATATCTCTATTTAAATAACCTGTTGAAACATCCCAATAGCTCCTGGAGAATAACGATGATCACAGACTCAACCAGATGGTAATGATGATCTCACTGGTGTGGGATAATCAGAAGCAAATCAGCATGGTTCCTGGTATCTGATATGTAGCTGCAGTCCTAGCACATCCTTTTTTCCCTGTCAACGTCAACAAAGATAATCTGAATCAATTTGCACACACAGGAAAGGCAGATCCCTGTCCTGCCTTAGGGCTCTGTCATGGCTCCCGCTTTTCACCAAAATATAGTCCAGAGGGAACTTGATCTTGTTATCTCACATGAAATCATGTTGATCCATCCATAACATTGATGATATGCTAATTTGAAAAGCAATGTTCTCATCTGCTGATAAATCTCTACTTGAGAAGCAGCTCCTGGCATGCTACTGAGTCCTAATGGAGACTAAACACCTCCCGGTGGAACACTGTTTCGGTTATCTATTGCTACATAAGTTAGTTTAGTAGCTTAAAACTACCATTCATTATCTCTCATGATTCTTTGGGTAGACTGGACTTAGCTGAGCTATTTTTGTATTCCACATGAGCTTGGGCTGTGTCATCTGGGAACTCATTTGACCTGGAAAGTTGAAGATTGCTCACCAAGTCCAACATGGCTGGTGATTGATGTTGCCTGTTGACTAAGGAGTTTGGGGCTGTTGATCAGAGTACCTGTATGTAACCTCTCTGTGACACTTGGGCTTTTGACAGATTGATAGTTGACTTCCAGAGAGGAAGGAAGAGAAGAAATGAATGCTCCCAGTCCTTTTAATGTCCAGGCCTATCACACAGTGGCACTCTACCACATTATCTTGGCTTATCAGTCTAGTTTCAAGGGGAAATGAAATAAACTACCTTTTGCTGAGAGAGAGTGACAAAGACTTTGCAGTCATTTGTAATCCATTTCAGATACCAAGTAGCTATGCAATCTTATCTGGCTACCATAAATATGTTATTTGATCTATCAAATCATAAAAGAGGACATGCATAACAAGCATTCCATTGTAAAAAGCAAAATGATAAATATAAAATTGAGCCAGAGCAGTCTGAAAGGTCATTAATACACTGTCCAAGTCAGTGGATCATAGTTCTATGGTACCTACTCTTATTTCTCCTCTTTCTCTTTTCCCCTCAACCTATAGGCACATGGGAGTTCCTTATGATCATTAAAATGGATATGGCTGAGAAAGGGGAAAGTAGACAGATGCTGCAGTACAATCTCACTTAGAGTAGTACTGAAATACAATGGTAAAGTTAATCCTCCAAGTGGGCAAACCTTCAGGCAGTACATCAATGGAAAGACACATGGGCTGAAAATAAGTCTACATTTATTTAAGTGCAGCGGCTATTGGTTTGGCTGGTTGGTTAGGGTTGTGAAAAACACAGGATTGAAAGATTAGTGACAAGAAGCTTTGAGGGAGAATTAATGAATCTTTGGAAGATATCCATGGCTCTGTAAGTACCCATTGCAGAGGAGGCTCTCAATAATTGAGTGGACAAGACCCATCTGGAGATGCAATTCAGCTTCTTTCCCCAGACCTCTCGGTCCTTGCTCAAGGGGCCCATTTACAAAGTGGCCATGGCATCAGGGATGGAGGCTGTGAAGAGCTGCAACAACAGCAGGTGCTTCCCGTTACCAATGTGGATCCGGCTGCTCTCATTGCTGAGTGCCAAACCTGCCGATTACAGGGCCAGAGCTAAGGCCCTGATATGGCACCATTCTCTTGGTGGATCATTCATCCACTTGGTAGAAAATTGATTACATTAAACCACTTCTATCATGAGGGGATAGGTGTTTGTAGTCCTAAGATCAGATTTACTTTTCTTACCTGAAGCACTTCTGCCAATACCACCATTCATGGCCTTAGAGACTATTTTATCTATCATCATGGTATCCCACACAAGATCTCCAATGGTTAGAGTATACATTTTATAGCAAAGGAATTGGGGCAATGAGCTCATGACACAGAATTCACTGGCCCTCCCATATGTTCCATTACTTAGTTATAGCTGCCCTGACAGGTTGGCATGTTGTCTTTCAGGAGGAAGTACAAGCTTTAAACCAGCTACTGTGATACGGTACCATCTTCTCCAGAATGTTGGCAGCCAAAGATTGGAGGTGGGCATGGCTTCTCTTACTAACACATCAGATAACACTGAAGGAATGTGTACTTTCTGTCCCCACAATCTTGGTTGCAAACAATTTAAAGTTAATTTAGAGTATTTAAGAAAAGGATGCTTCACCCAGGGCCACAGTCATGGTTCTGCTGTATGGGAAAGGCTTCCGGTCATTTTGGCCTCCTCCCACCATTAAACCAAGTAGGAAGAAAGGGATCAATACATTGTCTGGGGTTCTAATAACCAAAGGGGGTGTTAGATGGTGTTCTGATAACCAAAGAGAATGTTGATTGGGGATAAGAAAAATTATGTTTGCAATCCAGGATATTCCCTGAAGTGCCTCTTATACTCACTTGCCCAGTAGTCCTGGACAAATAAAACACTGGTGACCAACCCAGGTAGGACTGCCGAGGATTGAGATTTTTCCAAAATAAATATCTGGGTCAGGAACATACCTCAACATAATAAAAGCCATAGATAATAAATCACAGCTAACATCATATTCAGCAGTGAAAAGCTGAAAGCTTTTTCTCTAGGATCAGGAACGAGACAAGGATGCCTACTGGTATTGGAAGTTATAGCCACAACAATCAGACAAAAAAAAAAATGTATCCAAATTGAAAAGTAAAAAGTAAAATTGTCACTATTTACAGATGACATGATGCTATATATAGAAAACCTTAGGGGAGAAATGGGGACATCTGTAATAATGTCAACAATAAAAATAAAGTTAAAAAATAATTACCCAATAAAAAAAGAAAACCCTACATATTCCACAAAAAACTATTAGAACTAATAAACTAATTCAGTAAAGTTGCAGGATCAAAATTAACACTCATAAATCAGTTGCATTTCTATATATAAATAATGAACTATCAGAAAGAGAAATTAAGAAAATAATCCCATTTATAATTGCATCAAAAAGAATAAAATACCTATGAATAAATTTAGCCATGGTGGTTAAAGACCTGAAAACTAAAGGACATTGGTGAAAAAAATTGAAGACGATTAAATGGAAGAACATACCATGCTCATGTATTAGAAGAATTAATATCATTAAAATGCCCATATCCCCAAAGCAATCTACCAATTCAATGCAATCCCTATCAAAATACCAATGAAATTTTTTACAGATCTAGAAACATAAGCTTAAAACATACATAGATCCACAAAAGACCTCAAATATCCAAAGCAATGTTGAGAAAGAAGAACAAAATTGGAGGTATTGCACTCCCTGATTTCAAACTAAAGGACTATAGTAATCAAAACAGTATAATAATGGCACAAAATGCAGACACATAGATCAATGGAACAGAATAAAGAGCCCAGAAACAAATCCATGTTTACGTGGTGAATTAACCTATGACTAAGGATACAAGAATATACAATAGGGCAAAGATATTATCTTCAATAAATGGCTTCTTTACTAAAATTTCCAACTATCTAATTTGCATGTGCTCTCTGTGTCCTTCCGGGACTCTGACTGACATATAGATGAACAGTTATCAGCCCCCTTCTAGGGGTGTGTGGGCCTGAGATAAGGTAGATGGGGCTGCAGCCACAAATGCCATTGCTACCTGTTTCTCTTTTCCTTCCAGTCATCCAACAACATGGGGAACCAGAAGCATCCATCCACCCTGCATATCTCCCACCTCCCACCCGGCCTGGAGCGTCATTCTCTGATGCTCCACTTCCTCCTCCAGGTGTAGAGTTCCCCTCTACACCTGTTGTGCCACGCCCAGATCCAACCCACTGGCTATCGGCTCTTACCCTCCTCTTGCCATTTCCATCTCCAGCTCCATGTCTCCAGGTCCCCACATCTCCCTCTCTACAGACCATGGGCAGATCTCCGGAAACCAGGACCAGTCTCTCTCTGCTTTTCCTTGGCTGCACAATTGGTCACTTAGATCTACTCATTTCCAAAATCAGAACCACTGCACCCAGTCCAACAAGATGCTTGACCACCAACTGCACGTTCTGAGCCAGGTCAGCCTCTTCCTCCCACTTCTAGTCAATATTTCTTGGTCTCTGCACAGCTCCAAATATTTCACATTTGAGCTTCTCCCCGCCCCGCCCCCACCTCCTCAGCAGACTCCAAGGCCAGACAATCTCACAGCATCAAATGCAATGCCCTGCATAGAAGTTCCTCACTAGATGAAATGACATTGTCAGGAAGCATTTTGTAGACTGTAAAGTCTTAGAGACAAACAATGTAATGTTTTGTTGGAGAAATTAAATGACCTGCATATACACCAAAGTTTTATACTTGATATAGTCTTTTACACAGTTGATATTTGTAACATGACAGTGAAGAAAACCACATGTAATTTCTTTTTATAAGCATCTTTTTTTCCTGCCTAAGGTTCATTAGAAAAAGACCCACCTTTAAACCCATGTGGAAATGGTGGGAACATCCCTCCCTGCTCTCTGGGAATGAGCTGGAGCCCGTAGCTCACTAGGAGAGTGGTGCACCACATTGCATGCATCAGGGGTTTCTGTTAATCCTCACCTGAGGATATTTTTCCATTGATTTGTAGAGAGTGTGGAAGGGAATGGGAGAAACAGAGAGAGATAGCATTGATGTGAGAGAGAGACATCGATTGGTTGCCTCCCATATAAGCCCCAACCAGGGCTAGGGATTGAGCCTGCAACCAAAGCATGTGCTCTTGACAGGCATTGAACCCAGGACCCTTCAGTCCATGGGCCAACACTCTATCCACTGAGCAAAACCGGCCATGGTTATTGTGTGCATCTTTGTGCATGTATGTGTGTGTATATGTGTACATAGGTGTGTGTGTGATGTGTACCTCTATGTGCATGTATATGTGTATACCTGTATGTATTTGTGTGAGGTGTGTGCACATGTATGTTGCATGTGGGTGTAGGTACGTGAGACTAACTATAGATGTGTGTAGGAGAGGCAGTCAGAGCCTAGAGTAGAGATGGAAGGCAGCAGGCAAAAGATGTTTGAACTCCAGGCTAAGGAGAGAGCTTTGGCAGAGGGGCTGGTAGGAAGCTGGCTGATGCCTTTCTCCAGCAGAATGAAACGGATGCGGCCAGAGGATATGGAAAGGTTCCAGGCCAGTGCAGAGTCAAGAAGAAAAAATTCACATTCTTACGTCTCAAAGGAGACACTGTTTAGTGACATAGGGATTACAACAGTTATGTACTGACATGAAGGCTTAATGTAGTTAAGGAGTGGTATTTTAACCCTTGCTGTACTGGGCGGTAACTTGGGACTTAGGAAAAGAGAAACAATAATGATGATGATAAGACATATTGAACACTATGTGCCAAGTGCTGTTATAAGCCTCTTAGATTAGCTCATTTAATTCTAAGAAGAACCCTCTGACATATGCCTTACTATTGTCCCCACTTTACAGGTAAAGAGAGATTGAAGGATAACTTGCCAGAGTTCATATGGCTGGTAGGTGTTGGAGCCAGGGTTCAAGTCACTGGGCACAGTCACTGGGGTCTACCTGCTAAGTCGCTTACAGTTATTTCTGTAGATAAAGCTACGAGGTTTTTGTCATCATGTCTGAAAAACTTGATCATGTGTATCAGACTGTCCCCGACCAGCTGCTCAGGGTGCCCAACCACCCCGGTTCAGCCAGGAGCGGACCCTGGAAACAGCCCAGGCAAACCCGTGGTCATCCTCAAAGGTCTGCTACTTAAAAGGAATACTTGCCTCTATGGACTTCCACCAGTTTACTTTGTTTTGGCAACAAAAACGTCACCAGGGTAGTTTCTGCACTTCGTCTCTGGCATCCATTCATAGCTGTCATTTAGGTGTAACGGCCTCATTTGTTTTTCATTACGCAGTGGCTTTCTTCCCAGGCATCCTGGGATGGGTCTGCTTTGCTGTGGGGTGGAGGGGAGTGGGCGGCTCTCTGACCCTCTGCAGGTGCGGGAATGTCGCACAGCTGGGTGGACCAGCGCTCCCCACTCCCCGTGGAGAGAAAGGCCCCGGGGATGGTGGAAGCCTGCCAGGCCCAGCCTCTCTGACCCACAGGAACTCCCGTGGCTCTCACAGTGCAGGGTGGGTTAGGACAGGTCAGGAAGGCCCCAAGCGGCTCACATGCACCTCCTGCGCTCGTTGGACGATGCACACCGGGCTAGCCTTCCTGTCTTCAGAGCACTCAGAATCGAAGTGCCTGTGCGCAGCCGGCACCTTTGACGTCTTGGTAGTGATTGGCCCACTGTCGGTGCCGCTGCCTCGCCGGTCCTCCCATTGTGCCTTTCGCTTTCTTTGTCACTGGGCCGCCTGCCATCTGCTGGAATCCTTTCCTTGAGTGATTGGGGAGACGCACATGCTGCCTGTCTCTGCTGAGATCTTGCTGCTCAGCCCAGCACACTGTCTCGTTTTCTGTAAGTTCACGTCCCGGCTGGGAGACAAGCCCCACCGGCTGGCTCCATCCATTTTATCAGACCAGGCAACCGTCAAAGAGAAGCGACAGGCGTGGAGTGTGCTCGTTCCCGAAGCCTCGGTGGGCGCCCGCTAACGACCTGCAGTTTCTGGGCTGAGGCGTGGAGTTTTGCAGAAATAAACCCCAATGGCTGCTATCTCAAGTGGAATCAACAAAGTCACTGGGCAGAAAGGAGGTGCAGGTGGCACCGATTAAATGTACCATCTATAACTAGGATGCTGTCGAACTCAGTTCTTGCTTAACGTGAACGATTAACTATTGAGAAACAAATAACCTGGGATTTGGGATCATTTGTGTACGAATCTATTTGCATAAAAAGAACCTGTGTACCAGAACCAGGAACTCTGGTCTCTGCTAAGTTGTCCCACGTGGTGATCACTAAATTGGATCCCCACATAACTTCCTGAGGTTTTCCCGTCTCTTCTGCTTGAGAAATCGCTTCTCAAATCCAAACAACAACAACAACAAAAAAACCCTATATGTGTGCAACTAAATATTATTTTCTTTCTATCTCTAGAGATAAAGTGGCACTACTTCAAGAGAGACACAATGAAATCACTTAGAACTCCACTCCTAACCTAGCATAAAACTGCAAGAGCACAATTCTTCTGGGGGTGAACTGAAGCCTGCAGTAAGGTCCCTGCTTGTGATTACTTCACCGTGAGACGCAGAACCGTATTTCCAAAACCTGCTGTTCACTGTTCTGATCTATTTGTCTCCCTCACGACCATCAGCTGCTTCCCAGTTACGAAGATGAGCCCGGCAGGAAATGAGGGCCTTTCTCAGGACAAATACAAGACCATCCTTTCTGCACGTGGTGTTTGTATTGTGTTTGTCAGCGTTTGGCTGGTAGAGAGGCTGGGAAGTGAGGAGGAGAGGATTACACAGGAATCATTATTGCGGGAGAAATGAAGATGGGCCCGTCAGTGCTGGGTCCTAGCCCAGAAATCAGGCGGGATAGTTCCCAGGTGCTCAGTGATGCTCCTTCATTTACGTGGAAAGAGAGAAATGGAGGGAGGGGGCGGGGGCTCTGTCCTGAGAAGCCAGCACTCTGCTGCTCCCTGGCAGGGCACCTGGCGCCCAGACAATTGCATAAGAGCTTACCATTAATTTACAATTTAAAACATGCTGGGAAAGATTCCTAGGTTGCCTGGTCTGGCAGACTCTATAATCTGAAAAGGAGCGGGATGGTCCCTTTCTGTCCAGTTTTGCTTAATGGACCAAGAGAAATCATGCCACAGGTCAGGCTTAAGGCGTGTTTAAAGGATATTGCCTAATGACATATGAACTGTGGGCTTATCTACTCCCTGCTTCCATCTCTCACATGAACTCTTCGCAGCTCTGCTCTGAGCGGGCAGGGTGGAGGATAGCACTGGGTGACGTGAGGGAGGCTGCGGAGGCCGGAGGGTGGCCATGGCTGGGGTCCCTCCTGTCTCAACCCTCCCTCCCTCAACTGGGCAAGATCTCAAACAAACGCCCCTCCCCACATGGCCTCTGAGCACTGCCTCTGCAGAGGGCCGTGCCCCCCAGACCTGGTTTGCTCCCACAGCCTCCTCAGTCCAGGTCCATCTAATTCCCACAACAGCCCCCTCTGCCCTGACCTGTGTGCTTGCCGGGAGAAATCTCCTCCCGCCCTGAACCTGGAAGGTGGGCTTACTGGCTAGTACCTTAGGCAAGTCCAAACTCAGCACCATTTTCAACCCCAATACAGGCAGCAGTGTTGCCACCCTACCATCTGGCTGAGTTCCCTGTGGCTGGGCACAATATCAGTCTGTAATGACCATTCTCTGATGCTCCAAATCCACACCGCCCTCCAATCGCACACTAGCCAGCAAGATGGCTCAGTGCGTACCTGTGACTCCTGTTACAGGAGGGACACAGCAGGAAACACAACAGAGGCCATGACCGGCACGTAGATATACCATGTAACTCTAACCCGGAAAATAATGTAATCAAAGAAAATTGAAGCAGCGCAAGAAGATGGCGCGTCCTGAGGGAGTTATTCTGCTGGTGGTGGTCAGAGCAGACAGCCGAGAAATGCGAGGCAGCCAGCCCAGCCATCGGCAGTGGGGAGGATTCTTCTAGGCGGAGGGACTAGCAAGTGCAAAGGTCCTGGGGTGGGAGCCTGGCTGTTTGCTGTCCTCGCCCCCTGCCTGCCTCCAATCCACGGCCCATCCCACTTCCCACTCTGGGCCAAGGCCACTCATTGCACAGTCATTGCTCACCTGCAAAAGCGCCCTTCCCTCTCCCATGTCTCTGGGCCGAGGGTCCCAGCAGGGCGGGGAGAGTGTGGGTGAGATGGCTGCCATCCCTCCTAGAAGCTGTATGGATTCAGAAAACAACCCCTTGTTTTGCTTTCCGCCCAAATGTTGACCCTTCTTCCTAAAGCAAGGAGATCATGAAGAAGGGACAGCTGACCTGTTGGCCAGTTCCTCCTGAGCCTTTTAGGGAGGTTTTGTGCCTTCTTTAGAATTTTTAAGGAGCTTCCCTCTACCACGTTAAGTCCCCTCCTCTTGACTAACTCTCCTCCCTCCCTCCCAGGTGGTCTCCCCCCCCTCACCCTACCTCACGCCCTGGGATGAATGCAGGGGCCCAGCTCTGGGGCGGGGGTCCTCCCAGCAGGTTGGTGGCATGGTGTCAGCTCCTAAATGCCTGTTACCCTGGAGGTGGGGGCCTAGGAATTCACCCTCCCCTCCTTCCTGGGAGGAGCCAAGCCACACAACACTCACCAGAGACACCGTGGCCATTCCATCCGCCCATCCTCGGGCTTGCTGGCCTCTGATGGCAGATGGCTCTCAGGTGATGACCCAGCCCCTGCACAGGTAATGCGCCCCGCAGTACGGTGCCTCGGCTCCTTGCAGCGCTGCGCATTTGGTTTCCAGGGCACCGGGTCCACGCAGAGTGCCTACGTGTTTTCTGGTGATGCTACGGATGATGGAAATCTTTGGATGTGTGTGTCCCAGGGGAGCTGGAGGTGGGTTACTACATCAATCATTCATTCATCTCGTAACAAACCCCATCCAAATCTCCAAATGCGAATCCAGGGGCCGGCTGGAAGGCCTGCCTTTTCTTCTCTCTGTACCTCAGGCCCATTTCAATGATCTCTCCTCTGATCTTTCTAGGTCTGAAGAATCGTTATTGAATTCATACTTTGCTTTTTGTCTTTTTCAAGGTATGCTAATTATTCAAATAAACAAAATCTGAGCAGCTTAACAATGACGATGCAGTTCTTGTCACATCACAGTCACCAGGGTTGAGCCGCCTCTCCAGACGGGCCCCCGGAACGAAACACAGCCATTCCGGGCACAGCCGTCTTCAACCCTGGCCTCCGAGGACCCGTGGATGCACAGAGAGGGAGGTGTCAGGGGCCAGCCCTGAGGGGGCACACCCAATTTCTGACTGCACAAAGGTTTTTGTTTTGGGGAGTATGTTTTGAGGCCCCACTGGGAATACTGACTGACCCTGGTGGCTTGGCCACGTCAGTCACCTGGCCCCACTTATCCGCTGGGGACACTGGGAAATGTAGTTCAGGACCATTTGAGGGGCACATGTGCACCGTCTCTGCTACATCCTTTGATGCCTCGCTTTTATTATATTTTGTCTATTTTCAACGATGCAGAAAAGAAATAAGGGCCTCAGAGGTTTGATTCAAACCTCTCGCCTTTACAGGTGACGCCCAGCGTAGCAGAGTGACTTGCTGGTAGAGAGTTTAGATCAGATGCTGCTGCTCAGATTCCGCTCAGTCACAGTCCTACCTAAGGCTTTTGCGTTACTTTACCTGACCAAGAATCTATCGTTTCAGGGCTTAATCACAAGGAACAACAACAGCCTGTAATTATTGGAATGGAGAGTCTAGGTCAGTGGTCAGCAAACTCATTAGTCAACAGAGCCGCAAACCACGGCTCGCGACCCGCATGTGGCTCATGAGCCGCAGTTTGCCGACCACTGACCTAGGTCAAGAACTAGGTCTCTAATCCCAGCTCCTGGAACAGCACTGGGCGTGGAGTAAATCCTAGTGACTTTTCCTTCAGAGCTGAGCCTCCCGAATGGGAGGAGGAGTGGGAGGTGTGCATATACCCATACTTCACAGCTCCAGGACGCATGGACCGGAAGATGCGCCATTCCTTTAGATGCCATAAAAAAGAAAGCTGCTGGCCACGAACTATGTCAAAATGCTTTCTTAGCACTTCAAATTAGTTTATACTTATTAATAGAGTTTGTATGTGTTTAATAAGATGGATTTTTACTGTGGTAAATATAAATAACATAAAAGTGACCATTTTTAAGTGTGTAGTTTAATGGCAGCAAGCCCATTCACGTTGTGTGACCATCCCCACTGCTCACCTTCAGAACCGTTCCTCTTCCCACCCTGACACGCTGAACGACGGAGCAGCAGCTCCTGTGCCCCCTTCCACAGCCCTGGGAGCCACTGTGCAGCTTTCTCTCTATGAACCTGACTACTCGAGGTCCCTCATGTAAAGGGATTCGGACAGTATTTGTCCCTTTGTGACTGGCTTATTTCACTTAGCGTAATGTCCTCAAGGTTCACCCACATTGTAGCCTGTGTCAGAATTTCATAACCTTTAGAGGTGAAAATAGTCCATTGTATGGATATAACACTTCTGTTTATACAATTTAGTTTCTTCAACCCTTTGGCTACTGTGGATATGCTGCTATGACCATGGGTATAAAAATATCTGTTCAAGTCCCTGCTCTCAACCCTTTCAGGTATATACTCCAAAAGTGGAATTTCTGGGTCATTATGATAATTCTATGTTTAATCTTTTGAGAAAGCATCACACTATTTTCCAAGCGCCTGCACCATTTTACAATCCCACCATCAGGGCACAAGTGTTGTACTTTCTCCACATCCTCAACATTTGTAATTTCCTGTTTGTTTTTCTTTTATAATAACCATCCTAATTAGACATAAGGTTTTTTTTTTATCACATATCACTCTTGTGATCTATAGAAAGGAAAATATAAGTGAAATCAATCATTTCTGACATTCCTAAAACTTCCTCACATTTGGTTTGTCTTCCCACCCAATGTCACACTGTAGAAGCGTCAAGCGCATTGTCCACGTGGCATTCTTAAAGAGGCCCTAACACACTGGTGCTGGGCTCTTCTGCTTATAGTGCTTTTCTAGAGCGTCATGTCATGACCATTGACAAAGAATGTAAGATGTCTTTGATTGCAGAGAGTATCTTAATTTTAGAAAGGTTAAAATAAAGTTAAAAAAACAATATTTCATCAAAATGATGACACATATTGATAAAATGTGATAGGTAGGTATGTTTTATACCTGATCACTTGGCATGAAGATGTACTACAGATCAATGCAAAATTAGCATTTAATAACTCAGATGGGCAAGGAGTCCACAGCCCCCCATCACATGGACCCGGGGGACAGGAATGACAAACAGGGTGGTCCAGCTGGAGGAGGCGTCCAGGGTCCATGCCAGTGGCTGGGTGGAGGGGTGCACAACTTTTCTGTTAGTATGACTGCCCATCCTCTCTCATTTGGAGAGGGAGGTGATTCTGGTCTTTCATCTCAAAACAAGGCCTAGCCCGGCCAGTGGAGCTCAGTTGGTTGAGTGTCAGCCCAAGAACTAGGAGGTCACTGGTTTGATTCCTGGTCAGGGAACATGTAGCCGATAACTGTTTCTCTCTCATTGATGTTTCTCTCTCTCTCCCTCTCTCTTCCTCTTTCTGAAATCCATAAAAACATATTTTAAAAACCTCACCAAAGCCTCCGTGGGACAAACACGGTCTCCTCCTCCCCTCCCCCCCCCCCCACCCCCCGCCGGCCGAGGGGCAGAGGCACATTTCCAGCACTGAAGAGAACTGCTTTCTGAGACGTGATCCAGATCTCCCTTGGTCTGTCAATGCTTTGGGAGAAGGTTAACCCTTTAATTCTTCCCCGAACTCTATCCTGGTTACCTACTGTGAGTGGGGTCATAGAGACATGAGCATCTGGGACTTGTGAGTCTGGATCAGTCCTGAGAACTTAGAAGGGAATGAGTAGGATAGCAGAACCCCCCAGAATAATCATGGAAACTAAGAGGCAGCTCTCAGAAGAGGGGGATTTAGAAAAGTCATTAGATTTACAATGAATTTATCTTTATAATTCACCTGAATTTGTATCATTGGAAAATATCTATATATATAAAAGCCTAAGTGACCAAACAATCGAATGAGCAGTCAACCAGTCGCTATGATGCTCACTGACCACCAGGGAGCAGATGCTGAATGCAGGAGCTGCCCCTTGGTGGTCAGTGCACTCCCACACAGCCAACCTCCTGTGGATGGCCAACCTCCTGCAGCCTCTCCCCCCGGCTGGCCCACCCCAATTGGCCCTGGGCCCTGATCAGGATGGGAGACAGCCCTGATCGGCCCCAATCGCAGGCCAGGCCAAGGGACACCACCTATGCACGAATTCGTGCACCGGGCCTCTAGTAATACATATAAATAGAATGCATAAAAACATACATTTGCAGTGACCTTTAATTATAAAGCCACTAAAATCATAACTGGAATGTAATTAGTACTCTAGAGAACCTCCCCTGAGTATCCCTCTGCACTAGCTCTCCCTTATCTCACTGTGGACCCCACAGCCTGGGCTCTCAGCTCCAGGCAACACTGGCTTCATGGGCTGAGACTTGTGCCTCTCAGAGACCCACGCTCAGAGGGGTCCCCCGCTTGAGATTTAATGCTCTGGTCTCACCATCTTTCAAGTCTTAACAGTTCTTTGAACTTGTGTTGTATAAGTGAAGTCCAATGGAGCACATGCGTGAGCAGAGGAGATCCATGTGAAAAAGGATAATCCTTTGAAGTTTAGTGCCGTTAAGGACAGGTCCCTTTATTTTTGGACAAAGGGCTCCACGTGGTCAGTTTGCAGTGTGCGCTGTAAATGACGCAGCTGGTTGGACTGCAGGAATACTGCATGCCTTACAACAACAATTGTAAAGTTAACCGGCCACTCTTGGCAAGAACCTGTAGGTGTTTTCTCTGTGACACAGCTGGGGGCCGCGCAGCAGTTGAGCTCATTCACTGAGCGAACACTGAGTGCCAACCATATGAAAAGCATTGTGACAAATGAAACACGATTCCTACTCTCAAGGATCCTAGAGTTTCCTGGGCAAAATGAGACATACAGTTTCCTCCCTGTCACCAATCACATGTCTTTATTGCAGCCAGAGTGATCCCGCTAAAACTTAGATCTTCCCGTGACACTTCTGTCCTTAAAACCCTCCAGGCGCTTCCCAGTACCCTCAGAATCAGGTTCCCACCCCCTGACGTGGTGACTCAGTCATACACTTCCTGCGGTAATGATCAGAGACACCTCACTCCTAGGGGCCAACAATAAGAATACCTCACATGATAAGAAGTCCCAAGCCTGGTGCATGCATCGGCTCAGTGACCTCATCATGGATGTAGGTCTCCCATCGGGCTGCTCTGTCTTTCCAGCATACTGGTTTGCCTTCCAGGGTTGGTTTTACTTTTGATCCCCAGGTAGCAGCTAGGATATATCCACAGGGAAAATACCATAAAAAGGGGAAGGGTGTGTCTGTTTCTATGTGACTCTTTCAATGACCAAGACAACCTTTGTACAACCCTCTCTCCTCCCTGTCTCACTGGCAAATATTGCCTTCTGGAGAAGGACTGAGATTGCTGTGATTGGCTCAGATCCTGGTCTGGGAGGGTCTTCCCTCCTCTCAATCACATGCTGCCTGGTAGCTGAACAGCATGGAGATTCCAGGCGCAAAGAAGGAAGGCTGGCGACATGGCAAGGAGTAGTGCCCCACACCAGGCCTGTGAGACCTTCAGCATCTGGCCCTGTTTGCCTATCCAGCCTCCTCTCTGGCCATGTCTCTCTCACATTCTGTCCTTCAGTTACACTAAATTTGTCAGCCTGCCAGATTCTGACTTTGGGGTATCTGCTCATGCTGTTCTAGTTATCTGGAACTCTCTTTCCACTGAAGTACCTACCCCCTGACCCCAACATGTGCATGCGAGAGAGTGCACGCGCACACTCACACACTTTCACCCAGTTAACTCTTGGTCATTCCTTTGACCAGTAGTTTAGGAATGGGAAGCTAGCAGCATCTTCTCTAGTGGCATATGTTATTTGTTTCCCATAGTGTTTTATTTATTTTTTATTGGTTTTGGACATTTAAAAATAAAATCAAGCTTCTTGATTTCTCTTAAAATTTGGGAACAGGCCTGGCCAGTGTGGATCAGTTGATTGGATGTTGTGCTGTGCATTGAAAGGTTGCCAGCTCAATTCTCGGTCAGGGCACATGCCCAGGTTGTGGGCTCAACCCCCAGTGCGGGGGCATGAAGGAGGCAGTTGATCCATTATTTTACTCTCACATCAATGTTTCTCTCTCCCTCTCTCTCTCTCTCTCTCTCTCTCTCTCTCCCTCAAAATAAATAAAAACATTAAATAAAAATATTTGGGAATGGACACTGGCCCCGCGTGGCCACAGGACTCCATTTGCTCAAGCTGAAGACAGTGGCCACTTTAGACAAGGCTTGCTCTGTCCAGCCCATTCGGTTTTCACCTGGATGGATTAACTCATTATATTTCCCGTTTAGCCCTGTGAGCATTTGAGGTTGCCAACCCTGGCTTGATGGCCCTGACTGCCCACTCCCAGTTTGGATTGGGTTCTTCTTGGAAGTTTACAAAGCACCCTTTCCGCCCCTAGTCACAGCACTTAACACACACACTGCCGTGACCATTTGCTTTCTTGTCAGCTCCCTCAACACTCCCTTAGGTTATAAATTCCTCCAGGTTCACGAGTGTGTCTTTTTCGAGGTTTTTGTCGCGATCACCTAGCACTGGGCTGAATGTAGTGGGTGCTTAATGAAAATAAGAAGTAAAGTGTATGTAGTTTGTCTCAGAAGAGCATTTAGACCCAATTTGTTTGCCCTACAATTACATGTTCATTCAAGCAGTCTCAGTTAACAGATAGTGTAGTAGGTCAGTCGGAGCCCTCAGGAAGCCCATAGGCTAATGGGGAGACCAACAAAAACAGTATAATGACTATGGAGGAGGTAATCAACGGCATCTGAGAAAAACGTGGAGGGTCACTGATGGCAGTTGATTAATTTATCTTGAGTCGTGAAGGGAATCTGCATCTGGGTCTCAGCAGAAAATAGAATGCACGCCTGATGGTTCAAGCAAAGAGTTTGGTGATGGGGTCAGACACAGGGGGTCAGACACAGGGCGAGGACAAGTTACAGAAACAGCAGGGGATGTTGCTGGAACAGTGGGAAGCCGGTACCTCTTGGGGGCAGAGGGGCAAGCAGAGGAAACTGTGCCCTCAGAACACATGCCAGCCGGGGTTGTGGGACTTGGTTCAAATTAGGGACCTGGCACCGACCTAGGGAGTGAGTGAGGAAGAAATGTCCCATCCTCTCTCTTTTCCTACCTGCCAGTCTCCTGCCAATCCCTCCCACTAGCTGAGTCCAACCAGAATCCAGGGGCTGTGGTGACAAGGTGATGCGCTCCTGGAGCAGGGAGGAGGGGAGAGAAGGGACCTGGTGGGCAGCAGAGAAAAGCTAGTGCAGAGTCTTTCCAAGAAGGGATCATCACTGTGAATTAATTTGAGCAAAAAGAACTGCAACCTAGAAAACACAGATACAGGCAGCAACCCCATGTGCCCTCCGGTGAGGACAAAGCCAGAAGTTCCCGGGTGGGGCAAGCACAAAAGTCCGAACCTCGTCCGGGTGCGAATGTGTGTAAGTCTGATTTCTCTAGCGACCTCCGGGCTCTATTCAGGGCCCTGATGTTAGTGACTCTGGTTTTAGTTCCCATCACCCCACAGAGGAGGCTGAAGTGAGAAGGAAAAATAGGATTTTCACCTACTTTAAGTATTTTTTGTTGATTTGCTTTGTTTGCTTGATTTGTTGGACATTATTTTTGTATACACAGACACGTCTGCCTTGTTTCCAGTTACTATCACATGTCATTGTGTCTGCTGAGCTAGCTGCCCTTTGTAAACCACAGCTATATGTTCATTCCCTACGGTGGGCGTTCTCCACCTCAACCACAGGCTTTGGGAATAAATATCTAAACACAAGTACTTTGAGTTTGAGGTTTTGTTTTGTTGCTTCAATTCCAGAGCCCACCAGCGGGAGTTCCGGCGTCGGCGGTGGCGGAGTTGCGTGTTGTTTGCGATGCTACTGGGGAAGGTTGGAAACTACTCCTGTGATTAATCCAGATTTCCCTGCAGCTCTGAGAACAGAACACTTGCCTACATGTTCTCCTCTCAAAATTTAATTCCCTTAAAAAGTGAGATTCGGATTGGTTCGGTCCTTCTATTTGCTCACATAAAAAAGGAACATTTGCGAAGGATTTGGCTTCTCCATCATTAGAGGAAGAACAGCCGGCTGGGTTTATGCCCTGAAGGGAATGAAAGTGGTGAATTGGGAGGGATTCAGGCACTCCTTATTATTCAAATTGTGCAAGTTTCGAATGTAAAATTTTGAACAGATTCCATGCTGAAATTCCCGGAGAAAACTCTCAAGCCTACTCGACTCTACAGGAGCCAAAACATCTGGCTGAGAAGCTGAAACCAAGACTAC
Organism: Cnephaeus nilssonii; assembly: GCF_951640355.1. Lineage (NCBI taxonomy): Eukaryota > Metazoa > Chordata > Mammalia > Chiroptera > Vespertilionidae > Cnephaeus > Cnephaeus nilssonii. The sequence continues at coordinate 63,359,100 of NC_137086.1, read as the reverse complement.
AGTCGTGCGTTTCGTGGCCTTCCCAATAAAACCGATGGCTGGCTGGCCTGGCATCACACCTGGTGACCACATCACAGGGGCTCGGGGTGATGCCATGTAATACCCTCAACGCACTGGAGAAGACAAAAGGCACTTACAGGTCTTGGACAAAAGGCACTTACAGGTCTTGAAGGGAGCAAGGGCCTTTTTAAAGGGTTTTAACAGGAGCGTACACTCCAGTGTTTAACCCAAAAATGGGTTGATTTCCGATTCTCCATTGGTTTGTGCTGTCAACACTGGGCAATCTTGTGGAGCATTTTCTCGGTATGTTGTAATTTTTTAAGTTTTTGAAGATTTTAAAAAAATTAGTTATTTGTGTCCAGGTACATTTCAAAAGGATATTCTTGACATCCTTCCAACAAGATGCCTTATATCCCAGTAGTGGGGCGGGGCCGTGGAAAGTCCACCCAATGAGAGTCAAGAGCCCTGTGCTCTAGTGCAGGGCTTTTGACGGGGCGAGTGGCTGCGTCTCTTTGTGGCTTGATTTCTGGCTGAGTCACTGAAGATGAATGAACCTCTTTGCCTCCTTTGCCTCATTAGGGCCTAGAGGGGCAGAATGAAAACATGTTCAGGAGCTTTAGGAGCTCAGAGCATCACACACAGGCAGGCACAGCGCGACTCATCCGCCTTTCTGGCTGTCTGCCAGGCATCCCTGATCTAGTGGCAGCATCACACCAGGCCACTAGGAGGGCACTGCAAGAGTTTATACAAAATGCAAGGTTTTCATAGGAAAAAGGGTGGGGCAAGGGACCTATTAACAAAAGAAAAGACAGGATTACATCTAGGGGAGGTGGGGAGAGGGAAAGGAGGGGAGAAATGGGGAGGTTTTTATCATGCAGATTGCCTTTTGTTGCTAGCCAGGAGGGAGGAGAGGGCCCAGATTACTTTACTGGTGTTTGACCAGAAGATTCCAGACTGATTGATCAAGGTTACATCAGGTAGCAACTCCAGCTTTGGTATCAGGGGTTTTTAGCATGAGTGGGACCAGTAAAGATGGCACATGGTAAGAACTGGGGAGACCTCTGGACTACAGACACCCTGAGTTAGAAAGCTTTTCTTCCAGTCCAGTATTGATGCTCTGATGGAAGAAAGTACAGGGAGGCTCTCAGACCACAACAACCTGAAGGGTGTGGTCAAAGAGCCTCGGGTGGGCCGAGTCCTTAGCCTGCCACTCCCCTTCTTCCCCACAACACACGAAAACCCTCTCCATTCCTCACCGGGCGCTGTGGCCACTCCCTGTGTGTCCTCTGAGGTCGGGAGCACACTCTCCCCTGGTCACTTTTCAGAGCCCCAGTGCCTCTCTGCCCCTGCGGGGCCAGTGACATGGTGTGACCTTTGCATGACTTAGGTTTTGCCGTGGCCTTGACCTCTCTTGTTAATGAACTCATCTTAGTCAAGGCTCGGATTACCAGTGTGGGGCCCCCTCTTTCACTCCGCACCCTGGCCATGCCCCTCTCCATCCAACTGTGACTAATTACAACAATTTAAATCCTGAGATAAGGAGGCTTAGAGTCTTACAGTGAACCTAGCCCAGTGGTCGGCAAACTCATTAGTCAACAGAGCCAAATATCAACAGTACAACGATTGAAATTTCTTTTGAGAGCCAAATTTTTTAAACTTAAACTTCTTCTAACGCCACTTCTTCAAAATAGACTCGCCCAGGCCGTGGTATTTTGTGGAAGAGCCACACTCAAGGGGCCAAAGAGCTGCATGTGGCTCGCGAGCCACGGTTTGCCGACCACTTCCCTAGTGCCACAGCTCTTTTCTTTATCTTTCATCTCAAGGTAGTCACCTTCCCTCCCTGCCACTTGGGTCTTCATTTAAATTACGTAGGGGCTGGATTCGGAATCACCCCCTCCCACCTATGCAGCGTGAACATCAAAACCGGAGCTCCCAGGCCCTCGTGTCCCATCCCGTTTGCCTTTCCTTTTGGACTCACAGGTGTTGGAGGGTCACAGTTCTGGGGTTGCCATGACACCCAGGGCCCTGGACCCCTCTCTCTCCACTGGGGGAGCTCGACACACAGCAATGGACAAATACAAATCTGTCCTTTAAACTTATCCTGCAGCTTTAACTTCAGACCAAGACAAATATGGAGCTCTGAGCTCAAATGTATTAAAGGGATTTATGCATGACTAAAAATAGAGAAAAATTCATTACATTCCTTTCTTGTAAGAAGCTGGATTTACTTTGCCAAATGTGTTTCAGAAATGCATCTTTTTCTTCCCTGTCAATAGTTATATTTGCTGCCGTTCCCAGCAGAGCAGATTGACCATTAAATAATCACATTATAAGGGAATCCTCAAAAAAATACTATTTTAGCACAAGAATGCAAGGTATGCCTTGTTTTAAAGAATAGAGGTGTTCTTCAAAGTGACTTCTCGGTAAAGCAACTAAGAAATACCAGAAATGCACCAGAAGGGAAATGAAAAATGTGGCTCAGATTCCAGACAGGAGGGAGCAGCCTGGGGGAGGGGCGCGCCTGGCCACAGCCTGGCCTGCTAGAGGCCTGCTCCTCTGACTGAGGCTCCAGGAAGCTGGGGGTGGTGCCTGCCCCAGGGGGCCACTGGACAAGGCCAGGAGTGCTGGGCTCCTCTCTGTCCTTGCCTGCTGTGCACCGTGACCAGCCCACAGCAGAAACAGCCCGAGCTGGGGCTACGCCTTGGAGATGATTTTAGAGCCAACGGGAGGACAGTCTTTGTTTCCCGGACAATTTATGGTGCTGTCTGAAGCACAGTTGCTTCGTGATGCAAGGCACAGTGAGTACAGCTCTGAGGAAAGCATTTTGTGTACCAGACGTGTTCTGTGCTGAGCCTGAGCAGTGGCCTCTCAGGCACACAGATCGCTTATATAACACAGATGTCAGCTGGGGCCTCGCTGTTCTTGGAGTGGAGGGAGCCTTCGCTTCCCAAAGCCCAACGGCCTCCCACCGACTCCTGAACACCCCAGATGTAGTCTCGGTCTGATCCTGGCCTCCTCGTCTCCATGCCCTCTGTCTACGTGGGCCCCCCATTGGAAGCCACTTGTGCCAATGCTACAGGAGCTGCCACGAGGACCTGACCAGAGGTGGAGGCTGGGGCAGGGCTGGGGTTATGTCACATACTTCACAGCCTAAGACTTTTTTTATTTATTTTTATTTTTTTCTTCCATTTTTTTTATTGAGGTATTATATGTGTACATATCTTACCATTACCCCCCCACCCCACACCCATACATGCCCTCACCCCCCAGAGTTTTGCGTCCATTGTTTATGCTTATATGCATGCATACAAGTCCTTCGGTTGATCTCTTACCTCCCCCACCTCTCCCTAACTTTCCCCCTGTAATTTGAAAGTCTGTTTGTTGCTTTACTGTCTCTGTATCTATCTTTTTGTTCATCAGTTTATAATGTTCTTTATTATCCATAAATGAGTGAGATCATGTGGTATTTTTCTTTTATTACTGGCTTATTTCACTTAGCATAATGTTCTCCAATTCCATCCAGGTTGCTGCAAATGATGAGAATTCCTTCTTTTTTATGGCAGCATAGTATTCCATTGTGTAGATGTACCACAGTTTTCTGATCCAGTCATCTACAGCCTAAGACTTTAAAACCTCCAAGGTCTTCTTTGGAGGCGATGAAAATATTTTGGAACCAGATATGATGGTTGCACAACACTGTGAATGTACTAAATGGCACTTTAAAGTGGTTCATCTTACGAGAATTTCACCTCAATAAAAACAAAAAACAAACACCACCCTCCAGCCCTTCCCTCGGGCAAAGCCCAGATTCTCACCCCTTCAGTCCTCCTCCCACTCCTTCTGTCTGGGGTGCCCACACCTGCCCTCACAAAGACCCCATGGGCACCAGCTTCACAGGCCTGGGTATGGGGCCTCCACCATCCCTAAAGGTCAGTGAGAGGAAGAGAGTGACATTTCTATCTGTTGCATTGATTACGTGAGGAGTGGTAAGGGCAGGTGGCGTGCACAGGAAGGCTCATTGTTTAACTAGAGGCCCGGTGCACAAAATTCATGCACGGGAGGGGGGGGTCCCCTAAGCCCAGCCAGCACCCTCTCCAATCTGGGACCCCTCAGGGGATGTCCAACTGCTGGTTTAGGCTCAATCCTGGGGATCAGGCCTAAACTGGCAGTCGGACATCCCTCTCACAATCCAGGACCGCAGGCTCCTAACTGCTCACCTGCCTGCCTGCCTGATTGCTCCTAACTGTCCCCCATGCCAGCCTGATCACCCCTAACCGCCTCTGCTTGCTGGCCTGATCGCCCCCCAACTGCCCCCTCTGCCGGCCAGGTTGCCCTCGACTGCCCCCCCACCACCAGCCTGGTCACCCCTTACTGCCTTCCCCCACTGGTCTGGTCACCCCCAACTGCTCCCCTGCCAGCCTGGTTGCCCCCAACTGCCCCCTCTGCTGGCCTGGTTGCCTCTAACTGCCCCCCCCCCTGCCGGCCTGGTTGCCCCTCACTGCCCCCACCCCTGCTGGCCTGGTCGCCCCCAACTGCCCCCCCCCCCCCCACTGGCCTGGTCGCCCACGCAGCCTGCTGTTCAGTCATTTGGTCGTCCCTCACTAACCTCCTGTTGGCCTGGTTGCCCCATGCAGCTTACTGTTCGGTCGTCTGTCTGGTTGTTTCGGTTGTGATGGCCCCTGGCTTTTTATATATTAGGATGAGCCAGTAGTACCTGTGGCATTTCATCCCCACAGAACTGGGCCCGGGTGGTAGGACAGACAGCTGCCCCACCTTCAAAGCTCCTCAAACTTTGGGAGAGCAGGACTAGGCTGTCCACAGCCTAAGGGTCAGGTGCCAGGGTTCTTAGAGTGCACTGGCCAGTGGGCTGCCTTTTCCCCCTCCTTGCCCTATGACCTTGAGTGAGCCCTCAGTTTCTGTGCGCTTTAGTCCCCTCATTTGTACCTGAGATCCAAACAGTACATGCCACCCACTGCTCATCTAGTGGCCAGCATGCTCTGGGTGACAGTGATGGTTAATGTTAGAGATTCTGATACCTTGGAACATGGCTAGCAGAATCGCTCAACTCTGTGGAGTTTTGGCTTGGAATTCCTGGAGTATTCCTTATAGCTCACCTTTACTCTCAGCATTCCCCAAGAACCTGCCCCATATGGACTCAGAAAGTGGAGTACTGGGATGGCAAAGGTGCCTGGAGAGCAGGCGGCTGAGGTCTCTGTGCCTAGACAGAAGCGTGTCGAAACTCAAGTGGAACTTGCTTCGTTGCTTGTATTTGTATTAATTACAGTTTACAAAACACTTTCACAATAATTTTCTCACTTGTTTTTACACCCACCATAGGAAGCAGATTTCACCCCCATCTTTAGAAATGAGACAGCTGAGATGCAAAAAGGTTAGGTGACTTGCCTAATGTCACCCAGCAAAGTTGAAACCAAGATTCAAAACCAGGCGCTTTGACTTGTGTGTGATCTCCCAGGCCATCCTCAGCTTAGCCCTGGGCTGTACGCTGGAGGGAACAATAAAAGGAAGACTCACTTGTGTCCTGCCCCCAGGGAGCTTACAGGGGGGACAGTTGAAGTTCTGCAGTTCCTGGTCCGAATGGTTGGCAACAGTTACTCCCCAAATCTCCAGGACATTTTGTAATGAATTATTTCATTTTCTTCAAAGGCACGTTGTGCTGATGAGCTGTGTCCCCTGGTGAGCCTGCATCCGGCTGCAGTGAAAAAAGGAGTGTGGCCAGCTCTTAGCATGGAGACCAGGTCTGCAGCTGGGCAACCTGGGCGAGGTGCCCAGGCTCACTAAACCTCAGCTCAGTTTTCTCATCTGACAATAGGACCATCAGAGTACCTACCTCACAGGGTTATTGTAAAGATCAAATGGGAAAATCTATATAAGTTATTTAGCACAATGTCCAAAGTTATTATTATTGTCCACTTAAGCAAGCTCTGTTCCACACGGACCATCTCCAGGAATAAGCAAATTCAACATTAGCCGGTTCTACATGTTTTATGCAATGGTTGTGTCCTATGGGATTAACTGAAATTCACTATTCAAAATTGGATGTTCTTCATCCTTATCTATGCACCTATACACAGACTAGAAATCTATAGACCACTAAAAGCACCATCATGATGAATAGCAGATATCAAAGTTATACTTTGAGGGCTTTTTTCAACCTCAGTCATAAAAGAAATTTCAGGGGGGAAAGTCAATCATAAAGACTTTTTATTTATTTATTTAAAAAATATTTTTATTGATTTTTTTTGTGAGAGAGAGAGAGAAAAAGAAACATCGATTGGCTGCCTCCTATATGGCCCCTGCCACAACCGGGCATGTGCCCTGACTGGGAATCCAATAGGCAACTTTTTGGTGCATGGGACAACGTACAACTAACTGAGCCTCACTGGCCAGGGCAATCATAAAGGATTTGTAAAAAATCTATTTCATTTAAATGTCAGATTGGGGAATAAAACTTTATGACAGTTTTCAATAAGTGTACTTAACCCAATAAATGTGTTTTATTGGGAAGTTTTATAAAAGCTACCAGAAGACAGTAAAACAAATTAAGAAGGTAGGATGATATGTCTCTTTTAGGAAAAATTTTGAGGCTTATACTAGTATAAGGAATGGCAATCTCTCATTCTCATCTTTTTGTTCATTATCCACATTTGTTCTCAAAAAAATTAAAATTAAAAAAATGTTCGAAAGAGGATGCTCCTCAAACAAATACTGAAGGTGAATTACTTTTAGGTGCAATGGTAAGTTGGGTCAGTCATCATTTTTAATAAAAGTGATTAATGACTAAACGAGAACAAAACAGGGAAGTGAGCAGTCAGGTGGAATTTATGTTATTGTAAAGCTGGAGTAAAAGTCTATGGGATGGAAAAAAGGCCTTTGGGGGCTGGCCAAGAGCTCAAATAGCCAGGAGGCCGAGCAGAGTGGCTGCTCTGGGGAACCAGCGCCCAGCTGTACAGACAGGGCCCGTTAAAAATTAACAAAATAGCTCGAGATTACTATTTTAAGCGTTGTGAATGGGCAAATGACAAATACCTACCTGAACAGATGACTGGTTTTGATTCTTAACAGCTGATTGTACAGGAAATGGGCCAGGACAGGCCTTCAGACACTGAAGTGGCTGCAGCAGAGAGGAGGGTATGGGGCACGTTTAACTCTATGGATCAGCAATCCCAGGAAGCAAACAGGAAATGCCAAGTAATTTCCCATCAATTCTTGAGCAATTTCTAGCAAATTAAAGGTAAGTCTGGAACTGGAGGTGGAAATTGGGGGAGGGGGTCTGCTTGGGAATGGGTGATAGAAATGGGGGAGCCCAGTAAGAGGGGAGGCTATTTTCGGTACTATTCAATAGTTTAATGATGGAGGGGTGGCCATAGTATTAACCATGTTTTTAGTTCTGTATTTCCTGATGCTTTGACACCTTGGGGCCTAGATAAGCCTGGAGAGACTGCTCCTCTCCAGGGCTAATTCCTAGGCCTGCCAGCATGCCTTTCACAGGCAACTAACCTATCCAGAGCCCTTGGTCCCCAGCCACCTCCTCTACCTGAGTAATAATAAAGCCCACATTTTAAAACATGTCCAATGGCTCTCACACTCAGGGCCACTGTTCCCCGGCCCTACCCACCCAGTGCCAGGCACCGGACCACCCCGCATAGCCCCTGAGTCCCTTCACACCAGAGCCCACTGCGACTATTCAAAGTGGCCAGCCCTAAGCTCGCTTATACTCTGCTTACCTGCCTCCCATGTTCAGTCTGATCAAATAGTTGAGTCAATACCCTCTGCCCTGGGAATTGACCTTTAGATCACTTCACAACCGATATTCTCTTTTGCTTAGACCACATTCCACTTGCTAAGACTATTACCTTTCCCCTCTGGACTTTCCCAGGATCTGGATCCGCCCAGAGAGTTCCCCGCAGAAAAAGCCCATCTAGCGTCCTTTAAAACCTGTGACTTCCCATCCCTGGATGCTGATGCCATTTGGGGGCTCAGCCCCAGATAACCTAATCCTATATAATAAAAGCCTAATATGCTAAGTGTCTGGTCATCTGGTGGTTCGTTCAACCAATTGAAGCGTAATATGCTAATGATATGCTAAGGCTGCTCAACTGCTCACTATGCCGTGCACTGACCACCAGGGGACAGATGCTCCAACTGGTAGGTTAGCTTGCTGTTGGGGTTGGGCCGATTGGGACTCAGCGAGACAGGCCAGACATGCCCTGGGGCCCTCCCACAGTCCCTCCCCGGCCCCGATCATGCATCAGGTGGGTCACTCGGCCTGGCCTGCGCCCTCTCACAATCCGGGACCCCTCAGGGGTTGTCAGAGAGCCGGTTTCAGCCCGATCCTACAGCCCAGGTCGAGGGACCTCACTGGTGCATGAATTCGTGCACTGGGCCTCTAGTAAATTTATAATCCCTTACCACTTTGGCCTCATGCATTCCTCCTTCGGTGACTCTAACACTACAAGAACCACAATAAAGGCTCTTGCCCACCCACACATTCCCCTCACTCCCTCTGCTTCCTGACTGTCCCTGTGCTTCCCCGTGTGGCCCTGGGTGGTGGCCCTGGGTGGTGTGGCATGCACCTTCCACTTGGGAACTATGAGTAACAAACTCTCTTTTCAGTGGGCCTTCTAATCAGCTGGCCTCACCATACCTAAATTATAATAAAACCCACATCTTAAAACAGCCACGCCAAACGTCCCTGGCATCAAAGAAGCCCTCCCAGAATGTCCTGTACCCAGAAAAGGCAAGGCTGAGACAGTGAGTCTGGGCTTCATGGTGCAGGAACTCACCTGCCCACGCCACTCACCTGGGCTTCATTTGTGAGCAGTGGGGACCCCGACAAACTCCTGACGGGAACGATGGCAGCTTCCGAGGAGATGATCCCGCCTTGGACTGTAGGACGCATCGGGGGAGGGAAGGGGGAGCAGTGAGGAGGCTGGAGCTGCTGCCTAGGTCAGAGGGCCAGGCCCAGGACCCCGGTGGAGTGAATAAAAGGACACTGTAGATCAGAATAGGAAGATCTTCCAACCACTGAGATGTGATGAGCTGTGGAAGGAGAATGAAAATGACCCGGAGCTTCCAAATGCTGGCCTTTCAAAAGGCAGAGGGATCAGGGGCAGAAAGAAGAATGATGGACCAATGAGAAGGTTTGGAAACTGGGGGACAATTGACTTCTTCAATCTCTCTTTTTAAACTGGGGTGATGGAGATCTTAATGGGTGCCCCATCAACGCATGTTTATTTGTTGGGCAGCTCCTAGGCCCTGTCCTAGGTGCTGAGGAGACAGTCGTGAAGGAACAGACAAAACTGGCTACTGCAGAGCGTACATTCTAGTGGGAAGGATGTGCCCAACAAACTGATTTTCCTTAAAAGAGCGTATCACTCAGGAGTTGCCGCCAGAGACTCACTGCACGCCCTTCCTCATGCCTGCTGCTCGGTTCACCCCTGAGAACATGCGCACGGGGCATCCTCACCCCATCCACGTGGAGACAGCACCAGGGCTGTTAACAGAGAAGCTGCAGTGCTTGCAACTAACTCAGAAATCCATAGTTGTTTATCTTCCTCTCGGCTTATCAAATAAGCCTTGATGAAAAGAGGTGGCGGAGTCACGTGGGACCAGACGCCCCTGAGTGAGTCACCTGGCGCGGGCAGAGCAGTGCCCTAGTGGTCCCTGGTCCTGGTCGGGGCTGAGAACCTGCTCTCCCGGCCCAGGGACCCCCTCATTCACAGTGCACACCGCGGCTCTTGTCTTCCATCTGCCTACAGAACAGTCACTTCATTTCTGATTCCTTCTCTGACATACAGCCTGGGAGCCACAGACAACAGCAAACACCACAGGTTGGGAAGAAAGAGAAATGTACAAATGGACAGAGCCCCGCAAAGCGTTCTGGCAAAATAGGAATTGAGCTTCCACTGTCCATCTCTCCGCTGCCCTCTGCCATCTCCTCTGGTGTGGGCACCCCTCAGCTGCTGTGTGCCTCCGTCTTAGCTTGAGCAGCTTCAGCAACACATACCTATTTCTCACAGTTTTGGAGGCTCAGGAATCTGAAATCAAGGTGCTGGCCAGTTCGGCCAGTTCGGCCAGGCCAGCCGTGCTTCCTGGCTTGCAGACAAGCTGCCTTCTGGCGGTGTCCTCACATGGCAGGGAGAGATCAACCCTCTCACATTTCTCCTTAATAATGCCAGCTTTATCATCACTCAGCATAACTTGTTTCTGACAATTTTATCATCACTTACAATAACTTCCATTAGGGTAATAAGGCATTAAGTAGATGTTGATTGCAAATAATCTGGTTACATTCACCAATTATATGGAGACTGATTTTCTGTTCCTGTTTAAAATGTGATTTTTGAAACATCACTACTTCCTAAAAACAAAACATGTCAAAGTAAGGAGACACAAACACTGTAGAGACAGAAAATGAGATTTTTGTATATTTGTCAAGTGCCTGATTACAAGATGAAAATAAACGAAGGATTCATCTTCAGGAATAAAGAATGGAAAGGACTCGCTCTACTTACTTTGCTCTCACCTTCTCTCCCTCGGGATCAAATAAATATGTTTACTAGCGATGGGCCATTCTATACACCTGAAGACCTCGATGCTCTGATGCCCTCTCGCGGAGTGGGGCTCTCCCCTGCACACATTGTTTTTGTAGAGATTAAGTGTAAATTGCCAGCCTCCATAGCTGGGAAGTGCATGTTTAAGTAAGGGGTAGTGAGGCTGTGGATACAGAGATTGGTTATTTAGTGTTGCTATAAGGTTCTGTAAGGCTGTCCATCATACCTGGCGATCACATAACTCAATGGAATCACGATGCCTTTCCCACCAGCAAACGCTACTTGAATATTGGCATATGTAACTTGGGTTCAAATGATTGGTTTCCAATCTGATGGGCCATCCTTTGGTTATATTTAAGTTATACGATTGTGGAAGCCTCCTGGGTTCATCTGGATTAGGAATAATTTTTCTTTCCTCCACAGACACTTTCTAACCTATTTTCCAGTAGCATCTTCAGATAATTTTGGCTTAGAGCAGTGGCCGGCAAACTCATTAGTCAACAGAGCCAAATATCAATAGTACAACGATTGAAATTTCTTTTGAGAGCCAAATTTTTTAAACTTAAACTTCTTCTAACGCCACTTCTTCAAAATAGATTCGCCCAGGCCGTGGTATTTTGTGGAAGAGACACACTCAAGGGGCCAAAGAGCCACATGTGGCTCTCGAGCCGCAGTTTGCTGACCACAGGCTTAGAGGAATGAAAATATTATTCAAATTTCAAAAAAAAAATTACAATGACAGTACGCACTGTGTAGTGTTTTCAACTATTTAAAAACAATCTTCTTTTATGTTTCCACTCTCTCTTGAGAAGATCCTGAGCATTAGGAGAACAAGTGGCGTTTTTATGCTTTATAGATTAGCCAGCTAGTTGTCCCATTTTACAGATAAAAAACACTGAGGCTTAGAGAGACACATGACTTACTCAGTCACACGAGCAAGTGTCCACATTGAGGTCAAAAGGACTCCAGTGTCCTGATCAACAACCTTTCAACCACAAGAAAAATGCCCGTGATGGGAAATGCACACCACTCCATTCACTGTTCACTTCTTTTTCCCCTTTAAATACAGTTTCATCACAATCTCCCTGAGAATGAGTCCTACATGAGCACACGAGCGTTAGTATTCGAGCTGGCCATGCGGGGCCAGTGCAAAGGACCTGGCCCGTCGTGTGGTGTGTAGCTCTGCACAGTTCCCGTCAGATCGGTGTGAAGAGACAGCCACACTGTGCTGCCCAACCCTGGGAGAGGGGCACCCTTGAAGTGTCCTCAGGGAGCCCAGCTGTGCCAACACCCCTCACTGAGGGCCTGAAGGGCATCTGCTCCCTGACTGCTCCGAGAGACACCCCTCGAGGGGGCCTTCCTTCAGGCGCCCTGGTTTGCCCTCCTAAAAGCAACTAAAGGTGGGCCTGAGTTCTGTCTCCAAGAAGGATTCCAAAGAGCAAATAAAAAATTTAGCATAATTCAAATTCTAAAGTACACTCTGATGTGAGCTTGTACCTTATGACTGCAGACTGCTACCCCGGGAGTATAGCAATCCCCTCGGACAGGCTGCTACTACCCTTGGCACTTTATCAGGGGGGAAAGGTCAAGAAAGCTTAGGAAGGAAGGACGAGTCCAAGAAGGTCAAGAGTTTTGGTGGTTTTTACCTTGCAGCCTCTCCCAGCTACACGCACGCCCACAGTTAGAGGAGCAGAATCTAAACCCCTGGGCAGGCCCAGACCCAAAGCAGCAAGGCTGGTTTATACCCCGCGGGGAAGAAACAGCTGAATGTTAAGGTGTTTCTTGCCACAGCTTTCTCCTCCTCTGTAAGGCAAGCTGCATCTATTATGTGATAAAAAGGAATTACCTGGCTTCCCTATGTACAAAGTCACCAAGGTGAGTTCTTCTATTTGCCACGTGCTGCGTTCCAGAGCTTAAAGGTTGTGGCAATGCCCCCCATGCCCCAGGGTATCTGCCGCGTGTCCTTGCGGGGGTTCAAATGAGCACACGCAGCCCTGGAGTCCCAGCACTGCCAGTCTTTCTCTTAACGAGAACACAGGTCTAATTATTCCAAATCCTGCTAAAATTAGGCCCAAATGTTCCATTTTCCATGTGTTCCTTTTAATTAAAAAATGAAATGAAAGAGAAAAGGAAACCATCAAAATCAAATAAATAAAAGCAGATGGAATGTGGCATTGGAAGCTCTGGTCTGTGACAGCATTCCTTTAATAAAACCCATTGGTTCATTTGGTTGATAAAAGCAGTGTTAAAATTAAGTAAGAATTAGCATTCACTTGGGTAAATATTTGTAGTTTCCTTCATGTGCTGCCATGATAAAGGTAATTTAGCTTAAAAGCAGTCATCATCTTTCTTTATAACTGATAAAGCATTACTAATTGTGTGTGTTAATATGGTACAATATGGAATTGAACAGAGATTTTATCTTAATAACATCTCCATTCAATTAAAGACTGTGTCGTCTGACAGGAAAGATAAGTGTGTTTATTCCAACGAGCACAGCAGAAGAGCGACTGTGGGAGATGGTGTGGCAGCTCACATTTTCCGGGCGGCACCGTTACATTTACGGTCACTGTTGTAAACAACACTTTTTTGAGGGGGATAATTCAGATAATGTTTCATTGAGAAAAGTGATACTTTAATTATGTGCAAAAGATACTCACCTTTTGGGTCTGGTAGGATATCTCAACAAACAAGATGCTGGGTGGAAAGGGATCGGACTCGCCTGCAATGAAAGAACCATCCTCAAGGCTACTTCGCCTCCCAGCCTCAGTCAGCGTGGCATGAGCGGCCAGGGCCTGCCAGGAAGAACTCTCCGGCTCGCAGCAGTGAATAATAATGATTTAACTGCAAGAATGCTGGCGCCGTGGGCCCAGTTCTTTCCTCCAGACCCTGAGTGCTCCCCTCCCACCGTGGTGCTCTAGGCTGTGTCCCCCCCCAGGCTGGAAGGACAGGATTCTGGAGTGTGACTGGGGGATGGCGCGCAGGGGGGGGGGGGGGTGGGGACGGGCAGGAGAGGTTGTTGCTAGCCATCAGAAGGCCCCAGGCCTGAGAAGCCCAGCTCCCTGGGGGCCTAGGCGGGGCCTAAGCAGCTTTGCCCTGATAAACACCTCATTGCCACAGACTGGCTGCCCTGCAGGACCAGGAGATGTTTTGAAGGTCAGTTGTTTTGCCTGTTAATTTGTTTGTTTTTTAAAAAATATATATATATTCCACAAACTGCCTATTAGAAGGCTGTGAATTTGCTGTGAAGTGAAATCCCCCCCCCCCCCCGCCACTCCCACATTGCTATGTGGACGTGCTCCCACTTCACCTCCTTGCCTCTGGGGACAAAGAGCCCAGCTTGCCTCCCCATCTCCCCCCAACACACAAACAAAAAAAGAGCCTTGGAGGACACAGCTCTTTACTGCGATTTTGTGCACATTCGTCAGCCACACAGACTTGTCTGATACCAGGCGGCATGAGTGTGAACAGCCCGAGTCGATGAGTACCAGCTAAGATGAAAGTAGTTTGGGAATAATTACAACACCCCCTCCCGCCCCACCCACCACCACCCCCCCAACCGCCACCACTTCCTCAAATGCTGTTTTTAAAAATCAGTCTGCAGAAGCCATGCAACCCTCGTTTTATATCAACCCCAACAGAAAAGAAGATCATAGTTTCACATCAAGCGGGAGCTGGACTAACTAATCAGCTGCACTCACAGCTTAGCTTCGGGAGGAGACAGATGGAAAAGTCCTCTCCCGAGATCGCTGCTTCCAAACTCAAAGCAAGGGCTTCTGGACATGGCCAGGCTGGAGAGTCCACGCCTGCATTTCAACGAAGCGGGAACACGTTTTAGTATAAATGCGAGCCTTTCGTGTCTCCCGTTAGAAAACACAGAGATGCTGGCTCACCTGGGACTGGCCCCGCTCCTCCAGGGAGTGGGAGTCCGTGGAAAGGCAGGTCAGCGGGGGCTGGGTTTCCTACACGAGGGTCACGATGCTATCGTCTGTCCAGGAAAAGAGAGGAACACCAGCCATGGGCTAAACGTTACCAGAAAATTGCATCATCGGGAATAAAGGAGTTATTTTCATGGGACAAGCACGACCGGCCATTGGCGCACACGGCTAAAGGCCAACCAACGATCCCTCCTCAGAGGCCGGGTGCAGATCAGAGTCAGCGGGTGCAGATCACAGCGCAGCAGGACGGTGGCCACGCCGCCAGCCCGGTCCGCTCTGCACTGCCTGGGATGGCACAGGCTCCTCGGCTCATCCTCATCACCTTCTAGGAACGAGGCTCATCAGGGACGGACACACGTGGCACAGGTAATCTTGGCGACTTCGCTTACCACAAAACCCTGGCCCACCCAGTGCCCTGGCGTCCCTCCTTCCCCGGTGGCCGTCTTCCCTGAAGCACAGGATTGTGCTTTTTGAAAGGCAGGTGTGAGCCCTGGCATTGTGTCCACTGGCCAGGAAACTCCACAGCGGGGCTCCAGCCCCCTCGGCCTCAGTTCCAATAACAACGGGAATTCTTCTTTAGATGTTCGCTTCTCAACGGTTTCAAATGGCCTCTGCTGGTGTCCTCATCATCCGGCTTTCGTATCAGAACGGCTCTGCGAAGTCTTCAAGAGAAAAATGTGTGTAAATATGTTATCAAAAATACTGTGATGGGGGTTTAGGGACCATCTGGACCAAGTCTGGCAGAGGATGGCTTCCCTGGAGAGCTGAGCCAGTAGATGGTCTGAAACGTCACCACAATCACAGGCCACTGTGTTCAGTAGCCCCATTCCTGCAAGATCCTACTGACTCTTTATAGAAGTCACACATTTACAAACAGTGGGTGCCGGTGAAGGGGGTCTCCTATATGGTGACGAAAGATGATTTGACTTTGGGTGGTGGGCACACAGTGCAATCTACAGATCCTGTATCATAGAAATCTATACGACCCTATTAACCACCGTCACCCCAATAAATTTCATTAAAATTTGAAGAAAAAATTGCTCCTTTTCTAAAACAACTTTTCTGATAAAAAAATTTAATATTTTCTATTTACAATAAAAAGAATGAATGCATATTCTCTTCTCTGGGAGCACTGCAAATGAAGGGATGCTCCAGTTTTACAGTGCCTCTGATGAGCTTTCAACCCATGACCCTTACACACAAAAGAATAATAGCATGGATGCCCTAGCTGGGTGGCTCAGTTGATAGGAGCGTTGTCCCCTTCACCAAAGGGTTTGGGGTTTAATTCCTGGTCAGGGCACATACCTAGGTTGCAGATTTGATCCCCACTTGGAGTGGGGTGGCAACAGACCGATATTTCTCTCTCACACTGATTTTTCTCCTTCTCCCTTCCCCCCTCTCTCAAAATCAATGGAAACATATTCTCCGGTGAGGATTTAAAAAAACAAGAATAGTAGTAGCATGGACACTCAAGGCAAACTCAAGTTCAAAATGTCAGAAAATAGGAGGTCGGGATAAGATTAACTTCTCTCTTAATTGCAGAAAAGTATAGGACATTATGAAATCGAAGACACTTAGTTCAAAACCATGGCAGTGTGTTTTTTCAAAACCAGCAAGAGAGGGAAAGACTTCAGCAAGATGGGGCTACAATCTATGAAATGCAATTGTGTAACCGTGTACATCTAGCCTCTTGTACTGGGTGGTGTTGGTTAGAAGTAGGTCATAGGTCTTGCCCACTCTCAAGGGGAGGGACCACACAAGGCGAGAACAGCAAGAGGTGGGATCAAGGGGCTACCGTAGTGTCAGCTGCCATAACATACAATTACCAAATTCATGAGCTTCGGTGTTGAGACTGTCCTTCTCAGAGTATCAGCGCCTGAGGTCAGTTTGTCCCGTTACTGGTGATAGGAACTCAGACCATCTGGTGAAGGTAGCATCTACCAGGTTTCTCATCTGTAAATTTACCAGCTTCCCTTTGCAATTATTGTCAGCTTGTTCTTCATCAAATCGCCACCCAATAATTTCAGCAAAATTGATGATTACCTGCCTGAATCAATTACCATGGAAGTTGCAAAATGGTGATTTTTTTAAAACTCCATCATTCTTTCTACATTTATTTGGTTACATAAAAGAGCTTTCTCTCTTCCCGTATGTGTGCAGGTATATACAGAGGTGGGCAAACATAGGTCTGCTGTTGTTCACGTGGAAAACAATACAATAATTAATTAATAATAACACAAGTATAAACTCTGTGTGGTGTGTACTCACACTGTAAGCCTACACTTAGCTACTCCTGTATTCATACAGGTATGGACACATGGGTTTCTACCGTTTTAACGTTTTCTAATCAGTTAGTGTCCTTATTTATTTTGATGCTCAAATTGTCCCAGATTTGATCAGTGGGAACAGTTTGAGCTGGCTCCTGTCTGCTGAGTCTTCTTAACATGCCCCCATCCTTCTGAGTGCTCCCTTGCTTTCTGGCATAAGACGATCCAGGTCCCTTTCTACTTCCTGCCTCGGCTCTGGAATCAGTCGTTTTCCCAAGTAGCCCTGATCCCTTGTATCGGAGAATGACATTTAGAAACCAAGATGAGTGTGCACAAGAGGGTTTGAAACTAAGATGGGCAATAGGACTTGGAGAGGCCGCTGCAGTGGGAACCAGCTGTGCTGCGGGTTCTCAGGGCCAGAGAGTCCAACTGTGGGTAGTGTTTCTCTTGAATGCCCCCTAGTGTTTGAACCATTCTAGACCCTTAATGGGCCATCGATAAATAACTGGTTGATTGATTTGTTCATGGACGGATTACATTTATTGTTTGATAATTAAGCTAAAGTAGGTTTATTTGCATTTTTATGAACTTTCTGCAATAGGTAAGCAAAGCATATGGCAGCTTGGAGGTCATCCAGGCCCCCCTCCATTTGGCTACTGATGCCTCTTGGACCTCAGCGAGGGGAGGCCATCCCCAGGTCATGCATTTGGCCAGCGGCAGAGCCAGCTCTGTACTCTGGCCCTCAGGCTCAGGGCCCAGCATGGCATACACCTCTCATCAGGATCATGTGTGAGGGGTTGCCAAAAAGAATCTTTCCTTTTTACAGAGAAGTCTTTCCAGAGCCTCACTCGTGACTTTCCTGGTGCGACTGGACCTGGGAGCTGCACCTTCTGCCCAAGCCCACAGGCCCCACATTCCCGGCTCACAGATTCACTTCCTGGCTGCTGGAGGGTGCTCCAGCTGAGGCTGCCCCACCCGCCACAGGCCGAGCATGTGCACTACTGCTCCTAGCCTGCCGCTGAAACTGGCAATTAGACTAGCTGCAGGCCCAGGTCCCAGGCAGCAGGGATTCAGGAAGGGGCAAGGGCCCCACCGCTGCCCTGAGGCTCTCTGTCTATTGCATGGTAAGAGTAAGCAGTCTTACTCCTAACTCACTAAAAATACATAAATAAACAAACAAACAAATCTATATTAATAAAAGAGAAAGATGCAAATTGACAGTACCTCCGCGATGCCCACCAGCCCATCAGGAGTGAGTATGCAAATTAATATGACAAAGATGTTGGGTTAATTTGCATACGTGGGCGCCGAGAGGCCTGGGTCCTGGGAACATCCTTGGGACCCAGACCGCTCCAAGCCTGTAGGTCCGCAAGTAGGCCCTGAGTGGCCGGGGTCCCAGAACGCCCCCTGCCAGGAGTGGCCTATGGGCATCAGTGCCAAGTGACCCGGGTCCCAGGACAAGTGGCTGGGAAAACACCAAGTGGGCTGGGTCCCAGGACAAGCAGCCAGAGGTGTCAAGTGCAAGCAGCCACAGGCCCCAGCCCAGCGGACACAGCAAACGCAGGCTGGGGACACGCCCCTAGCCCAGTGGACACAACGCAGGGGGTCCTCTGCACATGGGCTGCAGAGGAAACACCTTTTCTTTTTTTAAAAAATATATTTTATTGATTTTTTACAGAGAAGAGGGGAGAGTGATAGATTGTCAGAAACATCGATGAGAGAGAAACATCAATCAGCTGCCTCCTGCACAATCCCCACTGGGGATGTGCCCCCAACCAAGGTACATGCCCTTAACAGGAATCAAACCTGGGACCCTTCAGTCTGCAGGCCGACGCTCTATCCACTGAGCCAAAGCAGTTCAAGCGTAAACACCTTTTCTGACTGCTCATTGGCTAAGCTCCCTGTATGCCACTGGTAATGTTCTTGGTAACTTGGGTAATAAGAATCCAAGAAGGTGATATAGGGTTTTTCCACCACACTCCTGGAGAAAAAAACGAAGGTCTGCTGCTGGAGGGGCTAAGAAATGTCACATCCTGCCCTAGCCGGTTTGGCTCAGTGGATACAGCCTCGGCCTGCAGACCACAGGGTCCAGGTTTGATTCTGATCAAGGGCATGTACCTAGGTTACAGGCTTCTCCCTGGCCGGGGCCCAGGTCAGGGCTCATGCAGGAGGTAACCAATCAAAGTCTCCCTCTCACACTGATGTTTCTCTCTGTTTCTCCCTCTCTCTCTCTTCCATACACTCTAAAAATCAATGGAAACATATCCTCAGGTGAGGATAAAAATGAAAGAGAGAAATGTCATATCCTATGAAAGACACATCTTGAAAATGCCTAAAGAAAGTTGTCATTTTTTCATGGTGAAGGGACTAGAGTCCATGTTGATGAAAACACCTTGGCGGCTGCGGTGGCTGGCAGTGGCTGCAGCAGCAGGGTGATGGGGCTGGCATTAGCGGGGTTGCCTCCCGCAGAGGGCGGCCAGACTTCGGCTTAGGCCTGCTCCCCGTGGGTAGGACATCCCCTGAGGGCTTCCAGTCTGTGAGAGGGTCAGGCTGGGCTGAGGGACCCCCAACCCAGTGCACGAATTTCATGCACAAAACTATTTTCTAAAAGGGCATGGGTGCGAGTGCAGCTGCGGGTTGCTGAGCTCTCCCCGCCCACCCATCTCTCGGGTCCTTCCGCCAACACACCCTGCAGCGGAGGTCTCCATTGCTGCTGCGGCGCGGGGATGCGGCAGGTTCACCGCAGAGCACTGCCGCAGGCGTGGGCCCTCCTGCTCCCGCTAGCTGGTTCCCAGGGCAGAGGGCCCCCCTGCCCTTCCCCACGTGTCCCTTCCTAGGCTTCCCTGGGCCCGCCAGCCGGGCCTGGGCTCCCCTCTCGTCATCAGCAGCATCGTCATTGGCTTCTTGCTGCCCTCAGAGGACTTAGTTCCAGTTTTCAGCCTTCCAATCCGCCAAGTCTCCGGGCAGGGCCGCCCGCCATCGTCCCCAGCGGCTGGCGGCAGCAGTGGCCACCGCAGAGTCGCCCTCCGCAGGCTTTGCAGCGGGGCCTGGGCCGCTCTCCGAGGGGGGCTCCCCAGGGCAGGTGTTTCCTGGCACCTTTCCTGGGAAACGGAATCGGCGACTCGGGACTCAAGTGGGAGGTGCATCTGAAACACGGAACCAGCTCCCCTGTGGGACCAACACTCAAAGAAGGACATTCCAATAACCCCACACAAGGCAGGCGCGGGTCCAGGGGCGAGGAAGCGGCTGGAGTTAGCCCCGGGTTCCAATGCCAGCTGCACGGGCCACTGGCAGTGGGATCGCGGGCACATTGTTGACCTGGTAAGTGCCTGAACGCATGCCGCCGCTCCCAGGGGCGGGTCTACCCTGAACTAACGAATCTCAAGGTTGTTGTCGCTATAAGTTTGTATCACTTGTTTCAGAAGGTATCCTCAAGTCGCATAAGCTCCAAAGGTGGGATCCCTTCCTGCCCGTTTCTATGGGCTACTGTTTACCTGTTGGACTGGAACAGCCGCTCTCCTCCCTGAGGAGTGAGTGCTAATGGTGGGATGGACAGCACTGGGGCGTGCGGAGCCTCAGTTTCCTTTGGAATGGAAACATCACTGCCACTCTGGCCTTCAGACCTTTACTCCAACGCCCCTTCTGAGTCTCTTGAAATCATGTCAGTGAAAATGCTTGGAACCGCCAAGTGCTGTTCAAAGGTCAGCGTTAAGTAAGTCCTGCCTTGTTCAGGCCTCGTTCCTTAGCAAGTGGGTCCCCACCTGGCGCCCACTGAATCCAGGGAGAGACCTGGAGAAACGCAATGCTGGGCTGTACCCCACTGGAATCCAGGGAGAGACCTGGAGAAACGCAATGCTGGGCTGTACCCCAAGCCCATTCGGCAGAGTCCCTGGGTGGGGCCCAGGCACCGGCACCTGTTTCCGGTTCCCCGGATGATGCTGTTGTGCAGCTGAAGGTGGGAACCACAACCTCAGAAAGCCACCCTGGCCTCCCAGGTCGTGTGCTCCTGGAATATTAATCTCTGCCATTTATGTGGTGCTCAGCATTTGCTTCCTTGTACTGTCATTTGTCACTTTGTTTCTCCCTCCCAGGGTAGGTGGTGAGTACCTTTACCACCTCTTCCCCTTCCCCTGCCCCTGGCTCTGGGCATTGAAAAGTGCCTAAAATTGTGAGCAGGAGGATGTAGCTGCCTCCTGGGCACCCAGGCCCAGCTAATCCCACTGTGCCAGGAACTTCCATGCTAGCATCCCCCTAAGAAATCGGCCAGGAAAGGAGCTCATTGGCCCCATTTTGCAGGTCAGGGAGGCTCGGCTGGGGAAGTGCAGTGAGTAGTTTGCCTGAGGCCACAGGACCCGCCAGTGCTGGACTGTGCCCCGAAGCACCTGCTTTCCTCTGAGTGCTGCCCTGACTGTGGTCTCATTGAGCAAGGTCTCATCAGAGGGAAAGCGTCTGGGTGCGAGGCTGGAGCCCAGCTCAAGTGTGAGTAAGAACTGTAAAGCTGAGATCTGAATTTTCCCTGCACAAGTTCCTGAAATGATTCATACTCACTCTGTGTGGCCAGGCTTAGACCTGAATCACTAGCTCAGCTATGCAATTTGGGTGCTTTCCTGAGTTCCTGCTGAAATTTAATAATAAGGTGGCCTATAAATATTTAGTGGTCGAATAGATTTTTTTTCATTTTTGGATGGGAATCAACATCCTTTGATAATTGCACTTGAAAGTTGCAAATGATCTCTGACCCCCATGCTTTTCAAGATAACTTATGTAAATTACCTCTTTTACAAACTCCAACGTGGAGTGAATAGAACAGCTGATCCATTCCATCCTGGAGGGCTTGGAGGTGTGAGGACAGCATGCTGGCCCGCAGAGTCAGGCAGCGGTGCTGACATTCTCCAAAGTGAGGGCTGCATCTGAGGAACATTTCTCTCCAGGCTGTGCCTGTTCTGTTCCCTTACGCCCCGAGAAGCACCTGCCAACTCCCACACCGGCCTCAGATGCCTCAGAGCTGGACCAAGAGCACGAGGTCCACCTTCTACGGCGGCTGTCCGCCGGCATGGCTGGAAGGATGGCTCTGGAGCTTGTTAACAATGCAGTTCAGCGGGTCCGGGGCCATGTTATTGGGCATCCCAGGCTCCTCGGGGCTGTGAACCATGCTTCAGAAATGCAGACTTAGGTCACAGACTTAGGACACCTCAAGGATTGCTCAGTCCAACCTTAGGAGGAAGAGGGTTTTTAGGGAATACCCAAGATGTTAGCTTTTCCTCCTTTTTGTCTGTCCTCCCGTTCCACCCCCACCATCAGGGGTCCTCTGGGCTCTTCCCTGGGTGCCCTGTGGTGGTGGTGGTGGGGGGGGGGGATGTAGGGCGGGGACGGGGGGAGGAAGCAGGCCTGGGCAGGGGGAGAAGCTGGGCTGCAATGCAGTCTGGGTGAAGGCTTCAGCCGAGCCCACAGAGAGCCCAGGAGTGCAGATGGCCCTTCAGAGGTGTCCCTCGCCAGGTGTCTCATGCCAGGTGTGTGGTCAGCCCTGGGCCTTGCTTCTCCTGCCCTAATTAGTTATCCCTGAAGCCAACGGTTGTCTTCCCGCAGCCCTGGAACATTCTGGGGAGTAAGTCCTTCGTTCCTGAAGGGGATCTGGGTGGCCCTCACGCTGTCCACCATGACTCCTGTGGCCATCTGCAGCCCTCGTGCCTGGCCATACTCTGCCTCTAGGCACTCAACGGGCTTAGTGGCTCTCCCATCCAAAGTCATGCAAATATTTGAAGGTGGGACTTTCACGCCGTGCCTGAAGCCAAGAGGTGGCAGATGCAGTCCCGTGGGCCCCTCTGTCTAAGGTGGATGCTATGACTATCATGTCTGAAAACAATTTCTATACATCAGGCCCTCAGCTTAGAGAATTCCCATGCATTTAACCTTCATAGCAAACCTGTGAAATAGAATCTACAAAATCATTACTCTCATTTTACCAGCACAGAGCGACAGAGCTGCTCAGAGAAATCACATAACTTTCCTGATGTCCCTGTGCAGTCGACGGTCAAGCCTGATGCAAACTCGGTCCCTCGGACCTGCTGCTCACTGGCACTAGAAGGATCCACTTAGAAACTGGGTCCTGGGTCCCATCTGGGAAAGGGAAACCAGGTGCACTTTGGAATTGGCATTAGAATAACTCCCTCCTGCCACCAGCAAGCCAGACATAGCCCACGGCCTGCTCGGATTGGACTTGCAGCCTCAATGCAAGGTCTCTGCCATTCTCCCTCTGACATCCTCACACTCCAGACTTTCCTAAGCAGAAGAAGGTCTCCAGGGAACCCCAGATATTAGATCAACCAGCCCAGGGAAATGAAGTCATATACCTAAGGTTGCTTAACCCTCCTTGGAAGTCTGACCCTTTTAAGGTGTATGTTTAAAAAATATCCAGATTCTTCAATAAAAATACAATGCCATACACCTCCCTTTGTTTCTCACTTGAACGTGTTGTTAGAGGCGGGCAGGAAACCCTAAAGGCACAGGAGAACTAATTAGCCAGCAGGGAGGTGCCGGGCTTCCACGCCCCCTGCTGCCTCCCCGTCAGGGTCCTAACTCGGATGGAGGACCCAGGTTTCACCTCGGGCTCCAGCGCGCAGAGCTGCAGAGATTCCAAATCGCATTGCTAAGTGAGCACAGTTCATCGCAGTGCTCAGCACCCCCACATTCATGCCCACCTCTCTGGGCTCATGGGGGCCTGCTCCTGGCCCCCAGAGGCCCCCTTGCCAGGCAGAGGAGAAGGATGGCGATGACCAAGGCCTCGGGCTGTGGGGATGCGTGTGTGTGTGTGTGTGTGTGTGCGCGCGCGCGCGCTCAAGAAAGGGTGGAGGTTCCCCCTACCTTGGGGCCCCTGTGCTGTCCCTGTGGTGTCTCTCAGGCTGCTGCTTATCAGGAGGAGGACTTGGGACCAGCATGCTCATCCCTCAGCCCTGTCCCCCATCCTACTCCACTGCACCCCATGCCACCCCAAAATGCAGCCACGTGCTCAACCACCAAACGCCTGTGTCACAGAAATACACAATTCTGATTCTTGCAGCTTCAATATCAACCGAGCCCTTAGGTAGGCAATGACCTACATAGTATTAAATATGGAAATATAAGGATGTTTATCTTTTAAAAAAATATCCCTGGCCCACTTTCAGGCCACCAACACAGGTACTCCTGGGTAAGGCAGATTCCAGTTGATTCTGAACAGCACATACGCTAATATAATTAGTGTTTCTCCTAGGATTTATAGTAATTCAGTCAAAGCCCTTCCCCCGCCTCCCAGCAAGGGCCATTTCTGAAACATGCCTTAATTCATTTGTCAGAACATGGCTGCTGCATCAAGGGTCTGAATGAAGACAGCAAATTCTCAAACACAGGCTTATGGCATAGAAACGTTACGCATCCTCTGTAGGCTCTGGCCTTTTGGGGAGAAGAGCTGAAGCATTCTGGTGATGAATTTACAAAAGGAGTGCTTGTCATTCTTCCCTTTGTTTGCCAGTGGATCTAAGAAACCCCTTTAAAGTTATTTTTTATAGAATGGTTATGCCATATTAAAGGGTACTAGCTGTGATTTAAAATCCCTGGCTGGCAAAAAGCCAACAGAGCAGGCTCCTTCCACTCTGGTGTGGTGAGCAGAGCATGTGATTGGAGATCCGAGACCCAGGCTCAAGTCCCAGCCCCGCTGGTTAATGGCAGGATGACCTCGGGTAGTCATTATCTTTATGTCCCACTTTCTTCCCCTGAAAACGAGAATCACATTCATGCCTACTTTGTTGAGTTATTTATAAAGACAAAATAAGATCATGTATGTGCTTTATCAACTTATATTGACTTATCCAAGGATATGGAATCTTCTATATTTTTGATTCACGGGTAGAAGGGTTGAAGTCAGCACTGAGAATCAAGAAAAGTTCATTTCCATCATGCTTTGCTTCCCAGTTTATCTTTTAGTCCTCAGAGGTACTCAATCTCTTTCCATTCTGTATGGCATGAAATGGATTATAAATTCAATCATACAAAAGTGTAAATGTCTCTCACAGGAACATTTTCTTGGTTACAGGAACCAAACTTTAATCTGAACTGCTCAAGTTCTCTGAGTGAGGGACCGAGGGACTAATGTGGGGACACAGAGGCATACTGGATCCTCAAAATTTCATGAGTAGGCAGCTGCCTGGTTGTGGGTATTTAAGAACACCCCTGTGGATGGCAGGGGTGTGATCTTAAAGGAGCGGTTTTCCACAAGAGCCCAGGTAACCCTCACCAATCTTTGAACCCGTCCCACTCCACACCTGCTGGGAATACCACCTTCATGGGCCACTTGCAGCTGTGGTCTTGGGTGTTAACACCTAAAACCAGAGAAAACAGTTGGAGGCTCTTCTTTTTGATGCTACTCTAAATGGAATTGTTTTCTGCTTTGGATGTTACCCATTGCAAGTATATACAAATAACAACTGACTTTTATATATGACTTTATCCTGCCACCCTGCTGAACTCACATATTAGCTCCAATGAGTTTTCTAATTTTAAGTAAAGTCTTTAGGATTTTCTCTATACTACAAGATCATCCCATCTGTGAATAGTCAGGTTTTACTTCTTCCTTTCCAATTCAATGCTTTTTATTTCTTTCTCTTGCCTGGTTGCCCTGGCTACCACCTCCAGGGCAATGCTGAATAGAAGTGGTGAGAGGGGACATCCTTGTCTTGTTCCTGATCTTAAGAGAAAAGCATGCCGTCTTTCACCATTGAGTGTGCTATTAGTTGGAGGTTTCTCTCAGACGCCCTTTACAAGGTTGAGGAAGTTCCCTTCTAACTTTTTGTAATAAAAGGTGGTTGAATTTTATCAAAGATATTCTTCACCTATTGACATGAGCATGTGGTTTCATTCTTTATTCTATTAACATGGTGTATGACATTGATCAATTTTTGGATAATAAATCAGCTTTACATTCCTAGGATAAGGCCTACTTGATCATGGTGTATAATCTTTTTATATGTTGCTGAATTTGATTTGCTAGCATTTTGTTGAGGATTTTTTGCATCTGTATTCATAAGAGAGGTTGATCTATTGCTTTCTTTACTTGTGATGTCTTTGTTTGGTTTTGGCGTTAGGATTACACTGGTCTCATAGAATGAGTTGGGAAATGTCCCCTCCATTTCTGCTTTTTGGACCAGTTTCTCAAGCATTCGTGTTAATTCCTAAAATGTTTGGTAGAATTCACCAGTGAAGCCAGCGAGTTGTTTTTTATTACTAATTCGATCTCTCTGCTTATTACTTGTCTAGTCAGAGTTTCTAATTTTTATTAATTGGGAAGCTCTTAAAAGAATCATGTCAGCGTTAAGAGTGGACAATCTCAGAGACCTCACTGAGTGGCCACTTGCAGCTGAGCCCTTTTCCTTCTTCTAAGCAATTATATTGTAGTCACAGCATGCAGAAATTATTCTTGAGCAAGTTTAACTCCCTGAATATAGACTTGTAAATGAGCAGAAGTGGGATAAAATTAAATTCCATAACTCTTCAGCCCACCACAAAATGTGGCAGGTGTTCACTGAGATGCCCAGAGCTCTTCTTCTTTTTTTAAAAAATAAAAATATATTTTATTGATTTTTTACAGAGAGGAAGGGAGAGAGATAGAGAGTTAGAAACATCGATGAGAGAGAAACATTGATCAGCTGCTTCCTGCACACCCCCTACTGGGGATGTGCCCGCAACCAAGGTACATGCCCTTGACTGGAATCAAACCTGGGACCCTTCAGTCCACAGGCCGACGCTCTATCCACTGAGCCAAACCGGTCATGGCCCCAGAGCTCTTCTTAAAGCTGGAGAAGGCGGGTGGCATCACATGGCTCCTTAGACATGGTCAGCCCCTGGGGAAATCATGCAGCAACGCTCTTGTCTTCATTCCTCTTGAAAAGCTCAGAGGCCTCTGGAGGGTCATCATCAACAATAGCCTCTCCTCACCCCCAACGACCAGAGCTTTTCAGAGTTGTCACCATGGACCCAGTTTCTTGTGATTTCTCTTCCACTCCCACCTGGCTTCAAGGAAGTTTCAGTGTCCTGGAGTTTTTTCTTTCTTGCTGTCTCTGAGAGGCGTTTTCATTGTTATTGCTCATCATTATGTGGAAATGGAATGAGGGTGCCAAGCCAATAACTATGGAGAAGTTGCAAAACTCAAGGAATCCAACCAAGTCCTCACAGTCGTACTTGGACTGTACTTGGACTTCCTTCCTTCCTGGGAGCCAGAGGCCCTTATGTTTCCTTGTTCTCCACGTTTACTCCTAAAAGGAGAGCTTTTCAAACGGCTCCAATTAATTAGACTCCCTTGTTTCTAAGGTGTACAGGTCTCTTACTCCCTGGGGTCTGCAAAGGCAGAATGAGGATGGCACCAGAGGAATGAATGGCTATCATGGCTTCCTCCCCGCTCCACGCCACCATCAGCTCTTGTCCAGTGACTCCAGGAACCACCCGCTGCTCTTCCTGCGTCTGCCCTTGTCCCCCACTGTCTATCCTCATCACGGAAGCCGTGATATCCTCATGTTCAAACATAAGGCAGATCATGACATTCCGCAGCTAAGAATTGTCCAATGGCTTCTTATTTCACTCAGAATAAAAGCCAGGCCTTGCTGTGACCCCCGAGGACCCCTGGTGTGGCTCCCCACCTGTCTTTCTGCCCTCCTCTCTTTCCACTCTCCACCTGCTTCAGTCTCAGTGGTCCCCTTAAACACACCAAGGCACCTGGAACAGTGTTCCTCCAGGTGGTCTGACCTTCTGGTCACCCTTATTGCCTCCAGGTATTTACACAAATATCTCATTCAAAGTGAGGCTGCTCTTGACTCTTCTATTTAAAACACAATCTCCATTCTCACCCCTAAAACCTCTTTCTTATTTCTTTGCATTTTACTCATCAATTATGTTATTGTCTTTCTCCCCACTAGACTGTAGGTTACATGAGAGCAGAAGTTTTGCTATTTGTTCACTGAAGGGATTGGGGTTCAGTAAAGACATCTTTTATGCTGCCTAACATCTCCCCACTCAAGCAGCTGCAAGTCGTACCGAAAGGCCAGCTTTACCCAGTGACAGAGTTCCTCCTGGATCCATATAACTGTCTGAGTGAAGCTTGGGTCACCATGCTGGGTTGGCAGCTCCAAGGAAAATGTTCTTCTTCTCCCAAGTAGAGAAATAAACAAAATTCAAAGCGTGGCCAGTGTGGCTCAGTGGTTGAGTATCGACTCATGAACCAAGAGATCACTGGGTCAATTCCTGATCAGGACACTGCCCGGGTTGTGGGCTTGATCCCCAGTAAGGAGCAAGCAGGAGTCAGCCCATCAATGTTTCTATCTCTCTATGCCACTTCCTTCTTCTCTCTGTCTTAAAAAAGAAAAAAAATCAACAAAAACATTCAATGCCCAGAGTAGTATCACCTTTCTTTTATAAGGCATTATTTCTAGGAGATATCTTAGCAAAGTTCAGACTTTCCTGAATCTAGTTAAGTAAGTTACCTAGGCATTAACTGTTAAGGTAATTTTCCAAATTATCTCTTTTCTTAAATGTTCCTAGCTTTAAGTTTAAGCCTCTGCAAAGGCATTACAGTAACTCTGGCCTAAATATTGGAATATGGGAGAAGCTATGTGCATGAAGAAGATCACAATAATTCCTTTATATTTTTGCCTCCTTCTTTGACAGCCTTAAATTCCAATAGGATCCATCATTCCTTTGCTTACGTCATGGACTCTCTCCCTGCACTATCCTTGCCTGGCAAAACCTAAATCATGATGAAATCCAACTTTCTTACACCTACAGCTGAGCAGCTGAGAATGGGTGAAGAAAACCGCCGAGCCAGCAGACTGGTCTGACTAAAGCCCTGACCACTTATTTCAGGTGGCACCTTAGTGTTACCAGCAATCCTGCCCTCCGAGGTGTGCTCACCTTCCCACTCTCCTTGACAGCTATTCAGACCTCTCTTCTCTGACCATCCTGTCAGCAGATGAACTTGATTCTTATTCCATTGAAAAGATAGAAACAATTAGAAAAGAACTCCTACAAGCTTCCACAACAAACATACTAACACCTCAACTGGGACCTAGAGACTCTGCTTCTCTCCTGTTACCATGGATGAACTGACCGCGTGTCTTAGTTGGTTCAGGTTGTTATGATAGAATAGCATAGACGAGGTGGTTCCAACAATGTACTTTATTTTTCACATCTGGAGGCTGAGAAGTCCAAGGACAAGGTACCAGCATGGTTCTGCTGGGGCCCCTCTTCCTGGTTTACAGATGGATGCCTATTCACTGTGTCTTTAAATGGCAGAGGGAGTGAGATCCATTGTCTTTCTCTTTCTATAAGGACACTAATTTCATCATAGGGACTCTGCCCTCATGATCTCATCTGACCTAAAGTCTCACCTTGAATACCATCCCAAAGGGAGGTAGGGTTTTAACACATGAATTTTGAGGGGACATAAACATGAAGTCCATAACACGATGCCCCTACCTTAGCCTACCCCTCCAGTTGGGGGTTGGATCCCATCCCCTCTTGCCTATTCAAGGACTTCACACCAGCCATTATCTCCTCTCTTTAACAAATCATAATTTTCCCCTCTTTATACGAACATGCAAACATGCTGAAGTATCTCCCAACTTTAAAAATAAGAAAGAAAACTCTTTAGCTCAACCCCTGAAAGCCTTAGCCTCGTTCCTCTTTCCTTCTTTATAGCAAGATAATGTGTCTCCACTTCCTCTGCCACTGTTTTCAGTCCACGCCAACCTGGTCCTCATTCTCATCACTCCACTGACAGCTTTAGTTAAGGTCCTGGCCGACATCCCCGTGCTAAACCTAGCTGTCATTCCCAGCCCTCGTCTTACCTGCCATCTCTTCCTGAGTGCCTTCTCTTTAGCAATCCATCTTGGAATGCCCAGGGCGTGGTTCTCTGATCTCTACTCTTCTCTCTATATATACCCACTCCTGAAGAGGTATTGACTGCTTCTCACTACTCATGATCGCTGAGTGTACACCTCCACCCAGGCCTCTTCCAAGAGTGGCAGACTCAGACTTGACCTCTGCCTCCAGATTAAGTATCATCTCTTCCTACAGATTAAGTATCATCTCAAACTTACTGTGTCCAAATAAAACTGGAGCAAATGCAGTTTTCCCTTCTAAATTAGTAGTACTCTAAGCCAAACAATCTGCACCGTCCTTCATTGCTCTCTCTCTCTCACATACCACAATCAACCCATTATCTAATTGTTCAGACTAGTCTAAAATCCAACCCTTTTTTCACCACCTCCACCATTACCTTACCAGGAATATTGCGATGGCCCAGCTGGTCTCTCCCTGTTTCCCCTTGTGATCCCTGTTATCTATTCTCCATCCAGTAGCCAGATTGGACCTTTAAAAATAAAAAAGCCATATCATCTATATCATTCTACTTCTATGCCCCAAATCTAGCAATGGCTTTCCATCTCACAGGAAAATCTGGTTGCCGGCAATCTGTGTGACCTCTTCTCCTCTCCTCTCCTCCTGACTTGCTGTATACCAGCTGTGCTGGCCTCCTTGTCCTTTCTCTAATGCATACCTCAGGGCCTCTGAGTTTGCTATACTCTCTGCCAGGAACACTTTCTGCCAGACATCTGCCTAGCTCGCTCCTGGGCTTGTATTAGTCAGACCTTCCCAGAATGCGTTCTGTAAAATAGCACAGGCTCTACCTACCCAGCCCCTTGTTTTCTTCCTAGCACTTTGGTCTTGCTGACACATCATATGTTTATCTGTTTAGAGTCTGTCTCCCCCACCTACAGGGGAATGTAAGCTCCTTACAAGCAAACCTCTTTGATTGATTCACAGTGATTGACACATAGCCACCCTTTTAGCATCTTCAGTATGAATAAAGAATTAATTTATAATAGTAGAATTCATAAACAATTTGTGTGCCATGGCAGACAAATGAGTAAGTGAATTATAGTTTCACTATGGAATTTTACATAGTCCATAAAATTGATGGAATCACTCATAGGTATTACTCAAAGGACAGGAATGATTTTCAAAAAGGACTTCAAATTGTTAACAGACACACAGGGGAAAAGTATTACCCACCTAGCAACCAAGGAAAAGCAATTTACAAGAACTCCGGGATACTATTTTCCCGTTACTAAATTAGCACATGTTTCTCTTTAAATGTGCACCAGCAGGTCCCGGAAAGGCTTACCGGTGGTGGACTTTCCCTCCAGGGGATGTAAATTTATACAACACCTTTGAAAAAAATGGACAAAAATGCACATATTACATCAAGATGTTCATTTTTTTTTCATCTGGTAATTCTTTTGGGAGTATCACATAAGAGCATAACAAATACCATGGAGATATATACATATATCTTTATCAAAAATACCTATATGTAAAAGCAGTTAGTCTACCTGTCTCATGGTCAGGAAAATGATGATGCATCTACTCCATTGAACACAATAAAGCTACTAAAATTATGCTCATTAAGGGCTTTGTTGATGTGGAGAAATGTTTGTAACATAATATGATACTAGCCCCGAGGAAGACAGCGGTTCCCCAAGAAGGAGTGAAGCCGTCCGCAGAGTCCCTTCAGGAGCTGGAGGTTCTGCACGGGAGTACTGACCTGGTGTTTTCTATTTGTGTCCCCAAAGGCTTAATTAAGTTTCTCTTCAGATAATGCTTTGAGCACTTCTCAGTGGCACATAGGGGCATATGGAAGAAGAGACGTGACAAAGAGGGGTTCCACCAAGTGTTCTCGTTACCCACCACTCAACATCCAGGAGGAGGTGAAGGAAACAGCAGAGGAGCCAGTTAGCCTTGTGGAATCCCCAAATCAGAAACATTAAGCCTGGGGCTGTTTTCTCTGTTGCACACAGGTGCACCTGCACAGGCAGAGCCCAGCCTCAGTTCATCCAGTGGAGTGAATGGCTCATTGACCTTTTTTTAAAACACAACCTTAAATTGTTGAGATAGTTGTAGAGTCACATTCAGAACGACACAGAAACACCCACCAAGTTTCCCCCAGTGGTAACATTTGGCAATACTGTAGTACAATACCACAGCCAGGACATTGATACTGTCCACTAATCTTATTCAGATTGCCTCAGTCTTACGTGTGTGTGTGTGTGTGTGTGTGTGTGTGTGTGTGTGTGTGTTGAGTTCTATGCAATTTTAACACATTTGTAGGTTCCTATCTCCACCACCACAGTAAAAATACAGAAGTTCTGTCACCACAAGAATCCCTCTGTTGACCTTTTATAGACATATCCACTTCTTTCTTCTCCTCCTCCTCCTCCTCCTCCTCCTCCTCCTCATCCACCTCCTCTTCCTTCTCCTTCTCTTCCTTCTCCTGCTCCACCACCTCCTCCTCCTCCTCCTAAGGCAAAAATAGATTTATTGGTGCACACAACAATGAAGGAAAGTAGTCGTCTGTCGAATGGAGAAGATTAAGAGCTTAAGTAGCTGATTTTGGGGCCTATTACAATGGGAAGACTTGCTTTGTTGCCTTCAGATGTTACATCTCTTTACCTGACACTGAAGCAGGCTTTTAAGATGGGTCTTCCTGATGGGCCTGCTTTTCTAATCCCTTATGATATGCAAGCTGGTGTTCCAGATAGCCTGTGTTCTTCTGTTTACCCAGGCACTTTCCCATGAAGCATAAGAGATCTGTTTCATTGTTGGCAGAAACCACGGTCTTCAGGTCTAGCATGAACTTGGTTAATTCATTCTCCAACTCTAGAGCTTGCACGCCAGTTCCCCAGTTATCTCTATCAGGCCTCTAATCACCAGAAAGTAGATTTTACCCTCATGTTTTCTTAGTTATCTTAGGAACTACTTCGCATGTTCCCACTTCGCCTCAGCGTGGTCTTCAAAGAATGTGGCAAAGAGGCCATAAATAAATAAGCATCACTGATGTGCAGCTCCTAAGAAGCCACGTGCTTCATAGCAACCCTACCCTCTTCTATGAGGAGGTTCTGGACCTGGGCTAACCTCTAGCAACTGCTACTGTTTTCCATTTCTTTATTTTTTTTCATTTCAATAAAATTATATAAATGGAATAATATACCGTGTAAACTTTTGGGATTGGCTTTTCTTCACTTAACATAATTCCCCCTAGATCCATCCAAAGGATTCCTCCAAGTACTTGCATGATCAATATTTAGTTCCTGTTAATTGCTAAGTATTAGTCTATGGCTGTGAATTTCAACTTTTTTCACCTAGGGCACACGTAAACTAATTACTAAACTTCTGCAGCACACACAAAGCTAGATTATATTTTTTGCCAATCTGACCCAAAACATAGGTCTAATTTTGATCCATTCACACTGGATGGCTACTGCTGTGTTGCCTGTGGTCATTTTTTTATTTGATGATCTAAGGAAAAAGAGGTCAGTTTGTTGTTTGAGCCCCTGACTATACAGTCAGATATGGCATGTTTTAAAAATTCTTGCTGCACACGAATTGAAAATCGCTGATCTATGGTATGGATGCACCACAGTTTCTCTAATCACTCACCACTGAAGGACACCTGCATTGTTTTCAGATCTTGGCAACTACAAATAAAGCTCCATGTAAAGTTTTTTTTTCTATGAACTTGAGTTTTCATTTATCTGGAACAAATGCCAAAGAGTACAATTGCTGAGTTGCAATTGCATGTTTAGTTTTCTAGAATGGCTGGACCATTTTACATTCCCACCAGAGATATATGAGTGATCCAGTTTCTCCATATCCTCACCAGCATTTGCTGTTGTAACTGTTTTTTATTTTAAAGGTTCTGATAGGTTTATTTTAACTGTTCAGTCTATTGCATGCTTCAATATCTCTGGATCTATTTTGTTCATCAGTTTATTTTGTTCATTAGATTCCACATATAAGTGAGATCATGTGATGCTTGTCTGTGTGCACATGTGGACACATGTTTCCAGTTCATTTGGGTGAACCCCATGCTGCCTTGCTGCTCCTCTAATTTTCGGTCTCTAATCTGCTCATCTTCCTCTTTCCACCTTTCAGAGTTCTCCCTTCACATTTGAGACCTAAAGCCAGGCAAAGAGCCAGACTTGATACCAAAAGCACAATACAATTGATAATTTGGACCTCACCAAAATTAAATTAAAAATTTTTCTGTGAAAGACCCTGTGAAGAGGATGAAAAGACAAGCTACCGACTGGAAGAAATTATTTCCAAGCCATATATCCAATGAAGAATAGTTATCTCAAACCTCAGTATCAACGTTGTGAGAATACAAGCCACAGACTGGGAGAAATTATTTGCCAGTCCCATCTGATCAAATACTGTTAATAACATACAAAATCCTATATATTAAAAGGCTAATATGCAAATCAACTGAACGGTGGAACCACTGGACACTATGATGCACACTGACCACCAGAGGGCAGACACTCAATGCAGGAGCTGCCCCCTAGTGGTCAGTGTGCTCCCACAGGGGAGTGCCGCTCAGCCAGAAGCCCTGAGCTGGGCTCACGGCTGGGGAGCACAGCAGTGGTGGCAGGAGCCTCTTCCACCTCCACAGCAGCGCTAAGGATGTCCGACTACTGGAGGGAGTGGGCCTAAGCCATCAGTTGGACATCCCCTGAGGGCTTCCAGACTGTGAGATGGCACAGGCCAGGCTGAGGACCCCCCCCCCCCCACCTCCTCTCCCACCCTGAGTGCATGAATTTCGTGCACTGGGCCTCTAGTATACAAATAACTCTTAAAATGCAACA
This sequence comes from Cnephaeus nilssonii, assembly GCF_951640355.1. Taxonomy (NCBI): domain Eukaryota; kingdom Metazoa; phylum Chordata; class Mammalia; order Chiroptera; family Vespertilionidae; genus Cnephaeus; species Cnephaeus nilssonii. The sequence goes on along the minus strand of NC_137086.1, from coordinate 63,324,598 downwards.
ACCCCCAAGTGGGCAAAGACCTAAACAGGCACCTCACCAAAGAACATATGCAGATGTTAACAAAGCATGTTAAAAAATGTTCCTCATTGCATGTCACTAGGGAATTGCAAATTAACATGCTTCCCAAACCCCCAATTCTGCAATAGAAAATAGACAGGAGGCCCACTCAAAAATGCCAAGAGCCATGGATCAGGAACCTTCTGGACAAACCTGGGAGGGCAAGTCCTCTCCTTTCCCACTGGCTTGAGACCTTCTCCTCCCTTGAGAAACACAAGGAAGCAGAACAGTGCTGGCAAGGGGGATCTTGCCACAGGAAGTCCTGATCCCAGGAAGCCTCGTTATCTCCAGACAAAGGCCTGAGACTCCTCTCTCTCGCCCTGAAACACCAAGGAACAGGGCGGCATCAGCAAAGGACAACCTGCCACAATAACCGCCTGCCCCCAAAGACATGAGGGATCCTGCCCAGGAATCACCTTTATTTCCAAGTCCCGGGAGGTCCCTTTCCTCATAGCACCAGCACAGGGAAAGTCACTCCATCCCTTGTGGATAAATGAAGCAGACAAACACAGTCCCTTGTGGATAAATGAAGCAGACAAACACAGCAGCATGAAGACTGTGAAAATTAAATTGTTATTGTAACCACAGCTCACAAAGGTAGCCTGAGTGCTAGATCTAAAAAGACAGCCTGCTAACATAATCACTAAAATGTCCAAGATACAATAGAGGATCACCAGTCATACCAAGACTCCGAAAAATCACAACTGGAGAGCAAAAAGATAATCAATCACCTGTTGCTGATGCTGAGATGAATGAGGTGCCAGGATCATTTGACAAGGATGTTAAAGCAGTCATTATAAAAGTGTTTCAACAACAATTACGAATTCTGTTGACACAAATGAAAAAAAATTTGTAAAACTCACCAAAAAAATAGAACCAAATGGGAAATTATAGAACTAAAAAACCCCAATGACCAAAATTAAAAAAAAAAAAAATTGGATGGGTTTAATAATAGGGTGAAGATGTGAAAGAACAGAATTGGAAACTTGAGGAAATGTTAATAGATTTCACCCAATCTGAACAACAGAGAGAAAATAAACACAACAATAAAAACAGAGCTTCAAGCCTGTGTGACAATAATGAAAGATCCAACATTTGTTATATCAGAGTCCAAAGAAGAGAGAGATTGTGGTTGAAAGAGAATTCAAAGAAATAATGGCTGAAAACTTTCCAAATTTGGAAAGAACATCCACTTACATTCAAGAAACTCAGTGAATCCTAAATTAGATAAATCCCCCCAAATCCATGCCAAGACACATAATTAAATTTCTAAAAATTAAGAAAAAGAAAAATATTGAAAGCAGCCACAGGGAAATGATACATTATGAGCAATTTATATGACAGAAACTATAGACACTAGAAGGAAAGGCCTATTTTTCAAGTGCTGAAAGAAAAGAACTGCCAACCACACATTCTATATCTGGCAAAACTATCCTTCAGGAATAAAGGGGAAATAAACATATTGTCATATGACAGAACACAGAATTTGCATTTAGAAGGCCTACCCCTAATAAATGGCTAAAGCAAGTTCTTCAAACAGAAAGGTAACAATAAAAGAAAGAATCTTGGAGCAACAGGAAGGAAGAAAAAAACAATGGAAAGAGAACATATATGGTACATACAATAGACCATCCTTCCTCATGAGTTTCATAACCATATTAATTATGGAAATAAAAATTATAACACTCTCTAATGGTTAAATCAATGTGGGGGCAATAAAAGGACTTCAGTGGAAGTAAGGTTTCCACACTCTATTTGAAGTGGTAAAATGTTAATAATAATAGACTGTGATAAGTCACAATAGTATGTTATAATATCCAGAGCAACCTCTAAAAAGGCTATTCAAAGCCATATACTCAAACTATATATAAATCAAGATGGAATCCTAAAATTTTTGCTAATCATTTATAGGGAGACAAAAAGAAGCAGACAAATGACACAGAGAAAAGAAACAAATAATAAAATGGCAGACTTTAAATGCAAGTAGTCCAAATACACTAATTAAAAGGCAGAGATTGTTTTAGTGGATAAAAAAAGTTTCAGTTATATGTTGTTTACAAGAAACTCACTTTAAGTTTAGTGATATAGGTAGTTTTAAAGTAAAATTATGACAAAAGGTATAACATTATGCAGACATTAAAAATACAAAAACAGGAGTAGCTATATTAATATTTAATAAAGTCAATTTCAGAATAAAAAAAAATCACCAGGGTCGGAGAGAGACATTACATGGTCGTAAAAGGATTAATCTACCAGGAAAAAATAATGATCCTAAATATGTATACACCCAATAACAGAGCCTAAAAATCCATGAAGCAAAACTAATATAGTTGAAAGAAAAACTAGACAAATCCACAGTTATAGTTGGGGACTTCAACACCCTCTTCTCAGCAACTGATAGGATTTCTAGGGGAGGACTTGGCAAGAATAGAGACTTAAACAATGCAGTCAATCAGCACAATGTAATTGACACTGAGTGAACCCTCCATCCCACGACAGCAGAATGCACTGTTCCCCCTCCCCCATCCCCTCCAGTGCTCATGAGACATTCACCAAGACCTACCGTATTCTGGGCCATTAAACAAATATCAAAAAAAGTAAAGTCATTGAAATCATACCGATTATGTGTTCTGACCATAATGGAATCAAATCAGAACTCAATAAGATAAAGAAAACAGGACAAGCTCTCACATTTGGAAATTAAACAAATACTTCTAAATAACCAATTGGTCAAAAAGGAAGTTTCAAAAGAAATCTAAAAATATACATAGAGCTGCGTGAAAATGCTCACCAACTTTTAAAGGTGCAAAGGATTATAGTGGGGAGAAGTTCCATAAACTTTATATCTTTTAAGTCACTTGCCAGGGTCTTTCTTTCACTGGCTGAATTATTCCAGGGTGTCTGACCATCACATCTCCTTAGCCCTTAATCACCTTCCGGGTCCTTTGCAACAGTCTCTCCTCACCCATTACAACCCTCGGCGAGGTTTTATTCATATTATAGTCCACAATATCCTTCTACAGGTCTGAAAAATTAAGGAAAGGAATTTCTCCTTTCAAAGAGGTGTCACAGAGCAAATGTGTTCAAAAGTGTTAATAAAATCCCGATATTAAGAACGGCTCCTAAAGAGAGCTGGAAAGTTCTAATGGGGTATAAAATCTGGCAATTAATTCCTGAAAGAACGCCTGAGAAACTCTAACGAGCTTTGCCTGTTTCCTCTTTTTATAAGTGGGATTGAATGAGTTATGTTATTCACACTTTTCAAGTGTAAATCTTAGCTAAAGGAGCCTTAATTATGTTTAGGCTAAGAGCTAGGAAAACAACATGGTACTCAAAAATGAGTCTTCAGAAATTAAAGAAATAGGTGTAGTGTACAGATGTGAGCGTTTTTCTTTTTATAAAATCAGATAGTGTGTTAGGGTGCATGAGTATACAATGTTGTGCCTTCCTTCAGGCAGGGACCCTGGTGGGGTGATGACATGTTAATTTCAGGAGTATGTGTCTGAGAGAAGAAACATGGGACATGTTTTATGAGAAGTTTCACTCTGGGGCAGAGGTCCAAGCTGACTTTGGGGGTGGTCTTGCAGCCACCTGGACAAGTCAGGTTTCTTGCCAGTTCTGAAGCGGGCTCATTTCCAGGACTTGTTAGACAAAGGTAAATGGGAGCCGGTGGGAGGGAGAGCAGGTCAGGCTGCTGGGAACCTGGACAGAGAGGACCCGGGTGCCCAGAAGGGCCCTTCAGGTCCAGGGTGACGTCAGAGCCCATCCGCCCCACAACTTCCTTCTCCTCGCCACCTGCACTGCCATGGGTGAAGTTTATTGTGGTTGGTTGGGCTCCGAATGAGGATAAGATCTGGTCTCTGCCCTCAGGAATTTTACAGTCTCATTGGGAAGGTGAGACCACAGCCAACAAAGGAAACAAGCAGCCGGCATGTCCTGTGCTGAGGTGAGAAGCAGTTCAAAGGTCACAGGTGGGGTGGACTGGAAAGATGGAGGTGGTGGCAGGCTAGCAGGTCTGAGGCTCCATGGCCAGGCCTTTGTCCCCAAGTTTCATCTGAAGTGGGACATCATGCTCTGAATGCTGGAGGAGACAGCCGCCTGACTGGATGGACAAAAGGCACCTTCCTTCGAGGAAGAATCACCCACATGTGCTCTCGTCCCCTTTACCATCATTCCTGTGGTATCAGAGCAGCCAGACCGGGCCTCTGCAGTGAGATCTGACCACGATTATTGACTTAGCTGGGCTAATGGAAGCATGCGGTGGGATCTCCAGTCTATGAGTCTCAGCTCTGAACGATAGGGTGTGAATTTGAATCGGATTTGCTTTGGGCTTTGCTAAGGCGTCTACTAAAAATTACGTATATGTAGAGGAGTCAAAAAAGAGCTGAGAAGCAGAAACTAGCCAGGAGGAAACCAGCCAGACCTGGGCAGCAGTGGCCCCAGCTTCCCTGAGGACATCATCAAAATACGCCAATTACACTACAAAGACACACTGTTGCATTTATCAGATGGGCTAAGCTGAACATGGGCTGCTGAAGATCAGCATTGGTGAGGGTGTAGGAAGTAAATGGGTGCTTGTTGGTGCAAGTGTAAATCAGAATACTTTGTTGGCTTGCAATTCAGCAGTATCTACCAAAATGCTTCAAATTCATATCTTTGACCCAGTATTTCTACTTTTAAGATTTAAGCCTCCAAAACCCTTTTATAAAAGCCCCAAGGCTCAAGACTGCTCCTGTGGCTTTGCCTAAAAACTCAAAAGTATTAAAAACAGGGAAGTACCTCAAATGAACTCTGAAGAAGATGAAATAAATGTTGGTACATCCGCACAATGGGATACTGTGTCTTAAGAATGAGTTAGACCTCTTTCACTGAGATGGAAAGTGAAAAATGCCAGCTCAGAGTAGCACTGACCGTGTGAGGCCATATCCAAAGGAATCAATAGCAACGACAGAGCTAAGGCCAGAGTGAAAGAGGAGGCGGGAGTGACGCACAGCCTTGGGCAGTGTGCTCCGGAAGTGAGGTTGAGTGCATTCTGTAAAGTCTGGAATTTTACGGACCTGCGTCATTCAATCAGAAGAAAAGGCAGGCCCCGTCTTAGTGTCCTTCTCCAACACATTTCCGTCCAATGAATATTTGCAGGTGACATTGGCAAATGTGTGGGCATAGGAAGGGGTACTTCATAAGTTTATGACACAGAGCTCTTGTGTGATTAAGCCAGGGAAGCGAGGCCCATGTGGCGAGGTTGATTCAGATCCCACATCAAGAGCTGCTGTTGACTGTGGGTCTTTGAACACGTCACTTTAAGTCTCTTGAAGTCTTGCCTTTGTTATCTGGGACTCGCAGTTGGGCAAGGTGTCCTTTTGAAGGGCTGCGTGGGATGGGCAGCATGCAGGTAAGCGGAGGGGGAAGCGATTGTCCTGGCACCGGCGGCGGGCACTGCAGAGCTGACACACCTCCTCTGCATGAGCTTAATGCAGACTTTTCTAGAAAACCTTGATGGCCTTTCCCACTCTAATAGTTTCTCTCATTCATCCCTGGCCATCTGCTTCCCCAACTATACTTGACTGAAGGAAATTAGAAAGAGAGAGCTATGTATTAGGAAGAAGAAAATATGGATATGAATGGGGAAGGGACCTGAGTCCCTTAGGAAGGAGGACAGTAAAAGATGAGTTACTGGAGGTGCAAAGCACACTAACAAACGTTTGGGAAGCAAACCAAGGCTCTTGGAGGTGCTGACTGACGCGTCTCTCAAGCCCAGTGGTCTAGGCCGCCCCCAGGGCCTGCTCCACAACACAGCCATTGATCCAGCCCAGGTGTGCGCAGCCTCGCCACTCTCATTTCCCCTTCCTGCCGGCTTGGCCCCCTCCCGCTGCTCAGGAAGCTGTGCAGTGCAGGCCTGAGCGGGTCTGGGGCTCCAAGCCCATTCCCAAGGTAAGAGCAGCTTTCGTGGCAAAGACAAGTTTGCGGTTATTGAGTCAACTTGGGGCAGTCTTGCAGGGCTTATGCCTTTACAGCCAGCCAGGACTGGGCCCAGGGAAAAAGATGAAGTAGTGAACAACATTAAAGCCACTAAAACACATTCTGTGCCCGCCTGAACCTCATCACACTCCACGAGAGGCAGGCATTGCAAGGGCATTGAACAGATGAAGAGGACAGGGTTGGTCAAAAAGGTCGGAGGACTTGTCCAGAGTCAGCCAGCCAGAAAGAGACCAGGTCAGGCCTCCAGCCCAGGTCCATTGGGTCCTCTCGCTGCAATATTGCTGCCTTTGGCTCTTTCCAGGGGTCTCCTATCCCTGGCACACTTGTGAGCCATCCGGTTGGAAAGCTGGGCCTGCCAAAAACAGGCTTTTTTTAACCTATCTGTCAGTGATGCCCTTCCGAATACATTAGAAGGTTAATCTTAATAGATATTCAAAATCAATTTGAAACCTCAGCAATGATTGCAAAGCAATCACTCCTACAATGTTGCTTTGCCTCCCGGTGCCTCAAAGAGGGTCTGTGGTCATTCAGGTCTCAGCCCTGTGCCCCTGTGTGAGCGCCCCTACACGCAGGTGGCCGAGAGTGCAGCCCGGCCCTACCTCCTGCCTCTGATCATTAATTGCCATTAGTTATGCCAGCTTTCCCATGTCTCCTGGTCCAACATCCCTTCTGAGGGATGGTCAGGTGGTAGGATGGATGCGGTTTTATAAAAGCTCACACATTAATCAGAATTTATCAGTGAAGACTTGCGGCACACACAGGTTGAGAGCCACTACGCTAAAGAGCTGACTGGTGTTTAGTGCTGTGTCTTCTGGGCATGGCCGCAATCTGGGTGCGATCCTTGAAGACTAAGTCATCGTCAAGAGGCAAAGGGACACATCTCCAAGGGTGTTCAGACACCTGTGGGAAAGGCTTGGGAAGGGGCAGGAAGGAGGTGGCTGGGGGAGGGGCCTTCGCAGTTTCTGAAATCATGCAGCACAGGCAGAACTCTCCATATCCCCCCCACCTTTCTATGTTGAAGTCCTAACCCCAGCACCTCAGGATACGACCTTACTTGGAAATATGGTCATTGCTGATATAATTAGTTAAGATGAGGTCATGCTCGAGTAGGGCAGGCCTTAATGCAATACGACCAGTGTTCTTTTTAAAAGGAGAAATTGGGACACAGACACAGGTAGGGGGAGAATGCCATGTGACCATGAAGACGGCCATCTGCAAGCCAAGGAGAGGGGCTTGGAGCAGATCCCGGCCCCACTGCCGCCTTCAGAAGGACCGACCCTGCCGACACTTTGATCCTGGACTTCCAGCCTCCAGAACTGTGAGATGACGCATTGCTGCTGCTTAAGCCCTCCCTCCGTCTGTGGCACTTGGCTATGGCAGCCCCAGCAAACGAATACTCCAGCTCATTTTCAAAGTTCTGTAAAGTGAAACCTGGTCAGTTTACAACAGTTCTCAGGTGTGAAGCTACATATTAAAATACAGCAAAGCCAGAGTCACGTGCCTCAACCCAAAATAGGAACAGGGCCTCTGTGTTATTTCCCTCACTTCTCAGGAAACCTTCCCGAACCATCTGTGCGTGCGGGTAGCATGGTGTCACCTGCAGGAGGTATTTGTGTCCTGACTGGCAGATTTTAAAGTACAAAAACCAGGGAGCTGATACCCTAAGCATGAAGTCCCAGATATTAAATGATAATTAGATTAAATGTATATTGACCCCATTAAACCGTGTTTCAGTCTTCTATATAATTGCCACTTGGAAATCTATGCATGTAACAACAGGATCTGGTTTTTCACTCACCGTTCTTACATTTTTATAGCTTCTGAAGAAAACGTCCAGAGACTCTGCACTCCAAAATAAATGGGATCAAACCAAGATGGTCTCTGCTTCAGGAATGTATTCCGAATTAGGGCCATGAGAACACACACAATTTTATGGCAATTTTGCAAAGTCGGATTTACCTTGATGACTTTATAGAACTTTGCACTGCAATTGTACCTACAGACGTCCTGGCTGTCCTGTGATCTGCTAGGCATCTTGCTGGGTGAAAGGATCAACATGAATTCCTTTTGTTTTTCTTTCCATCACTGGTACATGTCACCAACACCCAGCAGGCAGGCAGGACACGAGCTCACCAAAGCTGGAGATGGTGTTTAATTTGCTTTGTGCAGTAGGAGCATGGCCCAGTGTCCCACACATGGACACTGCATATTTCATTCATTCATTCATTCATTCACTCACTCAACAAGCACACTCCATGGTGAGGAATTCGGCAGAGTATAGAGTGACGATCTGGAAGGCAAACAGTGTGAGCAGAGCTGTTTTCTGTCTATGTAGATGTAGTCTGCACACATGCATTTTCACCGCCTCAGTTAAGATTATTGGGGCCAAACCCAACAGGCCAGTTTTCTATCTGTTCTCCGGGGGCCCTTGAAGGTCTGGGCTGGTGGCGACAGTACCCCATCAGGTCTCGTTGGCTCTTCCCTAAGGGTTTAGCCTTAGGACAGAGGAGAGCTGCAGCACAGGAAGTCTCCTCTAGCTTACTGCTTTTGACTCAAACAATAACATCCGCTCTGACATGATGACTGCACCAATTAGACTGCAGCAAAGAAAAAACTCTGGCAGAGTACACTTAATTGCAGGAATGGAAACCTCACCACAGTCCCTGAAGCAATGCTCTGTGTCTCCCCGGGGCTGGGTGACAGGGGGGGTGCAAGCAGCAGTCCACGGAGAGGCCCAAGCACCCCGAGCCGGGGCCTCCTTGTCTCCAAACTGCTCACTGGGCCCCTCACCTGGCTTCCTGGGTTGTGCTCCTACCACAACCTGCTGCGGGAGAGGCCACCAAGAGGGCTGAGAGCGGGGCCTGGGCAGCAGGAAGGACCCCAACAACACCCAGGATGACGCTTCCAGAGCCTCCCTTGAGCAGAAGCCCCTGAGGGCAGGGCCTCAACCTGTCCAGCTGTGCACACAGCAAATAGTGAATAAGAAGAATGGCTGGGTCCAATGTCAAGGACATTAAGATAAAACCATTCTTAGAACAGCCTGGGTCCTTTCTTGGGTGTCTGCACACACGGGGCTCCTCCAAAGCACCCCCTTTGTGCATGGAAGTGGGGTGCAGGGCTGTTGTCACAATCACTTGGGGTACTGAACTACAGATCAATAGACTTCAGGCATTTTCTGGGATGGCTTTAAAAACGAACAAAATAGCCCTAGCCAGTCTGGCTCAGCGGATAGAGCATCGGCCTGTGGACCAACGGTCCCGGTTCGATTCTGGTCAAGGGCACGTACCTTGGTTGCAGGCTCCTCCCCAGCCTGGGCCCTGGTGAGGGCTCCTGCAGGAGGCAACCAATCATGTGTTTCTCTCACATTGATGTTTCTCTCTGTCTTTCTCTCTCTCTTCCACTCTCCCTAAAAATCAATGGTAAAATATCCTCGGGTGAGGATTAAAAAGGAACAAAATATAAGAGGTTCCATAGGAAATCATTTTGAGTTATCGTTTAAAAATACAAATGTCCACTCACTGTGGCCCGCAGAAACAAGTGCTTGTTCTGTTTTCATACACTGGGCCTCTAATATATATATATATATACACACACTGAGTGGCCAGATTATTATTATTATTTTTTAGATGAAACGTCAGCCACGTTGAAAAAGTCTTTTTCTCCCCAGCTGCTGCCCAGGAGCACAGACTGGGGAAGCTGCTCACCCCTGCGACACCCAGCAGAGCTGCGCCGCCTCCCGGAGGGCGGGCCTTTCGTCCAGGTTCTGGTGGAGCCAGGTCAGCAGCGGCCCAGGCTGTGGGGCCTGCCCCGCAGGGTGAAGGAAAGGGCGCTCACAAAGGGCGCAGCGCCTCCCTGGTCCCGCGGAGGGAGAAGTGGGTGCCGGCGCCCACAGCACAGCGCAGCGTGTGGCGTGTCCCGGCCGCACACGCACAGGGCGCGCGCTGTGCACCTTGTAACTTACTATTTCGTGCACGTAGCACCCCCTCCCTCCCCAGCATCCTTGGCATCAAGTGCCTGGCCCATTGGAAGCAGCGTCAGGCGAGGATTAGTCACAGCCCGGGGTCCCTGCCTTGGTTGGGTCCCTGCTGCCTGGGCGTTGGCTTCTGTGTTTGTGACACTGTCCCCGGGTCAGTAAAGGCCGGTGTCAAACAACAGCCACACCACGGGCTCCGGGGCTCCCCTGAACCGGCTGAATGACTGAATGAACTGCTCAAGCAGCTAGCAGGCATCGCCCGCCCTCTGTGCCAGGACTCGGCTTACTGGCCATTATTTCACAACCAGCCTGTGCAGTTCTCACCCTCAGCTTCCAGGTAAGGGAACGGGTCGCAGAGAGGTTGGGTAACTACCCGAGGTCACACAGCCAGTCTGGGACACGGCGGACTGCCGTCCCTCGGGGTCTGACTCCGAGCCCCAGCCTCCTGCGCCTCGCGGCCTCGGGGTAGGCGGAGCGCCGACAGGCGGGGGTTGTGGGCGAGGATTCTCCCCCGGCCGCCCCTGACCCAGGGCTCGGCACCATCCATCAGGTCGCGGGCAGTGCTTTCTCCGGCACACACCATTTCCCTGAAGACCCACCGGACTTTATCTCCCAGCACATCTTCAAGTTGACGCGCAGGGCGGGAGCCGGAGGGCGGGAGGTGGGCGCGCCTCCTGGGGATGTCTGCGGGAAGACTAACCCGCAATGAATCTGGTCCCGGAGAAGAAAGGGAGCTGGCCGTGCGGGTCGAGTTACCACAGCTGCCGGGACCCACTGCCAGACTCGGCGGGGAGAGGGTCCGAGGGAGCCGGGCCCAGCGGATGGCGGCCCCGAGGGCCCGTCGGAAGCGCACCTTCTCGGGTGTCCGCGGAGGGCCGTTCGCGGGGACCGGGGCCGCAGGATGAAGGCCGCCGGGGCGGCTCCTGAGATAAGGAGGGCGCAGACTGGGCCGGGAGCCGGCTCCTTCCGCCGCAGATAAGACTGAGGCCTCGGGCTGAACTGTCATTAATCCTCTGCTCCGTCCTCGCCTGCCCCGCGGGGAGCAGCGGGGCGCGCTGTCCCTGCACAGCCAGCCAGAGGCGCAGCGAGGTCCCCAAGGCAGGGGACCCCCAGGAGGGAGGGTGCTGGCAGAGCCGGGGCCCAGGACACGGGGGCTGAGCCGCAGCCCCAGCTCCCGAGCAAGGCTGTGCAGCTCTCTTACCGTGTGATCACGTCCAGTAAGACATGATACTGCAGAAGAATACCCAATTCCCAGGTCTGTTTGTGAGATCGGCGGGCCTCACCGTCTGTTACAGCCTCCTCTGCGCAGGCTGTCAGTGCTCACCGGGGAGGACATTTGGGGGATGGAACCTAGAATCCACAGAAACCCCAGCGTCTCCTCCGGCAGGGAGCTCTGAGCATAACACCCCAAAGGGCAAGTTTCCCCGCTCTGCACCCGCACCTGGGCAGTCACCCTGCTTGCCCCCAGCCCCGCAGCCCAGCTCCCCCGGCCCACAGAGTCCCCGCCAGGTTCCTGCAGCCGCTCCCTCACTGCCTCCCTGCTTCCTGCTCCGGAGGGTCCCTAAACCCCAGCACCTCCCTGCAGCCCTCCCTCCCTCCTTGTCCTGTTGTCTGTACGTGTCCGGTTAACACTTACACAGAACTAGCTAATCCCACAGTGCACTTCTCCCTCTCACCTGCTCGTCCATATTCTCTCCCACCTCTTCCTCCTTCTCATTCTCTTGCAACTCATGGAGTTTCTCCAGGGAAATCTCTACCCACTTCCTAACTCTCTTCTTCCCATTTGGGAGTAAAATTTAGGGGTGACTGATGCAAAAGTGGTGCGGCTGACCCAAGTGCATCCGAGTGCGTTTGCCACAGGGAGCTCGCTGCTCTCCATCTCGGAGTCCAGGAGGCGCCAGAGGGGCCTCTGTCTCCTTGAGTCTCCGACTGCCACGGAGGGCGCGCTGCCTGCCTCAGGCTGTCAAACCAGATGAACCATATAAGGTGTTCAGGAATGTCCGGCTGCAGGTGGAGTTTACGCCATACTCCGTCCATCAGTTGGGGGATGGGAGGATCTATCACTTCCCAAAGACTGCTGTGCCCACTGTGATGCTTTTCCCCTTGTTTTCCTTAGCAGAGTCTGGATGCATTATCGTCTCCTAGGGCCTAGGCAACCCCACCAGACTGGGACTCGGTGGTTTGCGGCTGGTCCACAGGGCGAGCTGGCCTCCTTTTGTTCCCAGGCTCTGTGGAGAACTATGGTCTGAGCACCACCCTACTCGACATCGCGGGCCCATGCCTGGGAGGGGGACACTTTGCATCACCTCAGCTCCATCAGCCTCACCTCCTAGTGCAGGCAATGCCGTGGGGACCAGGCCTCTGCAGGTGGCAACCACCTTCACCCAGGTGTAAGCTGCCTGTGCCTTGCACGCCTGCGCCAGGCTTTCTCTGCGATGCTGAGGTGTGGGGCACTGGTGGGAGCGGTTTCACACACAGGTCACCCGGAGTTCATGCCCTGTGAGGCGCCCACTAGCCTGCGTGTGTGCGTTGCGGGGAGAGGGGGGTGCTTGCGTTTCATTGCTCAGATGGGCGGTTCTGAGTCTTACCACTGATTCTTCAGCGTTCCCCGGAGAGACCATCCGGTGCCCCTGCACCGTACCCGGTATCACCTCTCTTCCCGGTGGTTCTGTCGCTCCCTCCTGCCCTGAAGAAGCCAGTCACATCAGCGCTTGTCTCAGACTGTGCTCTGGGCAGGCCAGGGGAGACAGGCTGTGGCTAAATGTCCCACTGCACACGGGCACTTCCTGGAGAAGCCGGGAGGGATGCGGCTTCTTAGAGGGACACTGTGAGCATGACCGTTGGCTCAGTTTGCTCCTCTGGGCACCCAACCCAGAAACACATCCCTGCAAACCCCAGAAGCGCTTCAATTAACATGGGTTTTCATCATGACAATTAAAGGCATAGCTGGCTGGTCCCTGCTCTAGGATGAGGCCAAAAGACTGTTTATTGCACTGTTAACTCAAGCAAAACTGCATAAACTATCTCCAGGTAACATGAGAGAGTCTGATGTTAATTTTCAATTCTTCAGACCGCCAACCATGGACCATCCTGAACCACACGCAGAGGAGTCTCTCTGCTCCGAGCTGGTCCAGACTTCTCCGCCTCTGCCTTTCCTGGTCCCTGGATTTTGCTTCCTTGCAAAGTCTGTGCTGCTGTCATTTTTAGGATCAGGTTTGAAGCTGAGCCCAGAGGTTTCAGGGAAGGTGTGGTTCCCTCCAGGACTCATCCACGCCTGGCAGCTCGGAGCTGATTACAACACAGCCGACCTGCCATCACGAGAAGGGACACGGCCTCTGCTTCTTTGCAGGGAAGAGTGGCCTCCTGACTGGTGCCTGAGATGAAGGGGTCCCCAGGGAGCACCCGCAGACTGCCCGTCTTCCCGCAGGCAGAATGCCCGCCCCCGGGCACCGCTGATCCACTGACACTGTCCACCTGAGTCCTGTCAGCTACAGAGGGTAGAGGCCGCCATGCAGGTTGTGTGTGGCGCCATCTCGGACCTCTGGGAGCCAGGTGAAGTGAACTGTTGGGAAGATCTTGAGGAGGTGACAGGAGGAGATGACAAAGGGGGGAAGGTCCCTCTAGGCAGCCAGCCACCTCCCCTGGCCCTGCAGAGAGCTTCTGCCCGGTGTTCCAAAATGGGGCGGTGGGAGAGGAGAGCAAGTGCTCAGGCCTCACCCTTCTTAAACATCCCAGTCCGGCTGCCTCGAAAGAGATGCGCATTATTTTGCTCCAAGAAGAGAAAAACTCAGGGCAAAAGCTTCAGCAGGCACCCGCCTGGGGGACGGGTGGGGCAGTCTGCCTTCCTGCCCTCTTCTCCCCTCACCTGGGAAGTGTGGAGTCTCCTCACCGCCGCAGGCTGGCTCAGCCCCCTGCCGGGCGCCCACAGGGACGGAAGGCCTGGTGGGGGTCGCTGGCTCTTTCCAACCCAGACAGGGATGGTGGCTGTAGAGTGCCACCTGGAGGCGCGGGCAGCTCACTGCTTGGAGGGGCCGCTTTCCCCACCTCATTCATTTGCTCTAGGGAGGCCCCATCTCAGGGCTCAGGCCTCAAGCCCCGCCAGGCCCAGGCCCAGCCAGGGCCCTTCAGGCATAAGGCCTCAAACACATCTGCACGTGGAGAGGCCAGCGAAACACAGGGCTCCTTCAGCTTCCTCTGGATTTTGTTTTGTTCTTTTGTTCACACTCACTCTTCTAGATGATTCCAACCCTATAGAGTCCTCAACTCAAAGAGGAAATGCTTATTTTTGATGAATTGAGTCAACACAATAAGTATAAAAGTCATTCTTCTTCTTCTTCTTCTTCTTCTTCTTCTTCTTCTTCTTCTTCTTCTTCAAATGTAAAAAGACTTTATTAAGAAGGCTTTGGAGTCCAAAAGTAAAACTCTTCTTTTTTTATTGTTTAAAGTATTACATATAGTAGTACATATAAAACTCTTGATATCATGTTTTGAACCCTTACCATTATAAGTCAACTTAGCAAATATATAATCACTAATTTGGCTGCATTGGATTAAGGATCCATTACTTTAAAATAAATTTTAATTCTTATTCCATAAAGTACAAAAATCCACACTTGTTTTATTTATTTGGTTTTATTTATTTATTTACAATTTATTTTAGAGCGAGGAAGGGAGCGAGAGAAAAAAACAAACATCGATTTGTTGCTCCACTTATTTGTGCATTCATTGGTTGATTCTTGTATGTGCCCTGAGCTACTCTAACCAACTGAGCTACTCAGCCAGGACCTGAAAATCAGCACTCTTGACCCAAATACTATTGCGTCCCTTAATTCTTCTTTTAAAGAATCTATGGTACAGTTGACCCTTGCAGAACACAGGTTTGGCCTGCACCTGTGCACTTACACATGGATTTTTTAAAAAAAGAAATACCTGCACTGTTTGATCCAGGTTGAAAGTCTGTGGATGCGGAGGACCAAGGACTGTATGCATTGTCTGCGCCATTTTATATAGGGGACCTGAGAATCTGCGGACTTTGGTATCGTGGGGGTCCTGGAACCAATCCCCATACCTGGGGACGACTTAAGTTTTGGGGGAGTCAGAAGTTATACGTGGATTTTCAAATGAGCAAGGGGCCGGCGTCCCTAACCCCCAAGTTGGTCCACTGTGCTTTGTACCAAGCTAGGAGTGTATTTTATTGCTCCTAGCGTGATGATGGCTGGCTTCAGAAAACACTGTTTTTAAAATCTAGAACACTACCCTGGTTCTTAGAAAGAGTTCTCAGGCTCCTCTTCAATCTTGTGGCCCTCTCCCCAGGAGAAGCTGAGTGCACTTCTACCCAAACGAATTTAGCTACAATCGCAAGGGGAACGGGAAGTCAGAGCAGACCCTCCTCAGAAGCTGAGTGTCAGGTGCCTTAGGGAACCAGCAGATGGCAAGACCTCATCCCCCAGCTGGTGGGGCGGGGGTGGCTCAGTGGGACTCCGGTCTGAGAGTCCCCACTCTTAGAGAGCCTGGAGCCTGGATAGGGCGTTGGGACGGAGACGGGCACAGGACAGAAGACAGACGGCCACATCATCACTGAGGTAGGAGGAGGGCTGAGGCATGAGGCAGAGCCAGGCCCTCATCAACACCTCACATCAGAGGAGCAAGGTTTCTGTTTAAATCCCTGCTAAGCTCGGCTGCACCTCTGTGGGAGCCATCACAGCTGTTCGCCAAATATTTCAGCTCTCCACCTTCTGAGGACGTGGGAGGGCTGTATTCCCTGCCCTCTTAGAGTTGTGGGGTCATGTGACTGGTCTGGCCCATCAGTTGTGAGAGCAAGTGGCACATGTCCCTTCTGTCAGAGCCAGTAATGGCAGGTACAGGGCCCAGGAGTCTGCCCTCCCTCTGGCCCTATGCCCCCCGTGGCAACATTGGAGATGGTGGCTGCCCCAGCAGCTGGGTCCCCAAGTCACTTATGAAGAACAACATCCCCTTGCCCACCTGCAGTAGCTGTGAGGCTGGAGGGAGCAAGAAAATCCATTGTTTTAAGCACCTGAGACTTTGGACTTGCTTGTTGCTGAGGCACAAATTGGCCTGAAATGTCTCTCTTTGACTGCTCCTCAAAGTCATCCCGGAACTTAAGGTGGTCCTGAAGCCTGGCTCCCGCTCCAGACACTCCAACTCCATTGGTGGGGGTCCCAGAATCAGGATTTTAATGAGTGCACTTCTTGTTTTAGACTACTTTGAGGTTTACAGGAAAGTTGAGAAGGCAGTCCAGAGAGTTCCATATGCTCTTCGGCAGGTCTCCCCTGCTGCTACCACCGTACGGTCCTGTGGTGCCTTTGTCACACCTAATGAACCCATCGGGCACATTGCTATTAACTAAGGTTCGTTCTTCATTCAGAGGTCTGCAGTTTTTATCAAATGCCCTTTGGTGTCCCGGGATCCCATCTAGGATATGGCATTACATTCAGTTGTTACATCTCCTTAGGCTCCTAGACTCTCCTAGTTTCTGATGACCTTGACAGTTTTGACGGGCACTGTGCGATCTGGGTTCGTTTGATGCGTTTCTCGTGGTTAGACTGGCCCAATGGGTTTTGGGGAGGAAGACCTCAGAGGTGGTCATCAATCAGGGGTACATGACTTACAACTGTTGGTACTGACCCTGCTCACCTGGCTGAGGTTGGGTTGTCAGCTTCCTCACTGTGAAGTTACCCTCTCTCCCTCTGTCCATTCTGTACTCCTTGGAACTCACTCTGTGTAGCCCTCACTGAGGGGGAGGGAGCTGTGTTCCACCTCCTTGAGGGAGGAGCATCTACATAAATTATTTGGAATTCTTCTGTACGAGAGGTTTGCCTATCCTCCCCATGTGTTTATTTATTCAATTATTTTTTAGATCAGTATGGACTCGTGATATTTACTTCATACAGCTGTGGTCCAATATCTCACTGCCCCGATTGCCCGGGTTTGGCCACTGGAGCCCCCTCAGCTGGCTGCGGTGCCCTTTGACGTGCCTCATCATGTCATTGTGTCTCTGAGCACTTCCTTACGCTCTGGCACTACAAGGTGCTCCAGGCCCATCCTGCGTCTCACCTGCCCCAGCCCTAGAATCAGTCATTTCTGCAATGAGCCCTGGCTCCTTTTATCGGGGATGGTATTAAAAACCAAGATGCTCGGTAGGGCATCCGGATTTGTAATTGAATGTGCAGCAAAGTGGGAGCCACTGAGTACATTGCAGTGGTTCACCACCCTACCTGCACGTGAGAAGCACATGGATGTCGGCTGCAGCTGGTGGGTGGTTCCTGTGTCCAGGGGCCTTCCCACATGCAGCACTCTCCCACACACACACCACAGGGATCCAGCAGGGATCCACCAGACAGGATATGCAGTCAGTGGAGAGTTTTTTTCTTTGCACTAGTTTGCAGATGCTGTGTATACTAACATTTACTCAAGTTTAAGTCTTAGCAGAATTTATACCCCGTACCTCTAGCATGTTTTCTGTTTTTCCCTGGAGCTCAGTCCTTCTCTCAACACCCAGAGAACATGGAAGGTGGAGAAGTTCCTCTCTCAAGGTAACAAGGTGGGTTCAGGATCTAACCCAAGGTTTCTAGCCCAGGACACCTTCGGGGGCCAGGAAGAGAGCTCTAATTAGGTTTGAAATGTGTGTGTACACGAGTGTATGTAAGCATGTGGAGTATGTGTGAGTGTATGTGAATTTTGTGTGTACATGAGTGTATGTAAGCATGTGGAGTGTGTGTGAGTGTGTGTGAATTTTGTGTGTACATGAGTGTATGTAAGCATGTGGAGTGTGTGTGAATTGTGTGTGTGTGCACGAGTGTATGTGAGCATGTGGAGTGTATGTGAATTTTGTGTGTACATGAGTGTATGTAAGCATGTGGAGTGTGTGTGAATTGTGTGTGTGTACATGAGTGTATGTAAGCATGTGGAGTGTGTGTGAGTGTATGTGGATTGTGTGTGTGAGACCAGGTGAATGTCTGATTGACAGTGAATGTGCAAGTGTATGTGAATGTGATGTCTG
This sequence comes from Cnephaeus nilssonii, assembly GCF_951640355.1. NCBI lineage: Eukaryota > Metazoa > Chordata > Mammalia > Chiroptera > Vespertilionidae > Cnephaeus > Cnephaeus nilssonii. Next base: position 63,306,569 of record NC_137086.1, on the reverse strand, counting down.
AGATTGTATATGAGTATGAATACATGTGAATGAATGTGTATGATATGTGAGTGGTCATGTGAGTCAGTGTAACTGTGGACCTGAGACTGTGAGTTTGGGGTGGGAACAGGCGACACCCAGTCCCACATGGGGCATTAGATCCCACTGACACAGCCTCCTAACCGTCCTCACTCCTCACACCAGCTTGAACTTCCCAGCCAGCGCCTCCACTCTAAACTCTCATGAGAACAGAGACTCGGGGGCCAGGGGCTCCAAGCCTGGCACCGTGCCAAGCCTCATCTCCTTCCTCCTCCTGAGAACCTGGGTGCAGCACAGAACAGTCAGATGTTTTCTTTCCTGTCATCACTAACTGTATCTCCACAGCTCCCGGCTGCTGTGTTAGCGCATCACCATAATTAGCAAGTTGCTGGTGTCACACTAACACTGGTTAATGATTCCCTCGGAGACAAGGCAAATTCGTGGGAGGCCACTGGTGCGGGGATACGTCTGCTCCAGAGAGAAGCCCAAGCGCTTGGTGTGTCAGTCACACTGCAGTGTGGTCCCAGGAAGGGCTTGGTGACCTGGAGTGGGGCCGTGGGTGAGGACACGTGGGAAAGGTGGTCACGGGCGTCCCCAGGCCTTGCCCATCCTCCGGCTCACAGGGCTGGCCGCTCTGGGAACCTGCTCCCAGCCCCTCAGGGTGCTGTGACAGCCACAGCAGCCCCGGCCTGGGTCCTGGTGAGAGGAAGGGACGTTTGTCATCTCCACCTCCTCACGTGGCTTGTGCCCCACCTTCTTTGTGTTTCAACAAAACTGCCCTGTCTTCACCCCGTACCCTTAGGGCCCCGAGGCGCCTATCTCCCCTCTAGGACACACGCGTGTTTAACAAGGGAACTGTCATCGCCGTCTGCAGCAGGGCCTCCGAGGGCTGATGCTGGGGGGACAGGGTAGGGGTTGGGTCTCAGGGCCACAAATCCTCCCAGGCGCCTTTTCTCCCTGGGGAGCGTGACAAGGGGAACCGAGAGTTCTGGGGGCACAGCGTTTGGTGGGACACACCACAAACCCTTCGAGGGCTCGTTTGGTGAAAAGAAGAAAAACAACCACAGGCTATTTCTGCTGGGGCTATTCTAGTAATTAGGGTGTTTTTGCCCGAGTTACTCAAATAACAACCCTGTGCTGTCTCCCTTTCCTACGTGAGAAAGTCCCTTCTCAGTGGACAGTTTAGATTTGAGGTGTTCTGCTGTGGCTTCTTCCTAATTTCCAAACAGCGAGGGCTGCGGGGCCTGTCCCGCCATGTCCAGGAGGTGAGGGGCCCTCGCTGCCCCGGCTGCCCAGCACCAGGCTTCATGACGTCCCCTTGTCAGCTTGTCCTTCTGGTTTGGACCTTCACCAGTGAGCCAGCTGCCAGCCCAGGCTGTGCGAGGGGCTGTGCCAGGCTGTGCGCAGCTCCGATACATTCACCGCAGCGCACTCCCAGCTCTGACACGGAGAGCTCTGGGCCTGGGGCAGCCACGTGGCCACGCGAAGCCTCAGCATCCCGGGGCAAAATGAGAATGACAGTGCCTGCCTCACCAGGCCCACACAGGTTTACACGAGTGAATACACGCAGTGCACTGGGATGAGATCTAACATATACACATACATGTACACACATGTACATATCCTATATAATAAACCCTAACATGCAAAGCTACTGAACAGCGCAACAACCGGTCACTGTGATGCACACTGACCACCAGGGGACAAACGCTCAACACAGGAGCTGTCCCCTGGTGGTCAGTGCACCGCTCAGCCAGAAGCCAGGTTCACAGCTGGTGAGCAGCACTAAAGATGTCCAACTGATGGCCTTAGTGCTCGCAGCACTAAGGATGTCCAACTGATGGCTGGGGAGCGGGCCCAAGCTGTGGGGAGCGGGCCTAAGCTGTCAGTCAGATATCCCCTAAGGGCTCCTAGACTGGGAGAGGGTGCAGGCCTCCCTGAGAGACCCCTGCCCAAGTGCACGAATCTCGTGCACCGGCCCTCTAGTATATATCCTAACATATAAAAAGCCAGGGGTCATCACAAATGAAACAACCAGATGGATGACCGAACACAAGCTGCGTGGGGTGACCAGGCCAGCAGGGGGGGCAGTTGGGGACAACCAGGCTGGCGGCGGGGGGGGGGGGGGGCAGTTGGGGGCTACCAAGCTAGCAGGAGGGGGCAGTTAGGGGCGATCAGGCAGGCAGGCAGGCAGGTGAGCAGTTAGGAGCCAGCAGTCCCGGATTGTGAGAGGGGTGTCTGACTGCTGGATTAGGCCCAATCCCCGGGATTGGGACTAAACCGGCAGTTGGACATCCCCTGAGCAGTCCTGGATTGGAGAGGGTGCAGGCAGGGCTGAGGGGACGCGCCCCCCCCCCCCCCCCCCCGCATGCACGAATTTTGTGCACTGGGCCTCTAGCATATATATAAAAAGCCAGCAACTGGAACACCGGAACGACCTGAAAGACTAGAACGACTGGTTGCTGTGATGCCCACTGCAGCTGGCCAACCAGCCCAATCAGGGGCAGGGCTGGCCAGCCAACCTCCCACTGTCCCCCTCCTCCCGGCAGGCATAGCCCCAATCCACCCTGATTGGGGCCAGGCTGGCTGGACCCCACCTGTGCACGAATTTGTGCACCATATATATATACATGTCTTAGCTATTATTTAAGCATTGCATCAAATCTCCCCTTCTAGACTGTATGCCAGTTTCCTTTAAAGGCAAAATTCAAAATTACGTATTGAGTAAGTACTACATGCCAGGTGCTTTCACAACCACCATCTCTCCAATCCTTGAGCCAACTCAGAGCTGGCTGCCACTGGCCCCATTTCATAAGTGAGGAGGAGGTTCAGAGAGGTTAGTTCATTGGCCCAGGTCACACAGCTTAGTAGTTAAAAGATCAGGAATGATTTCATTCACAGGCCCTTCCTCTAGTTTGTCATACAACCTTCCACTCTTCCCTCCACAAAAACCTCACAAGGACACCTAAACCTTTGTCCTGAAATCTACGGCAGTATAGCCACAGATGTTTACAACAGGTGACATGAGACTTCACCCGTGCTCCAGGCATCAATTAAAGAGAAGGACTGCATTAAGGGCTTCATCCAAAATCATTAGGTTACTGCACCCTTGCTCTGCCCTGCATATGTGCCATGGAGCCTGCCCTTGGCCTTGGCTCCTGGGCGAGGGGCTTGCTGTTTGCAGCAAGTGCGAGTAGATGCTGTTTCCGGGTGCAGGCTTTGTTCCAGGAGGAGGACGGTCACCATCTATCTCGGGGGTGGCCACTGCCCCTTGGAGGCCTCTCAGTCCCCTCTGTACAATGGGCTTGTGTGGGGGCTTCTCTGAGACCCCACAGCTCAGCTCTTGCTTTGCAGGGATCCCCGAGTCACACGTCTTAGATGCTTCGGTTACATCTGCTTTCTGAAAGGTCTGCCTGGGCAAGTCGCGTAGTGGCTGGATGGTGGCCCCAGGAGATACGTCCCCATCCCGATCCCCAGAACCTGTGCATGTGACCTTATTTGGAAACAGAATCTCTGCAGCTGGAGTTGATGTAAAGATCTTGAGATGAGACCGTCCTGGATGACCCGAGTAGCCCTAAACCCATGGCAAGTGTCTTAGACGAGACACACAGAGGGGAGGCCACGTGAAGACGGAGGCAGACGTCGGAGTGACGCAGCCCCAAGTCAAGGAACCTGACATGACCCCCACTCCCACCCTCACCCGCGGGTCTGGAAGAGATGAAGACAGACGCTCTCCGCCGCCGCCAGAAGGAGCCCAGCCCTGCCAAGCCCTGACGTGGGACTTGGGCTTCCGGAATAGCAGAAAAGCGATTCTTGTTTTTAGCTGTTCATTTTGTGGTCATTTGCTAGGGCGGCCATTCAGGAAATGAACAGTTTTAAATGAACACAACTTCTTAATACGCTCGTTTACTTTCAAAACACACTCCGGCCTCACCCGTGAAGGTGCCAGAGGACGTGCTCGATGGGTCCGCTGTGACTGAACGCAGGCCGAGCGCCAGTCGGTCACATCCACCGGAGGAGGTTTCCAGGAAAAGCAGAGGAGCCCGAGGAAGCGGCGGGACAGGTCCCTCTGGCTGCTGGGACCTTCGGCGAACGTGTCCTCGGCTGCCTCCTCCTGCTGGTGAGACACCTGTTGGCTGATTCTCCAATACCTCTGTCCGTGTCAGGGCACACGTGCGCTCTGAAGCCGAAAGCCCGCCCAGCCCTGCGGATCGTCACCCAGCTGGTTAGCAGCTGGCAGCCCTCTCCTGACAGCCTCTCCACTGGGAGGAACACACGCCCTGCTCGCAGCTTTCCCGGAGGCCCAGCGGGAGCTTCCCCGATTCCCCATCAGCCGCCTCCACCTGCTGAACTGTCATTCTTCCCCCCCTGCCTGTCGGAGGGACAATCCTCTTCCATCCCTGGTCTACTCTTCCTCCGAGGTTCTGGGTCCCACCTCCTCGGGACCTTGGCTTCACCCTTAGTCAGTGTCTTTCCTTCCTCCCACCCAACAGTGCCTCCTGTGGGACAGAAACATGACTGCGGTCACTCGCCCACGGGAAGAAACTCTCCACACCACAGGCATGCCGGGCAACTCACAGAAGAGAGCAGGAACCCCCACGTGAGAAATAGCCCTCGCCGGGAGCAGGACGTGCAAATTAGCAACAGCGAGGCACCGTTTCAGTCCCCGCAGGTCGCCTGAAGGTAAAACCCCTCACAATGCCTGGCCGCGTGGCTCAGTGGTTGAGCGTCGACCAATGAGTGTCACGGTTCCATTCCTGGTCAGAGCACATGCCTGGGTTGCGGGCTCGATCCACAGTAGGAGGTGTGCAGGAGCAGCCAACCAATGATTCTCTCTCCTCATTGATGTTTCTAACTCCCCCTCCCTCTCCCTTCCTCTCTGAAATCAATAAAGACATTTTTGGGAAAAACAAAGAAACAAACAAACAAAAAAGCACCGCACGATGCCCAGTGCCCAGTGCTGGTAAACTCTGTTAATTACAGCTTCCTCTAGTGCCGGAAATGGAAGAACCTACACCAAGCACATCAAACTCAAAGGCTAACACGGGCCAAATGAACGAGGCAGGCGGCCCAGGGGCCGCGAGTTTGACATGCTTGACCTATGCGTAATGCGGGAGAAGAGGGGTCTGAACACAGAGGCAGTCACACAATGCGATCATCCCTTAGGGCCTAAGGCTTAGGCCGAGCACAGCTGTGCCCCAGGCGAGAGTGCCTACGGGACAACGGGAGGGCTGGCCCGCACGTGAGAACATGTGCTGGGTGAAGGTTACTTGCTTTTTTTATTATTTTTTTATTATTTTTTTTTATTGAGATATTATATGTGTACATATCTTACCATTACCCCCCCACCCCACACCCATACATGCCCTCACCCCCCAGAGTTTTGTGTCCATTGGTTATGCTTATATGCATGCATACAAGTCCTTCGTTTGATTTCTTATCTCCCCCACCTCTCCGTAACTTTCCCCCTGTAATTTGAAAGTCTGTTTGTTGCTTTACTGTCTCTGTATCTATCTTTATTTTCATCAGTTTATAATGTTCTTTATTATCCATAAATGAGTGAGATCATGTGGTATTTTTCTTTCATTGACTGGCTTATTTCACTTAGCATAATGTTCTCCAATTCCATCCAGGTTGCTGCAAATGATGAGAATTCCTTCTTTTTTATGGCAGCATAGTATTCCATTGTGTAGATGTACCACAGTTTTCTGATCCAGTCATCTGCTGACGGGCACCTAGGCTGTTTCCAAATCTTAGCTATTAAGGTTACTTGCTTTTGCTTTACTGAGAAACAACAGAGGAACAGTGCAAGGATGTACCCAAGTTTAAGGGCAAAGTGAGCAGCTGAGATGCCTTTTTACCTGCTTAGTTCTTCCAAGGAGCCCCACATTCCACGGCACGGAGCGCGGAGTCTGTCAAAGGTGGGGGCCGGATCCTGGTGCTCACCGCCTTGTTAGTGTATGTGTGTGTGTGTGTGTGTGAGCGCAAGAATGCATGTGAGTGTATGTGTGTGAATGTGTGAGCATGTGAGTGAGTGTGTGTGAGCATGTGAGTGAGTGTGTGAGTGCATGTGCAAGAGTGCGTATGAGTGTGTGCGTGTACCTGTGTGTGAGTGTGTGTAAGCATGTGTATATGTGATGCATGTGTGCGCACGCAGGCTGTGGAGGGAGGATACGCCAGCACTTCAAGGCCACCCTATTCCTTGTCATTTCTCATTTCTTACAAATAAATATGAACCAAGTATGGAAACCTGTCAGCGTTTCATTGAGGTGCCAATGGTGCCAACGGTGTGGAATATTCGCAGCATTTCTCCGTGTTCCGCAATATTTCATTTAAAAATCCGTCCCTAGATCCGACAACTTGCCACTTGCCATCCCAAGCGGTGCTGGGAACTATATCAGAACTTGCAGAATTAGGAACCTTTGCAAACGGACTGCACATGTGCCTTCTGCAACCCCATCCCGTAGCAGGACGTCGACACCGTGTGGGGAACAGCGCCATGTGCTCCAGGGCCCGGCGGAGCCTGGAGCCCACACCCCGCTCTGCAGCCAGGCCCGGAGGAGACGGTCCCTCCAGGAGAGGTGGAGGGGGAACCCCGAGTCCCCAAGACCTGCAGGGACAGAGAAAGGAGAATGAAACAGAGCTGCACCCACACCTGCACCCGCCACAGCCAGGAGCAGCCGAACAGCCTCAGAGCCTGGCGTGCTGACTGAGCCGCCGCTGCCAGGTCTCCTTCCGCAGCCAGCCGCGCAAACAGCCTGCGGACCGGCCTCCGATGCCTCAGCTCACAGGCAGGCGCCTTATGCATGTGAACTCCAAGCCGTGGTAGGTATTGGATTTCCCATTTTATAAATTAAGAAGTCAAGGCTCTGAGCAGTGAAGCAGCTACCCCCCCCCCCCCCACCTTCCACCCCTCCACCCCCCATGCCCGCCCCAGCTCAGCAGTCAGCGGGAGTCAGCCGCGCCTGCACCGCCCAGCACGCCTGCCCACCCCATGCCATGCTGCCTGGCACCATCCCACTCACCTTCGGGACACTTGGAGGCATTGACATGATTTATCGTATTGTTTGACCTCTTAGAGAGAGGGTCTATAGTTTTCATCAGCTGCGAGTCTAAAAAGATTCCGTAAGAATGCCCAGCTCCTATGACAAGGAAAATAATACCTAACAGCCTGTTTTCTGGGCCAAAGACTATCCCAAGTCCCTTCCTTCCTGAGTGCAGGGAGGGCCTCCACGGTGTCGGGGCAGCTCAGCTCTGCAGAAAGGGGGTGTCCCGGATGCCATCCACAGGCAGCTCCTTTCCCAAATCCAAACTCACAGACCCCTTCATCCCTGCGTGTGCAGCGACCCCATGTGGCCATTTCCCAGTATAACCACTTGCTGACTAGCTCATCATTTAACAAAGCAGGGGGTTGATTTATTTTGTCCGTTTTGCTTTCATCCCACTGAGGAGGACAGTGGGAAGCAGCCCCGACTGGAAGAGGTAGGTGGGCTTGTCGGGACAGACATCCTTCCGGCCTGCTGACCACAGACCCTGAGCTCAGGTGGGCTGAGAGCGCCCCCTTACAGCAGCGTCTGGGAGACAGCAACATGGGGGTCAGCACAGCTAACCTCCAGGCCTATTGCTGCCCTCCCTTTCCCCCTCCACCTGCCCCACTCCTCGCCTCCCCCACCCTCAACAAGGCTGCTGGGTCTTAGAGAGAAGATAAAGGCAGACAAGGAAACTGCTTCGGGGTAAACTCAAGAGGCAGCAATGTGATGTGAGAGCTGGAAAGGCCCATTCGCGTTATCTAAGCCACTCCTTCGTTTTAGAAATAAAAGTCAGGGCCCAAGTTTGAGGAGGTCTCCCCTTAAACCACCCAGCAAGAGACTGCACGCGGCTGCTGTTAGCATGTGTTGAGTCGTGTAGCTGGAGTAACGTAAGGGTAGTTTTCTCTCGTGTAACCCAAAGTCCCACAGAGGTAGGCGGTCGGGGCTGCTAGGTGGACCACAGTGTCAGTTCAGACCCAACTGCTCTGCCTTCTGCTTCGGCAGCCCTGAAGGTGACTTATCCACAAGGTGACTTCAAGGTCACAGTGTGCTTGCTAGAGCCCCACCGAGTCTGAGTTCCAGGCAGAACAATCCAGATGGGACAAAGGCAAAAGCCCGTTTGCCAGAGGCGTAGGCTTCCTTTTAACTAGCTGTTCCTGTTTTCCAGCAACTTCCCTTATCTCTCATCGGCCATCCCCGCCTGTGAAGGAAGCTCGGACTGTAGTCTTGTAAGCTGGGAATAGTCCTAGGAGGGGGAGAATGAGGGTGTAGACAACTAGAAGCCCCGTCTGTGACCAGTGGCGTTAGCAGCTACTGTGTCTTCATGCCCACTCCCTCTCTTACCCGCCTAATCACCCTGCCAGCTAGCGCTTGCTATTCCCGTTGCTCAGGGGAGGAAAGGGGAGCTTAGTGGGGTTGTTACCTGCTCCATAGCTAGTGAGCGTTGGAGACAAAATCTGAACCTAAAATCCATGGTGGTAACATTCTGGCGGCCGCGGAAGGGGAAGAACCACAGGACCCGCCCAGGGACCTTTCCCCAAGGGCAGCTTTCAGAGCTGCTCGGGGCTTCCTCACCTTCGGTTCCTAATCGCAGAGGGAGAGAAGCCGCAGGGAAACCTTGATTGGGGGGAGAAGGCGGCACTGCCCCCTCCACGCGTTGGGAAGGGCAGAACACTCGACAGCTCGGCCTGCGTGTAAATAAGCGAGTTTGCCCACACCCTCCTCCTTCTGCTAATCTCGCGTCGAACCTTCCACACGAATCTGGACTATTTTGTTTTAACATCCCATCCATCCGTCACTTTTACTATTTGTGCAGTTGGGTTCAGAATTTTTTTTTAAAAAATGTATAATATAGATAAATCCTTTTGCTTTATAAAAAGGCCCTTGGATTCATAAAAGAACTCATCCAGAGTTCCTTTAACTGGAAGTCTCCAGAATTTTTAAATACACAATATTTTAAAGTATTAACTAGTTGACAAAATGGCCCAGAGACAGAGAAACTTAAAACTACATCATGTGATATTTGTCTTTCTCTGACTGGCTTATTTCGCTTAGCATAATCATCTCCAGGACCCTCTATGCTATCTCAAAGGGTAATAGAGCCTTCTTTTTTACTGCTGCATAGTATTCCATTGTAAATGTACCAGGTTTTTTTATCCACTCATCTACTGATATGATCTCACTTATATGTGGAATCTAATAAACAAAATAAACTGATGAATGAAATCGAACCAGAGGCATGGAAACATGGACTAGACTGACGAATCTCAGAGGGAGGGCGGAAAGACATTAGCCAAAGAACTTACATGCAGATATGCACGGCCCAGGAACACACAACAGGGTGGTGAAGGCCTAGGGCAGGGGGGATCTGGGTGGTGTGGGGCAAGGGGGAGAGAAAGGGGGGGGGGGGGGGCGTCTATAATACTTTCAACAATAAAAATAAATTTTTAAAAACTGGATTATGTTGCTGCTAATTGAAGATCAACTGGAAATACGTCACAATATAGATCAGTGGGAAAACGGAGTTGCATACATGACCGGCATTTCCCAGTCCCCTCTCCCATAAAGCAAGTCCAACCCCGCCTAGGATTTCTGATAATGAGGAGGAATGGCGAGAGTGGGCCCCGGAAGCGCTGTGCGCCGCCGTCAACTGCCTGTGCAATGGCGGTTCTGATTTGCTCTTGAAGCCATTTGTCATGGGATCTTGGCTGAGACTTTATTCTTTTGGTGAAACTCTTTGGGAAACCACCAGGCATGGGCTGAGCGCCTGATGGAACCCTGCCCCCTCCAGTCCTGTGCAGGACTGCAGAGCGTCCAGCAGATGGCGCCAAACACCCTTGTCCTGTAGAAGGGAACCAGCAGAAAGGCGGCTCCCTCCCTCCTTCCCTCCCTCTGTCCTCGCATCCTCCCTTCTCTCAGTCCCTCTGTCTTCCTTTAGTCACTGATTCATCAAATCTCTATAAAAGCCTAAAGCCGAGCTCTGTACAGAATCTACATAATATTATATGCATAATAAATATAAGAAACACTCTTGTGCTCTAGGGATTTGTGGTTGGGGTGAATATTTGTTCAATATCTTTGGAACCTCAGTGAAAGAGTAAATATCTGCCAGGACTGAAAGAACAGAAATCAACGTGGACTGAGGGAGAAAGCAGGCTTGCTGTCACCCAGGCTGGGAGGACAGACTCAGACACGCCAGCGGCCAAGTGCCCAGGAGCAGCATTTCTCCCGAGGGCGGCTGCCGCAGGGAAAGGCCATCATGCCATCTTTGTGTGACCACTGCTTTCTGGCCACTGGCCCCAGACCTGCTTTGCAGCTCCCACCTGTGATTAGGGATCCCCGAATGCAGAGCCATCCTTGCCTCATGGCGGCGCCTCCCCCTGAGCTGAGCGGACCCACTCGACTCCAGCCCGGGGAGCAGCCAGGACAAGACTGCGAAGCAACCCCAGAGCAGCAGCGGGAGCCTGAGCGCCCTCCCTCTCCTCTAGCGGGTCCAGGAGCCGCGGGTCCCAGAGCAGCGGGTCCCATCCCAGAGCCGCGGGTCCCAGAGCAGCGGGTCCCAGCAGCAGTCCTCGGCTCCACTGGAGTGTCCTCCGGCAATAAATGGGATTGTTAGACCACAGGTGTGCCGCTGCCCCTCCCCACTGTCATAGCCCCCATCTCTCAGGCCAAAGACCCTACAGCATGCCAATTCTACGTAGCCATTGAGAACCGGGGAAAGAGCACCGGGGCGTCTGTGAACCAACGGCCCACAGCGAGCTGGACCCCAACAGGTGCTCACACCCCTACTTCGCAGGGGTGGCTTCCCCCCACAGACTGTGTGGGGATGTGTGTCTGATCCACCAAGCCAACAGCCTGAAGTCAGTGGTGGGCGCTCCCTGAGTTACCTGCCCTCTCCATTCTGTGAGCAACTGGCCCCAATGGCCTGCCCTTTTAGGAGGTGTCCCTGGCGGAGTCGGGGTGTGGCCCCAGTGTGCTGTGGACATCCACTGGAGACACGGCGCTGGGTGCCCTCCTCAGGGAACCGTGGGACGCAAAGGCCCAAGTGTTGCCCTAAGGGCAGATCTCCAGGTCGCGTGCCTTGCTTTGTCCGTGATTTGTCCCCTGGTATAAGAGTGGGACATAAAAAGACCCCTTCCACGGAGACCAGTAGCTTGATGTTCAATGTTATATGTAAATTATATCTTAACAAAAATAAAAGAGAGAGGGGGGGGGAGGAAGGAGTACTTTGTTCCCACTCCCGCTAGGACCCGAGGAAGTTTTCAGCTCACACGAGATTATAAATGTGTCTGGGCACCAACAGGCTACAGGCCTCTCCTTAAAACGTAAGGTCACAAGGTCAGGATGCTCCCACCACTGCTGTCGTGGGTCAAGGCCAGCCTGAGGGTGACGTGGACACCCTAGACAGAAAGGCCACTCAGGACACCAGGAGTGTAACAGTCATAGACAGACAAGAGACCAAAAAAATAAAGGAATAATTTTAGCATCCTAAAGTCATCTCTAAGAATTCTGTATTCTAAAAAAATTATATTACTAGCAGAATAATTGTAGGTTTCAGGTATCCAAAAGGTGACATTTCTAATGAGGTTAAGATGTTCCTGAGTGAGACCTGTGTGTAGTCAGAGGTGGGCTGACTTCCAAGACACATCTGTGAGGGCGGAGATTATTTGTCTTTATATTTGAGGTCATTTTGTATGGCAGGTCCTACGCCCATAGCCCTGTGATGGTGTCACTCACAAAGTGACCAATGCGTCGAGTAGGAATCTGGCAGAGGGGGCAGAGGCAAGCAACCTCAGAGGATATCCCAGGCCCTGGGGGAGATGATTTAAGGCCTTGTCCTGCCTGTCACACCTTCCGGGAGAATTTGTTGGGGCCCGAGAAGTGATTCCTAACCGGAGCTGTTGGAAGTTTGCAAAACAAAGTTAATTGCAGTTTATGGTAATCACGGGCTTATTTAATGCCACGGCACTTGGAGTCTGAGATGAACGTTGAGACAATCCAAGTGTCAGAACTCTAGGAAGATCAGGAGCGGAGTGGTTAGTTACTCTTCTCTGAAAAAGAAACGAACCTCCCAAGATCGTTCAACCCCATGCTCTCAGAAGTCTAGCAACCGTGTCCCAGTGAAGTGTGGACCGGGCCTGGAGCCCTGCGGACATCAGACACCTGCTCCACACCTCCTGCTCATCTGCCCCACACCTGCTGCTCACCTCCTGCACACCTGCCTCAAACCTGCCACTCACCTGCCCCACACCTGCCCCACACCTGCCCCACACCCGCCACTCACCTGCCACTCACCTGCCACTCACCTGCCCCACACCTTCCACTCACCTGCCCCACACCTGCCACTCACCCGCCACTCACCTGCCACTCACCTGCCCCACACCTGCCACTCACCAGCCCCACACCTGCCCCACACCCGCCACTCACCTGCCACTCACCTGCCCCACACCTGCCCCACACCCGCCACTCACCTGCCACTCACCTGCCCCACACCTGCCACTCACCAGCCCCACACCTGCCCCACACCTGCCCACACACCTGCCACTCACCTGCCACTCACCTGCCCCACACCTGCCACTCACCTGCCCCACACCTGCCACTCACCAGCCCCACACCTGCCCCACATCTGCCCACACACCTGCCACTCACCTGCCCCACACCTGCCACTCACCTTCCCCACACCTGCCACTCACCTGCCCCACACCTGCCACTCACCTGCCCCATACCTGCCCCACACCTGCCACTCACCTGCCCCATACCTGCCCCACACCTGCCACTCACCTGCCCCACACCTGCCACTCACCTGCCCCACACCTGCCCCTCACCTGCCCCACACCTGCCGCTCACCTGCCCCACACCTGCCCCACATCTGCCCACTTACCTGCCCCACACCTACCCACACCTGCCACTTACCTGCACCACACCTGCCCCACACCTGCCACTTACCTGCACCACACCTGCCCCACACCTGCCACTCACCTGCCCCACACCCGCCACTCACCTGCCCCACACCTGCACCACACCTGCTGCTCACCTGCTGTGCTGTACCCTTCAGAGCTGTGATTCTCCTCAGCTCTCAGGACGGCTGCTCTGAAACTCCAGGGCTTAGATTTATACCTGATGATGACCGCATTTATCAATCCCATTTACTTGTATTTGGTACCGGTAGAATGCAAGGTTTCTGGAAGTAGTGATTGTATGAACCGTGTATACACCTGAAAACGCTCGATCGTTCCTCCTTCTCTGCAGAATCGCCTTCCTGTCTGCCTGTCACCCACCCCTAGGCGCCCGCTGCCCAGAGCCTGCCCCAGGGTCACCTCTCTGTGGTCACAGCAGCGCCTTCACTCTGAGACTGCATCCTCTGCAGCCGCTGCTGTCGTGGTTGGAGGTGAGGAAAGGCCAGGTCAGCGAGGTACTTCAGCAAGAACCCCGTGTGGTTGGGAAGAATCGGCAGAGAGAAGCAGCAGTGATTACAGAAGTAAGGAAATCATGCTGGCATGAAAATGTCGTAGGTACTTTTCAGAATTTTAAAGCAGGAGGTATGGAAAGAACTAGCCAGCGAAAACATGGGGTTTGGGAAAGGGAGAGTACAGGGAAAGACTGGGTTCATAAGTCTTTCTTTTATTGGGAGAGGGTGTATGGAAACTGAACAACTTTATATTTTGTGAGAAAAATGCTAAAGGAATGCAAATTAAAAAGTATAAAGGGAATTGCTGAAATAGTAGAATAGAATAGAATAGAATAGAATAGAATAGAATAGAATAGAATAGAAGACTTCCAAGCCAGCAAAGGAAACATAGGAACGGAAAGATCCATCTAGCAGGGGCAGACAAGAAGAAATCAAATAAAATCTTTAGAACACTAAGTGGGAAATACAAAATAAGGTGGTAGACCTATATCAGTAATCACAGTAACTAAAAACATAAAATCCACTTATATTTTGTCTGAAAGAAGGATTTAATATTGTGAAAACCTGCTTTATGCGTGTATGAGACATACTTAAACACACTTACTAAATATGTCATGAGGATGAAAATTATGAAAAAAGTATACCAGGAAAATATTAACTGAAACAAAATTAAAATAGCTGCTTTATTATGCACTAAAAGACATTTTGGGGGAAATTATGGATGAAACTGATAAAGAAGAGTCTATCATTGGCTTACTACAAACTTGTGTGCACCTAACTTTATCCTACCTAATAAAAGAGTAATATGAAAATTAACCATCACTCTGCTACACCCACAAGCCATGCCCACCAGCCAACCAGAGCGAGTATGGAAATAAACCCAACCAAGATGGCTATAGCCACAGAGAGCAGGAGGGAGGCGTGGGTTTCCCAGGCAATGGAGGAAGCCAAGCTTTCCGCCTGCCCTTCTCGGCCTAAGCCTCTACTCAAGGCTACAAAGTTTCAATTATAGAAGATAAACAAATCCAAACAGAAATGGCAGCAGCCACGGAGCTGGAAAGAGCAGGAGGCTAGGGTTGCCCCTGGCAATGGAAGAAGCAAAGCTTTCCGCACAGCCTGGCCAGCCCAGGCCTCCACTCCAGGCTACAAAGTTTCAATTATAGAAGATACATGAACCCCAACAGAAATGGCTGCTGGCCACAGAGTGAGCAGGAGGCTTGGCTCCACTCCAGGCTACAAAGTTTCAATTGTAGAAGATAAACAAATCCCAGATACCAGGGCCTCCACTTGGGTCACCAGGGGACATGGCCGGCCTGCAAACCACCACAGGCCCCTCGCTCAGGCTGCCCCACGCCCCAAGGGAACCCCCACCCTGATCCGGGACACCCTTCAGGGCAAACCAGCTGGCCCCCACCCCTGTACCAGGCCTCTATCCTATCTAATAAAAGAGTAATATACAGATTGATCATCACTGCAACACACAATATAGCTGCCCCCATGTGGTCAAAGATCCTGCCCCTATGTGGACACAAGATGGCCACCACAAGATGGCCAGCAGGGGAGGGCAGTTGGGAGGCACCCGGCCTGCAAGGGAGGGCAGTTGGAGGCGATCAACCCTGCAGGGGAGGGCAGTTAGGGGTGACCAGGCCGGCAGAGGAGGGAAGTTGGGGGCAAACAGGCTGGCAGGGGAGCAGTTAGACATCAATCAGGCTGGCATGGGAGTGGTTAGGGGGTGATCAGGCTGGCAGGCAGAAGCGGTTAGGGGCAATCAGGAAGGCAGGCAGGCGAGTAGTTGGGAGCCAGCAGTCCTGGATTGTGAGAGGGATGTCCGACTGCCCGTTTAGGTCCGATCTGGGATCTGGGATCGGGCCTAAACGGGCAGTAGGACATCCCTCTCACAATCCAGGACTGCTGGTGGGATCGGGCCTTAACGGGCAGTCGGACATCCCTCTAGGGGTCCCAGATTGGAGAGGATGCAGGCTGGGCTGAGGGACACCCCCCCGCCCCCATGCACGAATTTCGTGCACCGGGCTTCTAGTAATCTTATAAAATACTAGAGGCCCAGTGCACAAATTCATGCATGGGTGGGGTCCAACTGGCCCAGCACCCATCGGCGGATTGGGGCCGGGCCTGTCAGGAGGAGGAGACGGTGGGAGATTGGCCGGCCGGCCTGCCCCAATTGGGGCCCGATCAGGGCTGGGCCGGCTGGGCAGAGGGGCCATGGGTGGTTGGATGGCAGGCCCTGTCCCTGATCGGAGTGGGGGGCCAATCGGGGGTAGAGCTGGCTGGGGGAAGGGGCCACAGGCCAATCGGGGTGGGGAGGGCCCATTGAGGGTTGGACCAGCTGGGGGAGGGGCTGCAGGAGGTTGGCCGGCCGGGCCAGCCCCCTATTAGGGTGGGAGGAAATTATGGGTGGGGCCAGCCATGGGGAGAGGCCAGCCAGGGGGAGAGGCCGTGGGAGGCTGGCCAGCTGGCCCCACCCCTTGATCGGCCAGTTCGCTAGTGCAGTGGGCCTCATAGTGACTAGTCGTTCTGGTTGTTATGGCATTCTGGTCGCTGGCTTTTTATATATATAGATATGGCAAAACTCAATAGAATTACTGGTTGAAATTGCTAAATCCATAATCAGAGTGGGAGTTGTGGCCAAGGGTCTCATGGAACCTGATCAATGAAGTGGACAAGAAGTAGTTATAGACTATTTAAATAATACAGCTAATCTTGATTATATACACACATGTTCACTGATAAATGAAGATTAAAACAATTATTTATAACTAGAGGCCGGGTGCACGAAATTCGTGCATGTGGGGAGAGGCGTCCCTCAGCCCGGCCTGCACCCTCTCCAATCCGGGATCCCTCTTGCAATCCAGAACCACTGGCTCCTAACCGCTCACCTGCATGCCTGCCTGATGGCCCTAACTGCTCTCCCCTCCGGGCCTGATCCCCCTAACTGCTCTCCCCTCCTGGCCTGATCGCCCTAACTGCCTAACTGCTCTTCCCTGCTGGCCTGATCACCCTAACTGCCTATCAGCTCTCTGCTGCCAGCCTGATCGCCCTAACTGCATATCTGCTCTCCCCTCCTGGCCTGATCGCCCTAACTGCCAATCTGCACTCCCTTCCTGGCCTGATCCCCCTAAATGCCTATTTCTCCTTCCCCTCCTTGCCTGATCCCCCTAACTGCCTATCTGCTCTCCCTTCCTTTCCGTGCCCTTCAGATCCCCCAGCGCAGGCATGCTGAGAGCTCTCCACCGCGGCCCCGCACCCGTCCTGATTGGTCATTATGTGATGGAGTCCTGGCCAATTTGTATATTCCTCTATTATTAGTATAGATTGGGCCACAAAGGAATTCTCAATTAAACCAAGGAATTTATATAGTAAAGACCATCATTGCCAATAACATCTATACTAATAAAAGGGTAATATGCTAATTAGACCAGACATCTTCCGGACGTCCTTCCAGACAAAGCCACGGTGGAGGGGGCTGAGGCAAAGGTGGTTAGGGGCGATCAGGCTGGCAGGGGAGAGCAGTTAGGGGAGATCAGGCTGGCAGGGGAGGGCAGTTAGGGGTGATCAGGCCGGCAGGGGAGGGTGGTTAGGGGAGATCAGGCCAGCAGGGGAGTGCGGTTAGGGGCAATCAGGCCTGCAGGGGAGGGCAGTTAGGGGGCAATCAGGCTGGCAGGGGAGCAGTTAGGGGCGATCAGGCTGGAAGGGGAGAAGTTAGGGGGCAGTCAGGCTGGCAGGGGAGCAGTTAGGGGCAATTAGGTAGGCAGGCAGGCAGGCAAGCAGTTAGGAGCCAGCAGTCCCAGATTGTGAGAGGGATGTCCAGGGATCGGGCCTAAACTGGCAGTCGGACATCCCCTGAGGGGTCCTGGATTGGAGAGAGTGCAGGCCGGACTGAGGGACCCCCCCAGTGTGCATGAATTTTGTGCACTGGGCCTCTAATTATAGATAAAAATGAAAAACTACCTATGCTCCCCAAAATCATACATTTGGAAATTCAACTTACATTTGTTAAAAAAAATCAGTGTCCATGATATGATCCTGTTATATAAATACATGTGTGTGCACGTATGTGCATAGGAACACATGAAGGACATTCGTGAAGAGTGATTATCAACTGTAGATGGTCATTTCACAATGGTAAAATTTAGGATTTTTTTTTTTACATTCTTTATTATTTGTATTAGTCATTGCTTTTCCATTGAATATGGTTTATTTATAGAATTCTTATTGTGGAAATAATTCTAAATATGTTTTAAAAGTAAATTTGAAATATGAAAAAAATTTTAAATATATTTTTATTGATTTCAGAGAGGAAGGGAGCGGGAAAGAGAGAGAGAAACATCAATGATGAGAGAGAATAATTGATCAGCTGCCTCCTACTGGGGATTGAGCCCACAACCCGAGCATGTGCCCTGGCTGGGGATGGAAACCTGACCCCCTGGTTCATAGGTTGATGCTCAACCACTGAGCCATGTCGCTGGGCTGAAATACGAAATATTTTGTATTGAACAACAATGAATGCATGATGCAACAAAAATAGCTAAGGGAAACTCATAGCCTTAAATACACATATTTTAAAAAGATGAATTAAGTGTTCAATTAAAGAAAGCAGGAAATGAAGCAGTTGAGTGGTCCCATATAAAGTGTAAGGTAGAACTTGACAAACACAACAGTAACATTAAAATAAAAAACCAAGGATCATTAGAGATAGCTTAAAACATCAGTTCTTCCAAAAACTAAAAGGAAAATATTGATTTAAATAAAAAGAGAGAGAACACGCACAAACCCATACTAGGAACACTCCAGCACACAGGATGTGGCTACAAGTTCCCTGGGGATCCGGGAGGGAAAGGACTCAGGCCCCCGTCCCCCGCTCCTGCCTGCCGTTGGTGTGCTGGGTGTACGGCAGTCATCCATTGCTGCGCTGCTACTTGAGGAAAGCAGCTACTCTTTCCTAGGGGGGTCTGCACCCACGGGCAGGAGCGGCACTGCCCAGGCTGCCTCCCCGCCGCCTCCCACCCCAGGGCCCTTGTACCCCACTGCAGGCCTCTCAAGTGGTTCTTCTCTGATTCTCCTTTATTTGGGGTGAGATTAAGGCAAGGGGACAGAGTGGGGCCTTCCTGCTATCGAAGAGGAATTTCCTTTTCTCCCCTTTGTGGGAACCAGAAGAATCTGAATGGAACAATCCCACCTGTGTGATCCCAGCGGAGGCTGGTGCTCCAGGTGTGGGAGGAGAGCAGGCACCTAACCTCTTAGCTGCAGGGCACCTGCGGGCAGCCCCTCCTCACAGCCAGCAGGCACCCCATCACCATCTCTACAACCAACACCTGTTGACAAGGGGAGACATGACATTGCTAATGCACGGGGTTCACCTTCTGCCCCTCCAAACCCAATTGCCCGGAGAGCTCTGAGATGCTCCTTCCCTAACAAAGTAAGAGCTGCTAACGGCTTAGCATACTGTCCCCCTCAAATGAACTCATAACTCTTCTCCCGCAGTAGGACTTACCAACTGGGCCAGGCAGGAGTTTCTTTTTTCAAACATCTACATGGTAGTGGCAACATTTCATCCCTTTGAAGCTCCCTGCCATATTAAAACAAAAACAAAAACAAAAGCCATGCACACAATTAATAATTATATTGAGCTATGCTGTTTCATATTGTAGCTACTGGCTCCATGTGCCTATTGAGTAATTGAAAGCTGGCTAGTCTGAACTGAGGTGTGTTGTAGGTATAAAATACAAACTGGGAGTTTAAGACAGTGTAAAATGACTCACTAATTTTTATGCTGATTACCTGTTGCAATGATATTTTGGATATTATCAGTTAAATAAAATAATGAATTTCCCCTGCTTCCTTTTATTTTTCTGTGTAGTCACTAGAAAATTTAAGGATTTGCACGTGGTTTGCATTTTCTTTCTGTTGGGCAGTGCTGACAGAGATGTGTGCCTCATTCAGGTGCTTTAGCAGTCATTTAATCTGTACCGGAGTGATCATTACTCCTCCATTTTAAAAATGAAACCGAGGTTAGCAATTTGCTCTTCATCTCACAGTGAGCAGCCAAAATAGATCCTGAGTGCTGACTACAAAACCCGGCTCCCTGTAAAAACCCAAGGACAACATCCTCTCTGGGTAAAACATGGACTTAGGTCTCAGACAGGCCAACTTGAACACAAAGCTCTTTTTCTAAAACTTGATATTTCCCTTCAAGCAATATTTTTCTGCTTTTTAGGTTGGAACAGCAAAAACAAATGAAAAGATTTAGAAAATCTCATTGCTCTGGGGCTCAGAGGGGTTCTTTATGCCTGGGAAATAGTTCTGAGGGACAGTGAGACAGAAAGCACTGGTAAAGTAAGCTCTGTTGTAGCAACACCTCCCCCCTTTTCATCATCCCTCCCTCCCCCCCCCCCCCCAATAATTAAGTTTCTTCTTCAGGGAAAATGGATTGACTATTAGCTGACGGTCCAGTTATTTTGCCTCAAGCCCTCCTGCCCTTCCCAAGCCTGGCAGAGGCCGATCACGCACATGTCGCCTTTGCTCTCACGGACTCTGAGTGGAAGCTGCTTTGCTTCCCCTAACACCTGCCGCCCCTGCCTGGTAACAGCGAGGAGAGAGGACTAGGCTGCTGCCATCCATTCCAAATCACCCCCTTGTGTCCTGCATCCCTGGCCAACACCCACGATGTCCTGTCACATATAAAGGGTGAGACCAGAGTGTGGGGCAGCAAAAAGCCTGTGGCTGCAATCTTGGCTCAAGGAGAGTGAGTCCGCCGTCACTGGAGGACTTAGCCTTTAGATAGGGTTGGTGTGGATGGAGCTGGAGGTGCCTTCCACCCTGAGAGTCAATAATTCTATGGCAAAGGAATTCCACAGAGGAGAGAAACTCTAGACCCTCCTTCCAGTTGGTGGTCCCATCCGATTCCCACTCCCTCTGCCTCCAGCCACTGCTGCTGAGTCAGCCACCCCTTTGTTGGGTCTCCTCCTGGTTCTGGAATAATTCGGCCTCAAAGCCTGATGGTAAATGAAGCAGCTCAGGCAGGTAAACGGGCAGTGCTGATAAGAGAACTCAGTAGAGATAACTAGTTCAGGAAACTAGGTTTTTAATGTAACTTCAAAGGTCAATAAATACTCCAAGGGGATCAGCCCGAAGCTGAACACACAGAAAGCAGGTGAGGGCCCCTAGTGTTCCCCACCTCCCTTGTTAAATGTGCAACGGTCTACCTTCAGGTTATCCTTGTCGTTCTACATTTTTGCTGTCGGTTTACATCCCTTTTTCCTTATATTTCTTTTTTAATAATTGAAGATTTTATTTGTAGCATGACAGGAGCAATAGATCGCACAACCTTTATAATTATGTGTATGATTTTGCTTGTCACAGACAGTTGGGTCTAGAGAATTTCTGGGACCAAGGAGTTATCTGGGTGTCTCATTCCCTCACTTTGAAGTCCTCGGTACCCAGCCCTGCGGTCGGTACTGTGGAACCACGACACAGCTCCTGCCCCTGAGGAGTCTTCACAGAGTTGGGGAGACATGCGCAGGGCATGTATGAAGAGCATGGCATGAATGAGGAAAAGGGGGTATAGACACTGCGTCCGGCTGGACTGCGTCTCCCACGTCTTCGCACAGACTCGGGCTCAGGCCTGGCACCGCTCTCGGTTAGGTCTGTCCTGACCCCACACAAGTGAATTTGGGGATTATCTCAAACAAAACCTCACTGTAAAACGAAACCTGACCGTGTTCCTCATCTCTGTCTCACCTTCCCTTGGAATTCCTACCAGCAACTTAAACCAGCATATCCCCAGTCAACATGATCTCCACGTCCCATAATCGCAGCTGTCCCCCCGGGCACGTGTTACTGCTATGCAGACTCTAACGGCTTTGTATCTCACCAGACATGTGCACGTGGACAGGCCATGTGTCATCTCTGAGACTCAGTTTCCGACATGGAAATTTGTGCTACTAACATCCTTCCCCACATATCTCTCCTTTCATCCACATACTAAGGAACCAATGGAAAAATAATAAAATGATGAAATCAGGTGCCAGTATCAAATATCACTAACATTGTGAGAGTAGTTTGGGTTCACAATCTCTTTTGTTCCTATAGCATTTTTTTTTTGTTAATGAACTTAATTAATATTGTATTAAATTTATACTTTTTTGAATTAAATTTCACATTACAGTCATAAGCAAAACCTATACTTTGGCCACCACTCAAAGCATTTTGAATAACGAACTGCTAACTGGTCCCCCATCTCCAGCAGCTCTGTCACATTGTAGCTTTATTTACCTTGCTCTGCTACCAAGGTGGGCCCATACAGCTTATCCTGGATTCTTGGGTTCAGCATTACCCCCCAAGTGTCAGACTGAGCCTCACCTGTGCCTCGATCTTCGGTTCAGATAGTTTCAGCAACTACCCGGAAGTGCTCCAGCCAATCACAAACATTTATTTGTAGGACGCTGAGGAGTGTTTTGTATGAGAACTTAGCACGAAGAGAGGAATGGGCGAGCAAGTCCAACTCTGTCACAAAGCCTCAGTCGTAAAAGAGGAGAAGTGACTCTGAAAACAGTGTCATTACCTTCTCTCAAAACCTGCCCCAGCCCCATTGCTCGGATCCATGTCTGCTCTCTCGGAGAGAGACGGGTGGTTGTCTAGCCCAGTGGTCGGCAAACTCATTAGTCAACAGAGCGGCAAACCGCGGCTCGCGAGCCACAGTTTGCCGACCGCTGGTCTAGCCAAAGCCAGAAAGAGCTGGTTCAGTGAAAATGCACTGGGCAGTAGGGCTCAGGCACGAGGGATCCCCAAAAGGGAGCCGTGACCCTGCTTTGGAAATCCTCTCACAGGAAATAACACAACATGGGCAGGTCCACCCTGTTCGTGCATAAAGAGTGATGTTTCCATAAAGATCTTTCTAATGTGCTGGCCTTATAAAATCTCACTAAACAGTCCATTTTTAAAATAACAATTTTTTATCTTAAAGAAACTGAAAAGGGACTTAGGCAAGGAATAAAGAAATTACTGTCCCGGGGGTGAGTTTCTCTGGAGAAGATTGGACTAGAATGTGGAACGTGACAGATGGCTGTGGGCCTCGATGAGGCAGCACCGGTACCTGACACGTCCGGGCAGCAGGGGTGTGGGGAGGAAGATGGTGTGGGACGTTAGAAGATGGATCACGATGCAGAAGCTGTTATAAGTAGCAAATATTTGCTCATCATAAAAAGGAGCCTGCATGGTAGATGTTATCATCACCATTTTATGGAGGCAAAAAATAAAGCCAAGGCGGAGGGAGTGTGAACTTTGGGATAATGGCATCTACAGATCTGTGCCAGCACCATTACCCTCGTGCTGTGCCAGTAAGTCCATCTTGCTCCTTGACCCTAGAATAAGGTGACCAGATTTTAACATTGGTAAAGCGGGACACCATTGACCGGGGGGGGGGGGGGGGGGGGGTTCTTGATTAAAAATTTGGTCTATATGGAGCAACAAAAATTTTCATAGAACGCAAAAATAGTATTGTAATATATTTTTTTAAATTTCAACATAAGTACAATTTACAAATACAATAAATAAAAAATTATGTATAGTATTATTTTATTCTTTGGCATATTTCTCATTTGAGTGAATTTTTTTAGTAGATTGCTGTCGTTGTTTAAAAGGTCATGAATTTGCCATAACGTAAGTTTGTAAGTATCACTTTCAAGGCCGGCGCTAAACTTTTTGCCGCCACTATAAAATATAAATAATACGAGTACTGTCTGCTAAATTCAAGAAAATTTATGTACTTATGAAATAAATAAATAAATTACTTACCTAAATTATCTGAATAGCTAATTTGTAATGACATCACTTGTTTAACTAGCTTACTAGCATGCAGTACGATGTGTATCGTCTGAGAGATAGTTACAAAATGTTTTCGTCGTTGCCAATCCCAAAAAATGCCATTGTTCATTAAGTCCAAACAATGGTGGTCGAATTCTAACAACTGATCAACAATGCGAACTTTGATAAGCAGTTCTCGATAATCAGTTCTCAACAATTATTTGTTATTATTAAAGTTTAACATTATAAAATTAACAAAAATAATATAAAACTCATATCCTGGCTAAATAGCCACATTGCAGCCGAAAACCGTATATTCCCTTCCCGTTCTCCCGCTGTTCCCTAGCTTGTCGTGCATTCTTTCCAAAAATCGGGACTTTTTTAAAATGCCGCGGGACGCGGGACAAATAGTTAAAAATCGGGACTGTCCCGCCAAAAGCGGGACGTCTGGTCACCTTACCCTAGAAGGATCTTCAGATAGTGTCTCCATTTATCACTGAGGAAACAGGTGCGGAGAAGTTGTTACTTGACTTATCTGGCTTTTTTCCAGGAAGCTGGAGAAAACATGGTGGGTTCAGAGTACCATTTTCCTCCACACTGGTTCCATTCGTGTCGACCACACAGCCCATGCAAACCAAGGTGGCCAGTGATTTAGGAGACCTACCCACTATCTTATAGAATCTGAGTTTACTCCTCAAGCTTCCAGCCTAGAAACTGCTGACCTTGGACTAGATCCTCAGGTGCCCTTGAGACAAATCACTCCCACACTGTCAGCCTACTCGGCTTGCCAGAGCGTCAGCCTTTGTTTCATGGTTTGCACCTGAGTTCATAGGGGCCGATGACCCAGTGTTTAGATCTACCCTTTATGACTGACAGCACATTTCCCCAGGACTGCTGGTATTTCCTTGTATTGTCTCAGATCCCCCCAATGCTATACAAACTGCCGAGGCCTGAAACCGTTGCAGCTCCCAGACCTTGACATGTATCCTCAGCCCATGCCTTTGCGTGAAGAAAGCTGCCTGCAGTGCACTCTGTTTGTTCCCATCCCTCGCACGTACCCTCCTGAATTCGGAGGCTGTCCTCTTGATGAGTGTTCTCTGTGCTCTTTAGATGTGCTGATTAGCACACCCTCCCACTCCAGAGGGTTTTCCCGAAATCCACGGCACTCAAGCTCTTGTGTTACCGACAGCTGGAATAATTGTGGGAAAAGGCTCCACCTGAAAAAAATCTTGAAACACGTGTGTTAAGTTTTGCAAAGCAAAATCACCATTCTGAGCCTATGTTCACACACATGTGCACCTAAATTCACATGTGTGGGTGCATACACATCACCAAGAAACCCAATGAGACATGTTCAAGGCCAGTGGTGCAACCACAGACAATTCAAGCAATTCCTACTTGCTCTCCAAAATTAATCAGACCAATATTCTGTGCAGTAAATATCATTTTATAAAATGACATTTAAACTCTGCATGAAAATTCTAGAAGGCATATATGATGTTCTGAAATTAATGAATCCATCGACTCAGGTGAAATCATTCAAAAACCTATCATGTCACAGAGCAATTAAGTGGATCTTTTCAGAATTTAATGTGTTGCTGCTGAATGCCAGAAATAATGGACAGTACTGGCAATTTAGACAATTGTCTAAATCAAAGCGGAGTTGGAGCTCACAGCATTTATTATAGGTGCGGGAACAATATCAGTGCTTTTCTGGAGACAAGGAATTGTTAGTATTGTATTTGTGCAAGTAAAGAGAATCTGCTAACTCCACTGAACACATTCTTTTTCTTAGTATCCAGTAGGTTAATGTAGCTTAACAAATAACCACATGTGGCCGCTGCTCACAGAATTTCCCTAGTGTTTTCAATCCTCTCCATGTATATAGCTCAGAAATCTTATTTTCTGGGCTCAGGTCTTCTAAATGTCAGGTCTATCCCAATGGTAAATTAAATATCTTAGAAAAAAATATTTCCTCTCACATGGTGCAGAAGATAATGGTCTTTCAGCAAAGGCCAAGACTCTATTTTTAATATGAAAAAAATCTATTTCCTCCAGAAATGAGTACCCGTGACTAAGACCATACATAGCTTTGGTATTGGGTTTTAGTCCTCTTTCTGTTACTTTTGAGGAAGCACGACCAAGTTATTCAACCTCTCCAAGGTTTCATTTTCTTGTGTGAAAAACAAGGTAAGCTTAGCTGTCTCATAATGATGATCTGGATGTTGATTTTTCACAGAGAGGAAGGGAGAGGGATAGAGAGCTAGAAACATCGATGAGAGAGAGACATCGACCAGCTGCCTCCTACACACCCCCCACCAGGGGATGTGCCCGCAACCAATGTACATGCCCTTGACCGGAATCGAACCTGGGACCCTCCAGTCCTCAGACCGACGCTCTATCCACTGAGCCAAACCGGATTTGGCGATGATCTGGATGTTAAAAACAATAATTTATATAGAGCTCTTAGCACAGTGCCAGGCACAAAACTAGTGCTGAGCAAATGGTATCTACAATCAGATGAGCTCCTGCACAAATTAGTCTGGCAGTTCCCTGATAGCTGAATTTATGAGTAAAGTTTTTTCCTAAATTAGAAACATCTGAACACCCTTTAAACTTAAATAGTGTTTCATTTTATTTAAAGCTAAATATAGAGAGAATACAAATGGCTGGACATCATTGCTGGCTTGATGTCCTCAAAGCAATGTTGTTAAAAGTCAGATCAACTAATAGGTAAGCTACACAAATAATTCAATGAGTCACTTCTCTATAATTTACATCTGCAGACCATTTTTATGTATTTATGTCATTCTACTGTTAATTATTGAGCACTGTTATGACACAACTAGGCACTGAAGAAAATATTCTTATTAGCTGTCATGTATTGTGTGATTATATGCCGGCATCATGCTTAAGGCTATTCATTCATTATTTTATTTAATTTCCACCCCAACATCCTGAGATGAGTCCATCTGATTTGAGAGCCCAATCCTTAATCACTGTGCCTCACTGATTATCCTTTTCACTAACTCACCGTCTGGGCCGGCATGGGGACAACTATGCATGGGTATCTGGAGGCCCGGGGAACATCTTGAGTAGGAAAGTGAGCACCATAACTTTGAAGCATTCATACTCTCTCAGATCATTTCCAGCCTAAGAATCCTATTGGGAATCCCAACCCCATGTTTTCTCTACTCCACACACCCAGGCTCCCTATTCTGGCTGAGTCACCTAATCCCAGGTAGCCCTGAGGGCCGGAGCCAGCATTCTCACCATTCCTGAGAGCATGTCCTCTTGAATTTGTTTTCGGAATGTTCTGCTCCTTGACACTCCTCAGTTGTCTTGGATCAATCTCAGCTTTGAGACATGCCATTCCTTTTCTGCCTAGAACTTTGTTTGGTGTATCTGGTTATTTTACCTTTTTTACTTAGAATTCCATTTCTACCTAGTCCTCAGGTGCTGTCTGCATTTTGATTCTGTCCTAACTCTTGGCCATCCCTTCAATTAAAATAGAATTTTATTCATGTCTCCATTCTCCCCTAAGCAGCAAAGGTTAGTCTATGAAACATAAAGAGAAAAGGAAGTATAAGAAAAGGGAAGCCTTGGATATTATGCATTATGTTTTGAATAGTATTTTCTATACAATTCCTTTCCTCTCTCTTCCCACTTCAGACCATTAAATGTGAGGTTAAGGGGCAAAACTTTCTTTTACTCTCAGGTCTTAACTCCAGCTAACCCACAAGATCAGATATCTGAAGAATTTCAGATTATCTGATGTTTTCTTTCTGCTCCTAATCCTTCTTTTTTCTTTTCTCTTAATAACCTTATCTCTAGACATTTACCTTCAGAACATTCTCTTTCTTAGAACCTATTTCTGCATCAACCTGTGGACCCTATTCTGTTCTTTGATTTAGCTAAAATTTCAGTGTATTGATGTATACAGTCTGTCTTTCTACTAGGCTAAAACCAGGCGTCCTCAAACTACGGCCCACGGGCCACATGCGGGTGTTTTTGCCATTTTTTTTTTTTTTTTACTTCAAAATAAGATATGTGCAGTGTGCATAGGAATTTGTTCATAGTTTTTTTTAAAACTATAGTCCGGCCCTCCAACGGTCTGAGGGACAGTGAACTGGCCCCCTGTTTAAAAAGTTTGAGGACCCCTGAATTAACCCATAGAACAAGGAGTAGTTAGAAACAGCACTTACCAAGCTTTACTAATTTTTGAAAGATTTTTCTGAAAGAATATGTCCTTTTAGAAACTGAATTCTTCCCTGATCATTTTTCACCCACATGCCAGTAGCCATATGAAGTACTTTAGGCAAAATGCTCTTCTCAAGCACTAAAGGAACCAAGATCACAGAATTTAACAAATGATTACACTTTAAATAAAGATATTTAATTGAAAATACTCTGTGCTGATTCTTTAAGGATAATCTTCTTATGCAAATATGCAAGGAGCTCCTGTCTGTGTGTTTTCATTTTGGAAATCAGCTGTTTCTAACAGCCACGTAGTAACCAACTAAATAATAGAGTGAAAATTCTCTGTAATGGCTCCGTCTCAGACAGGTTTCCTGACAGTGTACTTTTCTCAAAGCTTGCTCACAAGTGACCCCTCTGGTGCAACAAGAGAAACATGATGGCCTCAGAGATGATCTGAGACTTTAATATGGGAGCAGTAACTGTTTCCCAGAGGCCTCTTGATCCACCTTCATGATATTCCAGGCAGCAATAGGGGGATCATAGAAGGGACCTCAGAGGCCTCTCTGGCCAAAATCCTCACTGAAAATTTGAGAAACACAGATGCAAGGAGGGGAAGGTAAAGTCACTTACTCAAAATAACACATTAAATGGAGGAAATAAAATTGAAATGCAAGTCTTCTAAGGCATTATGCAATTAAAGGCAACTGCTGTAATAAGCTAAATCATTGTGAATAAATAAACATGACTGTGCGCTTCATGTTCTTCATGAGTACAAACTCAGGCTTGACCAATGGAGTGTGGTGGAAACAGCATTATGCCATTTCTCAACCTATTCTAAGAGGACGGGCAGCTTCTGCTTTGCCCTCTGGAAACCCTGACCAACAATGAAAGAAGTCTTACTATCCTAACACCTCTGTGTGATGAGAAACCCAAGCCACATGGAAAGGCGCTGTGCTGACTGACACTCTATTTACCAGCCCAACGGAGCCCTCAGCCAATAGTTAGCTTCAACTTCCACTCCTGAGGTCCAGTTCATTTGATCCTTCATATGACTAAAGCTCCAGCCACTATCTGCATGAGAAACTCCAAGGAAAAACCATATAAGTAAACCCAGTCAACTCACAGAACCATGAGAAATAATAATAAACTGTTATTTTAAGCCCCTGCCTTTAAAAGAGCTTATTGTGCAGCAATAGGTAATCAGACGATTAGCTAATAAAGAAACCACTGAAACATTTTAAACAGGAGAGTGATAATAATTCCGTTCATAACTGAACATTTTGAATAGGAAGGGCCCCGGGGATCAGACTATTTAGAAAGTAGGAGATAAACACTTTCTTTGTCCCCTGCTCTCATACACATTCTAGTTTATTTGAAGTTTGAGGGCTACTGGATGGAACTGAGTGACATTCCTCCTCCCATGTACATATAGTATTTATCACATAAATTCTGACGATATGAGAGAGAGAGAGAGAGAGAGAGAGAGAGAGAGAGAGAGAGAGAAGAACCAAAACCCTTACACAGAACTTCTGACCCATGACTGATAAAGTACCAGGTTCCAACTCTGGTAGCAAGCTATGAAGATAACACCAATGATCCCTGCTTCCTGGTGCGCACACTCTTATGCTTGTGTGATTCCATGCCATGTCAGAGAGGGCTGACCCATGTAACCAATATGATATTGCAGAAATGGCCATGCAACGTGTGAGGTTAGGGTTTAAATGACATTTCAGCTTTTGCCTTGCTCTCTCTTGGATCGCTCATGCTGGTCAAATTTGCTATCCCCATGTCTGTATTACTTTATAATAAAAAGCCTTATGTATGGTCAAACAAAATTCGTTACCACGTTGTTTATCCTCAGAAATCTGTTGCCTATTCTTGGTCCTTTGTTTTTCCCTCTGAATGTTTAAATTCATTTATGAAATTACCAATAAAACCTTGTTTGTGTTCTAATTGCACGTCCATTGACCAACATCGTGGAAAGGAACATCTTTAGACTATTGACTCTTTCTCTTTACAAACATAATAGATTTCTCCATACATTTAGGTCTTCTTTATAGTTTAACATTTTTTTTTGTGTGAGAGTTTGACTATTTTTTATCAGCTATATTCTTAAGTACTTTATATTTTTCTTCCTTGGTAAAACTGGTATCTCTTAGAAATACTTTTTCTAAATCTGTTACTAGGATATAAAATTCAATTGAAATTGATATGTTGATACCATATTCTTCTTGCTTGCTAAATTCTCCCATTTATTCTAACAATTAATTTGGAGATTATTTGAGTTTTATATGGTGAAAACATACCATTTGCACATAGTAATAATTTCATTTACTCTCCTACTATGTCTAAATTTTCTGGTATTTTTTCTAAGTGTACTTTCTACAACATAGTACACATATAGTTGAATAGAAGATATCTCCAATGGTGGGACACTTTTATCTTTCTGATTTTTAAGGAAATGTTTTCCTTTTGAGTCTCTGTAGTCTTCTTTATTATGTTAAGGAATTCCTCTTTCCTTCTTCTTTGTTAATTTTGTATCATTCTCTAATGGGTGTAGAAATTCATCAAATAATTATTTTCCTTTTATGATGATCATGTATTGTTCTCCTTTAATTTCTTAATGATTATACTAATAGTTTTTCATAACCCTTACATTTCTGAGATCAACTCCTTTTTCTTTTCATTTACTATATACTTTGGTGAATTTGATTTGCTTAGTATTTTTGTTCAGAAATTTCATACCTATGTTTTTGAGTAAGATTGGCTTTAAGATTTCTTTCTCAATTGTTGCTGCTCTATTTTCCCCAGTATTTTATAACTGTGCCGCGCCAGCACGGCCAAGGGTGAACCTGAGTGGGGGCAGCTGAAAGGCTTAGAAAAGACAGTCAAGAGAATGAAAGCTGGGTCTCGGTGGGATGCTGCTTCTCTAAGAGACAGTGACCGCACCCACAAGCGCTGTCACTTGCCAGCTGTGAGCCTGGCTTCTGGCTGAGGGGCACTCCCCTTGTGGGAGCACACTGACCACCAGGGGGCAGCTCCTACGTTGAGCGTCTGCCCCCTGGTGGTCATTGAGCATTATAGCGACCAGTTGTTCTGCAGTTCCATCGATTTGCATATTATTATTACTAGAAGCCCGGTGCACGAAATTCGTGCACGGCGGGGGGTTGTCCCTCAGCCTAGCCTCTCCAATCTGGGACTCCTGGATTTTATTAGATATGATAGAGGCCTGGTGCACGGGTGGGGGCCACCAGGATCGGGCCTAAACGGGCAGTCGGACATCCCTCTCACAATCCAGGACTGCTGGCTCCCAACTGCTTGCCTGCCTGCCTTCCTGATTGCCCCTAACCGCTTCTGCCTGCCAGCCTGATCACCCCCTAACCACTCCGCTGCCAGCCTGGTTGATGCTTAACTGCTCCCCTGCCAGCCTGTTTGCCCCTAACTGCCCTCTCCTGCAGGGTTGATCACCTCCAACTGCCCTCCCTTGCAGGCCTGGTGCCTCCCAACTGCCCTCCCCTGCTGGCCATCTTGTGGTGGCCATCTTGTGTCCACATGGGGGCAGGATCTTTGACCACATGGGGGCAGCTATATTGTGTGTTGCAGTGATGATCAATCTGTATATTACTCTTTTATTAGATAGAATAGAGGCCTGGTGCACGGGTGGGGGCCAGCTGGTTTGCCCTGAAGGGTGTCACAGATAAGGGTGGGGGTTCCCTTGGGGTGTGGGGCGGCCTGAGCGAGGGGCCTGTGGTGGTTTGCAGGCCGGCCACGCCCCTTGGCAACCCAAGGGGAGACCCTGGTATCTGGAATTTATTTTCCTTCTACAATTGAAACTTTGTAGCCTGGGGGCGGCAGCCATTTTTGTGGCAGTTAATTCACCTTCTACAATTGAAACTTTGTAGCCTTAAGCGGGTGAGCCTGGCCAGGGTGTGTGGAAAGCTTTGCTTCCCCTGTTGCCACCGGAAACCCTGGCCTGCTCTCTCAAGCTCCATTCTGCCACCATTTGTGTGAATTTGTTTACCTTCTATAATTGAAACTTTGTAGCTTGAGTGGAGGCTTAGGCTTGCAACGGCTATGGAAAGCTTGGCTTGCTCTGTTACCTGGGAAACCTTGCTCTCTGTGGCTGTAGCCATCTTGGATTGGGATTAATTTGCATACTCGCCCTGATTGGCTGGTGGGCGTGGCTTAGCTGGTGGGCGTGGCTTATGTAGCAGGGTGATGGTTAATTTGCATATTACCATTTTATTAGAGAGGATTATTACTAGAAGCCCGGTGCACGAAATTCGTGCACGGTGGAGGGTTGTCCCTCAGCCCAGCCTGTACCCTCTCCAATCTGGGACTCCTGGAGGGATGTCCAACTGCCCGTTTAGGCCCGATCCGGGATCGGGCCTAAACGGGCAGTCGGACATCCCTCTCACAATCCAGGACTGCTGGCTCCCAACTGCTTGCCTGCCGGCCTTCCTGATTGCCCCTAACCGCTTCTGCCTGCCAGCCTGATCACCCCCTAACCACTCCGCTGCCAGCCTGGTTGATGCTTAACTGCTCCCCTGCCAGCCTGTTTGCCCCCAACTTCCCTCCTCTGCCAGCCTGGTCACCCCTAACTGCCATCTCCTGCAGGGTTGATCACCTCCAACTGCCCTCCCTTGCAAACCTGGTCCCTCTCAACTGCCCTCCCTTGCAGGCCTGGTCCCTCACAACTGCCCTCCCTTGCAGGCCGGGTGCCTCCCAACTGCCCTCTCCTGCTGGCCATCTTGTAGTGGCCATCTTGTGTCCACATGGGGGCAGGATCTTTGACCACATGGAGGCAGCTATATTGTGTGTTGCAGTGATGATCAATATGTATATTACTCTTTTATTAGATAAGATAGAGGCCTGGTGCACGGGTGGGGGCCAGCTGGTTTGCCCTGAAGGGTGTCCTGGATCAGGTTGGGGGTTTCCTTGGGGTTTGGGGTGGCCTGGGCGAGGGACTTGTGGTGGTTTGCAGGCCGGCCATGCCCCCCCAACAGCCCAAGAGAAGGCCCTGGTATCTGGGGTTTATTTATCTTCTACAAATGAAACTTTGTAGCCTGGAGTGGAGGCCTAGGCCGGCCAGGGCAGGTGGAAAGATTGGCTTCCTCCGTCGCCGGGGGCAACCCTAGCCTGCTCTCTCCAGCTCCGTGGCTGCCGCCATTTTTCTTGTGATTTATCTTCTATAATTGAAACTTTGTAGCCTTAAGCGGAGGCCTGGGCCATGCAGGGTGTGCAGAAAGCTTGGCTTCTTCCATCGCCGGGGAAACCCAAGCCTCCCTCCTGCTCTCTCCATGGCCGCAGCCATCTTGGTTGGGTTAATTTGCATAATCACTCCTGATTGGCTGGGGGTGTGGCTGATGGGCGTGGCTGGTGGGTGTAGCTGAGTGATGGTTAATTTGCATATTACTCTTTTATTAGATAGGATAATATAGGATATCTCTTAAAAATGTGAATGCTAATCTGAGGAAACATGTCACCTAAATATTAAGGTTTTTAAGGCTTAAAAATTCTAACTAATTGGAAAGAAATTATGGTTTTGGTGTCATTTTGAAAGAAAAAGAAAGTGGGTTCTGAAAGTTGTAAGGTTTGGGAAGAAAGGAAGTTATATAAATGACACAGGCCAGTAAGCCAGGACAAGTGGAACAGGGAAACTGAGATGGTTAAACAGCAATTTGGAGCTATCTAGTAAATCCCATCTTCCCTAAACCAAGGACACTTAACAGTAAATGATTTGCATTTTGCTTCCCTAACCAAAGGTCAAATCGCTTATATCTACAAACTCAGGGAAACAGATAGCAGAAATCCAAATAGTATCATTTGCTGGCCACACCCAAGGACAAATGAAGTTAAAACTTTTCCTTGACCTAGAATTGGCTTTAGGTCATTCCAATAGGCCCTGGAATGCCTCAAGATCTTTCTACAATGGAGACTAGGGACCAATTTCTTAAGAAGTATGCACTGAGTATCTCTTCTACTTTAATCTCTCTCAGGTTAGAAGGCCTCCTGGCCCAAGGCCCTCCTCTTGAGTTCCTGGCTCATTGCCATTCACCAGGAGACTATGTTCTGGTCAAGACATGAAGGGAAACAAGTTGGGACCCTCCAGGGAAGAACCCTACCTTGTCTTGCCTACCACTGAGACTACTGTTCAGACTGCAGAATAAGGTTGGACCCATCACGCACGGGTTAAGGGCTAACCACCAGCTTCTCTGGATGGAGACACCTCAACTTGGATGGCCATACCAAGACATAGCCCCTTGAAATTAACACTAAAGAAACTGTAAGCTGTCTATTTGCTTTAGGGTTCTGGCAAATTGCGGGGACTTACAATGTGGGCTGGGGAAATGTGCACAATCCGGATCATGCTTATCCAGTTAAGTCAATTGATTATAGATAACTTGAATGACTTGGATATTTCAACCTTTAGGCCAAGAGATTGGCTAGGTTTAGGAGTAGATGTCGCAGGACAAGATCCCCTAGGAAGGTTTGTTCTGAGACTGGTAGCCCCACCCAAGGACATTGCCACTGCCACTACCATGCAAATAGAAGGAGGATGTAAGGAAACGAATGCCTGGGTGGGATGGACTAACTATTCTGTACACGCCCTAAATGAAAGCGAAGGTTACGCTTGCGCGGCAGGAAGACAGGAGGCCCAGGTGGTCCCATTTCCATTCAGATGGACCTTAGACAGTAACGGGATGGAATGTATGCTTGCCCTGTGTCAGGAGAAAACTGCCTGGGGAAACGCTTCCTATAAGACTCTCTCCCTGTTGTTCCCATCCAATAGAGTAAAGAGCAAGGATCCCCCAAAATGATCTAGCCCCCGTCCTCTGATGTAAACTATACCTCCTGTCTCTCAAGGTGGGGAAAGAGTACTTAGAGTTTATGGGAAATTTATCCAGATGCATAAATGGCTGAGTATCCTCAGAAGCCAATCATTCTGCACTGTCGATACCCCCTGCTGATGTGTGATGGCTTTATGGGGGACCATTACTTGCAGCCTTGCCCAGCACCTGCAGCAGAACTTGCATGCTCATGCAGTTGGCTATCACCTTCACTTTGGCATATTGTAGACCTTTTTCAATGGACAGACTGGGAAGAAGAGAGAGAGGCCAGGGGGCTCCTTTGATCCCCATATTTACACAGATCCCACTCGGGTTCCAGGAGGATTGCCAAGGAGTTTAAGCCTAGAAATCAGATTGCTGCAGGACTTGAATCTGTCCTGTTCTGGTGGCCACTGTAAACAAGAATGTGGGTTGGATTAATTATATTTACTATAACCAGCAAAGGATTGTTAACTATACTCGAGATGCAGTTAAAGGTATAGCCGAACAACTAGATGCCACCAGCAGGGTGACGTGGGAGAACAAGTTGGCCTTGGAAAGGATTCTGACAGAAAAAGGAGGAGTATGTGTAATGTTGGGGGTCCAGTGTTGTACATTCATCCCTGACAACATAGCCAGCCAGACCATCCCTGAGCCCTACAGGGATTAACAACTCTAGCTAATGAGTGACCTGGGAATCCTGGAACTGAGGATCCTTTCTCTGATTCACTAGAGCAGTGTTTGGCAAACCGCGGCTCGGGAGCTGCGGTTTGCCGCTCTGTTGACTAATGAGTTTGCCAACCACTGACCTAGACTCTCGATTCCAATAATTACAGGCTGTTGTTGTTCCTTGTGATTAAGCCCCTATCCCAGGGGTCGGCAAACTCATTAGTTCACAGAGCAGCAAACTGCGGCTCGCGAGCCGAATGTGGCTTGCAAGCCACAGTTTGCTGACCACTGCACTAGAGCAGTGGTTCAGAAAGTGGAAGGAAATGATGGTATCCATGCTAACCACTCTGATGATCAGGTTAGGAGTTACAGTGATGGGATGGTGTATCATCCCATGCACGAGGGGTCTTATGCAAAGGTTAATGGAAACCGTGTTGACCAAACAGCAAAATAATCTCCTCTTAGACACTGCAGAGCAGGAATGTTAGTCGAGTTTGAAAAAAAGAGTTAAATAAGAAAAGTGGGGAATGGTGGGAATAAATAAGTAATCTTTTCTGTCAAAGAAGGGATTTTAGGCAGCCACCATTTTGGCCCGCGTGACTTATAGCTCCCTGGGGCCACCATTTGAAGCAGCAAAGGTCAACCCCTCCCTTTTTACTTTAAATTAGCCAATGGCTTAAGAATGTGAGCCTAAGCTCTGACCAGTCAAAAGTGAGGGACAGATGACGTTGACGTGCAAGCAGATGGCCTGCTCAGTGGGCGTGTTGCCAGACCCTGTTGCGTGCACACCTCCTGCAGGAGTAAAGGTATTACCTTGCTGTCTGGCTCCTGAGTATCCTTTGTCTTCTGCCAGGACCCCTGGTTTTGGGGCTCGCCTTCTTTCTAACACCATGCAGACTCCACGCACAATGAACTGATGGCTGCAGCTGGGAACACATGCAAATATGGAACAGAAACCCTGGGCAACACTTTAGTCCTGCTAAAGACACAGCTGGGCTTTTTCCTCGGTGAGGTGAAGGGAAATGGGACTTTGGAAACTCAAGGATGTGATTTCATGCAAATAAATGCCACTCATTCTCCCGTGGGAGTCTCAGAAAATTCCTTTTCTGGTGACATTGCAAGAGCCCCACTTCCACCAGCAACCAGTGGGGACACAGAGAGCTCCCCATCGATAGCATCATGTTTGTTTTTTCCCCATTTGCTTTGTTCAAATCAGGATCTAAACATGCTCCACACATTGTATTTGAATGATACATTTCTCAAATGTTAAGAATGTAATATTGCTTTATTTTTAAAAATTCATTTGCTAAGGAAATGGAGTCATTTGTCCTATAGTGTCCCACCTTCTAGACTTCGCTGATTATATTGCTGTGTTGTAACATAAAATATCTTCATCCCTGATATTTCCTGAAAATTGGAGGCCTAATGTTAATCAGAGGTTCTCAAAGTGTTTTGACCTCATGACACTTTTACACTTAAAAATTATTAAAGACCCCAAACTATGTTTATTCATATGAATTATTGATATTTATAATATTAGATGTTAAAACTATTTTAAAAATATTTATTTACTATCTAGTTTTGATCATTTTCAAAACACTGCCCCCCAAAATGCCCATATGGGAATGACAAGTTTTTCTCTCAGTCCATTTTTCAAGCAAGAATTGTGTTTCATGAAAACTGTAGATTAAAATAGTTACAAATGCTTTTCCTTGAGACAATCATTGTATTTTATTGTGCAGACTTCCCATTTAGTCATACAGAATATCAAAATAAATATATCCAAGGTTTCAGACTTGATAAAATTAATTATTTTTACCGTTTCATCAAATTCATCCAGGACAGTTTTTCAGTAAAAATGTCTTGTTTCTTACAAGCGCATGGATATGGAGAACACCGGTTGATGCTACTGCCTTGATTAATGCTGATGCATCAGAACTTTTACCTTCCTTGCTTTCATCCTGTAGTGCAAATGTCAACACAGTAAAAAAGACAAATAACATTTTAGTATTATTATGAAAGTTACAGCTTCACTGTCGCCCTGGAAGGGTCTACCAGTCACAATCTGAGAATGCCGTTTTGAAGTGTCACATGGCCAGAGGTGCCGGAGGAAGGCACGGCTATTCGTCTGCTGTTCCTTCCTGGCTTTCCCACTGAGTCACACGACCGCTGTGACAGCAACTCTGAACCACTGCTCTTCCCCTTAGTTCTAATTGTTTCTTTTCCCTCAGCTAATACTTGCTTCTCAGCAATAATTCCTATTTCTATACCCACCCGACTTTTACTTAGTTATTTCTTTTTATTTATTCTTAAAATACAAGGTTTAAAGAAAAATATATATACAGGAAAAATGAAACATGTTCATA
The DNA here is from genome assembly GCF_951640355.1 of Cnephaeus nilssonii. NCBI lineage: Eukaryota > Metazoa > Chordata > Mammalia > Chiroptera > Vespertilionidae > Cnephaeus > Cnephaeus nilssonii. The sequence continues at coordinate 63,269,230 of NC_137086.1, read as the reverse complement.
CATATGCCTAGAGGGGCCAGTATGTGGCAGATTGCTAAAAAATACATTATCAACGTTTTTCTTATCTATTCAATGCCACATTTTCTAAACCACGTAACATAAGAATTTGTGCCAAAGGCTACCTTCATTCCAGGAAGTTTTTCAGAATAAGAAAACCGGGCATAGGATTATAAAGTCCAAACTGCACCCGTTCCTAAGGAGAGTGCTGGCCTGCTAACGGAAAAGAAGTAATATCTGGGGCAATGCCCAGCCATTGCCCAGAACAGTCTATTACCCGTGGCACAAACCTCCTTGAACCAATGCCAAGCCCTTTCCCGGTATCCCTGTCCTGGTCCACATGCCTGCTATTCATTTCAAGGCCACACCCTCAGACTCTCTTATAAAAGCCGAGTCTTTTCTGACTTGACCAACCATCCCAGATACAGTACCTGCAAAACAGGTAAGTGGGAGCTGAGAGGAGGTGAGAGCCATGGCAGGGGTTTACCTCACACATTTGGGGAAAGGCTATAGGAGGATTCTGGTCTTCCAAGAACATCAGTCTTAGGGGTAAGGGGGTGTAGAGATTCTCCAATTATTTCCAGAATCATAAAAGGGGATAGATGTCACCAAGATCAATTTATTCCTAGGCGGGTTGTCAAAGGAAAAGACAAGAGGGAGAACAGAGGGGTCCCTACATGCCCTCTCTCTGACCACACTTCTTGAATGATCTCTGATTGCTTCTTCAAGTCACAGGTATTGTACACGCTGCCTGCCATGGCCCTGCCCAGCGTGTCCTGGGTGCTGCTCTCCTGCCTGATGCTCCTATCTCAGGTGCAAGGTGAGCTTTCTCCACCTCCAGCACTGGGTTCCCTGGGAATGCTCAGGGCCAAGAAGTGGAGGAAGCCTCCTGTGAGGCATGTGGCAATGGTGAGGTACCTCCTCACACAGTGAAACTGCCTGCCATTCCTCCATCGTCACTCCTTCCTTCAGCGTAACTCATGGTGGGGGGCGCCACGGTGGTCCATTAACAGTGGAATGAGATGGTTCCCATTTTGTGAGTGGACTTGGGCAGGATGAAGAGAGAAAGCCGGAAGGGTCAGTGGTGAGAGAAGCAGGAAAATGATTGGAGGACTTGGTGTGAGAACGTCAGTGCAGAGGGGGGAAGTGTTGGACTTTTGAATCAAGGGGGAGGGTAGAACAAAAAGGGATGCTTCTTCATTTAATGGGGCTAGTTCAAGATCAAGAAATCCTGAAAGTGCTGGAAATGATGAGAGATAGGCAAGAGTTTGGTGTTCATGCCCCCAAGAACTGGCTCACAAATATTCCCACAGTCAGTCCCAACACCCATCCCCACACTTGGTTTCACTCCATTCCTCTCTCTTACCTCCATCCACCCCAGGTGAAGAGTCCAAGAAGGAACTTCACTCTCCACGGAGCAACTGTCCCGAAGGCTCCTATTCCCATCGCTTCTACTGCTATGCTTTGTTTATGACACCAAAATCCTGGGCTGACGCAGATGTGAGTAGGTGTATTTACAGGTAGAAGTATTACATTAGGGACGGGAGGGAGAGGGGATGGTCTCCATTTTCCAGACTTTTTTGAGGGTGAGAATGAGCACCCTCATCTTTTACACACACACCTCTTCTTACCCCTCAGCCCTGCCCTACCCCCAGTGACGTCTCAGCCTCCTCCTCAGTCTGTCTCTTCCCCACACAGATTGCCTGCCAGAAGCGACCCTCGGGGTTCCTTGCATCTGTGCTCAGTCCATCTGAGGCATCCTTCTTGGCTTCTGTGGTCAAGAGCAATTCGAACACCTGCCCAGACGTCTGGATTGGGATTCATGATCCCACACAGGTACGATGACATCTCCTGCCTGTTATCTCTGAAGCTGCTGTGGCCATTCAGGCCCACTCCCTGTCCCTGTGCCTGCCCAGAGAACTCCAGAGCTCAGAGATCTGCAGGGACATTTGGTGGGGAAGGGAGGACCTGGAGGCCAGGTGAAGAGTTGAGTTCTATGAAGGTCAATAGTCTCCAGCTGAAGTTAATCTGCCTCTTGTCCAGATTTGTATACAATTCAGACATGACACCCTGTAATTCAGTTCTCTGAGCTTCAGCGAGGAATCCTACATGAAAATGAGATGCATTTTTCCTTGTAGAATAGCTATTGCCTTTGAGATTCAGGGTGTAATTATAAATTCACTGCCAATTGTTGTTCAGCCGGTAACATGTTACTCTGAGTGGTTCCATTGGTCTTTATGATTATTGACTTTTGGACTTACCAATAGGAGCAAGGAATTAGGAAAGAGGAAAGCTCCGTGACAACATATGGAATAGCAGACCAAATTCCATGATCCTGAGGAGGGGACCAGGTGTTCACCTGAGGGGATCATGCATAAAGAACTCTAATGACCACTCAACCTTACCTGGCTCCATCCTCTCCTCTGTAGGGCTATGAGCCCAATGCAGGTGGATGGGAGTGGAGTAATAATGATGTGTTGAATTACGTTGCCTGGGAGAAAAATCCTACCACTTCAAACTACTGCGGGAGCCTGTCACGAAACTCAGGTAAGAAAGAGAAGAGCTACCTTCTGGCCAACCTTTCCATCCCCTCGTCCCCCGTTTCTGGGCCTAACCTTCAGGGAATTCTCCTGAACCAGAAAATGCAGTGTTGGTTTGTCTTCTCCCATCTCCTTTCATCTCTCCTTTCTGTGAGTTTCCTTCCCCTGGAGAGGGTCACTGGTGATGATGAGGGCAGGGCTTTGAATCCTAGGCCAGAGTCTGGGATGTCTTTCCTTTGAGCTCCGAGCCCCACCAGCACCATTCACCTTAGCTCTTCTCTCTCTCCAGGATATCTGAAATGGAAAGAAAATAACTGTCTTCAGAAGTTACCCTATATCTGCAAGTTCAGGAATTAGGTGAGTCCAGCGGGTGTGGCCCAGCGGTTAAGCATCGATCTATGAACCAGGAGGTCACAGTTAGATTCCCCATCGGGACACATGCCCAGGTTGCGGGCTCCATCCCTGGTGTGGGGTATGTAGGAGACAGCCAATCAATGCTTCTCTCTCATCATTGCTGTTTCTATCTCTCTTTCCCTCTCCCTTCCTCTCTGAAATCAATTTAAAAAAAAAAAGAATTAGGTCAGGTGGGAGCCAGCGGCCTGAGTTTGGGATGCAGCTCCTCGTGGGACCAAGTGAGGACCCACCAGAAAGGAATATTTTTTGCACACCCTCAACCCGGACCTCTTCTTTTTTACCTTCCCTCCTCCTCACCCACATTTCAGGCTTCCTTGTGTCCAATGGCCTGAAGTCCCAGACAGTAGAAATAAATATTTTACTCAATACTTGTGCATTTTTGTGTTCCAGTCTCATAGCAAGACTGAGGAATCAGTGGGTATGGGAGAAAATCTAGGTGCTGCCCTTGTTCCGTTTCATTCAGGCCCCTGGGACAGTGACTACAGGGAAGTCCCCACCAGCATATTTGTGATGAGTATGTAGGCCCTGCTCACATAGGATTCACATGCCCTCTACTGCACCGCCTCCTGATGGTGTGGCACCAGCAGCATGGTGGGTTACTGTTAGCCTCTGAGGCTACTGTAACAGCACTTCTGACATTACTGGCCAGGGGATTGGTTGTTCTCTTTAATTTTCAATCTAAATTGGACCATAGCTTTTATAAAATATTAACTACTTGGACTGTGGTAACAGCTGAAATGTAGAGCATTAGAAGTTACTCTTCGTGAAGAAAAAAGTCTGAACAATTTGAAAACCAACAACTTTTCCTGCACTCATCACCCTGATACCTGCCGAGGCTCCAGAGCACAGGGCCTTCTCATTTCTGTGGGAGCCGGAGCTGCTGGAGCCTTGAGCTCTTAGGAACGTGAAATGGTAATTGTGACAAATTGCGGAATGCTGAGTGTGGATGGGGTTAAGAGTGAGAAACTGCAGGAGGCTGCGGTCTTAGGGAGGTTGCTACTCTTTTGTGGGTTATACTTCTGGAACCCCACCAGATTCTTGTGATGAAGAGAAAAATAACCATTTTTAATCTGTCCAGATAAAGACACCACAACGGAAGAAAACTGCATGTTGATGACCTTGATAATTACAGATGTAAAAATCTTCAACAAAATGTTACCAAACCGATTTCACCAGAACATTAACAGGGTCATACACCATGACCAAGTGGGAATTATTTCTGGGATGCTAGGAAGGGTCAACATATTGCAAATCAATCAATGTAATATACCACATAAATAGAATAAAGGCCAAAAATTCCTCGGTCATATCAATAGATGAAGAAAAAGCTCCTAGAATCTATGGCACAACATCACACCTGTAGTTAACAAATAATGTGTTGTGCACTTAAACATGTTAAGAGGGTAGATCTCATGTTAAGTTTGTTAACACAAAAAGAAAAACCCATAAACAAATAGTAGAACACAAGGAAACTCTCAGAGGTGATGGAACAATCTAATAACTTGGATGTGGTGATAGCAACGTAAGTGTTTACATACATCCAAACTCCAAAATTATATACATTTATTATGTGCATTTTGGTATACCAGTTATACCTCCATAAATCTGGGGGGAAAGGAACATAATACTCAGAAACTAGGACATCCCTTGTACCTTGGTCTTGGTTCTAATGTCATTCTCCAATAAAAGGAACAAGAGCTTCTTGTAGAAATGGTTGAACCTAAGACAGAAGGTAATATCCTATATAATAAGCCTATATAATAAAGAGGTAATATGCAAATTGACCCTCACGCCCTCGCACAAGATGGCCGCCCGCATGTGTTCAAAGATAGCCACCACAAGATGGCCAGCAGGGTAGGGCAGTTGGGGGCGCCTGGGCCAGCAGGGGAGGGCAGTTGGGGGTGATCGGGCTGGCAGGGGAGGGCAGTTGGGGGCAATCGGGCCGGCAGGGGAGCCGTTAGGCGTCGATCAGGCTGGCCGAGGAGTGGTTAGGGGGTGATTAGGCTGTCAGGCAGGTGAGCAGTTGGGAGCCAGCAGTCCCGGATTGTGAGAGGAATGTCCGACTGCCGGTTTAGGCCCAATCCCACAGGGTATCCCCTGAGGGGTCCCAGATTGGAGAGGGTGCATGTTGGGCTGAGGGACACCCCCCCTCAGTGTGCGAATGCACAAATTTCATGCACCGGTCCTCTAGTATAAAATAAAAGCAGAGCATCTTAGTGTGCCAGAAAGTAAGAAAGTAAGGAAATGTAAAAATAAAAACCTATTATTGGGGTTGTGTCAATGGAACAGAGGACCCAACTGAAACACTCCCTAGGACCAAAGCTGGGAGTAATTCAGCAACAAAAGAAATCAAATAGTATTGGACTGTAACTCAAAGTATAATGCAAATATCCATGAATCAATTAGGATAGAATTACTTATATGTTAATACTAGAGGCCCGTTGCACACAGATTCGTGCAATAGGCCTTCCGTCCCCTGGCTGCTGGCACCAGTTTTCCTCCGGGACCCGGGACCCAGGACCCAGGCCTTCACTCTGGCCACTGCCTTCTGTCTTCGCTCCAGCTGGAGTCTTCACTCGGGCCGGAGCCTTCAGTCTTTGCTCCAGCCAGAGCGCCACTCCTGTAGCTCCCTCTGACTCCCGCCCTCCCCCTCATAGCAGGCATCCCACCTGCTCGGCCGCTCTGTGCCTGCATGAGTGCTGCCCAGAGACCCAGAGCGGCTGGGGGACAGGGCCGCCACCATCTTTGTCAGGTTAATTTGCATACTCACTCCTGATTAGCTGGTGGGTGTCGTGAAGTGATGGTCAATTTAAATATTTCTCTTTTATTAGTGTAGACTAGAGGCCTGGTGCATAAAATTCATGTACGGGGGTGTGTGTCCCTCAGCCCAGCCTGCACCCTCTCCAATCTGGGACCCCTCGAAGGATGTCCGACTACCAGGATCGGGCCTAAATGGGCAGTCGGACATCCTTCTCACAATCCAGGACTGCTGGCTCCCAACTGCTCGCCTGTCTGCCTTCCTGATTGCCCCTAACCACTTCTGCCTGCCAGCCTGATCACCCCCTAACCACTCCCCTGCCAGCCTGATTGATGCCTAATTGCTCCCCTGCCAGCCTGATTGCCCCTAAATGCCCTCCCCTGTAGGCCTGGTCACCCCTAACTGCCCTCCCCTGAAGGCCTGGTCACCCCTAACTGCCCTCCCTTGCAGGCCTGGTCCCCCACAACTGCCCTTCCCTGCAGGCCCGGTCGCCCCCAACTTCCCTCTTCTGCCAGCCTGGTCACCCCTAACTTCCCTCCCCCTGCAGGCTTGATCGCCCCCAACTGCCCTCCCTTGTAGGCCTGGTCCCTCCCAACTGCCCTCCCCTGCTGGTCATCTTGTGACGGCCATCTTGTGTGTTGGACTGATGATCAATTTGCACATTACTCTTTTATTAGATAGGATAGTATTAATATTTATTTATGACAATATTTATAATAATATATAATATTATATTAATCTATTAATATGTATGCAAAGACCAGTATTTCATGCAGAAAAAATTCCAAATAATTTATGGAGCTCCTCCACATTCAGATAATTCTGTAAATCTAAAACTATTCTAAAAGTTAGTCTTTTTTAAAAAGGAATGACTAAAAACAAAATATAAAACAAAAAAGTATATATATTACAAACTCATTTTTAGAAATTTAAATGCCATAGACAAAACTCATCTATCAAATTGTTACAAAATTTTCTAAAATCTTGTTTCTGCTTTTCATCTTTACCTCACCATAGACAAGACAATAACAATTTGAGAACCACACCATTAGCTCTTTATCCCTGTGGTTGCTGATTGGAATTACTTTCCTGAGTACGCGTAAAGAAAGGGTCTCAGTGGGTTTCCTGTGCTGGGGCCTGGAAACATTCTGGCCTCAATCAAGACGGCACTTGGGAAGTCTTAACATCTGGCAGGATTTCTATAAATAGTTATTGAATGAATAAAAAATTGAATACGTGATATTTCACTTGAAAAGCACCACATATGCAAGTGAAGAAGGAGAATTTTAATGAAACAAAATATTTTTAGATCATCATACTATCACTACCTCACTGTTGTCACCTTTCCAGCCTCATAAGTGTGTAAAAATAAAGTATTTGGTCAATTCCCTCATCTGAAATGGGGATGGGACCAAAATTTTTCAAATGGGCCTGGAGCAACTCACCATTTTTACCTAGGTAGGGTTGCCAGATAAAATACAGGACTCCTAGCTGAAGTTGAATGTCTAATAACAAATAGGCTGTTAGTAAAGTATAAACCAAAGATTACATCGTTGCTCATTCTGGCAGATATTGCATATTTGCAAATGCTGTACTACATGTGAGGTTTTCATTCTCAAATAAATAGATGAAAGGAATAGCTAGTCCCTACTGTTCTAAACTGATGTTCGGAAAGTTTCCTGTACTTTTCCAAGATAGGCTGCCTATCTCCAAAGAGAGAGGACCACCAGTTACGTCTGAAACATAACTAGAAGCACATCTAGTCCTTCATGTAGAAAATATCTGTCTATTACCTGTCAAAGTTAGGGACTATTTCCTCTTTATTCTCTAAAATAGTTTGTATGGGATTATGTATATTTTTATGGCAAGAAGTATATTTTGGGGGACTTTGGTAGAAGTTTTCTGAAAACTTTCTTGACCTAAGAGATTTTAAAAAGATATATAGATTAAATTGCTTAATAATTATAGTAGCACTTTCAAACTTGTCTTAATTTCCTCTAAAATAATTAGCAAATTTTCAAATGCAGCCATTAAAAAAAAAAAAAAGCCCATTTAGGAGTTGCACGTTGGAAAAAAAAAATGACAATAGTTCTTGGCACCTGGCAGTCCAGCTCCTTCACTGGCTTTAAGGGGTGACTGAAAAGGACAACCCTCCATCTGCCCGACGTGTGAGTGTGTCTTACAAACGCAGTGTCAATGGTCCTTGCACGGCTCTGGGCTGCGCAAGTGACCACATTCTCTAATACCGAGCAAGTCCAATGAGGGAAGATGGATCTATGGTGTGTTATCCTAATAAGTGAGTCCAGGCAGCTGAAGCAGTCCCAGGCCGTTTCCGTAGCTGAGCAAGCACAGTGCTTCTTTCTCCTTCGGTCCATCGCAGCAAACCCAGGTCTCCGTTAGTCATTGTCTTTAAAGTTTCTTGTATGGGTGGAGGGGTTGGGATTCATTGTGCTTGAAGGAATGAGAAGAGGGCATTGATATATTTTTAAATAAATTGACATATATTTCATAAATATAAGAAAAGAGAAAAAATATCAAATTACTATTCATTCAACTACTTTCTGTTAAAATTTTAAAATTTGATTAGCATTTTAAAAGTGATAGTCTCTAGGAGAGGATCACACCCACAAGAGAGCCAGTAGACAACAGGGAGACATGTCTTTATCCACAGGTAAACTTTACCCCTCTATTGAAGTTGCCCTTGCTCTCATTTCACTCTCATCGAGTCACAACTTTTATAAAAAAACAAAATATGAAGTCGGTGACTTAATAGGAAATAACATCTCCCCAAATAAGGTCCATTTGTCTATTTGGAGTTATCGGCCTTTCATTATCTTGCCAGGAGGGCTAATGGTTTGCGCATGGGTAGGCACCTGAGGCGTTTAGCTGCAAGGTAATTTAAGAGAAGCCAAGTAAAAGGAATTTTGAGCACATCAGTAAGGTTGATATGGGAAGCCGTGGGGTCTTCCCAGAACTGATTCTGATTTTGGAACTCACCTTTCCTCACCATTAGTCTCCTTTGCTGTGGCTTTAACCGAACAATGGCTATCAGTGGAAAAGGAATTGGACCATAAATTGGTAAACCAGATTTTGATTTCTGCTCTACCTCTTCTTAGCTGTGTATGTGTGCTACCCCTCATTATTTAAATGAGACAAACTCAATACTCCTTTTAGACCAGGAAGGTATTGAACACCAGCAGGTATTGAAGCGATTTCCCCAAGCCTCTCCTTCCCATCCAGATTTTCCTTATTACAGCTTTGTTAATGCTTTGTTCCTGTTTTCCACTACTTCCAAGATTGTTGCTCTCAATTAAAACATTGGACTCTATTCCTGCTATCTCCACACTAAGTGTTTTATGTGCTTTCCTAGTTGGATTAAATGGCATATAATGACACTCTTATCTCTAACACTCTGTAGTGTACAACATATAACAAAAAGTGCTGGGCAATGCATTAAATATTAACATTTTGCATTACAGATCCAGGAAGTATTCAACTGGGTAACGATTTGCCTAGTATCATGAGACCATCCCATTAATGACCCTGCACTCACTTGTTCACTTAAACAGATTTAGGAGTTCACCATAAGGTTATATGCTTGATTCAAATCATCATGTTTTTGAAATGACTAGAAACTCAACTATGCCTTCAAGAATAGCACATCACCTCCAGCCCAATACGGCACAATGCTGAGCACGGGAACTCAAGTGCAAACATGTCCTAGTTCCCTCGATTTGCTCATATAAACCATTGTTGACTCCCATCTTGAGCTTTTATATTGGGTGACCTTCAATCCCAGTACCTTCTGCCATTTTGCTTAATGTGTGACTTTGGTCTTCCTAGGGCTTTCCTTTCCTCTTCTGGATTTGTCTCTGCTTCCCTGCTGTGTCAATTAGGGTACTTTTCGCTATCACAGAATATCCAACCATAGGCAGTTTCAATAACACAAAGGTGTGTTTATTCACTTAAGAATTGGGGCAACAGGATTTTTCAGGGTTGACCAGAAGCCCAGAGACGACAAGGCTCTAGGTTGACATCTGCCTGGTTGTCTTGACCTTTCTTTCCCTCATTGACACAAAATAACCACAGTACCCTGGGCATCACCTGACAATTTCCAATGCAGTGAACAAGGGAAGAGGAGGGAAAAAAGACTTCCTTCTCAGATTTCATACACTCTTTCTTATTATGGAGAAACATTTTTTCCTCATAACATTATGGTTGACTAGAAGCCCAGTGCACGAAATTCGTGCACGGCGGGGGGGGGGGGGGTTTGTCCCTCAGCCCAGCCTGTACCCTCTCCAATCTGGGACTCCTGGAGGGCAGTCAGACATCCCTCTCACAATCCAGGACTGCTGGCTCCCAACTGCTCGCCTGCCTGCCTTCCTGATTGCCCCTAACCGCTTCTGCCTGCCAGCCTGATCACCCCCTAACCACTCCGCTGCCAGCCTGGTTGATGCTTAACTGCTCCCCTGCCAGCCTGTTTGCCCCCAACTTCCCTCCTCTGCCGGCCTGGTCACCCCTAACTGCCCTCTCCTGCAGGGTTGATCACCTCCAACTGCCCTCCCTTGCAAGCCTGGTCCCTCTCAACTGCCCTCCCTTGCATGCCGGGTGCCTCCCAACTGCCCTCTCCTGCTGGCCATCTTGTGGTGGCCATCTTGTGTCCACATGGGGGAAGGATCTTTAACCACATGGGGGCAGCTATATTGTGTGTTGCAGTGATGATCAATCTGCATATTACTCTTTTATTAGATAAGATAGAGGCCTGGTGCACGGGTGGGGCCAGCTGGTTTGCCCTGAAGGGTGTCCTGGATCAGGGTGGGGTTCCCTTGGGGCATGGGGCGGCCTGAGCGAGGGGCCTGTGGTGGTTTGCAGGCTGGCCACGCCCCTTGGCAACCCAAGGGGAGGCCCTGGTATCTGGAATTTATTTTCCTTCTACAGTTGAAACTTTGTAGCCTGGAGCGGAGCCAAGCCTGCTGCTCCCTCCGGGGCGGTAGCCATCTTTGTGGCAGTTAATTCACCTTCTACAATTGAAACTTTGTAGCCTTAAGCGGGTGAGCCCAGCCAGGGTGTGCGGAAAGCTTTGCTTCCCCTGTTGCTACCGGCAACCCTGGCCTGCTCTCTCAAGCTCCATTCTGCCGCCATTTGTTTGAATTTGTTTACCTTCTATAATTGAAACTTTGTAGCTTGAGTGGAGGCTTAGGCCTGCAACGGCTATGGAAAGCTTGGCTTGCTCTGTTACCTGGGAAACCTTGCTCACTGTGGCTGTAGCCATCTTGGATTGGGGTTAATTTGCATACTCGCCCTGATTGGCTGATGGGCGTGGCTTGCTTGGTGGGCGTGGCTTATGTAGCGGAGTGATGGTTAATTTGCATATTACCATTTTATTAGAGAGGATATAATCTTACATCTCATTGGCCAAAGTTGGGTTGCAGTTCTATTCTCTAGTCAACCACTAGAAAGGGATTGAGACTGCCATGATTTACTTTCAATCAGGATTTATTTCTTGGGACTGGATTTATTGCCTTTCATAAAAAATCAGGGTTTTGTTAGCAGAATTTTAAAGGAATAGCTCTTGTCAAGTCAATCAACATTGTCTACTATATGATCACGAGGATAATTTGCTAAATTCATAGTCATTATTTATGACCATTTTCTGTCTTGAACCATTTTATAAATTTATTCCACCTGATGAATTCTCATGAACCTTTCCATCTAGAAGTCTAGAACAGAGGTAGACAGTCAGTCTCTATCCGTCCTCTCCCTATATCCATTCAGTCCCACTGAACCCTCCATAATTTAATGCCTTCCAGGCAATCAGGACTCTACTTCTATTGACACAGTTGATAAAAAATGTTCTTGTTGGACTTGTGTGCATGCATACGAGCCTAACCAATGGTTAAGGACAACAGGGGGGTGGGGGCATCCGTGGGGAGGGGTGTGGGATGGGAATGGGGGGATGAGGACAAATATGTGACACCTTAATAATAAAGAAATTAAAAAGAAAAAAGAAAAAAATGTTCTTGTTGTCTATTACTTTTAATCTCTTATTTTCTCTCACTAAAAACTACTCTCCCTCAATTTGAGAGAGAAGGTGGAGGTACTACAATTTGTATGAGCACCCAATTTTTAAAAGCTTGTACAAGAAACTTTGTTATATCTAATATCTGAATTCCCCATAATTTCCTCTTCTAGTGTCCATACTCCTATTGGGTTGCTGACAGCTCAAAGGTACCTTGAGATAGGGTACAGGCTTCTTTTAGGTTGCCTTAGCTGTTTGGATATAAAATGCTGACATGCATTCTAACTCACAAATGTAAAATGAGATGTTTTTGGAAAGACACAGTTTATCTCAATGTACCCAAGATTAGGGCATATAGCTGAGTCTCATGAAGGACTAGGGAAAGGAAGAACAAATCCAGAAAGTGAGATTATTCTTTCCTTCCTGTATAATTTTGTTGCTTATATGTGCTTTGGAAATACTAATTTAATAGTTAAATTAAGAAAAGGCAGCCTGCCCTGGATGGTTTTGTTAGGTGGTTAGAGTTTCAGCCCATTGACCGAAGGGTCATGAGTTCAATTCCAGGTCAAGGGCAGGTACCTCAGTTGCAGGCTGCATCCCTGACCCAAGTCAGGGAGCATGCAGGAGGAACCAATCCATGTGTCTCTGTCACATCAATGTTTCTCTCTCTCCCCCTCCCTGCCTTCCACTCTCTCTAACATCCTCGGGTGAGGATTAGTTGTGGGCTCGACCCCCAGATCAATGTTTCTCTCTCATCAATGTATCTCGCTATCCCTCTCCCTTCCTCTCTCTAAAATCAATAAAAATATATTGGGAAAAAAGAAAACACTAAGTTATGCAAAGCTAAGCAAATTTCCTTACTGCATGGATTTTCCAAGTCTGTGTAAGCAAATGTGTGAAATTCAAAGAAGGGAATAGGGTGGGCAGCTTATCAGGCATTTGGCTACACGTTTTTGTGTGCGTATTTTTGTATCTCTCTTTGGGAGAAATACCTATTAATAGATTGCAAGGTAAATTCAGTTTTAATAATAATCTAAAACACTGTTTTTCAAAACATGGGTTGAAATTTTTAGCCATTCAAATAGGTGTGTAGTGACATCTCATTGTGATTTTAATCTGCCTCTCTCCAATAATGAATGATGTTGACAATGTTTTCATGTGCAAATTTACCTCTGTGTATCCTTTTTGGTGAAATCTTTTGCCCACTTTGTATTAAATTGTTTGTCTTGTTATGGGGATAAAGAGTTCTTTATGTATTTTAGATAAAATTACTTCTTTAGAAATATTTGGAGATATTTTCTTATGAAAAGGCAGTGTCCCATGAAGAGCAAAAACTTTCATTTTGATCATGTTCAACTTTATCCATTTATTCTCTAATATACTAGTAGTTTATAAATTTTTTTAAAAAAAATCTTTGGTTAACTCAAGGTCACAAAATTATCTCTTATATTTTCTTTTCCAAGTATTATAATATTACATTATATATTTAGATCTACAATCCATTTTTAACTTCATTTTTAGTAAGATGTCAAGGCTAATTTATTTTGCATATGGAAATCAAATTGTTTCTGCACCATTTCTTAAAAGACTATCCATTGAATAGCCTTTTTTAAAACTATTTTTCCTAGCTTTATTGAGGTATAATCGACAAATAAAAATTGTATATATTTAAAATGTACAGCATGACATTTCAATAAAATTGGAAGGAACCCAAGATAGAATGCAAATGACACCAAATGAATTTAACTTTTTCACAGTGAATCACACAACCATACCGACTGAAGAGGTTGGAAAAAATAAGCTGATTTAAGTAACTTTGGAAAACAATATTTTGGACTGGATAGTTATAAAGGCTAAAGACAAAAATTCTACATACTGTACTCTAGTAGGTAAGTTCAATTCTCACAAAAATACAGGATAGCAATGTGAAACAAAGGTACATGTACTAGTATACTAGAGTTGGATAAATATATGCAACAGAAAAGAACTCCCTTCTTCTCTCCAGTCTTCCTAGTATTGACCTGGCATTCTTAGTGAGAAGGGCATACTCCAGGCTTTGATATTCTAAATAAGATCTTGGGCATACTTGGGAGCCTGTTAGAAATGCAGAGTCTTGGGTCCAACTGAATCATAATGTTCATTTAAACAAGATTTCCAAGTGACTTAAGTGCATATTGAAGTTTGAGAAGCATTGTTCTAGAGGACTAACATTTTGGTGAGATAAATTGACCCCTGCTGCATGACATCAGGCTGTGGACCAGGCGGGGAAGCATCTCTTGGGGATGGACCGTGGTCTGGGCTTTCAGATTCAAGAGGGTCCACATCTCAGGGTAATTAATCTTCCTTTTTCTACCCTTCTCACCTCCTCATAAAGTCTTTTAAACATAGCCTGGTCCCGGCTAGTACTGGGGTCACTTAAGAAGAGGTCTCTGCTGATTGCCATGAGACCACACAGCAGACAACAGCAGGGACCCCCTTTCTCTGCTGTCAGCTCAGGTGCCACTGTGGGCTGCAGGCCTTGGCTGGGGCCCTGTCATCTCCTAAGCCAGCAATGGCACAATGAGTCTTTCTGATGCTTTGAATGTCTTGACTTCCCCTATGTCGCCAATCAGAGAAAATTGTGTTTAAATGGCATCTGTGCTTAGACGAGCCCTCTTCAGTCATAACCCAGAAATCTCACTTTTTATTCACTCACAGCCAACTGAACAGTCACCTGATCGTATCTTCAGGAATCCCTTTTGCCATATAACATTACATAATTTAGGTGTTGATATCTCATTATGTTACAGGTTTATTCACACTCAAGGGGGATCCTATCTAATAAAAGAGTAATATGCAAATTGACCATCACTCCAACACACAAGATGGCTGCCCCCATGTGGTCACAGATGGCTTCCCCCATGTGGACACAAGATGGCTGTCACCAGATGGCCAGCAGGGGAGGGCAGTTAGGGGTGACCAGGCCGGCAGAGGAGGGAAGTTGGGGGCAACTGGGCCTGCAGGGAAGGGCAGTTGGGTGGGACCCAGGCCTGCAGGGGAGAGCAGTTAGGGAGGACCAGGCCTGCAGGGGAGGGCAGTTAGGGAGGACCAGGCCTGCAGGGGAGGGCAGTTAGGGGCAAACAGGCTGTCAGGGGAGCAGTTAGGCATCAATCAGGCTGGCAGGGGAGTGGTTAGGGGGTGTTCAGACTGGTAGGCAGAAGCGGTTAGGGGCAATCAGGAAGGCAGGCAGGCGAGCAGTTGGGAGCCAGCAGTCCTGGATCGTGAGAGGGATGTCCAACTGCCTGTTTAGGCCTGATTCTACTGGGATCAGGCTGGGCTGAGGGACACCCCCCTGTGCACGAATTTCGTGCACCGGGCCTCTAGTATTATATAAGATCAAGGGTCATTGGAGTCATTACAACTCCTCATAGCCTGAGCTTTCCTGCCACTCGTGCTTCCCTGCGGCAGACCTACCTCACTCAACCTTGTATAATGGATATGATGTCCCTATTCTTACATGAAAGCACCTGAAGGACTTAAGACCTGAGAAATTTCCTCTGTGACTTGGCATGTACTTGCCCCGTCACCATTCTCCTCTACTCTCCCATTCAGCCCCCACCTATACAGGACTTCAGCCCCTCGCTGTTTCTCTCTACTCCTATGTCCCATGAGGGGACATAGATGGGCCCACACAGGTGCCTTCACATGCCGTGGGTTAGGTTGTAGAAAAGGAATATGCCCTATGATAATGCTACAGGAATGCAGGAAACCCTAATCTCTAATGTGTGGTAAGCAAGTCTACCCTTTGCTTCAGCGGGAGACGTCTTTATTGCCTTAGAGAATAAGCAAGCCTGTCTTCCTTCACTCTGAGGAAGCACTGTCTCTACTTCCAAACCTGTAAACAAGCCTATCCCTTGCTCTGGAGGGAGATGCCATGTCCGTTTGTAAAAGCTCGGAGCCTCTATTTGCAAGAAGTGCCCAAACATCAGGACTACGTGGTGCGTTGTTTCTTAGGTTTCTCTGAATATTCCCTTCTTCCTCAATAAAACAAGAAGATCCTTTCACTAGTGAGATTAAATGTCTTTAGAAAAAGATGCTTCCTATGGGCTTCAGAGTCTGGGTAAGGGTCTGTGGGAAGCTGGCAGCAGAGAGATGCTGAGCATTGGACAATCTTCGAAAGGACAGAATTTAAGTTGGTCCAAAGGTTGTGGGCTATTGTGAAGCTGAATGGATGGATTTGAAGAATAAATGCGCACAACGCGTTATACAACTAGAAAACAGTCGTCATCCCCATGATGCATTCTGAGTAGCACCCAAGATATTACACGCGTTTCTGCAGACAGCATCTCTGGTTAACATTTTCTTGATAGAACACCTCTTGGTTTAACTAACACCATTGTATTTGTGTATTCCTCAGTGCAATGTTTTTCAGCCAAAGTTTATGCAAGAAAAATTTACATATGCATTTCCAAATCTTCACATAAATATTTTAGGAAAATTATAAATGGGATAAGTCTCAAGTTACATTTCAAACACAATTGCTAAAATATCCGAATTACATGTTCTTTAAAAAGAATACTAAGGGTCAACAGAGGGGACAGATGTTCTGGTGCACAGGGAGGCATAATGGGTCATGGCAATTCATACAAATAAATAAAAAAAAAAAGGCTTGAACACACTCATTAATTGTCTGCCAATCAGGAAGTGAAATTTTTAAAAAATTTCTATTGGAACATAACGGTTTCCTACTTATATATGACTAGAGGCCCAGTGCATGATTGAATCATGCACGTGTAGGGTCCCCTACACGCTTTTGCTTTTGATCACGGGGAGCTGGGTGGAGGCTTCTGAAAGGCCTGGTGTCTGAGCGGAAAGGCATCCAGCTGCCACGCTTTTGCTTTTGATCGCGGGGAGTTGGGTGCCTCTCTGCTGGTGCACCAGGCCTTTCAGAAGCCTCCAGCGCGGCGGAGGCTTCTGAAAGGCCTGGTGTCTGAGCGGACAGGCATCCAGCTGCCACGCTTTCACTTTCGATCGCTGGTGCACCAGGCCTTTCAGAAGCCTCCGGCGTGGCGGAGGCTTCTGAAAGGCCTGGTGCTTGAGCGGAAAGGCATCCAGCTGCCACACTTTTGCTTTTGATTGCAGGGAGCTGGGTGCCTGAGCGGACAGGCACCCAGCTCCCACGCTTTTGATGGTCCGTGGCCGCTGAGGGGGGCTACCCTGCTGTTGAGAGGCGCAGGGGGCGGGACTCCCACCCCCTGTGCCTCTCAATGGCCGCTGAGGGGGGCTGCCGCGGACACCTGGCTACCCTGCCATTGAGAGGCGCAGCTGGGTGTCCCCGCAGGCCCCCTCAGTGGCCCCGGATCTGGCCTCGATCTGGCCGTTGAGAGTCGCAGGGGGCGGGAGTCCCGCCCCCCTCAGTGGCAGTGGATCCGTGCCTCTCAATGGCTGGATAGGCCACCCCGAGTCCCGCCCCCCAGCCTCCCACTGCCCAATCGTGGGCGTAGCGGAGTGATGGTAATTTACATTTTACTCTATTATTAGATAGGATGTGTAAGTGTTTTTAGATAATTGATTGTGGGGCTCGAATGGAAACCTACTTTATTTTTTAAATTTTAAAATAATGGGATATAAGTTCACAGGTAGAATTGTTACACTGAAGTCAGATTTTTAGGAAATAGAGTTGGGGTTGATTGGAAGAATTATTATCTTTTTTAAAAATCATCCTACCTGGTACCATCAGATTTTACATAGGTAAGTACTGGTCATTTTCATGAGTTTGGGAGGAAAGAAAGAATCAGGAGATGAAATGGGCTGTCAGCAGGAGGAATGGTCTGTGTACTCTTTTTATTTCCCCCTTAGTAATGTTTTATGTTTTTCTTTTCTTTTTTTAAATTAAATCTTTATTGTTGAAAGTATTACATATATCCCCCTTTTTCCCTAATTGAACTCTTCTAGCCCACCCACTCTCCTGCCCCAGGCCTTCACCACCCTAATGTCTGTGTCCATGGGTTATGCATATATGCATACAAGTTCTTTGGTTGATCTCTTCCCACCCACCCACCACCTTCCCTCTGAGATTCTACAATCTGTTTCATGCTTTCATGTCTCTGGATCCTCTCTGTTCACCAGTTTATTTTGTTCATTACATTCCACATGTGAGTGAGATCATGTGATACTTGTCTTTCTCTGACTGGTTTATTTCACTTAGGATAATACTCTCCAGGTCCCTCCATGCTGTCTCAAAGGGTAAGAGATCCTTCTTTTTTACTGCTGCATAATATTCCATTGTGTAAATGTACCACAGCTTTTTTATTCACTCATCTACTGATGGGCACTTGGGCTGTTTCCAGATCTTAGTTATTATAAATTATGTTGTTATGAACATAGGGGTGCATACATTCTTTCTGATTAGTGTATTGGGTTTCTTAGGATATATTCCTAGAAGTGGGATCACTGGGTCAAATGGCAAGTTTCATATTTGATTTTTTTATGAAACTCCATACTGTTTTCCATAATGACTGCACCAGTCTGCATTCCCACCAGCAGTGTACTAAGGTTCCCTTTCTCCACATCCTCACCAGCACTTGTCGTTTGTTGATTTGTTGATGATAGACATTCTGACAGGTGTGAAGTGATACCTCATTGTTGTTTTAATTTGCATCTCTCCCCGCCTCCTCTCCCCCAACCCCCCCACCAGAGAGCTGCCCCTGCATGGTTCCCCCTCTCCCGGCCTCCCCGCCTCCTCCTTCCCTCACTTCCTCAGCACCCCACTGCTGCTGCTGGTCACCCACCATGTTCCGCACTGCCCCCTGGTGGTCAGCACACCTCATAGTGAGCGATTGAACTCCCGGTCTCCCTGTCAAACTCCCAAGGGAACAATTTGTATATTAGCCTTTTATTATATAGGATAGTTTTGGCTCTGTAGACAATACCATCCTGGTCATAGCTACTCAACTCTGCCATTGTAACATGAAAGCAGCCAAAGACAATTTATAAATGAAAGTACATGTCTGAGTCCTACTCAAATATTATGGGCACTGGAATTTTAATTTCATATTATCTTTATGTATGACAAAATATTCTTTTTATTGTTTTCTAACTTTTAAAAACTGTATAAAAATTATTCTTATCACATGGGTCATATGAAAACAAGCAATAGGCCAGATTTCGCCCACCCACCATAATTTGCTGGTACCTGGTATCCTATATAATAATGAGGTAGTATGCAAATTAATCCTCATGCCGTCACAAGATGGCTGTGCCCACAGCAGAGTCGGGGTTCCTGTAATGAGTGATCACCAGGGAACTGAGTCTGCGTGGCACCGGGCCAGGGCAGGGGACCTGAGGCCGTGCCCCTTCCCCCCCCCCCCCCCCCCGCGGCGGGGCTTGATGGGGGACCTCAAGGCACAACCCTTGCCCTGCCACCAGGCCAGGGGACATCAGGTTTCACCCCCCGCCCCAGCACCCCCTGCCCTGGCGCCAGGCTGGGGGACCTCAGGCCATGCCCCCCGCCCTGGCGCCAGGCCAGGGGACCTGAGGCTGCGCCCCCTGCCCAGCGGGGATTGCTGGGGGACCTGAGGCTGTGCCCCCCGCCTGGCGGGGCTTGATGGGGGTGGGTCTGGAACTCACCCAATGGGGGTGGGGCCAGCTGGGTCTGGGTCTGGGTCTTGCACAATTTCGAGGCACACGCAGGTGGGCGGGACTTGACTCTGGGTCCCATGGTGTGCCCCAGACTCTCACAGGAGGAAGATTTTCATATACATTTTACTAATTTTCTTTCATCTCTGACACTTCTATTATAGAGAAAGGGTAAATAGCAACATTAAAATATTTCCTCTAATTAATTCCCCTTTAATGTGCATGAATTTTGAATGAGTGTATATAAATGTGTGTGTGTGTGTGTGTGTGTGTGTGTGTGTGTGTGTGTGTGTGACTGTGAATGTCAATGTGTATGAATGGTTGTGAATGGGTGTATATGAATGTGCGTGCCCTGGGAAGGCAGTTCTTTCATTGTAACCTCAAGGCCTTAAATGTAGGCCTTTGGTCTCCTCTTCAGATGAAGTTAAACAGTCACAGCGAGACCTGGACAGCCTTGAACAGGATGCCATCCACTCCTAACACGTGTCCGATAGTGGACACATCACAACACAGCCTGTGAGGCAGTACTTTAGAAAGTAAATTCTCCAGTTTTCTGTGGTAGCACAGTTATCACATGGAATCCGTTATTTGGGGCTCAAATCTTTATGAATGTAAACACTGACATCAGCCACCATTTGAAGCCCTGCTGGCCCCTCTCAGCTGGCTCCTGCAGGGGGCTCCGTGGGCAGCTGGTGGTGAGGGTGCTGTGCAGGGTTCCATCCTCAGCGGCAGGCGGCTGTGCATCAGGCGGGTGGCTCCGCTGTCCTCAGAGGTGTGCCCGGCATCGGCCGGCCTGGGTGTGCACCCCTCGGCACCCGCACACACAATGGCGACTCCCCTGGCAGCAACCCTTGCTCTCCCAATAGGCATGTGGAGTCCACAGGAGGGAAGCGAGGCTTGTCCTGCACTGCTCATTGGACCTCACACCCAGGCTCTGCTCATCACTGGGTGTCCAGAGCCCTCTGAGAGCGGAATTCAGGCAGCCTGAGCGCGTCCCACCACGGTTCTGTTTTAAGACCTGGCCTTCTCTTTCTTGTTCTTTTTTGGATTGCTTTATCCCAGTAAATATAGACAATGAAATTTACCATTCGAACCATTTTTCAGTGCACAGTGCAGTGGTGTTGCGAACATTCATACTGTTGTGGGGACATCACCACCGTCATCTCCATCACTCTTCCCACCTTCTCCCACTGAAATCTGTCCCCACTAAAGGACAACTCCCCATCCCACTCCCCCACCGCTGGTACCCTCTCTCCTACCTTCCGTCTCTGCCTGCGATGGCCCTAGGGACCTCCTGTGAGTGGGATCACTCAGTATTTGTTTTCTTGTGAGTGGCTTTTGTACTGAGCACGTCTTCAAGGTCGATCCAGGTTGTAGCATGTGTCACAATGTCCTACCTGTTTTTTAATTGAATCTATTGGGGTATCATTGGTTAATAAAACTGTGTCGGAGTCAGGTGAACAATTCTATAACATGTCATCTGTATATTGTATTGTATTGTATTGTATTGTATTGTATTGTATTGTATTGTATTGTATTGTATTGTATTGTATTGTGTGTTTACCACCCAAGTCAAGCCTTCTTCCACCACCATTTACCCGCCTACACCCTCTTCCAGCTCCCTCGTCCCCTTTCCTCTGATAACCACTGTAATGAGGTCTGTGTTTATGAGTTGTTGTATTTCTTTGCTTAATCCCTTCACCCTTTTCACTCAGCCCCACAACTCTTCCCCTCTGACGGCTGTCAGTCTGTTCTCTATGAGTCTGTTTCTATTTTGTTTGTTAATTTATTTTGTTCATTAGATTCCACATATAAGTGAAATCATATAATATTAGTCTTTTCTGAATGGCTTATTTCACTTACCATAATACTCTCCAGGTCCATCCATGCTGTCACAAATGATAAAATTTCCTTCTTTTATTTTTACAGCGGAGTAGTATTCCATTGTGTCAATGTACAAAAGCATTTTTATCCACTCACGTACTGATGGGCACGTGGGCCACTTCCAAATCTTGGCTATTGTAAATAACGCTGCAATGAACATAGGGGTGCATATATTCTTTCAAACCAGTGTCTCTGGTTTCTTGGGATGTATTCCCAAAAGTGGAATCGCTATGTTATAAGGAAGTTCCGTTTTAATTTTTTGAAGTAACTCCATATTGTTCTCCGCAGTGGCCACACCAAATGCTTTCCCAGATGCAGTGCATGAGTGTTCTCCATTTCTCCACATCTTCGCCAAGACTGTTGTTTATTGATTTGTTGGCGATAGCCATTGTGACAGGAGTGAGGTGATATCTCATTGTGGTTTTAATTTGCATTTCTCTGATGATTAATGACATTGATCATCTTTTCATATATCTATTGGCCATCTATATGTCCTCTTTGGAGAAGTGTCTATTCTAGTCCTTGACCATTTTTTAATTGGAATGATTGTGTTTTTGGTGTTGAGGTTTATAAGTTCTTTATAAATTTTGGATATTAAGCCCTTATCAGATATATGGACAAATATGTTCTCCCATTCATTGGGTTATCTTTTCATTTTGTTGATGGTTGGTTTCCTTTGTTGTGCAAAAACTTTTTAGTTTGATGTAGTCTCATTTGTTTATTTTTTGTTTCCCTTGCCTAAGGAGATATAGCAGAAAAAAATTTGCTACAAGAAATGTCCAAGATTTTACTGCCTATGTTTTTTACTAGAATTTTTATGGTTTTAGTCTAACATTTGTCTTTAATCCATGCTGAGTTTATTGTTGTGTATGGTGTAAGAAGGTGGTCTAGTTTCATTTTTTTCATATAACTGTCCAATTTTCCCAACACAATTTATTGAATAGACTATCTTTACTCCACTGTATGTTCTTGCCTCTTTTGTCCAATATTAATTGACCACAAATGGGTGGGTATCTTTCTGGGCTTTTAATTCTGTGCCATTGATATACATATCTTTTTATGCCAGTACCATGCTGTTTTATTACTATGGCTTGATAGTTTGGTATCAGGTAGCATGATGCCTTCAACTTTGTTCTTCTTTCTCAAGATTGCTATTGTGATTTGTTGTGTTTTTTGTTGTTGTTGTTTTGTGGTTCCATATAAATTTCTGGAATATTCATTGTAGTTCTGTGAAATATGCCATTGGTATCATGATAGGAATTTCATTGAATCTATAGATTGCTTTGGGTAGTATGGACATTTTAATAATGTTAATTTTTCCTATATG
The DNA here is from genome assembly GCF_951640355.1 of Cnephaeus nilssonii. Lineage (NCBI taxonomy): Eukaryota > Metazoa > Chordata > Mammalia > Chiroptera > Vespertilionidae > Cnephaeus > Cnephaeus nilssonii. Next base: position 63,246,674 of record NC_137086.1, on the reverse strand, counting down.
TGAACACTTTATATGCTTTTACTTATTTGTATCTTCTTCAATTTCTTCTTTTTTTGCTGTTGTTAATGCTCACCCAAGGTTATTTTTTTCCATTGCTTTTTTAGAGAGAGTGGAAGAGAGGAAGGGAAGGAGAGAGGGAGAGAGAAAAGAACAGATTTGAGAGACACACTTTGATTGGTTGCCTCCCACATGAGCCCTGACCCAGGCTAGGGATCAAAGCTGCAACCCAGGTGCATGCCCTTGAACAGGAATGGAACTCATGACCCTTTGGTGCGAAAGCTGGTGCTCAAACCACTGACCCACACCAGCCAGGGCTTCGATTTCTGTCTTCAGTGTCTTACAATTTTCTGAGTACAGGTCTTTTACATCCTTGGTTAAAGTTCGTTTTAGGTTTTAATAAAAATGTAATTGTAAATGAGATTGTTTTCTTAGTTTCTCTTTTGGCAGTTCATTTTTGGTGTATAAAAATGCAACTGATTGATGGATATTTATTTTGTATCCTGCTACTGTACTGAATTCATTTATCAGTTCTAGTAGTGTTTTGGTGGAATCTGTTGGGAGGTTTTTGATAACTGTTTAAATTTTATTAGTTATAATTAGTCTATTCAGATTTTCTGCTTCTTCTTGATTGAGATTTGGGAGATGTATATTTCTATCAATTTATCAATTTTGTTCAGATTGTACAATTTGTTGACATATAGTTGTTTGTAATGTTTTCTTGCAATCCTTTGTATTTCTGTGGAGTCAGTTACTTCTCTTTCATTTCTGATTTTATTTATTCGGGTTTTCTCTTTTTTCTTGATGAGCCTGGATAAAGGTTTGTCAGTCTTCTTTATCTTTTCAAAGAACCAGTTCTCTCTCTTTCTTTCTTTCTTTCTTTCTTTCTTTCTTTCTTTCTTTCTTTCTTTCTTTTCTTCTTCTTCTTCTTCTTCTTCTTCTTCTTCTTCTTCTTCTTCTTCTTCTTCTTCTTTTTTTGTTAATTCTCACCTGAGGATATTTTTCTGACTTTTTAGAAAGAGTGCAAGGGAGGGAGAGGGAAGAAGGAAAGGAAGGGAGAGACAGAGAAACATTGATATGAGAGAGACACATCAATTGGTTGCCTCCCACACATGTTCCGACTAGAGCTGGGATCAAACCTGCAACTCAAGTACATGCCCTTAACCAGGAATCAAATCCATGACCCTTCATTGCTCAAGCCAATGCTCAAACCACTGAGTGACATCAGCCAGGGCTTCAATGAATTTTTTTAAGTCTCTATTTTGTTTATTTCTGCTCTGATCTTCATTATTTGCTTTCTTCTACTCACTTTTAGCTATGTTTGTTTTTCTTTTTCTAGCTCCTCTCAGGGTAAAGTTAGATTATTTGAGATTTATCTTATTTCTTGAGGTAGGCCTATAAAGCTATGATTTTCCCTCTTAGGACTACTTTTGCTGTGTCCCATAGATTTTTGGTTATTGTGTTCCCATTTTCATTTGTTACAAGATATCATTTGATTTTTTTCATTGATCTCATTGTTAACCCATTCATTGTTTAGTAACATGGTATTTTGTCTCCATGTATTTGTGTTTTACAGTTTTGTTTTTTTAATATATTTTATTGATTTTTTACAGAGAGGAAGGGAGAGGTATAGAGAGTTAGAAACATAGATGAGAGAGAAACATCGATCAGTTGCCTCCTGCACACCCCCTACTGGGGATGTGCCCTTAACTGGAATCGAACCTGGGACGCTTCAGTCTGCAGGCTGATGCTCTATCCACTGAGCCAAAACAGTTAGGACTGTATCACAGTTTTTATATTCTTTTTTTTATTCCTATACATGATAATTTTTATTGTGGCAAAATGTCTATAACATAAGATTTACAATTTTATCCACTTTTAATTATATAATTCAGTAGCATTCACTATATTGATGTTGTGCAACTATCACCACCATCCTTTTCCAGAACTTTTATTTTTACTGCTCATTGTTTTTCTTTTTTATTGAATTTATTGGAGTGACATTGGTTAATAAAATTATGTTTCAGGTGCACAATTCTATAATACATCACCTGTATATCAGTTTTTTTTCTTGTGATTGATTTTTAATTTTTCCTTCACCAGGTCAGGGAAGTTTTCAGTTATTATTTATTTTAATAGGTCCTTGATCCCTTGCTCTTTATTTTCTCCTTCTTGCATTCCTATGATATGGATGTTGTTAATTCTTCACATTGTCCCAAAGGTCCCTTAAACTGTCCTCATTTTTAAAAATATGTTTTTATTGATTTTAGAGAGGAAGGGACAGAGATAGAAACAACGATGATGAGAGATAATCATCAGTAGGCTGCATCTTGTATGCCCCCAACCGAGGACTGAGCCTGAAACCCAGGCATGTGCCTGGACCAGGAATGGAACCATGACCTCCTGGTTCATGGATTGACACTCAACCAATGAGCGACCCCAGTTGGGCTCTCCTCATTTTTAAAAATTATTTTTTCTTTTTGCTGCTTTGTTTGGGAGTCTTCTGCTACCCTATCTTCCAAATCATTGATTTGATCTTCTGCTTCACTCAACTGTTTATTTCTTCATTTCAGATAATGTATTCTTTATTTCTGACTGTTTTTTATGGTTTATATATTTTTATTGATTTCAGAGAGGAAGGGAGAGGGAGAGAGAGGTAGAAACATCAATGAAGAGAGAGAATCATTGATTGGCTGCCTCCAGCATGCCCCCTGCTGGGGATCCAGCCTGCAACCCAGACATGTGCCCTTGACCAGAATCAAACCCAGGACCCTTCAGTCCACAGGCCAACGCTCTATCCACTGAGCCAAACTGGCTAGGGCCATGCTTACTGTCTCTTTAAGTTCTTACTGATTTCATCCATTCTTCCCTAAGTTCCTTTAGCATCCATAAACCTTTGTGTGTGTGTGTGTGTGTGTGTGTGTGTGTGTGTGTGTGTGTGTGTGTGTAACTCTATATCTGGTAGATTGCTTGCTTCCACTTCACTTAGCTTTTTTTTTTTTTTTTTTTTTCCTGGAGGTTTGTCCTGTTCTTTATTTTGGGGCATTTTCTTTGGCTCTCCATTTTGGCCGCCTCTCTGTCTTGGTAGTGTGGCCTTTCCTAGTGGGTGTCCTGTGGAACCCTCCTTGGAGAGTCCCCTGTCTCCTCTACCCTGTCACCTAGGGAAGTCCCTATCTCCCTGTCCATTTCCCTCAATGGAGGGTCCCCTGTCCCCTGCCCTACCCGCTCCATGGAGGGTCCCCTGTCCCCTGCCCTGCCCCCTCTATGGAAGGTCCCGTCCCCCTGCTCTGCCCCCTCTATGGAAGGTCCCCTGTCCCCCTGCTCTGCCCCCTCTATGGAAGGTCCCGTCCCCCTGCTCTGCCCCCTCTATGGAGGGTCCCCTGTCCCCTGCCCTGCCCACTCCATGGAAGGTCCCCTGTCCCCCTGCTCTGCCCCCACCCACGGGGTTCTGTCCCCTGCCCTGTCCCGTCACTCACAGGCTTCTGAGAGTTGTGTGTTCAGGTCCCCAGTGCTCACCCGTCCTGTCTCCAGGCCGTGTTTCCCCTGTCTGTACCTGAAGCACATCTTATTTGTCTTCATCCATCTCAATCCTACCCTCTCAAATATCATTTCAAATGCCAAATCACAGAGTGATGTTTTACAAATATAAATCCCATCAAGTCATTCTCATGCCTAAAAGCCATTGTCAACCCACCCAAGGGCCCTTCGTTGGCCGGCCCACCCTCTCCTCACCCCAGCCAGCCTGGCTCTCCCTGCCCAGGGGCACTTGTGTCCTTTGGGTGGTGGCTTCCCCAGTTCTCCAAGTGGCCAGTTCTATTTCAACAGCCAAGTCTGAGTTTAAATATGACAAGATCTTAGGGAGCCCTTCCCTGAGCCTGCTGGGGAGTCACCCCACAGAGGCCCCAACCCAGGCCTGTGGGGTATCACGTGACAACAGGTCACAGAACTAAGACAGGCCACAATGGTAAGACAGGTCATAGAGGTAACCTGGCGGCCGTCCCAGGTCACCCAGATGGACGAAGTTAACCAGGTGTTCTTTTTTTGTTGTTTTGTTTTGAATCAGTGACAGAACAATTATTGAGCACCAACAAACCCCAGGCCCTGGACCAATCGCACGGACGGTTCGGCCCCACCCCGAGGTCCTGGCCCTCAGTAACCAGGTGTTCTTGAAAGCGGGAAGAGGGCAGGAGGTGGGTCACAGATGCCCTGGGAGGGACTCAGACGCCCTCGCTGGCTCTGAGGCTGGAGGAAGGGACACGGCCAAGGTGTCCTGGGGGCCCCTGGAAGCTGGCAGTGGCTTTGGCAGGGACACGCAAGGGAACTGTCCCATAAGGAGCACCCCACGAGCAGGGCAGGGACCGTCCCTGGGAGCCTCGGGGAGGAGCGCAGCCAGTGAACCCGCCTGGGTTTCTGACCCGCAGCACCTGCGATCGCACACTTGGCGGTGGAGGCCCCTGGAGGCCATTGGTGAGGGCAGCAATAGGAACCCAGCGCAGTCCCTGTCGCTCCCTGGTCACAGCACCTGAGCCTGTTTGCTCCGTGGCTCTGAGTAGCTGCTGAAATAAAGGGGTTCTTGTCCTCCTGTCTGCCTCCCAGGCCCCTCAGCTCCTGAAAGGTGACCTGTGAAGGCTCCGCCCCGGGACCCAGGTCCAGGGAGGCCACAGAGGAGCACACGTGTGCGATGAGTTCAAGACTAAAGGGCTCTTTTCTGATTTCATAGAATTTTATTTTTGCAATAAATCTGATTCATTAACATGCAAATACATATGACTTCTTAAACTTCTTTAGGACATCCCAAACAAATAAATTCAAACCTGTGTCTCATTTTTGTTCAGAAATGCAGTAGCCGCTTTGGGAGCTGCCTCGGGGAGGGAGAGGGTCCTGACTGCAGACCAGGTCCACACTAGGATTGGCCTCCTGTCCGCTGTCCCCCACGCGCCAGCCCTTTGGCCTCTGGCACCTCATCTCATGCTCCTGACACCTCATCTCATGTTCACCCGCCTGGTGTTGGTTCTGGTGGGGCTGGGGGCTCCCATCCCGGGGCTGTGACCACACAGGCTGCCAGGCCGGCTCATCCGGCTTCTTGTTTCTTTCCTTTCACTCACCCACTTCTCAGTGTGAAGGCTTTTGCCTTGATGACGTCATCATTCTGCTTAACTGGTAAAATACACCATTGGATCCCAAATAATCTGGGCTCTTGCATCTTCCTCTGAAAAGTTCAGAGGTGAATTAGTTAATTATTCATTTGAACTGACCTGCTTCTTAGGCTTTTGATTTATAAGGTCACTGTACTACTGCTCCAGGTCACGTCCCATTTTTCACTGGGCCCATCTGAATCACTTACTGCGCGACCTCAGTGTTAGCCAAGGAAGATTAGAAAGGAAGCTGGGGAGTTTCAGTAGCTTTGTAACAAGAGCATCAAATGTGGAATGATGAACTGTAAATGTGTGTAATTACATAAACAATGCATTTGTGTAATTGTCAAGTAAGAGGGTGTGCTAATGAATCAATTATTTTTAATTGTAGGGTGCTTGATTGTTTCAGAAATATAATTGATTATAATCAAGGATCAATTAAATGTTGATAGTAATGGTGTTCATCAGGCTTAAATACATGACATTACAAAATAACTGCTTCAGGAAGAAGAAACTAGAATGAGGTTATTGTAAGGGAAGGGGGAATTGCTCACATTTATGCTGATGGCTCGGCGGTGGTGGGACCACTCAGGAAGGAGCCGGACAGGTGGGTGCTGCAGGGCTGCTCCTAGGCTGATGAGGGTGGACTCCTGCAGCTGTGAGCTCATCGCGTCCGAGTGAAGATTCTGCCGTGGGGAGTGTCCACATTAGAGACTCTACGACGGAATCCACAGGTGCACGGAGGTGTGGGCACCGCCAGGCCCTGGCCCAGCACTGTTCTCAGTGAACGCTGTGTCTCAGGATTGCAGGCGAGCTTGAGCAAGGCGCTGTCCATGCTGAGAATAGCTGGCGAGAGCCCAGGAGCCAGTGCAGGGCCAGGAGGGTCCCTGGGGAGGGGTGGCCCCAGGTGGTGGCTCTGCCCAGGCACCTATGGGTGCCTGACTTTTGAGTGACAGTAAGTGAATAATGAGGAGCAGCAATGTTGTGACACATAAAGACTCAAGTAGGTTCCTACTAAAGCCATCATTGTTCTTTCTTCCCAGTGAGGGGCTGTGGAGCTCTGGGTGGTGCTGGGCCACAAAATGGAAACACACACATACACATACACACACATCGCACACATACACACAAACACATATGTACCAGCATGCACACTTACACATGTACATACGCACATACATGCACACACACACTTTCTTCTGGACTCTGAGCCCCCAAAAGCAGAGGCCCTGCTGCTTCTCTTTGTGCATCAGGTTCTGCCTCTTCCTAGGAGGCCGCTGACGGTGTGGCATTGAGCCATGGGAGGGTCTCTCTCTAGGGGACAGCAGAGCCCTCCTCTGCATGCCCTTCCATCCACCTGGCCAGGTGGTCAGTTGAGAGTCAGCCCACAGAGGGGGTGCAATGGGGCCTCACCAAGGGAGGGTCAGGGAGATGGGGAGAACCGCAACAGGGCTGGGGAGACTGGGGTCTGCAGTGAAGAGGACACTGAGGCCTCAGTTGCCCAATAACTCTCAATTCGTTATAGAATTTGCTATAAGAATTCAAATCCTTAGGGTGAAAAATGAGGTTGATTCACCATGAAGGTGAAGGCAAACAGCCCTTGAAAGAGAATAAGCTTTCATCAGATTGGGATAACCTTTTGGCTTCTCAAATTTTCTATCTTGGGTCTTTCCCATAGTTTATACCTGTTCCTGGGCTTTGTCAGTTTTTCCCAGATCTTCAGTGGACTGCCCGACATCAAAGTCGCCCCATGATTGGGCTCAGTGTCCCATACATGGTGCTGGGGATGAACTGGAACATCCTGACTTTCAGTCCTGCTGTGACTGTGGCTCAACCAGGATCTTCAATGACAGGGATTTAGATGGCCTTTTGCATTCTTAACTCCCTAAGAATTTGTTGTATCTCTTCTATTGATTCCCAGGGTCCCATGTGTCCAAGCAGTTCCCTGCATTGGGCCAAGCCTCCCTGCAGGATGGAATAGTCCACTCTTCAAGGGAATGAGTACCTTGAACCCCGAGCCCCAGCAGGCACTGCCAAAGGCCAGAGTGTGTGGTGATAAATGACTGTTGCTGTGTTAAGCCACCAAGTTTTGAAGTGCTTTGTTTTATGGCAATAGGTAACTGATAAGACCCAGAATACTCTCCACTTTGCATGGCTGTTTTCTTCTCATTCTGCAGATCTCAGGTTCAAAGTCACCTCTGTGATAGCTCTAGCTAGGTAGCCCCACTAACTGTCTATTATAACTACCTGGACCTTTCTTGCATACTATTCTCATTTTCTGATTATTTATTGACTAGGGACCTAGTGCACGAGTTCGTGCACCTTGAAAGGAACTGTGGGCTGTGAGGCTGCAGTGGGCATAGGGGCCGGTCTCAGCCCATCCTCCACGCTCCTGCCTGGCCCCTCCCGCAGCGACCCCCGGTCCCCTGTCTGCCCGCAGCCCCGCTCCCACTGTTGCTGCTTACACTTGCTGCCAGTGCCAGGCCCATTCGCACCCGCTGCCAGTGCCCGGCACTGGTCCTGATCACTTGGCGCCATCAGCAGGTGCGTGCTGCAGCTGCTTCCCTGATCGCCCCTCAGGAGCAGGGGGAGGTCGAGAAGCCTTCAGGGGTGATCGGGGCTGGCAGCTGCCGCTCACACCTTCTGATGGTGCCAAATGATCAGGCCTGATGCTGGGCACAGGCAGCGGATGTGAGCGGGGCCAGAGTTGGTAGCAGGTGCGAGTGCCCGGTGGGACTGCAGCACACAGGAGCAAAGAATGTTTAGTAACCACCAGAGGCTCACCCCAATGACAGTGACCGGTGCCCTGCCTTGGTCTGGCACCCCTGCTCACCTGCTCCACCATCCTGCTGCAGCCAATGCCCACCATGTTCTGCACATGCCCCCTGGTGGTCAGCACACGTCATAGCATTGCTGTTCGGTTATCCGGTTGTTCTGCCGTTCAGTCTATTTGCATATTAGCCTTTTATTATATAGGATTTGTTTGTCTACTTTCCCCACTAGGCTTGAGATTTTTAAACTCAGGTCTTGACCTATTAATGGAACATACAATCAATTTTTTAAAAATGAAATAAAATTGAATATAAAATATCAGATAAGTAAACAGTAAAATATAAACATTGTATTATGAACTTATTATATATATAAAATGCATGTGTTTGTTCTAGTGCACAATATAAAATATAGTTTTACTCTAGTTTTAAGAAAGTTTGAAAGCCAATACATCGAACTGTCAATTCCTGAGTGACCATGCCATCAAAAACATCCAATAACTACAATGCATCTGGCACTCAGTAGGCACTCACTAAACAAAAAGCAAGTACTGTAGGAGTAAGAGGAGTAGCTGAGTGAACTTTAGAGACAGGAAATGATTAGCAGTGATGTTACTCTTTAGTGAAGTCTGGCAATGAAGAGATAGAAAGAATAAAACCTTGATCAGGAGAGTTTGGGGAAAGAGGAGACATAAGTATATTCATTAACTATGGGTAAGGATCCAGTAAAAACTGAGAGAAAATACAAAAAAACAACAACAAGAAGATAAATATTTGAAAGTTTAAGGTCCAAACAGACTAGAGGGGACAAAAACTAGACTATAATTAAAGGGGTTAGCTTTAAGAAAATGAGGCATTTCTTTCTCCAAGATTGGATGAAATGAGAAATGTTGAAATAGAGAATGTGGAGGGCTAACAGAGCTCATTTCTGAAGGCCTCTGTGCTCAAATTATGAGTCAATGTTTGTGACAAGATTAAGAGTAGTGGAATTCTGAGCTGAAGAAGAGTGAAAACATTTAGGAATAATGCCTGTGAAAAGTGAGAGGGAGTCAACGGATGAGTTGAATCTGATACCAACAGGAAGAAGAAATATAAGTTGAAAACTGTAAATATGAATTGGGTTAATCTGAATGATAATGTGAATTTTCTTTCCACGTTACCTGCCATCTGGGCATATGAGTAAAAGTCAATTGTTGGAATTAAGAAAAAATGCTAGCTTTGGTAGGTCAAGAGAGAGGCCAATGCGCATGCTGGTGAGAAAGGAGAGTGGACTTGAAGTAATTCAAGCTGGGGTAGGAAGGGAGATGAAGCAAGAGATTAGGGAAGAGTTCAGAGCTTATAAATGCACAATAGGCTTGACTTAGTGGGAGAGGATGGAAGGATAAGAAGATACAACTAAAAGGGATAACTTTAGAGTTTAAGGTATCACCGGTGACCAGAAGCCTGGCTGTATTTCCCGGAGGTAAGAAAAGGAACGAACTCTCAGGTCAGAGTGTCCAATACGGTAAACAATCCCAAGATGGTAACCAAGGCAGGAGCTGAAACATGAATGTACGCCGGCTATCAAATCAGCCAGGAAAGGCCCCCTCCCTCCGGGCCCAGGCAGCACTTTCCTCCCCTCCGCTCCTGCCCCAGGCCCATACCTTTACCTTTCTCTCTCCTGAAGGCTAAGGGTCCCGTGAGACTTGCAGCCAGGGGAGGAGTGGGAATCGGCAGCTGGCCTAGGGCACCCCCTGAACCTGTCTGCAAGGCCCCCTTTCCTCTGACTTTTCAGTCAGCCGGAGCAGCCCTGCCGAGACTCTCCTACTGCTTCTTCTCTCTTGGGCTCTTCCTTGTTTCACTGTCCCCAGCTTTAATAAATGTCCTCTCAAAATAAACAAACAAACAATAAATAATAAATGATGAAGTCAGTGAGGAAAGAGACAGAGTATCCTGGATGTCAGTAGAAAAAAAGACAAGGATAGGTGATAGACACAAATGGGGAGAAGTTACTGAAGGAGACTAGGCCCTTTTAATGTTAAGAGACATACAACGTACACTGAAAATTTTTATTTTCTCATTGAACCTATTGTCAACATTACACAATTTACTTGCAATCACATTATGCCCTTAATTTTTTTCACAGAGAATATTCCATTTACCGTGTGGCTCATCATCTTCTGGACATGTTCTATGTAATACAAGCATGTCAAACTCACGGGCCGCAGGCCACATGCCTCACTTATTTGGCCTGTGTTAGCCTTTGAGTTTGACATGCTTGATGCAATATAATGGTCAGCACAGTAGTCTTAACTGGACAAAAGTTATGGCCAAGAAAACTTGAATTTAATTTGCAACATATTTCCAGTGGCAACCAATGATCAGGTGCTTCAAGGTTCTAGATTTCAATTCTCCCATAATTTACATCTATGAATGCTCTAATTTCCACGTGTGCCTGTTCCTGTAACACATTAAAGGAAGGTTTTACACTGAACTTTGGAGTTTTGCTGTAGATCCATTCTCAGGTTTGCAGTTCCTTGGCTTTGCTATTTCTTCCAGGAAGCAGTGCCTGTCTGTTGGGTTTATTAGGTTGATAGGATTATCAGTGTGATGATAAGCAGCATACTCTGCAGCAGTAGCATTTGTCAGTACTTCACAGGTCAGAGTGGGGTCTTTTTCCAACCGACTTTTTACTAAGGAAGGTAAGCCAGCAGTGGCATTGCTCCTGATCCCCTGGTGAGGGCTCTTGAGCGAAGACAACAAAAGGGTCCCATCAGTACTACACAATAAAGTGCAATGGTGATAAGCAGCAGTCCGGCCAATCTTAGAAGCTGTTCCTGAGATTTAAAACTGCCCATCAAGTAAAAGGTCAAACCTTTTGATAGGCTGCACGTCAAGCAATAAAAAAGAAGGATCTCTTACCCTTTGAGACAGCATGGAGGGACCTGGAGATTATTATGCAAAATGAAATAAGCCAGTCGGAGAAAGACAAGCACCACATGACCTCACTCATATGTGGAATCTAATGAACAAAATAAATTGATGAACAAAATAGATCCAGAGACACAGAAACATGCAACAGACTGTGAAACCTCAAAGGAAAGGCAGGGGAGGGTGGATGGATGGGGAGAGATCAAAGAACTTGTATGCATATATGCATAACCCATGGGTGGTGAAGGCCTGGTGCAGGTGGTGGGGGCAGGCTAGAAGGGGTTGATGGGGAGAAGGGGGACATATGTAATACTTTCAAAAGTAAAGATTTAATTTAAAAATAATAATAAAATACCTCCTGGAAAAAAAAATAAAAGAAAACCAAGACCTTAGAATTGAACAGGAGTGTGTCACAAGGGAGAGAGAGCGCAGAGGTACTATGAACGGGTTAACTGGGGCAGGATTGAGAGCTGACCAGTCTTTGGGTTTTCATTGAGGGAAGAAATTTTTCACTCTCTTGGGCTAGAGAAGAAAATCAGTAGTCCTTGATATGAAAAAAAAGAAAATCTTCATGCCCTGGTTAGGCTATAAAATGATCTTTTCTCTACATTATTTCCAAAGAATCTTTAGTAACATCTAGGTGGCATATATTAATGCTTGAAGTTTTATTTTTCCCCAAGGGAAGTATTTTCCTCCCTTTTATATTAATAATCCCCTTATCATCCCCAAGTCTTCAATACTGAGAGTTTTGAGGTTTGTACATTTTTTCATATTTCTTTTCAATAATGCTAGGTAATAACCTTTTATTAAAAATAATATTAGTATCTGAAGAAAAAATGAGATTATACATTGTTCTCCCTAAAATAACTTTTCAAGTTGGCATTTGAGAACTCATGCTTCTTTGTAACTTATTCTATCAGTTAGGTATACACCATAATTATAATTCAGAGGAAATATACCTCTTCAGACCTCTGACTTTTTTTTAAATACACTTTTATTGATTTCAGAGAGGAAGGCAGATGGAGAGAGAGATAGAAACATCAATGATGAGAGAGAATCACTCATCTACTGCTTCCTGCATACCCCCGCACTGGGGATCGAGCCTGCAACCCAGGCATGTGCACTGACTGGCAATCAAACTGTGACCTCCTGGTTCATAGGTCGATGCTCAACCACTGAGCCACCCCAGCTCGGCAGGATTTCTGACTTCTTTAGCTAAAGTAGCAACAATTTAACTTTTCAATTTAACTTTTTGGTAGCTACCTATACTTACAAAGTATGTGATGTCTCAAAATAAATGCTAATGCTACAATATAAGAAAATGTAATGGCACACACATTGATGAAAAAATCAGAGCAGAGAATGGAAGGACGTGGCACTTACATTTAAATGTATTTCTATGAAGAAATTTGTTCTAACATAAAATTTGTTTATGCCTGTCAATAACATATTGTGGGGAAAATGAGTGCTTACCTGGCAAAAACAGAATTGTTCGTCTCCAAATGTGAGATTACTTTTTGAAATGCACATGCGAATACTAAATCAAGATCATTAGAAAGCAGCTTTTAAAACCTAGCTATCTATTTCATCTGCCGAAAAGAGAGGGAGATCAAGCCACCATTCAAGTTGAGAAGCCCTTGGGCTATTTAAGAAAGGTGGGGCATGTGGGACCTAAGAGGGCTTTGCAGTGTGCAAAAGAGGCCATTAGGTCCCTGCTCAGTTCCAGGGGGTGCCGGTCCATGCAATCGTTCCATCGCTTGCTGAGAAAGGGCTCTTAAAGTCCCCACCTGTGGGCTCACACTGGCCCTCACACGCGGAGGGCAAGAAGAAACTGAAAAGAGAGGCAGGCCACTCCCCCCTGGTTTGGAATTTCTTTCAACATGTATGTTGGCGACTCTGAAGGGACTCCAAAGAAGACAACCCAGGGCGGCCCTGCCCACCTAGAGCTGGTGCCCCATTGGCTCTCCACTTCACACTGGGCGACCGTGGGTTCAGATGGTGGTGGAGTAGGGGGATCTTGCTTACAATGCCTTCTAGAACCAAGCTGGGCGTTACAGCTAAATTGGGGAACAATCACCCTGAAATACTAACTGGAGAGGAGACTTTTGCCCAAGGACTCCAGAAGCCACATCGAGACTGGTAGGAAGGGGAAGTCAGGAAAGGGGAGTCAGGAAAGGGGCGGGGCAGCACCCCAAGGATATGGAGGGTTACCTCGGCTCAGGGGGTTCCCCAGACAGCGCTCCCCAGTCCTGAGTGCCAGGGGCAATAGGCTACCACGTAGCATCCAGCAGGGAAAGGTGGTGGGGTTTCTGTCCAGCAAGGAGAGGCTGGGCCCACTGGAGTCAAAGCCCCCCTGTGAAGGGCCAATGTGCAAAGCGTTTGTTCACAGACACTCACGGGGCTGTGGTGGAGGGGAGGCATGGGGAGACGCTGGGGTGGGTGGCTTTGGGGAGAGGCGTGGGGGAGCAGCCACCAGGATCACGGTGCTAGACCATCTTCCCGTCTCACGGCAGCCACTCCAAGGGCAATAGCCTGAGGAAAAGCAACTGCCTCCACCCTCCAGCATGCCGCTGGCCCAGGCCTCTGCATTCCCCCGCGCCCCGCCCTGCGTGTTAAGCCCCCGTGAGGAGTCAGCGTAGGCTGGGGAAGGCTGGGCGATCTCAGGGGTTGTCAGCGACTTGCTTTGGGACAGGACCATTTCCCCAACTTTCAAGGGAACCTCATGGGAGATCTGATAGAAACACCCCACCCCCAGCCTCCAGCAGACCCAAATTCTGGGCTTTCTAAGCTCCACGGCCTGACCAGTAGGGGCTTCACCCTGCTGAGGTCAGGGGAAAATCCAGGGCAGACTCAGACGGGTGGCTCAGGGGCAGGGAAACACCACCATCTTCCCTTAAGTCTGAAAGGCAACTCCCCATCAGGGGAAACCCAGTAACCCCCTCCTCCTGATTCTGCCAGCACTTTTCAGAGTCTCAGCCAGGCAGCCAGCAGCACTAGGAGCAGGCGGAAACAGTCCAGGGGGTCCTTGGGCGTTTGCTGACCTGCCCCTGGGCCCTGGGCCTTAGAGTGAGGCTTGGTTTGCCCCAGGCTCCGCCAATCCCAGCAGACAAAGGTAGCCACATACTGTGGATTGCTTGTAGCTGCAGACCAAGTGTCCAGCTTCGGACAGCATCAGAAAGGATCCAACACTCTTTCCTTATCCAATTTGCTGTTGTTGTTTTTCTTGTCTTTTTCTCCATAATAGTTCTTATTTCTTTCCTTTCTAATTCTATTTTCTTTCCTGATACTTTTTTTTTCTGGTTTTCCTTTCCTGATCTTTTTTCTTTTTCTTTTCTTTCTTTTCTTTCATGTTTTTCTCCTCTTATTCTTTTTTTCTATTGACTCACTATTCTTTTTTATCTTTTCTTATTTTTTGTTGATGTTTTGTGTTTTGTTTTGTTTTCTTTCTGTTGTCTTGTTTCTTATTTTGCCTTTGTTGTTGTTGTTGTTGTTGTGTGTGTGTGTGTGTGTGTGTGTGTGTGTGTGTGTTTTCTGTCAAGATCTATACAACAGCTTTCTTGATGTGGTTGGAGTTGAGCCTCACAGTCAGCCACCTTGAAGTTGATCCAAAACATAAACATGCCAATAGTAATCAAAATGCAATTACAACAGGAGGGCTCACATAATGCACATCAGTGACATTCCTAGAGCATCAGGAGATCAAGGAGGCTGCACCATTGGGTCCCACAGGACACCTACTACATAAGGCCACCCCACAAAGACTGGGAGTCAGAGCAGATCTATCCAACATCCACATCATATGGGTACCAGAAGGAGAAAAAAAAAATGAGCAAGGAATAGAGAACCCTTTGAAGAAATCATGACAGAAAACTTCCCTAACATGGTGAAGGAAAAAAATCACACAAGTTCAGGAAGCACAGAGAGTCCCAATCAAGATAAACCCAAAGGCCTACACCAAGACACATCATACTTAAAATGGCACATGTTAAAGGCAGAGAAACAATCTTAAAGGCATCAAGAGAGAGACAGAGGAGGTGCCATTAGACTGTCAACTAATTTCCCAGCAGAAATACGTCAGGCCAGAAGAGTGGCATGAAGTATTCAAAGTAATGAAAAGCAAGGACCTGAATTCAAGACTACTATATCCAGAAACGGAAACTGAAGGGGAAATAAGGAGTTTCCCAGGCAAAAAAAATAAATAAATAAAGTTAAAGAGTGTATTACCACCAACCCAGCATTGCAAGAAATGGTAAAGGGAATGCTTTAAGAAGAAAAAAATCAAAATAAAGAGAGGAACATAGGTATCAAGAAAAAAAATGGCAATAAAGAGGTACCTATCAGTAATAACCTTAAATGTAAATGGATAAAATGTTCTAATCAAAAGACATAGGGTAGCTGAATAGAATAAGAAAACATGACCCATATTTAGGGATGGGAAAAAGTAGGCTTACAGCTGTTCATATGGAAAAAGACATGCAGAATGTGATTATTACAGTAGCTTTATTAACTCAAAGGAATGTCACAATGACACTGCACTTAGGTACAGTCTTGTAAGTGCTCACATTGCTGGCCTTCATTATTTACACATTCTTGTAGTCTACTTGATCTACTCAAGTACACTTCGGCACAGAGTTCTTTATTGTCACCAATAAACCTACTTTTGCCCACCCTATATATTTTTTATTCTAAGGCACATATTTATATACATTTTACCATCAGAATTTAGGCTATGCCTTGTAACTTGAAGCACTTTACTAAAGAGGTAACTAAAATAATGGTGCAATTTACAACTGTATCCAGTGACTCCACCATAGCAGGAGATGGGAAAAACATAAATAAATTTTGGGGGGGGGGGGTATTACAATGAGAACCCCTTCTACCCATAATAAGGAATCATTTGCAAAGGGAAAAAGATTATTTTATCCTCAATTCACTGCAAAACTACCACAAGTTGCTCTCACTTGACATTATAGAAGTCATTATTTCTCTAATTCTCAACAGAGAAGCTACTCAGATGATTTCATAGAGTATATTCATAATATAGAATTCATACTTCAAATCTTTCAAATTGGGTCAAAATGTCCTCACTAGTGAGATATTTACACAGGGAATACCAAAATAATATAGCAGCCCAAGTTGAAAGTTAAAATGGTCTGAGCACTTAAATATCTACTATTTAAATAAATGTAACTATATCTAAATATACGTACAGATATATAATTATACCTATGTAAATATATCTTTTAAAACCTGTATTTTTATCTACTATAAAGATATCTAATTTAACTACTGAGGAAAGAGAAGGAATGAACTGTGAGATGGTCACCACGCTAACCCTATCAAAGGCATCGCAGCTGCTTCATCTCTGTGTCCCCAAGCCTGGATGTGTGCGCCACCTACTGTGCGATCTTCTTCATGATTCTACACAGGGAATTCCACAGGAACCTCTGGCCTCATAATAACACTTACCTGTTCCCCCTCCTCCATACATTTCCCTACCTCCCTCACATTAATGGAAAGGGAGAAATATCTCCTGCTTTGATTTCTAGCATCCGGCAAATCAATTGCTTAATTTTCTATTACACTCTAATCTGTGTCTACAAGCTTTGTTTTTTCATAGCTGTAACTGAAATACAAACTTACATATTCTGCTTTTGTAAACATAAGCCTTTCTTCTGCTGTTACACTGCTCATAATTTTTATAGCAGTAAAGACATCTTATCAAGTGGATATACCCTTACTTAACCAACCTAGTTCCCAATTATTAGACAGTGAGATTGGATACTTTTGCTATTAAAAACAATGCTGCAATGTGGATTCCAGCAACAGAGAGGAATCGACAGGACTACTCCAGCCATGAAGACAAAAGAAAAGCAGCCCAGAGATGGAAGATGCTGACGTCGCCTTGCCATACTAACAGTCAGCAGCTGTGCGTCACTGCAGGTTGCCCAGGACCAAACCAGAGAGGGTCGGACCTGCATTACCATTTGTCCACCATTCAGAACTGAAATATCATTGCTGACATGTGCACATAAGGAACTGTTTGACATTGAAATTGGGTCTCAAAAGAACTGTTGGCCCAGAAAGAAACTCACTACAGACTGATTCATTTGCCTTTCAGCATAACCATTATTGCTTGTCTCATTTTCAGTTCTTATAGTGTATTTCTAGTAGCACATGATCTCACTCATCTAGGGGAAATGATGAACAACATAGACTGATGAACAAGAACAGACCCAGAAACAAGGAGGAATGGATCAGACTGTTGGGCCTCAGAGGGAGGGTAGGGGAGGGTGGGGATATAGGGGAGAGATCAACCAAAGGACTTGTGTGCATGCATATGAGCCTAACCAGTGGTTAAGGAAAACAGGGGAGTGGGGGCATGCATGGGGAGGGGTGTGGGATGGGAATGGGGGGATGAGGACAAATATGTGATACCTTAATCAATAAAGAAATTTAAAAAAACCCAATGCTGCATAAAAATCATATATATATATATATATATATATATATATATATATATATATATATATATATATTTACTACTCCCTTAAGATATAACTCCAGAAACCTTTCTTAAAATGTTGAAGATAAAGTAAAATTCAATATCTTATTTGTCCTTAGAGTGAAAATCAATATGAACTCTGTTTTGGACATTTGTTATAAATAAGAAGTCAAATTCTGTGTGTGTTTTAAAGTAAACCACAATAAAAAGAGAGGATGATTTTATCCTCAATTCACTGCAAGATACTATATACTGTTCTCACTTGCTATTATAGGAGGATTCCAATTAAGCAATTGATTAATATACTTTTATACAGGTTAACAATGAAAACTGGGTTTATTTTTAAATGTTCTCCCAGAACTTTTAGGTTTCAAATATCTGTGTGTTGATCTGACCATTCCAGATGCTCTTTGGATAAAACAATTGGTGCATTACATGGATGAGAGATCATTTCTAGCAGATTAGAATACATTTTTAAATGCTGTATTTTATTGATGGAAGGAAGAACAACTGAGTTAATGTCCCTTGTTGTCACCTGGATCCATGGAACCTCCATTAAAGCCGGGGACAAGCTTTTAGGAGGAAATCTCGGAGGCATCCAGTCCAACCTCATCCACAATACTATTCTATTGGAATCAACAGAGAAGTATACCTGAAGCTGTGTGCACATATGAATCTGAAGCAACCAGGACTGAAAGATGTCTTAAGAAAAGAGCCATCTAGTAACTAATCTTTCAACAAAGCCCTCCTCACCGTGTCAGACAGTTAACTAGAACGTTTCTGAAGAATCTGCAAGATGGTGCCTGTACTTTCATCTTGGTAACCGTCCTTTCTCAGGTGTGAAGGACTTCTGAAGTCTACCTAAATATCTCTCCTGAACTGAATCATCGCTGTAGTTCATTCCCTCCCCTTTGATCTCGCTATGGTGGGGCAGACAATAAATAGAACTCATGCTACCTAGTCAAAAACTCGTTTCTATCAATATTCAACCTATACCTACAAAGTAATGAATAACCTGATTTTTAAAAGCAATTGAAGAAGAAAAATTTTATGCACAATTTTTGAAAGTCACTGAGAGCACTACTAAATCCCAGCACCACCCCCCCCAACCCTCCCCAACCCCCCCCCCCCCCCCCCCGCCACACACACACACACACAAAGCCCTCTTGGTCAAGTGAGAATTTTTACATTTTTTTATCCTCACCTGAGGATATGTTTATCTTTTTTAGAAAGAGGAAGGGGGAGGGAGAGGGGTAGAAGGAGAGAGGAGGGGTGGAGGGAGAGAGAAAGGAGGAATGGAGGGAGAGACAGAGAGAGAGAGAGAGAAAGAGAAATATCCATGTGAGAAACATTGATCAGTTGCGTCCTGTACACGCTTGGACCGGGGATGGAAACTGCAACCTTTTTGGTGTCCAGGGCGAGGCTGGAGCTCAATTGAGAATTTGTGGCTTTTTGACAGCCCAGGGTCAGCCTTAATTAATCTAAAGTTCCTCAAAGAGAAATCTATTGAAAAATGGCTGCTGAGATAATCTGGCCCTGACCAGGTCACAGACTTTTTCTTAACTCTGTTTTTCAAGTGGTCAGACTCAAAAGAAGACCCCACACAGCACAAACACTTTTTGAAAAGAACTCAAACAATAAGCCCGTATATAGTATTCACCAGGATCAGCACCTACAATATGATATGGCTTAACAGACCCCATGAGTTTAAAATTTTCCTAGTACCCCTAAGTAGTTTGAAATTCTTCTACATTACCAAGACTGATTCTTTTTATCTGAAATCATAATTTTAGATACCATTTTCACTAAATACTCATCGCACTGTTTTTAAAGTGCCTCGATTCCAAAGGACACAGGTTCCCTACTGTTGGATTTAACAAAATGCTGGGTACTATTAGCAAAACAAAGGTTGCATAGATTAACATCATTTTTAAATCTCAATTTGCATACGTTTTAATGTGAAAGAAATCTGTTTCTAAAATGTACATGTTTAGTATTTTAATATGTTTTTCCTCTTAAGGCCAAATTTTGATGGAGGTGGGAGAGAGAATGTGGTATTTATTAGTAATGTGTATCCATAATGTAAACTCTACAAGGTTCTGAAAGGAAGGATGCACTTCCCTAGGGTACCCAACCATGTGCTTTGGTCACTCAAAGGAGCGCCTCAGGATATTTTAAATTGTCAAGGAAAACACGGCAACATCTGCCAGACACTGCACTAGCTGCTCCTCTTACCTGGACCTGCCCACTTAACGAAATGGACAGATGGTATTTCTTTGGACATAGGGTGCCACGAACAAAACACCGAGACCCTAAGGCATTACAAACCAAAAGAGTTTGACGGTTTTGTCTTAGGCATTTCTTTCAAAGGTTTTTTGCTTTGATTTGGTTGGGAAACTGGAGGACAGATTAACTCACAGGATGATCTCAAGTATCTAGTAACTCTTATCTATGCTCTCTGAGTAGTATTTGGGAAAGTATGTCTGGCTAATGATATATATATATTGTCTAGAACAAGGGTGGGAACCTTTTCACCAAGGGCCATTTGCATATTTATAACATCATTTGCAAGCCATACAAACTTATCAACTTAAAAATTAGCCTGCTATATTTTGTCAAACATTTAATTAACTCACCCCTAATGCCTTGGCAGGACCAGACCAAATTATTTTTCGGGCCTTATACAGCCTGCGGGCCGGAGGTTCCCCACCCATTTTAGAGAAAAAGGGGAAGAAAAAAAAAAAGCACACTTATTTTCTACCAGAATCTTTCCACAGAGGTCACCCTGAGACTATTCAGCCTGGGAGAAAAGCCATCTGGCCTAATATTTGGTAGGAAGTGAAAGACACAACATGCTATTATGTCTGTGTAGTTTCCCAAAAAAGACCTGAGCAAAAGATAAGAATACATTATTTCACACTACAAGGATCTTAAGATAGCTATGGAGACAGGGAACATGATAGAACTCCATCATTCCAACCCCTTTAGAATCTCAGAGTGAGTCTCCAGTACATTTATATTAACTCCTTTGGTTAAAACAATCTTGAAACCTGAATAGCCCTGCTTCAAAAAAGAAATGTGTTTTACAACCCTGCAACTCCAGATTCTGGTCTCCAGCAAAAGGAAACTGTGTTTCTTGGAGAAATGGCTGATTCCAGGTCTGGGGCAGGCAATGTACAAGATGAGCATACAACACCTTGTCACACCAGACAGCAAGGAAGCTATCAAAGACTGTGTCAAAAGTTCCAGGCACATAAAAACTTCTGAAGAGGCTCCACATGGCCAAAAAATGGTACAATTTCAGTATTTATAAGAATATTAACTATAATATACAGCTTTTTAGAGGAGGCTTTTATTTTCCCCTTTTGAAAATTTCAAAATAGGTATCAATAATAGGTAAGTTTTATTTAGGCTTACTAATAAAATTTATCAAGATATTTGTACTTTTTAGCTGACCCTCTCCAGCTCTTATAATAATAGGCCTCTTTTCATAAGTTCATTTATTAATTAAAAGCACACCTCACATACACACACAAACAAGCAAACAAAAAAACCCATTCCTCACTGGTCACAACTAGAGAATGATTTTGAAAATGGATAAAGAACATGGTATGTTCTTCCATCTGTTTACGTCTTCCGCTATCTCTTTTTTCAGTGTCCTGTAGTTTTCCGTGTATAGGTCTTTTACCTCCTTAGTTAAGTTTATTCCTAGGTATCTTAATTTTTTTGGCGCGATGGTAAATGGGATTGCCTTTTTAGTCTCTCTGTCTGTAAGTTCACTATTGGTGTATAGAAAGGCCATAGATTTCTTGGCGTTAATTTTGTATCCTGCTACATTGCCGAATTCCTTTATTAAGTCTATTAGTTTTTTGACGGAGTCTTTTGGATTTTTTATGTACAATATCATGTCGTCTGCAAATAAAGACATCTTTACTTGTTCTTTTCCAATTTGGATGCCTTTTATTTCTTCTTCTTGTCTAATTGCAATGGCTAATACTTCCAGTACTATGTCAAACAGGAGTGGTGAGAGTGGGCATCCCTGTCTTGTTCATGGATTGGTAGAATCAACATCATTAAAATGTCCATACTACCCAAAGCAATCTATAGATTCAATGCACTCCCCATTAAAATACCAACGGCATATTTCACAGACCTTGAAAGAACTCTCCAAAAATTCATCTGGAATAAAAAAAGACCCCGAATAGCCACAGCAATCCTGAGAAAGAAGAATAAAGTAGGAGGGATCTCAATACCAGATTTCAAGCTGTATTACAAAGCCACTGTTCTCAAAACAGCCTGGTACTGGCACAAGAACAGACATATAGATCAATGGAACAGAATAGAGAATCCAGATATTGACCCAAACCACTATGCTCAATTAATATTTGACAAAGGAGGCATGAACATACAATGGAATCAAGACAGTCTCTTCAATAAATGGTGTTGGGAAAATTGGACAGATACATGCAAAAAAATGAAGCTTGATCACCAACTTACGCCATACACAAAAATAAACTCAAAATGGATACAGGACTTAAACATAAGACGGGAAACCATAAAAATACTAGAGCAATCCACAGGCAGCAAAATCTCAGACATATGCCAAAAGAAATTCTTCACTGACACTGCTCCTAGGGCAATGGAAGCTAAAGAGAAAATTAACAAATGGGACTACATAAAAATAAAAAGCTTTTTCACAGCAAAAGAAACCATCAACAAAACAACAAGAAGGCCCACTACATAGGAGAACATATTTGCAAATAGCATCACTGATAAAGGTTTAATCTCCAACATCTACAGGCAGCTTATGCAACTTCATAAAAGGAAGATAAATGATCCAATAAAAAAATGGGCAACAGACCTAAATAGAATCTTTTCAAAAGAAGACAGAAGGAAGGCCAAGAGACACATGAAAACATGCTCAACGTCACTAATTATCCGAGAGATGCAAATCAAAACAACAATGCGGTACCATCTCACACCTGTCAGAATGGCTATCATCAACAAATCAACAAACGACAAGTGTTGGCGAGGATGCGGAGAAAAAGGAACCCTCGTGCACTGCTGGTGGGAATGCAGATTGGTGCAGCCACTGTGGAGAACAGTATGGAGTTTCCTCAAAAAACTGAAAATGGAACTTCCATTTGACCCAGTAATCCCACTCCTGGGAATATATCCGAAGAAACTAGAAACACCAATCAGAAAGGATATATGCACCCCTATGTTCATAGCAGCACAATTCACCATAGCTAAGATTTGGAAACAGCCTAGGTGCCCGTCAGCAGATGACTGGATCAGAAAACTGTGGTACATCTACACAATGGAATACTATGCTGCCATAAAAAAGAAGGAATTCTCATCATTTGCAGCAACCTGGATGGAATTGGAGAACATTATGTTAAGTGAAATAAGTCAGTCAATGAAAGAAAAATACCACATGATCTCACTCATTTATGGATAATAAAGAACATTATAAAATTGAACAAAAAGATAGATACAGAGACAGTAAAGCATCAAACAGACTGTCAAATTACAGGGGGAAGGTTAGGGAGAGGTGGGGGAGATAAGAGATCAATCAAAGGACTTGTATGCATGCATATAAGCATAACCAATGGACGCAAAACTCTGGGGGGTGAGGGCATATATGGGAGTGGGGTGGGGGGTCAATGGTAAGATATGTACACATATAATACCTTAATAAAAAAATTGGAAAGAAAAAAAAAAGAAATGGATAAAGAGAACAAAACCAAGTATATTAATCCATGTCACAAATACTACTGGGTAGTAATCCCTCTCTAGCTTTAAATTCTTTGATTAAAAAAAGTTTAGCCCAGCTGGTGTTGCTCAGTGGTTGAGCATCAACTGATGAATCAAGAGGTCCTCATTCAATTCCTGATCAGGGCACATGCTCTGATTTTAGGCTTAATCCCATTTAGGGGGTGTGCAGAGGCAGCTGATCAGTGTTTCTCTCTCATTGATGTTTCTCTATATATATCCCTTTAAAAACTTCAAAGATGTGAAGAAATTGGAACCCTTATACACTGCTGGTGGGAATGCAAAAATGGTCCAGTCACTTTGGAAAACGGTTCCTCAACAGATTAAACAGTTACCATATGACCCAGCAATTCCACTTGTAGGTCTGTGCCCAAGGGAAATGAAAACGTGTGTCCACACAAAAACTTGAACACAAATGTTCTCAGCAGCATCATTCACAATAGACAAATTGTGGAAGCAATCCAAATGGCAATCAATTGATGAATAGGTAGAAAATGTGGTATAGTCATACAATGGACTATTATCCTATACTAGAGGCCCAGTGCACTAAATGTGTGCACTTGGGAGGGGGGTCCCTCAGCCTGGCCTGCACCCTCTCACAGTTCAGGAGCCCTGGGGGGATGTCTGACTGACGGCTTAGGCCCACTAAGCCGTCAGTCGGACATCCTTAGCATTGCCACGGAGGCGGGAGAGGCTCCCACCACTGCTGCTGTGCTCACCAGCCGTGAGCCCGGCTTCTGGCTGAGCAGCGCTCCCCCTGTGGGAGCACATTGACTACCAGGGGGCAGCTCCAGCACTGAGTGTCTGCCCCCTGGTGGTCAGTGTGCATCATAGTGACCAGTCATTCCACCATTCGGTCATTTGCATATTAGCCTTTTATTATATAGGATACAGTGTAGATGAGGCCCCCTAGAACCATAAGAAATGCAAAAAATTCACTGTTAAGTCATTCTTGAATTGCCCCCAGTTAAAATCAAATTGCCCCCCACCCCCGGTCCCCCATGGGGTGTGTGCTGCATCTTGGGAACCATTGGGCTTGACACTTTTCCTCTCTGAGCTTCATTTCTGAATACATACGCATTACCATGGGAATTGTAATCTCTTCTCTGCCGACCTCACTGGGTTGTCATGAGATTCTGAGCTAATAAACCTAGAAATGTTTCATCAAGTAAATGATGTCTAAACGGGAAGGGATTGTTATTTTTAAGCCCACAGGTACCCTTGCAGGAAGCAGGTGCTGGTTAGGGGAGGAGGGCATGATTGTTTCCTGGGACTATAGCTATCCAAGCTTTGCAGAGGGTTCCTCAGGCCTTGGAGGGATGGGCTCTGGCCAGCAGCCCTGTAGCGGTGTTCATCCCTGGAGGTGCTGGCCAGGGGGATGCTAGGGGGATGCTAGGGGGCGGCGAGGCCGAAGGGGGAGTAACTGTTAAATCTCCCTGCTTGGCACCATTCTTTAAATTGTACTGGCCGTTTCGTAGCTGTACATGCTGAGGGCGGGGCTCCAATCTCCTGGAGTGGGGCGGGGGCAGGCCAGGGCAGAGCCAGGTGGGCTAGGAGGGCGGGTTTAGCTGTGGCCTCCTGGCGAGGTTCAGTGTACTTCCACTGCAGAGACGGCACCGCTGCTGTCAGGGGCGGGGAGATGGGTCTGACCCTGGGGGTCCGCTCAGGCCTGCCTCCCCATGGGTCTGGAGTTGTAGGGAGGAGAGGAGTGCCCGGCCCCAGCGGAGGGGGCCCGGCAGTGGTGGGCCGTGGGTCCCGGGTACCTCGGGGGCACTGACGGGTTGTTGCCAGCGTGCTATTGCTGTGGGCGCCCCTGGTGGGGGTGGCAGGGAAAGAGATCGGGAGTCGGAGGTACAGGCTGCAGCTACCCCCAAGGCTGGGTCTTCTCTCCGTCAGGTCAACCTCCCTGTCCCCCGGGGGTGTGGGGTCTGGGATAGGGTGTCCATGCATGGGGATTGGAAGAGCTCCTGTGGCCACTTCCTCTTCCTTTTTTGCAGTCTGGGATCCAGTCAGGTGCTCTCCTCAGACCCCCAGGAACTTGGCTCCAGCCGCCCCGCCCCTCTGTGGCTCCCTGCTGCCGCCCCACTTGGCCCTCCCTGGCCGCCTGCCTGTCAGGACGCTGCCGGGGCACCCTGCTGCGGGCAGCGCGGTCCTTGGGTAGGGGGTGGAGGTGTGGGGAGCAGCTCCAGTAAAGTTTAGTAAACCCCAGGTCTGCATCAAGATTTGGCTACAGGGCCGCGGGGGAGTCTGCCTGGGTGGGACGAAATCGCGCGAGACCCAAAGTCCTGCCCCACGACCCCACAGCCCTGCCCACCCTGCTGAATGGTCATGATGTGATGGCGTCCCGGATAATTTGCATATTCCTCTAATATTAGTATCCTACCTAATAAAACATAGTAATATGCAAATTGACTGTACCTTCGCTGCACCCATAAGCCATGCCCACCAGCCAAGCCCACCAGCCAATCAGGAGCAAATATGCAAATAAACCCAACCAAGATGGCTACAGCCACAGAGAGCAGGAGGGAGGCTTGGGTTTCCCCAGCAACAGAGGAAGACAAGCTTTCCGCCTGCCCTTGCCAGCCTAGGCCTTCACTCAAGGCTACAAATTTTCAATTATAGAAGGTAAACAAATCCAAACAGAAATGGCGGCAGCCACTGAGCTGGAAAGAGCGGGAGGCAAGGGTTGCCCTGGCAATGGAAGAAGCTAAGCTTCTGCAGCCCTGGCGTGCCTTAGCCTCCGATCCAGGCTACAAAGTTTCAATTATATTAGATACATAAGTCCCAACAGAAATGGCTGCATCCACGGAGCGAGCAGAAGGCTTGGCTCCGCTCCAGGCTACGAAGTTTCAATTGTAGAAGGTAAATAAATCCCAGATACCAGGGCCTCCGCTTGGGTCGCCAGGGGGTGTGGCCGGCCTGCAAACCACCACAGGCCCCTCGTTTAGGCCACCCCACGCCCCAAGGGAACCCCCACCGTGATCCGGGACACCCTTCAGGGCAAACAAGCTGGCCCCCACCCATGCACCAGGCCTCTATCCTATCTAATAAAAGAGTAATATGCAGATTGACCATCACTCCAACACACAAGATGGCTGCCCCCATGTGGTCAAAGATCCTGCCCCCATGTGGACACAAGATGGCCACCACAAGATGGCCAGCAGGGGAGAACAGTTCGGGGTGACCCAGACCTGCAGGGGAGAGCAGTTGGGGGTGACCAGGCCTGCAGGGGAGGGAAGTTGGGGGGGACCAAGCCTGCAGGGGATGGCAGTTATGGGGTGACCAGGCCTGCAGGGATGGGCAGTTAGGGGTGACCAGGCCTGAAGGGGAGGGCAGTCAGGGGCAAACAGGCTGGCAGGGGAGCAGTTAGGCATCAATCAGGCTGGCAGGGGAGTGGTTAGCGGGGTGATCAGGCTGGCAGGTGGAAATGGTTAGGGGCAATCAGGAAGGAAGGCAGGCGACCAGTTGGGAGCCAGCAGTCCTGGATTGTGAAAGCGATGTCTGACTGCCCGTTTAGGTGGGATCGGGCCTAAACAGGCAGTCAGACATCCCTCGAGGGGTCCCAGATTGGAGAGGGTGCAGGCTGGGCTTAGGGAACCCCCCCCCCCCCGTGCACGAATTTCGCGCACCGGGCCTCTAGTAGATAATAAAAGGGTAATATGCAAATTGACGCTAATGGCAGAACAACCGGGAATGACTGGCCACTATGATGTGCACTGACCTTCAGGGGGCAGATGCTCAACACAGGAGCTGCCCCCTGGTGGTCAGTGCACTCCCACAGGGGGAACGCTGCTCAGCTACAAGCCGGGCTGATGGTTGTGAGTGCAGCAGCAGTGGCAGGAGCCTCTCCCGCCTCCTTGGACATCCCCTGAGAGCTCCTGGGCTGTCAGAGGGATGTCAGACTGCCACCTTATGTCCAGTCCCCTGGGGAGTGGGCCTAAGCTGGCAGGTGGACATCCCCCAAGGGCTCCCAGACTGCAAGAGGACACAGGCCAGGCTGAGAGACCCCCCCGAGTGCATGAATTTTTGAGTACTGGGCCTCTAGTCCTATATAATAAAAGCCTAATATGCTAAGTGTCCAATTATCCAGTCGGCCTTTCAACCAATCAAAGCGTAATATGCTAATAATATGCTAAGGCTGCTCAACCACTCGCTAAGATGTGCACTGACCACAAGGGGGCAGACGCTCTGACCAGTAGGTTAGCTTGCTGCTAGGGTCCAGCCAATCAGGACTAAGCGAGACAGGCCAGACATGCTCTGGAGCCCTTCTGCGGTCCCTCCACAGCTGGCCAACCTCCTGCTGTCCCTCCCCAGCCCCGATCATGCACTGGTGGGGTCCCTCAGCCTGGCCTGCAACCTCTCACAATCCGGGACCCTGCAGGGGATGTCAGACAGCCAGTTTCAGCCCTATCCCACAGGCCAGGCCAAGGGACCCCTTTGTGCACCAGGCCTCTAGTTCAGAGATAATAAAGAAATTCTGTGATATGCTACATATCACATGGATGAACCTTGAAAACATTATTCCAAGTGAAAGAAGCTACATATTACATGACTCTATATACATGTATAATTCAGAATAGGAAAATCTATAGAGACACAAAGGAGATTAGTGGTTGCCAGGATGTAGTAGGGGATGAATGGCCCCTGGTAAAAAGATTCTAAAATTACATTGTGTAACCACAAAACTGTGGTTACAGAACTCTGTGAATATACTACAAACCACTGAAATGTATACTTTAAGTGGGAGAATGTTATGATATTGAATTATATCTCAGTAAAATTGCTTTCTAAAAAAGAAGACATTTAAGGACAAATGAAGTACTTGTCAACATTTTACAGAAGAGTGAGGTAAAATATTCTCTTATATTCTACTCAGAACACTATCTGTCTTAAACTGCATTCATACTCAGTGGCGATTAGTTCTCACATTAAAATTTTCTGTGATGACATTAAGATGAAAATGAATAATGCTATTTTATAAGATGCTTCCTGAACATTAATAATCTCAAATCATTAACAATGAGGAAGAGAGAGATGAGAAGGGCATATTTCTTGAACAATCTACACAATATGTTTACCAAAATCTTAAGTTTATTCAACTCATGGATTGGAAGAATTAACATCATTTAAATGTCTACACTATCTAAAGCAATCTATAGATTCAACTCAATCCCTATTAAAATACCAATGGCATATTTCACAGATCTAGAACAAATAATCCAAAAATTTATATGGAACCAAAAAATACCTCGAATAGCCAAAGCAATCTTAAGAAGAACAAAGTCGGAGGGATTGCAAAATTGAATATCAAATTATACTGCAAAGTTCCTTTATTAAAACAGCCAGGCACTGGCACAAGAACAGGCATATAGATCAATGGAACAAAATGGAGAACTCAGAAATCAACCCAAGACATTACGGTCAATTATTATTTGACAAAGGAGGCCAGAGCATATAATGAAGTAAAGATAGTCTCTTCAATCAATGGTATTGGGAAAATTGGACAGGTATATGCAAAGAAATGAAAGTAGACCACAAACTTACACAATACACAAGACAGAATAAACACAAAATGGATAACAGACTTAAAAGTAAGTCATGAAGCCATGCAAATCCTAGAAGAAACCATAGGCAGTAAAATCTCAGACATCTCATGGAGCAGTATTTTCATGGATACATCTCCAAGGACAAGAAAAACAGGAAAAAATAAATGAATGGGAGTACATCAAGCTAAAAAGCTTCTGCACAGCAAAGGAAACCTTCAACAAAATGAAAAGGAAACCCATTGTGTGGGAGAAATATTTGTTAATGATACATTGGATAAGGGGTTAATTTCCAAAATATATAAAGAACGCATAGAACACAGCAACAGGAAGACTAACAATCCAATTAAAAAATGGGTAAAGGACAGGACATATCGATGTCCAGAAGACATATGAAAAAGTGCTCAATGTCACTATCATCAGAAAGATGCAAATTAAAACTACAATGAGGTATCATCTCACATGTGCCAGAATGGTTGCCATCAATAAACCAGTCTGGGAATGCAGACTGGTGCAGCCACTAAGGAAAATAGTATGGAGTTTCCTCAAAAATTAAAAATGAAATTTCTTTTTGACCCAGCGATCCCACTTTTGGGAATATACTCTAAGAATCCCAAAATAACAATCAGAAAGAATATATGTACTCCTATGTTCATAGCAGTGTTATTTACAATTGCTAAGATGTGGAAACAGCCTAAGTGCCCACCAGTAGATGAGTGGATAAAAAAGCTGTGGTACATTTAAACAATGGAATTCCCCGCAGCCTTAAAAAGGAAGCATCTCTTACCTTTTGGGACAGCAATGATGGACCTGGAGATTATTATGCTAAGTGAAATAAGCCAGTCAGAGAAAGACAAATATCAAATGATCTCACTTATATGTAAAATCTAATTAACAAAATAAACTGGTGAATAGATCCAGAGCCATGGATGCCTGGAACAGACAGACAAATCTCAGAGGGGAGGGGTTGTGGGGATTGGGAAGAGATTAAGCAAAAAACATATATGCATGTATGCATAGCCCATGTACAAAGACTATAGTTTGGAGAAGGTCTGGTACCAAGCAGGGGCTGGGTGGAGGGGTCTTAGGGTTAGGGTTAGGGTTGGACATCTGTAGTACTGTCAACAATCTACACTAATAAAAGAGAAACATGCAAATTAACCATCACGCCGCTACGCCCATCAGCCAATCAGAGGGAATATGCAAATTAGAAGGAGAAAGATGGCTGCTGCCCAGCTGCTCCAGGCAGAGAGTGGCGGGGCAGGACGCCTGCTATGAGAGGGAGGGTGGGGGCGAAGGGATCTACAGGAGCAGCACTCTGGCCACAGCGAAGACAAAGACTGCAGACTCCGGCCTGAATCTGCAGCGAAGATGGCAGACTCCAGACAGAGTCTGCAGTGAAGACGAAGGCAGCAGACTCTGGCCAGAGCCTGCAGCAAAGACAAAGAAGGCAGACTCTGGCCAGAGTTGGCAGCAAAGGCGGCAGACTCCGGCTGGAGCGAAGACCTGGGTCCCAGGTGCCAGAGGAAAACCGGTGCTGGAAGCCAAGGGAAGGAAGGCCTATTGCACGAATCTCTTCCTGCAACGGGCCTCTAGTATGCAAATAAAAATTTGGGGGGGAAATGAGGTACATGTTAAACATTAAGAAATATTACAAAGCTATTTCTTTTTAAGCTGGGATCCAAAAATTTAGCAGACTAAAATGCCATATTCATTATTTTTCACCGAAAACTAACTTTTCCACTTTTAGGTAATGGGGTTAATTTGAACATAGTTGGATGGCCAAAAATATTATACCTGGTTAAGTTAAAATAGTGTTCCCTAAATAAGAGAAGACAAGTTTAAATGATACTGAACAGGAAAACCTTCGATACAACATTAAATATCAATTACGTAGTGTACCCTTTCCTTTTTTTTGTTAACCATCACCAGTTTTTCTAGAAAGGGACCGCATGTGGAGAAGGGATACCAATCAGGAATCTGCGCTTTCTTTCACTGCTAGTTCTGCCATTCCCAATTCAACCCTGACTGGACCACACAGAGCTGACCCTGGCCTCCAGGCTGCAGGTTCCCCAGAGTGGGGGGGCCCTGGCGCCCATAGAACAGACCGGCCCTCTCCCTGGGTGCTGTGGCAGGACCCAGCCTGGGAGGCTCCCTGACACTCGGCTGCGGCAGGAGATCGCGCCAACCTCCCAGGACCCAAGAGCAGCTCTGGGGTATAACGAGTTCACTGGGTCCAGAACGGTGCCTGACCTGTGGGGAAAGTGGTACAACGCCTTGGCAGCAAAGCCATAGGTGTTCCAGAACTTTGGGAAAGCTGCACCCATAGGCCTACGCATGCGCGTTACCTGCAGGTGCCCCCAGGGCTAGCCCCTGGTTACTAGGAAACCTGACGCTCCAGTGGTAACTCTAGGCGCTGTGGGGCGTGCGCCTGCGCGGCGCGGATGGACCAAGAGGAGGCCTTCCCTAGGCGTCTGCTAGGGCTGGCACGTGAACGTACGCGTCGCCACGTGCGTGGGTGCGCACGCAGGGCTCGTAGTCTCTGCGAGAGGGAGGGTCGAACCAGGTACGCGTGCGCACAGGGACTGGGGGCACGCGAGACCAAAGCGGAGCGAAGGCGCCAGGAAGATGGAGGACAAGCCCCCCTCAGGTACAGAGCGTGAGGGCGGAGTCGACGGCGGCGCGGGGCGGTGCTAACCGCTCCGCCTCCTTCCCGCCAGGTTTCGTCTTCCTCTTTCTCCACCCCCAGCGGGGCGGGGCCGGGTCCATTTCGGGGTGGGAAGGGCGGGGAAAGGGGCGGAGGATGGGGATGGGGTGGGACTTGAGTCCCGGCGGAAGGCGGGGGCCTGGCAGTCGCCAGGATGATCTCCGAGGAGGCTGCTGGGCTGAGAAGTCCAGGGAGGGACCTGGAGCTCCAGGTAGAAGCCGCGGTGATGGCCCGGGTTGGGGCCAAGCAGTTTCTGGGCCGGAAGGCCTCTGAGAAGGCAGCTGCAAGAGGGAGTGTGTGGGTCGGGGCGGGGGTGACCCCGCGGCAGGCGTTCACTGCTTGAGCTGCTGCGAGGGGCAGTGGCAGGCAGAGCTGCGGCCCCGGGAAGCCCTCCGGGAGCCAGCTTTGCTCCCGCTGCCATTTCTTAGGAGCGCGGAGTTGAGCCCAGTTCCTATGGTGACCGCTTCGCTTCCTGCCGCCCTGGCTTGGTTGTTGGGGGGACTGTTCGGTTTAGAAACGCTCTGGAGTGGAGCTGAGCAATTGGAAGTCAGAGATCTGGGAGGTCAACCTGGCTCATCCTGACTCCCAACCTCACTTCTAAGCTCTTTATAGACTTCGGGAGGCGAAGGGCCGAGATGAAGCCGGCATTCTCCTGAAAATCTATAAGTTCAGTGCCCAGGAAAGGCAGGGTAAGCTGGCTTTGGTCTGAAAACTAGTGGAGGCAACAATAACTGAGACAGTCTTGG
The DNA here is from genome assembly GCF_951640355.1 of Cnephaeus nilssonii. Lineage (NCBI taxonomy): Eukaryota > Metazoa > Chordata > Mammalia > Chiroptera > Vespertilionidae > Cnephaeus > Cnephaeus nilssonii. Next base: position 63,214,585 of record NC_137086.1, on the reverse strand, counting down.
ACCTGATACCTAAATACGCTCAGGAATACTTTTTTTTTTCTTCTTTAAATAAAGTCAAGGATCGCGGCATCAGGAAAAGTTTGCAAAGATGACGGGGTCCGACTTTTCCTTCCTCCACTACATGCCCTTATGGCTCACGATATTCGGTGTTTCAGATGTCCTCTACTGGCATTTCAACTGCACTTTTTGTTGTAAGGAAATAATAGCAGTCGGTCTTTAAGTAGAGGAAAATAGGTTAGTTGTAAATGTAAAAGGAGAGTGTCACATTCAAATCTGCCTCCAGGATAAAACGTATTTTTGTTTGTATTTTAATTAACCCATGAACTAATGAACTAAATCAGTCTTAATTAGTGGAAAATAATGAGGAAGGTACATTAATGAAGTATTTATTTTAAATAATAAACTTTGGCATTTTTTAATGACAGCTTCCCAAATATATCTTATTTAAAATGATTCTTTTCTGAAAAACAAAAACAAACAAAAAACAACAACACTGCTTTAGCCCAGCATATAATCAGTTGTAGAGATTTTCCAGGCTTTCTGTCCTCTTCTTCAGTTGCTTGGTACAGTTTGTTTTAGGATAATTTGCTCTTAAAGTACTCCAGATACAGAGGCAGTTAGAGCAGGTATTATTATATTTATTCCCTTTTCCCATCACACACCCTTCTCCCCTGATGTATCCACTATGCTAGCCACTTCCTTGCTTTTCCTTATTGTTCCTCCATCTTTGTATGTGAACATGCACATTCTAGTTTGGTTTGTTTATGAAATTTTATATAAATGAAAATTTCCTATTCCTTTGCATTTTGTTTATTTACTGGACATTGTTTTAAGATTTATCCTTGTTGTTGCTTATAGTTTGTTTAGTGTTCTAATGTAAGAATTTATCTACAATTTATCTACTCTTCTCTTGAGTGGACACTACAGATTTTACAGTTTTGGTAATGTGAAGAACACTATTGTGAAGTTACTTATATATGTCCCCCATGATACCCTTTTTATTTCCCCATGGTAATCTTTTGAAGTGAGCTAGTTAGTAAGGCAGTTCCATAACTTAGCTATGCTATAAAATCACTTTATTTGTTATTAAATTCTTTCAGTTCAGAAAAGCCTTTTGAAAACAGCTATTTTAACCCCTTATGTTTCAGAGAGGTCTTGATAAGTCAGTGATGGGCAACCTTTTGAGCTTGGTGTGTCAAACTTCGCCAAAAAACTGAGCATAACTCGGGTAGTGTGTCACTTTGAGGAGAAAACTAACTCCAAGACTCTAGTCGCAAATGTTTCATCCTCAGGAGCAGCAAATGTTTCATCCTCAGCATGCGGCCGCGTGTCATCAGAAATGGCTATGCGTGTCAGTGCTGACACGCGTGTCATAGGTTCGCCATCACTGTATAAGTGGTACCTCCCCTAAGGCCCTTTATTTATGAACTTTTAAAACAAGTTATTTCTTTACAGTATAATTTGATTTGAAGAGAATTGAGAACTTTGGATTTAAATGGAATGCCTAGGAGAGGTTATTTCATTTTCATAAGAAAAGTTAACTATTGTGGCTTTACTATTTTGTTTGAGGTGAATTCCCAAAACGTTTACTTGCAGATATTTATTATAAACACAAATAATTGTTTATAATATCTCAAAATTGTCATAAATTTTTGTGTGCTTCTCTATATCTCTCTGTTAGTGAGGCTAGTCCTACTCCAAAATGTCTGTATAAACATTTGGGGACAGTTTTATAAAAAACACACCAAGTTGACCTTTAGCGGAATCAGAATCTCATATAAAATACTCCAGTATTTTTAATTCTATCAAAATATTCAATAGAGATTTATTGAGCACATATTATATACCTGATATTTTGCTCAGCATTGATGATACTTTTTAGCACATGACCCTACCTCCTTTTTTACTGAAAAATTAAAATTCTACCAGGCAGGAACTTCTTCAAATTTCTAACTCTATCTTAATCTTCACCTGACCTTTCTCTTTTTTTGTTTTAGAGAAAAAAATTTCTACCCCTTATCTAACCCTTCACCTGAACCTCCTTTTCTCTTTCTTGTCTCGGAGGACAGTGCACAGCTTGTACCTCGGTTTCCCCTTGTTAGCTCAGTGGCCTTTTTCCATTAGTTAGCATTAACCCATGTCTTAAAATCTTTATTGTGTTCACACTGCAGGGCTTCTTAACCCGGAGTACAAGAATTTAGGGGGTTCTTGAATCCCCTGAAACTGTCAAGTTGTGTATGTGTTTGCATTTAGGAGACAACCCTGGGCTTTTGTTTAATTCTGGAAGCTTTCCTTGATGTAAAGAGAATTAAGAAACGAGATTTTCTAGCCCTGGCTGATTTGGCTCAGTGGATAGAATGTTGGCCTGTAGACTGAAGGGTCTCTGGATCTATTCCGGTCAAGGGCACATGCCTGGGTTGCTGGCTCAATCCCCAGTTGGGGGCGTGCAGGACATAACCGATCAATGATTCTTTGTCATCATTGATGTTTCTACATCTCTCCCTCTCCCTTCTTCTCTGAAATCAATAAAAATATATTTTTAAAAAAAGAAAAGGAACAAGATTTTCTACTTTGTAATGACCCTTCAACAACCTTGGTCTTTTCTAACTTTCACTCTACCTCTCTTCTCATAATAATGCTTCCTTTTCCTTAGTACTAACTCTTTTATTAGTCCTAATCAAACTTGCTTCCACCCCATCCCTACCATTAAAACTACTTTGTTCCAGTCATCAAAATTGATTATATTGAAAATGTCTTATTGAGTACCAATTTTGTGCTGTGCATCTTTCTATGCATTACAGCTATAACAATAAGCAGATAAGTGCCTAGATCTCTTGGACTTTACCTTCTAGTAGTTGGGGGGGGGGGGGGGGGAAAGGAAAGGGAACTAGTGAAGAAATAAATGATATAATTTCAAATGAAATAAGTGTAAATCTAGCCAATCTAATAAAAGAGTAATATGCAAATTAACCATCACTCCCCTACACCCACCAGCCACTCCCACCAGCTAATCAGGTGCGAGTATGCAAATTAACCCAACCAAGATGGCTGCGGCCACAGAAAGAGCAGGAGGGAGGCTTGGGTTTCCCCGGGGTTGGAGGAAGCCAAGCTTTCTGCACACCCTGGCTGGCCCAGGCCTCTGATTAAGGCTACAAAGTTTTAATTGTAGAAGATAAATAAATCCCAGATACCAGGGCCTCCGCTTGGGTCGCCGGGGGACGTGGCCGGCCTGCAAACCAACAAAGGCCCCTCGCCCAGGCTGCCCCACACCCCAAGGGAACCCCCACCCTGATCCAGGTCACCCTTCAGGCCAAACCAGCTGGCCCCCACCCATGCACCAGGCCTCTATCCTATCTAATAAAAGAGTAATATGCAGATTGACCATCACTGCAACACACAAGATGGCTGCCCCCATGTGGTCAAAGATCCTGCCCCATGTGGACACAAGATGGCCGCCACAAGATGGCCAACAGGGGAGGGCAGTTGGGAGGGACCAGGCCTGCAAGGGAAGACAGTTGGGGGCGATCAAGCCTGCAGGGGAGGGCAGTTAGGGGTGACCAGGCCGGCAGAGGAGGGAAGTTGGGGGCAAACAGGCTGGCAGGGGAGCAGTTAGACATCAATCAGGCTGGCAGGGGAGTGGTTAGGGGGTGATCAGGCTGGCAGGCAGAAGGGGTTAGGGGCAATCAGGAAGGCAGGCAGGCGAGCAGTTGGGAGCCAGCAGTCCTGGATTGTGAGAGGGATGTCCGACTGCCCGTTTAGGCCCAATCCCGGTGGGCAGTTTAGTCGGGCATCCCGTTTAGTCGGACATCTCTCGAGGGTTCCCAGATTGGACAGGGTGCAGGCTGGGCTGAGGGACACCCCCCGCCCGGGCACGAATTTCATGCACCGGGCCTCTAGTATATATATAAAAGCCTAATTGACCATTATAACCGATCAGCTGGTCAACTGGTCGATATGACACACACTGACCACCAGGGGGCAGATGCTTAATGCAGAAGCTGCTTCCTGGTGGTCAGTATGCTCCCACAGCCAGCCTCCCACAAGTGGCCAACCTCCTGTGGTCCTTCCCCAGGGACTGGGAGAGACAGCCCCAAATTGGCCCTGATCACTGGCCAGGCTGAGGGACCCCACCCATGCATGAATTTGTGCATTGGGCCTCTAGTAACCTAATAAGAGAGTGACAAGGAGAGAGGCTACTTTAGATAAGAGGTCAGGTAAGAACCCAAGAGCTGAGCTGGGGGTAAGATGGAGCCAGCCGTGGGCTGGGCCTTACCATGTAATGATATTGGTACAGGAGAGGAACAGAAAGAAAACCGATAGAGCTGGCAGGTGGACAATGAAAAAAGTACTGGGTCTATTTAGGAAAGTGAAGGCAGGGCCCAAATCATACAGGACCTTAAAACGTGGACTTTATTCTAATTGCACTGGGGAGCCATTGGAGTGTTTTTGAGGAGGATCTCATTGTTTTAAAGTGAGTCTTTTGATCTCCATTTGGAAAATAGTTGTAGGGAGCAACATAGAAGCAGAAAGACCAGTTAGGAAACTTGTAGCAATCCATGTGGGAGATGATGGTGACTTGAACCATGGAGGTGGTAATACAACTGCAGAGAAGTGGGTGGATTTGGAGTTAGAACCAACAGGGCTTGTTGATGGATTTGATGGGGATCAGGGAGAGAGGGAACAAAGGTGACTCCTCTGGCACTGCCTTAGGCGCTGCCATTTGACCTGGGAGAGCCTGGGAAGGAGCATAGTGGACATGTGATTAGAGCAGACTGCAGGTGGCAGAATTAGAGGTCTGTTTTACACAAGTTGCAATGGCTGTGGACGTCCAGTAAACACAGTATAATGTGCTCTGATAGGCTATGTTCATAGTTTTCTGGGAACATGTAAAATCTATGCTGCCTTTTGGAGGGAAGTAGAACTCAGAAATACTCTTTTGTATTCCTTTTCTCTGTATTCCCTTAGCATTCATGTGCATTCATTCCTCTGGTGTGCACTAATCTTGCTGTACTCTGATTTCTGATTTATTAGTTCTGCAGTTCCCTAGATCATTGAGAGTTGAAATTATAGCTTTTTATTTGGTTTCCATATTTCTGTCCCCAGAATCAAATATTGGGTCATCATTACTCTGTTTATAAATTTGAGAATCGAATAAATGTGACTGTTACAATCTGATAGTATGAATTGAAACAGTGATAGGAATGGAAGATATGAATTTGAGAGAGAGTTCAGTGCAAAATCAGTAGGACTTGATGGCCAATTAGATAAGTTGAATCACTGAGAAGAATTTGGAATAATAGTAATTGTTAATAATAATAATTATATATACACTGAGTGGCCAGATTATTATGATCTCTGAATGCATAATAATCTGGCCATTCAGTGTGTGTATGTGTGTTTTTTTTTGTTTTTTTTTTTTTAGAGGCCCAGTGCATGAATTCGTGCATGGGTGGGGTCTGGCCAGCCTGGCCAAGGGGAGGGGACATGGGCGGTTGGCCAGCCTGCCTGCTGGTCGAACTCCTGGTCGAGGGGACAATTTACATATTAGCCTCTTATTATATAGGATATACACTGAGTGGCCATATTATTATGCGTTCAGAGATCATAATAATCTGGCCACTCGGTGTATATAGACTTGTTTTAACCAGGCACTTTCCTAAGTGCTTTACTTATATGAATCCTCACAGCAGCTCTTTGAGGCCAGTACTGTTATCATTCCCATTTTATAGGTGAAGCCTTGGCCAGAGAAGTAACTTGCCCCTAGTCATGCAGCTAAGAAGCGGCAGAACTAGCATGATGAACATGAACAGTCTGATGCTAATGAACACACTCTTAACCACTCTGCTATGTTACTTCCCAATTGAGAATGATTGTGGTTCTCACTTGGATGTGCATGATAACAATTTGCTGCTCGCACAGTACTTTTACTTTTCTTGTATTCTCTGAGATCTGTACAGGAACACAAGTTCCATTCATAATCCATTTAAAGACCATGGAAATGTGGAGAATATTCTGGGTGGCAGGCTAGACAAGGGTATTTCCGATATATTAATTTCTCTCCCTTTTTACTGCCTCCTAAGCTAGTGCAGGGAAAGGAGCAGCTCTAATGTGATAGTCTCTTGGCCTCTTCCTACTTTTAATTTCTAGGTTTGTCTGATGGGTAATTTTATAGAACCCCCACTTGACTATTGATATTTCCAAACAGAAGAAGGAATATTTAATTTTATCTGCTTTGGTATACTGCTTCTTTGTCACATCTGCAAAATTTTATGATACCTTCCTATAGTACAGACAGCTCTGTGCAGGTTGGGGCAGTACAGAGAGCTCTAGGACATCGCTTGTTCTTAACATTCTAATGACCATGTGAGGGAGATATACATCCAGAAAAACCAAATAGCTACATAAGTTGTTCTGTAACTACAATATACAAAAGTCTCATTGAAGAAGTGATTACTATTCGATGGAGAAGACAAAGAAAACCTCCTAGAAAATATAGAATTCAAGCTGAACCTTAGAAGTGTCTTTAAATGGAGAAAAGGGTGAGGGCAAAGCTTATGAATAAAAGATGACCTGTTTCTGAATGTATAAAGAATATGTGGAGTAATTTGGAATAGTTAGTCTTTAACAGGGGAGTTCTTAGAGGAGATAAATTTGGAGATGTGGGAAGGTATCAAATTATGAAGAACTCAATGTTAGGCAGGTTTAGACTTTACTTGATTTCTCTGAATTAATTTGGGCTGAGGCCTATTAAAAAAAAACACCATATACATATATATATATATATATATATATATATATATATATATATATATAATTTGATATTAGAGAGGAAGGGAGAGGGAGAAAGAGATAGAAATATCAATGATGAGAGAGAATCATTGATCGGCTGCCTTCTGCATGACCTCTACTGTGGACAGAGTCTGAAAAGGCTTGTGCTCTTTACAGGACTTGAACCCCGGACCATTCAGTCTGCAGGCCAATGCTCTATCCAGTGAGCCAAACCAGCTACGGCCTGAGGCCTATTTTAAAATAAGATGAAGAGTAAATATTAATTCACTGCTCATTTCATGGGATTTTTTATGCGTCTAGTGTCTGTACTAGCCAAATAAGGATTGCTGAGCAGCTTTTAAGAAATGCAGTGTCGCCCTAACCAGTTTGGCTCAGTGGATGGAGCGTCAGCCTGCGGACTGAAGGGTCTCAGGTTCAATTCCGGTCAAGGGCATGTACCTTGGTTGCGGGCACATTCCCAGTAGGGAGTGTGCAAGAGGCAGCTGATCAATGATTCTCTCTCATTGATGTTTCTAACTCTATCCCTCTCCCTTCCTCTCTGTAAAAATCAATAAAATATCTTTAAAAAAAAGAAAAAGAAATGCAGTGTCTCAGGCCTATCTTCTATATATATAAAAGCCTAAGCGAGCAAATGACCTGTCACTATGATGTGCACTGACCACCAGGGGGCAGACGCTCAATGCAGGAGCTACCCCCTGGTGGTAAGTGTGCTCCCACAGCAGAATGCTGCTCAGCTGACCGACCGGTCCCAGCAGCCCACCAGCCCAGCGGCAGCCACTCAGTCCCTCAGTAGTCCTGCAGGTCCAATTTCCAGAGAACTGGCCAGGCACCGATGGATCAGCGTCCCCAGCACAATCCCAATAATGCCACAGGCCTCCTGGAAGTTGGCCTTGGGCACCATGGCCACTTCCCCTCCCTAGACACTCTGCAAAAAAGAAACGATATAAAAGCAGCCACCAGGTGGCTCCCGACTACCAGCACAAAGGTCAGCGGGACAGATCCCCGGCCTGTAAGGGCATCCCACCACCTGCCTGGAGGGCCTATTGCGTCCCATGCCCCTCCTCACCCCCTTGGGATGGATGCCAGATTCAGGGCTCATGGCTGGTGAGTGCTGCTGCTGCTGAGGCATGAGCCTCTTGCGATCTGGACTGACTGGGCGTGAGCCTGCAGCAGGCGAAGCGGGGCCAGGATGAGCAGGAGTGGCAGGCAGGAGTGGCTGGCGGCAGTGGACTGCCAATCCCCGCAGGCCATGCCGAGGGACCCCACCCGCACATGAATTTGTGCACCGGGCCTCTAGTTGTGGATAAAAATCTGCATTTTAACAAGATTCCCAAGTGACTCGTATATTCACTAAAAACTGAAAAATACTGCTATAGTGAGGAGTCATTTGATTCTGTTATTCTAAGTGAACTATTTATAAATAGGAACATATTTTTCAACAGAAACTGTATAAGGAATGGTAATTTGGGTTTCAGCTTATGCCATAAAGGCCTAAATGATTCATAATTAGAAATACCCTGTGGGAGCTAACGCTTAAGTTCCAAATGAGGCAGCAACTGCTGAAATGTAAACCAAAAAAGCACACTTGAATTTTGGTTAGGAAAGGGAAAGAGGAAGATTAATCTGTCACACTGCTAAGTGTTAGATTGGACAAGGTGTGACTCAAGGTCAGTGACTAGGGAATCCTGATCCTGTAATATCTGGGGCACTAGATTTTAGAGAATAACAGCTGTGTTGCTAGGAGAGATCTAGGACGCTTGTAGCAAATTCTCTCTTCCGTAACATACAGGCAGCCTTGATTCAGGAAAAGAACTGATTATTTTCCTAAATTACACAATTTCTAAGATACATTGTCAAGTAAAAAAAGCACAGTGCATAGTAGTATGTATAATATGTTAAAGTGAAATATTTGGTTATTTTGCTCATGAAAAAAATGTACACACCAGAAAAAAATTCTAGAAATGGAATTATTGTTATGTTGCTAGATTTTATATAATTGTTTTCCATAAATATTGTGTCAATTTACACTGCCACCAATGATATATAACAACGCTACATTATATATCCAACTATTTTATCTTTGTCAAGGTGAGTTAAAAAATGGTATCCAATGTTGTTTTAATGTGTATCCCTCTAAATGGCGAGATTGAGTATCTTTAAATCTATTTAAAAGCCATGTATGTGAAATATCCATATTCTTTGCCACTTTTTCTATTCGGGTATTTCTTTTCCTTCCTTATTTATAGGAATTATTTATATATTAGAGAGAAGTCAGCCCTTTGTGATATGTGTAGCAAACCTTTTTGGAAAAAACAGGCCTAGAGATAGACTACTTAATTTGCTGCTGACCCAATATTTTCTTAGTACAGTGATTACCAAGGGGATAGGATGGGGTATGTCTCTTTTGAAAAGCATGTTCATATTGTAGTTTTATATTTGGAAAGCACACAGAAAAAGTTTTAGAACATAAAATGTTAAGAAGGTAAAGCTTGCTGAAATACTCTTTGCTGGTGTGACAAGGTTAAAACCAATTGGAAATGTATCTAAGAATGTGGTTAAATTAAAAAATTTATTGACTGTTGTGAGAAATCACAAAGCTGTTTTAAAAAGAATGTCCTGGTATTATTCCTGTTCTTTCCACTAGGTTACCATCAAAGAACATGATTTTGGTCTAGGGGCTCCAGTTTCCGAAGCTGGAAAATACCAGAATACTCTCCAGCTAGAACAACAAGTGAGAACTCAAGATAAATTCATCTCTACACTGAAATTACAGGTTACATTTAATTTATATATGTATTTATTTCCCTGAATTAATCTTGGCTGGGGCCTATCCTACCTAATAATAGACAAATATGCAATTTGACCGCACCTTCGCTACGCCCAAGCCACGCCCACCAGCCAAGCCGCGCCCACCAACCAATCAGGACGAGCATGCAAATTACCCCAACAAAGATGGCGGCTAATTTGCATATCAAGACAGCGTAGAAAGAAGCCAAGAGCTGCAGAAGGGAGCAAAGCTGCGGAGAAGCAAGAAAGCTGGGGGGGGAGGAGAAGGGAGGAGCGGAGGCGGGGCCAGGGGAGAAGGAAGAAAAGCAGGCGGGCTGGCGGAGAAGGCAGGGCGGGGGAGAAGGGAGGAGCGGAGGCGGGGCCAGGGGAGAAGGAAGAAAAGCAGGCGGGCTGGCGGAGAAGGCGGGGCGGGGGAGAAGGGAGGAGCGCAGGCGGGGCCAGGAGAGAAGGAAGAAGAGCGGGGGGGGGGGGGGGGCGGGGCTGGCGGAGAAGGCAGGGTGGGGGACAAGGGAGGAGAGCAGGCAGGGCGGGGTAGAGTACAGCAGGAAACCCTATTGCAGGATTTTTCCTGCAACGGGAACGCTAGTTTTAAAATAAGAAGACAGAGAACATTAATTCAGTGCTGGCTTATGGTTTTTATTTTATGGGTCTAAAATCATTTCATTTTTATCTTAGCCCTTTTGATGCACAGAGTCTGAATCAGTGAGTGCAAACTGTGTGCCAGGTATTTTATTAGGTGCTTTCAAGTACATAATCTTACTTCATCCTAACCTTGTGAAACAGTGTCGTTACTTCTATTTTACAGACATGGAAGCTGAAGTTCCAAGAGGTTAAAGAATTATGATACTGGACTAATGAATGGCAGAGCTAGGATTTCTCTGAACTCCCGAGTTAGTTAGGATTTGAATTTTGTTCTCTGAACTTCAAGTTCAGCATTGTTTCTCTTCTGGTGCCTAATCTGTGGGGTAGCTACTAATTAAGGTCATTGAAAGAAATTGCCTCTTGAAGGAAGAAGGAGTAGACTTACTTTTCTATAATGCTCTTACTAAGTACAGCCAAAAACCCTGAACATTATGTATAAAACAAGCATAGAACACTGAAAGGCGGGAAGAAGAAGGAAGACTGACTAGGGACCCCAACACACCAAGAATGACACATTAGTGAGTTCCTAGATTTTCTTTTTGCCCCATATATTCCAGACAGAATGCTCAGAAACAATGGGTACAGACAAAACAGTCTCAGAAAAGCGGTCTGTCTCTAGGCAAAGGACTGGGAAAGGGACAGCCTAGCAAGGAAGACTCCTTTTAGACAATAACTGCCTGCTCTAAGCAACACAGTGGAAAACCTATAGCCCCGCTCCTGCCCGCAAAGGCGGAGTAAAGAGCCTAGCCCGTTAACCTTGCCAGGCTGTCACAAGAAGCCCCAGCTGCACCTCCTACCCTCTTCTCCCTCCCCCCCCACCTGCCAACTTCTTCATCCCCACAAGGTGGAACCAAGACTTTTGTGCCCACAAGGCAGTAAGGGAAGTTCCCAACCCCATTATGTGTGTGAAACACATGGGGAGCCTAGCCCCACCGGGTGGTGTGAAGTGCCTCCTTTCCTCCTTGCTGGAGTGGTGTCTGAGGAGAATATGCAGTTAGGGCTTTAGCGTGACCCAGCATGAACAAGTCCACCACCCACAGTGGCAGTGGTGGACATGTGAGAGCAGTAACGAGGCAGCTCTGCTCTTCCTGCTGCTGTGGTTTCAGCAGAGGCCTAGTGAGGAGCCTGAACGTCCATCCCTGCCTAGCAGGAACAAGGAGCTTCACCTTCTCCAGGTGTCCTTGGAAGCCTCCGGTAAAAACTGGACTTCCACACCCCCCCCCCGCTCCCCCTCCCCTCAGCAGAACAAAGACGTGCCCTCTTTTCTAGCTGGAGCAGTGCCACAGGAAGCCCACTAAAACACAGGATCCAGAGTCTTAGAATGCCAGGTTTCAATTAAAAGAAAAAATCACTCCTTGTCCTAAGAATCAGGAAGCTCTCAATTTCAGTGAGAAAAGACAAGATATGCCAGGACCGATATGAATTAGATATTACAATGATCTGACAAGGATTTTAAATCAGGCAAGAATTTTATGAGTGCTTTAGCAAGCAATTTTGGATATTTCTATGGCACACAAAAGAAAATAGAGATGAAGAATCAAATGGAAATTACCAAGTTGTTCTTCAGTAAGTGAATGGATAAGCAAACTGCAAATAGAATGGAATTATAAAAAGAGATGAGTTGTTAAGCCACAATAAAACATAAAGGAACATTAAAAGGAGAAAAAAGCCTATCTGAAAAGGTAACATACTCTGATTCCAACTATATGACCCTCTGGAAAAGACAAAACATAGAGACATTAGAAAGAGCACCCACTGCTAGTGACTTGGGGGGGAGGGAGTGATGAATGGAGCACAGGTGATTTTTATGTCATGAAACTATTCTGTATGATAAAATAATGATGGATATATGTCAGTATTATTTGTCAGAACCCAAAGAATGAACCCTAATGTAAGCTATGGACTTCAGTTAGTGATAATGTGTTGATGTTGGCTTATCAATTGTAACAAGATGTAAATAAGAAGGGAGAGTGAGTGTGCATGTTTGAGGTGGGAAACAAAAGGTATGTGGGAAATATCTGTAATTCCCTGTCAATTTTTCTGTAAACCTAAAACTGCACTAAATTTGTGAGTACAAATCTTCTACCTCCTTGGTTAAGTTTATTCCTAGTTATCTTATTTTTTTTGTTGCAGTAGTAAATGTGTGTTTTTTTTAAATTATTCTTTCTGATAGTTCATTATTGGTGCATAAAAATGCTCCCAATTTCTGAATTTTAATTTTGTATCCAGCTACTTTGGGAAATTATTTATTTTATCTAGTAGATTTTTGGTGGAGCTGTTTCCATATACATCTCATGTGCAAATAATGAAAGTTTTACTTCCCCTCCTTTCCAATTTGGATGCCTTTTATTTCTTTTTCTTGTCTGATTGCTATGGCTAGGACTTCCAGTTATATGTTGAATAATGTGGTGAAAGCTGAAATCACTGCCTTGTGATACACTTTTAGTTTTTGCCCATTGAGTGTGATGTTGGCTGTAGGTTTGTCATATATAGCCTTTATTATGTTGAGGTATGCTTCCTCTATTCCTATTTTGCTGAAAGTTTTTATCATAAACTAGTGGCCTGGTGCACGGATTCATGCACATTGAAAAGAAATTAATTAGAAGAAATATTTTAATATTGCTATTTGCCCTTTCTCTATAATAGAAGTGTCAGAGGTGAAAGAAAATTAGTAAAATGTATATGCAAATCCTACCTAATAAAAGAGTAATATGCAAATTGACCATCATTCTGCCACACCCACAAGCCACACCCACAAGCCAATCAGGAGCAAATATGCAAATAAACCCAACCAAGATGGCTGCAGCCACAGAGAGCAGGAAGGAGGCTTGGGTTTCCCAGACAATGGAGGAAGCCAAGCTTTCCGCCTGCCCTTGCCGGCCTAGGCCTCCACTCAAGGCTACAAAGTTTCAATTATAGAAGTAAACAAATCCAAACAGAAATGGCGGCAGCCACGGAGCTAGAAAGAGTGGGAGGCTAGGGTTGCCCCCGGCAATGGAGGAAGCCAAGCTTTCCACACACCCTGACCAGCCCAGGCCTCTGCTTAAGGCTACAAAGTTTCAATTATAGAAGATACATAAGTCCCAAGAGAAATGGCTGCCGCCACAGAGCAAGCAGAAGGCTTGGCTCCACTCCAGGCTACAAAGTTTCAATTGTAGAAGGTAAATAAAGCCCAGATACCAGGGCCTCCGCTTGGGTCACCAGAGGGCATGGTCAGCCTGCAAACCACCACAGGCCCCTCGCTTAGGCAACCCCATGCCCCAAGGAAAACCCCACCCTGATCTGGGACACCCTTCAGGGAAAACCAGCTGGCCCCCACCTGTGCACCAGGCCTCTATCCTATCTAATAAAAGAGTAATATGCAAATTGACCATCACTCCCACATACAAGATGGCTGCCCCCATGTGGTCAAAGATCCTGCCCCCATATGGACACAAGATGGCCACCACAAGATGGCCAGCAGGGGAGGGTAGTTGGGAGGGACCAGGCCAGCAGAGGAGGGAAGTTGGGGGTGACTGGGCCTGCAGGGAAGGGCAATTGGGGGGGACCCAGGCCTGCAGGGGAGGTCAGTTAGGGGTAACCAGGCCTGCAGGGGACGGCAGTTAGGGGTGACCAGGCCTGCAGGGGATGGCAGTTAGGGGTGACCAGGCCTGCAGGGGATGGCAGTTAGGGGTGACCAGGCCTGCAGGGGATGGCAGTTAGGGGCAATCAGGCTGGCAGTGGAGCAGTTAGGCATCAATCAGGCTGGCAGGGGAGTGGTTCGTGGGTGATCAGGCTGGCAGGCAGTAGCAGTTAGGGGCAATCAGGAAGGCAGGCAGGCGAGCAGTTGGGAGCCAGCAGTCCTGGATTATGAGAGGGATGTCCAACTGCCCATTTAGGCCTGATCCCAGATCGGGCCTAAACGGGCAGTTGGACATCTCTCGAGGGTTCCCAGATTGGAGAGGGTGCAGGCTGGGCTGAGGGACACCCCCCCCCACACACGTGCACGAATTTCGTGCACCGGGCCTCTGGTAATATATAAATTGATTAATAAATAAACATTAACAACATGATATAACAACACAAAGACATGATATAAAAACAATAAAACATGATATAAAAATAACATTGATAAAACCCATGACTGATAAAAAAAATGACTGATAAATTGATTAAACTTATTCTAATATCTCCCTGTATACCACATTAAGAATAAAACCACTTTCAGAGTGCTTGACTAATTTCCCTTGTGATGAACTTTTACAACTTTAACTTTAATGTCACAGTTCTTTGAACTCGAGAGAAAGCAACATATAACTGACCACGTCCAAAAATGGGTTCAGGTAGGAATATTCCTACTCTGTCTAGATTGGCGCCAGTGAGAGCTTTATATGTATCACACATGAGTGAATCAACTTAGCCTTTCATAGATATAGAATAAACTTGCTTAGTTAGACCTGCTTTCTGATTTAGCTTAACTTTTTCCAGCCAGTGAAGCACCCCAACTTCTCTTTCAAGTAATTGTCAGCAACACAGCAATAAATATCAACATGAAGCAGATTATTATTGTAGATCATGCAGGGAAAACATATTTAACTGCAGCAGTGTTTGACTGTATTCTGCGCAGTGAGAAAACCTGATGTCATTTTCAAAGTCCACCATTTCTTACTTCTTTTCAGTCAGGTCATGTTTCTAAGCTTTCTAAATCTCCGTTTTCTGGCTAATGAAAAGAAAATAGGATTCCATTGAGTTTCCTATCTACCTACTCCAGAACTTCTGTGAGGATCAAATGAGATGAGGCACGGGAAAATGCTTCACAGACATTTTGTTGTAGTGTAAAATGTTTCCACTTGGCTATGAAGCAAGTCATGTTCCTGACTGAAGAAACTGCAAGGAGGCTAGTTGCTAGGGAGAGGAAGCTGGGCTTTGCTACGTGATGTCATTACCCGGATAGACACTTAGCATATTAGCCTTTTATATATATACTAGAGGTTTGGTGCATGAAAATTCATGCACTGGAGGGGGGGTCCCTCAGCCCAGCCTGCCCCCTCTCACAGTCTGGGAGCCCTCAGGGGTGGGAGGCGACCTGGCAATCAGGGGAAGGCGATGCCCCATCACACGTCTGCTGCTACCACTGCCGGCAGCACAAGCCTCAGCTGGCGCTGGTTACCTGAGCCTTGCGCGGCCCTGGCCACCATCCAAGGCTTGCCTGCACCTTGGGCTGTCCCTGTGCAGCTGGGCAGCCACCACCCCAGGCTTGCCTGCGTCTCGGGCTGGCTCTGGGTAGCTGGGCAGCCGACATATGAGGCTTGCCTGTGCCTCAGGCTGGCCCTAGGCGGCTGGGGGACTGAGGGGACTGGGAGACTCCAAAGGCAGGCACCCCAGTGAGGCTGAGGGGACTGGGCGCTGCCATCTTGTGGCTGTGGGCACCGCCATCTTTGAGGGCGTGGCAGTCAATTACAATATTCCCTCTTTATTGGCTGTTGGTGCCACCATCTTTGAGTGCAGGGCAGTCAGTTAGCATATTCCCTCCTTATTGGCTGTGGGTGCCGCCATCTTTGTGATGGTGTGAGGGTCAATTAGCATATTCCCTCTTTATTAGATAGGATAGACAGGTGCTGGATTTCATCAGATGTTTTTTCTGCATCTATTAATATGATCATGTGATTTTTATTTTTCATTTTGTTTACGTGATGTATCACATTTATTGATTTGCAAATATTGTATCTGTCTGCATCCCTGTAATAAATCTGACTTGGCTATGGTGTATGATCTTTTTAATGTATTATTGGATCCAGTTTGCTAATATTTTGTTAAGGATTTTAACATCAATGTTCATTGGTAAGATTGTCCTATAATTGTCTTTCGTAGTAGTGTCTTTATCTGGTTTTGGAATTAGGATAATTCTTGTCTCATTAAGAGATTGGAACACTTCCTTACTCTTGAATTTCTTGGAACAGTTTCAGGATAGGTATTAGTTCTTCTCTGAATGTTTGGTAAAATTCCCTTGTGAAGCCATTTGCTCCAGGACTTTTGTTTGCTGGGATTTTTTTTTGTTTATTTTTTATTACTGCTTCAATTTCATTAGTTGTAATCAGTTTACTCAGGTTATCCTATTCTTCCTAGTTTATTTTTGGAAGGTTGTGTGTTTTAAGGACTTTATCTATTTCGTCCACATTGTCCAATTTGTTGGCATAGTACTTTCTTACAATCTTTTGTATTTCTTTGGTGTCAGTTATTACTTCTCCTTTCATTTTTGATTTTTTAAATTTATTTGTGTCCTCTCTTTTTTTTCTTGATGAGTCTGGTTAAAGGTTTGTCGATCTTCTTTATTGTTTCAAAGAACCAGCTTTTAATTTTATTGATCTTTTGTATTTTTTTTTGTCTATTCTGTCATTTATTTCTGCTCTCATCTTTATTATTTCCTTCCTTATATTCTTTGTTTGTTGTTTTTTTCTTGTTCTTTTAGGTATAGGGTTAGATTGTTTATTGGAGAATTTTCCTGCTTCCTCAGGTCAGACTCTAATGCTATAAACTTCACCCCCAGGACTGCTTTTGCTGTGCCCCAGAGATTTGGGGTTGTTGTGTGTTTATTTTCATTTGTTTCCATGTAATTATTTGTTCCTATATCTCATTGTTTAATAACATGCTATTTAGACTCCATGTATTTGAATGTTTTTCAGTGTTTTTTTATTGCAGTTGAATTCTAGTTTCGTGTCTTTGTGATCCAAGAAGATGCATAATATGATTTCAATCTTCTTTAACTTGTTAAGACTTATTTTGTGTCCTAACATGTGGTCTATCTTTGAGAATGTTCCATGTGCTCCTAAGAAGATTGTATTTTCTGCTGCTCTGGGATGAATTCCTTTGTGAATATCAATTCAGTTCATTTGATCTAGTGTATCATTTAAGGTTGCTATTGCCTTGTTGATTTTTTGTCTGGAAGATCTATCCATTGACAGTGGGGTTTTAAAATTTTCTCCTATGCCTGTATTGCTATCAATCGCTCCCTTAATGTCCACCAAGATTTGCTTTATATATTTAGGTGCTCCTATGTTGGGATGCATTTTGTTTACAAGGGTTATATCCTCTTCTTGGATCGATCCCTTCAGTATTATGTAATGACCTTGTTTGTCTTTTTTTTTATGAGCTTTGTTTAGAAGTCTAGTTTGTCAGATATAAGTATTGTTACCCCAGTTTTGTGGTGGTGTTTTTTCTATTGGCATGGAATATTTTTTTCCATCCCTTCACTTTCGGTCTGTGTTACTTTTATTCTAAAGTGGGTCTCTTGTAGACAGCATATATGTTTTCTTAGTAAAAGATATGCTGTATCTTCTTATTGGAGTGTTTAATCCTTTTATATTTGAGCTTATTATTGGCTAGAGGCCTGGTGCACAGGATTCATGCACTGGCGGGGGCGTGGCCTGCGGGGATCGGCCTGCTGTGGGAGCACAGCTCATCCCGGTCAGCTGAGCAGCTGTGGACCCACCCTCTGAGCGGCTGCTTCCTGGTCTGGCGTCTTCCATGGAACCAGAGCACTTGCCTGTCCAGGGGACCCGATCAGGACTGGGCCCAGGGACAAGAGCACTGAGAGGTGGTGGAGTAGGCCTCAGTCCCGCGGCTGCCACAAACCTGCCTCCCAGCCTCTGGGGTCAGCTCTGCGAGCCTGGTGGCAGCACTGCACAGCCTGCGGGCATCTGGAGGAGGCAGCAGGGAGCGAGGAGGAGGAGCCTGGGATGAGGAGGTGATGATTGCAGCCTGGATTCCTGCCTGTTGGCCCGGAGTTCGCAGCAGAGCAGCCACTCATCCTGGTCAGCCAAGCTGTGCTCCCACTGTGGTAGCACACTGATCATCAGGGGGCAGCTCCTGCGTTGAGCATCTGCCCCCTGCTGGCAGTGTGCGTCATAGTGACTAGTCGACTGGTCGTTCTGGTTGTTCTGCCATTCAGTCGCTGAGCTTTTATTATATAGGATAGCTACTTATTTATTGCCATTTTATTCTTTATACCTATATTTCCCCTGTCTTGGATTTTTTCCTTTCTTTTTCTTAAAGTAGGCCTTTTGCATTTCTTATAATAATGATTTGGTGGTAATGAACTTTTTTATTTTTATTTTTGTCTGGGAAGCTCTTTATTTTTACTTCAATTTTAAGTGATAGCCTTGCTGGATACAGTAGTCTGCTTTGTAGGTCCTTGTTTTTTTATCACTTTGAACATTTGATGCCAGTCTCTTTTGTTCTGAAGTGTTTCTGTTGAGAAATCAGGTGACAGCCTTATGGGAGCCCCTTTGTAGGTCTTTCTGATTTTTAAGATTAACTCTTTGTCTTTAATATTTGGCATTTTAATTATGATGTGTCTTGGTGTGGGGATCTTTGGGTTCACCTTGATTGGGATTTTCTGTGCTTCCTGAACTTGTGTGACTTTTCCCTTCACCAGGTTATGGAAGTTTTCAGCTGTTATTACTTCAAATAGGTTCTCTATCCCTTACTTACTCTCTTATCCTTCTAGTACCCCTATTATGTGGGTATTGTTATGCTTGATGTTATCACAGAGGTCACTTAGACTTTCTCATTAAAAAAATTTCTCTTTTCTTTTGATGCTCTGCTTGGGTGCTTACTGTTATCTTATTTTCTAAATCATAGATTTGATCCTCTGCTTCATCTAACCTGCTGTTTATTCCTTCTAGTGTATTCTTTATTTCAGATAATTGTAGTCTTCATTTCTAACTGGTTCTTTTTTTAGGGTTTCTTTATCCTTTTTAATGCTTATATTTCTTTGTTTAAGTTCTCAATGAGACCATCCATTCTCCCCCTAAGGTCTTTGTGCATCCTTGTAACCATTGTTTTAAACTCTGCATCTAATGTTTTGGTCGCTTCTTTTAATTTAATTCTTCTCTGGTGATTTCTCTTGTTCTTTCATTTGGAACATATTTCTTTGTCTCTCCATTTTGTTTCTGTGTATTAGGTGGATTTGTTATGGGTTCCAAACTTGTTATGATGGCTTTATGATGAAGGTGTTTTGTCAGGTTCAGTGGCACAATCTTTTAGGTCACCTGAGCTCTATGTTTCTTGTGGGTTATGTGCACCCACCTGTTGTAGTTGAGTCTTGAATATTTTTGGGCCCTTCATGAGTGGAGGTATTCTTATGGAATAAATAATGGAAGAAATTACTTGGCACAGGCTAATTCTTCAGGCTGACTGACTATAAGGGGAAACCTCAATCATCCTGTGTGAGACATTGTGCAGAAGTGTCCCTCTCAGAATAGAGTTGTTCCCTGCAGAGTCTGGTGCCTGCCCAAATCCCCTTTTGTGTGTGCCACCTGTGTGGCTAGTTGGGTCTTGCTCTGGTGTGGTCTGACGCTCACCACTGGTTGTGTTGGTTCTGGGTCCACTCGGGTGAGGTTCACATACAGGTACAGGTCAGACATGGTATATAACTGGCCTTGGTCTACCTCTCTGGAGTTACCACCCAGTTCACAGTTTGTGGTTGTGTCTACTGGGCCTGGGTGTGCATTGGAGGGGCCAATCTGTATGTAAGGTTTGGTGTCCTCTAGTTTAGAGTTGGGGGCATATCTGTAAAAGGCCCGAGGCTTCCTGAGGTCTGTCTTCGCCTGTCAGTTACTCGGACTACTCCTGAGGTTGCCTTGTCTTCCTCCTTCCAAAGAAAGACTGCAGTGTGGGCTCAGACTGGCCACAAACTAGAGGCTCTTCCATAGGTTGCAAGCCTGGTATGGTGGTGGGGCATCTGGGGTTGGGAGGACAGGACCAGTGGGTCCCCTACTTGGTGGTCATGAGGTCAGGCAACTAATGAGGGAAAGTGACCCTTCCTCCAGAGCCAAACCACTCAGTCCATGCCAGAGTTCCCCCAGGAGGGGCAGGCCACAGGTTCAGGTTGGGTGCAGCCAGCCCACCCGCCCATCCACAGGAGCAAACTCAGACATCCTGGGCTCAGGGGGACAGATCAAAAGTCTCCCATTGGGGGTGATGCCAGCTTAGTCCACAGGAGGGAGCTAAGCACATCATCCTGGTCCCAGACAACAGCCTCCAAGTTCCTCACATCTAGAATGTTCCAGCTCTGAACCGTTCTCACTTCCCTCATCAGAACTGAGACTAGCTGGGCGGGGTATCTGGGACTTGGTAGCGTTGGTCCAAACAGTCTCCTGTTGGGGGTGGTGCCCACAAACCTGTAGGAGGGGGCGGGTACTTTTTCACCTTCCCAGGGTAGTGCAGGCTGAGCTAGTAAAGAGAGAGGAGTGCCCCCTGCCCTGGCAATGTGGTGTGTACCAAGCACCCAGCTGTCCTGTTGCCGTACAAAAGCTTCCCCAGGAAACATACTCTGAAGTTTCCAGCTCTGAATGGCACTCCTGTTTTCCTATGTAGGTAAACTCAGGAGGACAGGACCCACCGAGTGACTCAGCATCTGGGGGGAAGGGCACCAGCTCTGCACTCGAGATGGGAGAGACCTGCCCTCTTTCCAAAGCTGTGCATTTTAGTCACTGTCTGAGTCTCCACTGAGAACCTCCCTAGAAAAAGAGGGCCCCTAAAGTCAGTGCTGGGTGACACCTCCAGATGACCTGAGTTTGGCAAAGTGTCTAGCCAGCACTTGGGGCCAGACAGTGCGCTCCCCAGGCTAGTGCTGTAACAATAGGAGTTCTCATTCCTGGGAAGGTGGCATCTGGGTCTCCCAGGCAGACTGAATCCCCACTGATTTTCACCACCAGATGCTATGCGAGCTCCTCTTCATCTTGGTTGCTCTGGGTTTGGGATCCCTGTGTGTGTGTTGGGGGGAGGGGAGGCGGGAGGCGCCCGTGAGTTTTGCAGCACAGTACCCTCTGGCTTCTTACCCACCACACCTGGGTACGGAGGCTAGCCCTTTTCTTGCCTCTGCCCTTCTTACCAGTCTCTAGGTGGCTTATTCTGTAAATCCTTGGTTATAATATTTCATTTGGTTATTCAAGTTTATTGCTCTACAAGTTAGCTGTAAATCTGGTTCAGGGCTGGGAGCAGGTGAATGTAGCTTCCACCTATTCTGCAGCCATCTTGGAATCCACTTTTTAGTCATTTTTTAAAGGTCAGGTTTTTAAAGAGTAATTTCTTCCATTATTTATTCCATAAAAATGTTTTGAAGATTTACTATTGTGTTATCTACTACTATGTATCAAATTTTCCCTAAACCTTAATAGCCTTAAATGACAAACATTTATATCTCGCAGTTTCAATTGCCACTTAGCTGAGTGGTTGTGGTTCATGATTTCTTAAGAATTATCATCAAGATGATGGTTACGCCACAGTCATTGCTTGACTGTCCTGGAAGACTTGCTTTTACGATGCCTTACTCAGACGGCCATTGGCTTTTGGCAGGAAGCCTCAGTTGCTCGCCAGGTGGACCTCTCCCTGTGGTCGTTTGATATAGTCGTTACAGCAGCTGGCTTGTCTCCAAGCCTGTGATCCAAGAGGGACAGCAAGGAGAAATCGGTAATGTCTGTGATGATCCAAAAGCTGTGCACCAGCACTCCCACCACATCCTGGTCATTAGACGTGTTCACTAGGTGTAGCCCACACTTAAGGGGAGGGCAGGGAAGCTCCATTTTTTGAAGGAAGGAATATTAGAGTTCGTGGACATTTGTAAACCACCACAACTATATCCCTCCTTTTATCTTCTCATTTTTAGTTGTTTGCCATTTATGTCTTAAAACAGTGTTTCCCAGATAACTAAAAACACAATTTTTTGAAATATGGAGAAGCAGAATTGCAATTTCACCATTGCTAGTTTCTTTTGATACAATTTATATTTTTAATTAACTTAGGAGCCATTATCAGACACACACACAAATATGCACAACTCTCTCTGTCCTCTGCTTGCGTTATTTTTCTCTGTAGCACTTTCCTACTACTTTGTCCCTCCCTCTGCTCCAGCCACACTAGCCTCCTTACTATTCCTTGGAATTTAGCAGACATCTTTTGCCTTTAGGACCTTTCTGGAGGCTGTATCTACTGCCTGGAGTGTTTTCCCAGATTTTTATAAGATTGACTTCCTCCCTCCTTTAAGTCTTTGCTCAAAGGACTCCTTTTCATGAGGACTTCCACAATCACCCTATTTAAAATTCCAACCTGTTCCTTCATAAACACCCCAGTAGCCTTAACTCTACTCTTTCTTTCTATTGTACTATATAATTTATTTGTTGGGTTTATTTTTTATTGTCTACCTAGCGGGAATATAACATCCCCAAAGGCAGGGATCTTGATTTATTTTGTTCACTTTTTTATGTGTCAAGTGCAAAGAACAGATGTGAGTGTTCAATATATATTTTTTGAACAACGCACTCACTATCTGACATATATTTTACCTAATTTTTTTTGTTTTTCTCTTTTTAAGTAGAATGTCAGCTTCATGAAGACAGAAATTTCTGTCTATTTTATTCACCACTAGATCTAGCATATAGCAAAATGTCAGGCATATGGTCCTCATTAAACATTTGTCAAATAAATGAACAAACTGGGTTAGCATCTTTTCATTTTGTTTTTCAGAGCGGAATCAGCATTATGTGTTTTATATGTAAAGCAATACATATCTATTATTAAAAATTTTCATCTATATAAAATAACATCGACTGCAATCATACATTGTAATAACTAGACAAAATCCATCTTCCTCAGTTTATATGTTATTAGTTTTCTTCCATCTAAATATGGGATATTTGTATATAAATTTATTTTTTACAAGAGTGTATCATACTAAATAAAACTTTTGGCCTTGTGGAGTTTTAATACTAATTTAGTATAGATATCAGTACACACAACTCAAATTATATCCTTTTTTTAGTGTCTACCTAATAGTATTATTAAAGCACTGAAAATTATCTACCCAAATAACTATACATAAGTTTACCCAAACTGTATATAAGTTATGTCTAATACCACAACAACCCTTAATATTTCATAAAAGTATGACTTCCAGAGACATCTTAGAAAAGTACTTTAGTCAAAAGAACAAATGAGGTACAGTAATCCTAGAATATATTTAAAAATAGTATATTTAAAAAAGTAAAATATGGTACATTTAAAAATATATTTTAAATATAGTACATTTTAGTTTAGAATAATGAGAGGTTTATGAATTGAGAAATAAGTTTATTAAACTAGCTTGCCAACTTTCAGTAGAGAGATTTACAGCTTTGCATAAAAACATAGTCACTGGCCTCTAGAAACATACAATTTAGTTATATACTAAACTAAACTATAACTATGGGGAACTATACTATGAGACTGGGTATGTTTGATGTCATAAATCTTATACAGAAAGTTTTTGTGGGTTGGATTTAACTAAGCTATTAAGAATGCAAAGGAAAAGACAATCATTTATGACCATGGGTGATCTGGGAAAACTTAAAATCCTAGTCATTCTTTTATTTCTTCCATTTTATTATCTTCAGGATTATAATTAGTATTAACATTTTTTCTAGTTTGTGGGGAGTAATTTAAAAAATATTATCAATATTTTATACAAGACATTAGCTAATTCAAAGAAACTACTATACTTCATCCTAGGTTCTTCTACCGTCAAAGGTAGGTAAACAAAGAGGTAGAATATTGTTTCTTTTGTAAAATATTCACTGTCTGCGTATTTTTATTTTTAAGTGGCTTGCTTTTTATATTCTCTTTTTCGAGTTAAATCAGTTTACATATTTAAAATCCAAATAACTTTTTTCTGGCTTGATTTTCAGATTGAACTTGTTTGCCAGCAAAATAATATAATAGTATTGGAAGATACAAGAAAAGACTCAGATCTGTAAGTGCCTTTTATATGTTAGGTAATAATTTTTATTTTTGTTAATATAGTAAAACTACAAAAAACTGTACATATGTTTTGACTCTCATGATTTTGTGAACAGTCAAAAATGTTTGTGTTCTACAATCAGCCCTCTGCTTGTTGCACAGGGTACTCCCATGTGTAAGAGCAATGCTGTTCTTGCTCCATTTCATCGTTACTCCTTGCTCTCCTAGAGAACTTTTGGTTAGTTTTATTAATGCCCTTTGCTGTTAATTGATTTAAAATGATAACTGTGAGTAATTTAATTCTCAACATGTAAGATGCATTTGTCTACATATTTACTTTTCTTTTTCCTAGTAAGAAATATCTGTTACGTCAAATTTTGTTGTTTAATTCTAGGTAATATATATATTTTTTAATTTTTTATTGTTTAAAGTATTACATATATTAGTACATATTTCTCCTTTTTTCCCCACTTTGACCTTCCCCCAGCCTCCCCTACCCTCTGTCACATGCCCTCATCCCTCCACCCCCCCAGTGTCTTGTGTCCATTCGTGTGCTTATATGCATGCATACAAGTCCTTTGGTTGATCTATTTTCCTCCCTCCCCAACACTCCTCAGCCTTCCCGCTGTAATTTGACAGTGTGTTCGGTGCTTTACTGCCTCTGTATCTATCTTTTTATTCATCAGGTTATAATGTTCTTTATTCTCTATAAATGAGTGAGATCATGTGGTATTTTTCTTTCATTGCCTGGCTTATTTCACTTAACATAATGCACTCCAGGTCCATCCATGGTGCTGCAAATGGTAAGAATTCCTTCTTTTTTATAGCCGCGTAGTATTCCATTGTGTAGATGTACCATAGTTTTCTAATCCACTCATCTGCTTATGGGCATTTAGGCTGTTTCCAAATCTTAGCTATGGTGAATTGTGCTGCTATGAACATAGGGGTGCATATATCCTTTCTGATTGGTGTTTCTAGTTTCTTGGGATATATTCCTAGAAGTGGGATTACTGGGTCAAATGGGAGCTCCATTTTTAGTTTTTTGAGGAAACTCCATACTA
The DNA here is from genome assembly GCF_951640355.1 of Cnephaeus nilssonii. Classification (NCBI taxonomy): domain Eukaryota; kingdom Metazoa; phylum Chordata; class Mammalia; order Chiroptera; family Vespertilionidae; genus Cnephaeus; species Cnephaeus nilssonii. The sequence goes on along the minus strand of NC_137086.1, from coordinate 63,189,554 downwards.
TTCTCCACAGTGGCTGCACTAGTCTTCATTCCCATCAGCAGCGCATGAGGGTTCCTTTTTCTCCACATCCTCGCCAGCATTTGTCGTTTGTTGATTTGTTGATGATTGCCATTCTGACAGGTGTGAGATGGTACCGCATTGTCGTTTAGATTTGCATCTCTCAGATAATTAGTGACTTTGAGCTTGTTTTCATGTGTCTCTTGGCCTTCCTTCTGTCTTCTTTCGAAAAGATTCTATTTAGGTCCTTTGACCATGTTTTTATTGGATCATTTATCTTCCTTTTATTAAGTTGTATAAGTTGCCTGTAGATGTTGGAGATTAAACCTTTATCACTGATAACATTTGCAAATATGTTCTCCCATACAGTGGGCTTTCTTGTTGTTTTGTTGATGGTTTCTTTTGCTGTGAAAAAGCTTTATATTTTGATGTAGTCCCATTTGTTTATTTTCTCTTTAGCTTCCATTGCCCTAGGAGCAATGTGGATTCCTCTAGTATTTTTATGGTTTCCTGTCTTATGTTTAACCCTGTATCCATTTTGAGTTTATTTTTGTATATGGTGTAAGTTGGTGGTCTAGTTGCATTTTTTTGCATGTATCTGTCCAATTTTCCCAGCACCATTTATTGAAGAGACTGTCTTGACTCCATTGTATGTTCATGCCTCCTTTGTCAAATATTAATTGAGCATAGTGGTTTGGGTCGATATCTGGATTCTCTATGCTATTCCATTGATCTATATTGTCTGTTCTTGTGCCAGTACCAGGCTGTTTTAAGAACAGTGGCTTTGTAATATAGCTTGAAATCTGGTATTGAGATCCCACCTACTTTGTTCTTCTTTCTCAGGATTGCTGTGGCTATTCGGGGTCTTTTTTTATTCCAGATGAATTTTTGGAGAGTTCGTTCTAGGTCTGTGAAATATGCCATTAGTATTTTAATGGGGAGTGCATTGAATCTATAGATTGCTTTGGGTAGTATGGACATTTTAATGATGTTAATTCTACCAATCCATGAACATGGTATGTTCTTCCATCTGTTTATGTCTTCCTCTATCTCTTTTTTCAGTGTCCTGTAGTTTTCTGCGTATAGGTCTTTTACCTCCTTAGTTAAGTTTATTCCTAGGTATCTTAATTTTTTTTGGTGCGATGGTAAATGGGATTGTTTTTTTAGTCTCTCTTTCTGTAAGTTCACTATTGGTGTATAGAAATGCCATAGATTTTTTGGCGTTAATTTTGTATCCTGCTACATTGCCGAATTCATTTATTAAGTCTATTAGTTTTTTGATGGGGTCTTTCGGAGTTTTTTATGTACAGTATCATGTCATCTGCAAATAAGGACAGCTTTACTTCTTATTTTCCAATTTGGATACCTTTTATTTCTTCTTCTTGTCTAATTGCAATGGCTAATCCTTCCAGTACTATGTCAAACAGGAGTGGTGAGAGTGGGCATCCCTGTCTTGTTCCTGTTCTTAGGGGAAATGGTTTTAGTTTTTGCCCATTGAGTATGATGTTTGCTGTGCATTTATCATATATAGCTTTTATTATGTTGAGGTATGATCCTTCTATTTCCACCTTGTTGAGAGTTTTTATCAAGAAAGGGTGTTTGGATTTTGTCAAATGCTTTTTCTGCATCAATTGATATGACTATGTGATTTTTATCTCTCAATTTGTTTATGTGATGTATCATGTTTATTGATTTGCAGATATTGTACCATCCTTGCATTCCTGGGATAAATCCTACTTGGTCATGGTGTATGATCTTTCTGATGTACTGCTGGATCCAATTTGCTAGAATTTTGTTGAGATTTTGTCATCTATGTTCATGAGGGATATTGGCCTGTAATTCTCTTCAATTGTGATGTCTTTATCTGGTTTTGGTATTAGGGTGATGCTGGCTTCATAGAAGGAGTTTGGAAGTGTTCCTTCCTCTTGAATTTTTTGGAATAGTCTGAGGAGGCTAGGTTTTAGTTCTTCCTTGAATGTTTGGTAAAACTCCCCTGGAAGCCGTCTGGCCCCGGGTTTTTGTTTGCTGGAAGGTTTTTGATGACTGCTTCAATTTCTTCCATAGTTATTGGCCTATTGAGATGTTTAGATTCTTCCGGATTGAGTTTTGAAAGGTTATATTTTTCTAGGAAAATGTCCATTTCCTCCAGGTTGTCCAGTTTGTTGGAATAGAGTTGTTCATAGTATTTTTTAATAATCGTTTGTATTTCGGTGGGGTCTATTGTTATTTCACCTCTTTCATTTCTGATTTTGTTTATTTGGGTCCTCTCTCTCTGCTTCTTGGTGAGCCTGGCTAGAGGTTCATCAATATTATGTATCCTTTCAAAGAACCAGCTCTTGGTTTTGTTGATCTTTTGTATTGTTTTTTTTTGTTGTTGTTTGTTTTGTTTTTGGTCTCAATGTCGTTTATCTCCGCTCTGATCTTTATTATTTCCTTCCTTCTGCTTACACAGGGCTTTTTTTGTTGCTCTCTTTCTAACTCTTTGAGTTGTAGAGTTAGGTAATTTATTACCATTGTTTCTTGTTTTTTTGCAGTAGGCTTGTAGAGCTATGAACTTCCCTCTCAAGACTGCTTTCGCTGTGTCCCATATATTTTGGATTGTTGTGTTTTCATTGTCATTTGTTGCCATAAGGTTTTTTATTTCTTCCTTGATCTCTCTGATAACCCAGTCATTGTTTAATAGCATGCTGTTTAGTCTCCATGTGTTTGCTTTTTTTGGATTGTTTTTATTGTAGTTGATTTCCAGTTTTATGCCACTGTGACCTGAGAAGATGCTTGATATGATTTCTATCTTCTTGAATTTGAAGAGACTTTGCCTATGACCCAACATATGATCTATCTTTGAAAATGACCCATGTGCACTTGAGAAGAATGTATATTCTGTGGCTTTGGGGTGAAATGTTCTGAAGATGTCAATTAATTCCATCTGGTTTAGTAGGATTAATGTTTCTTTGCTGATTTTTTGTTTAGAGGATTTGTCCAATGGTGATAGTGGGGTATTAAAGTCTCCTACTATTATTGTATTGCTGTCAATCTCTCCCTTGATATCCTCCAGGAGTTTTTTTTTTTATGTATTTGGGTGCTCCTGTGTTGGGTGCGTATATGTTTACCAGAGTTATTTCTTCTTGTTGGATTGCTCCCTTTAGTATTATGAAGTGGCCTTCCATATCTCTTGTTATGTCCTTCACTTTGAGATCTAATTTGTCAGATATAAGTATTTCTACCCCAGCTTTTTTTTTTTTTTTTTCATTTCCATTCGCCTGAAAAACCTTTTCCCATCCCTTCACCCTCTTTTTCTGAGGTGGCTTTCTTGTAGACAGCAGATATATGGGTCATGTTTTCTTATCCAATCCATTACCCTATGTTTTTTGATTGGGGCATTTAATCCATTTACATTTAAAATTATTATTGATAGGTACTTATTTGTCGCCATTTTTATTCTTTACCCCTGTGTAACTTCTTTGCTTCCTATTTATTTATTTTTTTACAGCAGACCCTTTAACATTTCTTGCATTGCTGGTTTGGTGCTAATAAATTCCCTTAGTCCTTTTTTGTCTGTGAAGCTCCTGATTTCACCTTCAATTTTGACTGATAGCTTTGCTATCAATATTCAGTATACAGTATTCTTGGATTCAGACCCTTCCTTTGCATGACTTTGTATATTTCATTCCATTCCCTTCTGGCCTGATGAGTTTCTGTTGAGAAATCAGTCGCTAGTCTGATGGGAGATCTTTTGTAGGTAACTTTCTGTCTCTCTCTGGCCGCTTTTAAAATTCTTACTTTGTCGTTGGTGTTTGCCAATTTAGTTATAATGTGCCTTGACATCGGTCTTTTGGGGTTCATTTTGCTTGGGACTCTGAGCTTCTGGGATTTGTGTGGGTTTTTTCTTCCCTATATCAGGGAATTTTTCTGTCATTATTTCTTCAAACAGGTTTTCTATTCCTTGCTTAGTTTCTTCTTCTTCTGGAACCCCTATTATGCGGATATTGTTTTGTTTCATGTTGTCCCAAAGTTCCCTTAGGCTTTCCTCCTGCTTTTTAATTTTTTTTTCTAGAAGCTGCTCTATTTGGGTATTTTTCCCACCTTGTCTTCTAGCTCACTGGTGCAGTCCTCTGCTTCTTCTAGTCTACTCTTGATGCTTTCTATTGAGTTCTTTACAGCAGCGATGTTATTTTTCATTTCTTCTTGGTTCTTCTTCATTTCCTCTTGGTTCTTACTCATATTGTTGAATTTGTCTTCCATTCTTTTCAGCCATCTTATGACCATTTCTCTGAATTCTTTCTCTGACAGGTTGCTTGCCTCCATTTTGTTTACTTCCTTTTCTGTTGATGCCTGCTTTTCTTTCATATGCGGGCTGTTTCTTTGTCTCCCCATGGTCTCTCTTCTCCAGGTGACTGGTTATGTAGTTCTCTCTCTCCTGCATTGATTTAAAGGCACAAAATACAACACAACCAGGTACAATGTACAAGGCACTGAACAGAAATGTATTCACGATATTAATAACCCCAAATAAAGGTGACCACCAGAGAAAGGCAAATTAGAGGATAGGAGAAAAAAAAGAAAGGAGTGCAAGAATGAAATTGGGAAAAGGAAATAAAAGTAAGAGAGAAAAGAATGAGAATAAGAAAGAAAAGGGGAAGAAACTATATATATGGGGAGAAAACTACAATAGAACAGCCACTAATCCCAACAAATGTCAGCAACATGTACCTGGAGATGAATACAAACTATAAACAACAACTAGTATCAAGCGAGGTGAGGGAAAACAGAAGCAAAAAAACTAACAAAAACAAAACAAAACAAAAGAATAAGCAAAACAATCTCACAAACAAGCATAAAAAATCGATATAATCAACGTTCAAGCAAACAACAACAAAAGGACAGAGAGAAAAACAATTTTTTGGATAGTGAAGACAGAGAAGAGAGAGGTGTGTATGGGCTTGGAGCAGGGTATTGGAAATTAGGTATATAAGTAGGGTGAAATTTTAACAGGGAGTAAAAAGAAAGAATAGGGAAAATCTAAAGCAGGAAAAGGGTAAGAGAAACAGGACAACAAAAGGGGAAGAGTTAGAAAGAGAGTGATGGCATAAAGGTAGAGTTGAGATAGAGTAAAATGATGCTGAAGAAAAGATGAAAATAGAATGTAGAATACTAATCCCAAAGTAAAATAAAGAGAAAATAAAATGACACTTTAAAAAAAAAAAGGTAAAATAGTGGCAGTAATAATACTGATTGAAAATAAAAATGTAATAATTAAAAAGGTAAAATCAAGTGAGGAAAAAAATTAGTTTCTTAAGTAAAAGATGAGAAAAATAAAAAAAATAATAATAAATTAATTAATTAAATTAAAAAAATGTGCAGTAGTGAAGGTCATTCACTTCCTCTACTGTTCTGTTTGGCATGCCTGTTTCCCAGTCAGGACAGTATTGCAGTTCCCTGCGTTCCACTGCTCCTCAGTGTTGTAAGCCAGTCCTGATTTTTAAGCAGGCAGTGTGTCTTAATTTCTTGTATTCCTTCATTTGTGATTATACAAGAGTCATTCTGTGATTCAGCCCCTGGGTGGCAGTGTTTCTGGATTGACCTCCGGGTCTATATGTCCTCTCTAGCCTGTGCTTACATCCTGCTTTCCCTGTGGCACTTAATACCGGTTTGGGGGAGTGGGTTGTCCCAGAGCTGATTCCCTGATGGTTATTCCCTGCTCTGATCCTCAGGTTCCAGAAAAACAACTTTCCCCTGCAGTCTCTTAGGGTGTCCCCAATTGGGTGATCCTGTGTATTGGGCTTAGTAATCAGAAGCAAGGATTTAAAGAGGAAAAAGCGTAAGTGTGCATCAGATAAAAATCGGTTGCTTTTTAGAGATCCCTTCTGTTAGCAGCTCTGAGGACCCCCTTCCACATTCACGGGTCACGCCAGCCCCAACAGCCATGGATTTTTCTAGGCGCAGACTTCCCCCGGTCTCCAGCTCCCGCAGTGTGCGCGTTTCTCTGTCCTGCCGGGACCAGAGACCTCACCTTATCCCAGGTGAAATCTGACCTTTCCGTGGTAGAGTGTAGAGCTCCTCTGAATCCGCATGTTTGCGTCAATTGGGGACTGGTGTTCTGGGGTTCGCAGCTGTTCGGTGGGTGCTGTAGTTGTAGATTTTCAGGCTTCTGATTACATCCACTTTCCCCTTCAAGATGGCGCAGTCTCCGAGTCTGAGCTGGTGGCTCCGGGATGGAACACAGCAGCAGTGGGGGCTGCCTGGTCAGGGGAGCCCCGTCCAGCAGTCCCCCACCTTCTCCTGGTGTATAGCTGTCCCTTAACTCACCAAAAAACACTCCCCGTGCGACCCTCAGCTCTTCTTTCTATCTGCTCTGGGACAAGGCTCAGGACACGTCTGTCTCTTCCGCAGCCATTTTTTTTTCAGTAATATATTTTCTTTATCTAACAATGTGAAATGAAACTGCTCTGTTTACACATTTTAATTTTATTATTTAAAATATTTGAAACACCGTCTCTGTAAGTATATCTTTTATTTCCTCCCAATATAGCATTGGTAAAATAAATGTTATAAAATAAATGTTTCTAAATATACTAAAGTGAATAGGAATGCACTTGAAAGTTCTTATAAGTATAGAATATCCAGTATTTCTTTAATTTATTCATTCCTTGAACAATTACTGCACAAAACTTAGATGCTATACAAGTTTTTCTAAGCAAATTAATTTTATTTTTAGGATTTGTAACTACACCTTTGGACATTTCTGGCCTCTCTGAAATTTCTTTATCTTTTTTTTTTTTTCTCAAAATTATTGGGTAAATTTAGAAGTACTTTTAGTTAAATCAAAATATAGAACATTCAGAAATGCTGGGAAAGAACGAAAGCTAACTGCTTTTTTTAAAGTGTGATTTTTTAAAAGTTATTTTTAAAACACCACATTTATTGCCCTACCTGGTTTGGCTCAGTTGATAGAGCATTGGCCTGTGGACTGAAGGGTCTCAGGTTCGATTCCGGTCAAGGGCACATGCCCAGGTTTAGGGATTGGTCCCTAGTGGGGGACGTGCAGAAGGCAGCTGATCAATGATTCTTTCTCATCATTGATGTTTCTATCTCTCTCTCCCTCTACCTTCCTCTCTGAAATCAATAAAAATATATTTAAAACAAAACAAAACAAAAAAACAGACCACATTTATTATTTTTAAGGATCCTGTATGGGTTCAACTTCATGTAGAAAACGTTGCTGTAGTTTAGCTTGAAATATTGGCCTGATTTTTTTCTCCCTCGCAAGATAATTTTAAAGATTAAAACATCACAAAATAAATCTCCTTCCAGACTTGATTCCTTTATCAAGAACTTAGAAGCAGACAAAGATCACTATAAGAGTTAAGCTCAAAACTTGAAAAAGATGATCAGAAGTAGATCTAAAAGTCCAAGACGCCTGTCACCATCTTCCCGGGTAAGTTTTGGAAAGTTATTAATATTTTGGAGTTTATTGCTCAAACACTGACTTTCATTCTTTGATTTACCTAAACTGGAAACAATTCAGGTTGATTGGTCTATCAAAGAGGTTGGGGGACAGAGGTCTCTTTGATTGACAGTGGACCATTGAAATTGGTTCTTTATCCCTAGTATTTGTCATTGTTGGGAGGTAATCAGATAAATGTAGAGCAATTTGGGATGAAGCTGTTTAAAAGTGAGGTGATTTTTAAACTTTTTTTTCATCATTTCCTTTCTTTATACCATCATGATTGCTTAAATAAAGACTGTGAACTGCCATCTTATCAAAGAAGAGCTTCACATTTCTTATCCAATAATTGTAGGCTACACACTGTGATGTAGAGCTTTTGAAGACCACGCGAGACCGTGAAGAACTTAAGTGCATGCTGGAAAAATATGAGCGTCATTTGGCAGAAATTCAGGGTAATGTCAAGGTTCTTACATCTGAGAGAGACAAGACCTTTCTTCTTTATGAACAGGTAAATTTGCTTATAAGGAAACAAAATATGTAAGTAATAACAGTTAGCTCTAGAGATATGTAATTCTTTAGGTATACTTAAATCTGCCAATCAAATTAATTTAACTACCAGTTAGGAATTACCTTCATTCTTAAGATATTTTTAATGAAATATATTTCCAATACAGTATATGTGTGGATACATACATATGTTGTCCCCATACCCATAAAAGGTCACATACATGCATAGAAATAGTTTGATTTTTGAAATAAGAAATGGAGAATGTTAAATAGAAAGATATGTTGAGTTTAAGGTAAAAATATTTGAGTTTGAAGATTAAAAAATTGTAACATATCATTTTAATGTACTATCTATCACTTTAGAAACTGCCATATAATTTAATTTCAGAGAGTAAAATCAGTTTATCTCTATATTTAGCTTAAAATTAATACCTCTATTAACCAAATAGTTTCTTTATTTCACAAATATTAAACACATATATTATCAGCATAATTTCTTTTAAAAATATAAAATTCAATTAAGAATTACAGCAGCTTTGTGCAGGGTGATGGGCTTGCTACTGTAAGAGAAAAAAATAATCATAAGATGGAAACACTGCCAGTTTGGTTTTTTTTTGAAGTTTTAAAGTTCACCTTAGTGGGTTGTATTTTAATTAAGTCAAGCTTACTCATTGCTTTTTATTTTATTTTATTATTTTATTTTTTAAATATATTTTTATTGATTTCAGAGAAGAAGGGAGAGGGAGAGAGAGATAGAAACATCAATGATGATAATCATTGAATGGCTGCCTCTTGCACGCCCCCTGCTGGGGATCAAGCCTGCAACCCGGGCATGTGCCCTTGACCGGAATTGAACCTGGGACCTTTCAGTCCACAGGTGGACGCTCTACCATTAAGCCAAACCGGATAGGGTACTCATCTCTTTTTAAATAACTACAGTGACTTTGGATACCATGATTATGTGGCCTGTTTGCTTCATTTAATATGGGAAGGCAGGGCTAATAAGGTTAACTATTTTGCCCAAGAACAGCAGGAATCAGTCCAGATTGTCTGACTCCTATTTGGGTCTGCTCTTTGCCATTTAATTAAGCTTGTTTTAGGAGAATTGGCCCAGGGAGAAATGGATCTGTCTGGGCATATATCTTAATGTATAAAATAAATGCCCAGTGTATACTATACCATAGCATAAATCCTTTTGGTTAAATCACAGTACTCTTTTCTTTCACTCTAACCTCAATCTTGTTACTTTCTTTTCTTTCTCAGCATTGTCTTTTATTATGCTTAAAGTTTTAAACATTATATTAGCTATTTAATGGGTGACACATGATATTCTCTTCCATAATTAGCTTTCTTATTTTTAGTTTGAGCAATTTAAAAGGCAACTGCTACTTCTAAGTGTGTGGGGTGACTACTTGGCTTTGATTAGAATTCACTGGTGTCTGTGTCTGTACCATGAAATCTGAGTCAATGTACATACACATGATTAAAGGGTCAGAACTGCTAAGGGGCAGGAGAGTCCTTTAATGAGAACGCTGTGCGTATGAGTGTAAGATGTGAGATTATTTTACTGAAACCTCTGCTTAGAAAATCCTATACTTGCATAAGTATACTTTGTTAGTGATCCTCAAATTTTTGCTCTATTCCTTCTCTTCAGACAATTTTATTTTATTTTAAATATATTTTTATTGATTTCAGTGAGAAAGGGAGAGGATTAGAGAGATAGAAACATCAATGATGAGAGAGAATCATTGATCAGCTGTCTCCTGCACACCCCACACTGGGGATCGAGCCACCAAAATGGACATGTGCCCTGACCAGAAATTGAACCATGATCTCATGGTTCATAGGCCGACAATCAACCACTGAGCCAGGCTGACTGGGCATAGACAATTTTATATTGAGATTTGAAGTGTAAATTAGTTAATAAGAAGCTAGTGTGAGCTACTGCACTACCTCATTAACTCAGGGAGCACAGTTTAAAAACGTTCAGATACTGTTTTCTACATTGGCAGTCTTATTGGGGAGATAAAGTAAATTGTCTTTATTTGCTTTTTTGTTATTTTAGCATAAGTAATCTAAAGATATTTTTCTTTTTTTCTAAATATTTTATTGATTTTTTACAGAGAGGTAGAGAGAGGGATAGAGAGTTAGAAACATCGATGAGAGAGAAACATCGATCAGCTGCCTCTTGCACACCCCATACTGGGGATGTGCCCGCAACCAAGGTACATGCCCTTGACCGTAATCGAACCTGGGACCCTTGAGTCCACAGGCCAACACTCTATCCACTGAGCCAAACCGGTTTCGGCTAAAGATATTTTTCTTTATGGTGATCACGGGAATCTTTACTAGACTATGTAGAGTATGAATGGGGTTTCTGTTATCTTGAAAGGGATAAGAAGGAACATTTAGATTAAAGAAATGATGTGAGGCATATGACAAAGGTAAGTGATTCAGTCAAAGACTAGCATCAAAGGTATGTGACAGTGGAGGAATGGGGAGCTGACACTTGAGAGGTAGATTGAACTAGAGCAGTAGTCTGCAAATGTTTCTGTGAAGGCCCAGGTAATAAATATCTTGGGCTCTGCAGGCCATGATCTCAGTCATAGTGACTCAGCTGTTTTTGTGGTGCGAAAGCACCCACAGACGATATACAAATGAATATGTTTGCTCTGTTACAATATAACTTTATTTATGGACACTGAAATTTGAATTTCATATTATTTTACCCATTATGAAATATTTTTCTTCTTTTGATTATTGTCAACTATTTAAAAATGTAAAAATATTATCAGCTTATAAACTTACAAAACACAGGAGGCTTGCTGGATTTGGCCTGTGAGATTGGGTGTAGTTTACCAGCTTCTGGACTATATGGTGGAGCCTGTTCAAGGGCATTACAAGGAGTTTATACTTTGCTTTATAAGCAATGGGCAGCTTATTTTTTTAAAAGCAGAAGAAATGTGACTAAAGCCTCATTTTTACAATTTTAATCTGGTAAGAATTTTATATTATCTTCTTTATCTCATACACAATCTTTATATGTTATCTTTTTATATAACAACTAGTGACCCGGTGCATAGATGTGTGCACATTGAAAGAAAATTAATTAGAAGGTGGCTGATGGGGTGAGTCTGGGTGAGATGGTCCCGATACGCCCTGGAGCCAACCTCCCGTGGTCGCTCCCTGGCATCTGCTGAATGAGCGGGGTCACTCCGGCAGGTGGTGTCCCTCGGCTTGGCCTGCAGGGATTGGGCCGAAATCGGCTCTCCGACATCCCCCGAGGGGTCTGGAAGTGTGAGAGGACACTCTGCAAAGTTGCTGTTGTACAGGTTGTGGAACACAAACGCAAGTGTGCAGTAAACCAGTGCCCCAGCAACAACATCACCCATGGCCGAAGGTGGAATCATGTGGCCCCGAGAGAAATCAGGCTCCCTCCTCTCTGGTTTTGGGGTGCATCACCCGAGAACTGCTGCTGCCTAGTCACTGTAGCTCAGCATCTCCTGCGTTGAGTGTCTGCCCCCTGGTGGTCAATGCTCATCATAGTGATGGTCAGATGGAGGGAGGGATGCTTCGCATATTAGCCTTTTATATATATAGATTTCTCCTTCAAGAGAACTAGAGGAGGGAGAATCCAAGGACTCTTTAGAAGGCTGTTGTAGTAGTCCACGCATGAGGCATTTATGGACTGGGCTAGGATGCTGCCAAGGAAGACTTGACAAGATTTGATTCGAACCAAATGGAGGGAGGAATGGAAATGTCTGAAGTTCTGTTTTGAATGACTGAAGGAATGTGGTAATGGAAAAAGAAATAGGGAAGTCATTGGTGATTGATGGAAAAGATGTGGTTGGCTCAGACAGATGGAGTGCATTCAGGTAGGAATCGCCATCAGGCAGTAAGAAATGTAGGATGGGAGTAGGGAGAAAAGCAAGAGCTGAATATTTCGATTTAGAAGTCATCTGCTTAGAGGTGAGTTTGGGGCCTTCAGAGTGGGTGAGGTCTCTGAATGAGAAAGCTATATATAGAGGGTCTTGGAAAGTTTTATTGGATTGGAAAGAGAGAAAGAAGACAGGAAGCTAAGGCAGGGAAAGGGAGGGAATTATATCAAGAAGGATGTTCAAAACAATGTCAAATGTTGCCAAAGTATCAAAAACAAGAACTGAGAAAAGGCCATTTGATTTGTTAAGGTCATTAGTTGAAATTCTGCAAAATCTGGGATCCAGGTTATAGTGGGGGGAGAAAGTGGGTAGTAAGGAACAGGCCATGATACGGACACTTAAAGGAGAGTCATAGGTTGGTAAATGGGCACAACAGGATTAAGTGACAGGTTTTCAATATATGGGAGCCCTGTGCAGGGTTGAAGGCAGGGGAGAAAGAGCCAGTGCAGAGAGTGCTATTCAGAGTGAGAGGAAATTATTAGTTGAGTCAGGGATATCTTAGAAGACACTTCAGGAGATGAGGTCCAGGATTCTGGTGAAGGCTTAGCTATGGAAATTAGGAAGTAACATATCTTCCTCTGAGACTTGGAGACTAGTTGAGTAGGTAGTGATTACAATAGAGAGGAAGGAAGATATGTACTTAAGCCCCAAAGCAGGATATGCAATCATCTGAAGGAGTAGAATAGATTTAGAACCAAGGATGGTTGAACAGCATGTAAAGAGTATGTTGGGTTGTCATTAAAGATTGGTGGGCTTTTCTGTCAAGGTAAAGGTATCTAGTTCATGACGATGGCATATACATTTATGTAGAGAAAGACTATAACACTATGATAATATTTATTAAACCAGTATTTTACATGAATTCTGCTAAATTCATGTTTATATCACAAAATGGATGGAGTATACCATATATATTACTTAGTAAATAATTTTCTCTTGCATTGACTGACCCCAAATTAATTTCTTAAAAAAATTTGGCAAAGGTTTTGGAAAGCAAAATTCTGTTTGTATATAGCATTTGCATTTATTTGGATAAAGTCAAAATTATAACATTTTATCCTACTCCATGGCTGTTGATAATAGGTTTGGATTTCAACCAGCTGTATATAAAGCTGTATTTGTGTCTGTCTCTGTATTTAAATAATAGGCGCAGGAAGAGATTGCCCGGCTTCGCCGAGAAATGATGAAAAGCTGTAAGTCTCCTAAATCAACAACTGCACATGCCATCCTCCGGCGGGTGGAGACTGAAAGAGATGTAGCCTTCACTGATTTACGAAGAATGACCACAGAACGAGATAGTCTGAGGGAAAGGCTAAAGGTTTGAGAGAATTTTATCTATGTGAACATTTGTGAAACATGACACAGTGACATTGAAAGTGCTTTGTTTTGTTTTTGTTTTTTTAACCAGATTGCTCAAGAAACAGCATTTAATGAGAAAGCTCACTTGGAACAAAGGATAGAGGAGCTGGAGTGTACAGTTCATAATGTAAAGTCATTTTTGCACTTTTGGCTATAAACTGTCAGTGGCTTTCCCTTTTCCTTTTTTACTATGTTCAGAGAAGTTCTTTTATTTTTCAATGATAGGGTTTCTAATCCTAAAATACTGAAGGTGTGTGTGTGTGTGTGTGTGTGTGTGTGTGTGTGTGTGTGTGTATTGTAAACTCTTTATTCCAAAATGTGAGTATAATATTTTTCATGTTAGGTTGCAAAATGGCTTTAAAAAAAACCATTAGGGATGCGTTCTCAGGGATTTTAGCACGATTTTCATCTCCCTATTTCATTAAAGAGAACATTTCTAGATACAGGGAAACTGGATTATTCTACCTAAAGAGTAGCTAGTGTAGAGAAAATTATGGTGAAATGAAAATTAATGAGAAAAATATATGTAAACTGAATTTAAATGTGAGGCATCACCTTTTTTACTAATGAAAGATTTGAGATGCTATATTTGAGATATTATGACTATATAAACAGAATTAATGGAATTTGACTTTCTGTTACAAATTTAATTGAATGCATTTATAAATTCATGTGTACCATGTTTTTATAATGAGTAAAGAAAAGCAGTAGATAGGGGAAAATAATTTATTTCATAATTCTACTTTATAGCTATAATTTGTTAAGTTGAGCAACAAATATGAATTTTTTTGCAAATAGGATATGTATGCGAAAGTCAAATTGAACCAGATTGAAAATGTAGGTGGATATATTTTTCCTTTTTTAAATATATTTTTTATTGTTGCTGGTATTTCAGATATCTCTCGTCCCTTCCCCTTTATCCCCATGTATACTATTATTGTTCCTACTCCACAACACTTTGTCCATACAGCCTTCCACAAAGTTCAAGCCTAATCTGATCATCTCATTGTATAAATCTTGTCATCTACCAGTTTTTACAAATGGAGACTTTTTTAGTGATGGCAGTAACCTTGTCATTCCACTTGTATAGCTTGATGATGAACGTATGGAGCAAATGTCAAATATGACTTTGATGAAGGAGACCATAACCACTGTGGAAAAAGAAATGAAATCACTAGCAAGAAAGGCAATGGATACTGAAAGTGAACTTGGCAGGCAAAAAGCAGAGAATAATTCTTTGAGGTAAACTAAACTGCCTTTGAACAACAAATAGTTTATTATTAATGACTCTGCTTTTTGTAGTTTATTTTATAATGGTAATCAAGTTATTTGTTGACTTTAATTTTGGGGAGGATTATTACAAAACAGTTGTAGAAGCTTCGGCACACATTAAATGATTTCCCGAAGATCAATCACAGATTGGTAATGCCACACCTAACCAGGACTCATACTTAGTAATCTCAGTCTTACATATGGAGAAAGCCTGAATGTTTAACTAAAATAGCTTTTACAAAGCCATTCTGGGCACAGTGCATGTTTGACTTTAGCATTTGATTATTAATTTACCTTTATAACTTAAATTATGTTCTGGGGTCTGAACAGTGTAAGAACACACAAAGCACAGGTTTTAGAGTAGCTTAGAAAAGAGATGGTTTAGAATATAATAAGTCATAGCGAGAAATTGGAACATGAAATGGAACTGATTAGCTGAATGTCAACTACTGTGCTTAGCCCATCCCACACACTGGTGCAGTGGCAGAAGACATTCCAGTGAAGCAGCCTACAGGCAGGAAGTGTAAGGGAATCAGTTTCTGAGGACCTCCACGCTAGGAGGTGTTTTTTTTTGTTTTTTTACTTTTGGTACCTATTGATGTGAAAAATAGCAATTGTACCTATTTTAAGGTTGAATTTCAGTGGATCTATTTGAAAAAAATAATAGTTCATGTGAGTGTAAAACAAATTATTAAGTTACAGATAATACTTGATTCGCATGAGCTCTCAGAGTCTTCTCTTTGATCTTTCAACCCAGAGTATTGGGTCTGTGATGCCTACATTGGAATCAGTTGTCAGGACAGATAATCACTCAAATCCTTCCCTTCACCTACGCTTTTATTTCCTGCTTAAAAAGACATTGCAATCTCAGGTAAAATCAAAATAATAATCAATCCCGGCTGGTGTTGCTCAGTGGTTGAGTGTCAACTAAGAAACCAAGATGTCCCAGGTTTGATTCCCAGTCAGTGTACATGCCCGAGTTACAGAATTGATCCGCAGTAGAGGGCATGCAGGAGGCAGCCAATTGATGATGTACCTCTGTCATCGATGTTGCTATTCCTCCTCTCTCCTTCTCTCCCTCTAAAAATCAATAAAAACATTTTAAAAAATGATAATCAAATAAAACAGCATCAACAAAGAAAACCTTGGGAAATAGAGAAAAGTGTAAAGAAAATTTAAATTTCCCATGATTCCATAACCCAGGGAAGACTTTTAGTAATATACATCTTTTTCTAACCAGAAATATTTTTATCTGTGTACATAACCTTTTGATGTAATTGACATCATCGCATATTAAGTTATATATTTGAGCCATTTCACTTAATTGTAAACCATAAGCATTTTCCCAGGTCATTGGAAGTTCTTTGAAAACATTTTAATAGATTATTAAAATATTCTAACAGATAGATGTATAATTGGAGATATTTTTGGTGTATATTTGTTTTAATGATATTAAAGTTTGGTCAGTTTTGACATATGTATGTACCTCTAAAACGATCCCCACAATCAGGATAGTAGCCCTAACCAGTGCTCCCAAAAGTTTCCTCATACCCTTCTATAACCTCACTCTACCTTGAATTCCTAGGCAACCACTGATTTGCTGTCTGTCATAGGAAATTGTTTGTATTTTTAAAGATGTTATATAAATGAAATCACAGAGTATGTTTTCTTTTGCCAGGCTACTCTCACTCACCATAATTATTCTGAGATTTATGCATGTTGTCACATATAATCAAGAGTTTATTCTGTTTGTCACAGAGTAATATTCCATTGTATGGATATACCCCATAGACATTTTGGTTGTTTGCTGTTTGGGACTACACAAATAAAAGTGTTATGAATGTTCTTCTATGAGTCTTTATATGGACAAATGCTTTTATTTCTCTTGGATAAATACTGTACAGTAGATAGAGTAACTGAGTCACATGATGGATATATGTTTAACTTCAGAAGAAACTGTAAACTGTTTCCCAAAGTGGTTGCACTATTTTATTTTACCTTTGCACCACCAGTGTATGAATGTTCTAGTTGTTCCATATCCTCACCAACACTTGGTATGCAGAATCTAACGTTAGCTATTCTAATCGGTATATATTGTGGTTAATTTGCCTTCTTAATGACTAATGATTTTATGCATCTGTTCATGTGCTTATGGGATATATATATATTTTTTCTTTCCTTAGTTTCTGTTCAAATCTTTTGCACACTTTTATTGAGTTGTTTATATCATTTGTAAGTTGTGAAAGTTTTTTTTTGGTAGTTTAGGTATAAGTCCTTTGTCAGGTATGTGTTTTGCATATATTTTCTCCCTGTTTCTGGCTTGCCTTTTTATTTTCTTAACAGTGTCTTTTAAGGAGCATATGTTCCTGATTTTGATTAAGTAAAATTTATTGATTTTCAGAAATTCATATCCAGCTTTGTATGTTCTTTTAAAGAAATCATTAAGCTTCAGGTAACTGAGATTTTCTCCCATGTTTTCTTCTAGCAGTTTTGTAGTTTTAGTTCTTACATTTAGATCTGTGATCCATTTTTGTGTATAGTACTAGATATAGATCAAAGTTTACTTTTTTGTATATGGATATTTAGTTCAAAAACTATCCTTTCTACATGAAATTGTTTTCCGTCTTTGTAGCAAGTCAGTTGTCCATATATGTGAAGGTTTGTTTCTTGGTTGTCTATTTTGTTTGATGAACATATTTATATATCTTGATGCCAAATACGGTACAACACTCCTGGTTACTCTGTTTTAAGTCTTCAAATTAGATAATGCTAGTCCTCCAACTTTGTTCTTTCTCTAAGTTCTTTTGGCTATTGTAGTTACGTTGCATTTTAATTTTAGAATTAGCTTCATACATATAAAACAGCCTGCTTTGGAATTTGATTGAAATTGGGGACATGAAATCTAAAGAATATCAAGTGTTTCCACTCATGAACACAGCGTGTCTTTTCCTTAGATCTTTAATTTCCCATAGGTTATCTTATTATTTTTAGTGTAAAAGTCTTACACTTTTTTGGGTCAGATTTCCCCCTAAGTATTTCCTATTTTTTTATGCTGTTGTAAATGGAATTTAAAATTTCACATTCTGATTGTCTGTTGCTTGAATATGAAAATACAATTATTTTTTCAAATAAACTTTGTATTTTAGAACATTTCTAGATTTACAAAACATTATGAGGATACTACAGAGTTACTACAAGCCTCATACCCAGTTTTCTCTGTTATTAGCATCTTACATTAGCATGGCATATTTGTTTCAATTAAAGAAACAACATTGATACATTAATATTAACTGAAGCCCATACCTTATTCAGATTTCCTTCGTTTTCCCCTAATACCTTTTTGTGTGCCAGGATCTGGTCAGGGACACCATATTGTATTTAGTTGTCATGTCTCCTTAGGCTTCTCTTGGCTATGACAGTCTCAGACTTCCCTTATTTTTGATGACCTTGACAGTTTTGAGGAGTACCGTATTTTCCGGCGTATAAGACTACTAATCAGGTATTTGGTAGAATGTCTCTTAATTGGGGTTTGTCTGATGTTTTTCTCATGATTAGAGTGGGTAATATGTTTTTGAGAGAAAGATCACAGAGATAATATATATCCAGGGTATTATAAATACATACTATCAATATGACTTATCACTGTTTATTTTGACCTTGATAACCTGGCAGACGTAATGTTTGCCTTTCTAGAATGTCATATAATTTGTATCATACGGTGTATCGCCTTTTCAGGCTGCTTCTTTCACTTATCAGTGTGCATTTAAGGTCTATCCATGTCTTTTCATACTTTAATAGCTCATTTCTTCTTAGCATTGAACAATATTCCATCATATGTTTGTATTACAGTGTGTTTAGTCATACACCATCGAAGGATATCTTGGTTACTTCCAGTTTTTGGTAATTATGAATAAATCTGCTGTAAACTTTATTGTGCAAGTTTTTGTGTGGACGTAAGTTCTCCAATCAGCCCAGTAAATACCTTGGAGCACAGTTGCTGAGTCATATGGTAAAACTATCTTTAGCTGTATCACAAAGTGCCAACCTCTCTTCCAAAGTGACTGTACCATTTTGCATTTCTACCAGCAATGAATGAGTTTCTCTTGCTCCACAGCCTTGTCAGCATTTGGCATTGTCAGATTTTGTATTTTAGACTTTATAGTAGGTGTATAGTGATAGCTCATTGTTTTAATTTTTAATTCTCCAATGACAGATGATGTCATATATTTATTTGCCATCTGGATATCTTCTTTGGTGTTTATTTAGATCTTTTGCCCAGTTTTTCATTGTGTTACTTATTGTTGTCTTAAGATTATATTTTGTATATTTTGGATACACATTTTTGTCAGATAGATATGTGCTTTGCAAATATATTCTCCCAGGCTGAGCTTTATATTTTCATTTGTTTTTAGCAGTGTTTTTTTTGCAGAGGAGACATTTTAATTTTTTATAAAGTTCAACTTGCTAACTTTTTCTTACATGGATTGTGATTTTGGTGCTGTATTTAAAAACTCATCATCAAACCCAAGGACACATATTTTCCTACTCTGTTTTCTTCTAGCAGTTGTATAGTTTTGGATTTTATACTTAAGGTCTGTGATCTGTGTTGAGTTAATTTTTGTGAAAGATGTAAAGTCTGTATTTAGGTTCACTAATTTGCATAGGGACATCCTAAATTTGTTCGAGCACCATTTGTTGAAAAACTGCCCTTTCTCTGTTGTCTTTGCTCTTTTTTTAAGTTCAGTTGCCTATATTGGGCCTATATGTGGGCTCTTCTTTCTGTTCCATTGATCTATTTTTGTTTATTCTTTTGCAAAGCCATGCTGTCTGAAAGAGTTGCTATTACTTTGTCTTCTTCAATATTGTATTGGCTATTCTGGATCTTTTGCCTTTCCATGTAAGCTATAGAATCAGTTTATTGCTGTCTACAAAATAGCTTTCTGGGATTTTAATTGGGTTTGCATTGAATTTTAGATCAAGTTGGGAAGAATTGGCATCTTATCAATATGAAGTGTTTCAATCCATTAATGTAGAATGTTTCTTCATTTATTTAGATTTTTTATTGCTTTCATTAGTATTTTATAGTTCTCTGCACATAGATAGTGTGCATTCATTTTGGAGAGTTCTAGGACATTACTTCAAATACTTCTCATGTTTATTTTCTTCTTTTTTCTCCTTCTGGTATTTCAGTTATACCCACAGTTCTTGGATATTCTGTTCTATATGTTTTTTATTCTTTTATTTCTCGTTGTATTTCAATTTGGGATGTTTTCACTGACCTGTGTTCAAGCTAAGTGGTTTTTTTTTAATTTAATAAATCTTTATTGTTCAATTATTACTATTGTTCCTCTTTTTTCCCCCATAGCTCCCCTCCACCCAGTTCCCACCCCACCCTCTGCCCTTACCCTCCCCCACTGTCCTAATCCATAGGTGTGTGATTTTTGTTCAGTCTCTTCCTGCACCCCCCACACCCCTTTCCCCCCAAGAATTGTTAGTCCACTCCTTTCTATGCCCCTGATTCTATTATATTCACCAGTTTATTCTGTTCATCAGATTTTTTTATTCACTTGATTTTTAGATTCACTTGTTGATAGATATGTATTTGTTGTTCATAATTTTTATCTTTACCTTTTTCTTCTTCTTCCTCTTCTTAAAGAATACCTTTCAGCATTTCGTATAATACTGGTTTGGTGGTGATGAACTCCTTTAGCTTTTTCTTATCTTTGAAGCCCTTTATCTGACCTTCAATTCTAAATGATAGCTTTGCTGGGTAGAGTAATCTTGGTTGTAGGTTCTTGCTATTCATCACTTTGAATATTTTTTGCCACTCCCATCTGGCCTGCATAGTTTCTGTTGAGAAATCAGCTGACAATCGTATGGGTGCTCCCTTGTAGGTAACTAACTGTTTTTCTCTCTTGCTGCTTTTAAGATTCTCTCTTTGTCTTTTGCTCTTGGCATTTTAATTATGATGTCTTGGTGTGGTCCTCTTTGGATTCCTTTTGTTTGGGGTTCTGTGCACTTTCTGGACTTGTAAGTCTATTTCTTTCACCAGGTGGGGGAAGTTTTCGGTCATTATTTCTTCAAATAGGTTTTCAGTATCTTGCTCTCTCTCTTCTACTGGCACCCCTATCATTCGGATGTTGGTACACTTGAAGTTGTCCCAGAGGCTCCTTACACTATCTTCATATTTTTGGATTATTTTTTCTTTTTGCTTTTCCGGTTGAATGTTTTTTGCTTCTTTGTATTTCAAAGCTTTGACTTGATTCTTGCAATCCTCTAGTCTGCTGTTAGATCTCTGTATAATATTTTTTATTTCAGTCAGTGTATGTTTAATTTCTAGTTGGTCCTTTTTCATATCCTCAAGGGTCTCGCTAAATTTATAGGCCTTTTCTAGAAAATTCTTGAAAAACCTTATAACCGTGGTTTTGAACTCTTTATCCAGTCGTTTGCTTTCCTCCATTTCTTTCATTTGTGATCTGTTTCTTTGTCTCCACATTTTGGCTGCTTCCCTGAGTTGATAGAGTGGCTTTGTGTGCTAGGTGTCCTATAGGGCCCAGTGGCTCAGCCTCCCCAATTACCTGAGGTAGACACTCTTGGTGCACCCCTTTGTGGGCCGTGTGCACAGTTTTGTTGTAGTTAAGCCTTGATTGTTCTTGGTATCACTGGGAGGAATTAACCTCCAGGCCAATTGGCTGTGAGGATCAGCTGTGTCTACCCTGGGAGAACTTCTGTGCTGAAGACAGCCTTGTGAGACAAGACTTGCAAAAGCCTCTGTGCTCAGCTTGGATGGGGCGGAGTCTCAGGGCAGAGCAGACAACATTGGTTTCCCATCAGCCCTGCCCTAATAGGCCCCTGTGTCTCAGTGTCCCGTGGTAATCGCTGCAAGCACCTCTGAGAGAAAGCCACCCTCAAGTTCCACCCGCTGCCAGACAGTCCATTTTCTCCCCGAATGAGTCTGGGTCCCCAGATTCTCGCCCAGAACTGGAGTTCAGTGCAGTCAGGAGCTTTTGTCTCCCTCCTGCTTGAGAAAGCCAGCCGCGCACTCAGTTGCCAGTCCTCTCCGCGTGCGTGCATCTCAGTACCTCTGCCTCCTACAGCTCCTCTGAGTCTCAGTGTGCTTTTCTCTTTCCTTCTAGTTGTAGAATTTACACTCAGCCAGCCTTCCTGTGGTTCTGGATGATGTCCGTTTTGTCTTTTAGTTGTAGTTTTGAAATTGTTGTGCTAGGCAGCAGTTTAGGTGTTTACCTATGCCGCCATCTTGGTTTCTCCCAGACCAAGCTAAGTGTTTTATTCTTGACTTTGTTGAGTCTACTGATGAGCCCATCAAGGGAACTTTTCATTTTTGTCACAGTATTTTGTTCTTTTTAGCTTTCTTTGTTATTTTCTCAGACTTTCTGTCTCTCTGCTTACATTATACATCTGTTACTGTATATTATTTACTTTTTCCATTAGTGTCCCTAAGCAGTTAAACATAGTTACTTAAAATTTTTTTGTTGGATACTTCCCATTCCATGCAATATCTGAGTCTGTTTCTGACCCTTCATGGTTCTATTTTTGCTTGATTTTTCATGTCTTGTAATTTTTTGATGAGGGTGAATCAGATTGTAGTGGGTATTGGTTAATTGAGGTTAAAGAGGCCTTTAATGTGAATGTTTATGTTACTTGGCTATAGGAGTTGAGTTGTGTTCAATGTTTGGTGTAGCTGTAGGTTCCAGAGGCTTCATATTCCTCGATTGTCCTGATTTTTATATCTCCTCTTGACGTTAGGTTCCCTATCTTCTCCTCCTCAATAAGACTGCAACCGGCAGCTTTTTCAGTTGTAATTCACTGTGATTATCCTGAACTCCTGTTAGTGTGCTTGTTAGGAGAGGGGGAAGGATTATCTATATATATAAAAGGCTAATATGCAAAGTGTCCCCTCGGGAGTTTGACTGGGAGAACAGGAGTTTGATCGATTGCTATGACATGTGCTGACTATCAGGGGGTGGCGTGAAACATGGCGGGCGACCAGCGGCAGTGACAGTGGGCGCTGAGGGAGCGAGGGGAGGAGGAGGCAGGGAGGCGGGGACAACTGCGTGGTGACGGGGTGTGGGTGGTGAGGGACAGAGGAGGCGGGGATGTGGGGAGGTAGAGGGAGGGGAGAACCATGCTGTGGTGGTGTGTGGGTGGCGAGGGAAGGAGGAAGGTGGGGAGGCAGGGAGGCAGGGGACCTGATTGGCCCTGATTGCTGGCCAGGCCTAGGGACCCTACCCATTTACGAATTTTGTGCACCGAGCCTCTACTGTTCTATAGTCATGTACTTTAAATCTCAGTCTTTTAGTGCATCTGTATCTCTGGACTCTGATATTACCTGTGTTTTTCAATGATATAACTTTGTTTGTTTGTTTGTTTGTTTGTTTGTTTGTTTTTGTAAGTCCTTATGTGAAACTGGAAGGCTAGAAGTGGTAGAGTGGAAGGAATACCCTTCCCCAGCTGGGATAAACTCTGGTAAAGTTTTTTCATTTGAAGAGTAAGCCTTATTATGGGGGATGCTCTGGGCATATTTTATAATAAATACTTTTTTCCTGTCAGAGACACAAGGGATCCTTTTTCAGATCTTCCCTGTGAAAATCAAGTGGGGTTCCTGAAGGTAAATATGGGGCCACTCTAAGAGTGTGGCCCCTACGATCTTCTCACTCTCATGTTAATGCACACTCAGCTTCCAGCAATGCATGAACATTATCATTTAAATGTTTTAATCATTTATGATTTTAGTGGCTTCTGCTCCAGGTAAGCATACCTTAGTTGTGACTCTCTGGATTTGCCTTTCTTCTCACATTTTAGGGCGCCAACACACTCTGCACCTCACTATCCTGATGTTTTCACAAAAAGTCTTTGATTTTCAGTTTAGTCATCTTTTTCTTGTTGTAACAATGGGAATGATGTCTTCTAAGTTTTTTACATGTGAGGGCTGAAACCAGAAGTTTTACAATTTTTATATATTTATCTGGTATTCTACACCCTTGCTAAATTTACATGTTAGTTCTAGTGGCCTTTTTGTAGATTACATTTTATTTTCTGCATACTCAATTAGGTCATCTGCAAATAAAACAATTTTACTTGTTCAATCTGCATGTTTTTTGTTCTTTTCTTGCCTGTTGTGCTGGCTAGAATATCAAGTACATCGTTGAATGGAAATGAAGTGGACATTCTTGAGTGTTTTCACGTCTAAGAGGGAAGCTTTCAAACTCTCAGTAGTTAATATGATATTAGCTGTACATCTTTCATAGATGACTTCTATCAAGTTGAAGAAGTTTTGTTCTATTCCTAAATTAATGAGAGTTTTTTTGTTTATTTTTGTATTGTTTTTTTTTAGGAATGGATGTCCTTTGTCAAATCAGGGTATATTATATTATGATTTTTATAGATTTCTAGTCTCAGTTAACTAATATTTTGTTTAAGATATTCACATCTATTTTTATAATTGAGATTGGCCAACAATTTGCCTTATTGGGGTTTTTAAAAATGAGAATTTGGTATCAAGTTGTGTAAACCTTATGATAATATTTCCAATTCATTTTGTTTTCTTTAAATACCTGGAACAATCTATATAATATTGGATTTTTAGTACTTAGCAATGAAGCCATTTGAGTCTGAACTTTCTCTTTGAGGGAAGATTTTATTTAATTAATGGATAAAGGAGCATTTAGAAATTTCTTCTTATGCCATTCAGTGTATGTTTTTGAGGCATGTCTCCATATTCTGAAAATTAGAAAACATGTTTTTTATGTTACATTATCCTTCACCATTCTAATGTCCACAGAATCTGTAGTGATTTCCTCTTTCTAGTCTGTTGTTTTAAATAGTCTTTTCAAAGGACCAACATTTTGCTTTGGTGATTCTCCCTTTTATTTGTTTTATTATTTTATTAACTTTTGTTCTTTATTATTTCCTTTTATTTATATTTCTTCAGATTAATGCTTACAGTATTACTTTTCAGGCTTTTTTTCTCATATGTATATTTAAGGCCATAAAATTCCCTCTGTTCATTTAATTCTTGGCCTAAAACCTCTATTTTTATACACCCATATCTAATCTAGTTGATCCTATCTTCAAAACGTATTTGAAGCTGAGCATTTCTACCACTTCTGTTACAACCTTGCTGATATTAAGCGATATTTTGGTAGGTAGAGAATGCTGAAGGTTGGGGATTATTTTTATTTTAACACTTTGATAATACTCTGCCACTATCTTCTGATTTTCATTCTTTCTGCTGAGAAGTACGCTCCAAATTTATTTTTCAAATATCAGTAGCTTATACTTTATAATGCACTCACATTTATCATAGTTTTCCTATTTACATATAAAAAAGACAAATAATTGCAAAGAACCTACTTAGGAGCTGTAAAATCCAACTACATTCAATATAGTTAAAATACTGTTCTCCTTTTTGTCAATTGATGAGAAAATGACTAGTTTTATTCTATTTGTAAACTTTACTTATTAAAAGTTGAGTCCTGAGAACAGTTCAACACCTGTCTAGATTTCAATATCTCTAAATTGAGTACATGTTCCAGGCCAAATCAGCCAAAATGAAATGCATCCATTGCTGTTTGGGTTTCACTGCTAATAACAAAATCCCCAGGGTTTCAAAGCCAATATTCATTATTTGTGTTTCTATACTGCTTATATAAGCTTTCTAAATAGGTGTAGTATTTTAGTAGCAGAATTTTTCTGTTTGAGTTTCCATGTCAGATACATTAACACTTGTGAAAAGCTGGCATGTTTTGAGAATACTTCCTAGAAACATATTATAAACAAAAACAAAAAAAAGTTCGTGTTTCTGCATCTGTGCATTAAACATCTCAAGGCCAAGAAGTTAGAATTCTCCATACCGTTGAATGACTGACAGAGCTATCTGTTAATAAAAAGTTAGTTTGGGTCTCTGTGTTCAGTGATTCCCAGACAGGTTTAATTTGAGTTTGGGTATTTGAGCCTAAAAAAGATTTCAATATTACAATCTATTCCAGGTAACATGATATTCTATGTAGCAAATCCAAAAGAATTTACCATAAAAATCTGGAGCTAATAAGCAGTAATAACAAGGTTGTAGGATGCAAGGTTAATATACAAGATCAATTGCTTTCCAATACCAGCAGTGAAGAAGTGGAATTTGATATTTAAAACAATATCATTTATATTAGCACCCCCCCAAAATAAATAATTAAGTATAAATCTAACAAACTATGTATAAGATCTGTGTGAGTAAAACTATAAAACTCTTGTGAATAAAATCAAAGAATTAAATAAATTATAGATATTTCATATTTATGGATAGGAAAACTCAGTATTGTCATGATGAACAACTAGACATCCATGTGCAAAATAATAAATCTTAGACATAGTCATCATACCCTTCAAATTAACTCAAAATGCCCCCATAGACCTAAAGGAAATGCAAAACTTTAAAACTTCTAGAAGATAATATAGGAGATGAGATTGGGTATGGTGATGACTCTTAATACAATACCAAAGGCACAATCCATGAAAAAAATAAACTGTACTTCATTGAAATTAATGTCTTTTGCTCTGCAAATGAAAATGAGAAGACAAGCCATAGACTGGGAGAAAATATTTGTAAAAAACCCATTGAATAAAAGACTGTTACTTAAAATATACTTTTAAAAAACCTCTTGAGAACCAAGATGGCAGTGTAGGTAAATGTGTACTCTCTGCCTCCCATGGGAACATCAAAATTACAACTAAAATATAGAACAACCATCATTCAAAATTGCCTGAAGTCTGCTTGAATGTAAGTTCTACAACTAGAGAATTAAAGAAGAAAGCACATTGAGACTGGTAGGAGTGGCAGAAGCGCAGAATGGGTTGGTCTGACAGCCATGTGTGGCATGTTTTTAATTGGAAGGGATATCACAGTTGTGGAGGCCTCCTGTGAGGAGCAAGGGGTCCCAGCCCCACACCAGACCCCTCAGCCCAGGCTTCCGATGCCGGTAAGAGAAGTACCAGTAACTTCAGGCTATAAAACCTGAAGTGGGGATTGTATGGTCTGAAGCTGCCCACTGGGTGCACTGGCTGTGGGGGCTTCCCAGGAGGTGCAGAGTCAGCCACTGCCTGGGAGCACCCAGCACAAGCTGCAGAGCAATCTGCAGATAGCTGCTACTTGTGTTTTGCTTGGAAGTGCCCAGGCAAAGCCAAGCTGTCTTGGGCCTATTATTGATAGGTATTGGGCATGCTGATGCCAGCTGCTGCTTGTTTGAGAGATTTTAGCAAAGTCTGAAGCCTGAGCCAGGGCAGGTCATTCATTTGGAAAAGTGTGGGTGGGGCTGCAAATTGAATGGGGTAGGGCAGTGGTTGGCAAACTGAACTTTGAGTTTGCCGACCACTGGGGTAGGGTCTTGGAATCATCAGGATGAAGCATAAAGCATGAGCCAGGCTTCTGGAAACTCAGATATGGCTGCCAGTAAGCTCTGTGATGGGGAGGTCTCAGCATAGGAACAATGACCCCTATAAGCAACCCTGTCTTAGAAAAAGATGCCCTCAAGTTCTTGCTCCAATGCCAGACAATCCAGTTCCTCCCCATATGTCCCTGGATTCCCTCCCCCACAATCTGCTGCCCCATTGCTGGACCTCAGAGGGAGGGAGCAAGTCTGAGTAAGTTTATGCACCACCCTTTAAGAGGAAGTACCTGGGTCTCCAGCAGTCTTCATGTCACTGAGCCACAATCCCCGCTAGTTTTTATAGCCCCAAGTTATGGGGACTTCTCTTCCTTGTTCTGGAACCCTACACTGGGGGGTGTGGTGTAGGGCTCATACCCCTTGCTCCTCATGGGAGTCCTCTGCAGCTGTGATATCCCTGCCAATGAAAAACAAACAAACAAACGAACAAAAACACCCACACCACACATTGGTGTCAGACCAGCCTGCTCACTCCGCCCCTCCTATCAGTCTCAGTGTGCTTTCTTCTTTACTTCTCTAGTTGGACTTCCATTCAGCCAGATTTCAGGTGGATGATGCTTGTTCTGTATTTTAGTTGTAGTTTTGATGTGGTTTTGGGAGGGTGCAAGTAGTGGCATTTATCTACACCACCATCTTGGTTCTCCCAATTCCCTTAATATTAGTGTTCAAGCTTTTCATTGATGTTTCTTTAGTCTGTGATTTTATATATTATGTTAGCTATTATTTCTTTGACTATTTTGTTTGTTCTTTCCTACTGGTATTTTGGATTAGGTGAATATTGGACCTTCTCATTATGTTCTTTAATGTCACTTAACCTCTCTCTCTTTTATTTATTCCCTATGTTTAATCATAGATAATTTCCACTGATCTGCTTTTTCCCCACTTACTAATTGTCTCTTCCTCTGTGTCTATTGTGTTCTTAAACTTGTCTATGTTTTTTAAAATTGTTTCAGTTATTTTAGTTTAATTTTTTGAAGTTCTCTTCGAAATCTTCTGGTTCTTTTTCCTTTTTATGATTTATTATATTACTTATTTTATGTCTCAGTATTTAAACATAACTATTTTTTTTATCCTTACCTGAGGACATATGACATATTCATTGATTTTTAGAGAGGGGAAGGGAGAGGGAGATAGAGATAGAGGGGAGAGAGAGAGAGAGAGAGAGAGAGAGAGAGAGAGAGAGAGAGCTCAATGTGAGAGAGAAACATTGATGTCAGAGAGAAACATCGATTGCTTGCCCTCCTGTATGCGCCCCAACCGGGGATTGAACCCTCAAACCTATGTATGTGCCCTGACCAGAAATTGAACCCATGACCTTTCAGTCCATGGGACAACCTGTGCCAGGGCAACACAAGTATTCTTAATTTTCTATTTGAAAACACTACAGTCTGAAGTCCTTGGGGGATCTAATTTAGTTTTACCCTCACTAAGTTTGGGCTAATAAAGTGTTTTTAAAATTTGAATTGCCAGCTAACTTTCAACATGCATTTATCTGAAGTTTAGTTCTTAGCCTGGATTGAGGATATGTCCCTCCAGAGAAGTTTTGTGTTTATTTCTGTCAAGTGCTCTAGATTATACATATGACCATCTAGAACCAGATTTTATTTTTATGTTTTATCTTGAGATTAAGAATTCCCAAGGAAGACTTTTAGTTGTTATTATTACCCTAAGCCTAGCAGTGGTTGGTTGACAAGCTGATTTTGTCTAGTCTGACCTTTTCACTTACGTTATACTCCTCAGTGGCTTTATGTCGGGGGGGGGGGAGGGGGGAGGCTTAGTTCTAATTCTTGTATTGCAGGCATCTCTATGGCCTCATCTTTTGTTTCTGAGTTAAAACACAAGACCCTAGACCCGTGGTCGGCAAACTGCGGCTTGTGAGCTATATGTGGCTCTTTGGCTCCTTGAGTGTGGCTCTTCCACGAAATACCATGGCCTGGGCGAGTCTATTTTGAAGAAGTGGCGTTAGAAGAAGTTTAAGTTTAAAAAATTTGGCTCTCAAAAGAAATTTCAATTGTTGTACTGTTGATATTTGACTCTGTTGACTAATGAGTTTGCCGACCACTGCCCTAGACTACTGATGTTGCAGAATTTACGTGACGGGGAAAGTGCTTGGAGATTCAGGAAAAACCCTTATTTAAAGCTACTGGCTCAGGGGATTCGAAGATCCAAAGCCTGAACAACTTATACAATGAGATTCCTCCTTATATATATTCCTAAATTCTTTGTTTCCTTACTTCCGGGCTTTTGCAGCCCTACCTAAGTTAGTTAGAATGGGGAAGTAAGATTACAGCTAAAGGCCTGGCCTGGGTGGTCTAGTGACCTCCCCTCTGGCTAAGCTGTTAAATTCTTGGTTTGTGGCCCTTGTAAACTGGGAGTATTTTGGAAAACAGATTATTGCCTAAGGAAGGGACAGTGACTTAATTATAGGCTAATAAGAATGTGGGCTAGGACACCAGTCACTGGCACAGATTCAGATTGCTAGCCGCCCCCCCCCCCCCCCCCAGGTTACCCCCTATATTCCTCCTCATTCCCTCCTCTTGATCCTCAAGCTGATTTTCAGCCTTTTAGATTCAATAGAAGACTCAAAGCTAGGGAGTAGGGTGTTCAGCAGCTTGAGTCTTTTTCATCTTCATCACCCAACAGATTGTAATGGCAGTCTAGAGATCTGGTCTGGAGTAACATCTGGGGCTTCAGGGCTTACTGATTCTCTATTAGCTATTCTAAAACCTGTTGGCTCTCTTAGAGAAAGGTATAGGGAATCTACACAGGTTTCTTCATTTCTGCCTTCAGAGCTGTTGGAGTAGTGAGAAGCATATCTCAGGATCTCATCTATTTCTCCTCCAGTTGGCTCATTGTCCTTGCTCTGCTCATGTCTGTGTAACTGCTTAACACATCTCCTCAAGTATCTTGGCTCTGAATTCTTTCAGGGAAAGTGGGCATCAGTGGGCTCCTCTAACTACTACCATGCTGAGGAGGGGCAAAGTTTTCTTTCAGAGCCAAGAGATCCTTGCTCTCTGTCAGAGGGACTATGAGGCCTGGGCATGGAAGGAGGTGGCTTGTGACCTGATGGAGACAAACTGTACTATAAAATTAGTATTATTGAGCAGTTAGAACAGCAAGAGTTACAACAAATGGTCCGGTGGAAGGAAAAAGAAAACATTTCAGTTCTAATTTCCTATTGAAATAGAATTTTTCTCCTTAAAATCACTCTTTTATTAAAGAGACAAATTAAGACCAGTGTATCTATTGCATTCAATTTGTCCTGATTGTTTGCATAAACACAGCAAGAATAGTAACTGACTGCCTTTGCCGGAATTCCATGATTGAATCTCAATGTGCCCCTTAGGGCAGAGAAGCCACGCCATCCAGTTGCTGTTAGGCCTGCCTGCAATATCTGCTGGGTTAGGTGAATTCCTCACCAAGATCTGTACTTGCAGCTGCTCTGCCCCTGCCCATGCCCTAGGCTTCAAGGCCCATCTCAGCAGCCCTCCTACTCCTCATGGCCTAGAGTGCATTAGCGTTCCACAGGGACGCAGTGGCACCCTTGCTGCACCCCCCTTCCACTCTGACCAACCGCCAGCGATGGCAGGGTATGGGCCTGAGGCTCCAGCACCATCCATTTTCAGGGCTACCAAGCAAGATACCAGAGAACTGATCCATGGCATTCTTGGCTTCATGTCTTCAGAGTCCAGACAAGACTCTTTAAAACATGACACTCCAGTCAAAGTTTTCGGTCAATAAAACCACCATTGGAAACCAGTCTTATTGAATTTATGCAAAGAAATGCATTGCCATGATTCATTAAGAATTGCCAAATTTCAGAGGGATAATATAGGGAGAAAAATACACTAACTTAAAGATCTTCTGATTTTCCTTGCCAGCCCTTCCCATGGACTCTTCAGAAGATGTAATATTTTTTCAAGTGCATTATAACAAAACAGTAACTGTCTCCAAATGACAAGAAGAGATTTAAAATGACACGGATATGGATTTCACTATAATGCAGATGACATGGAATGTTGTCCTTTTTGTAAAACCCAATATTCTATGATATTATAACCAATAACCATTAGTTATAACTGTATTTGACAATGGTTCCTATGTACCTTCAGTATAAAATTTTCCTTCATGAGAGAGAGAAAAAAGAAACATTCGAGGCCTTTCAGAGCCTATTGGGATGATCTAAAGCCAATTCTAGATCAAGAGAAAGTTTCTTAAAATTCAAACCCTTGAAGGATTGTCAAACTTGATTTTACCAAAAGATTATATATTAAAGCATATTACACAGGAACATAGGCTACCAAACTTCAGTTCCTACGATTAAAAGATGGTCTTTTTTATTTATTAAATACCTGATTAATATAAAATAATTATTTTACTAGAAAAGAACTAACCAAATAAGGCTTATTTTCTAACTTCATTTGTCCTTGGGTGTGGACAGCAAATGACAATACTAGTAATTGGATTTCTGCTATCAGCCTTCCTGAGTATATTGACATAAGCTATTTACCCTCTGGTTAGGGAGGCAAAATGCAAATAATTTACTCTTAAGTGCCTTGGTTTAGGGAAGATAGGATTTCTAGATGGTTGCAAATTGCTGTTTTACTATCTCAGTTTCCCTGTACTGCTTGTCCTGGACTACTGGCCTGTGTCATTTAATCAATTTCCTTTTAATATTTCTTCCTACAAACTTTCTTTATAACTTTCACAGACATTCTTACATCTTTCAGAACCATTCTTACAACTTTCAGAAATAACCAGCTTTAGAAACCACCTTCTTTCTCCTTCAAAATGCATAACCATGCCTCAGACCTTCCATTAAGTATTTCTACTCTAACATTCTTTTTTTCTGTCATACCTTCAGCAACTCGTTCAGACCTTTTCTTTTTTTCTTTAAAATGTATTAGAATTCTTCACTCTTAGAAACCTTAATTTTTCAATGATAACCAAAAAGTAAACAGCCAGCATTTACATTTATGAAAACACTCTTACTTTCAGGAAAATATACATTCAACAAAGTACAAGAGACCTTCTGTAATAAAAACTAAGCACAGGTGAATTAAAATATGTCTAGCAGTTAATATTTCAGTATTTTATGTTATTTTAAAATATTTAGACATTTATCATTTAACCCAGCAATGTTCCAAAGCCTTTAAGTTACCAAAGACTTTAGAAAATTATGTATAGGCATATGAGGCTGGAGAAAAGGCAGGGGAGGAGGGAGCAGGCCCCTCAGCCTGTTCCCAGGCCTCTAGCTGCTTGGATTCAAAACTGCCATATTTTTCCTTAGAGATAACATGCTAAGGTTTGGGCAATACTGCTGTGGCTTCTGTTTCTGGCCCTCAGGGCCAGCCCTTCCCTGGGCCACTTGTTCTACAGTTGTGAACATTATGTTAGCTTTCTGTTTCTGCCTTTCTTATCTTTATGTACATAGACCTTCTGAGCCTTTTTTTTTTTTTTTAGCAGCTCTTCTGCACTTCTATCCTTCCAGTTCTCTAACTTCTCAGTTTTCTTGAGATGTCAGGCCAACTATTGGTGACAAAATGTAATTTTTAATATATCTTGGCCCAACATGTCCTTGGGGTCTGGCTTAGAGTACTTTCCATTTGATCTTTTAGTCTTGGTAAAATTTGGAAGGCCCTTCTTCTTTGCCTTGCTGAATATGGAAGGCTTTATTTAGGTTCTGAGACCGGGGAACTGCTTCCCCAATCCCTTTAATTATTAGTTCCCTGAGGGATCTCTTATGTGTCCCTGTGGGTCTTGTTGTTAACCCTTTGCACTCGCTTGCTTTTTTCTCGATTCCTTTATTCTAATGCTAACCGTGTCGAGTCACACTCGACATCCGAGTGCAAAAGGTTAAGGTCCCACTGGAGCTCCTGGGTTTAGAAATTTTACATCTGCTGAAGCACAGCAGGGTCAGCCAGGTGCTCCCTTTCCCAGATAGCCATAGCCAGCCTTCAACTAATCCCCCCTTCTTTTCCTGAGAATAGTATTCCCAAGATAGACATTAACTTGGGTCTATGTATACACTTGTGGGCCCAAAAATGGGCCCAGCTGGTCATCTAAGACACATGGGTCTTCCAGGAGAGGTTTTAACTGTTTTTTTCCACTGCACCAACTCCTTTTGCAACCTAGAAAAGCTGGTTTCTGGTGGCACAGAGGCCTCAGAGCCAGTTGGATGAGGGGGAGGCTGGGATTGTAAATCACCATCTTGGCTGTTCCCTCAGATTGTCCCCTCGTCACATAGGGAAGAGAAGGCAGGATAAGGGATCTCATTTCTCTGTCTGCCCATGTTCTCTTTTAGGCTTCTCTACTTTTATAGGGAGAAGGATGACTGGCCCCTTCTCCAACAGAGAGCACAGTCAATCTCCTATTGAGTGACTGGACTTTTATTATTAACATATTTATAATTATTACTGAAAAGCTTTATCACAAATCCTTCATTTTAGTTACATCTATTTATTATATCTTAACAACTTTGAGATTTTAAAGCCAATTATTACCTAAAGCATTTTCTTGACCAATTTTGTAACAGGTGTAACTCAATGTGAAAGTACCATTTTATTTTATTTTCCTTATTAAACCAGGAGTGGCCCTGCTTCGCAGCTAGAGGGTACTTCTACAGATCTGTTCCTCCCAGTGTTGGGGAAAAACAGAACATTGGGAACAAGTTATAGTTATGGGAAATATTATTTATGCTATTAAACATGATTGCCCTTTCTGTTCAAAGAAAGGACGTACTGATCTGCCTAGGAGTCATATGCCCCCAGGACCTGGAAGTCACCCTTGAAATGCGGTCCAACCTCATTCAAAAATTGCCCATTATCATGAAAGCATTAAACTTGTTGCCCAACCCAACCTGCATAGCTTATTTCCTTATGTAATTTAAAGTATATTGTATTGGTCTAATTTAGTTCAAAAATATTTCTTTTTAGGGAGAGTAGATCTTTGTGTCATCTCGGGGCCCTTGAGATGTCACAAAGTTATCTCTCAGTTAAATACACAATTTAAAGATTATCAAAGCTTAAACTGATTTTAACATTAAAAATTTGGTCTTGACCACAGAATTAATCTTTTTCAATATGGCTAATAAATTGTTATATTCTAGTAATGCCACAGAAGTACAGGATATACTTTGAATGTTATAGAGAAAACGCTGGGAAGACACACCTACTGCCCGCCCATTCCTTTGCTGCCTTGCCCCCAAGGGTGCAGAAGCAGCAAAGCTGTGACCTCCCCAAAGTGACCTCCCCTCAGTTCCATTTCGGCCAGCCTGGGCAGATTTGTGACGTCACAGGCAGGCACAAAATTATCTATTGGTCTGGCCTTTGTTTAAACTTCCTTGGGTTAACATATGTGCAACCTTCACAAATTTTACACTTTCAAATTAGAATCTTAAAACTTTAACGCAGCACAGTAAAATGACCTTTGGTTCTGAGTGGCACAAAACCTACACAGAGAGTTCCCTATATTCATAAATGAGGGAAGAGCAAACTAAAGTCCCTAAAAGTTAGAAAGCCAAAATTACATGGTAGACATACAGAGATCTCACTAGCTAAGAGTTTCTGGCAGCTGATGTAACAGAGGGAGAGCAGGAAGAGTCACCAAGAATAAGGATTCTTGGCAGCTGCTGGGACGTTCTGCAATCTCTGTCACGTGTTCAGCCTCACCACATACAACTGGGCTTCCCCAAAGCGGGACTTGCCCCATCTTTAAACAAACAACAAAGAGACATAAAATATCAACAAACACTCTCATATGGATGCATGCAACACACTAAAAGTTCATAACAAGAGCAATGTCTTCTGTTCCTGGTTCAGGAACTGCCCCTCCCCAGAATCTCAGCATTCTCCCCAATAGACTATTTTGGGAGACTGTATCTCCTAGGCCTGGAATTTCTGTTTCCCATCCTCGGCCATAAGCTGGGGCCCCTGATTTCACAGAGAGGCATCTGCATTGCAGGCAGCGGTCTGGGCCCTTCTTAAAATTCTTTAGCATACATTCTAAGACAGTGGGTTTAGAGGAACTACTTCCCATGTTTGAAGTTAAACCATGTAATCCCTCCCAGTTAACAGAGACACGGGACAACACAAGGTAACTCATTTCACAGACTCTTACATTCA
The DNA here is from genome assembly GCF_951640355.1 of Cnephaeus nilssonii. Lineage (NCBI taxonomy): Eukaryota > Metazoa > Chordata > Mammalia > Chiroptera > Vespertilionidae > Cnephaeus > Cnephaeus nilssonii. The sequence continues at coordinate 63,154,456 of NC_137086.1, read as the reverse complement.
CATTCACAAAACAGTCCGAGCTTTGAGTTCCGCCCACAGAAAGTCCCTGAACTGAGGCAAATATTTTGCCTAAGTGGTGATCAGCCACTTCTTCTGTCCTGAAAGACAAGCCTGAACTCGAGCTGGTCCCCTGGGGGGAAACTCACTAGTCAGACGTCTGGTTCCAGAAAGGGCTTTCCTGTCCTCCTCGGAGTACACTGGGTCTCAGGTGGGGGCCCAGGTCACCCAGGCCCGATGAGGACTGGGACTCAGTAAATCACTGGAGGCGCACCTCCCCATCATCAGGGGTTCGGTTGAGCGGGCCCACCCACTGGTCTTGTGCAGCAGTGCCTCCAAGGGGCAACTTGGCTGTGTGTTTCTTGTTCAGGGAACCAGATTATGTTGCAGAATTTACCAGGCCACCGGGAATACACTACAAGTGCTTGGAGACTCAGGAAAAACCCTTATTTAAAGCAGCGATGCTGGCTCGGGCTATTCAAAGATCCAAAGCCTGAACAACTTATACAATGAGATTCCTCCTTATATATATTCCTAAATTCTTTGTTTCCTTACTTCCGGGCTTTTGCAGCCCTACCTAAGTTAGTTAGAATGGGGAAGTAAGATTACAGCTAAAGGCCTGGCCTGGGTGGTCTAGTGACCTCCCCTCTGGCTAAGCTGTTAAATTCTTGGTTTGTGGCCCTTGTAAACTGGGAGTATTTAGGAAGATAGATAATCACATAAGGAAGGGGCAGTGACTTAATTATAGGCTAACAAGAATGTGGGCTAGAACACCAGTCACTGGCACAGACTCAGATTGCTACTCCCCACCCCAGATTGCCCCTATATTCCTCCTTACTGAGACAGGCAAACCCCAATCATATCTAGCATAACATCAGTTCATAGTCTTATGGCTCTAATTTGGCTCCAGGGGGCTTCCCTTACAAATTCTTACAAGTTTAGCTATACATATAAAAGGATGCTTCTTTATATTGTAGGATGCTTCTTTATATTAGAAGACTTCCAGATTATCTAGTTTCATAATGCCATAAATTATATATTCTGTTTATTTCTTTATTGACTAAATTCAATGAGGTCAAGACTGATGTCCACCAAGTTTGCTATAGGTTCCTAAACATCTAGTTCCTGATATATATCAGACACTTAATAAATGTGGAATGAATGAAATGCTGTTCAGTATATATTTATTTATAATAGTGACAAACTGAAATGAATCTAAATGCCTAATAGTAATAAAATACTGAAGTAAATGTTTATATTTACTTAAAAGTAAATGGCTATTGCTCATATAATATGTTTTTAGGCAAAAAATGATGATTTGGAGGACTGTGTTATAGACTGAAAATTATTAAAGATTACGAGTAGGTGAAAAAATCAGATTCAATTTTTTAAATTTATAGTATGGTAACTTTAAAATATTACAACACTGGATATGAAAAATATGGAAAAACATTGAATAATGAACACCAAAATGCTAATAGTAGCTTATGTTGGAGTGGTGGATTGAGGATCCCTTTTTACCCTTTATTCTTTAAACTTCCTATAATGTGGCTTTAGGAAGATACTAACAAGGAAAATGTTTATTAGTGTTCTTAAAAGTTTTTATATTTAAATATACTAAGAGGTTGATAAAACAAAAATTTCAGAATTAGTTTTATTATTAAAATGTTTACAGAGTTTTATATGAAAATACAGAAAAAGACCTTTCTGATACTCAGCGGCACCTTGCTAAGAAAAAATATGAGCTTCAGCTTACTCAGGAGAAAATTATGTGCTTGGATGAAAAAATTGGTGAGTTATTTTTCCCCTGATATTACTTTTTCTTTACGTCTGCTAGAAGAATAGCTTTCTTCTCTCAGTTATAACAAGATAAACTTGGGGACAGGCCCTTCAATTAAAAGTTTATGATTCCGATCATGGAAACATGGTTTTCTTTGATAGTAAATTTTTTACTTATATTTAGGACCATAAATACTTTTTACTTATATTTAGGACCATAAATACTTTTTACTTATATTTAGGACCATAAATACTTTTTACTTATATTTAGGACCATAAATACTTTTTACTTATATTTAGGACCATAAATACTTAGACATGGCTTCAAATTTTTCAGTGAAGAAAAAGCCAAACAAAGCAGCAATACTTCATAATTTATTATGGTCACTTTTAAAATTACAAGTTTTTATGTGATATTAAGCTACTAAAAGGAACAAAGTTCACATATATATATTACTTTTGTTAGAAAGTGTTCATATATTTGGCTATATCTATGATATTTCTTGGATTTATAGAGAAAATTATTTTTATAAAGTCTCCTATTTATGTTACTTACCAGTGATCTCTATGAAAATATGGTCATAATTTACTCATTTTTAAAACTAAAGTAAAATTTCTATTTTATTTTATATATTTTATTGATTTTTTACAGAGTGGAAGGGAGAGGGAGAGAGAGTTAGAAACATCGATGAGAAAGTAACATCAATCAGCTGCCTCCTGCACACCCCCTACTGGGGATGTGCCTGCTACCAAAGTACCTGCCCTTGACCGGAATCGAACTTAGGACCCTTGAGTCCGCAGGCCAACACTCTATCCACTGAGGCAGATACCCCAAACCAGTTAGGGCTGTAAAGTAAAATTTTGATTAGGAGTAGAGCAGAGCCCATTTTAAAACAGAGGGAATATTGTTAACATTAGCTGTAATATAGTTCAAATCTGGCATAAACAATAAGGTGAGTGGAGGTGCTTTATATTGAGATGGGAAATACTAAAAGATAAATTTTAAAGGGGATATTGAAGAACTCATTTTGAATATTGTAAGTGCAAGTAAAAATGTAAGGTAAGCAGTTAAATAGATAAGTTTTTATCTCAGAAGTAAAACCTAAGCTAAAGATATACATTTGGGACATATTGGCATATAAATGATATTAAAACCATGAAATCACCTAGAGAAAATATAGAGAATGAGGAGAAGAGCGTCCAGGACTAAGAAGCCAAAGGATTAGGAAGAAAACCTATAAGTGAGTTTTTTTGTTTTTGTTTTATTTTTTTTTTGTTTTTTTTTTTTTTTGAGGCAAGCGAGCAAAATGTTTTAAGAAGGAGGGTAGTATCAACTATCAGATACTTTCGAGAAGCTAAGTAAGATGAGGATGAAGAAATGTTGATTGGATTTGGTACTTTGAAGGTTTGGGAAACACTGACAAAGTTTGGATAGAGTGTTGGATATGGCAGATGGAATAGTTGAGGGATAACTGGGCAGTGAGAAAGTAGAGACAGGAGAGGATAGAAGTCTGTTAAGAAGTCTGGCTACCAAGTCTAGCTGAGCTTCCCTAGTAGAGCTCTAGACCAGAGGTTCTCAGGTTGGGTGTGGTCAGAATCCGCTGGAGGGCTAGTGCGGACCACTGGGGCCAGCTCCTGGGGTAGCAGAGGGCCAAGGCTTTTGAGTCTTTTCCAGTTTGCTCAGGTGGTTCTCAAGCTGTTGTGCATTAGAGTCACATGGGAGGGGTGCTTGTTAAGACATAATTGCTCTGTCCAGTCAGAATTTCTAATTCAGTAGGGCTGGAGTTCCCAGGTGATGCTGATGGTGCTGGCTGAGAAACCACAGTTTGAGAACCAATTGTATAGCAGTCATTAGGCCTTCAGCATTGACGTTGGCTTGTCAGTGTTTTCACAATCAAATCAGACGTCCTGGGATGATTTTTTTTCCCTAGGAATTTTTAGGAAAAATTTAGAGATCGGAGTAGTAGAAGACATTTGACTCTGAACATGACTTAATTGAATATTTTATTAAGATCTGTTACCAACTTACATGCAACAATGATTCTAGTTTAGAGAGAGAGGGAAAATTGGAGGGGGGGGTGGTGGTTTCAGCATTGCACTCAACTATATCCACCTATAGTCTGCCCCCCAAAATGTGTTAATTATACTTTTACATTTATGAATCATTTAGAATTTCATGATTCATCTTAGTTTTTAATCACTAACAACAAAAGCCATGTTTTTATTTGGGATACTATACTTAATTTTAGGCATTGAATGTAATATAGGAAAAATTACTTAGAAAAGTATTTCAATACTCTTGAAATGGAAAAAATTATCTGACTAAAAATGCCTTTATGATTACATATTTAGATAATTTTACAAGGCAAAGTATTGCCCAGCGAGAAGAAATCAGCATCCTTGGTGCAACCCTCAACGATCTGGTTAAAGAAAAGGAATGCCTGCAAGCATGCTTGGATAAAAAGTCTGAGAATATTGCATCCCTTGGAGAGAGTTTGGCAATGAAAGTATGTTCTGAGAACTGTGGTTTAAAAGAAGTGTTTGCACTGGAATCTGAATAAAATAATAGGATTCTCTCAAATTTTTTTTCTAGAGAGCTGAAACTTTAAAATGTGATTTTGAAATATTTCATAATAGTCTTAAAAATGTGTTCTTTCTCTCATCAATGTGTGGTTAACATGCGCTGACAAGAACTAATTCAAATATTCAAATTAAAAAGAAAGCAGTGAGATTGATTTCTTTTTAAAAGCACACCAGAACTTATATCTTCAGGGAGTCACTGTGGGAGGCAATATGTTTATTTCATTAAAACTGCCTTTGTAATTGTGTTCAGAACTAGATGCAGGTTTTTACATCGTGCTTAGCCATTGAGACTAGACCATATGGAGTTGGTAAGTAAAGCTGGGTGATAATCTCCCTCACTCATTTTTTACTGTTCAAACAACAACATAAAAGCTATAGCCAAAATGGCAGGGAAATATTCATACCCTTTTTTTTGCTTGTAAAGTGGTTCTGAAGGCAATTCCAAAATGTTTTTCCACAGATGTCATAAGCAAAGCAGCATCATTGGAATAAGGCCTTGCTCTCTCTAAGGGAACTAATTCGTTCATCTGTCCGCCCATAAAACAAACATTTATTGACATGTACCAGGTATATTATGTTAGAAACTGAGGAGGAGTGGACACACCTGCCAAAGCCTGTAGTATAATTGGGAGACAGATAAATAAAGGTACTTTTATGATAGAATGTGCTGAGTGTATGCACAATGTGCGGTTCGAGTCTGGCAGAAGCACAGTTGACTTAACCTGTGGGTTGGATAAGGAGAGAAGATCTAGAAAGCTTTCCAGGAGATGATAGTACCTGGACTGCCCTGAAAATTGGCTAGGAACTAGCCAGGAAGAGACTTAGAGAAAGGCTACAGTGAGAGGAAGGGTGATTCAGACAGGCAAATACCTATTAGAGAAAGGGAACCCAGATGGGTAGAGCAACTTAGGAGAGCCCAGTGGCTTTCACCAGGGAATGTCACAGGGTTTCTTGATAGTTTATAATGCCAGAGCATAGACTGCAGAGAGGTAAGCATGGGGTAGGGGTAGGTGGCAAAAAAATGAGATGGATAGGTAAGCAACAAATTTAAATATGTAATATTGAGTTTAGAATATCATCATCGATACAGTGAATCAATGAAAGCATGTAAACAAAGCATTACAATTAAATTCTTATTTTAAAAGAAACATTCTGGAGAGGGACACATGAATAAAGGGAGATGACATATACCCATGCACATGCACACACGACTAAACCATCCTGATGAACAGGCACAGAACTGGTTGGAAATATAGGTTTAGGTTTTCATCTTGTTGCCTTGGTTACTTAGGATTTCAAACTTCAAAGGGCAAAGTGAAATCTAGTTATTTAGTGAAAGAACTGGACTAATGTTAGCCAAAGTGTCTGTGAATAGTATCTTTAACTAATTCACCATCAACAAGCATTTTCAAAGAAGGAAGTGTAGGAATAGTATTGATGGATGAAGATAAGCACACCTATTTCAGCCTTGACTGACTCCTGAATCTCCCTCACCACACCCTTGAAAAGGGAGAATATCAATAGTTTATTTTATTCACTTTTTGCTCTAGGTCTAATATTTACCTCCTTATTTAACTGACACCTAACTAAAAATATACTTTTATAAGTAACTCCATTTTAACAGCTTTTGGAAGATGTTATTGATGACTGTTAAGAAGTTTAAGTATAATATAAATAATATACTTCAAGTTATTTTTTAAAATATTTTGATTGATTTCAGAGAGGAAGGGAGAGGGAGAGAGATAGAAACATCAATGATGAGAGAGAATCATTGATAGGTTACCTCCTGCACTCCCCCCACTGGGGATCGAGCCCACAACCCAGGCATGTGCCCTTGACTGGAATCAAACCCAGGACCCTTCAGTCCACAGGCTAACGCTCTATTCACTGAGCCACCCCGGTAGGGCTAAAGTTATTTTTAATATTCACTTTCCTGGGTTTCATAACGTGACCTGAGGAAGTGAATTGGTCTACTCCCCATGGAGAACGCCCTAATGCAAACCACTGGTTTGCCTCCAGGTACAGAGTGCTCTGGAGGCTCTGGTGTTGGGGACTGCACAAAGCCTAACAGGGCATTTGACACATTGATCTCATATCAATACACCCAAGTGTAGTCTTAACGAGCATAATCATTTGTTTTTGGCATTGATATACTAGGCTTTAGTTTTAACGTGGAGGAAAGATGAATAGAGCATAAATGTTTAAACCCAAATGTAAATGAAAAAGGGTGGGGGAAATTGATTTTTGTTCATTCAGTTTTAACAGAAATAACAGTTTAAGATAATTTTTTATGTCATACTTATATTACTTTTCAAGGAAAAGACCATTTCAGGCATGAAGAATATCATTGCTGAGATGGAACAGGCATCAAGGTAATCACTCATCCAACAAGAATTTGAGTACATATTTATTAGGGGCAAAGTACTATGTTAGGTACAAAGATAGTAAGAAACAGGGGCTTAGTGTTACATATAGGGTGATAACTTTCTAATGTTGGAAGGAGGCCTAAGTCTGTGTAGGGAAGTAAAAGAGGATATGGCGTCTGCCAAGGAAAGGGAAGGAAAGGACAGCAGAGAACCACAGACCACAGGTAAAGTTCAAGAGCCTGGTGAATGCAAGTAGGTGAGTGTTGGAACCCAAAGTGAGAGAGGAGGTGTGAAGGGAGGAAAGGCTAAACACAGAGGCCTGAGTTTTAGACAGATGAGTCTTGATTTTATCCTTTGGGAAATAAGAAATCATTAAGGAATTTTGAGGATAATTTTGTGTTAGAAAGATTACCCACACTGAAGAATGATGATAGATTGGGGTTGGCGAGTGTGGTCAGGGGTGAGGTGCTTGTGAGGAAGAAAATATAGGAAAAATGCCAGGTTTTGAGGGATGAATACTGGACGTGTAGAAACTATGGAAAGCGATGGCTTTCCTCTGAATTGGAAGAGCCTTTGAGATCTTATATATATGTCTCATAAGCAGTTAAATATGAGAGTCTGGAGAGTAAGGAGGAGGCCAAGGCTGGAGGCAATGATTTCAGAGTCTTCAGGTATAGATGGGGTTGGGAGCCATGGATATGAATAGTACTTGTCTGAGCGAAGGCAGAGAGTAAGAAGAAACAGGAGACTAAGAGTTGAGACCTCAGAACCCTTACATTTTAAGAGGGCAGAGGAAGAGGAACCTGCAAAGCAGACTAAGCCATGGCAGGTAGAGGTCAGATGAAAGCTTTCTTATATTTGAATGTCAGAAGTTTTGAAATACTTAGCTAATCATTGACTGTTGTGTATAGTCAGCATCTTTTGTCCATAGTGAAATGTTGACAACACAGAGAAATTCGAATGCACTATTTTCGCAGTATTTATTCGTATAAATTTAAATGTGTTTAAAACTTCTTCAAATGTTTTTATGCTAACTGTCCATCTTCTGTCATGTGAGAATTTGTTACTCTGTTTCGGTAAAATGTCTCTTCTGACGTACTATTTGATTTGTGCAATAGACAGTCTACTGAAGCGCTAATTATGTGTGAACAAGACATTTCCAGGATGCGCCGGCAGTTGGATGAAACAAATGATGAACTGGCTCAAATCGCCAGGGAAAGAGATATCTTGGCTCATGAGAATGACAATCTCCAAGAACAGTTTTCTAAAGCTAAGCAAGAGAACCAGGTATATTTGTCCTAGTCTCCTTTTCTCCAAGAAAACACACACTTCCTCTGAGGCGCGGTTCTCTTTTCATTCTGTAGAAAAGCTCAGGCTCTGGGAGCAGCCATTTTTTACCTCTATTACACAGTATGCCACATAATTTCTAAATGAAACTCTCAGGCATAAAATGTTAAATATTAAGGAAAGAAGGAGCAGGGAATATGATAAATGTATATTCAACCTTAGAAGTACTCAACAAATGAAGATAAAAGCTTCAGAAACTTTTAAGAAATGGTAGGTTTACTTCAGGGACTATTATTCTAAGTATGAGTGTATGAACTATGCCACATTTTTTGGTTCTCTTTAGCACTAAATCTTTTCGGGAAAATTTCTTTTATAATAACTTCCTCCCTACGCCACTATACTTTATCCACGTTTCTCATTTCCAATATCATTATTTTAATTTCACCATTAAAAAAAATTCTATTTGGAAGCTTTCCTCCCCAGTGGAAATTCTTCAGTCCAAATGATATCCCCCATGTACTGTCACTCTCAATGTTTTGTTTGCATCATAAAAGTCTGTATTTTAACTGTTAAAATTTTTAAATTTATATAAATAGATATAGATACATTTTGTTAATTATAAAAAACTAGAGGCCCGGTGCATGAGATTTGTGCACGGAGGGGGGTTGTCCCTCAGCCCAGCCTGTACCCTCTCCAATATGGGGCCCCTCAAGGGATGTCTGACTGCCCACTGGGATCGGGCCTAAACGGGCAGTCGGACATCCCTCTCACAATCCAGGACTGCTGGCTCCCAACTGCTTGCCTGCCTGCCTTCCTGATTGCCCCTAACCGCTTCTGCCTGCCAGCCTGTTTGCCCCCAACTTCCCTCCTCTGCCGGCCTGGTCACCCCTAACTGCCCTCTCCTGCAGGGTTGATCACCTCCAACTGCCCTCCCTTGCAGGCCTGGTCCTTCTCAACTGCCCTCCCTTGCAGGCTGGGTGCCTCCCAACTGCCCTCTCCTGCTGGCCATCTTGTGGTGGCCATCTTGTGTCCACATGGGGGCAGGATCTTTGACTACATGGGGGCAGCTATATTGTGTGTTGCAGTGATGATCAATCTGTTTATTACTCTTTTATTAGATAGGATAGAGGCCTGGTGCACGGGTGGGGGCCAGCTGGTTTGCCCTGAAGGGGGCCAGCTGGTTTGTCCCGGATCAGGTGGGGGTTCCCTTGGGGCGTGGGGCGGCCTGAGCGAGGGGCCTGTGGTGCTTTGCAGGCCGGCCACGCCCCCTGGCAACCCAAGTGGAGGCCCTGGTATCTGGAATTTATTTTCCTTCTACAATTTAAACTTTGTAGCCTGGAGCAGAGCCAAGCCTGGGGCTCCCTCTGAGGCCGGCAGCCATTTGTGTTGGGGTTATAATTGAAACTTTGTTGCCTTAAGCGGGTGGGCCCGGCCAGGTTTGCTTCCCCTGTTGCCGGCGGCAACCCTGGCCTGCTCTCTCAAGCTCCATTCTGCCGCCACTTGTTTGAATTTGTTTACCTTCTATAATTGAAACTTTGTAGCTTGAGTGGAGGCTTAGGCCTGGCAAGGGCAGGCGGAAAGCTTGGCTTCCTCTGTTACCTAGGAAACCTTGCTCTCTGTGGCTGTAGCCATCTTGGTTTGGGTTAATTTGCATGCTCACTCTGATTGGATGGTGGGCGTGGCTTGTGGGTGTGTCAGAGGTATGGTCAATTTGCATATTTGTCTATTATTAGATAGGATTGCCTGATATGTTAAAATACTGTTTTCAAAAGTAAATGAATAATGAAATCCTGGAACAAAAATGGACAGCACATAAAAATGAAAGAAATCTGGGCCCTGGCTAGGCAGTTTAGTTGGTTAGAGTGTTGTCCAGATAATTCAAGGTTACAGGTTCATTCTCTGGTAGGGCACATACAAGAATCAACCAATGAATGCATAAATAAGTGAAATGACAAATTGATATTCCCCAACCACTCTCGCTTTTCTCTCTTTTTCTAAAAAAAAATAAAGGCAGTAAATAAAGAAATGCAAGAAATCTGAATAAAATATGTACATCAGTTAATTATTTGTTGATATTGCTTCATTAATTGTGATAAGTATCCCATACTTATGTAAGATGTTAATAAAAGAGGAAACTGAATATAGGGTATATGTGGGCTCTCTTTACTATTTTCACAACTTTCCTGTATATTTAAAACTATTCCAGAATAAACTTTATTTTTAAAAGTTAATGAATAGCAATGAAAACTAATATGTGAATTTCTAATTTTGTGTACTCTGTACCTACAGCAAATAGGCTAAAGGAAAATATGACCTATATTTATGAAAAACTAGATTAAAAACTCATTTTGTACTGATTTTCAGTGTATTTTTAAAATATTTTGTAATGATTTTCAATGTATTTTTTAAAATATTTATTATTTTACATGAACTTTTTATGTAGCTGGAATAAAACCACATGCCCCTTTACATCATCGTTTTTCTACATGAGGGGCAGTAGAGAGGAGTGGTTTGGACTCACATGAGTTTGAATCCCCCTGCCTGGCTGTGTGATAATATCACTTAACTTCTCCGAATCTCAGTTCATCATCTGTAAACATGGAGAGTAAGTGAGAATATGCCGAGACAGCACTTATCAGAGAGTCCAGCATAATCACTTGATAAATATTTTGTAGGGACATTATAAGCATTTACCTGCTTTTTAAAAATTTTATAAACATTTTGTATAATCAGAAGAAAATTGGCATCACAACAATTTTCATATGTTCAAGAGTAGTTTTCTCCTTCATTTGGGTCTTGGGCCCAAGGGTAAAAGATGGATTCCTCTGTGGACCACAGATTAAGAACCCTTATCACAGAAGATGTGGAAAACAGAAGCCGAGTACCACAGTTTTTAACAAATTGGGATGAAGTATTTTTAGTATTTTTCCACTAACTATTGGTGACATTTCCCTCTGTTATTAAAAGTTACTTCAAGCCAAAACCGGTTTGGCTCAGTGGATAGAGCGTCGGCCTGCGGACTGAAAGGTCCCAGGTTCCTTTCCGGTCAAGGACATGTACATTGGTTGCGGGCACATCCCCAGTAGGGGTTGTGCAAGAGGCAGCTGATCTATGTTTCTCTATCATCGATGTTTCTAACTCTCTATCCCTCTCTCTTCCTCTCTGTAAAAAAATCAATAAAATATATTTTTAAAAAAAGTTACTTCAAGCATTTCTTATAGAGGCATAATGTTATATGTGGTCTTATTATGTAGATACTATTATTTGCTGCATCACTCAATGTGAATAAAATATTGTTGCTATAATGAATAATGCCTTAATGAACATTCCTTTTCATTACATTTTGCTAGATTTAATTTCAAGTTGAATCACAGATTATGAAGTTTTTTAAAATTAGGTGGACATTTTCAAATATAGTGAATACATACGTATACATCTCTCATCTTCAACAAAGAGCAACATATTTATACATCACCAGATAGCAGATCACAGATTTGCTGATTGCAAAATACGTTTACTCCAATGATACATGGAAATGCCCAATCTTTGCCATAACAAAATAGCTTCAAATACTTGCTAATTTATAGGCAAATAGTATTTCATTGTCTTAATTAGCATTTCTTTGATTACTTGTAAATTTTTAACTTTTTAAAGTATTATCCATTTGTGCTTCCTTTTTATGAATTATCTGTTTGGTTTCTTTGCCCATTTACAGTTTGGACTCATATTTTCTCCCTGTTTTTATATGAGCTTTATATATTAGGCATATTAACTGTAATAATTATTTAAAAATTTATGATGATATAGAAATATAGCATTTTTCATTTTTTTAGTCAAATTTAGCTATCTTTTTCTCATAGGCCCTGTCTAAACAATTGAATGATACTCATAATGAACTTAATGATATAAAACAGAAGGTCCAAGATACTAATTTGGAGGTTAACAAGCTGAAGAATATATTAAAGTCTGAAGTACGTATATACATTTTCCCCTCCTTTCTCATGATAACCGAGTTTTCAATAAAGTTACGGACCAGTTACACTCATGGGGAGAGCTAAAAGAAGTTTTCTTTTAATGCATAGCTTATTTTACTGTTGTCAATGATGGGTTAACATCACCAATGTCCAGAAAGGTAACTCAAGAATATGCTCCTCTTAGCTTGCTACTCAGCCATTCTAGATAGGTAGAATCCTCCTAACTGGGTAAAGGACTGGGGGCCAGAATCAACTTTGGTTCATTCATATTTGAAAATGGTAGAGATTCCAGGTGCAAACTTGGACAAAAGAGGCTCCACGTTGTGTAGCAGATCAGAATTGATCACGCTGTTGTGGGTCCATTTATTTCTTAGGATCAGAAGACAGATGGCTCTCCTCGGCCCTTCTCTGTCAGTAGCCATTTGACCAGGTGCGTGGATGCTTAAAGTAAATTTCAGTGCGTGTGTGACAATCCTGGAATAAACAGAACCCTTGACAAACGATGTTAGATGTGTCCATTTAGTAAAATGTTATCTAAAATAGTGTAGTTTGGTTGATTAAAAAGTATAGTTGAATTATAATAGGTGTAGTGTTTGTTACCTACATACCACTGAAACCATTAATAGAAACTCACCCCAAGAAAATCTGTTTATTTTATTTAACGTATTATTTCATATCAGTCCACAAACATATGTAGAGCATTTATGTGTGGTATTCATTAGATTGTTTAGGACGTTGAGAGATAGAGAGTGTAAGGACTCCTAAATTGCAATCCTTGCTTTCAGACAATAAAGCAGTGAGCTTACGTTGACAAAGCAGGCATTTCCACACTTCTTGATTTAAGAAGCCAGCATGTAATATCACGAATGGACAGAAGCTCTGGAATCAGATAGGTCTGACTCCTCTTCTCCTTAATGGCATAGACTTAGGTGGGCTACTCAACCTCTCCTAGTCTCAGTGTCCCCACTGTAACTGGGAAGAACACCCAGGTCAGTCAGCAGATCTAGCACAATGATTCATTTAAGTCTATTCTGGAATAAGGCAGAATATGAATAAATATCTTAGCAACATTGAGCATAGTTAACTCTGAATTAGTGTAAATCAGTTCCCCTCTTCTCCCTACCCTGTCACATTAAGGATTGGGGCTTTTAGATTCAGGAGCTGTGTTTTCAGACATCACACATCAGGTTTCCCTTAGCTTTTAGCATGTTAGTATGAGTTCTTTCACTGGATTTCATTTCACAGCACCATTGGATGGCTCCAGGCACCCCTTCCCCCAGAGAGCACAAAGCACGGGTAGTCTAGTAAGAACTGTCAAGTGCATTCTTCATTCACTCATCCATTCAGCATGCAGTGTGCTAGGTGCAGAGGTGCCAGAGATGAAAACTGAAAGGAAACAGAATGGCACCCCAGGCGGTGGGGACAACATCAGCAAAGGTGTTAGGGGAAATAGTAGGTCCTGTAGCTAGAGTGGTGTGTATAGGTGGGTAATAACAGAGAGGTAAGAAGGACTTGTTTGAATGCCATTTTCAGGAAGCTTTTGTTTAAACAGAAGTTATTTGAAGAATTACCTTTTAGAAAGATTATTCTGGAGATGTTGGGAAGAATAAAACAGATGGGTAAGAAAATCACAAGGAGAGAGAGTAGTGAGGAGAGGTTGTACCCATAATTCTACTACCTAAGATTTGCTTTTCAGGAATCTGAGAACCGACAAATGATGGACCAACTCCGAAAAGCCAATGAAGATGCTGAAAACTGGGAAAATAAGGCACGGCAAGCAGAGGCAGATAACAATACCCTCAAATTAGAACTTATCACTGCTGAGGCAGAGAGTAACAGATTAAAAGAAAAGGTAGATGCCCTCAGTAGAGAGGTCGAGCAGGTGAGTTTGGGAAAGTGTGCTTGTAGTAAGTCCTGCATCCTGTTGAAGACTGTAGTTTGACTTTTCATAAACTAAATATATAAGCAAACACTTACATTATTTAAATACTAGAGGCCTGGTGCATGGATTGGTGCACATTGAAAGGAAGTTAATTTGAAGGTGGCCAGAGGGGTGGGACTGAGCGAGAGGGACCGGACATGCCCTGGAGCAACCTCCTGAGGTCCCTCCCTGGCCGGCTGTATCTGGGGCAGCGCTGGGGCTCGAAGGGCATCAGCAAAGTAAGCAGGGTCCCTCTGGCAGGTGGGGTCCCTCGGCCTGGCCTGCAGGGATTGGGCCGAAACCGGCAGCACAGCATCCCGCAAGGGGTCCCAGAGTGCAAGAAGGCACTCTGCAAAGGTCCTGGATTGAGTGTCTGCCCCCTGGTGGTCAGTGCGTGTCATAGCTACCAGCCAGTCGCCCAGTCAGCCCGTTGCTTAGCCTTTTGTATATATAAATACTGTGAGTTGTAACTTGATAACTGTTCGTGTACTCACTCTGGTTCTCCTCTAATCTATTACTCTGATCTCTACATGTGACTGCTCTCAGAAGAGCAGGGCCAAAAGTCCCAGGAGCTCTACATGGGCTCCCAACCCATCAGGACAGGGTTGAAAGTCCAGTTCCCCTGTGCCGCCAAACCAGCAGGGCAGGGTAGGCTGAGCAGCTCAACAGGTGAGGGGACAGGCACCAGTTAGTGCTCAGAAGAGGGATACCAACCTCAGTTCACACAGTTTACTCACCTATGTCTCTTCCAAAAGTCTCCCCCCAAAATAGAGGGCCTCTTAAAGTCACTGCTGGGTGTAACCAGCAGACCCCATTGTAGGACCTGAGTATCATAGCAGGGCATCACCAGCCATTGGAGTCTGTTTGAGCAAACACCCCAAGCTGCTGCCGTACCCTTAGGAGTGCTCTTTCCCTAAGAGGGTGTGATCTGAGTCTCCCAGGCAGTCTAAATCCTCACTGATTCCTATTCAGGCTTTTCTTCCCATTTGTGTTGCTCTGGGTTGGGAATCCCTATGTGGGGTTGAGACCCTACACTCCCATGGGGAGGTAGTTCCACAGTCACAATATCCTTCTGGCTTCTCAGCCGAGGCCACACCTGCATGATGGGGCTGTCCATACCTGCGTGATGGGGCTGTCATTTTCCACATATACACCCTTCTTACCAGGCCTCTATGTGGCTTCTGTGCTCCTTGGTTATAATATGTCAGATCATCTAGCCTTCAATTCATTTTTCAGGTTGATTGCTCTGTAATGTAGCTCTGCAGCCATCTAGAAATACTTTTTATGTCCTTAAAAATTAATCATTACTATTTTTATTATTTTTTCAGTCAATGTTTATTTGTATCCACCCACCTGTTTACAAAAGTTTTTATTCATCATTGCTTCTTACATTCTATTTCTTCCTTCTAAGTTCAGTTTTCTTTCTTTAAACTTTCTTTATTTGATCTGTCAAATTATTTTCTCAGTCTCTTCTGCAAATGGCTTCATTTTACCCTCATTCATGTGTATTAGTTTAGCTGAATATAGAATTCGAGATTCAGAATTTCATTATAATCCTACCTAATAATAGACAAATATGCAAATTGACCATACCTCCGCTACACCCAAGCCACGCCCACCAGCCCAAGCCATGCCCACCAGCCAATCAGGGCAAGTATGCAAATAAACCGAACCAAGATGGCTACAGCCACCAAGAGCAAGGTTTCCCAGGCAACAGAGGGAAATAAGCTTTCCGCCTGCCCTTGACAGGCCTAAGCCTCCACTCAAGCTACAAAGTTTCAATTATATAAGGTAATCAAATTCAAACAGAAAGGCGGCAGCCACGGAGCTGGAGAGACCAGGCCAGGGTTGCCCGCGGTAACGGAGAAAGCAAAGCTTTCCACACACCTTGGCCGGGCTCAGGCCTCTGCTTAAGGCTACAAAGTTTCAATTATAGAAGGTGAATTAACTCAAACAGAAATAGCTACCTGGTGGAGCATGCAGGAGGCTTGGCTCCGCTCCAGGCTACCAAGTTTCAATTGTAGAAGGTAAATAAATTCCAGATACCAGTGCCTCTGCTTGGGTCGCCAGGGGGCGTGGCTGGCCTGCAAACCACCACAGGCCCCTTGCTCAGGCTGCCCCATGTCCCAAGGGAACCCCCACCCTTATCTAGGACACCCTTCAGGGCAAACCAGCTGGCCCCCACTCCTGCACCAGGCCTCTATCCTATCTAATAAAAGAGTAATATGCAGATTGACCACCACTCCAACACACAATATGTCTGCCCCCATGTGGTCAAAGATCCTGCCCCCATGTGGACACAAGATGGCCAGCAGGGGAGGGCAGTTGGGAGGCACCCGGCCTGCAAGGGAGGGAAGTTGGAGGCGATCAACCCTGCAGGGGAGGGCAGTTAGGGGTGACCGGGCCGGCAGAGGAGGGAAGTTGGGGGCAAACAGGCTAGCAGGGGAGCAATTAGGCATCAATCAGGCTGGCAGCGGAGTGGTTAGGGGGTGATCAGGCTGGCAGGCAGAAGCGGTTAGGGGCAATCAGGAAGGCAGGCAGGCAAGCAGTTGGGAGCCAGCAGTCCTGGATTGTGAGAGGGATAACCAGTGGGATCGGGCCTAAATGGGCAGTCGGACATCCCTCGAGGGGTCCCAGATTGGAGAGGGTACAGGCTGGGCTGAGGGACACCCCCCCCTCTGTGCACGAATTTCGTGCACCGGGCCTCTAGTGTTAAACATAATTGTCTTATTTTATGGAGAAGTATGTTTTCATTGTAATTGTAATTCTTTATACTAGTAAGTCTATCTTGTCATTGGTTCCTTTCAAGGTATTCTCTTTTTCTTTGTGTGTAGTCTCACTATTATATGTCTAGGTATGGATTCTTTTGGGGAGGAATGTCTTGGTTTGGTTGCACTATTTCAGTCAGAGTATCCATGCCTTTTATAAATCTGGAAAATACTCAGGTGTTATTTCTTTGACTATTACTGCCTCCAAATTTACTCTACTGTTTCCTTTAACTTTTAAAACACACTTTTTGAATCTTCTAGCCCAAATGTTTATTAATAGTTTATCATAGTTTCCATTTGTTTATCTCTCTATTCTTTAATCTGTCTTCTAGTTTATTCTTCCCTTTCAAACTGTATTCATCTGTTCTTTGATGCATTCATTAATTTTTCATTTATTTTTTTTCTTTCTAGAAGTCCTACTTGATTCTTTTTCACATATGTCTTGTATTAATTTTTCTTTAAAGCATTTTCCCATGCCTTCTAAAATATTTTGTTCAATAATTGGAAGTTCTAGAACTCTGATCCTGCTATGTGCTATGTTGCTCTGACTCTCACTATTTGACTGTAATCTCTTTAAAAAGGGTGTTGTTTCTTCTATACACTCTTATATGACCAGGGATTTGGGTGAGCTTCTACAAAGGGATTAACTTTATGTTGAAGTTCAGAATTTGGATGGGTAGTGTAAAGTCTGACTTCAAAATTGAGTGAACTCAGACCTAAGATTTCAGTTTCTTACAGCAGACATTTTTTTCCGTATCCAAAGACTAGGTCAAGATAAATTTTTATTTATATCTGTGAGGTCAAGTGGATTTCCCCCCCCTTGGAGCCTCCTCTCAATCGTCCCAAATTATGTATAGGTCTCAATTCCAACACTCCATTAATTCTGCAATCTTGTCTCCTATCCTTGCTTGAATGTTGAAACGTAAGTCAATCACTGTTAGTGGGTCTTTCTATCCCCAACTCTTTGCTTTAGGCTTTCATTTGCTTCCTGCTCTGGTTTTGTTTTCTCTTTGTTTTGGGCATGTGAGAATTTTTCTTTCTTCCTTGAAAGCTCATCTATGAATTACATATATTCATTTGTTTATTTAACTGATGCATGACTCCCCTATAGTCTGAAAGTTTTGTCAGAGCAGAGACCATTTTGCTTACCATTGGATATGCATTTAAGCACATTGGCTGGAGGATGATTTAAAGAATGAGTGAGGCCCTAGCCAGTTTGGCTCAATGGATAGAGCATCATCCTGCAGACCGAAGGGTCCCAGTTTCTACTGATTCTGGTTGCAGGCTCCTCCCCCACCCAGACCCTGGTCAGGGCTCAGGAGGCAACCAATCGATGTGTTTCTTTCACATTGATATTTCTCTGTCTTTTTCCCTCTCTTCCACTTCCTCTAAAAATCAATGGAAAAATATTCTTGGTGAGGATTAAAAAATAATAATACTTAAAAAAAAAAAAAGAATGAGTGAGAAATACAGTGAGTGAGAAGGAAGGGAGGGAGAAAGGTAGAAGTGAATTGTGACCAAATAATTTTTTCCAGGAGCAATATTTTAGTGCTTTGTACTTTTAAAAGGAGTTGTAAAAGTAGAAAAGTGTCTTTATTTGCCTCTCAGTTCTGTTATCTTCACATAATAGCAAATGCTTTTCTGTAGGTGGTAGTGTACTTAAGACTTTTTTTTTCTGAAAAAAAGAAGGGATTATCTTGAATGTTTGAAAGCATTTATATAACTTGAATACCATTTATATAACTTGAATACCATTTTTAAAACATGCTCTTATTTCTCATAATGTGGATTTATTCTTAATTTATACTTGCCCAGAGTCTTTTTCCCTAAGGTATTAGTAAGTGCTAGAGAGTTATCAGTCCTCATCTTATCTAATAAAACAGTAATATGCAAATTGACCATACCTTCGCTATGTCCACAGCCAATCAGAGCGAACAAGATGGCGGTTAATTTGCATATGCTGAGGGAGGGAGGAGTGAAGAAAGCAGAAAGCATGGCGGCTGCGTGGGTGGGCGGCGGCGCAGCTGTGGAGCACGCGGCCATAGTGGCCTCTAAGGCGGCAGCGGGCAGTGTGAGCGGCAGCGACGCGGCCACAGCAGTGGCGGCGGCGGCGGTGGGCGGGGGGCGCAGTGGAAGCGGCAGGCAGGGCGTGGCGGGCGGTGTGCGAGGCCGCGGTGGCCTTGGAGGCGGTGGTGGCTGTGGGCGGGGCGTGGCGAGGCGGGTGGGGCGCGCAGAAGCAGCGCACGCGGGGCCGAGGAGGCGGCGGCAGCGTGCGTGGCGGGTCGGGGTAATCAGAGGCAGCAGCAGCGCACGGCCACAGAGGCAGCTGAGTCAGCAGGCGCAGAGGGTCGGGAGTGCGGGGCGAGGCGGGCTGGGTTGGGTGGGCGGGACGGGTGGGAGGCGTCCCACCCGTTCGGCCCGCCCCGCCCTGCCCGCCTCAGCGGGACAGGTGGGGGCGTGGGAGGGAAGCCCACCAGAAGTCTTGCAGGAAATATTCCTGCAACGGGTCCCTAGTTTTATTATATTACTAGAGACCCAGTGCATGAAATTCGTGCACTAGTAGGGTCCCTAGTGGCTGCCAGCTGCCAGCCGGGGCCTCCTTCCTTTCTCCCCGGCCAGCCCCACCCCCTGGTCGAGCTCCCAGATGAACTCCTGATGGAGGGGGCAATTTGCATAATACGCTTTTATTATATAGGATGATCAATATCAACATATAGAGGCCCGATGCACGAAATTCGTGCTCTGCCTCAGTCCCCACGTGCTGCAACTTCGTCCAGAAGGTCGTCCAGAAGATGTCTGGTCTAATTAGCATATTACCCTTTTATTAGTATAGATATTTTAAGATTTGGAAAATGAGTATTATGAGTAAATTAGTGGCTGTTTCATTTGTCACTTTGTTGTTAAAGACAACAATAGTATTTATATTCTAGAATAATAGAAACTGTGGCAAACAGACAGAGCTATAGACCAAACATGTATATATCTCAAACAGCTTTAGGGCTGAGACTTTTAAGTGGGAAAAGTTGTTTTCCAAATATGTTGACCACCTTACTCATGGGCTTTATGTATAGAAACTTGAAACCCAAATGTATGTGTCAGTGTTTTGTAAATATATTACTACCTATAGCATCTAAAGTTCTTTATAATGTAAGTATACTATCGTTAAAAGATTTGCCCCATTTTATGTTCCATGTTCTAGTTTTTTCCAAATTAAAAACTATAATAATAATTTTGTCTTTGTAGCACTTGAATGCAGAAAGGTCTTACAAGGCCCAGATTTGTGCGTTGCATAAATCTCTTGTGAAGATGGAAGAGGAGCTTCAGAAGGTTCAGTTTGAAAAGGTGTCTGCCCTTGCAGACTTGTCTTCCACAAGGGAACTTTGTATTAAACTTGACTCAAGCAAAGAACTTCTTAATAGGCAGCTGATTTCTAAAGATCAAGAAATTGAAATGGTATGTAATGCATTTAAAATGTTTTATTTTTTCATATTTCTAGTATATAAAATTACTATAGGATTAGAAAAAAGTTCTATTTTTAATATTACACCAAGCCTGTCTTTCACCTTTAGATTTCTTTTTTAAGTTCCAGAGATTAGCTTGACAGCTATATTCCAACAATTCAAGTAAGTAACATAACTCTTCCTCTGAGCATTTAATTTATATTTACTTTTGGCTAGAAGAATTATAAAACATCTTTACATACCAATCAGTAAAGAACCTCGAGGTAAAAAATCAACAAAAAAAACCCATGAGGTTGAGGTCTATCCAGCTAAATTATAACTTTAATGACATTCTTTTAAGCTAAATTTATTTACCAATTGGGTTCTTTTAAACTGTAATTTGATTGATTATATCTACCATGTGCCTGACATTGTGCTTGCCACTGTGACTATAATGTTCAAAAGATACAGGCCCCTATTCTCAAGGAGAGAGAGATGGAACTCCGATCCTAAAGTATATGTATCAAGTTGCATAGTGTAACTGAAGAATTAACAAATTTTGGTCATGTGTACATTTCTATTATTTTCAAATCCTATTGAAATTTTAGTTTTCTTAGTCTACTGTTGGTTAGGAGAATATGTTGCATTTGAGAATCATGTAGCTAGCTGGTTTCTGTAATAATTCACTGTTTATATTTTATGAGTGAAGTATATGCCAGTATGTCAGACTCTTCCTTTACTTGTTTTTTTTTTTTATTTCAGCAAGAACATATTAGTGATGAAAGTAACTCATAGATAACATTCAAATAATATGTCCTTAATTTTTTCTTTAAAAATACTTTTTACTTGGTGTTTTCAAATTGGGAAAATAATACATGTAATAATTGAAACATTTGTTATTTGTAGTTTTGTTTGTGTGTGTGTGTGTGTGTTTTTTTTATAATAGCTATCCTAATAGTTGTTAATAGGTCAGGCTAATGCAGCTTTTAATATTCTCTCTTTGTCTTTCACTTTAGCCATTTTAATTAGGATGTGTCTTGGTGTGGGTTTCTTTGGCTCCATATTGTTTGGGACTCTCTGTACTTCCTGGACTTGTGTGTCTTTTTCCTCTCCAGTTAGGGAACTTTTTGTCATTATTTCTTTGAATAAGTTATTGATCACTTGCTCTCTTCCTTCTCTGTCTGGTATCCCTATGATGCAGATGCTATTACATTTCATGTTGTCCTATAAACTAGGAATAGAAGAGAATTTAACTTGATAAAGAGCATCTGCAAAAAACCCCCACAATTGACATATACTTAATGGTAACAGAGTGAATGTTTTTCCTTGTTCTTGTCAGTAACACAGCAAATATGCTCTCCTCACCTCTTTTTTTTTTTAAATATATTTTATTGATTTTTTACAGAGAGGAAGGGAGAGAGATAGAGAGTTAGAAACATCGATGAGAGAGAAACATCGATCAGCTGCCTCTTGCACACCCCCTACTGGGGATGTGCCCGCAACCAAGGTACATGCCCTTGACCGGAATCGAACCTGGGACCTTTCAGTCCACAGGCCGAGGCTCTATCCACTGAGCCACACCGGTTTTGGCTCTCCTCACCTCTTGTAGTCAATATTGTCCTGGAAGTTCTACCCTGAGAAATAAGGCTAGAGAAAGAAACAAAAGGCATCCAGATTGGTACAAAGTAAAACTATCTCTATTTACAGATGATGATCTTACATATAGAAAATACTAGCATCTACTTAAAAACTATTCAAACTAATAAATACATTTATCAAGTTTGCAGGATATAAGATTAATATACAATAATCAATTATATTTTTATATGAGTGATGAATAATTCAAAAATGGAAATAAGAAAACAAATACATCAAATGATATTACATCCAAAAGGATGGTGTCAAGAGAGGATAAAATACTTAATAATAAATTTAACAAAGAAGTGCAAAATGTATACTTTATAAGACAGAAAATCGTTAAAAGAAATTAAAGAAGACCTACATAAATAGAAAAAAAAACTATATTCATTCATCAGGAGACTTAAATTAACATTGTTAAAATGGCAATACTAACTCAAATTGATTTTAAAAAAATCAATACAATGCTTATCAGAATCTCAGTTGGCTTCTTTATAGAAATTGACAAGATGATATAAAGTTAATGTGGAGTGCAAGAGACTTAGAATAGCCAAAACAACCTTGAAAAAGAAGAACAAAGTTAGAGGACTAACAATTCCCAATTTCAAAACTCACTACAAAATTACAGCAATCAAGACAGTGTGGTACTAACATAAGGAAAGACATATTGGTCAATGGAACAGAATTGAGAGTCCAGAAATAAACTCTTATATTTGTGGATAAATGATTTTCAAAAAATTGGTGCCAATACAATTTAATGGGGAAAGAAGAGTTTTTCCAACAAATGGTACTGAGACAACTGAACATCTACATGGAAAAGAATTAAGTTGAATTCCTATCACATACCTCATGCAAATATTAACTTAAAATCCTACCTAATAAAATGGTAATATGTAAATTACCATCACTCCGCTACGCTCACGATTGGGCCAGAGGGAGGCACAGGGGGCAGGACTCGGGGTGGCCGGGGTAGCCAGTTGGGCCGGCAGGATGCTGAGCTCGCGTCGCCAGTGGCGGCACGAGCTCAACGTCTGCGCCATAGCTGTGCTGCGGAACAGAAGGGGCCTCTGGGGCAGCGAGCTCACATCCCCCCGCGGACCATCAAAAGCGGGGGAGCTGGGTGCCTGTCTGCTCCGGCACCAGGCCTTTCAGAAGCCTCCGCCGAGCCGGAGGTTTCTGAAAGGCCTGGTGCACCAGCGAACAGGCACCCAGCTCCCCTGCGATTGAAAGCGAAAGCGAAAGCGTGGGAGCTGGGTGCCTGTCCACTCTGGCACCAGGCCTTTCAGAAGCCTTCGCTGAGCCGGAGGCTTCCGAAAGGCCTGGTGCACCAGCGGACAGGCACCCAGCTCCACTGCGATCGAAAGCAAAAGCATGTAGGGGACCCTACACGTGCATGATTCAATCATGCACTGGGCCTCTAGTAGATTATAGGCCTGTATGTAAATCTTTGTGACCTTAGATACATATAGGAAGCATAGCAACAAAAGAAAAAAATAAATGAAAAGGACTTCATCAAAACAAACAACTTTTGTGTTGCAAATAATATCAATAAAGTAAAAAGGCATTGCACAGAATGGGAAAAAACATTTTCAAATCATTTATCCTTTAACCTTTTGCACTTGCTTGCTTTTTTCTCAATTCCTTTATTCTACTCGGGATTTAATTTTTTAAATACCCCAGATTTTACAAAGTGCGGCAGTAGAATAAAAAACTGGAGTTTCTTTTCATACAAACTTATTTATTTGGATTTTTTTATATTTCAAATTATTGATACATTCAAAGAGTAATTTTAATCTCGACATCTGAGTGCAAAAGGTTAAGACAGTGGTTCTCAAACTTTCTAATGCCACGACCCTTTAATACAGTTCCTCATGTTGTGGTGACCCCCAACCATAAAATTATTTTTATTGCTCTACAACAGCGGTTCTCAACCTGTGGGTTACGACCCACAGGTTGAGAACCGCTAGCAGGGTCGCCTGAGACCATCGGAAAACACAGATGTTTACATTATAATTCATAACAGTAGCAAAATTACAGTTATGAAGTAGCAATGAAAATAATTTTATGGTTGGGGGTCACCACAACATGAGGAACTGTATTAAAGGGTCACAGCATTAGGAAGGTTGAGAACCACTGCTTTAAGAGAATTGTATCCAGGATATGTATAAACAACTTTTATAACATAACTAGAGGCCCGGTGCACGAAATTAGTGAACTGGGGGTTGGGGGGAAAGTCCCTCAGCCTGGCCTGCGCCCTCTGGCAGTCTGGGAGCCCTCGGGGGATGTCCGACTGCTGGCTTAGTGCAGGGAGCGGGCCTAAGCCAGCAGTCGGACATCCTTAGTGCTGCCGCGGATGTGGGAGAGGCTTCTGCCACCACCGCTGCACTTGCCAGCTGTGAGCCCAGCTTTGGTCTGAGTGGCGCCCCCCCTGTGGGAGCGCACTGACTACTAGGGGGTAACTCCTACATTGAGTGTCTGCCCCCTGGTGGTCAATGCACATCATAGCAACCCATAGTTCTGCCGTCAGGCCGAAAGTGACTCTCTGACATCTCCCAAGGGGTCTCAGATTATGAGAGGGTGCAGGCTAGGTCGAGGGACCCCACTGGTGCACGATCAGGGCTGGGGAGGGACACAGGAGGTTGGCCAGCTGGGGAGGGACTGCGGGAGGGCTCCAGGACGTGTCTGGCCTGTCTCACTCAGTCCTGATTGGCCGGACCCCAGCAGCAAGCTAACCTACTGGTTGAAGCGTCTGCCCCCTGGTGGTAAGTGCACATCATAGCAACTGGTTGACTGGTTGACTGTCTGCCCCCTGGTGGTCAGTGCATGCGTCTGCCCCCTGGTGGTCAGTGCACATCATAGAGAGCAGTTAAGTGGCCTTAGCATATCATTAGCATATCACACTTTGATTGGTTGACTGGACGACCGGACATATAGCATATTAGGCTTTTATTATCTACTAGAGGCCCGGTGCATAAAATTTGTGCACGGGGGTGTCTGTCCCTCAGCCCAGCCTGCACCCTCTCCAATCTGGGACCCCTCGAGGGATGTCCAACTGCACTTTTAGGCCCGATCCTACCGGGATCGGGTCTAAATGGTCAGTCAGACATCCTTCTCACAATCCAGGACTGCTGGATCCCAACTGCTCGCCTGCCTGCCTCCCTGATTGCCCCTAACCGCTTATGCCTGCCAGCCTGATCCTCTAACCACTCCCCTGCCAGCCTGATTGATGCCTAACTGCTCCCCTGACAGCCTGTTTGCCCCTAACTGCCCTCCCTTGCATGCCTGGTCACCCGTAACTGCCCTTCCCTGCAGGCCTGGTCACCCCTAACTGCCCTCCCCAGCAGGCCTGGTCCCTCCCAACTGCTCGCCCCTGCAGGCCTGGGTCCCCGCCAACTGCCTTTCCCTGCAGGCCCGGTCACCCCCAACTTCCCTCCTCTGCCAGCCTGGTCACCCTTAACTGCCCTCCCCTGCAGGCTTGATCACCCTCAACTGCCCTCCCTTACAGGCCTGATCCCTCCCAACTGCCCTCCCCTGCTGGCCTGATCACCCACAACTGCTCTCCCTTGCAGACCTGGTCCCTCCCAACTGCCCTCCCCTGCTGGCCATCTTGTGGCGGCCATCTTGTGTCCACATGGGGGCAGTCATTTTTTACCACATGGGGGCAGCCATCTTGTGTGTTCGAGTGACAGTCAATTTGCATATTACTCTTATTAGATAGGATAGAGGCCTGGTACACGGGTGGGGGCTGGCTGGTTTGTCCTGAAGGGTGTCCCAGATCAGGGTGGGGGTTCCCTTGGGCCGTGGGGCAGCCTGGGTGAGGGGCCTGTGGTGGTTTGCAGGCTGGACACATCCCCTGGCAACCCAAGCAGAGGCCCTGGTATCTGGGATTTATTTATGTTCTATAATTGAAACTTTGTAGCCTGGAGCGGAGCCAAGCCTCCTGCTTGCTCCCTGGCCACAGCCATTTTGGGGGGAATTTATTTATCTTCTATAATTGAAACTTTGTAGCCTTGAGTGGTGGCCTCGGCTGGCCAGGGTGTGCGGAAAGCTTGGCTTCCTCGATCGCTGGGGGCAATTCAAGCCTCCTGCTCTCTCCAGCTCCGTGGCTGCCACCATTTTTGTTGGGATTTATTTATCTTCTATAATTGAAACTTTGTAGCCTTGAGTGGAGGCCTAAGCTGACCAGAGTGTCAGGAAAGCTTGGCTTCCTCCATTACCGGGGAAACCCAAGTCTCCTGCTCGCTCCATGGCCGCAGCCATCTTGATTGGATTAATTTGCATACTCACTCCTAATTGGCTGGTGGGCGTGGCTTGTGGGTGTAGCACAGGTATGGTCAATTTGCATATTACTCTTTTATTAGACAGGATAATAATAAAATGGTAATATGTTAATTAGACCAGGAGACCTTCTGGACATCCTTCTGGACAATGCCATGGTGGCAAGGCCAAGAAAAAGGTGGTTTGGGGTGATCAGGCCAGGAGGAGAGGGCAATTGGGGGTGATCAGGCTGGCAGGGGGCAGTTGGGGGCGAGAAGGCTGGCAGGGGGGCAGTTGGGGGTGAGCAGGGCAGCAGTGGGGGCAGTTGGGGGCAAGCAGGCTGGCAGGGGGGCAGTTGGGGGTGGGTAGGCCATCAGGCAGAGTGGTTAGGGGCAATCAGGCAGGCAGGCAAGTGAGCGTTTAGGAGCCAGAAGTCCTGGATTGTGAGAGGGATCCCAGATTGGAGAGGGTACAGGCCGGGCTGAGGGACACCCCCCACCCCCGTGCACGAATTTCGTGCTCCGGGCCACTAGTATAGGATAATAATCCAAATAAATGGCCGATAAGCACATGAAAAGCTGCTCAACATTATTAACTATCAGAGAAATGCAAATCAAAACAATACCATTTCACAAGCACTAGAGTGGCTACAATGAAAAAACAACAACAGACTGTAACAGGTGTTGACAAAGATGTAGAGAATTTGGAACCCTCATACATTGCTAGTGGGAATGTAAAATAGCAAGGCCACTTTAGAAAACATTTTGGCAATTCTTCAAAATGTTAAAAATAGAATTACCATAGAGCCCACACATTCCACTCTTATCTATTGAAAAGGAATGAAAACATAGGTATGCGCAAAAACTTGTACACAAATGTTCTTAGCAGCATTATTTATAACTAGAGGCCCGGTGCCTAAAATTCCGCACCCAGGGGAGGGGGAGTTCCTCAGCCCGGCCAGCTCCCTCTCACAATCTGGGAGCCCTTGGGGGATGTCTGACAAGGAGCAGCTCCTGCATTGAGCATCTGCCCCCTGGTGGTCAGTGTGCGTCATAGTGACCGGTTGTTCTGCCATCAGGCCAAAACCAGCTCTCCAACATCCCCCGAGGGGTCCCAGATTACGAGACGGTGCAGGCCAGTCCAAGGGACCCCATCAGTGCACAATCGGGGCCGGGGAGGGATGCGGGAGGTTGGCCAGCTGGGGAGGGATCACAGGAGGCTCCAGGGCATGTCCGGCCCATCTTGCTCAGTCCCAATCGGTCGGACCCCAGTAGCAAGCTAACCTATCAGTCAGTGTCTGCCCCCTGGTGGTCAGTGCACATCATAGCAAGCAGTTGAGCAGCCTTAGCATATCATTAGCATATTATGCTTTGATTGGTTGAATGGTCGACCAGAGGACCAGACACTTAGCATATTAAGCTTTTTTTATATAGGACTAGAGGCCCAGTGCATGAAATTCATGCACTAGGGGGATGTCCCTCAGCCCAGCCTGCACCTTCTCCAATCTGGGACCCCTCGGGGGATGTCCAACCCTAAACTGGCAGTCAGACATCCCTCTCACAATCCGGGACAGCTGGCTCCTAATCACTCGCCTGCCTGCCTGCCTGATTGCCCCTAACCACTTCTTCCTCCCAGCCTGATCGCCCCATGACTGCTCCCCTGCCAGCCCGATTGATGCCTAACTGCTCCCCTGCTGGCATGGTCGCCCCCAACTGCCCTCCCCTGCCACCCCAATTACCACCAACTGCCCTTCCCTGCCAGCCTGTTTGCCCCCAACTGCCCTCCCCTGCTGGCAATCTTGCAGCGGCCATTTTGCGATGGCCATCTTGTGACAATGTGAGGGCAGCCATCTTGTGATGACATGAGGGCATTGCGCAAGGGCGTGAGGGCCACCTAGGCTTTTATTAGTATAGATATCTAGAAAAAGTAAATAACTCAAGTGTCCCTACATCTATGCAAGGAAATATTATTTGGCAATAAATGTAGTAAAGAACTACACCTTCTAAAACATGGATGACACTTGAAAACATTAGGCTAAGTGAAGGAAGCCAGTCACAATAGACCACACACACATTGTATTATTCAATTTGTATGAAATGTCCAGAATAAGACAGATCATAGAAATGGAAGGTAGATTAGGGATTGCTTCGGGCAGATGCTGGGATGGTGGACAGTAGGTGTTTGGTGAGACTGCTAATGGGTACTGCATTTTATTTGTGGATGATGAAAAATTCTAACACTAGAATTTGTGCAATTGTGGTATGATTGCACAACTCTTTTAATATACTAAAGAAATTGAATTGTACCTTCTAAATGTGTGAGTTATATGGTATGTGAATTATATTTCAATAAAGCTGTTGCCAAAAAAAGCGACACTCCATTTTGTATTCCTGACAGCAGAGTGTATGAAATTATAATTGCCCATTTTAATGTTAACACACACTAAGAAATTTACCAATTTGTTAAACTAAAACAGAGATTTTGCCCCCCAGTGGACATCCAGCAATGTCTGGAGACACTTGTGATTGTCACTGCTGGGGTGGGGGATGCCACTGGCTCTTGTAGAGGCCAGGGGTGCTGTAATCACACTGCAATGCATAGGCAGCTCCTTACACCACATACTCATCCAACCCAAAGGGTCGCTATTGTCAAGGTAAAGACACCCTGGACTTGAAATAGCATTTTGTTTTAATTTATATTTCTTTGATTATTCATAAGGTTATTTTCTCATCCTATATAATAAAAGCCTAATATGTTAAGTATCCGAGCGTCCAGTTATCCATTCAACCAATCAAAGCGTAATATGCTAATGATATGCTAAGGCCGCTCAACCGCTCACTATGACGTGTACTGACCACCAGTGGACAGACAATCAACACAGGAGCTGCCCCCTGGTGGTCAGTGCACTCCCACAGGGGGAGCGCCACTTAGCAAGAAGCCAGGCTAACAGCTGGCAAGCACAATGGTAGTGGCAGGAGCCACTCCTGCCTCTTCTGCAGCACTAAGGATGTCCAACTGATGGCTAAGCCATTAGTCAGACATTCCCTGAGGGCTCCCAGACTGCGAGAGAGTGCAGGCCGGGCTGAGGGACCACCTCCCCCCAGTACATGAATTTCGTGCACTGGGCCTCTAGTATGTTTAATAATTTGATATATTTTATATATTTTCTGTTCACATTTTTCCTCAATTTGCATGAGTTTCTTATATTAGTAAGATATTAACTCTTTATTTTATTTACTGAGTTTATTTTCTTCCTGTTGTTTTCTTCTAAATTTTAAGCTTTATATAGACTATCAATATGTTTTTATTTGGTCAGACATCATTTTTTAATTGTATGTAGTTCAGGAAGTTCTTCCCTCAGCTGCGTCCCCCTCCCCCTGTAATCTCATTTTTATTGAATTCTTTTTTCTTAGAGTTTTATCTTTTCAAATTTAACTCTTTTTTAAAATACATTTTTATTGATTTCAGAGAGGAAGGGAGAGGGAGAGAGATAGAAATATCAATGATGAGAGAGAATCATTGATCAGCTGCCTCCTGCACTCCCCCTACTGGGGATTGAGCCTGCAACCCAGACATGTGTGCTTGATTGGAATCAAACCTGGGGCCCTTCAGTCCACAGGCCGACACTCTATCCACTGAGCCAAACTGGCTAGGGCCATATTTAACTTTTTAAATGCATATATAATCCTACCTAATAAAATAGTAATATGCAAATTGACCGCACCTTCGCTACGCCCAAGCCACGCTCAGCAGCCAAAGCCACGCCCAGCAGCCAATCAGGGTGAGTATGCAAATTACCCAACAAAGATGGCGGTTAATTTGCATACACTGAGGGAGGGAGGAGTGAAGACTAAAGACAACTTAGAAGGAAGAGGGAGGAAAAACGGAAAGCAAGGTGGCTGCCAGAAGGAAAGCCCGGGCGGGGCGGAGCGGGGTGGAGCAGGGCGGGCGGCAGTGGAGCGCGGGTGCAGGTGTGGTGGCCGCAGAGGCGGCGACAGTGGCAGCGGTAGTGCATGCGGCCACAGCAGCTGCTTGCAGGATTCTTCCTGCAAATGAGCTACTAGTTTATTATAATGTGTATTATGAGATAATTTTTTTCCTGAATAGTAATGACTGGTTTTCTTCCTTTTGGAGAAACATTTGGCTTACACAGTGTATTTCAGGTTCAAGATAACCTTCAAAAAAAATGAAGCTTTCCAAGGGTTTATGCAAGAGAGGGCATGTGTAATGACACTTTGTCTTCCTTAACAATGGAATGCAATGACACTCCATAAGGTAGTTACTCGCCTCACACAGTAAAAGCAGTAGTCACAGGTATCACCATGTCAGTCTTGCAGAAATCTATAATGATAAAAGGGTAATATGCTAATTAGACCGGGCATCCATCTGGACAAAGCCGGGGCCGGAGGGAAGCCAGCCCGGGTCCAGGGTGCCAGAGGGGAGCCAGTGCCAGCAGCCAGGGGAAGGAAGGCCTACTTTTGCACAAATTTTGTGCATCGGGCCTCTAGTATATAAATAAATATCAAAGCTGGAAATGGAAATTGTTTGCAGTTTGAGATAAATAACTCATTACTTAATGAATTTTCTGATATGATCAAAAAGTTGGTGGAAATGAAACTCTGTGTGTGTGTGTGTGTGTGTGTGTGTGTGTGTGTATTTGGTAAGAAGGAGGACAATATTTCTAATCAAGAAATTCAAAGGGGCCTGGCCAGGTGACTCAGGTGGGAGTCACCCCATACACCAAAAGGTTGTGGGTTTGATTTCTGGTCAGGGCACATACCTAAGTTGCAGGTTTGTTTTCTGTGGGGGCGCATATGGGAGGCAACTGACCAATGTTTCACTCTGACATAAAAGTTTATCTCTCTCTCATTCTCTCACATTCGTCCTTCTAAAATCAATAAAAAACATATCAGTTGAGGAATTTAAAAAAGAAATAAATTAAAGGGGTTCTTATTTTATTACATAATACAGAAATTTTATAAGTCTTTGATAATATATCAGTTAAGTGAATGAATGGGAATAAGTATAGATATCTTCCTATTGTTGTACAGATGGAGAATGAGTTAGATTCTGCTCGTTCTGAAATAGAACTCCTCAGAAGTCAGATGACAAATGAGAGAATCTCCATGCAGAATCTAGAAGCTTTGCTGGTGGCCAATCGGGACAAAGAATATCAGTCTCAGATAGCGCTTCAAGAAAAAGAATCTGAAATTCAGCTGCTTAAAGAACACCTGTGTTTGGCAGAAAATAAAATGTGAGTTTGTTAGCAGTATCATAACAAAGTCATATTCCTTAAGTTTTTGATACTTTATTGGTTAGGAGAATTTTAAAGCTAAAATTTACATAGTTTAAGCATCCATAATTAGCCATTAATTAAACTGAGCACCAGAAATATTGGGATTTGCAAAAAATTTAGTACTAGTTTCTATTACCTGTTTAGCTAAATTGATTTAAATTTAAGTTTAACCATTGTGTTGATTGTTTCCAATAGAGCTTTGGGTATAATAAGATGTCTAATCTATAATATCGCCTTTAGGAAATATTATAACCAGATTAGAAAAAAACACTTCTGAAACCAGAAGAATTTTTCTATATATGAACCCACCTGGTATTGCTCCCTAATCTTTCCACTTGTCACACTGTGTTTGCTTGTGTACCTATAATGTACATACTAGGTACCTAGAAGGTCTCCTGCGTTCACAGAATACTGAAGACTTCCCTTAGAGCAGTAGTCGGCAAACTCATTAGTCAACAGAGCCAAATATCAACAGTACAACGATTGAAATTTCTTTTGAGAGCCAAATTTTTTTAAACTTAAACTTCTTCTAACGCCACTTCTTCAAAATAGACTCACCCAGGCCGTGGTATTTTGT
Source organism: Cnephaeus nilssonii (assembly GCF_951640355.1). Classification (NCBI taxonomy): domain Eukaryota; kingdom Metazoa; phylum Chordata; class Mammalia; order Chiroptera; family Vespertilionidae; genus Cnephaeus; species Cnephaeus nilssonii. The sequence continues at coordinate 63,122,573 of NC_137086.1, read as the reverse complement.
GGAAGAGCCACACTCAAGGGGCCAAAGAGCTGCATGTGGCTCGCGAGCCGCAGTTTGCCGACCACAGCCTTAGAGCATTGATTGTGGCTGCTGCTTTCAGCATCCCAGTACCATTAGCAGTTTATTCCATGACCCTGCTGGAAGGGTGGGTGGAAATGCCTGCCTGGATAATGAATGTTCTGTTGTTAAACTTGGTCTGTTGTTAACCTCTCACCAAAAACAGAGGCATGGGGACCCCCAGCCTCTGTTCTTATCTGTCTCCTCTGTGACACTTTTTCATCCAGCCTCAACTCTGCCCCCCTGTCTGAGCTTGGGGCCTGGGGAGGGATAGGAATCATGATCTCAGGAATCAGGCACTCACAGGAGCCCCTGACTGAGCCCAGCCTGCAAAGCCCAAGCCAGTTCCTTCAGAAACTGTTTCCAGGTTATGGCAGCTGTCACTGAGTCCCTTTTAGTCACTGCAGCTGGGCTGTTGTGCTACCTTTAACCAGTTCTGCCAGGTCACTTTCTCAAGCCGGAGGTGGAAATCTCTTAAGAATGTAACCTTAAAGGCTACCTTCTGTTTTAGACTGGCTGATCAGTACTGTCCCTTACACGGGTAAACATGATCAACTTGTGTGTCCTAGAGTGCCGTCCTGGGAACAAGCAGCAGGGGTAGAGTGCTCTGTGCAAGCAGCATTCATCTCGTCGTTATCTTCCTGATGCAGTGCGCCATGTTGTGGGGGTTTGTGGCATGGGTTAGCCCTAAAGGAGATCCTGTTAAACGGAGGAGAGTGTGTGCAGGAATATCAGATTTAATTCTGAGCGTACACAAAGCACGTGGTTGATCTAATATATAACAGACCATATGAATTCCAGTTTTGACTATTTGGTTATACCATTACTTAAGAGTATAATATTTCAAAGTACTTTTATAAAAACTACTAGAGGCCCAGTGCACAGATTCATGCACCGGTGGGGTCCCTCGGCCTGGCCTGTGGGGATTGGGCTGAAACCAGATCCCCAACATCCCCCAAGGATCCCGGATTGCGAGAGGGCAGTTCTCAGTTGACACACCCCGGAATCGGGTTCCCTCCTCTCTTCTCCCAATATTATGTCACTTTCTCTCTGTATCTGTCTCAGTTCTTTCATCTCACTTTACCCTATGTTTGGTAGTAACTGATGACTTGTGGGCATTTAGCTGCAAAATGCAATTATTTAGCAAACAGGATTTACTTAGCCTGGAATCTAGTGGGCCTAGGGCAGGATCCTGCTCAATGTCAGGCTCCCGTGCTGGCCCTTCCGCCAAGACAGAGTCCTGTTGGGGTGCGAACCTCCTTCTTCCTACCTGAGCTGCTCCTACACCTCCTTCCCTCCTCGGAAGTTGCTGCTGGCACTGCTGTCCACCTGGAAGGAGGGAAGCCACAGCCAGTTTCCCAGCTGAGAGTGGTAGTGGGAAAATTCACTGCCTCCACTGGAAATCAATATTAAGTGGATGGGCCAGTGCAGGCACCAGACATTGGGGCCACAGCCAGTAGGTCCTGCATGTCTCATCATTTAGCTAATTGCGTCAAAAAGTTTCTGTTAGGGCCAGACCCATGACCTCTGCAATGGGCTAGAGGCCTGATGGGGAGCCAGACCTGAAGTGGGGATCCAGTTGGCTAGAGGCCTGTGCATGGATTCATGGGCCAGTGGGGTCCATCGGCCTGGTCTCTGGGAATGAGGCCAAAACCTGCTCTCCAACATCCCCTGAGGGGTCCTGGATTGTGAGAGGGTGGTTCTAGGGTGAAGCACCCCAAAATCGGGCTCCCTCCTCTCTGGTTCTGGGTGCATCACCCGAGAACCACAGCTGCCAAGTTACTGCAGCTCGACAGCTCCTGCGTTGAGTATCTGCCTCCTGGTGGTCAGTGCATGTCATAGCCACCGGTCGAACGGTTGGCTGGTCAGCCAGTTGCTTAGGCTTTTATATATATAGATGTGCAGTAAATAGATAATAGAGATAGATAATCCTATATAATAAAGAGCTAATATGCAAATGGTCATCACGCCCTCACGCCCTCATGCCCTCATGCCAGAACTGCTCAGACACTCAACACTGGGGAGAGAGGAATGGGGACCAGCCAGGCACAAATGAGCTCGCGAGAGAAGAATGGAGACCACGAGAAAGGAATGGGGACCAACCAGGCTGCAGCCTGGGAGAGGGACAAGCCGCCCGCCCCATGGTCCTGGGCACCAGCGGCTGGGGCTGGGGCCCAGGAGAGGAACAAGCCACCCGCCCCACAGTCCCAGGTGCCAGCAGCTGCGCCTGTGCCTGAGACCCAGGAGAGGGACAAGCCACATGCCCAGTGGTCCTAGGAGCCAACGGCTGCACCTGTGGCCCAGGAGAGGGACAAGGCGCCTGCCCCGTGGTCCCAGGCACCAGCACCTATGCCTGCAGCCCGGGAGAGGGACAAGCCTCCCACCCCACTGTCCTGGACGCCAGCTCCTGCAGCTGTGGCCCAGGAGAGGGACAAGCCACCCGCCCCACGGTCCTGGGTGCCTGCGGCTGTGGCCCAGGTGAAGCTGCCCGCCCGCAGTCCCCTGCGGCTGCAGCCGGCCTGGGCGAAGCTGGCCCGAGTCCTGGGTGCCTGTGGCTGGCCAGAGGGAGGGAAGCCTGGGTCCCAGGTGCCTGCGACCAGCCAGAGGAGGGAATCCTGGGTCCCGGGTGCAGGACGAGGCAGAGGCATTTAGGGGTGATCAGGCCAGCAAGGGAGCAGTTAGGGGCAATCAGGCTGGTAGAGGAGTAGTTAGGGGTGATCAGGCAGGCAGGCGGAGGTGGTAGGGGAGATCAGACAGGCAGGCAGACGAGCGGTTAGGAGCCAGCAGTCCCTGATTGCGAGAGGCAGTCAGACATCCCCAAGGGGTCCTGGATTGGAAAGGGTGAAGACCGGGCTGAGGGACCCTTTCCCCCATGCATGAATTTCGTGCACCTGGCCTCTAGTAGATAATATTACTCCATATAAACACAAGGAAATTGACACAGAGAAAGTTTAACTAATTGAATGTAATTGGCACACCTTAAGCTTTTCAAGTAGGCTACCTTGTACATTTACTACACCTAAAATTGGCATATCCTATCTAATAAAGAGGGAATATGCTAATTGACCCTCACACAGTCACAAAGATGGCGGCATCCACAGCCAGTAAGGGGGGAATATACTAATTGACTGCCCGCCCTCAAAGATGGTGGCACCCACAGCCAATAAGGAGGGAATATGCTAATTGACTGCCCCACCCTCAAAGATGGTGATGCCCACAGCCACAAGATGGCAGCGCCCAGTCCCCTCAGCCCCACCCAGGTGGCAGGCGCATGGCAAGGCCGGGCCCAGCGGACCTGGCCTTGCCACGCACCTGCCTCCAGAGTCCCCCAGTCCCCTCAGCCCACAAGCCACCCAGCCCGAGGCACAGACAAGCCTCAGATGGTGGCTACCCAGGGCCGCCTGAGGCTCAGGTAACCAGGGCCAGCTGAGGCTTGTGCTGCCGGCAGTGGCAGCAGCAGAGGTGTGATGGGGGCATTGCCTTCCCCTGATTGCCGGGTCGCCTCCCACCCCTGAGGGCTCCCAGACTGTGAGAGGGGGCAGGCCAGGCTGAGGGAACGCCCCCCTCCAGTGCATGAATTTTCATGCACTGGGCCTCTAATACATCCATAAAGATCACAGTTTGGCTTGGATCCAGCTAAGGAAACATTGCCAACATGGTTCAGAAAGTTCTAGACTTTAAAAAGTCTAATCAACTCTCTCTCTTACATTCTTTCACACAGGGCCATCCAGAGTAGAGACGTGGCCCAGTTCAGGAATGTCGTCACGCAACTGGAAGCTGATTTAGACATTACCAAAAGACAGCTGGGGACCGAGCGCTTTGAAAGGTAAGTTGGTCTCTGTGCAGTATTTAGGCTGGGAGTATTCTTTCTTAGGTAACAACAGATTTTGGTTATTCCATGATGGCTAGGTTTTAAAGTGTGAATTGAACTTCAGTTTTACCACTGGTTTAATAATGCCACTGAATACAAAATTTAAAAGTTCTATTTTGAACATTTTGCTTTTAGGGATAGGGCTGTGCAAGAACTTCGCCGCCAGAATTACTCAAGTAATGCTTATCATTTGAGTTCTACACTAAAGCCAAATACAAAATGTCATTCACCGGAACGTGCTCACCACCGATCTCCTGACCGAGGCCTGGATCGATCTCTAGAAGAGTGAGTGGTTTAAGGGTCCATTCTCTGGGGACCATATAGTAATATATACAGTGACTATTTGAGGATGTAAGCAAACGCAGTAACAGTCTGTCAGGAATAGTGCTATTGAAACATGATTAGTTATGGTCACATAAAAAGAAAGTATTTTGACTTAGTTTTATATAAATATTCTAAAGTGAAAGATCTCTATTTTATCTGATTACATAATTATGTATTTTAAATCTGATTTTCTTTTTATTTCTACATTAATTTGTATTAATTTTAATTGGTAAATTAATTAAATGAATTTAACTTTGATTAATAAAATATTGGTTCATTTTTATACCACCCTAAATGTGAATACTCTATGAAAATAAGTTAATATTAGAGGCAGAATTTTAGATACATTTCTATATGTCACAAATTTGTAATAACATTTTTATCCTACATAATAAAAAGGTAATATGCAAGTTGCATCACTCCGCTACGCCCACGATTGGGCCGGCTGGAGGCGCGGGGGGCGGGACTCAGGGTGGCCAATTGGCCGGCGGTAGGAGCAGGGGTCGGGGACTCGCAAGTCCCCGCCCCTCGCTCCTCCTGCTGGCCTAAACGGCTGGCGCTGCTGGAGGACCCATGGGGCCGGAGGAAGACTCTGGTGGCGGAACTCAGGGTGGCCGATTGCGTGGCTGCCGGCACCAGTTTTCCGCCAGCAGCAGTTTTCCTCTGGCCACCCGCTGATCGGAGCGCCTCCCGATCGGAGTTCCTCTCGGGGTAGCCGATCGTGCAGGTGGGAGGCGCTCTGATCGGCAGGTGGCCAGAGGAAAACTGCTGCTGGCGGAAAACTGGTGCCGGCAGCCAGGTGAAAGTCTATTGCACGAAACTTCGTGCAACGGGCTTCTAGTTTGGAAATAATTTGAAATTTACAATCAGTAATAAAAATAAAATAATCCAAAGGACATCTGTATACCATTTACCCATAATCTCTATTGTTAAAATTTTACCAAATTTGCCTTTTATGTGTTTGAGACAATCCATGTGCTGTCTCACTCACACTCTTGCACATGCTCCCTCTCTCTTTTTACATACACACATTTAAAAAAATAATAATAATTCAAGTTCCAAACCATCCTCACCTTGCCTTCCTCCATTCTGTATTTGTAAGTCCTTTTTTCTACAGTGGGTACCCTGGCTCATCAACACATTTACTCCATATAAGCATAGAGTAAATGCTTTGTTTAATCCCAGTACTCCTTTGTTTAATCCCAGAATGCATAAAAAATGTTTCAAAATTTCTCACCTGTTACTACAATAAGCAGACCAATGTTTTTTAAAAGTTTGAGATCTGGCCCTGGCTAGTTAGCCCAATGGTTAGCGCATTGGCACAGAGACAGAAGGCTCGCAGGTTCGATTTCCAGTCAAGGGCATGTATCTTGGTTGCAGGCTTGATCCCCCACCCCCACATGCAGAAGGCAACCAATAGATGTGTCTCTTTCATATTGATGTTTCTCTTTTCTTTCTCCTTCTCCCTCTCCTCTACTTTCTCTTAAAAAAAAAAAAATGGAAGAAAATATCCTGGGGTGAGCATTAAAAAAGTTCAGGATCTGTTTGCAACTCTTCCTTCCTATCCCCATATGTCTTAAGGCCCAAGTCTTACAGGCATGTAGTTAAATATTGTCTTAATAAATTACTCAATTACTTTTTTTCTTTTTCTGTGGTTATGGTATGTATATTTGAAATATCATTAGATTTCTTTATTTCAGTTTGTTTTTCATTTTTCCTCTTCCTAGTATTTTCCTTGATTTGATATAATTTTTGAGTTTGTATGTTGATATGCTTTCAAAAGTCAAAACTTCGCAAAAGTAATACTCAAAGTGTCCCTCTCTCCTGTGTGCTTTCTATCCCGCCCCTCCAATGAGAAGGGCTTTTTTTGTGTTTTGGTTTCATTTTTAATTTCTAGTTTTATTGCATTGTGATTAGAGAATATTGTTTATAATATTTCTATTTTATGGAAACTACTGATGTGTTCTTTGTACTTTACTACATGATCAATTTTTGTGACTAGTTCATGTGCACTTAAAAAGATATATTCTTTCTTCTCAGTGTATAGTGTGCATATATCTAAAAGATTTACCTTTTAAATTTAATTTAGCTCTTTTATATTGATGCTTAATTTTTGTCCACTTGACCTGCTTAACTAAGAATGGTGTTTTAAAATCTATTTTTTTGTACTTTTTTTCTTGTATCTTCTACAAATTTTGTATTATTTTGTGTAAAACAAGGTGGTTATTTGTGGCATAGATATTCTGAACTATCATATTTTCATTATGGAATGTGGTCCTTTTATGAGTGTCCTTTTCTGATACAGTTACTTTTTGGAGGGGGTAGGAGCTGGACTTCTATTTTGTCTGATATTAGAGTTACAACACCGGTATCCTTATAGTCTTCATTTGCTTGGTAAATCTTTGTCCAACTCTTTATTTTTAACTTTTTTCAATCACTGCATTTGAAGTATCTCTCTTATATATAGTATAGTATGGATTTGAATTTTGCTTTTTGGGCAATTTTGAAATTCTTTTTTTTTTTAATATATTTTATTGATTTTTTACAGAGAGGAAGAGAGAGAGGGATAGAGAGTTAGAAACATCGATGAGAGAGAAACATCGATCAGCTGCCTCCTGCACACCCCCTACTGGGGATGTGCCCGCAACCAAGGTACATGCCCTTGACCGGAATCGAACCTGGGACCCTTGAGTCCACAGGCCGACGCTCTATCCACTGAGCCAAACCGGTTTCGGCCAATTTTGAAATTCTTTTAAAAAAAATAGGTGAGTTAAGCTCCTTCACATTATTGAGGTGAATGTTAAATTTGGTCTCCATTCTGTTATATCATCTTATGATAATTGTGTTTATTATGTGACATTGACTGTATTTCTGAATTTGTTTATACTTCTTTGCTTTTAACATTTGTTTGGATATTCAGGAAGGACTGTGTTTTATTATAGTGGCTACCTTTCTTTTATTTTAAATTTTTATTTATTTTAAAAAATATATATTTTATTGATTTTTTTACAGAGAGGAAGGGAGAGGGGTAGAGAGTCAGAAACATCGACGAGAGAGAAACATCAATCAGCTGCCTCCTGCACACCCCCTACTGGGGATGTGCCCGCAACCAAGGTACATGCCCTTGACCAGAATTGAACCTGGGACCCTTCAGTTTGCAGGCCGACGCTCTATCCACTGAGCCAAACCAGTCAGGGCCTTTCTTTTATTTTTAAAGTTTTATTTATTTTTTATCTTTATTTCCTTTTGTTTTAAAATTGACTTTATTTGATAACATTGGTTCACAAACCATATAGGTTCTAAGTGTACAACTCAATAAAACATCATCTGAATACTGTTTCATACACCAACAGCCCCAAGAAAAGTCCTTTTTTAATCCACATTTTCCCACCCTTTGCCCACCTTCAACTACCCACAACCTCCCTTTCCCTCTGGCTATCACCATTCTGTTGTTTGCATCTTTGTGATGTATGTTTTTTGCTTAATCCCTTCACCTTCTTTCATCCAGTTCCCCAAAACCCCTCCCCTCTTACCACTGTCAGTCTGTCCCATATATCCATGCCTCTGTTTCCATTTTGTTCATCAGTTTATTTTGTTCATTAGATTCCACATATAAGTGAGATCATGTGGTATTTATCTTTCTTTGACTGGCTATTTCACTTAGCATAATAATGTCCAGATCCCTTCATGCATGCTGTTACATTAGGTAAGATTTCTTTTTTTTTTTTTAACAGCCACATAGTATTCCATTGTGTAAATGTCCCACAGCTTTTTTTTATCCTCTCATCTGCTGATGGGCACTTGGGCTGTTTACCGACCTTGAATATTGTAGATAATGCTGCAATGAACATAAGGGAACATATATTCTTTTTTTTTTTTTAATGCAGTTTTCTGTGCATCTTTCTAGTCTTTTAAAAAATACATATTTTATTGATTTTTTACAGAGAAGAAGGGAGAGGGAGAGAGAGTTAGAAACATCAATGAGAGAGAAACATTGATCAGCTGCCTCCTGCACACTCCCTACTGGGGATGTGCCCGCAACCAAGGTACATGCAAGGTTGACCACAATCAAACCTGGGACACTTCAGTCTGTAGGCTGACGCTTTATCCACTGAGCCAAACCGGTTAGGGCGGAACATATATTCCTTAGAATTAGTGTTTTGACATTCCTAGGATATATTCCTAGAAGTGGGATCACTGGATCAAAAGGCAGTTCTATTTTAAATTTCTTGAGGAAATTCCATATTGTTTTCCACACTATACTGTATTCTCACCAACATTGCACTAGGGTTCCCTTTTCTCCACATCCTCACCAGCACTTGTTGTTTGTTGATTTATTGATGGTAGTCAGTCTGATAGGTGTGAGGTAATATCTCATTATGGTTTTAATTTGCATATCGGATGATTAGTGACATTGAGAATTTTTTCATATGTCTATTGGCCATATCTTATTTGGAAAAGTGTCTATTTTTTTAATTTTAAATCTGTATTGTTGAAAGTATTACAGCTGTCCCTTTTTATTACCCCATTCCCCCCCTCTACCCTCTGCCTCTTCCCCCCACCCCAGGCCTTCACCACCCTATTTTCTGTGTCCATAGGTAATGCATATATGCATATAAATTCTGTGGTTAATCTCTCCCCATTACCCCTTTCCCCTCTTCCCTCTAAGATTCGTCAGTCTATTCCACATTTCCATGCCTCTGATTCTATTTTATTTATCAGTTTATTTTATTCATTAGATTCCTTGTTCATTTATTTTGATTTTTAGATTCAATTATTGTTAGATAATTGTATTTATTGCCATTTTATTGTTCATATTTTTTATCTTTTTTATTCTTCTTCCTCTTCTTAAAGACTACCCTTCAACATTTTATGTAATACTGGCTTGGTGGTGATGAACTCCTTTAGCTTTTTCTTGTCTGTGAAGCTCTTTATCTGACCTTCAATTCTAAATGATAGCTTTGCTGGCTAGAGTAATCTTGATTGTAGGTCCTTGCTTTTCATCACTTTGGGGATTTTTTTTGTGTGTTTTTTTTAAAAATCTTTATTGTTGAGAATATTACAGATGTCCCCTTTTTTACCCCCATTGCCTCCCTCCACCGGGTTCCAGCCCCACCCAAGGCCTTCACGACCCTACTATCTGTATCCAGATCTTTAGTTAATCTCTTCCCACTCTGCCCTCCCCACTTCCCTCTGAGATTGTCAGTCTGCTCCATGCTCCCGTGCCTCTGATTCCACTTTATTTTGTTTTTGATTTTTAAATTCAATTGTTGATAGCCATGTATGTTGATGTTTTATTGTTCATATTTTTCTCTTCTCCCTCCTCCTCCTTCTCCTCCTCCTTCTCTCAGATAAAGGTAGTCTAGTTTAATCTTTTTGCATGTGTCTGTCCAGTTTTCCCAACACCATTTGTTGAAGAGACTGTCTTTACTCCATTGTATGTTCTCAGCATTGTATGTTCAATATCATCAGGGATATTGGCCTGTAATTTTCTTTCTTTGTAGTGTCTTTATCTGGTTTTAGAATTAGGATAATGCTGGCTTCATAAAAAGAGCTTGGAAGTATTCCTTCCTCTTGAAATTTTTTGGAATAATTTGAGGAGGATAGGTGTTAGTTCTTCTTTGAATGTTTGGTAAAATTCTCCTATAAATACACCCAGTCCAGGATTTTTGTTTGCTGGGAGTTTTTAAATTACTGCTTCAATTTCATCAGTTGTTATTGGCCTACTCACATTTTCTGATTGTTCCTAATTGAGTTTTGGAAGATTATAGGTTTCTAGGAATTTGTCCATTTTGCCCAGGTTGTCCAGTTTGTTGGCATAAAGTTGTTCATAGTATTTGCTTACAATCCATTGTATTTCTGTTGTGTCTGATGTTATATCACCTCTTTAATTTCTTTTTTTTTTTCAATTTTTTTATTAAGGTATTATATGTGTACATATCTTACCATTGCCCTCCCCACACCCCACTCCCATATATGCCCCCACTCCCCAGAGTTTTGCATCCATTGGTTATGCTTATATGCATGCATACAAGTCCTTTGATTGATCTCTTATCTCCCCCACCTCTCCCTAACCTTCCCCTTGTAATTTGACAGTCTGTTTGATGCTTTACTGTCTCTGTATCTATCTTTTTGTTCAAGTTTATAATGTTCTTTATTATCCATAAATGAGTGAGATCATGTGGTATTTTTCTTTCATTGACTGACTTATTTCACTTAACATAATGTTCTCCAATTCCATCCAGGTTGCTGCAAATGATGAGAATTCCTTCTTTTTTATGGCAGCATAGTATTCCATTGTGTAGATGTACCACAGTTTTCTGATCCAGTCATCTGCTGACGGGCACCTAGGCTGTTTCCAAATCTTAGCTATGGTGAATTGCGCTGCTATGAACATAGGGGTGCATATATCCTTTCTAATTGGTGTTTCTAGTTTCTTCGGATATATTCCCAGGAGTGGGATTACTGGGTCAAATGGGAGTTCCATTTTCAGTTTTTTGAGGAAACTCCATACTGTTCTCCACAGTGGCTGCACCAGTCTGCAATCCCACCAGCAGTGCACGAGGGTTCCTTTTTCTCCGCATCCTCGCCAACACTTGTCGTTTGTTGATTTGTTGATGATAGCCATTCTGACAGGTGTGAGATGGTACCGCATTGTTGTTTTGATTTGCATCTCTCGGATAATTAGTGACGTTGAGCATGTTTTCATGTGTCTCTTGGCCTTCCTTCTGTCTTCTTTTGAAAAGATTCTATTTAGGTCTGTTGCCCATTTTTTTATTGGATCATTTATCTTCCTTTTATTAAGTTGTATAAGCTGCCTGTAGATGTTGGAGATTAAACCTTTATCAGTGATGCCATTTGCAAATATGTTCTCCCATGCAGTGGGCCTTCTTGTTGTTTTGTTGGTGGTTTCTTTTGCTGTGAAAAAGCTTTTTATTTTGATGTAGTCCCATTTGTTAATTTTCTCTTTAGCTTCCATTGCCCTAGGGGCAGTGTCAGTGAAGAATTTCTTTTGGCATATGTCTGACATTTTGCTGCCTGTGGATTGCTCTAGTATTTTTATGGTTTCCCGTCTTATGTTTAAGTCCTGTATCCATTTTGAGTTTATTTTTGTGTATGGCGTAAGTTGGTGATCAAGCTTCATTTTTTTGCATGTATCTGTCCAATTTTCCCAACACCATTTATTGAAGAGACTGTCTTTATTCCATTGTATGTTCATGCCTCCTTTGTCAAATATTAATTGAGCATAGTGGTTTGGGTCAATATCTGGATTCTCTATTCTGTTCCATTGATCTATATCTCTGTTCTTGTGCCAGTACCAGGCTGTTTTGAGAACAGTGGCTTTGTAATACAGCTTGAAATCTGGTATTGAGATCCCTCCTACTTTATTCTTCTTTCTCAGGATTGCTGTGGCTATTCGGGGTCTTTTTTTATTCCAGATGAATTTTTGGAGAGTTCTTTCAAGGTCTGTGAAATATGCCGTTGGTATTTTAATGGGGAGTGCATTGAATCTATAGATTGCTTTGGGTAGTATGGACATTTTAATGATGTTGATTCTACCAATCCATGAACATGGTATGTTCTTCCATCTGTTTACGTCTTCCTCTATCTCTTTTTTCAGTGTCCTGTAGTTTTCCGTGTATAGGTCTTTTACCTCCTTAGTTAAGTTTATTCCTAGGTATCTTAATTTTTTTGGTGCGATGGTAAATGGGATTGCCTTTTTAGTCTCTCTGTCTGTAAGTTCACTATTGGTGTATAGAAAGGCCATAGATTTCTTGGCGTTAATTTTGTATCCTGCTACATTGCCGAATTCATTTATTAAGTCTATTAGTTTTTTGACGGAGTCTTTCGGATTTTTTATGTACAATATCATGTCATCTGCAAATAAAGACAGCTTTACTTGTTCTTTTCCAATTTGGATGCCTTTTATTTCTTCTTCTTGTCTAATTGCAATGGCTAATACTTCCAGTACTATGTCAAACAGGAGTGGTGAGAGTGGGCATCCCTGTCTTGTTCCTGTTCTTAGGGGAAATGTTTTTAGTTTTTGTCCATTGAGTATGATGTTTGCTGTGGGTTTATCATATATAGCTTTTATTATGTTGAGGTATGAGCCATCTATTCCCACCTTGTTGAGAGTTTTTATCAAGAAAGGGTGTTGGATTTTGTCAAATGCTTTTTCTGCATCAATTGATATGACTATGTGATTTTTATCTTTCAATTTGTTTATGTGATGTATCACGTTTATTGATTTGCGGATATTGTACCATCCTTGCATTCCTGGGATAAATCCTACTTGGTCATGATGTATGATCTTTCTGATGTACTGCTGGAGCCGATTTGCTAGAATTTTGTTGAGGATTTTGGCATCTATGTTCATGAGGGATATTGGTCTGTAATTCTCTTTCATTGTGTTGTCTTTATCTGGTTTTGGTATTAGGGTGATGCTGGCTTCATAGAAGGAGCTTGGAAGTGTTCCTTCCACTTGAATTTTTTGGAATAGTCTGAGGAGGATAGGTTTTAGTTCTTCCTTGAATGTTTGGTAAAACTCTCCTGTGAAGCCATCAGGCCCCGGGCTTTTGTTTGCCGGAAGCTTTTTGATGACTGCTTCAATTTCGTCCATAGTTATTGGCCTATTGAGCTGTTTAGATTCTTCTTGATTGATTTTTGGAAGGTTATATTTTTCTAGGAATATGTCCATTTCCTCCAGATTGTCCAGTTTGTTGGAATAGAGTTGTTCGTAGTATTTTGTAACAATCCTTTGTATCTCAGCGGGGTCTGTTGTTATTTCACCTCTTTCATTTCTGATTTTGTTTATTTGGGTCCTCTCTCTTTGCTTCTTGGTGAGCCTGGCTAGAGGTCCATCAATCTTGTTTATCCTTTCAAAGAACCAGCTCTTGGTTTTGTTGATCTTATGTATTGTTTCTTTGGTCTCTATGTCATTTATCTCCGCTCTGATCTTTGTTATTTCCTTCCTTCTGGTTACACTGGGCTTTTCTTGCTGCTCTTTTTCTAGCTCTTTGAGTTGTAGGGTTAAGTAATTTATTACCATTGTTTCTTGTTTTTTGCAATAGGCCTGTAGAGCTATGAACTTCCCTCTCAAGACTGCTTTCGCTGTGTCCCATAGATTTTGGATTGTTGTGTTTTCATTGTCATTTGTTGCCATGATGTTTTTTATTTCTTCCTTGATCTCTCTGGTGACCCAGTCCTTGTTTAATAGCATGCTGTTTAGTCTCCATGTGTTTGATTTCTTTGGATTGTATTTATTGTAGTTGATTTCCAGTTTTATGCCACTGTGATCTGAGAAGATGCTTGATATAATTTCTATCTTCTTGAATTTGAAGAGACTTTGCCTGTGACCCAGCATATGGTCTATCTTTGAAAATGACCCATGTGCACTTGAGAAGAATGTATATTCTGTGGCTTTGGGGTGAAATGTTCTGAAGATGTCAATTAATTCCATCTGGTCTAGTGAGTCATTTAGGATTGCTGTTTCTTTGCTGATTTTTTGTTTAGAGGATTTGTCCAGTGGTGATAGTGGGGTATTAAAGTCTCCTACTATGATTGTGTTGCTATTAATCTCTCCCTTGATATCATCCAGGAGTTTTTTTATGTATTTGGGTGCTCCTATATTGGGAGCGTATATGTTTACCAGAATTATTTCTTCTTGTTGGATTTCTCCCTTTAGTATTATGAAGTGGCCTTCCTTATCTCTTGTTATGGCATTTACTTTGAGGTCTATTTTGTCAGATATAAGTATTGCTACCCCAGCTTTTTTTTCATTTCCATTTGCCTGAAAGATATTTTTCCATCCCTTCACTTTCAATCTGTGTGAGTCTCTTGTTCTGAGGTGGGTCTCTTGTAGACAGCATATATATGGGTCGTGTTTTTTTATCCATTCAGCTACTCGATGTCTTTTGATTGGAGCATTTAGTCCGTTTACATATAAAGTTATTACTGAAAGGTATTTGTTTGCAGTCATATCTATTTTTGTGTCTGTATTCCTTCTTACCTGTTTATTTCTTCTTTTTACAGTATTCCCTTTAGCAATTCTTGCATTGCTGGTTTGGTGGTGATAAACTCCCTGAGGCTTTTTTTGTCTGCAAAGCTCCTGATTTCCCCTTCAATTTTGATTGATAGTCTTGCTGGATATAGTATTCTTGGATTCAGTCCTTTGCTTTGCAACACTTTGTATACCTCCTTCCATTCACTTCTAGCTTGTTGTGTTTCTGATGAGTAATCATTTGACAATCTGATGGGTGTTCCTTTGTAGGTAACTCTCTGTCTCTCTCTTGCCGCCTTTAGGATTCTCTCTTTATCATTTATATTTGCCATTGAAATTATGACATGTCTTGGTGTGGGTCTTTTGGGGTTGATCCTTCTTGGGACTCTCTTTACTTGCGTAACTTTTATCTTTCCCATATCCGGGAAGTTTTCTGTCATTATTTCTTCAAATAGATTTTCTAATCCCTGCTGCTCTTCTTGTCCTTCTGGCAGCCCTATTATACGCATGTTACTTCGTTTCATGTTGTCCTGAAGCTCCCTTAGGCTTTCCTCCTGCTTTTTAATTTTTTTCTCCAATTGCTGTTCAGCTTGAGCTTGTTTCTGTACCTGATCTTCTAACTCACTAATTCGGTCCTCTGCTTCTTGTAATCTACTGTTGAAACTTTCCATGGTGTTTTTGATTGTAGCTATATCACTTTTCATTTCTTCCTGATTCTTGCATAAGTTGTTGATTTTCTCATCCATCCGATGTATAAATTCCATGACCATTACTCTGAACTCCTTTTCGGTCATGTTGCAAGCTTCATTTTCACTAATTTCCTTTCTTGGCGACTCCACATTTTCTTTCCTCTGTGAGTTATTTCGTTTCCCCATTCTGGCTATTACCAGAAAGCTCAAGCTTCTGTTTGCGTGGACCTGGGCCGTGTGCTGTGGGGACTTCGCTCCACCCTAGTTTCACTGAAGTGCTCTGACACTAGGACGTGTGGCTGCCTTTGGTTGGTGGGAACCAGACTTGCCCAGGATCAGTGTCCCCAGTGTTCCGTGTGGTCTCGTGTGCACATTTAGAATCAGGGGCCCTGTCTGCACCACACTGTTGGTATGTGCCGAGAATGAGATCCTTAGCATGTGCCAGGAGTCAGAGTTTCCCTGTGTCTGCACCAAGACTTGAGTGTCAAAGTCTCTGTTGCCTTGTGCGGTTTCTCGTTGAGAATCAGGGTCCCTGTGTGTGCACGCACCAACAATTGGGGTCGCTGGCTCTTAGTATGAATGCGCTGTGAGTCAGGGATCCCAGGCAGCTGTGTCCGGCGTGCCAAATTCCCTGAAGTGGAGCTGCGTCCTGTGTGTGCTCTCTCTACTGAGCCAAACCAGCTAGAGCGCACATTCTTAAAAACCTGAAGGTGAGCCGGCTCAGTGCACTCTCCCAAAGTCCCAGAAGGGGGGCAGAGTCCGTCCTGCGCGCCAAATTCCCCAAAGGGAAGCCCCTCTGTGCACGCTCTTAAGAATCTCCGAAGGGGGAGCTGTGACCCGCGAGCCAAATTCCCCCAAATTCCCCGAAGGGGAGCCCTCTGTGCGCACTGACAGATTTCCCCGACGGGGAGCTGCTTCTGTCCCGTGCGCGAGCGCGCGCCAAATTCCCTAAGAGGGAGCGCGTCCCTGCGCAAAGCTCGGCAGCTTGGGCCAGGGGCGGGTCTATCAGTTACTATGGCGCTGTCTGTGCGTGCGCCTGTGAGCAGCTTGGGCGAGGGGCGCGTCTATCAGTTACTATGGCGCTTTCCGCACGCCTGTGGGCGCTCAGCAGCTTGGGGGAGGGGCGGGTCTATCAGTTACTATGGCGCTATCAGCGCCTGCAAGGAGGGGGATAGGCTCTTTGACTCACGGAAATCTGCCGGGAAGTCTGGATTCTTGTTGTTTGTTTGTCTGAAGCTGTGATAGCAGTTCTCTGTCCCAAGTGGCTGCAGGGTCCTGGTTTGTGTCACCTCTTTAATTTCTGATTTTATTTATTTGGGTTCTCTCTTTTTGTTTCTTGATGAGTCTGGCTAGGGGTTCATCTGTCTTGTTTATCTTTTCAAAGAACCAGCTCTTAATTTCATTGATCTTTTATATTGTTTTTTTTTCTGTCATTTATTTCCACTCTGATCTTTATTATTTCCTGCCTTTTATTTCCTCTGAGCTTTTCTTGCTGCTATGTTTCTAATTCATCTAGTTGTAGAGTTAGTTTATTAGTGCTTTTTCTTATTTCTTGATGTAGACCTGAAATAAATGCTATGGAAATAAATGCTATGCACTTCCCTCTCAGAACTTCTTTTGCCATGTCCCATAGGTTTTGGGTGGTTGTGTGTTTATTTTCATTTGTTTTCAGGAAGTTTGTAATTTCTTGCTGGATCTCATTGGTAAACCATTCATTTTTTAATAACATGCTATTTACCCTCCATGTATTTGAGTTTCTTTATTGTAGTTGATTTCTAACTTCTTGCCATTGTTTTTTGAGAGGATGCTTGATATTATATCAATCTTCTTTAATTTGTATAGACTTGTTTTATGGCCTAACATGTGGTCTATCTTTGAGAATGTTCCTTGTGCGCTTGAGAAGAATGTATATGATATTGCTTTGGGGTGAAATGTTCTGTAAATATCAGTTAGATTCACCTGATCTAGTGTGTCATGTAAGGCCTCTGTTTCCTTGCTGAATTTTTTTCTGAAAAATCTATCCAGTGATTCTCCTACTATGACTGCATTGCTATCAATCTCTCCCTTAATGTCTATCAAGAGATTTTTATGTACTTGGGTGCTCCTGTGTTGGGTGCATATATGTTTACAAGGGTTTTAATTTCTTGTTGAATCATTCCCTTTAGTATTATGTAGTGGCCTTCTTTGTCTCTTGCTATGGCCTTTGTTTTGAAATCTATTTTGTCTGATATGAATATTGCTACCCCAACTTTTTTGCCTTTCCATTTGCACAGAATATATTTTTCTGTCCCTTCACTCTCAGTCTATGTATATCTTTTGTTCTGAGGTGCGGCTCTTATAGACAGCATATATATGGGTCATGTTTTCTTATCTATTCAGTTACCCTATGTCTTTTGACTGGAGCATTTAATCCATTTACTTTTAAGGTTATCATTGATAGGTATTTATTACCATTTTTATTTTCTTTATGCCTATGATCCCCCCCCTCTCTCTCCTTTTCTTCTTAAAGCAGTCCCTTTAACATTTCTTGCATTGCTGTTTTGGTGGTAATATACTCCTTTAACCTATTTTGTCTAGAAAGCTTTTTAATTCACCTTCCATTTTTAATTATAACCTTGCTGGATACAGTAGTCTTGGATTTAGGTTCTTACTTTTCATAACTTTGAATATGTCATGCCAAGTGCTTCTGGCCTGAAGTATTTCTTTTGAAAAGTCAGCTGTCATTCTAATGAAAACTCCTTTGTAGGTAATTTTCTGTCTCTTGCTGCCTTTAAGATTCTTTCTTTGTGTTTAATTGTGTGTAATTTTAATTATGCTGTGTCTAGGTGTGGGTCTCTTTGGGTTCATCTTGATTGGGACTCTCTGTGCCTCCTGAACTTTTGTGACATTTTCCCTCATCTAGTTGGGGAAGTTTTCTGTCTTTATTTCTTTAAACAGGTTCTCTGTTCCTTGCTCACCTTCATCCCTTTCTGGTATTCCTATAGTGCGGAAGTTGTTTGGTTCATGTTATCTCAGAGCTCCCTTAAGCTATCTTCCTGCTTTTAAGTTCTTTTTTTCTATTTGCTGTTCTAATTGGGTATTTATTTCTACCTTGTCTTCCAAATTGCCAATTCAATCCTTTGCTTCATTCGATCTACTTTTAATTTTTCCAGTGTGTTCTTGATGCCAGATATATTATTCTTCATTTTTGTCTGGTTCTGGTTAATGACTTCTATTTTCTTTTTCATGCTTCTATAGTTCCCACTGAGTTCCTTGTAATTTGCACTAAGCTTCTTAAGCACCTTTATAATTATTACTTTGAACTCTATGTCTAATAGGTTGCTTGCCTCCATTTCATTTAGTTATTTTTCTGAAGATTCCTTTTGAGGGTTGTTTCTTTGTCTTCCTATTTTAGCTTTCTCTTTGTATTTGCTTCTGTGTATTAGATAGAACTGTTATGCCTCGCAGTCTTTGTCAGATGGCCTTATGTAGAAAGTGTCGTGAGGGATCCAGTGGTGCAGTCTCTTTGTTCACCTGAGCTGGATGCTCTAAGAATGCCCCTTGTGTGCATTATTTGGGCTCTCCTGTTATAATTGGGTCTTGATTGTTGATGTCCTATTTGTAGGAGGGATCTCACCTCTGACTTGCTGCCAGTGAGGTTCAACCCTAACATCAACATGCCAGCTCTTGTACAGATGCTAACAGAACAAAATAAGACACAATTGGACCAAACCAAAAGTACCATGAAAATCAAGCTACTCAATGCAATAACAGGAAAGACTAAGAAGGAAAAAGAAGAAAAAGCAAAGAAAAAATAAAATGAATACTAAAAACACATGACCAAAGACTTAGAGAGGATATAAAGAAAAAGGGAGAAAGTAGAAGTTGAAAATATGGCTACATGGAAACAAGGAGGAAGCTAAAAGAACTATTATAGGAGGAAAAAATAAAAGAAAATAGAAAATAAATGAAATAATAATAATGAATTTAAAACGTAGTAATAATGGGTATATTTAGCTATAGGTAGGAAAAGTAAAATGGGAAAAATGAGAAAAAAGAGAAAAATAAAATAAGAAAAATTAATATTAACAATAAGAATAGACTAAAATAGAATAGAATCAAAGGAAAGAGAAACATTAGATTTATGCAAGAAAAAAATGGATAAACAACAAAAACAAAAAATCAACACACACACACACACACACACCAAAAAAACAAAACCACACACACTTACACACTCAAAAACCTTTGGATCTGCTATTTGTGGAGCTCCCTAGATTTTGCTCTGATGTTGTTGGTGTGTCTATCCTGGGCCTCTTGGGAGCTTCTCTGGGTATAGGTCAATGTGAGTCACTGCCCCTTTCTGGACCTGGGCAACCTGATTGAGGTCCAAGAGGTTGAAGCCCCTACTAGTCCAGTGGGTAGGGACTCCTTAGCCCAGAGGCTGGGTCTGTCTTAAGTCTCTTGCCTTGATTGTCTCTGTTCTGAGATGTACTACCTTCCCCCATGGTACTGGTCCCACAGGTGTCAGCTGCAGGAGCTTGAGGTCCCACTAGTGTTCACTTAGCTGCATGATATGGGCAGTATCTGCAGCAGGCACACACAGTGTCTGGGTTGTGTCCTTGGGGTACATACATGGCCCAGGGCAGGGTGCTGTGGGTTCAGGCCTGGACCACAACTAGTCTGGATGGTGGCAAGGCTGAGCATCTAG
Organism: Cnephaeus nilssonii; assembly: GCF_951640355.1. Lineage (NCBI taxonomy): Eukaryota > Metazoa > Chordata > Mammalia > Chiroptera > Vespertilionidae > Cnephaeus > Cnephaeus nilssonii. The sequence goes on along the minus strand of NC_137086.1, from coordinate 63,102,942 downwards.
TTGCTGCTGCTCCCCACAGCCTCCTCACAAGGAGGACCTTGTAAATGCTTCAAGATGGCATGGTTTCCAAGCCAGAGCCATACCAGGGGAGTGCCTGTGGCAGTAGCAAGGGCTCTTTGGCCAGGAGAGCCCACCCTGAGACTCCTGCACAATTGGATTGTCACACACACACACACACACACACACACACACACACACCCCTGCACATCCACACAATGACCCTCTCACTCACTCACTCACTCACTTACACTCTCTCCCCCATACCAGTCCTGCCAGCCACCATGTAGGAATCCTCCCTTTGCCCATTAAAATTTTTTTTAATTGATTTTAGAGAAGAAGGGAGAAGGAGAGGGAGATAGAAACATCGATGATTAGAGGAAATCCTGTACACCCCCATAAGTGGTCGAGCCCACAACCCAGGCATGTGCCCTAACTGGGAATTGAACTGTGACCTTCTGTTTCATAGGTTGACGCTCAGTTCTGAGCCACACCAGCCAGGCTGTTGCCCATTTTTTAATTGGGTTGTTGACTTCCTGGAGTTATATAAATTCTTTATATATTTTGGAACTTAAGCCCTTATAAGATGTATTATTGCCAAACTAGAGGCCCAGTGCATGAAATTCATGCACGGGGGAGGGGGTCACTCAGCTGGGCCTGCACCCTCTCTAATCTGGGACCCCTCAGGGGATGTCTGACTGCTGGTTTAGGCCCCATCCGGTTTAGGCAGTTGGATATTCCTCTCACAATCCGGGACAGCTGGCTCCTAACCACTTGCCAGCCTACCGGCTTGATCACCACCTAACTGCTCCCCTTCTGGCCTGATGGCCCCCAACTGTTCTCCCCTGCTGGCCTGATGGCCCCCAACTGCCCTCCCCAGCCAGCCTCATGGCCCCCAACTGCCCTCCCCGGCCAGCCTCATGGCCCCCAACTGCCCTCCTCTGCTGGCCTGATAGCCCCAAACGGCCTCTGCCTCACCCCCCACCACCATGACTTTGTCCGGAAGGAAGTGGGACGTCTGGAAGATGTCCAGTCTCCCTATCTAATTAGCATATTACCCTTTTATTAGTATAGATATGTTCTCCCGTACAGAGGGCTCCCTTTCATTTTGTTGATGGTTTCTTTGCTGTGCAGAAACTTTTTAATTTGATGTAGTCCCATTTGTTTGTTGATTTACTAGAGGCCTGGTGCACAAAAATTCATGGACTTGGCGGGTTCCTCAGCCAGCCTGCCCCCTCTCAGAGTCCAGGAGCCCTCAGGGGATGTCCTACTGACAGCTTAGGCCTGCTCCCCACCTTAGGCCTCCCTCTGCAGGAGGCGACTGAGCTGATCAGGGAAAGGTGCCGCCCCCATCACACTGTCACTGCTGTTGCTCCTGGCCTCCCTCTGCAGGAGGCAACCAGGCTGATCAGGGGAAGGCACTGCCCCATCACTCCACTGCTGCTGCACTGCCGGCTGCCATGGCTGCCGGCCCTCCTCGGCCCTCATGTTATCTTTGAACTGTGACCTTCTGTTTCATAGGTTGACGTATATTGAATGTATATTCTGCTGCTTTATGGTGAAATGCTCTGATGATATGTGGCTTTGTCCAGAAGGACATTCAAAAAACGTCTGGTCTATCTGGTCTAATTAGCATATTACCCTTTTATTAGTATAGATTGATGAGAGCCATTATGAAGGTATGAGGTGATATTTCATTGTGGTCTTAATTTTCATTTCTCTGATGATTAGTGACATAGATCATCTTTTTATGTCTATTGGCCATCTGTATGTCCTCTGAAGAAGTTTCTATTGATATGTTTTGCCCATTTTTAAATTGGATTGTGTTTTTTTTTAATGGGTTGAGTTGTCTGATTTCCTTATAAATTTTGTATATTAATCCCTTATCAGCAGTATCATTGGTGAACATATTCTCCCATTCATTGGGTTGGCTTTTCACTTTGTTGATTGTTTCCTTTGCTGTGTAAAAGCTTTTTAGTTTGATGTAGTCCCATTTGTTTATTTTTTCTTTTATTTCCCTTACCCAAGGAGATATGTCAATAAAAAAAAATAGCTATGAGAAATATTTCAGATTTTACTGCCTATGTTTTCTTCTAGGATTTTTATGGCTTTTAGTCTTACACTTAAGTCTTTATTCCATTTTGAGTTTATTCTTGTGCATGGTGTAAGAAGGTGGTATAGTTTCATTTTTATTGCATATATCTGTTTAATTTTCGAACACTATTGAATAAACTGTCTCTACTCCATTGTATGTTCTTGCCTCTTTTGTCAAATATTAATTGACCATAAAGGCATGGCTTTACTTTAGGTTCTATATTCTGCTTTTATGCCAGGACCATGCTGTTTCTAGTACCATGGCCTTGTAGTATAGTTAAATATCGGGTAGCATTATTCCTCCAACTTTGTTCTCTTTCTCAAGATTTATGATGCTATATGGGATTTTTTGCAGTTTCATGTTCATTTTTGGAATATTTGTTCTAGATATGTGAAATATGCCAATGGCATCTTGGTAGGAATTGCATAGTTTGCTTTGGGTAGTATAGACATTTTAATGACATTAATTTTTACTATCCATGAACATGGTATATGCTTCCACTTATTTGTATCTTCTTCAGTTTCTTTCTTCAATTGCTTTTAATTTTCCATTGTCATGTCTTTTACATCCTTGGTTAAATTTACTAGTACATACATATTTCTTGATGAAATAGTAAATGGAATTTTTGTTTGTTTGTTTTAGTTTCCCTTTCTGGTAGTTCATTATTGGTGTATAAAATGCAATTGATTTTTGGATATTTATTTTGTATCCTGCTATTTTACTGAATTCATTTATCATTTCTAATAGTGTTTTGGTGGAATCTTAAGGGTTTTCTGTGTACTGTATTACATCACCAGTAAAGAGTGGTTGTTTTAATTTCCAATTTGAATGCCTTTTATTTTTTTTTCTTGTCTGATTGCTGTTGCTAGGACTTCCAATACAATGTTGAATGAGAGTGTTGAAAACAGACATCTCTATCTTGTTCCTTTAGGAAAATGCTTTTAGTTTTTGCCCAATGTATAATGCTGGCTGTGGGATTGTCATATGTGGCCTTTATTATGTTGAGGTATGATCCCTCTATTCCTACTTTGCTAAGAGGTTTTATCGTAAATGGGTACTAGATTTTATCAAATGCTTTTTCTGCATGTATTGGTATGATCATGTGAATTTTATCCTTTTTCTAAATGTTGTGTATCACATTTATTGATGTGGATATAGTACCAACCTTGTATCCCTGGAATAAATCTCACTGGACCATGGTGTATGATATTTTTAATGTATTACTGGATATGGTTTGCTATTTTGTTGAGGATTTTAGCATTTATGTTCACCAGGAATACTGGCCTCTAATTTTTTTCTTTTGTAATGTCTTTATCTGGTTTTGGAATTAGGATAATGCTGGCCTCATAAAATGAGCTGGTGAGTATTCTCTCTCTTGAATTTCTTAGAATAGTTTATGAGGTATAGGTATTAATTCTTTTTTGAATGTTTTATAAAATTCACCTATGAATCCCTCCTGTTCAGAACTTCTGTTTGATGGGAGTTTTATTATTATTATTATTCTTTATTACTGCTTCAGTGGCATCAGGAGTAACCAGCCTATTCAGATTTTCTGATTCTTCCTGATTCAGTTTTTGAAGATTGTATGTTTTTAGGAATAGATCCACTTCATCTAGATTGCCCAATTTGTTGGCATATAGTTATTTGTTTTCTTACACGTTTTTTTGTATTTCTTTGGTGTCAGTTGTTACTTCTCCTCTTTCATTTCTGAATTTATTTATTTGGGTACTCTCTTTTTTTTTTCTTGGAGTCTGGTTAAAAATTCGTCAATATTGCTTATCATTTCAAAGAAGCAGCTCTTGGTTTCATTGATATTTTGGGTTCCTTTTTATGACTCTACTTTTAAATTTTCTATTTTAATCTTTCTTTCTTTTTACTCACTATAAGCTTCATTTGTTGGTCTTTTTCAAGTTCTTTTAAGTGTAAAGTTAGATTATTTGAGATGTTTCTGATTTCTTGAGATAGGCATGTAATGTTGTGCAATTTCCTCGTAAGACTGCTTTTGCTATGTCCCATAGATTTTGGCTTGTTGATTTTCATTTTCTTTTATTTCAAGGTATCTTAAGAAGTCGTCCTTGATCTCATTTTAACCCATTCATTATATAGTAACATGTTATTTAGTAACTGTGTCTTTGTGTGCTTTTCAGGTTTGGGTTTTTTTGTGTGTGTGTGTGTGTGTGTGTGATTGATTACTAGCTTCATATCTATAGAGAAGATTCTTGATATGATTTTAATCTTCATAAATTTATTGAGACTTGTTTTGAGACTTGTTTGGTCTGTCCTAGAAAATGTTCCATGTGCCCTTGATAAGAATGTATATTCTGCTGCTTTATGGTGAAATGCTCTGATGGTATCCATTAAATCTATCCCATCTATTATGTCATTGAAGGTCACTGTTTCCATGTTAATTTTCTGTCTGGAAGATGTATATCCTGATGTAATTAGGGTATTAAAATCCCCTACTACGACCATGTTATTGTTGATCTCTCCCTTTATGTCCCTCAAGATTTGCTTTATATATTTAGGTGCTTCCATGTTGGGTTCATAAATGTTTACAGGGTTATATCCGCTTGTTGAATTGATCCGTTTACCATTATATTTTCCTTCTTTGTCTCTTATTATAGCCTTTGTTTTAAAGTCTATTTTGTCAGATATAAGTATAGCTACTCCAACTTTTCCCCTTTTTTATTTGCATGACAAATCTTTTTTATTCCTTTACTTTTGATTTCTGTGTATCTTTCATTCTGAGGTATCTTGTAGAAAACATGTACACTCAGTGGCTAGATTATTATGTGTTTGATAATCATATATATATATAAGGCCCGGTTCATGAATTCGTGCATGGGTGGGGCCCGGCCAGCCTGGCCAGGGGGAGGGGACATGGGCAGTTGGCTGGCCTGCCTGCTGGTCGAACTCCTGGTCAAGGGGACAATTTGCATATTAGCCTTTTATTATATAGGATATACACTGAGTGGCCAGATTATTATGCATTCAGAGATCATAATAATCTGGCCACTCAGTGTATATATGGATCTTGTTTTTGTATCTCTTCAACCACCCAATGACTTTTGATTGAAGCATTTAAGCCATTTTCATTTGAAGTGATTATTGTAAGGTACAAATTTATTGTTATTTTATTCTTTATTATTATGTACCTCTTCTCCTCCTTCTTCTGCTCCTTCTGCTTCTTCTTCATAAAGACACTTTAACATCCTATATAATAAAAGGCTAATATGCAAATTGACCGAACGGCCGGTTGCTATGATGCACACTGACCACCAGGGGGCAGACGCTCAATGCAGGAGCTTCCCACTGGTGGTCAGTGCACCAGAAGCCGGGCTCACGGTTGGCAAGCAAAGTGGTGGTGGCGGGAGCCTCTGCCGTCTCCATGGCAACACTAAGGATGTCCGACTGACGGACATCACCCAAGGGCTCCCAGACTGTGAGAGGGTGCAGGCCGGGCTCAGGGACCCCCCCACCCACCCACCAAGTGTATGAATTTCATGCACTGGGCCTCTAGTTTATTATAATACTGGTTTAGTGGTAATTATCTACTTTAGCTTTTTCTTGTCTGGGAGACTCATTATTTCTACATCAATTTTAAATGACAGTCTTGTTGGGTAAAGTAGTCTTGGGTGTAGATCCTTACTTTTCATTACAGTGAGTATTTCATGCCAATCCTTTGTGGCCTAAAATTTTTCTGTTGAGAAATGAGCTGACAGTCTTATGGGAGCTCTCTTGTAGGTAACTATCTTTCAGATTATCTCTTTGTCTTTAACCTTTGCTATTTTAATTATTATGTGTCTTGGTGTGGACTTCTCTGGGTTCACCTTGTGTGGGACTTTCTATGTTTCTTGGACTTGTATATTTTTTGTTCATCAGCTTAGGGAAATTTTCAACCATTATTTCTTCAAATAGGTTTTTGAAACTGCTTTCGCTCTTCTCCTTATATTACAGATGTTGATAAGCTGCATGTTGTTCCAAAGATTTCTTAAACTGTCCTTATATCAAAAAATGTTTTTGCTCCTTTAATTGGATATGTTCTGCTACCTTGTCTTTTAAATTGCTAATTTTCTTTTCAGCTTTATCCAATCTATTGTTTATTCTTTCCAGTGTATTTTTCATTTCAGATATCAAATTGTTCATTTGCAACTGGTTCTTTTTTATGGTTTCTACATTGTGTTGTTGTTGTTTTAATGCTTGCTATTTCTTTGTTATCAGTAAGTTCCATGAACATCCTTATAACAATCTTTTTGAACTCTTCATCTGGTACAATGCTCGTTTCCATTTCATTTAGCTCTTTTTCTGGACATTACTCTTGTTCTTTCATTTAGGTTTGTCTTTTTATCTTCCCATTTTGTCTGCCTCTTTGTATTTGTTTCTTTGTATTAGGTAGATCTGCTGTCTCCCAATCTTGGTAGGATGGTGTCCTGTGGAACTTAGTGGCACAGTCTCCTTGATCACCTGAGCTGGATACTCCAGTAATATCTCTTGTGTATGTTATGTGAGCTCTTTTGTCATAATTGAGTGTTGAGTTTGCTATGGGCCTGTTTGTGTGTGTGTTTGATCCCCAAGCTTGCTGACTATGAGTATTGATCTTGACCACAGTGTACAAGCTGCTGTGCAGGTGCTGACCACGTGAACCAGAATTTGCCTCAGCAGGATCTGATGCCTACTGAAATCTGCCTTTGGTTATGACACTTGTTAAGCTAATTGGATCCTGCTCTGATGTTGTATGAATTTGGCCACTGAGTGTGTCTATTCTGGTGCCTTTTGGGAGGTACCCTGGTCAATATCAGACACTGCCTGTGACCTGCCCTGGGCAACCTTTTTAGAGTTACAAAGCAATCACAGTTTGTGACTAACTCTGCTGGGCCTTGGTGTGCGTGATGGATCAATATGTGCACCAAGTCTGGCTTCCACCAATACTGAGCCCGGGGGCAGGTCAGCAAATAGCATAAGGGCCCAGAGATCCATCTCTGCCGGCCTTCACCTGCCAGCTGCCTGTTAGGTTCAATCACTAAAAGAGCCTCTAGGTAGGGGTGAGTGGTGTTCACCATATTGATATAGGTTGAAACTCATGCCAATGCTGGGTCTGAGGCCGCTCAGCAAATGTCCCAGGTTATACCAAACCTAGCTACTCCCTGCCAGGTGCCCGTAGACCTTTGTGGTGGGGTGGGGTGGTGTCTCAGGGAGTCATCAGGATGAGGATAGCAGATTTTACCCAGGCCCAAACAGACCAAGATTTGGTCATTAGAGGAACGGCTCTTCACCAGTTTGGAATACAAGGGGAAAAAAATGACCGTGTCCTAGTGCGACCCAACACAGTCTGTCCTAGATCCTGCCCAGACCTCCTCAGCAGGGCGGAGCTGCCTGGCATCATGGGGGTGGGGTCACCTGGAGCCTAGAGAGTGGGGCTAATGTATCTGTTGTGAAAGGAGGCACTGCTCAGTTTCATGGGAAAGTGAGGGGAATGGACCCGCCACAAAGCCACACAACTCAGTCCCTGAGTCAGCTCATACATCTGCACCCTGGCCCAGAAAGATGACTTCTCAGCAGGGAATCCAGAGGATGGGGCTATTGTATCCCCCAGACTGATGCCATAAGGAGAGGAATCCTCCTCTGAGGAAAGATGGCATCTGCAGTGTGGAAGAGGGATTCAGCACAGAGAGCCTGGCAGCTGTCCCTTCAGCTCTCTCCCCAGAGCCATAAACCCCAGTCTGTCCTCATGGGACTCTAGTCTGCTTTGCCCTCCCTCTATCGGTACTCAGGGTGAGTATCTGTGAATAAGATTTTATGTGTTGGCCCTTTAAGAGTGTACCTGGTCTGTTTCTTGTCCCTATAGTTTTGCCTTTTCCAGGATATCATAGAAATGGAATCATATCATATGTAGCCTCTAGTGGCTAAATTTCACTCAACATAATATATTTCAGATTTTTCCAGGTTGTTATATGCATCAGATCTTGTTGAATATTCCTTTTACCCACTGAAAAGTTTCCACTGTATGGATCTACAAGTTTTATTTTCCTTTTTACTTAGAAAGAATTATAGACTTACCTGGAGTTATAAAAATAGTTAAAAAGGGAGTTCCCCATATCCTTCCCCCATCTTACAAACCAGGAATTTAACATTGGTAAATTATAGTTCATTTTAACTCATATTCAGTTTTCACTTGTTTTTCCATGTTTTCATTTATGTGTATTTATAGTTTTTTACACACCACCCATATTTCACCACCACAATCAAGACACCTAATTGTTCCATCAGCACCAAGGAACTCACTCTCTCATGATACCACTTTATAGTTAGTCAAAGCACACACACACCCTCCCCCAAGTAAATATTAATTTCTGCTCCACCTCTATAATTCTGTCATTTTGAGAATGTTATATAAATAGAATCACAAACACTAAGTGACTTTTTGTGATTGACTTTTTTTTATGTAACACAATGTCCATGAGATCCATTCAAGTTGTATCTAATAATAGTTGATTCCTTTTTAATATTGAATATGATTCCAAGATATGGATGTATCAGTTTGTAAACATTGAGCAAAAAAAATACATTGTATCTGTTTTTCTTCACAGAAACTGGAGGAAAAATTGTAATTATTGCCAAAGTAATGTTAGAATTTAATTTTGTACATGGTGAAATCGTGGAATTAAAAATTTTAATCTGCATAATTTTTTTTTCTCTCTCATAGGAATCTTTGCTATAGAGATTTCTGACATGCAAAAAGATTCTTCACATCCTTGGGAAAGGTCAAAATGTCAAACTGATTTTTTTGCTATATGATTGCATTTATCTTTTGAATCCTTGACAATGTTAAATGTATATATTAACTTTGTGCCTCTGAATTTCTGTTCTCATGTGCCATATTGCAGTGATCAGAGATGACTTACAAAAACAAAAATGCATGTGGCTCTTTCTACCCATACAGTAATAGTGAGTGTAAAATCCACTTACTTCACTATTGAACACTGTTATGTTAATTATCCGGAGTAAATAAAGAATCTTATAAAAAGAGAGAAAAGTGTTTTTTACAAAACTGATTTCCTTTCCTTTCTTGGTACCTCATATAATTGGATGGTTATTTTTCTTAGTTATATCCTTTCTTGGCTGGAGAAGTTCTGCCAAAATAGGCACAGTTTGCTGATATTGGCCTGGGTCCCAATATGCCACGTTGGACCCAGCCGGATGCAAATTGCAGGCCATAATCTGACTTCAAAGCAGCAGATAGTAGGAGTGTGTCAGGATCTTAAATCCATAATATTGTACCACTGATTAACATACATTTCTGCAATTGTGTCTACCCATACTATTTTTAGAAAGGCAGGTGATGCTATATCTGTCAAGAATGTAAGATTTTTAAAATCTGTATTTTTAATAAGTTTTCTTTAAAAACATTAAAGTACTGCAATCAACTTAATTGCCATTTTATTTATTTTTTATTTTTTGCCTGTGGCAGGTGTTTGTTATATAGAGTAATAAATCCAGTGACCTTTCCTTATTTCCACTAAAATTGCCTAAATCTCTTACCTTTTCTCTCCGTTCATTTTGAATTAAGAGCCTGAACACTACTGCATTTTACTGATATTAGCTATTTGTATTCTTGCCATTTATTTAAAAAATTATATCTTTAATAGTATTCATAGTATGTAGACAGTTTCTCATTGTATACAGTCACTATTCAGTATGACTACAGTAACGTAGGATAGGGCCCTGATTTAGGTCTTGTTTAATCATTAACACTGTGATATTTTACCATAAGGCCATGCTACATATTTACTTTAGTTTGATTTTTAAAAACCTTGAGTTTTATTAATCTAGTTCAAGACTCTCATTACAGATTGGTTTAAAAATTGAATAATTTAAAATATGATGTCCTTTTATAAACATTTTAGACAATAATACACAAAGAGTTATTGGTAAAAAAAGTTTTTGGTGCTAATATTAAATAATGTATTAATAAATATGCAAAATTAACTTTTCTAGGTGATGCAATGACCTAAGCACTATGTCATTACAACATTAATTTTAATCTGTCCACCTCCTAGATGACCTGACAAGAAGCTGAGTGTCACCTGTCACATGTACTTTACATGTTGTATGTGGAGGGCAGTATGTCGGGAAAAGGGCATGAGATAAATAAGAATGAAGTATGTAAGCAAATATTTCTATACTTGATTAAAAGTATACTGTACTTGACTTGTGCCATTAATTACAGAATATTTAAAAGGAAAATTATTTGGTAAGTATAAAGGGGCCAATATTATCCAAAGGTAGGGAAACCTCAACTGTATTCTATGTTAAAACTCAAAGAAAATATTTTTTCTTATAGTTATATTTAAGGACATTCATTATTTTAAATCAGATTCATGTCACATGATATAAATATATATTAGCCTATTGATAAGGTTGAGATCACCTAATGCAATAAAATGCACAATACAAAAATTATACCAAACTTGATAACAAAGAAATCTGAAAAAAGCTCTCGACTTTGAAATGCCATGTTCAATCCAAAACATCCATTCTTGCTGAAGAAAGGGTGTTTTGAAAGAGAATTGTTAACCCTCTGAGTTAAATATCTCACAGGCACTAAGTCTCAATACATCTAAACTAAATTCAACAATGTGTCCTCTTGCAGTCTCTACCCTTGTTTCCCACATAGACACTATGTCAGATTCCTGAATCCTTAGCCCAGATGCCATTAGAAGTCACTACCCTTCTCACTGAACAATTTAGTCAACCTAAATGTCACTTCCTCCTACATATTGAAGAAATTAAATAAGACCTAAATAGTGGAAAGACATCTTGTGTTCATGGACTGGGAGCCAAATATTATTAAGATGGCAATATTCCCCCAAGCCATCTTCAGATTAAATAGAATTCTTTTTGAAATCCCAATGGAGTCCATCTTTTTTTCCCCCACAGAAATGGAAAACCCAATACTAACATTCATATGGAATTTCAAGAAACCCAGAATAGCTCAGTCATGAAACAGAAGAATAAGGTTGGAAGACCCACATTTCCCAATTTCAAAAACTTACTGCTAAGCTACAGTTACCAAAATAGTGTAATACTAACGCAAGGATAAACAAGGATCAATGGAATAGATTGAGAGTCCTGAAATAAACCCATACTTCTATGGTCAGTTGATTTCAAGAAGGGTGCCTAGACCATTCATTCACTGGGGGTGCTGGGACAATTGGAAAACCACATGCTAAAGAATGAAGCTGGACCCTTACCACACACCACTTACAAAAATCAACTCAAAATGAAATATATACCTACATTTAAGTGCTAAAACTATTAAGCTATTCAAAGAAAACATACAGGCAAAGCTTCATGACCTTGGATTTCATAATTGTTTCTTAAATATGACTTAAATGACAAACAACTTCCAAGATAGATAAATTAGCCTTCATCAGAATTAAAAACCTGTGCATCAAAAGACACTACAAAGAAAGTGAATGAAGGACAACCAAATAATGGAAGAAGAAATTTGCAAATCATATATCTGGTAATGGTGTAGTATCCAGAATATATAATTTTTATAACCCAACCATAAAAAATGACTCATTTTAAAAATGAGCAAAGGACTTGGGTAGACATTCTCCAAAGAGGATATACTAATGGTTAATAAGCACATGAAAAGACACCCAATGTCATTAGTCATTAGGGCAATTGAGATCAAAGCTATAACATAACCCCTCACATAGTAAGATGGCTAGAATGGAAAATAAGACAATAACAAGTATCAATGAGGATGTGGAGAAATTCACACATGGCTGGTGGAAATATAAAATGGTTCGGCCACTGTGGAAAAGTTGGGCAGTTCCTCAGTAAATTAAACATAGAGTTAACATATGACCCAACAATTCAACTAGGTATATACCCAAAAGAACTGAAAATGTGCTCAAACAACACTTGTACAGGAATGTCCATATTAGCTTTAATTGGAGACCACCCACCCAAATGTCCAACAACTGATGGGTCAACACAATGTGTTACATCTCTACGATGGAACATTATTCAGTCATAACCGTGAATGAAGTACAACATGGATAGCCCTTGAACACATTGTGAAAGAATCCAGACACAAAACCCACAGAGTTTGTGATTCCATTCATTTGAAATCTTCAAATAGGCAAATCCATAGAGACAATGCAGATTAGTGGTTGCCAGGGGCAATGGGGCGGGGGGGGGGGGGGGGTCGCTGCTTAGTGGGCACAGGGTTTCTATTTGAGTGATGAATAAGTCCTGGAACTAGGTAGTGGGAATAGTTGTACTGCATTGTGCTACTGAGCTGTACAATATCAAATAGTTAATAAAATGTTAAATTTTGTTATTTTACCACAATTTATGAAAAAGTCACTTTCTCAAAATTTCTCTGACTCCTAGCATGGGTCTGACTGGGTCAGGTTCTCTTGCAAATGTATCTAGTATTTCTCCTTTGAAGGACTTATCACAGTTGTGATTGATTATTTGTGTAATTATTTGTCTAATATCTGTCTTTTCTTCTTTACTATAAAATCCATCAGGGTAAGGGATCATATCTGTCTTCACCATTGTATCTCCTAGGGTGTAGCACAATGCTTGGTACATACTAGGTTTTCTGTCAATACTATGGAACAAGTAAAGCAGGGGTGGGGAACCTTTTTTCTGCCAAGGGCCATTTAGGTATTTATAACATCATTCACGGGCCATACAAAATTATCAACTTAAAAATTAGGCTGCTGTATTTGGTGAAACATTTAATTAACTCACCCCTAAGGCCTTGGCAGGTCCTGACCAAATGATTTCTTGGGCCTTGTAGATGTTTCCAACCCTAAACTGAAGGAACAAATTTCCCCCAATTCCTAACAATTATAGTATCTCCTAAATATCTCTGAAATAATCTACTTTTCTCTATTCTCACTTTAATCCAGACCATAGTAACATTTTAATCTAAAATGATGTGACAGTCTCTTATTCGCTCTCTCGGTCTAATTCATTCTCCACACTGTAATCAAAGAAGTAGTTTTAAAACACTAATACAATCACATCTCTCTCTGCACACGTACCCTGTGAGTATCAAATTTACCATTAGACTAAAGTCCAAACTCTTTATTTAACACTAGAGGCCTGGTGCATGAAAATCGTGCATTTTGGGGACGGGGGGGGGGGGGGGTCCCTCAGCCCTGCCTGCACCCTCTTGCAGTCCGGGACCCCTTGGGGGATGTCTGCCTGCCAGCTTAAGCCTGCTCCCCCCCAGGGATTGGGCCTAAGCCGGCAGGCAGACATCCATCCCTCTCACAGTCCAGGGCTCTTGCAGTCCAGAACCCCTCGCTCCTTACCACCCACCTGCAGTGGAAGCATGAGAGGCTCCTGCCACGGCTGCTGCGCTCACCTGCCATGAGCCCAGCTTCTGGCTGAGCGGTGCTCCTCCTATGGGAGCACACTGACCACCAGGAGGCAGCTCCTACATTGAGTGTCTGCCCCCTGGTGGTCAGTGTGCATCATAGCAATCGGTTGTTCTTCCGTTAGTCGATTTGTATATTAGGGTTTTATTATATAGGATTGCCTTCATCTCTCTGATTTAGTTCTTTATTTTTTAATCCTTTCAGCCTCAAACTGCTCCCCACCCACTTTACAAATATATATTATATTTATTCTGAATTGCATTTGATACCTGGAATAGTTTATTTTCTTGCATCTCTTGACCTTTACATATGCTCTTTCCTCTGCCTGGATCACTCATTTTTCTCTCTCCCAGTCTCCCTTCCAGCCTGGAAAAGTCTTGTTTGGCTAAACATTGCATCATCAGCACCTAGCACAGTGCCTGTCACATAGTATGTGCTTAATAAATTTTTGTGTTTTTTTTTAATTAATGTCTTCTTATTTCTTGTCTAATTTCTATATATTCTTCTATTTGTTATAACTTATCCTGTGTGCTTCATTGCATTCTTATTGTATGGTCTTGTTTGTGAGTCATACCTGTTAGGCAGTGAACTCCATGAAAGACTGCTTATTTATCATGGTACAGACCATACCAGACTTATGATGGCTTCTAGTTGACATATATTCACTGAATGAGTATACAGTATAGCTGGTTAAGACCATAGGCTCTAGAGTCCCGCTGCTTGACTTTACATCATGTCTTTATACTTCCTAACTGTGTACTTGATCAAGTTAGCACTTAAGCTTTCTCTACATTATTTTCCTCATCTGTTAAAGGTATATATATAATGGAACCCAACTTAAAATAGTATCATGTGGATTAACTGAGATAATAGACCTATAGTACTTAGTCTCTGTACAATGTCAGGTATAGAGTAGATAGTCAGTAGATGTTTTTATTATTTCTGAAACTAATACAGAAACCTATAGGTTTGAGACTCAAGAGGGAAAACTTGGCTGGAGAAGAGTTTTGGTAGTCCTCAGCAGGTATGGGTTAGGACAGTGGTCGGCAAACCGTGGCTCGCGAGCCACATGCGGCTCTTTGGCCTCTTGAGTGTTCTAACGCCACTTCTTCAAAATAGACTCGCCCAGGCCAAATACAGACTTCTGCGCATGGGCCACGAAGTTTCAATCGCACTATATGTGTGCACCTGCACGTGGTATTTTGTGGAAGAGCCACACTCAAGGGGCCACAGAGCCGCATGTGGCTCGCGAGCCGCGGTTTGCCTACCACTGGGTTAGGAGATCAAACAAATGAAAAACAAGATAGGGAAAACAAAAACCAGTTCAGGGAGGGAAAGATATCAAGGTTTACCAGATGGCTCAATTATAAATAATGCTTCAGAGTCTTAATAATGTGAGCACTGAATATACATCTAAGCAAAATTACAAAATTAATTAAGGAGAGGATGAAGGAATGGGAAAGAAGCAATGTGTCATAAAGGCCTGGGAAGGAAATAAAGGTAAATTCTCTTCTTTCATAGTGGGAAGTCAATTGATAATGCCTAGAACTGAAAAAGCAAGACATAGTGATATAAGTATCTTACTTCAAGAAAAGAATACTAAAACAATCACATAAAACTGGTTGTCTCTGGGAGGGGGAAATGCATCAGTGGGAATGAGGCTGGCTCAAAAATATTGTTTTGATAACCTTGTAGAATTTATTTGAATTTTTTTTTTTACTTTTGATAAAGTTCAATGCATAAATATTAAGTTTTTGTTTTAAGAGAGAAGCTGAGAGTCAGGTCAATAACTAGGAAGTTTTTGTGTTTTCTCTAATCCCATCAACCCCAGATTATTTTACCCTTCTCTGACTTTCCATTAAAATGTTTTCCTTTTTAGGCATTTGTGACATAATTACTTGTATAACATCTATTTGTGTACATGCTTTCATTTCCTAATAGACTTGGAATGTTTTGAAATGAAGGAATATGAAGTTTTACCCATTTTTATGTTTATTCCCAGCCTTCTTCTACTCAAAACAGTGCTTTGTACATGACAAGTAGTCTTTAAATACATGTGGCATGGGTGACAGCGTATGTAGCTAGGTCCCCACTTCATGTGTTTTTGCTTTTTTATCAGATATAATACAGATACCCAGTTTTTAAGTTTTTCCATCATTGCCATGCTGAAAATGTAAGTAGGTGCTTAGTAAATGCTAAGATAATTCAGAAGTACAATATCAGATCTCTCAATTTTGAACAAGATAACCAGATTCATCAGTAGACCAAACTAGTTTTCCAAAGCAACCTACAGTGTTCTAGTGTAAAGTGGAACACATTTACACTTTTATACCTTTACTACACTCTATTTAATTACTCTTGTTTATTTAATAAATGTTCTTTCTCTTATTTGTACACATCAAGGTCTATTTGTCTGTGGTGTTCTCTGGTACTGAGAATACATGCACTTTGTTCCTGTCCCTCAAATAATTTACTTTGAGTGAAAACTCTAGTTCCTACTTCCCTCCCTCCTTTCCTTTCAATGGCTTTTTAAAGATATAATTCACATACCATATAATTCACCAATGTAAAGAGTATAATTCAATGGATTTTATTATACTCACAGTTGTGCAACCATCACCACAACAATCTAATTTTAGAACATTTTGTCACCCAAAAAGAAACAGCATGCACATTAGCAATCATTCACTCCAATTCTCCTCCACATGCCTAATTCCCTGACCTCGGCAACTACTAACCAACTTTCTGTCTCTCTGATTTGCCTACTCTGGAAATTTCACATAAAAGCAACTGTACAATATGTGGTCTTTTGTGACTGACTTTTTTCATGTACATAATGTTTTGAGGGTTTTCCATACTATAGCAGGTATTGGTACTTCATTTTATTGCCAAATTAAATGCTATTTTGTGGACATAATGTGTCTTGTTTACCTACTCATGAGTTGATAAGCATTTGATTTATTTCTACTTTTTGGTTGTTATGAATAATGTGCTGAATGTTCATGGACAAGTCTTTGTGTGGGTATGTTTTCTATCCTCGTCGGTATGTACCTAGGTGTGAACTTCCTGGGTTATACAGCACTATTTTAAGGAACCTTCAGTTTTCCAAGCATCTGCACTATTTTACATCAGCAGCATATGAGGATTCCAGTTTCTCCACATCTTCAACAACACTTGTTTTCTTTTCTTTTCTTTTCTTTTCTTTTCTTTTCTTTTCTTTTCTTTTCTTTTCTTTTGTTTTCTTTTATTGTTGACACTATTACAGATGTCCCCATTCTCCCCACCTCCCACCATTTCCCACCTCCACCCAGCCACTACCTCCCCCCACTCCCCGCCCTGGTCTTACACCTTTTTGTGTACATGCTTTGACTGTTGTCTGTGTCCATGGGCTATGCATATATGTTTGGCTAATCTCTTCACCCATTTTTATCCAGTACCCCTACCCCCATCCCTCCGACATTTGTCAGTCTGTTCCACATATCAGTGCCTCTGGCTCTATTTTGTTCACCAATATATTTTGGTCATTAAATTCCACATATTAATACCATATCATATGTTACTTGACACTCTGTGACTGGCTTAGTTCGCTTAGCATAATTATCTCCAGGTCCATCCGTGCTGTTGCAAAGAAGAGTTCCTTCTTTTTTACAGCTGTGTAATATCCCATGGTGTATTTTATCCACTCATCTATGGGTGGGCACTTGGGCTGTCTCAAGATCTTATCAATTGCAAATAATGTTGCTATGAACATAGGGGTGCATATATTCTTTCTGAATGGCATTTCAGGATTCTTAGGATATATGTCCAGATGTGGGATCACTGGGTGAAAAGGGAGTTTCATTTTTAATTTTTGAAGAAACTCCGTACTGTTTCCCGCAGTGGCTGCACCAGTCTGCATTCCCATCAGCAGTGTACTAGGGTTCCCTTTTCTCCACAGCCTCACCAACACTCGGTGTTTGTTAATTTATTAATGGTAGCCATTCTGGCAGATGGGAGGTGATACCTCATTGTCCTTTTAATTTGCATTTCCATGATGATTAATCCCCTTGAGCATGTTTTCATATGTCTATTGGCATCTGTATATACTAGTACTCTTTAGAGAAGTGTTACTCAGGTCCTTTGCCAAATTTTTAATTGGGCTGTTTGTCTTCCTAGTGTGGAGTTGTATACGCTCTTTATATAGTTTGGAAATTAACCCCTTATCAGATGTATCATTGGCAAATATGTTCTCCCATAAGGTGGGTTCCCTTTTCATTTTCTAGAAGGTTTCCTTTGCTGTGCAGAAGCTTTTTAGTTGAATGTAGTCCCATTTGTTTAATCTTTCCTTTGTTTCCCTTGCCCTAGAAGATATACCAACAAAAGTAATGCTGTGAGAGATGTCTGAGATTTTACTGCCTGTGTTTTCTTCCAGGATTTTTATAGTTTCGTGACTTACATTTAAGTCATTTTATCAATTTTGAGTTTATTCTTGTGTATGGTGTAATTTGGTGATTTAGTTTCATCGTTTTTCATGTACCTGTCCAATTTTTCCAGCACCAATTATCATATATTAATTGACCATAGAGATGTGGGTTGATTTCTGGGGTTTCTGTTCTGTTCCATTGATCTACATGCCTGTTCCCATGCCAGTACAAGGCTGTTTTGATTACATGGCCTTGTAGTATAGTTTGATATTGGGTATTGTGACCCCTCCAACTTTGTTCTTTCTTAAGATTGCTGAGGAGGGGACAACCAAGATGGCGGCATAGGTAAACACCTGAACTTGCTGCCGCGCACAACCATATCAAAACTACAACTAAAAGACAAAACAAATATCATCCAGGACCATGGGAAGGCTGGCTGAGTGGAAATTCTACAACTAGAAGAAAAGAGAAAAGCATATTGAGTCCGGTAGGAGGTGTGGAGGTGTGGAAGTGTGGAGGTACGGAGGCGCACACGAAAGGGGCTGGCAACTGAGTACGCTGTTGTCTTTTTCAATCAGGAGGAAGATACAAGCTCCCGACTGCTCTGAACTCCAGTTCCAGGAGAGACTCTGGGGACCCAGACTCATACGGGGAGAAACTGGACTGTCTGGCATTGGGCCGGAATGCAAGGGAGGCTTTCTCTCAGAGGTGCTTGCAGGGGTCATTGTTCCTGCATGGTGCCTCGGGACACAGAGACCCAGGGGCCTCTTTGGGGCAGGGCTGATGGGCAGCCATTGCTGTTTGCTCCACCCTGGTGATTCCCTGAGATCCCGCCCCACTCAATTTACAACCACACCCAAGCTGTGTGCAGAGGCTTTTGCATATGAATGGCTTGGCCTTTCGCAATCTTAAATTACCTAACAAACTGCAGCTGGGTCAGAGAGCCCCAGAGCCTCCAAAAGAAGGTCCAAAGCTGGACAGCAGCTTGCATTGCTTCACAGCTGGGGCTCATCTGGGCACCTCCAAAGCCCAAACAAAGAGGAGGAATCTGCAGATCTCTCTGTAGCTCCTGCTGGGTGACCTCAGGCAATGGCTGACTTTGCACCTCCTTGGAGATCCAAGAGCCAGTGTACCCAGTGGTCAGAGTGAGACCATCCAGATTACAACTCTTCACATCCATAAGAGAGACAGTCAGGGGGCAGACTCAGTGAGCGCCAAAGCCCCACTGAAGCAAGTCCTGCCCCATATGGGTGTCTCCAGCACAGAAGTTCTCTCATTGTAGACACAACTGGTCCTCACAGCCAATTGGCCTGGAGGTCAATTCCTCCCAGTGATACCAACAGCAATCAAGGCTTAACTACAACAAGACTGTGCACACAGCCCACAAAAGGTTGCATCAAGAGTGTCCACCCCAGGTAATTAGGGAGGCTGAGCCACTGGGCCCTATAGGACACCTAGCACACACACAAAGCCACTCTATCAAAACAGGGAAGCAGTCAAAATGTGGAGACAAAGAAACATGTCACAAATGAAAGAAATGGAGGAAAGCAAATTACTGGATAAAGAGTTCAAAACTACGGTTATAAGGCTACTCAAGAATCTTCTAGAAACCTCTGAGAAATATAGTGAGACCCTCAAGGATATGAAAAAGGACCAACTAGAAATTAAGCATACACCGACTGAAATAAAGAATAATATACAGAGATCCAACAGCAGACTAGAGGATCACAAGAATCAAGTCAAAGATTTGAAATACGAAGGAGCAAAAAACACCCAACTGGAAAAGCAAAAAGAAAAAAGAATCCAAAAATATGAAGATAGTGCAAGGAGCCTCTGGGACAACTTAAAATGTACCAACATCCGAATGATAGGGGTGCCAGAAGAAGAGAGAGAGCAAGATACTGAAAACCTATTTGAAGAAATAATGACAGAAAACTTCCCCTACCTGGTGAAAGAAATAGACCTTCAAGTCCAGGAAGCACAGCGAACCCCAAACAAAAGGAATCCAAAGAGGACCACACCAAGACACATCATAATTAAAATGCCAAAATCAAAAGACAAAGAGAGAATATTAAAAGCAGCAAGAGAAAAACAGTTAGTTACCTACAAGGGAGCACCCATATGATTGTCAGCTGATTTCTCAACAGAAACTATGCAGACCAGATGGGAGTGGCAAGAAATATTCAAAGTGATGAATAGCAAAAACCTACAACCAAGATTACTCTACCCAGCAAAGCTATCATTTAGAATTGAAGGTCACATAAAGGGCTTCACAGATAAGAAAAAGCTAAAGGAGTTCATCACTGCCAAACCAGTATTATATAAAATGCTGAAGGGTATTCTTTAAGAAGAGGAAGAAGAATAAAAAGTTAAAGATAAAAATTATGAACAACAGGCTGGTCCGAGTGCAGTGGTGCCTACAATTAATTGATCACAGCCAGTTACAGATTTCTTTGTTCCTTCTCCACTCCCACTGCTTCACTTGACTAGCCTAAAAAAAAAAAATTATGAACAACAAAGTGACAACAAATACATATCTATCAACAAGTGAATCTAAAAATCAAGTGAATAAAAAAAATCTGATGAACAGAATAAACTAGTGAATATAATATAATCAGGGGCATAGAAAGGGAGTGGACTGACAATTCTCGGGGGGGAGGGGGTGTTGGGGTGCAGGAAGAGACTGGACAAAACTCGTACACCTATAGATGAGGACAGTGGGGGGGGTGGTAAGGGCAGGGGGTACCGGGTGGAGGGGAGTTATGGGGTGAAAAAGAGGAACAACTGTAATAATCTAAACAATAAAGATTTATTTAAAAAATATTGCTGAGAATATTTGGGGTCTTCTTTGGTTCCATATAATTTTTAGAATATTTGTTCTAGATCTGTGAAATATGCCATTGGTATTATTACAGGAATTGCATTGAATTCAAAGATTGCTTTGGATAGTATGGACATTTTAATGATGTTAATTCTCCCAATCCATGAACATGGTATATGCCTCCACTAGTTTGTTTCTTCCTCAATTTATTTCTTCATTGTCCTATAGTTATATGAGTACAGGTCTGTTACCACCTTGGTTAAGTTTATTCCTAGGTACTTTTTTTTGTTGTTGCAATAGTAAATGGGATTGTTTTCTTAGTGCCTCTTTCTGATAGTTCATTATTGGTGTATAAAAATGCCACCTATTTATTTGTTTTAAATATATTTTTATTGTTTTCAGAGAAGAAGGGAGAGGGAGAGAGAGAGATAGAAAGGTCAATGATGAGAGAGAAGCATTGATCAGCTGCCTCCTGCATGCCCCACACTGGGGATGGAGACCACAACCTGGACAAATGCCCTGACTGGGAATCGAACTGTGACCTCCTGGTTCATAGGTCGATGCTCAATCACTGAGCAACACTGGCCAGGAAGGATTCATACTTTTAACCAGAGCATCAGGTGAACAGTGTCTTCTATATGAGTCAGCATGGCCCTGACCTTGCCTGCTTAGGGTTGTCACCTCTGATGCTGACTAAAAGTGCATATCCCTGCCCCAACCGCTAGTTTGAGCAAGCAGAGCAGGGTATTCTGAAGATCAGCACATGAGGAGACACTTCTTTGGAGAAAATCCATTGGCCATTTCATCTAGTTGAGCTTCAAAGTGCCCACAGAGTGGTCACCTGGGTCTCGGGCTAGCTTGTCATCAGCTTCTGCAGGTGTGGAAATCTCATCATAGCTTCCAGTTTAGCAGACTGGATTAAAGATATAAACAAGGACACTCATTTATCAATGTGCAGTGTCTGATCTTACAGTACTCTAATCCCAGGGTCAACTTCCTTTCGAGTCTAAATTGGTGTGGAATTGGCCTGAGAAAGGCAGAAATGCTCTGTGGAATGTTCTTGGTCTCCCGGTGCAGGGCCTGCCTTGCCAGTCTGTCTCTAGGGCATGCTGGATAAAAATAAACAGGGATCTGGCTCTTTATATTTTGGTTCTTTTAAATGTCACTGTATCATTATCTCTCTTTCTGCTGGCTCCCCCACCCCCACCCCACCCACCTCAGTGTGACTAAAGCAGAAAACGCTGGCTGCCCTTGTGGTGTGACTTGAGGAGGAGCGAAATGAGGAGAGGTTAGGTTGGGGCTTGAGGAGGGTAGAGCTAATACCTTTGGCCCGGAAGCTATTGGAAGTCTGTGAGTAGGAGCAAATATGATCAGAGTTATCACATTTATTATTTTAATTGCAAAAGTGACACCTTCAGAGGTAGGAAGAAGAGAGAAACTAAATTTAGGCCATCTAGTGCCTGGGGGGGGGGGGGGGGGCTGTTGACAATGGCACCCTGTTTGCTCTCCTTTTAACGCCTTGAGTCAAGTGGTGTGAATTTCTTTGCTGTTGAAATGAAATACCCCTTTTTAACCAGAAGGTGGGGCTGGCTCCCTGGAAACAACTTCAGAGGCCTTTCCTGGAATGGCTTACTGAGAGGCAGGTGCTGGCATGAGGTTACATCCTTCACCACTGTTTCGTTACAACACTGAGGAGATGCCGTAGGAACTTAACTC
The DNA here is from genome assembly GCF_951640355.1 of Cnephaeus nilssonii. Lineage (NCBI taxonomy): Eukaryota > Metazoa > Chordata > Mammalia > Chiroptera > Vespertilionidae > Cnephaeus > Cnephaeus nilssonii. Next base: position 63,080,502 of record NC_137086.1, on the reverse strand, counting down.
CTCTTTGTGTCCATTAGCCTGTGGTAAAACTGGTTTCGTTATATGTCGTGTAGCTTAAGAGTCACAGGACCTATCGAGAACATTAAGTGAGGACTTCGTGCACCAGCTTTTCAAGTAGCTTCAGTCCGTGGATACGTGTCAGAATCCCACGGGCAGTCTTTTCCTGCCTGGGCCCCACCCGGACATTCTGGCTTAATTGGTCTGGGGTGGGCGCTGGCTAGTGTTTCTCAAACTCTGCTGCACATTTAGTCTCCTGCAAGCTTTTAACACTCTGACCACAACACCTGGGGCAGGAGCCCACCGTCAGCATTTTCTAGATGATTCTGTGTGCGGACCACTATGGGATCCTCCCAGGTGATTCTAACCTGCAGCAGGACTGGCTCGCCTGCTGGAGAACAGACATTCAGGGGCCTCTCTGGGTGTGGCTACAGTTGGAATGGGTGGAATAGGGTGCAGATAGCAGGGCGACAGCCAAAAAGACTCCACTGAGTCACCCTCCATCTCCCTGATTTCCATGCTGGGGGTGGCCCAGGGGTAATGGATGTGATGTGAGCAGGGTCTTAACAGAAAGGAAGGGGCCACGAACAGCTGAGAGCCAGGCATCATCCAGGACCCATTCCTGTCCCTGTCCTTCCAGCTTTGTGACGACCAACCGGGCTCTGCAGTTTTCGTTGGGCGGAACCCAACCTGGCCTTACCGGCCTGGCTTGGAACCTGGACAAGAACACTGTGGGCTACCTACCCACAGTGGCGATGGGATATCCAGTGGCCATGAACACGAGTATCGCATCGTCCGGGACACCAAACCAGCCATTTCACTGCGGCCCTGCAGGTGAGGGCCGTGTCCTCCCGCTCCCTCAGTGTGCCCCTGGCAGCCTGCACCCTGATCACCCTGCCCAAATCTGAGTGCCTCTGGGGGCCCAGTGGGTGGTTCCGATCACTCCTACTCAGGGGTGTTGAAAAGCCCAGGTAGCTGTGTTCAGTTATCCTAAAGTCAGAGGCCTTTTTCACATCTTCTGGTGGGAGGAGCCCACAGAATCTGGGTGGGGGGCAGCCCAGGTTGGTAGGTGACCCCAAAGCAGAGTTGTGCACTCAGATGCCACTTGGGCTGGGCAGGGGCAGGGGAAGTGAGAGAGGCCACCCCTCAAGGGCAGTCTCACCAGCTGCTGCCACGCAGCAGTGCAGGCTCAGTGTTACAGACTTTATTTTCATGAGAAGCCAGATCAGATCGATTCTCTATTCAACGTGCTGGAATAATTTTGTATTTCAGAGTAAAAGCCAAATTCTCTACATATTGTATCTTCAGCATAGGCAGAATAATGGCCTCCAAAGATGTCTAAGATTGCAGATGGAATTAAAGTTGCTAATGAACTGACCCTGAGGTAGGGAGATGATACCGGACAATTGGGGTTACCAATGTAATCGCCAGAGTCTTCATGAGTGAAAGAGGCAGGAATGTCACCGTGATGCAATGTGGGAATGACGTGACTGGCTTTGAGCATAGGAGGGGACCGTAAGCCAAAGGAAGGCAGGAAAAGGGATGCTCCCGAGAGCCTCCGGAGGGAATGCGCCCTGCTGCCCTTCTTTTAGCCCAGTGAGATGCCTTTTGGACTTCCAACCTCCAGAACTGTAAGGTAATAAATGAGTGTTGCTTAAAGCCACCATGTTTGTGTTAAATTGTTGCAGCAGCAGTAGTAAACAGATATACAAAACGAAAACCTGTCATCTCAAACTCCTGTCTCTCTCACTCCCTCTTCGTCCCCGCCATGACCTCATTGCTGTTCCTCAAGCACATGCCATGCCAAACCCTCTGCTGTGTCAGGGCCTCTGCACTTCCAGTGCCCTCAGCCAGAAGCAAGTTTTGAATCACAAACCATTTCTGTTGGGGATGATTGGTGACGTGGGGCCTGAGACTAAGAGGAGCCAGTTTTCTACTTTCGGCCATGACACAGAGACAGACACCAGATTTATCCTCATGCCCTGAACATGCTAAAAAAAGACAAAACACATGAAAGCATGGTTTTATAATACTGGACAGTAGGCAGTGCAGGAGAGTAATTCCCAACAGAAAGGAAATTAACAAGGTGAGCCCTGGAGTTTCCAGGCAGCGAGCAAGGAGGGGAACCCAAACTGAGTCAGTTATTTAAGGAGTTTGGAAGATGGAGTTCAGAGTTTGTGGAGACTAAAGTGGCTAGAATTTGGAGAGAGGAGAGGAACAGTGAGGGAAAGCTCCAGAGAGCGGCAGCGGATTCCCCACAATTCTTTGGCTGAGTACTGGTCAGTGCATAGGTGTAAGGAACTATGGCGACCTGGGAACCAACCAGCAGAAGGGGAAGGCAGACACATGGCCAAGGATAGAATTCCCACCAGCCAGAATGGGAAGAACTCCTAATACATGGAGCACTATCAGAGTCCTCACAAAGATCTTGGCTCGGTAATGGGGCCAAATTAGCCCTAGATAAAGACTCTTTGGGACCTAACAAAGCTTAAAAGGCAGCTTCTAAAGCAGCTCTGACCAACATAACTTTCTTCAATTATTGTCCAATACTATATTGGACAATAGCCATGTGTGTACATTTGAAATGTATATAGTACAAATGAGGAACTAAAATTTAAATTTTACTTAATTTTATTAACAAAAACCGAAATAGACATATGTATTTAGTAGTTACTATTTTCGACAGGGCAGCTCTAAAGGATCAAAATATTTCCAAGTAAACTTACTGCATATCAGAACAAAGTCTAAATATATTTAAAGAAAAACAAAAACCTCCAAGCATGTAACAGTGTAAAATCTGCAATGTCTGGTAGCCAATAAAAACTATGAGCTATGGAAACAAGCATAAAAATATGACCCATAAATAGGAGAAAAAAGTCAGTTGATAGAAATAGAAACATACCTAGAAATGATATAATTAGTATGCACTGAACTTAACAGCTATTTTAATATGTATTCCATATTTCCAAGAAGGTAGAGCAAAGCTTGAACATGATGGGGTAAAGAATGGAACATATTAAAAAGTCAAACTTCCAGAAATTAAAAATACAATCCTGACCTGTAAAAATCCCATTGTGGATGGGATTGACACCATCAAAGAAAAGAAAAGTGAACTTAAAGACAAATCATAGAAACTATACCATGAAAAAAATAAATAAACAGAGCATCAAGCAGCTTAATGTATGTGCAAATGAAGCCCCAGATTTTTTTTTTTTTTTTGAGGGGACCAGGGAGGTATTCAGGAAAAAAGGGAAAATAGAGGGTTTTTAAAAAATATTTATTTATTTATTTATTTATTTATTTATTTATTTATTTTTGTAGTGAAGAAACTAAGGAAATAGAAAACCCAGACCTTAGAATTGGATAGGAGTATGTCACAAGGGAGAGTGCAGAGGTACTATGAAAGAGTTAGTTGGGGCAGGATTGAGCACTGACCACTCTTTGAACTTTCATTGAGGGAAGAAGTGTTTCATTTTCTTGGGCTGGGAGAGGAAATCAATCTATGATAAGAAAAAGTAAAATCTTTATGCACTGGTTTGACAGTAAAATGATATTTTCTCTACATTATTTCCAAAGAATTTTCAGCAACATCTAGGCAGGGTATATACACTGAGTGGCCAGATTATTATGATATCTGAACGCATAATAATCTGGTCACTCAGTGTGTGTGTGTGTGTGTGTGTGTGTGTGTGTGTGTGTGTATATATATATATATATATATATATATATATATATATATATATATATTAGACGCCAAGTGCATCAATTCGTGCATGGATGGGGTCCGGCCAGCCTGGCCAGGGGGAGGGGACATGGGCAGTTGGCCAGCCTGCCTATTGATCGAACTCCTGGTCGAGGGGACAATTTGTATATTAGCCTTTTATTGTATAGGATATACACTGAGTGGCCAGATTATTATGTGTTTAGAGATCATAATAATCTGGCCACTCAGTGTAAATGCTTAATTGTTTTTCCTAAGGAAAGTACTTTTCTACCTCTTATATTAAAAATCCCTTCATTCCCCCACCTCCCTCAGGTCTTCAACTCTGAGAGTTTTGAGGGTCATACATTTTTCCCTATTTCTTTTCAATAATGCTAGATAATGATAACATTTTATTCAAAATAATCATAATATTTGAAGAGAAAATAAGATTATATATTGTTCTCCCTAAATAACTTTTTAGGTTGGTCTTTGAGAGCTCATGCTTCTTTGTAACCTCTTCTATCAATTAGGTATAATTATGTTTCAGAGGCCATATACCTCTTGGGACTGCTACTGTTGTAACTAGCTAGTTAATATCCTCTCTAATAAAATGGTAATATGCAAATTAACCATCACTCCGCTACATAAGCCACGCCCACCAGCCAAGCCACGCCCACCAGCCAATCAGAGCGACTATGCAAATTAACCCCAATCCAAGATGGCTACAGCCACAGAGAGCAAGGTTTCCTAGGTAACAGAGGAAGCCAAGCTTTCTGCCAGCTGTTGCAGGCCTAAGCCTCCACTCAAGCTACAAAGTTTCAATTATAAAGGTAAACAAATTCAAACAAATGGCGGCAGAATGGAGCTTGAGAGAGCAGGCCAGGGTTGCCGCCGGCAACAGGGGAAGCAAAGCTTTCCCCACACCCTTGCCGGGCCCACCTGCTTAAGGCAACAAAGTTTCAATTGTAGAAGGTGAATTAACTGCCACAGAAATAGCTGCCCCCCCCCCCCCCCCCGGAGGGAACAGCAGGCTTGGCTCCACTCCAGGCTACCAAGTTTCAATTGTAGAAGGAAAATAAATTCCAGATACCAGGGCCTCCTCTTGGGTCGCCAGGGTGCGTGGCTGGCCTGCAAACCACCACAGGCCCCTCGCTCAGGCCGCCCCACGCCCCAAGGGAACCCCACCCTGATCCGGGATGCCCTTCAGGGCAAACCAGCTGGCCCCCACCCCTGTACCAGGCCTCTATTCTATCTAATAAAAGAGTAATATACAGATTGATCATCACTGCAACACACAATATAGCTGCCTCCATGTGGTCAAAGATCCTGCCCCCATGTGGACACAAGATGGCCACCACAAGATGGCCAGCAGGAGAGAGCAGTTGGGAGGCACCCGGCCTGCAAGGGAGGGCAGTTGTGAGGGACCAGGCCTGCAAGGGAGGGCAGTTGAGAGGGACCAGGTTTGCAAGGGAGGGCAGTTGGAGGTGATCAACCCTGCAGGAGAGGGCAGTTAGGGGTGACCAGGCTGGCAGAGGAGGGAAGTTGGGGGCAAACAGGCTGGCAGGGGAGCAGTTAAGCATCAACCAGGCTGGCAGTGGAGTGGTTAGGGGGTGATCAGGCTGGCAGGCAGAAGCGGTTAGGGGCAATCAGGAAGGCAGGCAGGCAAGCAGTTGGGAGCCAGCAGTCCTGGATTGTGAGAGGGATGTCCCAGATTGGAGAGGGTACAGGCTGGGCTGAGGGACAACCCCCCGCCGTGCACGAATTTCGTGCACCGGGCTTCTAGTCTATAATAGGAAGGAGCAAAAGGAAGGCCAGACATTGTAAGCATGGTCATCTTCACACTGGGAGGGAACCACTGGTCCATTCCCTGCAGATCACTGCGGGGAGGGGGAAGATGGGCACATGGGCAGTTAAGTGCAGTTGGGGTGACTAGGGAAGGTGCTTGCTGTCAGTCTAGCCTGGAGAACAAGCTCTTGGCTAGGGGGTGGAGCCAATGCATATGTGTGAAATCCTGAAGGGTTCCTGTTAAGCTCCTAGTTATAACCCTGAGACAAAGAGTTCTCCTGTTCTTGTTTCTCTTGCTTTGCTCCTGCTTCCTTGCACTCACTTTCTCTGTGACCCACGCTAGCCTGCCATGTGCTGGACTGGACTTGAATATGGAGCAGAGACTCTGGGCAGTGGCTTTGATCTTAACCCTTCTAGAATGGAAATTCTTCCAGGGGGAGAAGAAGGGAGATGGCCCAAGAAATCATTTGGTCAGGACCTGCCAAGGCCTTAGGGGTGAGTTAATTAAATGTTTCACCAAATACAGCAGCCTAATTTTTAAGTTGATAATTTTGTATGGCCCGTGAATGATGTTATAAATACCTAAATGGCCCCTGGCAGAAAAAAGGTTCCCCACCCCTGCTTTACTTGTTCCATAGTATTGACAGAAAACCTAGTATGTACCAAGCATTGTGCTACACCCTAGGAGATACAATGGTGAAGACAGATATGATCCCTTACCCTGATGGATTTTATAGTAAAGAAGAAAAGACAGATATTAGACAAATAATTACACAAATAATCAATCACAACTGTGATAAGTCCTTCAAAGGAGAAATACTAGATACTTTTGCAAGAGAACCTGACCCAGTCAGACCCATGCTAGGAGTCAGAGAAATTTTGAGAAAGTGACTTTTTCATAAATTGTGGTAAAATAACAAAATTTAACATTTTATTAACTATTTGAAATTGTACAGCTCAGTAGCACAATGCAGCACAACTATTCCCACTACCTAGTTCCAGGACTTATTCATCACCCAAATAGAAACCCTGTGCCCACTAAGAAGCCCCCCTCCCCCATTGCCCCTGGCAACCACTAATCTGCATTGTCTATGGATTTGCCTATTTGAAGATTTCAAATGAATGGAATCACAAACTGTGGGTTTTGGGTCCGGATTCTTTCACTTAGCACATTAAATATCAATTACGTAGTGTACCCTTTCCTCTTTTTGTTAACCATCACCAGTTTTTCTAGAAAGGGACCGCATGTGGAGAAGGGATACCAATCAGGAATCTGCGCTTTCTTTCACTGCTAGTTCTGCCATTCCCAATTCAACCCTGACTGGACCACACAGAGCTGACCCTGGCCTCCAGGCTGCAGGTTCCCCAGAGTGGGGGGCTCTGGCGCCCATAGAACAGACCGGCCCTCTCCCTGGGTGCTGTGGCAGGACCCGACCTGGGAGTCTCCCTGACACTCGGCTGTGGCAGGAGATCGCGCCAACCTCCCAGGACCCAAGAGCAGCTCTGGGGTATAACGAGTTCACTGGGTCCAGAATGGTGCCCAACCTATGGGGAAAGTGGTACAACGCCTTGGCAGCCGCAGGTGTTTCATAGCTTTGGGAAAGCTGCAGGATGCGCATGCGCATTCCATCCAGGTGCCGCGGCCATGGAAAAGGGCTAGCCTTTGGTTACTAGGAGACCGGACGCTCCAGTGGTAACTCTAGGCGCTGTGGGGCGTGCGCCTGCGCGGCGCGGATGGGCCAAGAGGAGGCCTTCCCTAGGCGTCTGCTAGGGCTGGCACGTGAACGTACGCGTCGCCACGTGCGTGGGTGCGCGCGCAAGGCTCGTAGTCCCTGCGAGAAGAAGCGTCGAGCCAGGTACGCGTGCGCACAGGGACTGGGGGCTTGAGGAAAGGATGTGGAGCGAAGGCGCCTAGGAAGTGGAGAAAAAGCGCCCCTCAGGTACACAGCGTGAGGGCGGAGTCGACGGCGGCCTCCTTCCCGCCAGGTTTCGTCTTCCTCTTTCTCCACCCCCAGCGGGGCGGGGCCGGGTCCATTTCGGGGTGGGAAGGGCGGGGAAAGGGGCGGAGGATGGGGATGGGGTGGGACTTGAGTCCCGGCGGGAGGCGGGGGCCTGGCAGTCGCCAGGATGATCTCCGAGGAGGCTGCTGGGCTGAGAAGTCCAGGGAGGGACCTGGAGCTCCAGGTAGAAGCCGCGGTGATGGCCCGGGTTGGGGCCAAGCAGTTTCTGGGCCGGAAGGCCTCTGAGAAGGCAGCTGCAAGAGGGAGTGTGTGGGTCGGGGCGGGGGTGACCCCGAGGCAGGCGTTCACTGCTTGAGCTGCTGCGAGGGGCAGTGGCAGGCAGAGCTGCGGCCCCGGGAAGCCCTCCGGGAGCCAGCTTTGCTCCCGCTGCCATTTCTTAGGAGCGCGGAGTTGAGCCCAGTTCCTATGGTGACCGCTTCGCTTCCTGCCGCCCTGGCTTGGTTGTTGGGGGGACTGTTCGGTTTAGAAACGCTCTGGAGTGGAGCTGAGCAATTGGAAGTCAGAGATCTGGGAGATCAACCTGGCTCATCCTGACTCCCAACCTCTCACTTCTAAGCTCTTTATAGACTTCGGGAGGCGAAGGGCCGAGATGAAGCCGGCATTCTCCTGAAAATCTATAAGTTCAGTGCCCAGGAAAGGCAGGGTAAGCTGGCTTTGGTCTGAAAACTAGTGGAGGCAACAATAACTGAGACAGTCTTGGACCTGATACCTAAATACGCTCAGGAATACTTTTTTTTTCTTCTTTAAATAAAGTCAAGGATCGCGGCATCAGGAAAAGTTTGCAAAGATGACGGGGTCCGACTTTTCCTTCCTCCACTACATGCCCTTATGGCTCACGATATTCGGTGTTTCAGATGTCCTCTACTGGCATTTCAACTACACTTTTTGTTGTAAGGAAATAATAACAGTCGGTCTTTAAGTAGAGGAAAATAGGTTAGTTATAAATGTAAAAGGAGAGTGTCACATCATTCAAACCTGCATCCAAGATAAAACTGTTTTTTATTGTATTTTAATTAATCAACTAAATCCAAATTTTTAAAATCCTCACCCAATTTTGTATATATGTGTGTGTGTGTGTGTGTGTGTGTATATATATATATATATATATATATATATATATATATATACACACTAGAGTCCCGGTGCATGAAATTCGTGCACGGAGGGGGGTTGTCCCTCAGCCCAGCCTGTACCCTCGCCAATATGGGACCCCTCAAGGGATGTCCAACTGCCCGTTTAAGCCCGATCCTGGTGGGATCGGGCCTAAACGGGCAGTCGGACATCCCTCTCACAATCCAGGACTGCTGGCTCCCAACTGCTTGCCTGCCTGCCTTCCTGATTGCCCCTAACCGCTTCTGCCTGCCAGCCTGATCACCCCCTAACCACTCTGCTGCCTGCCTGTTTGCCCCCAACTTCCCTCCTCTGCCGGCCTGGTCACCCCTAACTGCCCTCTCCTGCAGGGTTGATCACCTCCAACTGCCCTCACTTGCAGGCTTGGTCCCTCTCAACTGCCCTCCCTTGCAGGCTGGGTGCCTCCCAACTGCCCTCTCCTGCTGGCCATCTTGTGGTGGCCATCTTGTGTCCACATGGGGGCAGGATCTTTGATCACATGGGGGCAGCGATATTGTGTGTTGCAGTGATGATCAATCTGCAGATTACTCTTTTATTAGATAGGATAGAGGTCTGGTACAGGGGTGGGGGCCAGCTGGTTTGCCCTGAAGAGTGTCCCGGATCAGGTGGGGGTTCCCTTGGGGCGTGGGGCGGCCTGAGCGAGGGGCCTGTGGTGGTTTGCAGGCTGGCCACGCCCCCTGGCAACTCAAGTGGAGGCCCTGGTATCTGGAATTTATTTACATTCTACAATTGAAACTTTATAGCCTGGAGCAGAGCCAAGCCTGGGCTCCCTCTGAGGCCGGCAGCCATTTGTGTTGGGGTTATAATTGAAACTTTGTTGCCTTAAGCGGGTGGGCCTGGCCAGGGTGTGCGGAAAACTTTGCTTCCCCTGTTGCCGGCGGCAACCCTGGCCTGCTCTCTCAAGCTCCATTCTGCCGCCATTTGTTTGAATTTGTTTACCTTCTATAATTGAAACTTTGTAGCTTGAGTGGAGGCTTAGGCCTGGCCAGGGCAGGCGGAAAGCTTGGCTTCCTCTGTTACCTAGGAAACCTTGCTCTCTGTGGCTGTAGCCATCTTGGTTTGGGTTAATTTGCATGCTCGCTCTGATTGGATGATGGGCGTGGCTTGTGGGCGTGGCTTGTGGGCATGTCGGAGGTATGGTCAATTTGCATATTTGTCTATTATTAGATAGGATATATATATATATATATATATATATATATATATATATATCCTCAGGAGGATATGTTTTTGATTTCTAGGGAATAAGGGAAACGTGGATGTGAGGAAGAAACATCAATCAATTGCTTCCCTAGGGCGGGATCTAACAGGCACCCTAGGTTTGTGCCCTGATTAGGAATGGAACCCACAAAGGTAGATCGCTTCAACCAGCTGAGCCAGCTGGCCAGGGCTAAATCAGTCTAATTAGTGGGAAATAATTAGGAAGGTACATTAATGAAATATTAATTTGAAATAATACATTTTGGCCTTATTTAATGGCAGCTTCCCAAATATATCTTATTTAATATGTTTCTTTTCTGAAAAAAAAAAAATCACTTCTTTAGCCCAGCATGTAATCAATTGTAGAGATTTTCCGGGCTGTCTTTCTGTTCTCTTCTTCAGTTGCTTGGTACAGTTTGTTTTAGGATAATTTGCTCTTAAAGTACTCCAGATACAGAGGCAGTTAGAGCGGGTATTATTATATTTATTCCCTTTTCCCATCACACACCCTTCTCCCCTGATGTATCCACTATGCTAGCCACTTCCTTGCTTTTCCTCCATCTTTGTATGTGAACATGCACATTCTAATTTGGCTTGCTTTTGAACTTATGTAAATGAAATTTTACTAAGTATTTCTTTGCATTTTGCTTCTTTACTTGACATTGTTTTTAAGATTTTTCCTTGTTGTTGCTTATAGTTTGTTGTTAAGTGTTCTGATGTAAGAGTATACCACAACTGATCTACTCTTCTCTTGGTGGACATTAAAGATTTTACAATTTTGGTGAATATGAAGAACATTATTGTTGTAGCTTCTTATACATGCCCCCAGGATAATCTTTTTATTTCCCCACTAGAGGTCCGGTGCATAAATTCATGCACGAGTGGGGTCCCTCAGCCTGGCGGCCATCAGGACCAATTGAGGTGGCCAGCCGGGGGGAGGGGCCAAGGGAGGTTGGCCAGCTGCGAGAGGTTGGCTATGGGCGCACACTGACCACTAGGCCCTAGTGACTAGGGGGCAGCCCCTGCATTGAGTGCCTGCCCCTGCTGGTCAATGCGCGCCAAAGTGTCTGGTCGACCAGTCGTTTGGTGGCTTAGGCTTTTATATATATAGGTGGTAATCTTTTGAAGTGAGCTAGTTAGTAAGGCAGTCCCATATCTTAGTTATGGTATGACATCAGTTTATATATTATTAAATTCTGTAAGTTCATAAAAACCTCTTGAAAACAGCTATTTAACCCCTTATGTACCCATGAGGTCTTGATAAGTGGTACCTCCCCTAAGGCCCTTTATTTATGAACTTTTAAAACACAAGTTATTTCTTTACAGTATAATCTGAATGGAAGAGAAGTGAGAACTTTGGGTTTGAATGGAATGACTAGGAGAGGTTATTTCTTTTTCATAAGAAAGGTTGACTATTGTGGCTTTACTATTTTGTTTGAAGTGAATTCCCAAAACATTTATTTACAGATTTTTATTATGAATACAAATAGCTATCTCAAAATTGTTCATAAAATTTTGTGTGTTTCTCTATATCTTTCTGTTAGTGAGGTTATTCCTTCCTACTTCAAAGTGTCTATCAGTTTAAACACTTGGGGACAGTTTCATTAAAGAAAACAAGTTGACCTCTTGTGGAACTAGCATTCAGAATCTCATAAAATACTCCAGTATCCTATCAAAATATTCAGTAGGCATTTATTGAGCTCATGTTATATACCTGATACTTTGCTCCACTGGTAATACATTTTAGCAAATGATCTTACCTCCTTTTTTACTGAAAAATTAAAATTCTACCAGGAAGGAACTTCTGCAAATATCTACCCCTTGAAAAAATGGCCCTGGCTGGTGTGGCTCAATTGGTTGGGTTTCATCCCATGCACTGAAAGGCCACCAGTTCAATTCCTAGTTAGGGCACATTCCCAGGTTGCATGCTCAATCACCCGAGGGATGCGTGAAGGAGGCAGGCAGTTGATGTTTTGCTCTCACATCAATGTTTCTCTCCCTTTCCCTTCTTCTCTCTCTCCCTCTCCCTTCCTCTCTCTTTCTAAAAACCAATAAAAAAATCTTTAAAAACATGTTTCTACTCCTTATCTTAATCTTCACTTGGCCTTGCTTTTCTCTTTCTTGTTTCAGAGGACAGTGCACAGCTTATATCTGGGTTTCTTGTTAGCCCAGTGGCCTTGCTCCATTAGTTAGCGTTATCCCATGTCTTAGAATCTTTATTGTGTTTACAAAACTGTAGGGCTTCTTAACCTGGAGTACGAGAACTTAGGGAGTTCTTGAACACCCTGAAACTGAAGTTGTGTATGTGTTTGCATTTAGGAGAGAACCCAGGGCTTTTGTTTAATTCTGGAATCTTTCCTTGATGTAAAGAGAATTAAAGAACAAGATTTTCTACTTTTGCCCTAGCGGGTTTGGCTCAGTGGATAGAGCGTCGGCCTGCAGACTGAAGGGTCCCAGGTTCGATTTGGGTCAAGGGCGCATGCCTGGGTTTCGGGCTCAGTCCCCAATAGGGGGTGTGCAGGAGGCAACCGATCAGTGATTCTCTCTCATCATTGATGTTTCTATCTCTCTCTCCGTCTCCCTTCCTCTCTGAAATCAATAAAAAATATTTTTTTAAAAAGATTTTCTACTTTTGTAATGACCATTCAACAACTTTGGTCTTCTTCTAACTTTCGCTCTACCTCTCTTCTCACAATCATGCTTCCTTTAAGTCTACATTTTGTTACCTTTTCCTTAGTACTAACTCTTTTATTAGTCCTCATCAAACTTGCTTCCACCCCATCCCTACCATTAAAACTACTTATTAGTTCTAGGGAACTGCAGAACTAATAAATCAGAAATTAGAGTACAGCAAGATTAGTGCACACCAGAGGAGTGAATGTGCATGGATGCTAAGGGAATACAGAGAAAAGGACTACAAAAGAGTATTTCTGAGTTCTACTTCCCTCCAAAAATCAGCATAGATTTTACATGTTCCCAGAAAACTATTAACATAGCCTCCCTTTTTACTGCCTCCTAAGCTAGTGCAGGAAAAGTAGCAGCTCTAATGTGATAGTCTCTTGGCCTCTTCCTACTTTTAATTTCTAGATTAGTCTGATGGGTAATTTTATAGAACTCCCACTTGACTATTGAGTTTGACTATAACAGAAGATAAGAGCCTAGATCTCTTGGCGCTTACCTTCTAGTAGGGGGGAAAACTAGTGAAGAAATAAACGATATAATTTCAAATGATTAAAGTGTAAATAACCTAATAAGAGAGTGACTAGGAGAGAGGCTATTTATTTATTTAGGTAAGAGGTCAGGGAAGAGCCTCTGACATTTCAGCCCAAAGCTGAGCTCTGGGGGTAATATAGAGCCGTGGGCTGGGCCTTAACCTGGAATGATATTGGTACAGTAGAGGAACAGAAAGAAAACCAATAGAGCTGGCAGGTGGACAACGGAGAGAGTACTAGGTCTATTTAGGAAAGTGAAGGCAGGTCCCAAATCACACAGGACCTTAAAACGTGGACTTTATTCTAATTGCATTGGGGAGCCATTGGAGTGTTTTTGAGGAGGATCTCATTGTTTTAAAGTGAATCTTTTGATCTCCGTTTGGAAAATAGTTGTAGGGAGCAACATAGAAGCAGAAAGACCAGTTAGGAAACTTGTAGCAATTCATGTGGGAGATGATGGTGACTTGAACCATGGAGGTGGTAATACAACTGCAGAGAAGTGGGTGGATTTGGAGTTAGAACCAACAGGGCTTGTTGATGGATTTGATGGGGATCAGGGAGAGAGGAAACAAAGGTGACTCCTCTGGCACTGCCTTAGGCGCTGCCATTTGACCTGGGAGAGCCTGGGAAGGAGCATAGTGGACGTGTGTTGAGAGCAGACTGCAGGTGGCAGAATTAGAGGTCTGTTTTACACAAGTTGCAATGGCTGTGGACGTCCAGTAAACACAGTATAATGTGCTCTGATAGGCTATGTTCATAGTTTTTTGGGAACATGTAAAATCTATGCTGCCTTTTGGAGGGAAGTAGAACTCAGAAATACTCTTTTGTATTCCTTTTCTCTGTATTCCCTTAGCATTCATTCCTCTGGTGTGCACTAATCTTGCTGTACTCTGATTTCTGATTTATTAGTTCTGCAGTTCCCTAGATCATTGAGAGTTGAAATTTTAGCTTTTTATTTGGTTTCCATATTTCTGTCCCCTGAATCTAATATTGGGTCATCAATTACTCTGTGTATAAATTTGAGAATCGAATAAATGTGACTGTTACAGTCTGATATTATGAACTGAAACAGTGATAGGAATGGAAGATAGGAATTTGAGAGAGATTTTAGTGAAAAATCAGTAGGACTTGATGGCCAATTAGATAAGTTGAGTCACTGAGAAGAACTGGGAATAATAGTAATTGTTAATAATAATAATTATATATACACTGACTGGCCAGATTATTATGATCTCTGAACGCATAATATTCTGTCCACTCAGTGTGTGTATGTATGTGAATATATATATATTAGAGGCCCAGTGCATGAATTCGTGCATGAGTGGGTCCGGCCAGCCTGGCCAGGGGGAGGGGACATGGGCGGTTGGCCAGCCTGCCTGCTGGTCCAACTCCTGGTCGAGGGGACAATTTACATATTAGCCTCTTATTCTATAGGATATACACTGAGTGGCCATATTATTATGCGTTCAGAGATCATAATAATCTGGCCACTCGGTGTATATAGACTTGTTTTAGCTAGGCACTTTCCTAAGTGCTTTACTTATATGAATCCTCACAGCAGCTCTTTGAGGCCAGTACTGTTATCATTCCCATTTATAGGTGAAACCTTGGCCAGAGAAGTAACTTGCCTCTAGTCATGCAGCTAAGAAGCGGCAGAACTAGCATGATGAACATGAACAGTCTGATGCTAATGAACACACTCTTAACCACTATGCTATGTTACTTCCCAATTGAGAATGATTGTGGTTCTCACTTGAATGTTCATGATAACAATTTGCTGCTCGCACAGTACTTTTACTTTTCTTGTATTCTCTGAGATCTGTACAGGAACACAAGTTCCATTCATAATCCATTTAAAGACCATGGAAATGTGGAGAATATTCTGGGTGGCAGGCTAGACAAGGGTATTTCAGATATATTAATTTCTCTCCCTTTTTACTGCCTCCTAAGCTAGTGCAGGGAAAGGAGCAGCTCTAATGTGATAGTCTCTTGGCCTCTTCCTACTTTTAATTTCTAGGTTAGTCTCATGGGTAATTTTATAGAACCTCCACTTGACTATTGAGATATCCAAACAGAAGAAGGAATATTTAATTTTATCTGCTTTGGTATACTGCTTCTTTGTCACATCTGCAAAATTTTATGATACCTTCCTATTGTACAGACAGCTCTGTGCAGGTTGGGGCAGTACAGAGAGCTCTAGGACATCGCTTGTTCTTAACATTCTAATGACCATGTGAGGGAGATATACATCCAGAAAAACCAAATAGCTACATAAGTTGTTCTGTAACTACTATATACAAAAGTCTCATTGAAGAAGTGATTACTATTCGATGGAGAAGACAAAGAAAACCTCCTAGAAAATATAGAATTCCAGCTGAACCTTAGAAGTGTCTTTGTCTTTAGTTAAGTGGATAAAAGGGTGAGGGCAAGGCTTACGAATAAAAGATAACATGTTTCTGAATGTATAAAGAATGTGTGGAGTAGTTTGGAATAGCTTGTCCTTAATGGAGGGATTCTTGGAGGTGTCAAGTAGGAGATAAATTGGTGTCATAGGAAGGGACCAAATTATAAGAGCTCTGAATGCTCGGCAGGCTTAGACTGTACCTTATTTCCCTGAATTAATTTGGTCTGAGGCCTATTTCAAAATAAGAAGATGGAGAATAAATATTAATTCAGTGCTTATTTTATGGGATGTTTTATGGTTCTAGTCTCTGTACTAGCTCAATAGGGATCGCTGAGCAGCTT
The DNA here is from genome assembly GCF_951640355.1 of Cnephaeus nilssonii. NCBI lineage: Eukaryota > Metazoa > Chordata > Mammalia > Chiroptera > Vespertilionidae > Cnephaeus > Cnephaeus nilssonii. Next base: position 63,064,708 of record NC_137086.1, on the reverse strand, counting down.
TATGGAAATGTAGTATTTCAGGCATATTGTGAATAAAAATCTGCATTTTAATAAGATTCCCAAGTGATTTGTATATTCACTAAAAAAATTGAAAAGTACTATAGGGAGGAGTCATTTGATTCTGTTATTCTAAGTCAAATGTTTATAACTAGGAACATATTTTTCAACAGAAACTGTGTAAGGAATTGGATTTCAGCCTACCCCATAAAGGCATAAATGATTCATAATTAGAAATACTCTGTGGGATCTAATGCTAAGTTCCAAGTGAGGCAGTAACTGCTAGAATGAACAACAGAAACACAGACTTGTGTTTTGTTTAGGGAAAGGAAAAAAAGGAGGATACATCTGCCACACGGCTAAGTGCTGGATTAGACAGTGTGTGACATAAGGTTAGTGACTGGGGATCCTGATTTCGGATTACAGCTGTGTTGCCAGGAGAGATCTAAGATACTTGTAGGAAATTCTCTCTTTCTTAACATAAAGGCAGCCTTGATTCAGGAAAAGAACCAATTATTTTCCTAATTTGTACAATTTCTAAGACACTTTGTCAAATAAAGATATACAATATGGATTAGTATGTGTAGTATGTTAAAGTGAAATATCTTGTTATTTTGCGCATGTACAAATATGTATGTGGGAACAAATCCTAGAAATGGAATTATTTGTACAGAAGCTATGTGTATTTATAATGTTTGTAGATTTTATTTAATTGATCTTCATTAAGTATTGTGTCATATACACTGCCACCAGTGATGTATAACAATACTACGTTATATATACAACTATTTTATCTTTGCCAATGTGAGTTAAAAAATGGTATCCAGGGTTGCTTCAATTTGTATCCCTCTAACTGGTAAGATTGAGTATCTTTAAATCTATTTAAAAGCCATGTATGTAAAATATCCATTTTCTTTGCCACTTTTCCTTTCTTATTTATAGGAATTATTTATATACCGTATTTTCCGGCGTAAAAGACGACTTTTTAACCCAGGAAAATCTTCTATACGCCCAGTCGTCTTATACGCCGGAAAATACGGTATTAGAGAAGCCAGCTCTTTGTGATATGTGTAGCAAACTTTTATGGAAAACACAGGCCTGGAGATTGACTACTTAATTTGCTGTGACCCAATATTTTCTTAGTACAGTGATTACCAAGGGGATAGGATGGGGTGTTTCTTTTTTTTCAATTTAATAAATCTTTATTGTTCGGATTATTACAATTGTTTCTCCTTTTCCCCCCCATAGCTCCCCTCCACCCGGTTCCCACCCCACCCTCTGCCCTTACCTCCCCGCCGCTGTCCTCATCCATAGGTATACGATTTTTATTCAGTCTCTTCCTGCACCCCCCACACCTCTTTCTCCCTGAGAATTATCAGTCCACTCTCTTTCTATGCCCCTGATTCTATTATATTCACCAGTTTATTCTGTTCCTCAGATTTTTAATTCACTTGATTTTTAGATTCACTTGTTGATAGATATGTATTTGTTGTTCATAATTTTTATCTTTACTTTTTTCTTCTTCCTCTTAAAGAATACCTTTCAGCATTTCATATAATACTGGTTTGGTGGTGATGAACTCCTTTAGCTTTTTCTTATCTGTTGAAGCTCTTTATCTGACCTTCCATTCTGAATGATAACTTTGCTGGGTAGAGTAATCTTGGTTGTAGGTTCTTGTTATTCATCACTTTGAATATTTCTTGCCACTCCCGTCTGGCCTGCATAGTTTCTGTTGAGAAATCAGCTGACAATCATATGGGTTCTCCCTTGTAGGTAATTAACTGTTTTTCTCTTGCTGCTTTTAATATTCTCTCTTTGTCTTTTGCTCTTGGCATTTTAATTATGATGTGTCTTGGTGTGGTCCTCTTTGGATTCCTTTTGTTTGGGGTTCTCTGTGCTTCCTGGACTTGAAGGTCTATTTCTTTCACCAGGTGGGGGAAGTTTTCAGTCATTATTTCTTCAAATAGGTTTTCAGTATCTTGTTCTCTCTCTTCTTCTGGCACCCCCATAATTCTGATGTTGGTACACTTGAACTTGTCCCAGAGGCTTCTTACACTGTCTGCAACTTTTTGGATTCTTTTTTCATTTTGCTTTTCCGGTTGAGAGTTTTTTGCTTCTTTGTATTTCAAATCTTTGACTGATTCTTATGATCCTCTAGTCTGCTGTTGGATCTCTGTATATTATTTTTTATTTCAGTCAGTGTATGTTTAATTTCTAGTTAGTCCTTTTTCATATCCTCGAGGGTCTCGCTAAATTTATTGGCCTTTTCTAGGAAATTCTTGAAAAACCTTATAACCATGGTTTTGAATTCTATATCTAGTCGTTTGTTTTCCTCCATTTCTTTCATTTGTGATCTGTTTCTTTGTCTCCACATTTTCGCTGCTTCCCTGAGTTGGTAGGGTAGCTTTGTGTGCTAGGTTTCCTATATGGCCCAGTGGGTCGGCCTCCCCAGTTACCTGAGGTGGACACTCTTGGTGCACCCCTTTGTGGACTGTGTGTATAGCCTTGTTGTATTTAAGTCTTGATTGTTGCTGGTATCACTGGGAGGAATTGACCTCCAGGCCAATTGGCTGTGAGTATCAGCTGTGTCTACGCTGGGAGACCTTCTGTGCTGGAGACAGCCTTATAGGACCAGACTTGCAAAATTGCAAAAGCCTCTGTGCTCAGCTTGGATGGGGCGGAGTCTCAGGGCTGAGCAGACAGTCTTGGCTTCCCGTCAGCCCTGCCCTTGCGCACGCACCTCCAGACCTCTGCCTTCCGCGGCTCCCCTGAGTTTCCGCCTGACAGTCCAGATTCCCCCTGTAAGAGCATGGGTCCCTAGGGACTCGCCCGGAACTGGGGTTCAGTGCAGTCAGAACTGGGGTTCAGTGCAGTCAGGAGCTTCCTACTCCATTCTGCTAGGGAAAGCCTGCGGCAACCTCCGCAGTCAGTCTTCTCTGCGCACACTCGCGCGTGCACGCCACCAGACCCCTGCCTGCAGCGGCTCCCCCGAGTCTCCGTGTGCCTTTCTCTCTACCTGACAGTCCAGACTCCCCCTGTATTAGCCTGGGTCCATGGGGTTTTTCCTGGAACTGGGGTTCAGTGCAGTCGGAACTGGGGTTCAGTGCAGTCGGGGGCTTCCTTCCTGCTCCTGCCAGGAGAAAGCCAACTCAGCCGCCCTTTCTCTCTGCATGCATGTCTCCGTACCTCAGCCCTTTGCAGCTCCGCTGATTCTCTGTGTGCTTTCCTCTTTCCTTCTAGTTGTAGAATTTCCACTCAGCCAGCTTTCCTGTGGTTCTGGATGATGTCCATTCTGTCTTTTAGTTGTAGTTTTGAAATTGTTGTGCGAGGCAGCAGTTTAGGTGCTTACCTATGCCGCCATCTTGGTTTCTCCTTAGTGGACTGGTTGTTTCAGGGTATGTTTCTTTTGAAAAGCATGTTCATATTGTAGTTTTATATTTGGAAAGCACACAGAAAAAGTTTTATAACATAAAATGTTACGAAGGTAAAGCTTGCTGAAATACTCTTTGCTGGTGTGACAAGGTTAAAACCAATTGAAAATGTATCTAAGAATGTGGTTAATTAAAAAAAATTATATACTGTTGTGAGAAATCACAAAGCTGTTTTAAAAAGAATGTCCTGGTATTATTCCTGTTCTTTCCACTAGGTTACCACCAAAGAACATGATTTTTGTCTAGAGGCTCCAGTTTCCGAAGCTGAAAAATACCAGAATACTCTCCAGCTAGAACAACAAGTGAGAACTCAAGATAAATTCATCTCTACACTGAAATTACAGGTTACATTTAGTTTACATATGTATTTATTTCCCTGAATTAATCTTGGCTGGGGCCTATTTTAAAATAAGAAGCCGGAGAACATTAATTCAGTGCTGGCTTATGGTTTTTATTTTATGGGTCTAAAATCACTTCATTTTTATCTTAGCCATTTTGATGCACAGAGTCTGAATCAGTGAGTACAAACTGTGTGCCAGGTATTTTATTAGGTGCTTTCAAGTACATAATCTTACTTCATCCCAACCTTGTGAAACAGTGTTATTACTTCTATTTTACAGACATGGAAGCTGAAGTTCCAAGAGGTTAAAGAATTATGATACTGGACTAATGAATGGCAGAGCTAGGATTTCTGAACTCCCGAGTTAGTTAGGATTTGAATTTTGTTCTCTGAACTTCAAGTTCAGCATTGTTTCTCTTCTGGTGCCTAATCTGTGGGGTAGCTACTAATTAAGGTCATTGAAAGAAATTGCCTCTTGTAGGAAGAAGGAGTAGACTTACTTTTCTATAATCCTCTTACTAAGTACAGCTAAAAACCCTGAACATCCTACCTAATAATAGAGTAATATGCAAATTGACCATACCTTCGCTACACCCACAAGCCACGCCCACCAACCACGCCCACCAGGAAACTGTTGCAGGGACGTTGGGGTGTGGCGGAGCCCAAGGCCTGGAAAGCCTCGGGCACCAGCGGGGAGCCTGCACGGATCGCAGGCAACCACGGGGGGTCGGCTCCTAGATCCGTAGCAGGGAGGCTGGGGTGCAGCAGAGCCAAGGCCGCCGCCCGGGGCCAAGCCCCGACCCTGAAAGAAGGCAGAAGGCGGTGGCCACAGCCAAGGCCTGGGTCCCCGGTGCCGGCAGAAAACTGGTGCAGGCAGCCAGGTGAATGAAGGTCTATCGCACGAATCTTCGTGCAAACGGGCTGCTAGTTATGTATAAAACAAGCATAGAGCACTGAAAGGCGGGAAGAAGAAGGAAGACTGACTAGGGACCCCAACACACCAAGAATGACACATTAGTGAGTTCCTAGATTTTCTTTTTGCCCCATATATTCCAGACAGAATGCTCAGAAACAATGGGTGCAGACAAAACAGTCTCAGAAAAGCGGTCTGTCTCTAGGCAAAGGACTGGGAAAGGGACAGCCTAGCAAGGAAGACTCCTTTTAGACAATAACTGCCTGCTCTAAGCAACACAGTGGAAAACCTATAGCCCCGCTCCTGCCCGCAAAGGCGGAGTAAAGAGCCTAGCCCGTTAACCTTGCCAGGCTGTCACAAGAAGCCCCAGCTGCACCTCCTACCCTCTTCTCCCTCCCCCCCACCTGCTAACTTCTCCATCCCCACAAGGTGGAACCAAGACTTTTGTGCCCACAAGGCAGTAAGGGAAGTTCCCAACCCCATTATGTGTGTGAAGCACATGGGGAGCCTACAAGCACCTAGCCCCACCCCCACCGGGTGGTGTGAAGTGCCTCCTTTCCTCCTTGCTGGAGTGATGTCTGAGGAGAATATGCAGAGTTAGGGCTTCACCGTGACCCAGCATGAACAAGTCCACCACCCACAGTGGCAGTGGTGGACATGTGAGAGCAGTAACGAGGCAGCTCTGCTCTTCCTGCTGCTGTGGTTTCAGCAGAGGCCTAGTGAGGAGCCTGAACGTCCATCCCTGCCTAGCAGGAACAAGGAGCTTCACCTTCTCCAGGTGTCCATGGAAGCCTCCGGTAAAAACTGGACTTCCACACACCCCCCGCTCCCCCTCCCCTCAGCAGAACAAAGACGTGCCCTCTTTTCTAGCTGTAGCAGTGTCACAGGAAGCCCACTAAAACACAGGATCCAGAGTCTTAGAATGCCAGGTTTCAATTAAAAGAAAAAATCACTCCTCGTCCTAAGAATCAGGAAGCTCTCAATTTCAGTGAGAAAAGACAAGATATGCCAGGACCGATATGAATTAGATATTACAATGATCTGACAAGGATTTTAAATCAGCCATCTTATAAATGCTTCAGCAAGCATTTTTTACATACCTGAGATATACAAAAGAAAATAGAAAATCTCAGCAAAGAAGTGAAAGATATAAAGAGATATAAACAAGAACCAAATGGAAATTTTAGAAGCAACCAAATTGTTCTTCAATAAGTGAATGGATACACTGTGGTGCATCCATAGAGTGGAATTATAAAAAGAAATGAGTTATCAAAGGAACCTTGGTGAAAAAAGCCAATCTGAAAAGGTTACATATTCTGATTCCAACCTGAAAAAGACAAAACGTTTAGACCTTGGAGCTAGAGAGTGATGAATGGAGCGCATGTGATTTTTAGGGCAGTGAAACTATTCTGTATGATGCAGTAATGATGGTTACATGTCAGTATACATTTGTCAGAACCCATAGAATCTACAACCCAAAGAATGAACCCTAATGTAAACTATGGACTTTAGTTAATCATAAGGTATCAATGTTGTTTCATCACTTGTAACAAATGTAGCACACTGTTACCATATGTAAAACAAAGGGGAAAAAGTGTGTTTGTATGTTTGGGGTGGGAAAACAAAAGGTCTGTGGGAACTCTCTGTAATTCCTGATCAGTTTTTCTATAAAACTGAAACTGCTCTAAAAAATAAAATTTATTAAAAATGTACAGAAGGGAATGTTTGTAAATCATATATCACATAGGGATTAATAACCAGAATATACAGAGAACTACAACTCATCAGCAACGACAAATCCAATTCAAAAATGGATAACGGACTTCAGTAGACATTTCTCCAAAGAGGATCTACAAATGGCCAATATGAAAATATCACCAACCATTAAGGAAATGCAAAACCACAATGAGATATTACTTTACACCCATTAGGATGGCTATTATAAAAAATAAAAACCAACCAAACAAACAAAAAACAGAAAATTACAAGTATTGGTGAGGATGCGGAGAAACTGGAGCCCTGTATGGTTGCTGGTGGGAAAGTAAAAATGGTGCAGCCATGTTGAAAAAATTTAACAGCTGCTCAAAAAGTTAAATACAGAATTATAGTATATCCCCAGCTATTCTACTCCTAAATGTATCCCCAAAAGATTAAACGCAGGCCCTCAAACAGATACTTGGACACCAATGTTTATAGCAGCAGCATTCACAATAGCACAAAGGTAGAAACAACCCAGATATTCATCAGCAGATGAATGAAGAAACAAACTGGTATGTACATACAATGTAATATTATTTACCCTTGAAAAAGAATGAAATTCTGATACAAGCTACAACATGGATGAGCCTTGAAAACATGCTAAGTGAAATAAGGCAAGCACAGAAGGACAAATATTGTACAATCCACTTACATAAGGTACCTAGAATAGGAAAATTCATAGAGTTTTTGTTTAATGGGTACAGAGTTTCTATTTGGGATGATGGAAAAGTTCTGGAAATGGATATGGAATGGTTGTACAACATAATGAATATACTTAATGCCACTGAATTTTACACATAAAAATAGTTATAATGCTAAATGTTCGGTATGTCTATTTCATCACAACAAAAATAGTTAAAACAAATGTAGTAACTGAATTAAAAATTCAATGTTCTCAAATATATAGGGAGAGAGGAATGAATCAGTGAACATGAGAACAGAAAAATAGAAATTACCTGAACAATAGAGAAAAAATAGATTGAAAAAATGAACAGAGGTTTAGTACAGGTAGAACCATAACAAACGATACAACATTTGGATACTTGGAGTCCAGCAAGAGAGGCAGGAAAGGGAGAAGCTGAAAAATTATTTGAAGGAATAATGGCAAAATAGTCCCCAAATTTGGTAAAAGACATAAGACAGATTAAAGAAGGTGAGTGAATGCCTACAGGGATTCTCCCAAAGAAATCCATGCCAAGACACTTCTTATTTAAACTTGTGAAAACTAAAGACCACAAAAGTTCCTGAAATAAACCAGAGAATTCATTACCCAGAGGGGACATCTATTCAAATTACAGCAGATCTGCAATCATGGGCGTCAGAGGAAGTGGCACAACATTTTTCAGGTGCTGGAGAAAAGAACTGTCAATTCAGTATTCTGTATGAAGGGAAAACCAAGACATTCTCAGAGGAAGAAAACTAAAAGAATTGGTTGCCAGCAAAGAAGAGCAAAAGGAATTTCTCTAACTATGATGAAGGAGATAAAAGAAGGAAACTTAGAAGGGTAGAAAGAAAGAAAGGATAACATTTAGAGCAAAAATATGAATAAATGTAATTTTCTTTTTTTCTAGTTTTTTAAATTATGTTTCAAATATAGTTCTCAGTGCATGTAGAGGATAATATTTAAGACAGTTATTAATAGAGGAGGATAAAGGAACATAAAGGGAGGTAAGGTTTTTACACTTCACTCAAACTGGTAAAATGTAGGCTGCGATAAGTTGTGAATGTATAGGGCAGCCATTAAAAAGTTATACAGCCCAGGCTGGTGTGGCTCAGTTGTTTGGGTATCATCTTGTGCACAAAACAGTGGACAAAAAAGCCACACTTGAATTATAACAAAAGTAATTTTATTAAGTACATATAGCCTATACCTAATTAAAAGATGGGAACTGACAGAGTGGGTTAAAAAAACATGACCTAGCTTTATGCAGTCTACAAAAAATTCCCTTTCAGGATATAGCAAAGTTGAAAGGTTGAAAGACACACAGACCTGAAATGAAGAAATAAAACTGTCCCTGTTTGTAGATCACATGATCTCCTACTTTGAAAATCTCATAAATATACAATACAAAAGCCAGAACTAATAAATGATTTTAGCAAGGTCAGAATACAAGACAAGCATATTAATTACATTTCTGTATATTTCTATATATAACATGTGGCAATCAAAATTAAAAATGCATTACTATCTATAGTTACTCAAATAGAAAATGGAATGATTAGATGTAAATCTAATAAAAAAGCTATGAGTTTGTATTCTGAAAAGACAAAATGCTAATGAAATCGAAGATCTAAACAAATGGAAAGACATATGTTCATGGATTGGAAGCCTCAATATAGTAAAGATGTCAGTTCTGTCCAAATCAATCTATTGGTTTAATGCAATGTCTATCTAAGTTGTTAATCAGCAATAAAAAGGAATCTTTTGATCCAAGTTGTTTTATTTATTTAACACTAGAGGCCCGTTGCACGAAGAGATTCGTGCAATAGGCCTGCCTTCCCTTGGCTTCCAGCACCGGTTTTCCTCCGGCACCTGGGACCCAGGCCTTCCCTCTGGCCAGAGTCTGCTGCCTTTGCTGCAGACTCTGGCCAGAGTCTGCCTTCTTGTCTTTGCTGCAGACTACAGCTGGAGTCTGTCATCTTCGCTGCAGACTGATGTCTTCGTCTTTGCTGCAGACTCCGGAGTCTGCAGTCTTAGTCTTCACTGTGGCCAGAGTGCCGCTCCTATAGATCCCTTCGCCCCACCCCCCACCCTCCCTCTCAGAGCAGGCGTCCTGCCCCTCCTGGCCACTCTATGACTGGAGCAGCTGGGCGGCCACCATCTTCCTCCTAATTTGCATATTCCCTCCTGGTTGGCTGGTGGGCGTAGTGGAGTGATGGTTAATTTGCATGTTTCTCTTTTATTAGTGTAGATTCTCATATTCCAGCAAAAACAATTTGGAAAAAACAAAGTCATTCCTTTTTTTTTCTTTAATGATTAAGGTATAACATATGTATCCTTATTTCCCTTTACCCCCCCGCCCCCCCCACACACACACACACCCACTCATGCCCTCACCCCTCTGGTGTCTGTGTCCATTTGTTAGGCTTATATGCATACATACAAGTCCTTTGGTTAATCTCTCCCCCTTACCCCCAACCACCCCTACCTTCCCTCTGAGGTTTGACGGTCTGATCGAGGCTTATCTGTCTCTGGATCTATTTTTATTCATCATTTTTGTTGTTCATTATATTCCACAAAGGAGTGACATCATATGATATTTATCTTTCTATGACTGGCTTATTTTGCTTAGCATAATGCTTTCCAGTTCCATCCATGCTATTGCAAATGGTAAGAATTCCTTCTTTATTACTGCAGCATAGTATTCCATTGTATAGATGTACCACAGGTTTTTAATCCACTCATCTGCTGATATGCATTTAGGCTGTTTCCAAACCTTAGCTATTGTAAATTGTGCTGCTATGAACATAGGGGTGCATATATCCTTTCTGATTGATGTTTCTGATTTCTTGGGATATATTCCTATAAGTGGGATCACTGGATCAAATGCGAGTTCCATTTTTAGTTTTTTGAGGAAACTCCATACTGTTTTCCACAGTGGCTGCACCAATCTGCATTCCCACCAGCAGTGCACGAGGGTTCCTTTTTCTCTGCATTCTCTCCAGCACTTGTCATTTGTTGATTTGTTAATGATAGCCATTCTGACAGGTGTGAGATGGTACCGCACTGTCGTTTTGATTTGCATCTCTCGGATGATTAGTGACTTTGAGCATGTTTTCATATGTCTCTTCGCCTTCCTTATGTCCTCTTTCAAAAAGTATCTATTTAGGTCCGTTGCCCATTTTTTGATTGGGTTGTTTATCTTCCTTTTGTTAAGTTGTATGAGTTCCCTGTAAATGTTGGAGATTAAACCCATAGCGGTGATAACATTGGCAAATATGTTCTCCCATGCAGTGGGCTTTCTTGTTGTTTTGTTGATGGTTTCTTTTGCTGTACAGAAGCTTTTTATTTTGATGTAGTCCCATTTGTTTATTTTCTCTTTAGTTTCCATTGCCCTAGGAGCTGTATCAGTAAAGATATTGCTTTGGCATATGTCTGAGATTTTTCTGCCCGTGGATTCCTCTAATATTTTTATGGTTTCCCATCTGATGTTTAAGTCCTTTATCCATTTTGAGTTTATTTTTGTGTATGGTGAAAGTTGGTGGTCTAGTTTCATTTTTTTGCATGTATCTGTCCAGTTTTCCCAACACCATTTATTGAAGACTGTCTTGACTCCATTGTATGCTCTTGTCTCCTTTGTCAAATATTAATTGAGCATAGTGGTTTGGGTCGATTTCAGGGTTCTCTATTCTATTCCATTGGTCTATATGTCTGTTCTTGTGCCAATGCCAGGCAGTTTTGAAAACAGTGGCTTTGTAATACAGCTTGATATCTGGTATTGAGATCCCACTTACTTTGTTCTTCTTTCTCAGGATTGCTGTAGCTATATGGGGTCTTTTTTTATTCCAGATGAATTTTTGGAGAGTTTTTCCTAGGTCTGTGAAATATGCCATTGGTATTTTAATGGGGAGTGCATTGAATCTATAGATTGCTTTAGGTAGTATGGACATTTTAATGATGTTGATTCTACTAATCCATGAACACGGTATGTTCTTCCATCTGTTTATGTCTTTATCTCTTTTTTCAGTGTCCTGTAGTTTTTCAAGTACTGGTCTTTTACCTCCTTAGTTAAGTTTAATCCTAGGTATTTTACTTTTTTTGATGCAATGGTAAATGGGATTGTTCTTTAATCTCTCTTTCTGTAAGTTCACTATCCTATATAATAAAAGCCTAGGTGGCATCATGCCCTCGCATGACGCCCTTGTACGACATTGTCACAAGATGGCCGCCACAAGATGGCCACATGCACAGTGGAGGCGGGGCCAGGTGGCCATTTAGTACGGTGAGGCCTGGGGGTCCCGTGGCTCTGCATGGTGTGGAGGAGGCGGGTCCTGGTGGAGGAGGTGGGTCGCAGCAGGGGAGGGCAATTGTGGGCTATCAGGCTGGCAGTGGAGGGCAATTGTGGGCAATCAGGCTGGCAGGGCCGGGCAGTTGTGGGTGATCAGGCTGGCAGGGCCGGGCAGTTGTGGGTGATCAGGCTGGCAGGGGAGGGCAGTTGGGAGCGATCAGGTCGGCAGAGGAGGGCAGTTGTGGGCAATCAAGCTGGCAGGGGAGAGCAGTTGAGGGTGATCAGGCTGGCAGGGGAGGGCAGTTATGGGTGATCAGTCTGGCAGGGGAGTGGTTAGGGGGCGATCAGGCTGGCAGGCAGGTGAGTGGTTAGGAGCCAACGGTCCTGGATTGTGAGAGGGATGTCAGACTGCCGGTTTAGGGTTGGACATCCCCCAAGGGGTTCCAGATTGGAGAGGGTATAGGCTGGGTTGAGGGACACCCTTCCCCCCCCCCACTCCCCCCCCCCCCCCAGCTCTCTGTGCATGAATTTCATGCACCGGACCTCTATTGGTGTATAAAAATGCCATAGATTTCTTGGCATTAATTTTGTATCCTGCTACATTGCAGAATTCATTTATTAAGTCTGATAATTTTTTTATGGAGTCTTTAGGGTTTTCTATGTACAGTATCATGTCATCTGCAAATAATGACAAGTTTGTCTTTTTTTCCCATTTGGATATCTTTTATTTCTTTTTCTTGTCTAATAGCTATGGCTAGCACTTCCAGTACTATGTCGAACAGGAGTGGTGAGAGTGGGCATCCCTGTCTCGTTCCTGTTCTTAGGTGAAATGGTTTTAGTTTTTGCCCATTGAGTACGATGTTGGCTGTAGGTTTGTCATATAAGACTTTTATTATGTTGAGGTATGATCCCTCTATTCCCATTTTGCTGAGGGATTTTATCAAGAAAGGGTGTTGGATTTTGTCAAATGCTTTTTCTGCATCAATTGATATGACTGATTTTCAGCTCTCAATTTGTTTATGTGATATATCACATTTATTGATTTGTGGATATTGTACCATCCTTGCAACCCCAGGATAAATCCTACTTGATCATGGTATATCATCTTTCTGATGTACTGCTGGATCCGATTTGCTAGAATTTTCTTGTGGATTTTGGCATCTATGTTCATGAGGGATATTGGCCTGTAATTCTCTTTCATTGTGTTGTCTTTATCTGGTTTTGGTATTAGGGTGATGCTGGCTTCATAGAATGAGCTTGGAAACATTCCTTCCTCTTGAATTTTTTGGAATAGTCTGAGAAGGATAGGTTTTAGTTCTTCCTTGGATGTTTGGTAAAACTCCCCCGTGAAGCCATCTGGCCCTGGGCTTTTGTTTGCTGAAAGGTTTTTGATGACTTGCTTCAATTTCCTCCATAGTTATCGGCCTATTGAGATTTTTATATTCTTCCTGATTGAGTTTTGGAAGGTTGTATTTTTCTAGGAATGAAAGTCATTCTACTTGATTCCATAACTTAATATGTAGCCATAGCGATAAAGACTATGGTATTGTTAGAAGATAGACACATACATCAATTATACAGAATAGAGAATACAGAAATAGCCTGCATAAGTATAGCGAAATGATTTTTGAAAGAATGGTGAGCAAAGAGAGTCTTTTCAAGAAATGCTGCTGTAGCAATTGGATATCTTTTAGGGAAAGAAAATAAGCCTAGTTCTAAACCTTGTACCATATACAAAAATTAACTCAAAATTGATGATAGAGTTAAATGTAAAATTTAAAACTAGGTAGAGGTAACACAGGAGAAAATATTCAGGACCTTGGGCTTGGTGAAAAAATGATACCAAAAGCATGATTCATAAAGTAAGTTTAAAAAGATAGTTTTAACTTCATAAAATTTAAGTCCTTTGCTCTATGAAAGACCCTGTTAAAGAATGAAAAGATAAGCTACAACACATATTTCTGCCAAAGGAATCATATCTATAACACATGAAAAATTCATCAAAACTCAACAGTAAAAATGAAATAATCCAATTAGAATATAAGCAAAAGACATAAACAGGTATTTCACAGAAGGATATATGGTTGACAAACACAGAAATGTATTTATCCATTTAAACATCAGGGAAATGCATATTAAGACCATGATGAAATAATGTATACCTATAAGAACATCTGAAATGAAAAATAGTGACAGGACTAAATGCTGGCTAAGATGAGGAGAAACTGAATCACTCATACACTCCCAGTGGGAATGAGAAATGGTACAGCCACTCTGGGAAAATAAGCCTACATTAACCATACAACCTAGAATGAAAACTTATGTCCACTCAAGAACCTCTATTCAATTGTTCATAGCAGCCTTATTTGATATCACCCAAAACTAGAAACAACTACAATTTCCCTAATTGGTAAATGAGTAAACTTTCATAAGCCATATTATGGAATATTAATTATCAGTAAAAAGGAATCTATTGATCCAAGTTGTTAACTTGGATAGATCTCAAGAGCATTGAGCTGAGAGAAAAAGCCAATATCAAAAGATCACATACTGATCTGTATCACATGGTTTTATTTATATAACATTCTCAAAATGATGAAATTATAGAGATTAGTGGTTGCTAAGAGATAAGGATGGTCTACAAACAATTAAGCCAACCATGCTCTTTTCCCCATGGGAGCCCAGTGTGCAATGATTGTTGTTGCTTATATGTGTTGCCCTAAAGGACCTTGGAGACAGCCCTTTCCATTGGACACTCATGTCTGACCTCATGCTGTTCCCAATCTATCTGGATGCTTTTGGAAAGCCCCAGGCCACAGTGGCCAGGGTCCATATTGGCCAAGTCATCATCTCCTTCTACACCAAGCTGCAGAAAAGGACCATGTGAATGAGGCCTTATACAGGGGCAGGTTCAAGTTCCCTGGCCACTAGAAGGTTCACATCTCCAAGAAGAAAGCTTTACTGAGTTTAATCTGATGAATTTGAAGGTATGGAGGCTGAAAAGTGGCTTATCCCAGATGACTGTGGAATCAAATACATCCATAATCATGGCCCCCTGGACAAATAGCTTCAGGCTGACCCCTCTTTACATCCACCAATAATTCTTATTTCCTGTCCCCCAAAAGATAGTTAAAGATGGGGCGGGAGAGGATGTGACTTTAAAGGTGTTACAGGAGGGCGATCTTTGAGGTGATGGAATAGTTCTATAGCTTATTGAGGTGGTAGTTACAACAATATACATGGGATAAGACCATATAGAACAATATGCACACATTATACCAATGTAAAATCTCTGGGTTTGACATTGTCTTATAATTAAGATGTAACTTTTGGGAGAAACTGGGTTAAGGGCACATAAGATCTCTCTGTACATGTTTGCAACTTCCTGTTCTTCAGTTATCCTAATATATAAAGAGCCAGGGCCCATACCATCCAAAACAACCGAACGGATGACCGGATGCCAGGCTGCTTGCGCAGCAGGCTCAGGTGGGCGGGGACTGGCAAGTGGGCTGAACTGCTGACCTCTCGGTCCCTCCTGGGTCGCAGGTGGCATGGCGACCCAGCACTGACTGCCGCCACTAAGACGGGTGTGATGCGATTGGTTGGGAGGGCCCTGCCATCGCCCCACGATCGCCCCACAGAGGGAGGCCCAGGCCACTTGCTGGGGGGCTCTGCGATCACCCCAAAGAGGGAGGCCCAAGCTACCCGGCCGGCGGCAGTGTGCGGGGCCTCCATCTGCAGGACGATCAATCGTGGGGCTCCTGGACTGCAAGAGGGCACAGGCCGGGCTGAAGGACCCCGCCCCCCAAGTGCATGAATTTCGTGCACCAGGCCTCTAGTCTTAAAATAAAAGGGTTTATTTGTATGTTTAGAAAAACTACTTTTTGGAATACCTATTATCTACCAGAAATTTTACTTGAACTTTATTTTTATTTTTTTAATAAATCTTTATTGTTCAGATTATTACAGTTGTTCCTCTTTTTTACCCCCTTAGCTCCCCTCCACCCGGTTCCCACCCTACCATCTGTCCTTACCCCCCACACCCACTGTCCTCATCCATAGGTGTATGATTTTTGTTCAGTCTCTTCCCACACCCCCACACCCCCTGCCCCCGAGAATTGTCAGTCCACTCCCTTTCTATGCCCCTGATTCTATTATATTCACCAGTTTATTCTGTTCATCAGATTTTTTTATTCACTTGCTTTTTAGATTCACTTGTTGATAGATATTTGTTGTCACTTTGTTGTTCATTATTTTTATCTTTACTTTTTTCTTCTTCTTCCTCTTCTTAAAGAATACCCTTCAGTATTTCATATAATACCGGTTTGGCAGTGATGAACTCCTTTAGCTTTTTCTTATCTGTGAAGCCCTTTATCTGACCTTAAATTCTAAATGATAGCTTTGCTGGGTAGAGTAATCTTGGTTGTAGGTTCTTGCTATTCATTACTTTGAATATTTCTTGCCACTCGCATCTGGTCTGCATAGTTTCTGTTGAGAAATCAGCTGACAATCATATGGGTGCTCCCTTGTAGGTAACTAACTGTTTTTCTCTTGCTGCTTTTAATATTCTCTCCTTGTCTTTTGATTTTGGCATTTTAATTATGATGTGTCTTGGTGTGGTCCTCTTTGGATTCCTTTTGTTTGGGGTTCTCTGTGCTTCCTGGACTTGAAGGTCTATTTCTTTCACCAGGTAGGGGAAGTTTTCTGTCATTTCTTCAAATAGGTTTTCAGTATCTTGCTCTCTCTCTTCTTCTGGCACCCCTATCATTCAGATGTTGGTATGTTTTAAGTTGTCCCAGAGGCTCCTTGCACTATCTTCATATTTTTGGATTCTTTTTTCTTTTTGCTTTTCCAGTTGGGTGTTTTTTGCTCCTTCGTATTTCAAATCTTTGACTTGATTCTTGTGATCCTCTAGTCTGCTGTTGGATCTCTGTATATTATTCTTTATTTCAGTCAGTGTATGCTTAATTTCTAGTTGGTCCTTTTTCATATCCTTGAGGGTCTCACTATATTTCTCGGAGGTTTCAAGAAGATTCTTGAGTAGCCTTATAACCGTAGTTTTGAACTCTTTATCTAGTAATTTGCTTTCCTCCATTTCTTTCATTTGTGACATGTTTCTTTGTCTCCACATTTTGACTGCTTCCCTGTTTTGATAGAGTGGCTTTGTGTGTGTGCTAGGTGTCCTATAGGGCCCAGTGGCTCAGCCTCCCTAATTACCTGGGGTGGACACTCTTGGTGCACCCCTTTGTGGGCTGTGTGCACAGTCTTGTTGTAGTTAAGCCTTGATTGCTGTTGGTATTACTGAGAGGAATTGACCACCAGGCCAATTGGCTGTGAGGATCAGTTGTGTCTATGTTGGGAGAACTTCTGTGCTGGAAACACCCTTATGGGGCAGGACTTGCTTCAGTGGGGCTTTGGCGCTCACTGAGTCTGCCCCCTGACTGTGTCTCTTATGGATGTGAAGAGTTGTAATCTGGATGGTCTCACTCTGACCACTGGGTACACTGGATCTTGGATATCCAAGGAGGTACATAGTCAGCCACTGCCTGAGGCCACCCAGCAGGAGCTACAGAGAGATCTGCAGATTCCTCCTCTTTGTTTGGGCTTTGGAGGTGCCCAGATGAGCCCCAGCTGTGAAGCAATGCAAGCTGCTGTCCAGCTTTGGACCTTCTTTTGGAGGCTCTGGGGCTCTCTGACCCAGCTGCAGTTCGTTAGGTAATTTTAGACTGCAAAATGTTAGGCCATTCATATGCAAAAGCCTCTGCACACAGCTTGGGTGGGGTTGTAAATTGGGTAGGGTGGCACTCAGAGAATCATCAGGGCAGAGCAAACAGCAATGGCTGTCCATCAGCCCTGTCCCGAAGAGGTCCTTGGGCCTCTGTGTCCTGCGGTATCGTGTAGGAACAATGCTCGCTGCAAACATCTCTGAGAGAAAGCCGCCATCATGTTCCTGATGCCAGACAGTCCATTTTCTCCCCGTATGAGTCTGGGTCCCCAGATTCTCACCCGGAACTGGAGTTCAGAGCAGTCAGGAGCTTGTATCTCCATCCCGATTGAAAAAGACAACAGCGTACTCAGTTGCCAGCCTGTTTTGGAGTGCCTCCGTACCTCCGCACTTCACTTCCATACCTCCGCACCTCCTCCCAGTCTCAGTGTGCTTTTCTCTTTCCTTCTAGTTGTATAAATTCCACTCATCCAGCCTTCCTGTGGTTTGGAATGATATCTGTTTTGTCTTTTAGTTGTAGTTTTGAAGTGGTTGTGCAAGGCAGAAAGTTCATGTATTTACCTATGCCGCCATCTTGGTTCCTCTACTTGAATTTTAATATCTCTTTATATACATCCCAGCAAATTGTAGATATTGTCTCCATTTAACAGATAAGACTCAAGAGGCTTCTATTTATTTTTTTCTGAAGTCAGAATGTACCTCTTAGGATCAAGAAAATATGGTAATTGCCTGATGTTAAGTTACTGGTAAAAGGCTACAGTGGGATTTAAATCTGCCTGTCTTAGTCCAAAGCCCACATTCTTTCTACTGCTCTAAACTGCTTCTTTCAAAGTATTTGTGTCTTGGAAATGTATGAAAGTAGAGCTTGATGTCAGAGGAGAGGGAAGAGTTCGTGCATTTATAATTCATTTGTTTTATTTATTCATTTAACAATAATTTGTTATGTGCTAAAAATATAATGATACAAAAGTGAGAATTATGTTGAATAAGAAATTAGAGACACAGTCAATTTAAAGTTGCTTATAATTTAGTGGAAGGAACAGGGAAATAAAAATAATGATTATAATATATCTTATAAAATGCTAAGATAAAACTAAAAGGCTTTATGGAAGCACAGAGAGGAGAAGCATTTAATCTCTCCTGGTGCAGTGGATGGTTAGCCAGCATCTATAGTGTGCTCTAGTCACTCAGAAATCATGAACAAAGACAAAAACATACGTAGAATAGATAAATTGAAGTTCATCTGTTTATTTACCCTACATCCTATAGTTTAAAAATACTAATAATGAAAGTAGTAATAAGAATAGGGGGAAATAAACGGTGAAAGCGTGAGATGAGAATAGCAGACAGATTCATTGCACAGACTTCTGTAGTAGTGCTCCAGATTGGCTTTGCACTTCTAAGAGGCAAAGGTGAAAAGGAAGTTGCCTTTGTGGACTGTAAATAATTCACAATCCACAGAGTAGGAACAAACCGGGTATCCAGAAGAACTACATGTTTTTCTGAAATATCCAAAAGAACTAACAGTTTTCCTTGCGGATTCTCATAAAAAAGCATTCAGTGACAGTATATCACATTTTCAATAATTTCCTTAATATAGGTTTTAAAATGAGTTTAGTGAGATTGTTTCACAAGTGTCTCTGAATCTTAGGTCTGTATAGGGGATGGTGGATAGGCCAGACAGGTCTGTAGGGCTGGGATCACAAATGGCATTCTTTCATCTTATTCATTCTCAAAGTGACGAAACACCCTAGGTAACAGGAGTTACCTCAAATTTTCATTTTCAAAGAATTTTTAGCTGTGTATAGAAGAAGGCCAAAAGAGAATAGAGTAGGATGTATTGCTAAAAATTCAGGGCGGTGTGATAAGACTTAGCTAAGGAGATATGTGCATTTGCAGTTTCCTTTTTTTTTTTTTTATTCTTCACATTTTTATTATTTCCTGGATTTGATAATTCAAACTCTTTACCTCTAAATCTGACAAGTTAGTTTGTGCTTTACAAAATGCCAAAGGGAGCCCGGCTGGTGTGGCTCAGTGGTTTAGGATGCTTTTTTATATAGTGACGAATTAAAGATAAAGTTTATGTTTTTAAAGAGAACTGTTGATTTTCATGGATTAGAAAGAACTATCTCTATAGTTATTTGAAAAGGGCAAGGTCAGAACAAGAATGTTAGAACTAAGAATTAGATGAGGGACTTAGCGATTTTAGATGCTCCTTAAAGACCATCTGATTAATGGTCTTTTTTACTTTTTTTCATTTGTCATTTCACACATTCCAGGGTGTACTGAAACAGTGCCTTAAATATGTAGGTATTCAATAAATATTGTTAAATATATAATGAGAGTCAAATATTATGGGAAAGGATCTTTGTGCCACTACTTTATCTCATAAATATGTCTTTTGTGGCACTTAACATATTGTATTTGTTTTTTCTCAAGTGAAAAGTTCTCTGAGGGCAGGTACCTAACCTAGCTTTGTTTATTTGGAATTTAACATAGCTCCCATCATATAATCTTGTCCACTGAGTCTAATATATGCATTTTCCCCTTTAAAGGCATTTGGACACCTTCATGATAGAAAGGCCCTTTTCTTCATCTCTTGATGGTTTGATAGTGGGCTGGGAAGGAAAGCTATGGTCCTCTATATTAATCAGCAAATACTTGATTGATCTGGTATTTAGCTTAGTTGAGTAAGTTATTGATATGTTCAAAAGGAATTTTCTAAAGAATTAGCATATTTTTATAACAATAAATAGAAATTTAATTATAAAGAATGCCTATTGATTATATTAATTATTACAATTAAATAATTTTAACACTGGTTTCTTTTTTGTAGATATAAATATTTGGCAATTTTTCTAATAGTTTGGTTAAAAATCACTAGTAATTAAGTTCTTTTTTATTAAATTGTAAATTGTCTTGAAAGATACAGATCTTAACCTTTTGATTTTTATTTGTACTAGAGGCCTGGTGCACAAAATTCATGCACACGGGGAGGGGGTGTTCCTCAGCCTGGCCTGCACCCTCTCACAGTCCGGGAGCCCTCAGGGGATATCTGACTGACAGCTTAGATATCCTTAGCGCTGCCGTGGAGGTGGGAGAGGTCCCCGCTACCACCACTGCGCTTACTAGCTGTGAGCTTGGCTTCTGGCTGAGTGGCGCTCCCCCTGTGGGAGCACACTGACCACCTGGGGGCAGCTCCTGCATTGAGTGTCTGCTCCTTGGTGGTCAGTGCGTATCATAGCAACCAGTCGTTCTGCCATTTGGTTGATTTGCATATTAGCCTTTTATTATATAGCACTAGAGGCCCAGTGCATGAAATTCGTGCATGGGGGTATTTCCCTCAGCCCAGCCTGCATCCTCTCCAATCTGGGACCCCTCAAGGGATGTCCGACTGCCCGTTTAGGCCCGATCGAGGTAGTAAACGGGCAGTCAGACATCCCTCTTACAATCTAGGACAGCTGGCTCCCAACTGCTCACCTGCCTGCCTTCCTGATTGCCCCTAACTGCTTCTGCTTGCCAGCCTGATCACCCTCTAACCACTCCCCTGCCAGCCTGATTGATGCCTAACTGCTCCCCTGCCAGCCTGTTTGCCCCTAACTGCCCTCCCCTGCAGGACTGGTCACTTCTAACTGCCCTCCACTGCAGGCCTGGTCACCCCCAACTTCCCTCCTCTGCCGGCCTGGTCACCCCTAACTGCCCTCCCCTGCAGGCTTGATCGCCCACAACTGCCCTCCCTTGCAGGCCTGGTCCCTCCCAACTGCCCTCCCCTGCTGGCCTGATTGCCCACAACTGCCCTTACCTGTAGGCCTGATCCCTCCCAACTGCCCTCCCCTGCTGGCCATCTTGTGGTGGCCATCTTGTGTCCACATGGGGTCAGTCATCTTTGACCACATGGGGGCAGCCATCTTGTGTGTTGGAGTGACAGTCAATTTGCATATTATTCTTTGATTACATAGGATAGAGGTCTGGTGCATGGGTGGGGGCCAGCTGGTTTGCCCTTAAGGGTGTCCCAGATCAGGGTGGGGGTTTCCTTGGGGCATGAGGTGGCCTGGGCGAGGGGCCTGTGGTGGTTGGCAGGCTGGCCATGCCCCCCGGCGACCCAAGCGGAGGCCCTGGTATATGGGATTTATTTATCTTCTATAATTGAAACTTTGTAGCCTTGAGTGGAGACCTGGGCCCGCCAGGGTGTGTGGAAAGCGTGGCTTCCTTCATTGCCAGGAAAACCCAAGCCTCCTGCTCTCTCTGTGGCTGCAGCCATCTTGGTTGGGTTAATTTGCATACCCACTCCTGATTGGCTGGTGGGCGTGGCTTCTGGGTGTAGTGGAGGTAAGGTCAATTTGCATATTACCTTTTTATTAGATAGGATATTTTTTCAGATAAGGAAAGTATTCACATGGCACAAAATTCATAAAGTAAAGTAAGATACATAATTTGGTCTCCTTACCAGGGAAGCAAACCTACCTTTCTGATTCCAGTCATCTAGTTGTTCTACTCAAAGGGAAGCCAAGGACATATTTTAATGTGATTATTTTCTTTCTAATTCTACAGATTGAAGATCTCAAGCAGATAAATCATGCCTTGAAAGAATATGTTAGAAACCTCGTGAATAGTAAGGAGGTGGTAAGCAATCAAATAGACAATTTAACCAGCCACAATGAGCATCTTTGTAAAGAATTGATTAAAATTGACCAACTAGCAAAGCAATTGGAAAAACAGAAAAATTTTGTGGTGGATACTGCCGACAAGGAACTTGAAGAAGCCAAGGTATTAGACTTACCACTGATAGGATTTTTTAAAACATTGATGTATAATTGACATATGTCATTAAAAATAATTTCAGGTATACAACATAATGATTCTGTATATATATTGTGAAATGACTATAATAATTCTAGTTATTGTAGTTATCAATCTGACTATTGATCAAGATTTTAATTCTACTTTAAATATGTAATTATTAAATACAAAGGAAAAAGTGACATTCTCATTTATATCATTAAAAAAATTTTTAGATTTGACATTATATTTAAATTTCTGTTCTATGAATTGTTTTGTATCTTACATTTTTTCTTTTAAAATTTTTGTTAAGAAAATTTCCTAAGTAAGATGTGTAATGGTAAAAACTTCAAACAATAATAATGTTCTATATGTCAAACATTTCTCCTCCTCCCTAGTCCTTCTCTCTACACAGATAGCTACAAACAAGATGCATGTATCCCCATTCTTTTTTTTTGTTTGTTTGTATCACATCCACTATATACTTCACACTTTAGAAAAAGTATTTTTAACCAAAGTTTAAAATTTCTTTGTAGTCATAGTTGTCAATATTTTGATTGTTTTATTTTAGATGTTCCCTCCTTTTAAAAATCTGAATAGACTTTATTTGTTAGAGCAGTTTTAAATTCATAGCAAAACTGCCTGGCCGGGTGTGGTTCAGTGATTGAGTGTCAACCTATGAACCAGGAGGTTGCAGTTCGATTCCCAGTCAGGGCACATGCCCGGGTTGTGGGCTCGAACCCCATTTTGGGGCATGGAAGAGGCAGCTGATCAATGACGCTCTCATCATTGATGTTTCTATCTATCTTTCCCACTCCCTTCCTGTCTGAAATCAATAAAAATATATTTTTTAAAAAATAAATAAATTCATACTAAGCAGAAGGTATAGAGATTTACCATATACTCCCTGCCCTCACACATGCCTCCACCATCATCGACATCCCTTATCAGAGTGGTGCATATGTTACCATGGATGAACCTACATTGACCCGTCATCTCTTATATAAAACGTCTGTGGCCGTGATGCCATAACACCGTAACCAAACAAGCAGCAGCTCTCGTGGCAGGCAGGGTGGGGTGCGAGCTACTAGCGGCGGCGGAGGGCTACAAGGGGTGGAGGGTGGGCCGGTGAGCTAAGAGAGGCGATGGGCGGGGCGGCTAGCTGAGGCAAATGGAAGTGAGCTACTTGCGCACGATTTCGTGTGCTCTGGGCCTCTAGTTTTTACATAGTTTACATTTAGGTTCACTCTTGGTGTTGACCGTTCTGTGGGTTTGGAATGACATGTATCCACCATGGTACTATCAAAAAGAGTAGTTTCACTGCCCTGAAAATCCTGTGTACTTCGCCTCATGTTGACTCTGGTTTGGGAAGGCCGTCTCACTTCAAGAACTACAAGAATATTTTCTAAAGTTGTCTTTTAAATATTTTTTTCAAAAGTTATAATTCTTTGAAATTTTTTTGTTGTAGTATGAGGTAGGGTCAACTACTGCTTTCTTTAGTCACTGATTTGAGGTGCCATTTTAGCAGCTGCTGAATTCACAAATGTGTGTGGACACAGTTCTGAGCTGGTTGGTCTCATTGATTCATTTGCTGTTTCTATGCCACTGCCACATTATTTTAATTGCTGTAGCTACTTGACATTTTGGTAACATCTTTCTTGATTGAGATTTAATACTCTGCCATGAAATTTAGAAACTGGGAATATCAACACTATTATAAAATGAAGACATTTTTGTTTCACATTGCTGCCTGATGGTTTATAAGCAAAACACAGTGGATTTGAAAGCTGAAAAGCAACTTATTGAATTCTTAAGTATCATGTGAATGTGCTTGACTTGATTTTATTAGTCACCAAATTAGTAAACTGTGTTTGTAATAACATAGTTTCCCAAAGCGAAGTGTTGTTATTTCTTTTAAAAAAAAATTTTTTTATTGATTTCAGAGAGAGGAGGGGAGAGGGAGAGAGAGATAGAAACATCAATGATGAGAGAATCACTGATGAACTGCCTCCTGCATGCTCCCTACTGGGGGTGGAGCCTGCAACCTGGGTTCTTATACTCCTTGACATTATGCTCTGGATATGTGGAGGTAGAGTGTGATGTTTAAGCTACTGTTCGTTTATGTGGAATTGAGAAAGATGGTATTAAATTTATTTACTCAGAAGTGATTACTTTTAGTCATTTTTTAAAGGTCAACTTTTTAAAAAAATATATTTTATTGATTTTTTACAGAGAAGAAGGGAGAGGGATAGAGAGCTAGAAACATCGATGAGAGAGAAACATCGATCAGCTGCCTTCCACACACACCCCACTGGGGATGTGCCCACAACCAAGGCACATGCCCTAGACCGGAATCGAACCTGGGACCCTTCAGTCCGCAAGCCGAGCCAAACCAGTCAGGGCTAGGTCAGCTTTTTAAAGAGGAACTTCTTCCATCATTTAGTCCATAAAAATGTTTTGAGCATTTAGCATTGTATTATCTATTGCTATCTTACAAATTACCCCAAAAACCCTAATGGCCTTAAATGACAAACATTTATATCTCACAGTTTCAATTGCCACTTAGCTGAGTGGTTCTGGTTCATGGTTTCTTAGGAATTATCATCAAGATGATGGTTACGCCACAGTCATTGCTTGACTGTCCTGGAAGATTTGCTTTTACGATGCCTTACTCAGACGGCCATTGGCTTTTGGCAGGAAGCCTCAGTTGCTCACCAGGTGGACCTCTCCCTGTGGTCGTTTGCTATAGTCGTTACAGCAGCTGGCTTGTCTCCAAGCCTGTGATCCAAGAGGGACAGCAAGGAGGAATCGGTAATGTCTGTGATGATCCATAAGCTGTGCACCAGCACTCCCACCACATCCTGGTCATTAGACGTGTTCACTAGGTGTAGCCCACACTTAAGGGGAGGGCAGGGAAGCTCCATTTTTTGAAGGAAGGAATATTAGAGTTCGTGGACATTTGTAAACCACCACAACTATATGCCTCCTTTTATCTTCTCATTTTGAATTGTTTGTCATTAATGTCTTAATAAGGTGTTTCCCAGGTAATTGAACACAACATTTTGAAATATGAAGAAACAAAGTTGCAGTTTCACCATTACCAGTTTCTTGATAGAATTTATATTTTAAATTCACATAGGGGTCATTATTAGACTGGATCTCTGGTAGCTTCTGTCATTATTTTTACCTTTGTATGTGATTTGGTCAATGAAAAATATTTTAAAACCTACCATGTGGAAGGAAAGGTAAAGCTTATTTAAGTTTTAACCCCCCTACACACCACACCAAAAACACACACACACACACACACACACACACACACACACACACACACACACTACTCCCTCTTTTCTCTGCTTGCTTTATTTTTCTCAGCACTTTCCTACTACTTTACCCCTCCCTCCTTCTGCTCTAGCCACACTATTATTGTGTGGCTTACTACACTTACTATTCCTTGGAATTTAGCAGACATCTTTTGTCTTTAGGACCTTTGCTGTAGGCTATATCTTCTGCCTGGAGTGTTTTCCCAGATTTTTATAAGATTGACTTCCTAAGTCTTTGCTGAAAGGGCTCCTTTCATTGAGGACTTCTCTGATCACCCTGTTTAAAATTCCAACCTGCTCCTTCATAGACACCCCAATATCTTTAACTCTGCTCTTTTTTTTCTATTGTACTATATAATTTATTTATTTTTTATTGTCTACCCAGCTTGTAAGATCCTCCAAGAAGACCCTTCAACATTTCTTATAATACTGGTTTGGTGGTGATGAACACCTTTAGCTTTTTCTTTTCTGTGAGGCTCTTTATCTGACCTTCAATTCTAAATGATAGCTTTGCTGGGTAGAGTAGTCTTGGTTGTAGGTTATTGCTTTTCATCACTTTGAATATTTCTTGCCAGTCTCCTCTGGCTGAAAAGTGACAGTTGTATGGGTGCTTCTTTGTTGGTAATTAACTGCCTTTTTTTTTTTTTTTTTTTTTGCTGCTTTTAAGATTCTTTCTTTGTCTTTAACCTTTGGCATTTTAACTATGATGTGTCTTGATGTGGGCCTCTTAGGATTCATCTTGTTTGGGAATTTCTTCACTTCCAGGACTTGTAAGTCTTCTTTCACCAGGTAGAGGAAGTTTTCTGTCATTATTTTTTCAAATAGTTTTTCAGTATCTTGCTTTCTCTATTCTCCTTCTGGCACCCCTATGATGCAAATGTTGGTACACTTGAAGTTGTCCCAGAGGTTCCTTATACTGTCTTCATATTTTTGGATTCTTTTTTCTTTTTTCTGTTCTGATTGGGTGTTTATTGCTTTCTCATATTTCAAATCACTGATTGGATTCTTGGTGTCCTCTATTCTGCTGTTGATTCCCTTTAAATTATTCTTCATTTCAGTTAGTATATACTTCATTTCTGGCAGATCCTTTTTTATGAAATTGATGTTTTCACTAAGTTCCTTGAAGTTCTCATTAAGTTCCTTGAGCATCCTTATAACCATTGTTTTGAACTCTGTATCTGGTAGTTTGGTTGCTTCCATCTCATTTAGTACTTTTTCTGAAGATTTCTTCTAGTCTTTCATTTGTGACATGTTTCTTTGTCTGCATTTTGGCTGCTTCCCTGTGTTTGTTTCTGTGTATTAGGTAGAGCTACTATGTTTTCTGTAATTGGTAAAGTGGCCTTGTATAGTAGGTGTCCTGTAGGGCCCAGTGGTTCACCCTCCCCAGTCACCTGAGCTGGGCACTCTAGGTACAGGGCTGTGTGCACTTTCCTACTGTAGTTGAGCCTTGATTGCTGTTGCCATCACTGGGAGGGATTGACCCCCAGGCCAATGGGCTGTGAGTGCCAGCTGCAACTATAGCTAAAGAGCTGCTGTGCAAGAGATGCCCCTGTGGAGCAGGACTTGCTCCAGTGGGCCTTTGGTGCTCACCAAGTCTGCTCCTTGAGTGTGCTGCTTGTGGATGTGATAGGGATAGCTTGTACTGTAATCTGGGATGGTCTGAAGCTGATCACCAGGTGCACTGGCTCTGAGGCCTCCTGGAAGGTACAAAGTCAGCTACTGCCTGTGCCCTGTTTGGGATCACCCAGCTTAAGCTACAGAGTCATCTGCATATGGCTGCTATGTGTGTCAGTCTTGGAGGTATCCAGGAGAGGCCAAGCTGTGAACCTTGGAATGCTGCTGCTAGTGTGGGGCCTTGGGGCACTTACCTAAAGAAATGGGGCATCGGGCCTCTTCTTGAGTGGTATAGAGCATGCTGAGGGCAGCTGCTGCTTGTTTGAGTGATTTTAGAAAAGACTGAAGCCTGAGTCAGGACAGGCAATTCATATGGAAAAGCCACTGCAAACAGCTTAGGTGAGGCATAGTATCACCAGAGTGGAGTGAACAGTGTGGGCCAAGTTGATGAAGACACAGATATGGCTCCTGCCTATCAGCTCTGTTGTCTCGGCCATGGAACAGTGACCTCTGCCAGCACTTTTTCTGGGAGAAAATTGCCCTCCAGTTCTTGCCCTGGTGCCAGATAATTTAGTTTCTTCTTGTATGTCCCTGGATCCTTTCAAGCTGCTGCCCCAGTGCTGGAGCTCAGAGAGAGTGGGTCCGAGTAAATCTGTGTGCAGGCCCTTTAAGAGGAGCTGCCTGGGACTTTAGCAGCCTCTGTGTCACCAGCCACAATCCTGCTGGTTTTTACAGCCCAAAGTTGCAGGGACTTCTCTTCTTGGCACTGGAACCCTGGAATGAGGGGTCTGGTGCGGGGCTGTTACCCTTTACTCCTCATGGGGGTAGGGAGAGTTCCACAGCCACGATATCCCTCCCAATGTTTAACTGCCGCTCCTGGGTATTGGACCAGTCTGTTCTGTACCTCCACCCCTCCTACCAATGTCAATGTGGCTTCTTCTTTTTAAAAAAAATAAATTAGTTCCACTTTTATTACTAGAGAAAGCTGTGCTATATTTATTTACTTATTTAGGACATTTTTATTGACTTCAGAAAGGGAGAGGGAGAGATTGATAGAAACATCAATGATGAGAGAGAATCATTGATTGGCTGCCTCCTGCATGCTCCCTACTGGGGATCAAGCCCACAACCCTGGCATATGCCCTTAACTGAACCTGAACCCCAGGACATTTCAGTCTGCAGGCTGATGCTCTATCTACTGAGCCAAACCAGCGAGGGCTCAATGTGGCTTCTTTAATTCTCTAGTTGTAGGGCTTCTGTTCAGCCAGATTCCCAGTGGTTCTGAATGATGGTTATTCTGTGGTTTAGTTTTAATTTTGATGTGGTTATAGGAGGAGGTGAATACCATGTTTACCTACACTGCTGTATTGACCCTCCTATTCTATATATTTTTTAAATGACATACTCACTATCTGACATATATTTTACCTAATATCTTTTGTTTTTCTCTTTTCAACCATAATGTCAGATCTGCGAGGGCAGAGGTTTTTGTCTGTTTTAGTCACCACTAAACCAAGCATATAACACAATGTCAGATGCATAGTATGCCCTCATTAAACAATTGTCAAATAAATGACACTGGTTAGTATCTTTTCATTTGGGTCACTTATAATTTTGTTTTTCAGAGTGGAATCAGCATTATGTTTTTATATGAAAAATAATACATATCTATTATTAAAATATTCAGTCCAGGAGGTCATGGTCTGATTCCAGGTCAGGGTACATACTGGATTGCCGGCTGAAGCCCCAGTAGGGGACGTGCAGAAGGCAGCTGATCAATGATTCTCTCTCATTGATGTTTCTAACTCCCTCTCCCTTCCTCTCTCTGAAATCAATAAAAGCATATTTAAAAATATATATAGTAGGGACCCAGTGCATGAAATTCGTGCACTGGGTTGTTCCTCAGCCCAGCCTGCCCCCTCTCACAGACTGGGAGCCCTCAGGGGATGTCCTACTGACATCCCTGGGGAGCGGGCCTAAGCTGCAGTCTGGCCTCCCTCTGCGGGAGGCGACTGGGCTGATCAGGGGAAGGCGCCAGCCCCATCACCCCGCTGCTACAGGCACTGTCATCCACCGCAGCCACCAAGGTGTTTTCATCAACATGGACTCCAGTCCCTTCACCATGAAAAAATGACAACTTTCTTTAGGCATTTTCAAGATGTGTCTTACATAGAATATGACATTTCTTTCTTAATTTTTTTTTTAATCCTCACCTCAGGATATGTTTCCATTGATTTTTAGAGAGTATGGAAGAGAGAGAGAGAGGGAGAGACAGAGAGAAACATCAGTGTGAGAGGGACACTTTGATTGGTTGCCTCCTGCATAAGCCCTGACCTGGGCCCCGGTCTGTAACCTAGGTACATGCCCTTGATCAGAATCCAACCCGGACCCTGTGGTCTGCAGGCCGAGGCTGTATCCACTGAGCCAAACCAGCTAGAGCAGGATATGACATTTCTTAGCCCCTCCAGCAGCAGACCTTCATTTTTTTTCTCCAGGAGTGTGGTAGAAAAACCCTAGATCACCTTGGATTCTTATTACCCAAGTTACAAAGAACACTGCAAGTGGCGGCATACAGGGAGCTTAGCCAATGAGTGGTCAGAAAAGGTGTTTACACTCGAACTGGTTTGGCTCAGTGGATAGAGCGTCGGCCTGCAGACTGAAAGATCCCAGGTTTGATTCCTATTAAGGGCATGTACCTTGGTTGGGGGCACATCCCCAGTGGGGAGTGTGCAGGAGGCAGCTGATTGATGTTTCTCTCTCATCAATGTTTCTGACAGTCTATCACTCTCCCCTCTTCTCTGTAAAAAATCAATAAAATATATTTTAAAAAAAAAGAAAAGAAAAGGTGTTTCCTCTGCAGCCCATGCACAGAAGATCCCCTGTGTTCCGTCCACTGGGCTAAGGGCGTGTCCCCAACCACTGGGGACATGCCCCCAAGCCCGGCGGCCCCGCGTTCACTGTGTCTGTGGGCTGGGGGGCGTGGATGCCACCAACACAGCGTGCAGCGGCCACCGGGAACACACCCCCAAGCCCAGGAGCCCCACGTTCGCTATGTCCCCAGAGCTGGGGGGCGTGGACCCGGGCTGCTTGGCACAGGCACACATGCAGGTGGCTGCGGGGCGGAAGTTCCCACCCTGCCTTGCAGCCACTTGCGCTTGGTGGCCCAGCTGCTAGTTCCGGGACCCAGCCCGCTTGGTGCCCCTGGCTGCTTGTCCCGGGACCCAGCCTGCTTGGCGCCCCTGGCCGCTCGTCTTGGGACCCAGGCTGCTTGGCGCCGGCGCCTTTAGGCTACTCCTGGCCGGGGGCATTCTGGGACCCTAGCCACTCAGGGCCTATGCATGGGCCTATAGGCTTGGAGCGTCCTGGGTCCAAGGATGTTCCTGGGATCGGCTGCTCAGTGCCTGCACATGCAAATTAACCTGCCATCTTTGTTGAGTTAATTTGCATACTCACTCCTGATTGGCTGGTGAGCGTCACGGAGGTACAGTCAATTTGCATCTTTCACTTTTATTAGTGTGTGTGTGTGTGTGTGTGTGGATATACATATACATATATATATATATATATATATATATATATATACACATATACACACACACATATATAAATATATATACATATATATACTGTATATTCTAGTGTATATATATCTATATATATAAAGAGGTAATATGCTAATTGGTCCTAATGGTGTCCCCGTCACCACCGGTCAACAGGCAGGAGCTGGTGGGTGGGGACGGGGGCGGAGAGTTCTGCCCCCAGCACAGGCGCACAGAGGCCTGCCCAGCGCTAACGTCACACTGACTCGGTGGCAGAGGCCGCTCCAGACGGAGGCATGCGTGGGCAGGAGCTCCTGGGCAGTGATGGGGTGGGGACTTGCGCCACCAGGACATGAAGCTGCTGCCAGGGCAGCCCCCTTGGTGGAGGTGTGCGCAGGCCTGTGGCACCGCCCAGCCCAGAGGGGGGTGTCAGGATGGGGCGGGCCTCTGCGGAGAGCTCTCAGCACTCCTGTGCCAGGCTCTGAAGGCGCAGAGAGGAAGGGAGAGCACATAGGCAGTTAGGGGGTTTAGACCAGGAAGGGAGAGCAGTTAGGGTCATCAGGCCAGCAGGGGAGCAGTTAGGTACACAGGAGAGCAGATAGGGGCATCAGGCAGGCAGGCAGGTGAGCGCTTAGGAGCCAGTGGTTCTGGATTGCGAGAGGGATCCTAGATTGGAGAGGGTGCAGGCCAGGCTGAGAGAACCCCCGCCCCCTGTGCACAAATTTCGTGCACCGGGCCACTAGTGTGTGTGTGTGTGTGTGTGTGTGTGTGTGTGTGTGTGTGTGTATAACATCTACCATAATCATACCTTGCTATAATTAAACATAATCTATCTTCCTCAGTTTATATATTATTTGTTTCCTTCTATCTGCATCTAGGATATTTGTGTATGAATTTATTTATTATAAGAATGTATCATACTAAATAAAATTTTTGGCCTTGAGTTTTTATACTAATTTAGTATCTACATCTTTACGTACAATTCAATATATACCCATTTTTTTAGTTTCTGTGTGGTATTATCAATTGAAGCATTGAAAACTGTCTATCCAAATTACATATATAAGCTTACCCAAACTGTACATAATTATGTCTCATACCATAGCACCCCTTAATATTTCATTAAAACTAGAAGCCTGATGCATGAAATTTGTGCAAGACTAGGCCTTCCTTCCCCTGGCTGCCGGCACCTGCTTCCCTCTGGCACCTGGGACCCAGGCTTCTCTCCAGCTACTGGCAGGCACCTGGGACCCAAACTTCCCTCACAGCCCTGGCTTCATTGGGAAGGATCGCCGGTCTAATTAGCATATTACACTTTTATTATAGATATCACTTCCAGAGAAATCTTAGAAAAGTACTTTGGTCAGAAGAACAAATGAGGTACAATAATCCCAGAATATATTTGAAATATAGTACATTTAAAAATATAGTACATTTTAGGCCCTTGCCAGTTTGGCTCAGTGAATAGAGTGTCAGACTGAAGGATCCTGGGTTTGATTCTGGTCAAGGGCGTGTACCTCAGTTGCAGGCTCCTCCCTGGCCTGGGCTCTGGTCAGGGCTCGTGCAGGAGGCAAACAATTGATGTGTTTCTCTTACATCAATATTTCTCTCTGTCTTTCCCTCTCTCTTTCACTCTCTCTAAAAAGCATTGAAAAAATATCCTCTAGTGAGGATTAAAAAATAAAATAAAATATAATACATTTTATTTTATTATTATATATTTTTTTGGTACCAAATTACTTTATTTGAAGGAATGGTACAAATGAAAGACATGAGTGGATGATTTGGTACAAGTTATGGAAAAGGCAAAGCTAACTCCAACATGCACATGTTGCTTTGGTGACCAGGGAAGTCACCCCCCGTGGCTATGGGAAGCAGCCAAGGCTTAGCTCTCCTCACTGTCTCCCAGGTGTGCTTGTCAAAGAGATACTCTGCCATGCCAGTTTCAGGGGCCCACAACCTGCACACGTTGGTGACGTGATCACCCAATTCTTTGATGGATTTCACCTGCTCATTCAGGTAGTGAGTCTCAATGAAGTCACACAAATGAGGGTCATTTTTGTCAGTGGTCAATTTGTGCAAGTCCAGTACTGACTGATTCACATTTTTTAATACACACTTCATTACATTCAACCCATTCTCCCAGTTGTCACGGACAGGTTTCTTGATGTCCTGAGGGAAGATTCAGCCACCTCGTTGGTTTTGCAAAAACAGAGAGAAATAAATTTATTAAACTAACTTGCCAACTTTTAGTAGAGAGCTTTACAGCTTTGCATAAAAACATAGTCACTGGCCTCTAGGAACATACAGTTTAGTTATACACTAAGTATATAACTATGGGGAACTATATTATGACACTGGGTATGTTTGATATCATAAATCTGATAAAAAAAGGTTTTTTGTGGGTTGGATTGAACTAAACTATTAAAAGAGTTCAGAGGAAAAGACAATCACTTCTGACCATGGTGATTTAGAAAAACTTAAAAAATCCTAGTCATTCTTTTATTTCTTCTACATTATTATCTTCAGGATTATAATTAGTATTACCATTTTTTTCTAGTTTGTGGGGAGTAATTTATAAAGTATAATCAATATTTTATATCAGGTAATTTAAAGGAACTGTTATATATCATCCTAGGTTCTTTTATCAGCAACAGTAGGTACACATAAAGTGGTAGAATATAGTTTCTTTTGTAAAATATTCACTGTCTGCATGTTTTTATTTTAAGTGGCTTGCTTTTTTGATTCTCTTTTCCCAGTTAAATCAGTTTACATATTTAAAATCCCAATAATTTTTTTCTGGCTTGATTTTTAGATTGAACTCATTTGCCAGCAAAATAATATAATAGCATTAGAAGATACAGTAAAAAGACTTAGATCTGTAAGTACAGTTTTCTTAAATATATATTCAGGAATAATTTTTATTCTGTTAGCATAATAAAACTACAAAAATTGTATGTATGTTCCAACTCTCTTGATTTTGTGAACAATCCTATATAATAAAGAGGTAATATGCAAATTAACCCTCACACCCTCACAAGATGGCTGCCTACGACCAGACTGGAGGTGGGCAGTTAGGGGTGATCAGGCTGGCATGCAGAGACAGTGAGGGGCAATCAGGCCAGCAGGGGGACTATAATAAAGAGGTAATATGCAAATTAACCCTCACACCCTCACAAGATGGCTGCCTACGACCAGACCGGGGGTGGGCAGTTAGGGTGATCAGGCTGGCATGCAGAGACAGTGAGGGGCAATCAGGCCAGCAGGGGGACTATAATAAAGAGGTAATATGCAAATTAACCCTCACACCCTCACAAGATGGCTGCCTACGACCAGACCGGGGGTGGGCAGTTAGGGTGATCAGGCTGGCATGCAGAGACAGTGAGGGGCAATCAGGCCAGCAGGGGGACTGTTAGGGGCAACCAGGGAGGCAGGCAGGTGAACGATTAGGAGCCAGTGGTTCAGGATTGTGAGAGGGATGTCCGACTGCCGGTTTAGGCCCGATCCCGGGGATCAGGCCTAAACCGGCAGTCGGACATCCCCTGAGGGGTCCCAGATTGGAGAGGGTGCAGGCTGGGCTGAGGGGACCCCCCCCCCCCGCCCCATGCACGAATTTCGTGCACCGAGCCTCTAGTAAAAAATGTTTGTGTTCTACAATCAGCCCTCTGCTTGGTGCACAGGGTACTCCCATGTGTAAGAGCAATGCTGTTCTTGCTCCATTTCATCATTATTCCCTGCTCTCCTAGAGAACTTTTGGTTAGTTCTATTAATGCCCTTTGCTGTTAATTGATTTAAAATGATAACTGTAAAGTAATTTAATTCTCAACATGGAAGATACATTTGTCTACATATTTACTTTCATTCTTCTTAGTAAGAAATATCTGTAAGTCAAATTTTGTTGTTTAATTCTAAGTAATATGTCTTTTAATTTAACCATGTGAAATGAAAACTGCTCTGTTTAGACATTTTAATGTTACTATTTAAAATAATTTGGAAGACCGTCTCTGTAAATATATTTGTCATTTTCTCCCAATACAGCATTGGTAAAATAAATGTTGTAAAGGAAATGTTTCTAAATATACTAAACTGAATGGGAATGCACTTGAAAGTTCTTATAAGTATAGAATATCCAGCATTCCTTTAATATATTAATTCCTTGGACAGTTATTGAACAAAAACTAAACAAGTTTTTCTAAGCAATTTTATTTTTAGGATTTATAACTACATCTTTGGACATTTCTGGCCTCTCTGAAATTTCTTTACCTTATTTCCTTCAAAATTATTGGGTAAATATATGGATACTTTTAGTTAAATAAAAATGTAGAACATTCAGAAATGCTGGAAAGGAATGATATCTAACTGCTTTTTTAAAGTATGATTTTTAAAAGTTATTTTTAAAATACCACATTTATTATTTTTAAGGATCCTGTGTGTGTTCAACTTCATGTAGAAAATGATGCTGTAGTTTAGCTTGAAATAATGGCCTAATTTTTTTCTCCCTGGCAAGATAATTTTAGAGACTGAAAAAGCACAAAATAAATCTCCTTCCAGACTTGATTCCTTTATCAAGACCTTAGAAGCAGACAAAGATCACTACAAGAGTGAAGCTCAAAACTTGAGAAAGATGATCAAAAATAGATCTAAAAGTCCAAGACGCCTGTCACCATCTTCCCGGGTAAGTTTTGGAAAGTTATAAATATTTTGGAATTTGTTGCTCAAACACTGACTTTTATTCTTTGATTTACCTAATCTGAGAACAATTCAGGTTGATTGGCATGAATTGGTCTATCAAAGAGGTTGGGGGACAGAGGTCTCTTTGATGGACAGTGGATCTTTAAATTTGGTTCTTTAGCCTCAGCATTAATCCTGGTTGGGAGGTAATCAGACAAATGTAGAACAATTTTGGAGGAAGCTGTTTAAAAGTGGGTGATTTTTAAACTTCTTTTTCATCATTTCCTTTCATTATATTGTCACGGTTGCTTAAGTAGAGACTGTGAATGGCCATCATGCAAAGAAGAGCTTCACATTTCTTATCCAATAATTGTAGGCTACACACTGTGATGTAGAGCTTTTGAAGACCACGCGAGACCGTGAAGAACTTAAGTGCATGCTGGAAAAATATGAGCGTCATTTGGCAGAAATTCAGGGTAATGTCAAGGTTCTTACATCTGAGAGAGACAAGACCTTTCTTCTTTATGAACAGGTAAACTTGCTTATAAGGAAACAAAATATGTAAGTAATAACAGTTAGCTCTAGAGATACGTAATTCTTTAGGTATACTTCAATCTGTCAATCAAATTAATTTAACTACCAGTTAGGAATTACCTTCGGTCTTAAGATATTTTTAATGAAATCCTC
The DNA here is from genome assembly GCF_951640355.1 of Cnephaeus nilssonii. Taxonomy (NCBI): domain Eukaryota; kingdom Metazoa; phylum Chordata; class Mammalia; order Chiroptera; family Vespertilionidae; genus Cnephaeus; species Cnephaeus nilssonii. The sequence continues at coordinate 63,028,982 of NC_137086.1, read as the reverse complement.
TCTAATAAAATGGTAATATGCAAATTAACCATCACTCCGCTACATAAGCCACGCCCACCAGCCAAGCCACGTCCACCAGCCAATCAGGGCGAGTATGCAAATTAACCCCAATCCAAGATGGCTACAGTCACAGAGAGCAAGGTTTCCCAGGAAACAGAGGAAGCCAAGCTTTCCATAGCCGTTGCAGGCCTAAGCCTCCACTCAAACTACAAAGTTTCAATTATAGAAGGTAAACAAATTCAAACAAATGGCAGCAGAATGGAGCTTGAGAGAGCAGGCCAGGGTTGCCGGCGGCAACAGGGGAAGCAAAGCTTTCCGCACACCCTCGCCGGGCTCACCCGCTTAAGGCTACAAAGTTTCAATTGTAGAAGGTGAATTAACTGCCACAGAAATGGCTGCCGCCCCAGGCTACAAAGTTTCAATTGTAGAAGGAAAATAAATTCCAGATACCAGGGCCTCCCCTTGGGTTGCCAGGGTGCGTGGCCGGCCTGCAAACCACCACAGGCCCCTCGCTCAGGCCGCCTCACACCCCAAGGGAACCCCCACCCTTATCTGTGACACCCTTCAGGGCAAACCAGCTGGCCCCCACCTGTGCACCAGGCCTCTATCCTATCTAATAAAAGAGTAATATACAGATTGATCATCACTGCAACACACAATATAGCTGCCCCCATGTGGTCAAAGATCCTGCCCCCATGTGGACATGAGATGGCCACTACAAGATGGCCAGCAGGAGAGGGCAGTTGGGAGGCACCCGGCCTGCAAGGGAGGGCAGTTGTGAGGGACCAGGCCTGCAAGGGAGGGCAGTTGAGAGGGACCAGGCTTGCAAGGGAGGGCAGTTGGAGGTGATCAACCCTGCAGGAGAGGGCAGTTAGGGGTGACCAGGCTGGCAGAGGAGGGAAGTTGGGGGCAAACAGGCTGGCAGGGGAGCAGTTAAGCATCAACCAGGCTGGCAGCGGAGTGGTTAGGGGGTGATCAGGCTGGCAGGCAGAAGCGGTTAAGGGCAATCTGGAAGGCAGGCAGGCAAGCAGTTGGGAGCCAGCAGTCCTGGATTGTGAGAGGGATGTCCGACTGCCCGTTTAGGCCCGATCCTGGTGGGATCGGGCCTAAACGGGCAGTCGGACATCCCTCCAGGAGTCCCAGATTGGAGAGGGTACAGGCTGGGCTGAGGGACAACCCCCCGCCGTGCATGAATTTTGTGCACCGGGCTTCTAGTATAATATATTTCCCATACAGTATTTGTGTACACACACATGTATGTTATCCCCATACCCATATAAGGTCATATAAATGCACAGAAATAGTCTGTTTTGTTTTGTTTTTTAATAAGAAATGAGGAAAATGTTCAATGGGAGGATTAAGTTCAAGGTAAAAATATTTGAGTTTGGAGATTAAAAAATAGTGACATATTATTTTGATTTATTATCAGTCACTTTAGAAACTGCCATAGAATTTGTTTAATTTCAGAGAGTAAAATCAGTTTATAGTTTATCTCTATTTTTTTGCTTAAAATTAATAGCTTTATTAACCAAATAGTTTATGTAGTCCACAAATATTAAACACCATATATTGCAAACATAATTTATTTTAAACATATTAAATTTAATTAAGAATTACAGCAACTTTATGCATGGTGATGGGCTTGCTACTCTAAGAGAAAAAAAATTGATAAGATGGAGACACTGTTAGTTTGGTTTTTTGAAGTTTTAAAGTTCACCTTAGTGGGTTTTATTATAGTTTGAAGTGAAATTTAATCATCTTTTTTTAAATAACTACAGTGACTTTGGATACCACGATTATGTGGCCTGTTTGTTTCATTTTTTATATGGCAAGGCAGGGCTAATAAGGTTAACTGCTTTGCCCAAGAATAGCAGGAATCAGTCCAGATTTTCTGACTCCTATTTGGGTCTGCTCTATTCCATTTAATTAAGATTGTTATAGATGAATTGGCCGAGGGGGAAATGGATGTATATGGGCATATATCTTAATATCCTATATAATAAAGAGGTAATATGCAAATGGTTGCTACAGCGTGAGGCGTAATGACCAGCAGCAGGAGGGTGGAGAGGTACAGGAGGGCGGGTCAGTGGGCAGAGTGCTACAGGAGGGCTGGGCAGCGAGTTACGTGATGCGGAGAGCTATTAGCGGAGGTGGGTCGGGGGGCCAGCTGAGGCAAGTCGATGCAAGCTACTCACACACAGATTCGTGCACATGGGCTACTAGTATAAAATAAATGCCCAGAGTATGTAGTATACTATAGAATCCTTTTGGTTAAATCACAATACTCTTTTCTTTCACTCTAATCTCAATCTTGTTAATTTCTTCTCAGTAGTATCTTAATAAGATTTTACTATACTTAAAATTTAAAACATTATATTAACTATTTAGTGGATGCTACATGATATTCTCTTCCATAATTAGCTTTCTTATTTTTAGTTTGAGCAGTTTACTAGTAAATGGCAGCTACCACTTCTAAGTGTGCGGCATGACTACTGGGCTTTGATTAGAATTCCCTGGTGTCTGAAGTGTGTGGGGGTGATTACTGGGCTTTGATTAGAATTCCATGGTGTCTGTGTCTATATCATGAAACCTGAGTCAATGTACATACATGATTATAGGGCCAGGACTGCTAAGGGGCTGGAACGTCCTTTAATGAGACGCCTATGTGCGTGCAAGATGTGAGATTATTTTACTGAAGCCACTGCCTTGAAATTCCTACACTTGCTTGCATATATTATAAGTCAGTGATTTTCAAAATTTTGCCTATTCCTTTTCTTCAGACAGTTTTATGCTGAGATTTGAAGTGTAAAATGGTTAATGAGAAGCTGCTGTGATCCACCCAATTGCCTCATTAAGCCATGGAGTCCCATGGAACACAGCTTAAAAACATTCACAGACACTGTTTTCTATGTTTGCAATCTTGTTGGGGATATAAGATATATTGTATGTATTTGGTGGCTTTTTTTTTGTTAGTTTAGCTTAAGTAGTCTAAAGATATTGAAAAATTAAATGAGTGGGTATTTTCTTTATGGTGATCAGGAAATCTTTACTAGACTATGTAGATTTTGAGTCCTGAGGGTTGTATAAATGGGGTTTCTATTATCTTAAAAGGGATAAAAAGGAACATTTAGATTAAAGAAATGATGTGAGGCATATGACAAAGGTAAGTGATTCAGTCAAAGACTAGCATCAAAGGTATGTGACAGTGGAGGAAGTGGGAGCTGACACTTGAGAGGTAGATTGAACTAGAGCAGCAGTCTGCAGACCTTTCTGTGAAGGCCCAGGTAATAAATACATTGGGCCCTGAAGGCCATGATCTCAGTCATAGCTATTCAGCGCTCTTTTTGTTTTGCAAAAGCATCCACGGACGATATACAAAGGAATACCTTCACTGTTTTATAACAACTTTATTAGTGAACACTGAAATTTGAATTTTGTATTATTTTATCTGTTATGGTATATTTTTCTTCTTTTGATTTCTTTAAACCATTTAAAAATGTAAAAACATTATCAGCTTATATAGATCTACAAAAAACAGGAGGCTCACTGGATTGGGCCTATGAGCCAGTGTAGTTAACCTGTTTCTGGACTATATGGTAGAGCCTGTATACTGGGCATTACAAGGAGTTTATACTTTGCTTTATAACCAATGGGCAGTTTTGTTTTGTTTTTAAGCAGAAGAAATATGACAAGTGCTGGTGAGGATGCAGAGAAAAAGGAACCCTCATGCTCTGCTGGTGGAAATGCAGACCGATGCAGCCACTGTGGAGAACAGTATGGAGTTTCCTCAAAAAAAAAACTAAAAATGGAACTCCCATTTGACCCAGTGATCCCACTTATAGGAATATATCCCAAGAAACTAGAAACACCAATCAGAAAGGATATATGCATCCCTATGTTCATAGCAGCACAATTTACCATAGCTAATATTTGGAAACAGCCTAAGTGCCCATCAGCAGATGAGTGGATGAAAAACCTGTGGTACATCTACACAATGGAATACTATGCAACAGCATGGATGGACCTGGAGAGTATTATGCTAAGTGAAATAAGTCAGTCAGAGAAAGATAAATATCACATGATCTCACTCATTTGTGGAATATAATGAAGAACATAAACTGATGAACAAAAACAGATCCAGACCCACCGAACGGATGCGAACCCGAGAACACGGGTCCCCAATTGGCGCAAGCATGCGGATTCAGAGGAGCTCTACACTCCCTCATGGAAAGGTCAGATTTCGCCTCGGATAAGGAGAGAGGGAACTACATAACGAGACACCCGGAGAAAAGAGATCATGGGGAGACAAAGAAACAGCCCGCATATGAAAGAAAAGCAGGCATCACCAGAAAAGGAAGTAAACAAAATGGAGGCAAGCAACCTGTCAGAGAAAGAATTCAGAGAAATGGTCATAAGGTGGATGAAAAGAATGGAAGACAAATTTGACAATATGTGTAAGAGCCGAGAGGAAATGAAGACGAACCAAGAAGAAATGAAAAATGACATCACTGCTGTAAAGAACTCAATAGAAATCATCAAGAGTAGACTAGAAGAAGCAGAGGACTGCATCAGTGAGCTAGAAGACAAGGTAGGAAAAAAATACCCAAGTAGTGCAGCTTCTAAAAAAAAAAAAAAAATTAAAAAGCAGGAGGAGAGCCTAAGGGAACTTTGGGACAACATGAAACAAAACAACATCCGCATAATAGGGGTTCCAGAAGAGAGGAAACTGAGCAAGGAATAGAAAACCTGTTTGAAAAAATAATGACAGAAAACTTCCCTGATATAGGGAAGAAAAAACCCACACAAATCCAAGAAGCTCACAGAGTCCCAAGCAAAATGAACCCCAAAAGACCGATGTCAAGGCACATTATAATTAAATTGACAAACATCAACGACAAAGTAAGAATCTTAAAAGCAGCCAGAGAGAGACAGAAAGTTACCTACTAAGGATCCCCCATCAGACTAGTGACTGATTTCTCAACAGAAACACATCAGGCCAGAAGGGAATGGAGTGAAATATACAAAGTCATGCAAAGGAAGGGTCTGAATCCAAGAATACTGTACCCAGCAAGGCTATCAATCAAAATTGAAGGTGAAATCAGGAGCTTCACAGACAAAAAAAGGACTAAGGGAGTTTATTACCACCAAAACAGCAATGCAAGAAATGCTAAAGTGTCTGCTGTAAAAAAAAAAGAAATAGGAAGCGAAGAAGGAACACAGGGGTAAAGAATAAAAATGGCGACAAACAAGTACCTATCAATAATAACTTTAAATGTAAATGGGTTAAATGCCCCAATCAAAAGACAATGGGTAACGGATTGGATAAGAAAACATGACCCATATATCTGCTGTCTATAAGAAACCCACCTCAGATAAAAAGACACACACAGACTGAGGGTGAAGGGATGGCAAAAGGTTTTTCAGGCGAATAGAAATGAAAAAAAAAGCTGGGGTAGCAATACTTATATCTGAAAAATTATATCTCAAAGTGAAGGACATAAAAAGAGATAAGGAAGGCCACTTCATAATACTAAAGGGAGCAATCCAACAAGAAGAAATAACTCTGGTAAACATATACACACCCAATACAGGAGCACCCAAATACATAAAAAAAACTCCTGGAGGATATCAAGGGAGAGATTGACAGCAATACAATCATAGTAGGAGACTTTAATACCCCACTATCACCATTGGACAAATCCTCTAAACAAAAAATCAGCAAAGAAACATCAATCCTAAATAACTCACTAGACCAGATGGAATTAATCGACATATTTAGAACATTTCACCCCAAAGACACAGAATATATATTCTTCTCAAGTGCACATGGGTCATTTTCAAAGAAGGACCATATATTGGGTCACAGGCAAAGTCTCTTCAAATTCAAGAAGATAGAAATTACATCAAGCATCTTCTCAGATCACAGTGGCATAAAACTGGAAATCAACTACAATAAAAACAATCCAAAAAAATCAAACACATGGAGACTAAATAGCATGTTATTAAACAATCACTGGGTTACCAGAGAGATCAAAGAAGAAATAAAAAGCATCATGGCAACAAATGACAATGAAAACACAACAATCCAAAATCTATGGGACACAGCGAAAGCACTCTTGAGAGGGAAGTTCACAGCTCTACAAGCCTACTGCAAAAAAAAACAAGAAACAATGGTAATAAATTACCTAACCCTACAAATCAAAGAGTTAGAAAGAGAGCAACAAGAACAGCCCAGTGTAAGCAGAAGGAAGAACATAATAAAGATCAGAGCAGAGATAAACGACATAGAGACCACAAAAACAATACAAAAGATCAACAAAACCAAGAGCTGGTTCTTTGAAAGGATAAAGAAGATTGATGAACCTCTAGCCAGGCTCACCAAGAAGCAAAGAGAGAGGACCCAAATAAAATCAGAAATGAAAGAGGCAAAATAACAACAGACCCCACTGAAATACAAAGGATTGTTAAAAAATACTATGAACAACTCTATTCCAACAAACTAGACAACCTGGAGGAAATGGACATTTTCCTCGAAAAATACAACCTTCCAAAACTCAATCATGAAGAATCTAAACATCTCAGTAGGAAGAAATTGAAGCAGTCATCAAAAAGCTTCCAGCAAACAAAACCCCGGGGACAGACGGCTTCACAGGGGACTTTTACCAAACATTCAAGGAAGAACTAAAACCTATCCTTCTCAGACTATTCCAAAAAATTCAAGAGGAAGGAACACTTCCAAGCTCCTTCTTAAAGCCAGCATCACCCTAATACCAAAACCAGATAAAGACAACACAATGAAAGAGAATTACAGGCTAATATCCCTCATGAACATAGATGCCAAAATCCTCAACAAACTTCTAGCAAATCGGATTCAGCAGAACATCAGAAAGATTATACACCATGACCAAGTAGGATTTATCCCAGGAATGCAAGGATGGTACAATATCTGCAAATCAATAAATGTGATACATCACATAAGCAAATTGAGAGATAAAAACCACATAGTCATATCAATTGATGCATAAAAAGCATTTGACAAAATCCAACACCCATTTTTGATAAAAACTCTCAGCAAGGTGGGAATAGAAGGTTCATACCTCAACATAATAAAAGCCATATATGACAAACCCACAGCCAACATCATACTCGTGGGCAAAAACTAAAACCATTTCCCCTAAGAACAGGAACAAAACAGGGATGCCCACTCTCACCACTCCTGTTCAACATAGTACTGGAAGTATTAGCCATTGCGGTTAGACAAGAAGAAGAAATAAAAGGCATCAAAATTGGAAAAGTAAAAGTGTCCCTTTACTAAAAGAAGTAAAACTGTCCCTATTCACAGATGACATGATATTGTACATAAAAAACCCTAAAGACTCCATCAAAAAACTATTAGACTTAATAAATGAATTCTGCAATGAAGCAGGATACAAAATTAACGCCAAGAAATCTATGACATTTCTATACACCAATAGTGTACTTACAGAAAGAGAGACTAAAAAAGCAATCCCACTTACCATCGCACCAAAAAATTTAAGATACCTAGGAATAAACTTAACTAAGGAGGTAAAAGACCTATATGCGGAAAACTACAGGACACTGAAAAAAAGAGATAAAAGACATAAACAGATGGAAGAACATACCATGTTCATGGATTGGTAGAATCAACATCATTAAAATGTCCATACTACCCAAAGCAATCTATAGATGCAATGCACTCCCCATTAAAATACCAATGGCATATTTCACAGACCTAGAAAGAACTCTTCAAAAATTCATCTGGAATAAAAAAAGACCCCGAATAGCCTCAGCATTCCTGAGAAAGAAGAACAACGTAGGTGGGATCTTAATACCAGATTTCAAGCTGTATTACAAAGCCACTATTCTCAAAACAGCATGGTACCGGCACAAGAACAGACATATAGATCAATGGAATAGAATAGAGAATCCAGATATCGACCCAAACCACTATGCTCAATTAATATTTGACAAAGGAGGCTTGAACATACAATGGAATCAAGACAGTCTCTTCAGTAAGTGGTGTTTGGAAAATTGGACAGATACATGCAAAAAAATTAAACTAGACCACCAACTTACACCATACACAAAAATAAACTCAAAATGGATAAAGGACTTAAACATAAGACAGGAAACCATAAAAATACTAGAGGAATCCACAGGCAGAAAAATCTCAGACGTATGCTGAAGCAATTTCTTCACCGATACCGCTCCTAGGGTAATGGAAAATAAAGAGAAAATAAACAAATAGGACTACATCAAAATAAAAAGCTTCTGTACAGCAAAAGAAACCATCAACAAAACAACAAGAAATCCCACTGTATGGGAGAACATGTTTGCAAATGTTATCACTGATAAAGGTTTAATCTCCAACATCTACAGGGAACTTATACAACTTAATATAAGAAAGATAAAGGATCCAATAAAAAAATGGGCAACGGACCTAAATAGAATCTTTTCAAAAGAAGACACAAGGAAGGCCAAGAGACATATGAAAACATGCTCAAAGTCACTAATCATCCGAGAGATGCAAATCAAAACGACAGTGCGGTACCATCTCACACCTGTCAGAATGGCAATCATCAACAAATCAACAAATGACAAATGCTGGGGAGGATGCAGAGAAAAAGGAACCCTCGTGCACTGCTGGTGGGAATGCAGACTGGTGCAGCCACTGTGGAGAACAGTATGGAGTTTCCTCAAAAAACTGAAAATAGAACTCGCATTTGATCCAGTGATCCCACTTCTAGGAATATATCCCAAGAAACTAGAAACACCAATCAGAAAGGTTATATGCACCCCTTTGTTCATAGAAGCACAATTTACAATAGCTAAGATTTGGAAACAGCCCAAATGCCCATCAGCAGATGAGTGGATTAGAAAACTATGATACATCTACACAATGGAATACTACGCTGCTATAAAAAGAAGGAATTCTTACCATTTGCAGCAGCATGGATGGACCTGGAGAGCATTATGTTAAGTAAAATAAGCCTGGCAATGAAAGAAAAATACCACATGATCTCACTCATTTATGGAGAATGAAGAACATTATAACCTGATGAACCAAAAGATAGATACAGAGGCAATAAAGCACAGAACAGACTGTCATATTACAGCAGGAAGGCAGGGGAGTGTTGGGGAGGGGAGGAAAGAGATCAACCAAAGGACTTGTATGCATGCATATAAGCACAACAAATGGACACAAGACACTGGGGGTGGGGGGGTGGGATGAGGATATTGACGGGGTAGGGGAGGCTGGGGGAAGGTCAATTGGGGAAAAAAAGGAAATACATGTACTACTACATGTAATAATTTAAACAATAAATAAATAAATAAATAAAAGATTAAAAAACAAAAAACAGATACAGACAGAAAAGTATCCATCAGACAGTCAACCCTCAGACGGAAGGTAGGGGAGAGTGGGGGTAAGAGGGAGAGATCAACCGAAAGACTTGTATGCACGCATATAAGCATAACCAATGGACACAGACACCTGGGGGGTGAGGGCATGAGCGGGGATTGGGGGAGAGGGGAAGTAATGGGGAGATAAGGACACATATGTAGTACCTTAATCAATAAAGAAAAATTTTAAAAAAGATATATGACTCAAGCCACATTTTTACAATTTTGACCTGCTAAGAATTTTATATTGTCTCATTTGTCTCATGTACAATCTTTATATATTATCTTTTTTAAAAGATCTTTATTTTTGAAAGTATTACATATGCCCCCTTTTCCCCCATTGACCTCTCCCACCCTCTCTCCCACCCACTCACCACCATTCTCCCCCAGGCCTTCACCACCCTATTGTCTCTGTCTATGGTTATGCATGTACCCATATGGCATATGAGTTCATTGGTTGATCTCTTCCCTCCCACCGTCCTCCCCTGCTTTCCCTCTGAGGTTTGACAGTCTGTTAGATGTTTCTATGTCTCTGGGTCTATTTAAGTTCATCAGTTTTTGTTGTTCATTAGATTCCCTATATAAGTGAGATCATGTGATATTCATCTTTCTCTGACTGGCTTATTTTGCTTATCCTAATGCTCTCATGGTCCAACCATACTGTTGCAAATGGTAAGAGTTCTTTTTTTTTCCTTTTTTTATAGCCCCATAGTATTCTATTGAATAGATGTACCACAGTTTTTTTAATCCAATCATCTACTGATGGGAACTTATGCTATTTCCAAATCTTAGCTATTGTAAATTGTGCTGCTATGAACATAGGGTGCATATATTATTTCTGATGAGTTTCTGAAATCTTGGGATATATTCCTAGAAGTGGAATGACTGGGTCAAATGGGAGTTCCATTTTTAATTTTTGAGGAAACTCGAAACTGTTTTCCACAGAGGCTGAAGTAGTTTGCATTCCTACCAACAGTGTACAAGGATTCCCTTTTCTCCACATCCTTGCCAACACTTGTCGTTTGTTGATTTGTTGATGATAGGTATTCTAACAGGTGTGAGGTGGTACCTTATTGTTGTTTCAATTTGCATCTCTCGGATGATTAGTGACCTCAAGTTTTTTTTTCATATGCCTTTTGGCCTTCGGTATGTCCACTTTGGAAAAGTGTCTATTTAGTTCCTTTGCCCATTTTTTAAATTGGGTTGTTTGTCTTCTGTTTGTTAAGTTGTATTATTTCCCTATAAATTTTGGAATTTAACCCCTTATCAGATCTTTCATTGGCAAATATGTTCTCCCATGAAGTGGGTTCTCTTGTTATTTTGTTGATGGTTTATTTTGCTGTGCAGAAGCTTTTTATTTTGATGTAGTCCCATTTGTTTATTTTTTCCTTAGTTTCCATTGTCCTAGGAGATGTATCCATATATATATATATATATATATATATATATTGCTATGAAATGTATGAGATTTTGCTGCCAATTGTTTCTTCTAGGATTTTTATGGTTTCACGTCTTAAAATTCATTTTTAGTTTATTTTTGTGTATGGTGTAAGTTGGTGGTCTAATTTAATTTTTTTGCATTACAGGTATATACTATCTTTTTATATAACAACTAGAGGCCTGGTGCAAAAATTCATGCATGGGTAGGTTCCCTCGGCAATCAGGGCCGATTGGGGCCTTCTGGCTGCCGGCTGGAGCCTTTCTTCCAGCTGCCGACTGCCAGCCAGGACCTGCCTTCATTCCTTGCTGCCCCTGGTGTTCTGTGAACGTCATAGTGAGTGATCGAACTTGGTCTCCCAGTCGAATTCCCGAGGGGACACTTTGCATATTAGCCATATATATATATATATATATATATATATATATATATATATATATATATATATATATATATATATATTCTCCTTCAAAAGAACTGGAGAGCGGAAATCCATGGATTCTTTGGAAGGCCATTGTAGTAGTCCATGCATGAGGCATTAAGGGACTAAGCTAGGATGCTGTCAAGGAAGACTTGACCAGATTTGATTAGAGCCAAAAGGAGGGAGGAATGGGAAAGTCTGAAGTTCTGTTTTGAATGACTGAAGGAATGTGGTAATAGAAAAAGAAATAGGGAAGTCATTGGTGATATGATGAAAAAGATATGTTTGGTTCAGACAGATGGAGTTCTGGTAGGAATCGCCATCAGGCAGTAAAGAATATGGGAATGGAGAGGGGAGAAAAGCAAGAGTTGAATATTTCTATTTAGAAGTCATCTGCTTAGAGGTGAATTTTGGGCCTTCAGAGTATATGAGGTCTCTGAATGAGAAAGCTATATATAGAGGATTTGGGGAAGTTTTATTGGATTGGAAAGAGAGAAAGAAGATAGGAAACCAAAGCAGAACAATATTATAAGACCAGGGGAGAGAGAAATATCAAGGAGGGTGTTCAAAACAATGTCAAATGTTGCCTAAGTATCAAAAACAAGAACCAAGAAAAGGCCATTAGATTTGGCGAAGTCATTAGTAGAAATTCTGCAAATAGTGGGTGTGGGAGCCAGGTCATAGTGGGGTGAGAAAGTGGGTAGTAAGGAACAGGCTATGGTACAGACACTGAAAACAAACGAGAGTCATAGGTTGGTAAATGGGCACAACTGGATTAAGTGACAGGTTTTCAAGATATGGGAGCCCTGTGCAGGGTTGAAGGCAAGGGAGAAAGAGCCAGAGCAGAGAGTGAGAGGAAATTATTAGTTGAGTCAGGGATATCTTAGAAGACACTTCAGGAGATGAGGTCCAGAATTCTGGTGAAGGCTTAGCTATGGAAATTGGAAAGTAACATATCTTCCTCTGAGATTTGGAGACTAGCTGAATAGGTAGTGATTACAATCTAGAGGAAGGGAGATACGTGCTAAAACCCCAAAATAGGATATGAAATCATCTGAAGGTGTAGAATAGATTTAGAACTGAGAATGGTTGAGCAGAATTTACAGAGTATGTTGGATTGTCATTAAGGATTAGTGGGCCTTTCTGTGAAGGTAAAGGTATCTAGTTCATGACTATGGCATATACATTTATATAGAACACCAGGGGCAGCACGGAATGCAGGCAGGTCCTGGCCGGCAGCCGCAGCTGGAAGGCCCCAGCCGGCAGCCAGAAGGCTCCAATAGGCCCTGATTGCCGAGGGGCAAATATATATTTATATATATATTTTATTTACAAATATTATTTACAAATACATATTTGTAAATAATTTTCTCTTGTATTGACTGCCCCCAAATTAATTTTTAAGATTTTTTAGCAAAAATATTATATACCAAATATCTATTTGTATACACCATTCTTATTTGTGGGCATTATTTGCATTTATTTGGATAAAGTTCAAAATTATACCAGTATTCTACTCCATAGCTGTTGATAATAGGTTTGGATTATAACTGGCTGGATATAAATAGCTATTTTATGTCTGTTCTAAAGCTTGTTAAACAGGAGTCTGTCTATATTTAAATAATAGGCGAAGGAAGAAATTGCCCGGCTTCGCCGAGAAATGATGAAAAGCTGTAAGTCTCCTAAATCAACAACTGCACATGCCATCCTCCGGCGGGTGGAGACTGAAAGAGATGTAGCCTTCACTGATTTACGAAGAATGACCACAGAACGAGATAGTCTGAGGGAAAGGCTAAAGGTTTGAGAGAATTTTATCTATGTGAACATTTGTGAAACATGACACAGTTGACATTGAAAGTGCTTTGTTTTGTTTTTGTTTTTTTTTAACCAGATTGCTCAAGAAACAGCGTTTAATGAGAAAGCTCACTTGGAACAAAGGATAGAGGAGCTGGAGTGTACAGTTCATAATGTAAAGAAAAGTTACTTTTGCACTTTTGGCTATAAACTGTCAGTGACTTTCCCTTTTCCTTTTTTACTATGTTCAGAGAAGTTCTTTTATTTTTCAATGATAGGGTCTTTAATCCTAAAATACTGAAAGTGGTGTATGGAGTGTAAATTGTCAATTCTTTATTGTTTATTACCTTCTAAACATGTGAATGTAATCTTTTCTATGTTGTAAAGTGAGCTATTTTTAAAAAACCATTAGGGATGCGTTCTCAGCGATTTTAGCACAATTTTCATCTCCATATTTCATTAAATAGAACATTTCCAGATACAAGGAAACTGGATTATTCTACCTAAAGAGTAGCTAGGGTAGAGAAAATTATGGTGAAATGAAAACTAGTGAGAAAAATATATGTAAACTGAATTTAAATGTGAGGCATCACCTTTTTTACTAATAAAGGATTTGAGATGCTGTATTTGAGATATTATGACTATATAAACAGAATTAAGGGAATTTGACTTTCAGTTACCAAATTTAATTGTGGGCATTTATAAATTCATCTGTACTATGTTTTTATAATGAGTAAAAAATGCAGTAGATAGGGGAGCAGTAATCTTGTCATTCCACTTGTATAGCTTGATGATGAACGTATGGAGCAAATGTCAAATATGACTTTGATGAAGGAGACCATAACCACTGTGGAAAAAGAAATGAAATCACTAGCAAGAAAGGCAATGGATACTGAAAGTGAACTTGGCAGGCAAAAAGCAGAGAATAATTCTTTGAGGTAAACTAAACTGCCTTTGAACAACAAATAGTTTATTATTAATGACTCTGCTTTTTGTAGTTTATTTTATAATGGTAATTAAGTTATTTGTTGACTTTAATTTTGGGGAGGATTATTACAAAACAGTTGTAGAAGCTTTGGCACACATTAAATGATTTCCCGAAGATCAATCACAGATTGGTAATGCCACACCTAACCAGGACTCATACTTAGTAATCTCAGTCTTACATATGGAGAAAGCCTGAATGTTTAACTAAAATAGCTTTTACAAAGCCATTCTGGGCACAGTGCATGTTTGACTTTAGCATTTGACTATTAATTTACCTTTCTAACTTAAATTATGTTCTGGGGTCTGAACAGTGTAAGAACACACAAAGCACAGGTTTTAGAGTAGCTTAGAAAAGAGATGGTTTAGAATATAATAAGTCATAGCAGAGAAATTGCAACAGGGAATGGAACTGATTAGCTGAATGTCAACTACTGTGCTTAGCCCATCCCACACACTGGTGCAGTGGCAGAAGACATTCCAGTGAAGCAGCCTACAGGCAGGAAGTGTAAGGGAATCAGTTTCTGAGGACCTCCACGCTAGGAGGTGTTTTTTTTGTTTTGTTTTTTTTACTTTTGGTACCTATTGATGTGAAAAATAGCGATTGTACAGATTCAGTAAGGTTTAATTTCAGTGTATTTATTTGAAAAAATAATAGTTCATGTGAGTGTGAAACAAATTACTAAGTTGCAGATAATACTTGGTTCTCATATGAGCTCCCAGAGTCTTCTCTTTGATCTTTTAAGGTTCTGTGGTGTGTACATTGAAATCAGTTGTCAGGATAGATAATCACTCAAATTCTTCCCTTCATCTATATTTTAATTTCCTGCTTAAAAAGACATTGCAATCTCAGGTAAAATAAAAATAATAATGAAGCCCGGCCAGTGTGGCTCAGCGGTTGAGTGTCAATCCAGGAACCAAGATGTTCCAGGTTCGATTCCCAATGAGTGTACATGCCCAAGTTATGGAATAGATCGGCAGTAAGGGTATGAAGGAGGCAGCCAATCGATGATGTACTTCTCTCATCGATGTTGCTATTCCTCTCTCTCTCCCTCAAAAAATCAATAAAAACATATTTTTAAAAATGATAAATAAAACAGCATCAACAAAGGAAACCTTGGGAAATAGAGAAAAGTGTAAAGAAAATTTAAATCACCCATGATTCCATAACCCAGGGAAGACTTTTAGTAATGTACATCTGTTTCTAACCAGAAATATTTTTATCCGTGTACATAACCTTTCAATGTAATTGACATCATTGTATATGAAGTTATATATTTAAGCAGTTTCACTTAATTGTAAACCATAAGCATTTTCCCAGGTCATTGGAAGTTCTTTGAAAGCATTTTAGTAGATTATTAAAATACTAAGAGGCCCGATGCGTGGGGTCCCTCGGCATGGCCTGCGGGGATTGGGCTTCAGCAGGTGGCCGGGGAGGAGCTGAGCCCAGGCTGGGCGCCACGCTGCTCCCGCTCATCCCGGCCCACTGTGCCTGTTGCTGGTTTGTGCCCAGTTAGTCCTGATTAGGAGAGGCTCAAAGGCGCTTGCCAGGCATGAGCCTGGCATCTGGCACCCGTCAGCTGAGCAAAGCTCCTACTGTGGAAGTATTGACCACCAGGGGGCAGCTCCTGAATTGAGCATCTGCCCTCTGGTGGTCAGTGTGCATCATAGCTTAGGCTTTTACATATATAGATGGATTCTAACAGATAGATGCATAATTGGAGATTTTTTTTTTTTTGGTGTACATTTGTTTTACTGATAGTAAAATTTCATCAGTTTTGACATCTTTATAAACCTGTAAAATGATCCCCACAATCAGGATAGGAGCCCTAACCAGTGCTTCCTAAAGTTTCCTCATACCCTTCTATAACCTCACCCTACCTTGAATTCCTAGGCAACCACTGATTTGCTCTCTGTCATAGGAAATTGTTTGTATTTTTCAAAATGTTATATAAATGAAATCACAGAGTATATATTCTTTTGTTAGGCTACTTTTACACACCATAACTATTCTGAGATTTATCCATGTCATCACATATAATTAAGAGTTTATTTCTGTTTGTCACAGAGTAGTATTCCATTGTATGGATATACCACATAGACATTTTGGTTGTTTGCTGTTTGGGGCTAAACAAATAAAAGTGTTTGAATGTTCTGTGAGTCTTTGTATGGAAAATGCTTTTATTTCTCTTGGATAAATACTGAAGAGTAGATAGAGTGACTAACTCATGTGATGGATATTTGTTTAACTTCGGAAGAAACTGTAAACTGTTTTCCAAAGTGGTTGCACTATTTTATTTTACATTTGCGCCATCAGTGTATCAGTGTTCCAGTTGTTGCATATCCTCATCAACACTTGGTGTGTGGAATCTAATGTTAGCTATTCTAATAGGTATATATTGTGGTTAATTTGCTTTCCTAATGACTAATGATTTCATGCATCTGTTCATGTGCTTATGGGATATATATATTTTTTCTTTCCTTAGTATCTGTTTAAATCTTTTGGGCACTTTTATTGAGTTATTTATATAATTAGTAAATCGTGAAAGGTTTTTTGGTATTTTAGGTATAAGTCCTTTGTCAGGTATGTGTTTTGCAAATATTTTTTCCCAGTCTCTGGCTTGTCTTTTTATTTTCTTAACAGTGTCTTTTAAGGAATATATGTTCTTGATTTTGATTAATTAAAATTTATTGATTTTCAAAAATTCGTATCTAGCTTTCTGTGTTCTTTTAAAGAAATCATTAAGCCTCAGGTAACAGATTTTCTCTCATGTTTTCTTCTAGCAGTTTTGTAGTTTTAGTTCTTACATTTAGATCTATAATCCATTTCAAGTTACTTTTTGTGTATAGTACTAGATATAGATCAAAGTTTACTTTTTTGTATATGGATATTTAGTTGAAAAACTATCCTTTCTACATGAAATTGTTTTCCACCTTTGTAGCAAGTCAGTTGTCCATATATGTGAAGGTTTGTTTCTTGGTTGTCTATTTTGTTTGATGAACATATTTATATATCTTCATGCCAAATATGGTACAACACTCCTGATTACTCTGTTTTAAGTCTTCAAATTAGGTAATGCTATTTCTCCAACTTTGTTCTTTCTCAAAGTTCTTTTGGCTATTATAGTTACTTTGTATTTTAATTTTAGAATTAGCTTCATACATATAAAACAGCCTGCTTTGGAATTTGATTGAAATTGGGGACATGACATCTAAAGAATATCAAGTATTTCCACTCATGAACACAGCATGTGTTTTCTTTTCCTTAGATCTTTAATTTCCCATAGGTTATCTTATTATTTTTAGTGTACAAGTCTTAACATTTTTGGGGGTCAGATTTTTCCGTAAGTATTTACAATTTTTTGATGCTGTTGTAAGTGGAATTTAAAATATCACTTTCTGATTGTCTGTTGGTTGAATATGAAAATACAATTGTTTCTAAATTAAGCTTTGTATTTTAGAACACTTCTAGATTTATAAAACTTTGTGAGGATACTACAGAGTTACTACATTCCTCAGACCTGCAGCTCTTTCTATTGGTAATTCACTGTGATTATCCTGGACTCCTGGTAGTGTGCTGGTTAGGAGATGGGGAGGGAACATGTTCCACAGTCATATACTTAAATCTCAGTCTTTTAGTATATCTGTATCTCTGGGTCTGATATTACTTGTGTTTTCCAATGGTATAATTTTGATAATTTTTTAATCTACTTATGTGAAACTGGAAGGCTAAAGGTGGTAAAGTAGGAGGAATGCCCTTCTCCAGCTGGGATGAGCTCTGGTAAAGTCTTTTCACTTGAAGAGTGAGCCTTATTATGGGGAATGCTCTGGGCATATTTTACACTAATTCCTCTTTTCCTGTCAGAGGCACAAGGGATCCTTTTTCAGATCTTCAATGTGAGAACCAAATGGGGTTCCTGGATGTAAACAATCTGAAGTATGTGGCCCCTAGGATATTCTCACCCTCATGTTAATGCACACTCAGCTTCCAGCAATGCATGAACATTATCATTTAAATGTTTTAATCATTTATGATTTAAGAGGCTTCTGTTCTCAGTGAGCATACCTTAGTTGTGACTAGATTTGCCTTTCTTCTCATATTTTAGGGGGCCAACACACTCACTATCCTGATGTTTTCACAAAAAGTCTTTGATTTTCAGTTTAGTCATCTTTTTTTCTTGTAACAATGGGAATGATGTCTTCTAAGCTCTTTATATGTCAGGGCCGAAACCAGAAGGTTTACAATTTGTTTTTATATTAGAGGCCTGGGGCATGAAATTCGTGCATTCATGGGGGTCCCTCAGACCGGCCTTCACTCTCCCATAGTCCGGGAGCCCTCAGGGGACGTCCAACTAATGGCTGTCGGACATCCTTAGTGCTGCCTTGGAGGCAGGAGAGGCTCCCACCACCGTCACTGCGCTTGCCAGCTGTGAGCCCAGCGTTGGCTGAGCAGCGCTTCCCCTGTGGGAGTGCACTGAACACCAAGGGGCATCTCCTGGGTTGAGTGTCTGCCCCCTGGTGGTCAGTTCACATCATAGCAACCGGTCATTCTGCCGTTCAGTCCATTTGCCTATTAGCCTTTTATTATATAGGATTTATACCTTTATCTGGTATTCTACACCCTTGCTAAATTTACATGTTAGTTCTAGTGGCCTTTTTGTAGATTCTGTTTAATTTTCTACATAATCAGTTGGGTCATCTACAAATAAAGACAGTTTTACTTGTTCAATCTGCATGTTTTTTGTTCTTTTCCTTCCCAATTTCACTGGCTTGAAAATCAAGTACATTGTTAAATAGAAATGAAGTGGACTTTCTTTTTTTTAAAAAAAATAAATCTTTATTGTTCAGATTATTACAGCTGTTCCTCTTTTTCCCCCCCCCATAGCTCCCCTCCACCTGATTCCCCACCCCACCCCATGCCCTTACCCCCTGCCACTGTCTTCATCCATAGGTGTAAGACTTTTGTCTAATCTCTTCCCACACCCCTCCGACCCCCTTCCCCATGAGAATTGTCAGTCCACTACCTTTCTATGTCCCTGATTCTATTATATTCACCAGTCCATTCTGTTTTTCCAGACTTTTTATTCACTTGATTTTTAGATTCACTTGTTGGTAGGTATGTATTTGATGTCTTTTTGTTGTTCATAATTTTTATCTTTACCTTTTTCTTCTTCTTCCTCTTCTTAAAGAATATGCTTCAGCATTTCATGTAATCCTGGTTTGGTGGTGATGAACTCCTTTAGCTTTTTCTTGTCTGTGAAGCTCTTTATCTGACCTTCAATTCTGAATGATAGCTTTGCTGGGTAGAGTAATCTTGGTTGTAGGTTCTTGCTGTTCATCACTTTGAATATTTCTTGCCACTCCCTTCTGGCCTGCATAGTTTCTGCTGAGAAATCAGCTGACAGTTGTATGGGTACTCCCTTGTAGGTAACTAAGTGTTTTTCTCTTGCTGCTTTCAAGATTCTCTATTTGTCTTTTGCCCTTGGCATTTTAATTATGATGTGTCTTGGTGTGGTCCTCTTTGGATTCCTCTTATTTGGGGTTCTGTGCGCTTCCTGGACTTGTAAGTCTATTTCTTTCACCAGGTAGGGAAAGTTTTCTGTCATTATTTCTTCTAACAGGTTTTCAATATTTTGCTCTCTCTCTTCTTCTGGCACCCCAAAAATTCAGATGTTGGTACACTTAAAGTTGTCCCAGAGGCTCCTTACACTATCTTCATATTTTTAGATCCTTTTTTCCTTTTGTTTTTCTGGTTGGGTGTTTTTTGTTTCCTCATATTTCACATCTTTGGTTTGATTCTTGGGGTACGTTGATCTACAGTTGAGTTTCTGTGTATTCTTTATTTCAGACAGTGTATGCTTAATTTCTGACTGGTCCTTTTCCATTTTTTTGGTATTCTCATTAAGGTCCTTGGAGGTCTCATCAAGTTTCTCAGCGGTTTTTAGAAGATTCTTGAGTAACCTTATAAATGTGGTTTTGAACTCTATGTCATTCCATAGTTTGCTTTCATCCATTTCTTTCATTCATGACATGTTTCTGTGTCTCTGCATTTTGGCTGCTTCCCTGTGTTGATGGAGTGGCTTTGTGTGGTAGGTGACCTATAGGGGCCAGTATCTCAGCCTCCCCAGTCACCTGAGGTGGACGCTCTTGGTACACCCCTTTGTGGGCTGAGTGCAAAGTCTTGGTGTAGTTAAGCCTTGATTGCTGTTGGTACACTGGGAGGAATTGTCCTCCAGGCCAATTGGCTGTGGGGACCCGCTGTGTTTATAATGGAAGAACTGCTGCGCTGGAGACACGCTTATGGTGCAGGACTTGTTTCAGTGGGGCTTTGGTGCTCACTGAGTCTGCCTCTTGAATGTGTCACATGGATGTGAGGAGTTGAAATCTGGTGTCTCACACTGACAACTAGGTACACTGGCTTCTGGATCTCCAATGGGGTGCAGGTCAGCTACTATCTGAGGCCACCCTGCAGGAGCTATAGCGAGAACTACAGTTTTCTCCTCTTTGCTTGGATTTGGAGGTTTTGGAGCTGTCTGACTGGGTTGCAAGTTTGCTAGGTTAAGCTGCGATAGAGAAGGCCATTCATATGCAAAAGCCACTGTTTGGAGCTTGGGTGAGTTTGTAGGTTGTGTGGGGCAGAGTCTCAGGCCGTCACTAGGCTAGGGCGTGGCAAACAGCGATGGCTGGCAGCCAGCCGTCCCCGCTCCTCCAACCGCGTCCCCGTGTCTCACGCCCCAGCGCAGCTAGCAATTATTCCTGCGTGCAGCTCTGCAAGCAAGCCACCCTCACTTTCCGACCCGATGGCAGACAGTCCAGCTTCTCCTCGTAGGAGTTTGGGTCCCGCGCGTCTCCCCAGAAACTGGATTTCAGAGAAATCGGGAGCTTGTCTCCCTTCAGGTTGAAGAACGCAACGCCCGCCGCCAGTGCGGATCGCGCGCGCCCCCGTACCTCACCTTTTCAGCATTTGTGCACCAAATGCTCTTTTCTCTTTCCTTTTAGTTGTAGAACTTCCACTCAGCCAGCCCTCCCGTGCCTCTGGGTGATATATGTTTTGTCTTTTAGTTGTAGTTTTGAAATTGTTGTGCAAGGCAGCAGTTTAGGTGTTTACCTACGCCGCCATCTTGGGTTCTCTCCGAAGTGGACTTTCTTGAGTATTTTCACATGTAAGGGGGAAGCATTCAGACTCTCAGTAGTTAGTGTGGTGTTATCTGTACATCTTTCATAGATGACTTCTATCAGGTTGAAGAAGTTTCATTCTATTCCTAAATGAGAGTTTTTTTGTTTATTTGGTGGGAGGTTTTTTTGTGTGTTTTTTCCAGGAATGGATGTCCTTTGTCAAATCAGTTAGGGTATGTTATAATTTTTATAGATTTCTGGTCTCAGTTAACTAATATTTTGTTTGAGATATTTACATCTATTTTTATAATTGAAATTGGCCAACAATTTACCTTATTGGAGTTTTAAAAATTAGAATT
Organism: Cnephaeus nilssonii; assembly: GCF_951640355.1. Classification (NCBI taxonomy): domain Eukaryota; kingdom Metazoa; phylum Chordata; class Mammalia; order Chiroptera; family Vespertilionidae; genus Cnephaeus; species Cnephaeus nilssonii. The sequence continues at coordinate 63,007,447 of NC_137086.1, read as the reverse complement.
TGGTATCAAATAATGTAAAGCTTATGATAATCTTTACAATTCATTTTGTTTTCTTCCAATATCTGGAACAATCTATATAATATTTGAGTTTTAGTTCTTAGCAGTGAAGCCATTTGATTCTGAACTTTCTCTTTGAGGAAGATTTTATTTATTTAATGGATAAAGAAACAATTAGACATTTATTTTTATGCCATTCACTATGTATTTTTTGATGCATGTGTCCATTTTCTCAAAATTAGAAAACATCCTATATAATAAAGAGGTAATATGCAAATTGACCATCACTCCAACATGCAAGATGGCCACCCCATGTGGTCAAAGATGGCCGCCCCCATGTGGACACAAGATGGCCGCCACCAGATGGCTGGCAGGGGAGGGCAGTTGTGGGCAATCAAGCCTGCAGGGAGGACAGTTAGGGGCGACCAGGCCAGCAGGGGAGGGCAGTTAGGGGTGACCAGGTCGGCAGGGGAGGGCAGTTAGAGGCAATTGGGCCAGCAGGGGAGCAGTTAGGTGTAGATCAGGCTGGCAGGGGAGTGGTTAGGGGTTGATCAGGCTGGCAGGCAGAAGTGGTTAGGGGTAATCAGGCAGGCAGGTAGGCGAGCAGTTGGGAGCCAGCAGTCCCAGATTGTGAGAGGGATGTCCCAGATTGGAGAGGGTGCAGGCTAGGCTGAGGGACACACCCCCTCCATGCACGAATTTCATGCACTGGGCTTCTAGTCTTTAATAATAAAAGTGTAATATGCTAATTATACCTGACAAAGCCAATGTGACCAGGGGCAGAGGCAGAGGTCCCCGGCCACCACAGTGGGTAGGGACCAAGGCAGAGGTGGCCGCCACGGCTGTGGGGGCCAAGGCCCTTGCATGAACTTCGTGCATCAGGCCTCTAGTTTTTAGAATAATGTTGTTTACCATATTCTTTCAACATTTCAATATCAATAGAATCTGTAGTGATTTCCTCTTTTTCCAGTCTGTTTTATTTTTTAGATTTGCAGAAATGATTATTTTTCCCCTTTTTTTAATTGATTAAGGTATTACATATGTGTCCTTGTCCCCCTATTACTCCCCCACGCCCCCACTCATGCCCTCAACCTCCTGGTATCTGTGTCCATTGGTTATGCTTATATTCATGCATACAAGTCCTTTGGTTGATCTCCCTCCCTTACCCTCACCCTCCCCTACCTTCCCTCTGAGGTTTGATGGTCTGATTGATGCTTCTCTGTCTCTAGATCTGTTTTTGTTCGTCAGTTTATGTTTTTCATTATATTCCACAAATGCGTGAGATCATGTGATATTTATCTTTCTCTGACTGGCTTATTTCACTTAGCGTAATGCTCTCCAGTTCCATCCATGCTGTTGCAAATGGTAAGAATGCCTTCCTTTTTACTGCAGTATAGTATTCCATTGTGTACATGTACCACTGTTTTTTAATCCACTCATCTGCTGATGGGCACTTAGGCTGTTTCCAAATCTTACCTATGGTAAATTGTGCTGCTATGAACATAAGGCTGCATATATCCTTTCTGATTGATGTTTCTGATTTCTTGGGATATATTCCTAGAAGTGGGATCACTGGGTCAAATGGGAGTTCCATTTTTAGTTTTTTGAGGAAACTCCATACTGATTTCCACAGTGGCTGCCCCTCCAGTCTGTTATTTTAAATAGGCTTTTGCTTTGGTGATCTCCCTATTGTTTGTTTTATTATTTCATTAACTTTTTGTTTTTTATTACTTCCTTCTATTTTCATTATATCTATTTTCTTTTCTTTTTTTCTAATTTCTTCAGATAAATGCTTACATTATTACTTTTCGGGCTTTCTTTTTTCTCATATACATATTTAAGGCCCTAAAATTCCTTCAAAATGCTTCTTTGAATGTATTCTACGATTTTATGTACTTCTTGCTTTATAAAATATTTTCTAATTTCCATTATGACTTCTTATTTGGTTCATTGGTTACTTATATGTGTGATTTTAAATATTAAAAAAGGTAACAAATTTTTATCTTTTTATGATCGATTTCTTCCTTAATTACATTGTTTTTCAGAACACATTGTTAGATTTCAGATTTCTGTAATTTATTGTCCTCTTCTTTTATGGTCAATTTTTTGGTAATGATCTGTGTATACTTCAGAAATTATAAATTAGGAAATAGTTGCGCATAATGTTTTATATTTATCCCTTAGTTCAGATTTTTAATCATGTTATTTAAATATTCTATATTTATACTAAACTAGAGGCCCAGCCCACAAAATTCATGCGTGGGTACAGTCCCTAGGCCTGGCCTGTGATCAGGACCATCTTCCCCAACTGCCCACAGCCGGCCCCGCCCCTGCCGTGGGTCGCCCTCTGTGTGTGGGGTGACCAGCGGGGCGGGGGCCTTGGCCTGGTGCTGCCCGCATTCCCTGTCACCCACCCCTGGTTCCCCCTTCGCCATCAGGCGATCTGAGCCTGCCGGACGGGAAAAGGGACCAAGAGGTGGACAGTACGCCTCATAGTGACTAGTCCAGTGGTCGTTCTGGTCATTCCGCCTTTAGGGTCAATTTGCATATTACCCTTTTATTATTTAGAATTTTTCTGGCTCATTTACAGGAATTTCATGAAAACAGTTGTCTAAACTTTGGCTCCAATGTCTCACTTTTTGTTTGCGCTTGGACCTACTGTAATCTGCCTTTCTCCCCACCATTCTATCAAAACTGTTTTAAAAGGTTACATTTACTTTCATGTTGCTCAATGCAGTGGACAATCCTCGATCTTCATCTTATTTGAGCTATCTGCAACAGTTGATCAGTTGTGCTGTCTTTACTGATTTAAAAACTTTCTTCATTTGGCTTCTGACATATCATGCTCATTTGATTTTTTGTCTTTATCTCTTTGGCTCTCCTATATCAGTCTCTTCTGGTATTTTCTCCTCCTGTCCACAACCTCCAAATCTTAGAATGTTCCTGAACTTAGTTTTTGAGAAGAGTTCTTCTCTCCTCTTTTATATCTGTACTCATCCCTCAGTGATCTCATCCAGCCTCATGTATTTATTCTTGATTCTCAAAATGTATTACTATAGCTGAGAATTCTCTGTGGACTTCAAATTTGAATTTCCAACTATCTCCTTTTCATCTTCACTATGATGTCTAATAGACATCTCAAACTTAACATTTCTGCTCTCCACTATCCTTTTCCCTTCAGTGCACAAAAATCTGTTGTCTTTCAGTCTTCCCATCTCAGTAACTAGAAACTCCATTCATATAATACTTGGCCTGAAACCTGTATTTTTATACACTCCTATCCAATCCAATTGACCCTATCTTCAAAATATATCCAAAGCTGAGTATTTCTACCACCTCTATTGAAATCTTATTGATATAAAGGATATTTCAGTATGTAGAAAATTTGAAAGGTTTGGGGTTATTTTCATTTTAACATTTTGAAAATACCCTTCCATTATCTTCTGACTTTCATTATGTCTGCTGAGAAGTCAGCTGTAAATTTATTTTTAAGACCAATAGTACATACTTTATAATGCACCCACATTTATCATAGGTTTCCTATTTACATATAAAAAAACCACAAGAATTACAAAGAGTCTACTTAGGAGCTGTATAATCCAACTACATTTAATATAGTTAAAATACGGTTGTTCCTGTTCTCCATTTTTTTCAGTTGATCAGAAAATTATAAGTTTGATTATGTGTAAACTCTAATTATTAGAAGTTGAGTCCTGACATAGTTCAACACATGTCTAAATTTCAATATCTCTAAATTGAGTATTTCAGGCCAAATCAGCCAAAAAGAAATGTATCCATTGCTTTTCACAGCTTTTCACTTCATTGCTGATAAAGAACAAAATCCCCAGGGTTTCAAAACCAATACTCATTATACTGTTTAAATAAACATTCTTCCTAAACAGTGCTGTTTTACAAGAAAAAGCTATAAAAATAATGTTTTGGGCATTTGAAGTGATTCTTCAGTTGGATTACAGTTAAATTTCACTACATTTTCAAATTTTCCTTTAAATTTTTTTAAAATCCATATATATTAGTTTTAGAGAGAGAGGAAAGGGGAGAAAGAAAGGAAGAGAAACACTGATGTGAGATTGATTGATCAGTTGCCTCCCATACATGCCCAGACCAGGGATCAAACCTGCAACCTAGGTACATACCCTGACCAGGGATTTAATACACAACCTAGGTATGTTCCCTGACCAAAATCAAACCTGCAAATCTTTGGTGTACACAACACTCCAACCAACTGAGCCAACTGGTCAGGGAAACTTTTTATTACTGTTGATTTATTATGCCTGCAGGCAGTGATTTTTTTCTCAGATGCATGCTGGATTAGATGACTAGTAGGCTCCTGTAACAGTCCAGTGTAGTGTACAGGATATTGGTCTACATTGTCCAGAACAGCTCTCCACCAAAAGCCAGATAAGCTTCAGTGGTAGCACCAATGTAACTCCTTATTGCTTTGCTTCCATGACCCAGGGACACAGTGCTGGCTCTGCTAATAGCTTCCTGGTCAGCCAGAGTGCTGCCTACTTAGCTCTCTACTGCCACAGGAAAATTGGTTATTTTTTATTTCTTCCAGTATTTTAATCTCCCTATTTTTATATCTTTTATTTGGGGATATATGTTATTTAGATATTAGCATAGTTTTCTTGTTCATTTTTTACAAATTTATTACAGTATAATTGATATACGATATGTAACTTAACTGCATATGTTTAAAGGGTACAATTTAATAAACTTTGACATATGTATATACCTATCAAATTATCCCTATAATCAGTATAATGTAATTATGTATATATGTTTCCTTTGTAATCAAATGTTTCCTTTGTAATCCTTCCCTTATGCTGCCTCCATCTGCCACCTGATACTCAGGCAACCACTGATCTGCTTTCTGTCTTTTTTTATTATCTTGGGTTTTCTATAATTTTATCTAAATGGAATTGTACACCATGTACTCTTCTGTTGCTCTACTTTCATAGAGCATAATTACCTTCAGATTGATTAATCCATGTTGTTGTGTGTTCCAGTAGCTGATTCATTTTGGGGGTCATATTGCATTATACTAGAGGCCCGGTGCACGAATTTGTGCACCAGTGGGGTCCCTCGGCCTGGCCTGCAGGATCAGGCTGAAACTGGCTCTCTGATGTCCCCTGAGGGGTCCCGGATTGCGAGAGGGCACGGGCCAGGCCAAGGGACCCCACTGGTGCATGATCGGGGCCAGGGAGAGATGTGGGAAGTTGGCCAGTTGGCGAAGGACCCCGAGAGGGCTCCAGGGCATGTCTGGCCCGTCTTGCTCAGTCCCGATCATTCGGACCCTAGCAGCAAGCTAACCTACTGGTCGGAGCATCTGCCCTCTGGTGGTCAGTGCACATCATAGTGAGCAGTTGAGTGGCCTTAGTATATCATTAGCATATTACGCTTTGATTGGTTGAACAAACGACTGTACAACTGGATACTTACCATATTAGACTTTTATTATATAAGATACCAAATGGACATTTAGTTTATTTTCAGGTTTTGACTATAACAAATAGAACTGCAAATACAAGTCTCTGTGTATTTATATGCTCTTATTTCTTTTGGGTAAATACCCAGGATTTGAACTGCTGAGTCATATGCTGGATCTATTTTAACTTTTGAAGGAATTAAAAACTGTTTTCCAAAATGGTTTTGCCATTTTATATTCCAGCAGTGCATGAGAGTTCTAGTTTCTTTATATCCTTACCAACTTTTAATAGTATCTTTTTAATTTTAGTGATACTAGAATTAGAGTGGGTTTTTAGTATTATATTGTGATTTTAATTTGCTTTTTTCTAATAATCAGTAATGTTGATCATGCATTCATTTATTTCTTTGCCATCTATAGATCTATTTTTATTGAAGTACGTGTTCAAATATTGTCCATTTTTAATTGGGTTGTTTATTTTTTATCATTAATTCATAAAAGTCCTTTATATGTTCTAACTACAAATTCTTTGTCAGATATATGTTTTGAAAATAAATGCTTCCAGTGTATGCTTTTGATGAACAAAAGTTTTTAATTTTGGTGAGGTATAATTTATTGAAATTAGTTTTATTTATAACATGCTTTCATGTTCTATTTAAGAACTCTTTGCCAAACCTAAGGTCACTAAAATTGTTTGCTGTTTCGTTCTAAAAGCTTTTATAGTTTTAGCTTTTGCATTTAGGTTTATGGTCCTTTTCTGAAGTAATTTTCATGTAAGACAAGCTTGTCAAACTCACGGCTGGTGGGCCACATGACAAGGCCACGAGTTTGACATGCTTGGTGTAGGTATGAGATTAAAAGTTTTGTTTGTATATATGGATAGCCATTGCTTCTTATTTGTTAAGATTATCCCATTCACCCATTGAATTGCCTTGGTACCTGAAAATTTAATTGACCATATATATGTGAGTCTGTTTCTGAGCTCTATTCTGTTCCATTGATATATTTTTCCATCCTTATGCTAGTATCACTTTGTCTTGATAATTGAAGCTTCATAAGAAGTCTTGAAATCAGGTAATGTAAGTCCTCCAATTTTATTCCATTTAAAAGTTGTTTGGGCTGCTCGTAGGTCCTGCACATTTCCATATTAATTTTGGAATCATCTTTATTAGAATCATTTATCTGCTAAATGTTTATTAGGATTTTGATTAAATTAAGTTGAATCTATATGTCAGTTTTGGAAGAACTGTTGGTGAACATATAGAGCTTTTTGGTCCACAGAATATCTCTCTATTTAGGTCTTTAAAAATTAATCTCAGCAGTGTTTTATATATTCTGCTATTTACATCATGTATTTTTTTAATTTCAACTACTCGATTTCTCATATTTGTTATATGTTTTTTCCTTTGGTTCTTTTTCATATCTTCTTCTTTTAATATATTTACTAGTCTAATATTATTTATTTATTCTAATATATCTGCTACAGTTAGATTCTGTAATCAGTGAATGGTTTTTTTTTGTTTTTGCTTTTTTTAAGTGGCTGGACTTTCCAAATGACTTATAATTTTTGCCTGTGAACACATTTTTTCCCATGTTATCCCTTTTATTAGTTTGTGTTTAAAAATATTTCCTTCCTTTAAATCTTCCTACCCTCCCCCACTTATAATTGTCATAATAGACACAGATTTATTATTTGTTCTGCCCAGGACTTAAGTTCCCTTAATGTTAGTGTTCAGATTTTTTTTAATGTTTTTAGAGAGAGAGAGAAAGGGAGAGGGAGAGAGAGAGAGAGAGAGAAACATAGATGTGAGAGACAAATATCTAATGGTGGCCTCCCACACACACCCTGTCCAGTGATGAAAACCCACAACCTGGGCATGTGCCCTGACCAGGAATACAACAGGGGACCTTTCAGTGCACAGGACAACACTCAAACAACTGAGCCACACCAGCCAGGGCGTGTTCAGATTTTTCATTGATGTTTGTTTAGTCTAAGATTTGATATGTTAGCTACTAAAGACCTGGTGCACGGATTCATGCACAGGTGGGGTCTGGCTGGCCCATCCCCGATGGGGGCCCATCGGGCCAGGCCAGCGAGGGGGAGGGGACTCGGGAGGTTGGTCAGCCAGCCCCCGCCCCCCATTGGGGTGGGGTTGCTGATCCAGGGTGGGGCCGGCTGGGGGGAGGGCCTGCAGGTTAGGGGTCCAATTGGGAGCGGGGCCAGCCAGGGGGGGGCTGTGGGCATTTGCCGACCAGCCCCAATCCCGATTGGGATTGGGGGGCTGATTGGGAGTGGGGCAGGCTGTGGGGGGAAGAGCTGTGGGCAGTTGAGGCCTCATTGCGTGCTTTTATATATAGAGAGATTATTTTTTGGAATATTGTGTTTATCCTCTCTTTCTGGAATTTTGATTAGGTGAGTATTGGACCTTCTCATTCTGTTTTTTATGTCTTTTAACTTCTCTCTCTTTTGTTTGTGCTTTATTATAGATAATTACTATGGATTAAATTTTTTTCAATTTACTGATTTTATCTTCTGCTGTGTCTGTTGTGCTCTTAAACTTGTCTATTGATGTTTTAAATTTTTTTATTTCAATTATTTTAGTTTAATTTTCTGAACTTTTCATTAGTTCTTTTTTAAAAATTGCTCATTCTTTTTTCTTATGTATTTTATTACTTTTTCTTTCAGTATTTAAATACAACTATTCTTGCCCCACAGGCATGGCTTAGTGATTGAGGGTCAATCTATGAACCAGAAGGTCATGTTTCAATTCTAGGTCAGGGCACATGCCCAAATTGCGGGCACAAGCCCCACTGGGGGATGTATAGGAGGCAGCCAGTCAATGATTCTCTCTCATCCCTCTCCCTTCCTCTCTGAAATCAATAAAAATATATTTTAAAAAATAAAACTATTCTTAAGTTTCTATTGAAAATACTACAATCTGTAGTTCTAGGGGATCTAATTTAGTTTGTGTGTCTTTTGACGCCCACTAAGTTTGGATAATTACTTAATGTGTTTTTAAAATTTGAATTGTGAGCTAATTTTCAACATGCCTTTGTCCGAGGTTTAGTTCTTAGCCTGGATGGAAGGTATGTCCTTCCAGAGAAGTTTTGTGTTTATTTCTGCCAAGTGCTCTAGATTATACAAACACCCTAGAGCCAGATTTTATTTTGATTTATTGTCCTGAGATTAACAATACCCAAGAAATATTTTTTTAATTATTATTATTACCCTGAGCCTAGCAGTGGTTGGTTGATAAGCTGATTTAGTCTAGTCTGACCTTTTCACTTTTGTTATAGTCCTCAGTGGCTTTATGTGGGGGGCCTTAGTTCTAATTCTTGTGTTGCAGGCATCTCTATGGCCTCATCTTTTGTTTCTGAGTTAAGACCCTAGACTACTGAGACAGGCAAACCCCAATCATATATAGCATAACATCACTTCATAGTCTTATGGCTCTAATTTGGCTCCAGGGGACTTGCCTTACAAATTATTACAAGTTTAGCTATACATTTAAAAGGATGTGTCTTTATGTTATAGGATGCTTCTTTATATTAGAAGACTTTCAGGTTATCTAGTTTCCATAATGCCAGAAATTATAGTCTGTAGTCTGTTACTTTTTTTATAGACTGTGAACTCATTGAGGGCAGGACCAATGCCCATCAAGTTCACTGTATGTTCTTCAGCACTTAGTACCTGGTACATAAATGTGGAGGGAATGAAATGCTGTTCATTACAGATTTATTAGTAATAGTGAAAAATGGAAATGAACCTAGATGTCTAATAATAGAATACTGAAGTAAATGTTTATATTTACTTAAAAATAAATAGCTATTACTCATATATATATTTTTAGGCAGAAAATGATAATTTGTAGGACTGTGTTATAGACTGAAAATTATTAAAGATTAAGTGTAGGTGAGAATATCAGATTCAATTTTTAATTTATAGTATGGTAATTTTAAGTATGCATAACACTGAATATGAAAAATATGAAAAAACAGCAACACTGAATAATGAACACCAAAATGCTAATAGTAGCTTATGTTGGAGTGGTGGATTGAGGATCCCTTTTTACCCTTTATTCTTTAAACTTCCTATAATATGACTTTAGGAAGATACTAACAAGAAAAATGTTTATTAGTGTTCTTAAAAGTTTTTAGATTTAAATTAAGAGGTTGATAAAACAAAAATTTCAAAATTAGTTTTATTATTAAAATGTTTACAGAGTTTTATATGAAAATACAGAAAAAGACCTTTCTGATACTCAGCGGCACCTTGCTAAGAAAAAATATGAGCTGCAGCTTACTCAGGAGAAAATTATGTGCTTGGATGAAAAAATTGGTGAGTTATTTTTTTCCTGATACTACTTTCTTTACATCTGCTAGAAAAAAGCTTTCTTCTCTCAGTTATAACAAGATAAACTTGGAGATAGGCCCTTCAATTAAAAGTTTATGATTCCGATCATGGAAATATGGTTTTCTTTGATACTAAACTTTTTTACTTAGATCTAGGACCATAAATACTTAGACATGGCTTCAAATTTTTCAGTGAAGAAAAAGCTAAACAAAGTAGCAACACTTTCTAATTTATTATGGTCACTTTTAAATTTACAAGTTTCTGTGTAAAAATGTGTCTTGTTCATAGCAATTGTAATGAAACATGTACACATCTATATTACTTTTGGTGGAAAGTATACATGTATTTGGCTATATCTATGATATTACTTGGGTTCATAAAGAAAATTATTTTTATAGTCTCTTATTTATGTTTCTTACCATTTATCTCTATGAAAATATGGTCATACTTTAATATTTTTATAACTGTAAAGTAAAATTTTGATTACGACTAAAAAGAACCCATTTTAAAACAGAGGGAAAATATGTATATTTTTTTTATATTTTTATTGATTTCAGAGAGGAAGGGAGAGGGAGAGAGAGAGAAACATCAATGATAAGAGAGAATCATGGACTGGCTGCCTCCTGAACTGGGGATCAAGCCTGCAACCCGAGCATGTGCCCTGACCAGGAATCGAACTGCAACCTCCTGGTTCATAAGTGGTTCACTGAGCCACACCAGCCAGGCAGAGGGAATATTTTTAACAGTATTTCAAAACTGTCTGGCATAAACAATTAGATGGGTGGAGGTGCTTTTTATTGAGATGGGAAATACTAAAATATACATTTAAAACAGGAATATTGAAGAACTCATTTTTTGATATTTTAAATCCAAGTAAAACTGTAAGGTAAGCAGTTATATAAATAAATCTTAGAAGTAAAACCTAAGCTAAAAATATGCATTTGGGACACATCAGCAAATAAATGATATTAAAACCATGAAATCACCTAGAGAAAATAGAGAGAATGAGGAGAAGAGCGTCCAGGACTAAGTAAGAAGAAGCCAAAGAATTAGGAAGAAAACCCATAAATGAGTGTTTTGGGGGACGGCAAGAGAGCAAATGTTTTAAAAAGGATGGTAGTGTTAATTATCAGATACTTTCCAGAAGCTAAGTAAGATGAGGATGAAAAAATGTTGATTGGATTTGGTACTTTGAAGGTTTTGGGAACACTGACAAAGTTTGGATAGAGTGTTGGATGTGGCAGATGGAATAGTTGAGGGATGATTGGGCAGTGAGAAAGTAGAGACAGAAGAGAATAGAAGTCTGTTAAGAAGATTGGCTACCAAGTGTAGCAGAAAAATGGGGTGGTAGCTTGAGTGGGATGTGAGGTGGAGGATTGTTTTTAAAGCTAGGAACTCCTAGAGCTGTTTCAGAGCTTTCATTTCTTTATTGTATGCCAATGGGAATGGACTCATATATCAGAACATCCACAACATGTGGTTTGCCTGAAAGATAGTAGCCTGGAAAAGGGAGTTGATGTATTCTCAGGTACTATATAGATCATCCTCTTGACACGGGATAGTGCCTCTCTTATGCTGCCCTGGATGATCGTCGGCAGAGGGAGTAATCTAGAGGTCCAGTCTAGCTGAGCTTCCCTAGTAGAGCTCTAGACCAGAGGTTCTCAGGTTGGGTGTGGTCAGAATCCGCTGGAGGGCTAGTGCGGATCACTGGGGCCAGCTCCTGGGGTAGCAGAGGGCCAAGGCTTTTGTGTCTTTTCCAGTTTGCTCAGGTGGTTCTCAAGCTGTTGTGCATTAGAGTCACATGGGAGGGGTGCTTGTTAAGACATAATTGCTCTGTCCAGTCAGAATTTCTAATTCAGTAGGGCTGGGGTTCCTAGGTGATGCTGATGGTGCTGGTTGAGAAACCACAGTTTGAGAACCAATTGTATAGCAGTCATTAGGCCTTCAGCATTGACATTGGCTTGTCAGTGTTTTCACAATCAAATCAGATGTCCTGGGATGATTTTTTTTCCTAGGAATTTTTAGGAAAAATTTAGAGATCCGAGTAGTAGAAGACATTTGACTCTGAACATGACGTAATTGAATATTTTATTAAGATCTGTTACCAACTTATATACAACAATGATTCTAGTTTAGAGAGAGGGGAAATTGGGGGTGAATGATGGTTTTAGTATTCCACCCAACTTCATCTACCTACAGTCTGCATCCACCTACAGTATGTAAATCTACTTTGAGAACTTGTAATTTAGAGCTTTCCTTTGCTATTCTTATTCAAATGTGTTAATTGAGCTTTTACATTTGTGAGCCATTTAGAATGTCAAGATTCATCTTAGATTTTAATCACTAACAAAAGCCATGTTTTTATTTGGAATACTATACTTATTTTTAGGCATTGAATATAATATAGGAGATCTTACTTTGAAAAGTATTTCAATCCACTTGGACTGAAAAATTATCTTGATTAAGAAATGCCTTTATGATTACATATTTAGATAATTTTACAAGGCAAAGTATTGCCCAACGAGAAGAAATCAGCATCCTTGGAGCAACCCTCAATGATCTGGCTAAAGAAAAGGAATGCCTGCAAGCATGCTTGGATAAAAAGTCTGAGAATATTGCATCCCTTGGAGAGAGTTTGGCAATGAAAGTATGTTCTGAGAACTGTGGTTTAAAAGAAAAGTTTGCACTGGAATCTGAATAAAATTATAGGATTCTCTCAAATTTTTTTCTAGAGAGCTGAAACTTTACAATGTGATTTTGAAATATTTCAGAATAGTCTTAAAAATGTGTTCTTTCTCTTATCAATGTGTGGTTAACATGCGCTGACAAGAACTATTTCAAATATCAAATATTCAAATTAAAAAGAAAGCAGTGAGATTGATTTCTTTTTAAAAGCACACCAGAACTTATATTTTCAGGAAGCCACTGTGGGAGGCAATATGTTTATTTGATTAAAACTGCCTTTGTAATTGTGTTCAGAACTAGATGCAGGTTTTTACATCATCCTTAATCATTGAGACGAGACCATATGGCAGGGGCCATGTAAGACCAGCAACATCATTTGGTCTGGCCCTGCCAATGCAACTACAGGCAGACTCAGAATTCAATAAACACAGGACCGTTTTATAGCAACATAGATTTAGCGAATTATATTAAGCAAACAATGTTATAAATATCCAAATGGCCCTTGGCAGAACAAAGGTCCCCCCTCCCTGCCATATGGAGTTGGTAAATAAAGCTGGATAATAATCTCCATTCCTCAGTTTTTGTTGTTCAAACAACATAAAAGATGTTGCCAAAAAGACAGGGAAATATTCATACCCTTTTCTTGCTTATAAAGTGGTTCTAAAAGCAATTCCAAAACTGTTTTCCACAGATGTCATAAGCAAAGCAGCATCATTGGAATAAGGCCTTGCCTCTCTCTAAGAGAACTAATTCGTTCATCTGTCCGCCCATAAAACAAACATTTATTGACATGTACCAGGTATATTATGTTAGAAACTGAGGAGGAGTGGACATGCCTTCCGAAGCCTGTAGTATAATTGGGAGACAGATAAATAAAGGTACTTTTATGATAGAATGTGCTGAGTGTATGCACAATGTGCGGTTCGAGTCTGGCAGAAGCACAGTTGACTTAACCTGTGGGTTGGATTAGGAGAGGAGAAGATGTAGAAAGCTTTCCAGGAGATGATAGTACCTGGACTGCCCTGAAAATTGGCTAGGAACTAGCCAGGAAGAGACTTAGAGAAAGGCTACAGTGAGAGGAAGGGTGATTCAGACAGGCAGATACCTATTAGAGAAAGGGAACCCAGACGGGAAGAACAACTTAGGAGAGCCCAGTGGCTTTCACCAGGGAATGTCACAGGGTTTCTTGATAGTTTATAATGCCAGAGCATAGACTGCAGAGAGGTAAGCATGGGGTAGGGGTAGGTGGCAAAAAAATGAGATGGATAGGTAAGCAACAAATTTAAAAATGTATGTAATGTTGAGTTTAGAATATCATTGATATAGTGAACCAATGATATAATATAAACAAAACTTTACAGACACATCTTTATTTTAAAAGAAATATTGCAGCACTTGTTAACCCATGTAAAAGATGGATTATAGGAAAGTGAGAATGGTGACAAGGATACTAGTAAGGAGTAAAATGATAAGAACTGTGGTAGGAGAGTGGCAGTATCCATGAGAGAAATAGGTCTACGGAGGGAGTCAGATTGACAAGACGTGCTTTCTGACTGAGGAATCATGTGAACAGTTGCCATGCATGAAGTAGGAAGCATGGCAAACAGAGCAGGCTCAGAGAGGAAGATGATCCACATGCCTGTGGGACATGTTAAAATATTCATAAGCTCTTGGATTTTTAGGTTTGGAGAGAAACTGGAATTGAAGTTAACAGATTTGGGAATCATGAGCCTAACTGAAGCCATCAAAGTGCCTGAGATAGTAAATATTGGTTTACTTATTTAAAAGGCTGACTCATCTCTATAAGCTATACTTTAATATTTTAAAAAATGTTATGGCTTTTGGGGGTAGAATTTTTTCCTCATATTTAAACACTACTACTTGAAGAGTTAAACATGTTTGGTTTTTTGTAAAAACTCTAACACTTAGAAACAAATTATTCAGATCTATCTGATTTCCCTTGGCTATATCTATATCTCACATTCTTTCCATTCTGCTAATTATACCAACATTATCTTTTCCTTCACAAGGAATATTGAATTGCCAATCCATTTCATGATCTTGTATAAGATCATGAACATAAACACATCCATCCTCTGAGGAGAAACAAACATTTTAAAGCAATATTAGACATGCAAAGAGGAAACAGTTTCTACAATAATATTTTAGAGTTCAATTTATAAGTACCATACAATGAAAAGCAGTACTCTTACAATCTAATCTTGAGATTACAGAAATAAATTCCTATGGAAAGTCTATATTATAATATGAAGTTTTTTCATCTTACTGGTAATTTAAAAAGATGTCCCACTACTTACTACCAGTTAAAGTTAGAAAACTCATTAGGAAGTTCACAGGCTTTTTAGTAATAAAAGCCATAATTATTTGTGTAATATTTTAGTTTATTTTTTTCTCTATATGGATTTATGACCATCTTGTCCAGGTTAAATTTTTAACAATTAACTTGAACCTATGTCTCTAATTGGACAAACATATTGAAGTTGTACAGAAATGTTAAATTGACAATGATGGCATAAATGTCAACAGTTTTTGAGATGCTGGTATTAGGGTAATATGAAGAGAAAATAGGGCTGATAGGATATATTACTGGATTCTACCCAGTAATTTTGTTGTCCTGGATACTTTTACAAAGTTCTTAGTATAAGATAGTCATACTTTCAAGATGAATTTCTATTGATAAAAGAAAGTCCTTTTTAGGCTTATAAATCATATTTAAGCTTTACCAAGTAATGCCTTTCAGAAATACTAGAAATTCAATTTGTTTTTCAGGATTTAATTGGAAATGTATTAAATTATATTTCAAAGGCATGTATAAACATTCCATTTTAAGTGGTATTTTATCTTTGAGATTTTCCTTGATTGGCTTGGCTTCTTAAAGGGGGGTTAACTGCTTTGCTAATAATGGATATGTTAACCATATTCCAATATCCATCTGCACCATTCTACCAGGAGCAGAATGGGAAACCAGAGCTGAAATTACCCCCGAGAGGAGCACATGGGTAAAGGGAGATAACACATACACATGCACGTGCACACACAACATGCACACACGACTAAACCATCCTGATGAACAGGAACAGAACTGGTTGGAAATATAGGTTTAGGTTTTCATCTTGTTGCCTTGGTTACTTAGGATTTCAAACTTCAAAAGGTATAGTGAAATCTAGTTATTTAGTGAAAGAACTGGGCTAATGTTAGCCAAAGTGTCTGTGAATAGTATCTTTCACTATTCAACATCAACAAGCATTTTCAAAGGAGGAAGTGTAGGAATAGTATTGATGGCATGAAGATAAGCACACCTATTTCAGCCTTGACTGACTCCTGAATCTCCCTCACCACACCCTTGAAAAGGGAGAATATCAATAGTTTATTTTATTCACTTTTTGCTCTAGGCCTTATGCTTATTTAACTCACACTTAAACTTAAAAATAGACTTTTATAAGTAACTTCATTTTAGCAGCTACATGGATTTATGACCATTATTTATATTGATGACTAATATCAATAATATACTTGATCAAAGTTATTAGTCTTAAGAACTAAATTTAGATTCATATCATTCACTTTCCTGGGTTTCATAACGTGACCTGAGGAAGTGAATCAGTCTACTCCCCATGGAGAACGCCCTAATGCAAACCACTGGTTTGCCTCCAGGTACAGAGTGCTCTGGAGGCTCTGGTGTTGGGGGACTGCACAAAGCCTAACAGGGCATTGATCTCATATCAATACACCCAAATGTAGTCTTAGCTCTAATGAGCATAATGGATTGTTTTTGTCTAGTACAAATATTGGCATTGATATACTAGGCTTTAGTTTTAACGTGTAGGAAAGATGAATAGAGCATAAATGTTTAAACCCAAATGTAAATGAAAAAGGGTGGGGAAAATTGATTTTTGTTCATTCAGTTTTAACAGAAATAACAGTTTAAGATAATTTTATATGTCTTATATTACTTTTCAAGGAAAAGACCATTTCAGGCATGAAGAATATCATTGCTGAGATGGAACAGGCATCAAGGTAACCACTCATTCAACAAGAATTTGAGTACATATTTATTAGGGGCAAAGTACTATGTTAGGTACAAAGATAGTAAGAAACAGGGGCTTAGTGTTACATATAGGGTGATAACTTTCTAATGTTGGAAGGAGGCCTAGGTCTGTGTAGGGAAGTAAAAGAGGATATGGCGTCTGCCAAGGAAAGGGAAGGAAAGGACAGCAGAGAACCACAGACCACAGGTAAAGTTCAAGAGCCTGGTGAATGCCAGTAGGTGAGTGTTGGAACCCAAAGTGAGAGAGGAGGTGTGAAGGGAGGAAAGGCTAAACACAGAGGCCTGAGTTTTAGACAAATGAGTCTTGATTTTATCCTTTGGAAAATAAGAAATCATTAAGGAATTTTGAGGATAATTTTGTGTTAGAAAGATTACCCACACTGAAGAATGATGATAGATTGGGGTTGGCGAGTGTGGTCAGGGGTGAGGTGCTTGTGAGGAAGAAAATATAGGAAAAATGCCAGGTTTTGAGGGATGAATACTAGACCTGTAGAAACTATGGAAAGCGATGGCTTTACTCTGAATTGGAAGAGCCTTTGAGATCTTATATATATGTCTCATAAGCAGTTAAATATGAGAGTCTGGAGAGTAAGGAGGAGGCCAAGGCTGGAGGCAATGATTTCAGAGTCTTCAGGTATAGATGGGGTTGGGAGCCATGGATATGAATAGTACTTGTCTGAGCGAAGGCAGAGAGTAAGAAGAAACAGGAGACTAAGAGTTGAGCCCTCAGCCAAAACTGGTTTGGCTCAGTGGATAGAGCGTCGGCCTGTGGACTGAAGGGTCCCAGGTTCGATTCCGGTCAAGGGCATGTACCTTGGTTGCGGGCACATCCCCAGTAGGGGGTGTGCAAGAGGCAGCTGATCGATGTTTCTAACTATCCCTGTCCCTTCCTCTCTGTAAAAAATCAATAAAATAAAAAAAATAAAAATAAAAAGAGTTGAGCCCTCAGAACGCTTCATTTTAAGAGGGCAGAGGAAGAGGAACCTGCAAAGGAGACTAAGCCATGGCAGCTAGAGGTCAGATGAAAGCTTTCTTATATTTGAATGTCAGAAGTTTTGAAATACTTAGCTAATCATTGACTGTTGTGTATAGTCAGCATCTTTTGTCCGTAGTGAAATGTTGGCAGCACAGAGAAACTCGAATGCACTATTTTAGCAGTATTTATTCGTATAAATTTAAATGTGTTTAAAACTTCTTCAAATGTTTTTATGCTAACTGTCCATCTTCTGTCATGTGAGAATTTGTTACTCTGTTTCGGTAAAATGTCTCTTCTGACGTACTATTTGATTTGTGCAATAGACAGTCTACTGAAGCGCTAATTATGTGTGAACAAGACATTTCCAGGATGCGCCGGCAGTTGGATGAAACAAATGATGAACTGGCTCAAATCGCCAGGGAAAGAGATATCTTGGCTCATGAGAATGACAATCTCCAAGAACAGTTTTCTAAAGCTAAGCAAGAGAACCAGGTATATTTGTCCTAGTCTCCTTTTCTCCAAGAAAACACACACTTCCTCTGAGGCGCGGTTCTCCTTTCATTCTGTAGAAAAGCTCAGGCTCTGGGAGCAGCCATTTTTTACCTCTATTACACAGTATGCCACATAATTTCTAAATGAAACTCTCAGGCATAAAATGTTAAATATTAAGAAAAGAGGGAGCAGGGAATATGATAGATGTATGTTCAACCTTAGAAGTACTCAACAAATGAAGATAAAAGCTTCAGAAACTTTTAAGAAATGGTAGGTTTACTTCAGGGACTATATTCTAAGTATGAGTGTATGAACTATGCCACATTTTCTGGTTCTCTTTAGCACTAAATCTTTTCAGGAAAATTTCTTTTATAATAACTTCCTTCCTACGCCACTATACTTTATCCACATTTCTTATTTCCAATATCATTATTTTAATTTCACCATTAAAAAATATTCTATTTGGAAGCTTTCCTCCCCTCTGGAAATTCTTCAGTCCAAATGATATCCCCCATGTACTGTCACTTTCAATTTTTAACAGTTAAAATTTTAAATTTATATAAATAGATATAGATACATTTTGATAATTATAAAAAATTGTCTGATATGTTAAAATAGTGTTTTCAAAAGTAAATGAATAATGAAATCCTGGAACAAAAATGGACAGCACATAAAAATGAAAGAAATCTGGGCCCTGGCTGGGCAGTTTAGTTGGTTAGAGTGTTGTCCAGATAATTCAAGGTTACAGGTTCATTCTCTGGTAGGGCACATACAAGAATCAAACAATGAATGCATAAATAAGTGAAATGACAAATTGATATTCCCCAACCACTCTCCCTTTTCTCTCTTTTTCTAAAAAAAAAAAAAAAAAAAAAAAAAAAGGCAGTAAATAAAGAAATGCAAGAAATCTGAATAAAATATGTACTTCAGTTAATTATTTGTTGATATTGGTTCATTAATTGTGATAAGTATACCATACTTATGTAAGATGTTAATAAAAGAGGAAACTGAATATAGGGTATATGTGGGCTCTCTTTACTATTTTCACAACTTTTCTGTATATTTAAAACTATTCCAGAATAAACTTTATTTTTAAAAGTTAATGAATAGCAATGAAAACTAATATGAGAATTTCTAATTTTGTGTACTCTGTACCTACAGCAAATAGGCTAAAGGAAAATATGACTGTTTATGAAAAACTAGATTAAAAACTCATTTTGTACTGATTTTCAGTGTATTTTAAAAATATTTTGTAATGATTTCCAATGTATTTTAAAAAATATTTATTATTTTACATGAACTTTTTATGTAGCTGGAATAAAACCACATGCCCCTTTACATCATCGTTTTTCTACATGAGGGGCAGTAGAGAGGAGAGGTTTGGACTCACATGAGTTTGAATCCCCCTGCCTGGCTGTGTGATAATATCACTTAACTTCTCCGAATCTCAGTTCATCATCTGTAAACATGGAGAGTAAGTGAGAATATGCCTAGACAGCACTTATCAGAGAATCCAGCATAATCACTTGATAAATATTTTCTAGGGACATTATAAGCATTTACCTGCTTTTTAAAAATCTTATAAACATTTTGTATAATCTGAAGAAAATTGGTAGGTATCATAACAATTTTCATATTTTCAAGAGTAGCTTTTTTCTTCCTTTGAGTCATAGGCCCAAGGGTAGAAGATGGATTCCTCTGTGGAGGGCAGATAAAGAACCCTTATCACAGAAGATGTGGAAAACAGAAACCTTAAAAAATTTCACCCTGCTCTGACTGGGCTGGCTCAGTGCTTAGAGCATCAGCCTGTGCACCAAAGGGTCATGTGTTGTTGTTTTTTTAAATAGATTTTTACTGATTTCAGAGAGGAAGGGAGAAGAGAGAAAGAAACATCTATGATGAGAGAGAATCAATCATTGATCAGCTGCCTCCTGTACACTCCCACTGGGGATCCAGCCCGCAACTCGAGCATGTGCCCTGACCAGGTATCAAACTATGACTTCATGATTCATAGTTCAATGCTTAACCACTGAACCATGCTAGCCAGGCAAGGGTCTCAGTTTCAATTCCCAATCAAGAGCACATATAGTGGTTGCAGGTTCTATATCCAGCCAGTAGGGGAGTATTGGGGGGCGGGGGCAACCAATCGATGTGCCTCTCTCACATCCATGTTTCTCTCTCCCTCTCCCCTCTTCTTCAATTCTATCTAAAAGCAATGGGAAAAGATCCGCAGGTAATGATTAAAAAAAAAATTCACCCTGAGCACCACAATTTTTAACAAATTGGGATGAGGTATTTTCAGTGTTTTGTCCTAATTTTTTTTTCACTAACTATAGATGGATGTTTTCCTCTGTTATTAAAAATTACTCCAAACATTTCTCATAGAAGCATAATATTCTATGTGGTTATATCTTTATGTAGATGCTATTATTTGCTGCATCATTCACTTAATGTGAATAAATATTGTTGCTATAACAAATAATGCCTTAATGAACATTCTTTTTTGTTAAATTTTGTTAGATTTAATTTCAAATTGAATCAAAGCTTAAGTTTTTTATTACTATTTAAAAATGTCTCGATACATCACAAGATAACAGATCACAGATTAGTTTTTTGCAAATATATATTTACTCCAATGATACATGGAAATGCCCATTCTTTGCCATAACAAAATAGCTTTAAATCCTTGCTAATTTATAAATAGTATTTCATTATCTTAATTAGCATTTATTTGATTTACTAATATATTTTTAACTTTTAAAAGTATTATCCACCTGGGCTTCCTTTTTTTTGAATTATTTGTTTGGGACTTTTGCTCATTTACAGTTTGGACTCTCAGTTTCTCACTGTTTTTATATGAGCTTTATATATTAGGTATATTAATTTTTACTTATAATAAATATTTAAAAACTTATTCATGGTGGTTTTGACACAGAGAAATTGTTTATTTGTTGTAGTTAAATTTAGCTATATTTTCTCATAGGCCCTGTCTAAACAATTGAATGATACTCATAATGAACTTAATGATATAAAACAGAAGGTCCATGATACTAATTTGGAGGTTAACAAGCTGAAGAATATATTAAAGTCTGAAGTACGTATGTATATTCCCCCTCCTTTCTCATGATACCTGAGTTTTCACTGAACTTCTGATCAGTTACACTCAAGGGGAGAGCTGAACCAAGTCTTCCTTTAATGCATAGCTTATTTTAGTGTTGTCAGTGATGTGTTTATTCTGTATTTAGAACACCACCAATGTCCAGAATCCTCCTAACTTGGTAAAGGACTGGGGGCCACAATCAACTTTGTTTCATTCATATTTGAAAATGGTAGAGATTCCAGGTGCAAACTTGGACAGAAGAGGCTCCACGTTGTGTAGCAGATCAGAATTGATCACGCTGTTGTGGGTCCATTTATTTCTTAGGATCAGAAGGCAGATGGCTCTCCTCGGCCCTTCTCTGTCTGTAGCCATTTGACCAGGTGCGTGGATGCTTAAAGTAAATTTCAGTGCATGTGTGACAGTCCTGGAATAAACAGAGGCCTTGACGAACGATGTTAGATGTGTCCATTTAGTAAAATGTTATCTAATTAAAAAGTATAGTTGGATTATAATAGGTGTAGTGTTTGTTACCTACTTACCACTGAAACCGTTAATAGAAACTCACCCCAAGAAATCTGTTTTCTTTATTTTATTGAACGTATTATTTCATATCAGTCCACAAACATATGTAGAGCATTTATGTGTGGTATTCATTAGATTGTTTAGGACGTTGAGAGATAGAGAGTGTAAAGACTCCTAAATCGCAATCCTTGCTTTCAGGCAATAAAGCAGTGAGCTTACGTTGACAAAGCAGGCATTTCCCACACTTCTTGATTTAAGAAGCCAGCATGTAATATCACGAATGGACAGAAGCTCTGGAATCAGATAGGTCTGACTCCTCTTCTCCTTAATGGCATGGACTTAGGTGGGCTACTCAACCTCTCCTAGTCTCAGTGTCCCCACTGTAACTGGGAAGAACACCCAGGTCAGTCAGCAGATCTAGCACAATGATCCATTTAAGTCTATTCTGGAATAGGGCAGAATATGAATAAATAAATATCTTAGCAACATTGAGCATAGTTAACTCTGAATTAGTGTAAATCAGTTCCCCTCTTCTCCCTACCCTGTCACATTAAGGATTGGGGCTTTTAGATTCAGGAGCTGTGTTTTCAGACATCACACATCAGGTTTCCCTTAGCTTTTAGCATGCTAGTATGAGTTCTTTCACTGGATTTCATTTCACAGCACCATTGGATGGCTCCAGGCACCCCTTCCCCCAGAGAGCACAAAGCACAGGTAGTCTAGTAAGAACTGTCAGGTGCATTCTTCATTCACTCATCCATTCAGCATGCAGTGTGCTAGGTGCAGAGGTGCCAGAGATAAAAACTGAAAGGAAACAGAATGGCATCCCAGGCGGTGGGGACAACATCAGCAAAGGTGTTAGGGGAAAAGTAGGTCCTGTAGCTAGAGTGGCGTGTATAGGTGGGTGATAACAGAAGGAACGCCATTTTCAGGAAGCTTTTGTTACAACCGAAACACAGAAGTCATTTGAAGAACTGCCTTTTAGAAAGATTATTCTGGAGATGTTGGGAAGAATAAATCAGATGGGTAAGAATATCAGGAGAGAGAGCAGTTAGGAGAGGCTGTATGCATAATTCAGTCCAGAAGGGCAAGGGTTCCAGTGGAGGCAGTGAGCTTTGCTGTGGTGGAATGTTGCAATGAGCACAGGGGACCACCAGAGGGAGCTGTGGGATACAGGGTTGGAGGTAAAGACCTCTTGAAAGAGAGAATTGGAGAATACCCAGCAGTTTCACTTTCTTTATGCTGTTGCCTATCTTGGGCACCACACTGCTCTGGCTTCTTTGGACAGATATAAAAAAGAGTAAAATATGGCCTCTTGGTTGCCACAAGGAAGGGGCCCTTGATGGTTAAAGGGCAAGATGTTTTATGGCAATTCTTTTTTACCACTTAAACTTTGAACCTGTACAGTATTACCTAGTCACAAAATAAATTTAATATAAAAGTCGGTTCCTATCTTTGAGGAATCCAAGTTATTGGGGAGATTGTACATCTGCATCTAACTTCCTAAAGCTGTAAGGCAGTTTTAAGGGAACAGCATAGACAGTGAGTGCTACAGAAAGTTAAAGAGGGTAAAGATTGGTGTGGGTAACATCTAGTTTATGTATATTGTACCATGCACCCCTCTATACACAACTGTTCTTTTTAGTACAATAATGGAAAACACACATCAGATCCCTACTTGCACATTTGGTATATCTCAGTGGTCGGCAAACTCATTAGTCAACAGAGCCAAATATCAACAGTACAACGATTGAAATTTCTTTTGAGAACCAAATTTTTAAAACTTAAACATCTTCTAACGCCACTTCTTCAAAATAGACTCACCCAGGCCGTGGTATTTTGTGGAAGAGCCACACTCAAGGAGCCAAAGAGCCGCATGTGGCTCGCGAGCCGCAGTTTGCCGACCACAGGATCTGAATCTTGAAAGACAGACAATAGTTTGGCTTGTGAACTTGTTAACTAACACTCTGCAACGATCTTTCAAATTAGTCAAAGTACCATCAGGCCACAAGGTGGTAATATTAACTAATTTCAACCGGACTTATGCTTAATCATATTGTGAGGATTTAAATCTGATTTGAAAGCCTTACAGTATGAGACATTATTTATTGCAATTTGGTCATTTTATTTAGTCCAATGCTTCTAAATATGCACTGTTTATTAACAGGCAGGAGAGAAAGAGATCTAGTGCCTTCTTAATTAATTGCCAAAATTATAAATTATTTTTTAGAATGTGTTGGCCAAACCATACTACTAGATATGTTTTTAAATATAGCCTCAAAATGATTATAAATATAGTATATTATTTGTGGAGCTGACTGCTTTCCTCTAGAAATAAGATCCTATTTCAGTCCATCTGTCTTAAGGTTTTAAAAATGTGGTTCTATATTATATGCCCAATATATACCTGGATGTATAGTTACGAATAGTGTTTATTGGCATAGGTTTGATATGTATTTTCTGAGCCATTTCAGACAAGTTATTAGGGCAGTGAGCAAAAGTGGATCATAGCACAGTCCATGATGGAGAAGCCTAAGGATGGGGTTCTGAATGAAAAGCCAGAATCAGACAGGAAATGTGCCAAGCCAGGAGAAGTACCAGATGTTGATGCTTACTATATGCCATCAGTCAGAAGCTCTGTAACCAGTACAACTCAGAAGAGTGGTCGGGAAGAAGGGAATAGACAGATACAAAAGGTCAGGCCGAGGCAGGCGCTCCAAAACCAGGCCAGCAACTAGCCAGTAAGCAGATACATGGGAAATTGAAGCAATGGAGGATTCTGTTTGAACAAAAGCAAATATAAGAACATATTCATCCATGTCCTAAAGATGAGAGTAACAACTTCACGTGACTGGATGGGTGAGTGTGACTCAGGAGCCAGGGCAGATGCTGGTCCCACCCACTTTTGTTAATGACAGGATGACCAATTTTCCAAACAGAGTGCAGGTGGGATTCCTCAAGGTTATGTTACAAGTGATCCTTGTGGCAAGAAAATTACCAATGACCTGACAAATAATGTTTAATTATATGTTGAACATTTTATATCTTTTAAAGTATTACCTAGGATTTGCTTTTCAGGAATCTGAGAACCGGCAATTAATGGACCAACTCCAAAAAGCCAATGAAGATGCTGAAAATTGGGAAAATAAGGCTCGGCAAGCAGAGATAGACAACAATACCCTCAAATTAGAACTTATCACTGCTGAGGCAGAGGGGAACAGATTAAAAGAAAAGGTAGATGCCCTCAGTAGAGAGGTCGAGCAGGTGAGTTTGGAAAATTGTACTTGTAGTACGTCCTGCATCATGTTGAAGAGTTTAGTTTGTTTTTCCATAAATTAAATATGTAAGCAAACACTTAAATTATTTAAATATATTGTGAGTTGTAGCCTGATAACTGTTCTTGTATACACTCTGGTTCTCCTCTAATCTATTACCTGCCCTACCACTAGAGTACTCTTTAGCATTTTTCAAAATTAGGAACTATTTCAAATGTACCAAAAAAGTGCAAAAATCAAGTAATATAAAAGACATGCTTATACAACCCCAATCCCATAGTTAAGGATGCTCACATTTTGCCATATTTACTTCTAATTTTTCTTTATTTAAAGAAGCAAAATATTACAAGGTCCAGCTCCTCATCCTTTCCCCTTCTCCCTCCCTAGTGGTTAGTGTGTATAAGGTTCCTGGTTGTATAACTCTTTTGCATGTTTATACTTTTCTACATATTTCTCACCCTCAGATGATGCATAAAGTTGTTTTTTTGTGCTATAAGTTTTTAAAAGTGATAATACACTATAGGTATCCATTTGCAACTTGCATTTTTTGCTCAATATTATAATTTTGAAATTTGTTGATTTGGATACAGTGTATATCTAAAAAGTTGCATCTCTATTCATTGTATAAATCTTTTCTTTTTAAAATTTATTCTTACATGGAAGGAAATTTAATTGTCTTCATTTTTTAAATAATAAAATGCTACAACATCCTTTTTTGTTTCTCCTTGAATATATATTTCTCTAGATTTGTGCCTGGAAGTAAAATAACTGGATCCAAGATATGTACAATTTTAACTCTTCTTGGTATTATCAGATTGCTCTCTAAAGTATAACTCTTACACCAGAAATCATGCAGTTATTATTTTCTCAAATACTAATCAGTACCTGATATTATCAGACATTTAATTTTCCCCCATACTTTTTGTTTCCTTGATTACAAGTGAAATTGAAGATCTTTTCATGTTTCTTCGCCATTCAGGATCCCTCTTTTATGAATTTTCTCTCAAGTTTCTGGAACAAATTTTCTTAAGCTCTCCTATTTTCTATGGAGTTGTCTATCTTTTCAATATTCATTTAAAGGAATTACCTATGTATTCTTGATAATCCTTTTATATGTAGCTTGTGTTTTCATTGTGCTTGCAATATAAACAGAAGTTTTAAATTCCTGTGCTGCTGGAATTAGTCAATGCTTTACCACGTGGTTTATGCTTTTATGTCTTCTTTAGGAAATCCTTTGCTATCCCAAGACCAGAAAGATTATTTTCTTACATTTTCATTTAAAAGTTTTTCTAAAAGTATGTGAAATTTTGCCCTTCCACATTTAGATCTTTAATTTACTTGAGATCGATTTTGTATATAGTTTAAAATAAGTAATTTTATATTTTTGTGGATGAATCTCTGCTAACCTTTCTTCACTGAATTATAAATCTACTTTGTCATAAAAATGTCCCCATACATTCTGCTCCATTGGTCAATTTGTCTATCTCCTTCCCAACAATATATTCTTGGAGCTTCTATAGTTTTGTTAAGTCTTGATATCTGGTTGGATTCATGTTCCCAAAATATATTGACTATACTTTTCCCTTATTAGACTCTCAAATTTTATAATAAATTGATCGCATTCCATGATTTAACATGGCAGCTCTACACAAACTGTCAACAGGTGAATAAACAAATTGTGATATAGCTATACAGTGGACTATTATGACAATATGAACTAATGAATGACTTCAAAATCATTGTGCTGAGTGAGAAAAGCCAAGACACAATGAGTACCAACTGTGTGATTCCATAAAATTCTAGGGAAAGCAAATCTAATCCATAATGACATAAAGCAAATCTGTATTTGTAAGGACTCATTTGAATAACTGACATATTTTACTTAGAACTGTGTTTTATATATTAATATAGTTATCTAGTGAACTAGTTATCTAGTTTATTGTTGACGAAGTACTGGTGTATCTAATTTTTAATCAATTGTATTGAAGTATAATTTACATGAAATAAAAGCACTCATTTTAAGAGTGTGATCTGATGAGCTGTGACAAATGAACACTCTTGCACAATCATCACTACAATCAAGTTACAGGATATTCTATCTTCTCCCTAATTCCCTCAAGCCCTTTTGCAATCAATCCATCCCAATTCCTAGGCAACTATGGGTTTGCTTTCTGTCATTCTGGATTAGATTTGCTTTCCCTATCATATGTAAATGGAATCATACAGTCAGTACTCATTGTGTCTTGGCTTCTCTCACTCAGCAAAATGATTTTCATTAGTTCATATAGTCATAATATTCCACTGTCTAGCTATATCACAATTTGTTTACTCACCTGCTGACGGACAGTTAGTTTGTGTAGAGCTGCCATAACAAAATACCACAGATTAGGGGGCTTAAACAACAGAGATTTATTTTCTCACAATTCTGGAAGTTGGAAGTCCAAGATCAAAGTGCCACAGGTTTGGTTTCTTCCAAGACCTCTCAACTTGGTACACAGATGGATGCCTTACCTCTGTGTCCTTACACATTCCTCTGTGTGTGTGCATCCCTGCTATCTCTCTCTCTTCTCATAAGGACACCAGTTATATTGGATTAGAACCCCCTCCTTATGACCTCATGTAACCCTAATTGCCTCCTTTAAGGCCCTATCACTAAATACAGTCACATTTGGGATTAGCCTTCTACATATGACTTTTGAGGGGACACAATTCAGTTTATAACAGGTTCTTTCTATTTTGGGCCATTATGAATAAAATTGCTGTAAACATAGCATGTAAGCCCTTGTGTGCACATACGTTTTTATTTTTCTTGGATAAATAACTGGGAGTGGAATTGCTGGTCCTCATGGTAATTTTTCTCAACTTTGTAAGAAACTCACCAACTGCTTTCCAAATTGTTTGTTCCACTTTACACTCCCATTTGCATTATATGAGAGTTCCAGTTGCTCTAGATCTTTCCCAATACATGGTATTGTTAATAGATATGTGCAGTTATCATGTTGTAGGTTTAATTTGCATTTCCTTCATGACTAATGATGTTGAGCAGCTTTCCATTCTGTATCATATATAAGATCACTAATATATCTTCCATTATAAAGTATCCAAATCAGTTACTCATATTTTATTAGGGGTCTTGTTATTAAGTTGTAAGAATTCTTTTGATTAGATGTTCCTTTGTGTATTTTTTAATATTTACTTCTAGTCACTGGCTTGTCTTTTTATTTACTTAATTAAGTCTTTTAAAGAGTAGAAGTTTGAGATTTTTTATAAAGTCCAATTTATCAGTTTTCTTTTATACTTTGCACTTCTTTGTCCTATCTAATAAATCTTTGTAGATACTGAGGTGCATAGATTTTCTTCTGTTTCTTCTAGGGATATTATGCTTGCTATATTTAGATCTATGATGTATTTTAAATTAGTAATAGTTCTGTGTGATGAAAGATGGTCAAGGTTAATTTTCTAAAATTTATTTTTCAGTTACACGTGACCTGCAATATTATATTAGTTTCAGGTGTGCAACACAGTGGTTAGACATTTATATACTTTATTACATGATCTCCACAAATCTAGTACCCAACTGACATTATACAGTTATTATATGGTTATTGACTGTATTTCCTATGCTGTACTTTACATCCCTGTGACTAGTTTTATAACTGGCGATTTGTAATTCTTAATTTCTTTACCTTTTTTACCCTTCCTCCCAATGCCCCTCTCATCTGGCAACCATCAATTTGTTCTCTATGAGTTTGTTTCTGTTCTGTGTGTTGTTTTTTAGATTCACATATAAGTGAAATCATACAGTATTATTTGTCTTTCTCTGTCTGACTTATTTCATTTAGCATAACACCTCCTAGGTCCATTCATATTGTTACAATGGCAAGATTTCATTCTTTTTTACGGCTGAGTAATATTCCATTGTAAATCTGTACAGCATCTTCTTTATCTATTCATCTATTGATGGACAGGCTACTTCCATGACTTTGCTATTATAAATAATGCTAGAATGAACATAAGGGTGCACATAACTTTTCAAATTAATGTTTTGTATTTCTTCAGATAAATACCCAGAAGTGGGTTTTCTGGGCATATGGTAGTTCTATTTTAATTTTCTGAGGAACATCCTATGGTTGCACCAGTTTACAATCCCACCAATAATGCACAAAGGTTCTCTTTTCTCTGCATCCTTGACAACACTTTTTGTCTGTTGATTTATTAATGATAGCCATTCTGACAGGTGTGAGAAGATTATCTCATTGTGGTTTTAATTTGCATTTTTATGATGATTAGTGATATTGAGCATTTTTTTAATATGTGTATTTCTCATCTGTGTGTCTTCTTTAGAGAAGTGTCTGTTGAGGTCCTTTGACAAATTTTTAATTGGGCTGTTTGTCTTCCTTGTATTGAGTTGTACAAGTTCTTTAATTATGTTGGAAATTAACCCCTTATCAGACGTATCATTAGCAAATATGTTCCACCATATAGTGGGTTTCCTTTTTATTTTGTTGATGGTTGTTTTTCCTGTGCAGAAGCTTTTTAGTTTGATGTAGTCCCATTTGTTTATTTTTTTTCTTTGTTTCTCTTACCATAGGACCATGGTCGGCAAACTGCGGCTCGCGAGCCACATGTGGCTCTTTGGCCCCTTGAGTGTGGCTCTTCCACAAAATACCACGGCCTTGGCGAGTCTATTTTGAAGAAGTGGCGTTAGGAGAAGTTTAAGTTTAAAAAATTTGGCTCTCAAAAGAATTTTCAATCGTTGTACTGTTGATATTTGGCTCCATTGACTAATGAGTTTGCCGATCACTGCCATAGGAGATATATCAAGATATGTCTGTGATTTAAGTGCCTATGTTTTCTTCTAGGATTTTTATGGTTTCATGACTTGAGTTTATTCTTGTGTATGGTGTAAGTTGGAGGTCTAGTTTCATTTCTTTGCATGTGCCTGTCCAATTTTCCCAGCACCATTTATTGAAGAGACCATATTTACAACATTGTATGCTCTTGTCTTCTTTGTTAAATATTGATTGACCATAAAAACTTGGGTTGATTTCTGGGATGTCTGTTCTGTTCCATTGATCTATATGCCTGTCCTTAGCCAGTATGAGGCTGTTTTGATGATAATGGCCTTGTAGAATAGTTTGATATCAGGTATTGTGACACCTTCAGTTTTGTTCTTCCTTCAGATTGCTGAGGCTATTAGGTATCTTTTTTGTTCTATATAAAGTTTTGGAATATTTGTTCTAGATCTGTGAAATAAGCCATTGGTATTTCAATAGGAATTTCATTGAATCTATAGATTGGTTTGGGTAATATAGACATGTTAATGATGTTAATCCTTCCTATCCATGAACATGGTGTATATGTTTCTATTTATTTGTATCTTCCTCTATTTCCTTTTTCAATGTCTTATAGTTTTCCGAGTACAGATCTTTTACCTCCTTGGTTAAATTTATTCCTAGGTATCTTATTTTCTTTGTTGCAATAGTGAATGGGATTGTTTTCTTAGTGTCTCTTTCTAATAGTTCAATATATATATATATATATATATATATATATATATATATATATATATATGTGTGTGTGTGTGTGTTTGTATATATGTATATGTGTATGTATATGTATATGTATACACACACACATATATATATATATATATATATATATATATATATATATATATATATAAAAGGCTAATATGCTAAGTGTCCGACCATCCGACCAATTGCTATGATGCACACTGACCACCAGGGGGCAAACACTCAACGCAGGAGCTGCTGTGACGCACACAGAGAAACAGCACTGTGGACCTGGCGCCCACAAAGCAACACTCAGCTTCCCCCAAGTGGGACACAGGCCCCGCCAACACCCCGGAGTGACAGCCCACCAAATCACAGCTGATGCTGCCTAGACCCCATGGCACAAAATGCAGCCCACAGCCCAGCCCAGCCCGGAAACAGTGGCTGTGACCCCAGGTAATGACATCATGTAGCAATGCCTGGCTTCCTCTCCCTAGCAATGACTAGCCTCCTTGTAGTTTCTTCAGCCCAGGAACATGACTTGCTTTATAGCCAGGTAGAAACATTTCACACTTCAACCAAATGTCTGTGAAGTGTTTTCCTGTGCCTCATCTCATTGATCCTCACAGAAGTCCTGGAGTAGGTAGATAGGAGACTCGGTGGAATCCTATTTTCTTTTCATTAGCTGGAAAACAGAGATTTGGAAAACTTAGAAACTTGACCTGACTGAAAAGAAGTAAAAAATGGTGGACCTTGAAAATGACTTCAGGTTTTCTCACTGCACAGAATATAGTCAAACACTGCTGCAGTTAAATGTTTTACCCTTTGTTCTCCCTGTGTGATCTACAATAATTGCTTCGTGTTGATATTTACTGCTGTGTTGCTGACAATTACCTGAAAGAGAAGTTGGGGTGCTTCACTGGACTGGAAAAGTTTAGCTGAATCGGAAAGCAGGTCTAATTAAGCAAGTTTATTCTGTATATATATAAGGGTAAGTTGACTCGTACATGCATAATACATATAAAGCTCTCGCTGGCGCCCATCACACGCGTGTGTTTCCATCTGTCATTGTCGATCGTGAATTTGGTTGACACATATTATAGAGAGGGCGAATAGCAATATTAAAATATTTCTTCTAATTAATTTCCTTTCAATGTGCACGAATCCATGCACCAGGCCATTAGTTGGTGTATAAATATGCAACCAATTTCTGATTATTAATTTTGTAGCCTGCTACTTTGCCAAATTTATTTATTAGATCTAGTAGTTTTTGGTGGAGTCTTTAGAGTTTTCTATGTGCATTATCATGTCATGTGTGAATAAAGACAGTTTACTTCCTTCTTCCCAATTTTTATGGCTTTTATTTCTTCTTCTTGTCTGATTGCTAGGACTTCCAGTACTATGTTGAATAAGAGTGGTAAAAACAGACATTCCTGTCTTATTATTTATCTTAAGGGATACGCTTTTAGTTTTTTCCCATTGAGTCTGTTGTAGGCTATAGGTTTTTCATATGTGGCCTTTATTATGTTGAGGTATAATCCCTCTATTCCCACTTTGCTGAGAGTTTTTATCATAAATGGGTGCTGGATTTAATCAGATGTTTTTTCTGTATCTATTGATATGGTCATGTGATTTTTATTTTTCATTTTGTTTATGTGATATATCACATTTATTGATTTGTGAATATTTTACCAACCTTGTATCCCCAGAGTAAATTCACTTGGTCATGGTGTATGATCTTTTTAATGTATTGCTGGATCCAATTTGCTAATATTATGTTGAAGATTTTAGCATCTGTGTTCATTAGGGATATTGCCTATATATTTTTTCTTTGTAGTATCTTTATCTGGTTTTGAAATTAAGATAATGCTGGCCTCTTAAAAAAGAGCTGGAGGTCTTACCTCCTCTTGAATTATTTGGAATAATATGAGGAGCATTGGTGTTAGTTCTTCTTTGAGTGGCTGGTAAAATTCACCTGTGAAGATATCCGGTCCAAGACTTTATTTTGCTGGGAGTTTTTTGTTTGTTTGTTTGTTTGTTTTTTAATTACTGCTTCAATTGCATTAGTTGTAGTCTGTCTATTCAGGTTTTATGATTCTTCCTGATTGAATTTTGGAAGATTATATGATTCTATGAATTTGTCCTCTTCACCCAGGTTATCCAATTTGTTGGCATATAGTTGTTCATAGTATTTTCTTGCAATCCTTTGTATTTCTGTGGTGTCCGTTGTTACTCTCCTCTTTCATTTCTGATTTTATTTAGTTAGGTCCTCTCTCTTTGTTTCTTGATGAGTCTGGTTAAAGCTGCATCAATGTTGTTTATCTTTTCAAAGAACCAGCTCTTGGTTTTATTGATCTTTGTATTGTTTTGTAGTCTCTATGTCATTTATTTTCACTCTTATTTTTATTATTTCCTTCTTTTTACTTACTCTGGGCTTTTCTTGTTATCTTTCTAATTATTTTAACTGTAGGGTTTGAATGTTTATTTGAGCTTTTTCTTTTTCTTGAGGTAGGCCTGTAACACTTTAACCTCAGGACTGCTTTCACTGTGTCCCATAGATTTTTGCCTTGTTGTGTGTTCATTTTCATTTGTTTCCAGGACTTTTTTTTTGTTTTTGGTTTTTTTCCTTGATCTTATTGGTAACCCATTCATTGTTTAATAACATGCTATTTATCTTTCATGTATTTTAATGTTTTGAAGTTTTTTTTATTGTATTTGATTTCTAGTTTCATTTCATTGTGATCTGAGGAGATGCTTGATATGATTTCAATTTCTTATATTTGTTAAGACTTATTTTGTGTCCTAACCTGTAGTATATCTTTGAGAATGTTCCATGTGCACTTGAGAAGAATGTTATTTTGCAGCTTTGGGAAAAATGTTTTATAAATATCAATTAAATCCATATGATCTAGTGTGTCATTGAAAGCCTCTGTTTCCTTATTGATATTTTGTCTGGAAGATCTATCCAGTGATGAAGTAGGGTGTTAAAATCCTCTCCTATTACTGTATTGCTGTTGATCTCTTCCTTAAAGACCACTAAGGTTTTCTTTATATATTTAGGTGCTCCTATATTGGATGTGTATATGTTTATAAGGGTTATATACCCCTTTTGGATTGATCCCTTTAGTATTATGTAGTGACTTTTTTGGCTCTTGTTATAGCCTTTGTTTTGAGGTCCATTTTGTCAGATATAAGTATTGCTAACCAGCTTTTATCTTCTTCATTTCCATTTGCATGGAATATTTTTTCAATTCCTTCACTTTTATCCTGTGTGAATCTTTTGTTCTGAGGTGGGTCTCATGTAGACAGAATATATGTGGGTCATATTTTCTTATTCCTTCAGCTACCCTAAGTCTTTTGATTGGAGCATTTAATCCATTTACATTTAAGGTTATTATTGATAAGTACTTATTTATTGCCATTTTTCTTTATATTTATGTTTCTCTCTATATAGATATATGTCTTCTTCTTCAAGCAGTCCCTTTAACATTTCTTGCAATACTGGTGTGGTGGTAATGAACTCCTTTAGCCGTTTTTAGTCTGGGAACATCTTTATTTCACCTTCATTTTTAAATGATAGCCTTTCTGGATAGGGTAATCTTGGTTTCAGGTCCTTGATTTTCATTACTTTGAATATTTCATGCAAACCCATTCTGGCCTGAAGTGTTTCTGTTGAGAAATCAGCTGACAACCTTATGGGAACTGCCTTGCAGGTAACTGTGTTTTTCTTCCTGCCTTTAAGTTTTGCTCTTTGTTGTTAACCTTTGTCATTTTAATTATGATGTATCTTGGTGTGGTCATCTTAATTGGGACACTCTTTATTTCCGGAACTTGTGTGACATTTTCTTTCAACAGGTTAGGGGCATTTTCTGCCATTATTTCTTCAAACAGGTTCTCTATTCCTTGATCACTATCTTCTCCTTCTGCTACCCATATGATGCAGATGTTGTTATGTTTCATGTGGTCTCAAAGTTCCCGTAGAGTATCCTCATTCTTTTTATTTATTTCTTTTTGCTGCTCTGATTGGTTTTTCTACCTGGTCTTTCAAATCAGTGATTTGATCCTCTGCTTTATGTAACCTACTTTTTATTCCTTCTATTCTTGATATCAAATGTGGTATTCTTGATTTCTAAGTGCTTCTTTTTTATGGTTTCTATGTCCTTTCTCATGTTGTAGTTTCACTAAGTTTCTTGAGCATCCTTATAACCATTACTTTGAACTCTATATTTGATAAATTGCTTGATCTATTTCATTTAGCTCTTTTTCTGGACATTTCTCTGTTCTTTCAGTTGTGGCCTGTTTCTTTGTCTCCCCATTTTGGTGGTCTCTTTCTGTTTCTATGTATTAGATAGAACTGCTATGACTCCCAGTCTTTGTGGGGTAGACTTATATAGTACGTGTCCTCTGGGACCAAATGGTGCAGTCCCCTTGATTTCCTGAGCTGGGTGTTATAGGGATGTCCATTGTGTGAGGTTATGTGGGCCTTCCTGTTGTAATGGGGTCTTGATTGCTATTGGCCCACTCATGGGTGGGATTGATCCTCATGCTGGCTGACTGTGAGGCTCAACCCAACCGTGGTGTGCAAGGTGCTGTAGAGATGCATTCTCGAGCTGTCTTTTTTGTTTTTACTCATTTTTTTTAATTGAGGTATTATATGTGTACATATCTTACCATTACCCCCCCCACCCCACACCCATACATGCCCTCACCCCCCAGAGTTTTGCGTCCATTGTTTTTTTTTTTTTTCAATTTTTTTATTAAGGTATTATATGTGTACATATCTTACCATTGCCCTCCCCACACCCCACTCCCATATATGCCCCCACCCCCCAGAGTTTTGCGTCCATTGTTTATGCTTATATGCATGCATACAAGTCCTTTGTTTGATTTCTTATCTTCCCCACCTCTCCCTAACTTTCCCCCTGTAATTTGAAAGTCTGTTTGTTGCTTTACTGTCTCTGTATCTATCTTTTTGTTCATCAGTTTATAATGTTCTTTATTATCCATAAATGAGTGAGATCATGTGGTATTTTTCTTTCATTGACTGGCTTATTTCACTTAGTATAATATTCTCCAATTCCATCCAGGTTGCTGCAAATGATGAGAATTCCTTCTTTTTTATGGCAGAATAGTATTCCATTGTGTAGATGTACCACAGTTTTCTGATCCAGTCATCTGCTGACGGGCACCTAGGCTGTTTCCAAATCTTAGCTATTGTAAATTGTGCTGCTATGAACATAGGGGTGCATATATCCTTTCTGATTGGTGTTTCTAGTTTCTTTGGATATATTCCCAGGAGTGTGATTACTGGGTCAAATGGGAGTTCCATTTTCAGTTTTTTGAGGAAACTCCATACTGTTCTCCACAGTGGCTGCACCAGTCTGCATTCCCACCAGCAGTGCACGAGGGTTCCTTTTTCTCCGCATCCTTGCCAACACTTGTCGTTTGTTGATTTGTTGATGATAGGCATTCTGACAGGTGTGAGATGGTACCTCACTGTTGTTTTGATTTGCATCTCTCAGATAATAAGTGACTTTGAGCATGTTTTCATGTGTCTCTTGGCCTTCCTTCTGTCTTCTTTTGGAAATATTCTGTTTAGGTCCATTGCCCATTTTTTTATTGGATCATTTATCTTCCTTTTATTAAGTTGCATAAGCTGCCTGTAGATGTTGG
This sequence comes from Cnephaeus nilssonii, assembly GCF_951640355.1. Classification (NCBI taxonomy): domain Eukaryota; kingdom Metazoa; phylum Chordata; class Mammalia; order Chiroptera; family Vespertilionidae; genus Cnephaeus; species Cnephaeus nilssonii. The sequence continues at coordinate 62,971,339 of NC_137086.1, read as the reverse complement.
AGATTAAACCCTTATCAGTGATAGCATTTGCAAATATGTTCTCCCATGCAGTGGGCTTTCTTGTTGTTTTGTTGATGGTTTCTTTTGCTGTAAAAAAGCTTTTTATTTTGATGTAGTCCCATTTGTTAATTTTCTCTTTAGCTTCTATTGCCCTAGGGGCAGTGTCAGTGAAGAAGTTCTTTTGGCATATGTCTGAGATTTTGTTGCCTGTGGATTCCTCTAGTATTTTTATGGTTTCCCGTCTTATGTTTAAGTCCTGTATCCATTTTGCGTTTATTTTTGTGTATGGTGTAAGTTGGTGATCTAGTTTCATTTTTTTGCATGTGTGTGTCCAATTTTCCCAACACCATTTATTGAAGAGACTGTCTTGACTCCATTGTATGTTCATGCCTCCTTTGTCAAATATTAATTCAGCATAGTGGTTTGGGTCGATGTCTGGATTCTCTATTCTGTTCCATTGATCTATATGTCTGTTCTTGTGCCAGTACCAGGCTGTTTTGAGAACAGTGGCTTTGTAATACAGCTTGAAATCTGGTATTGAGATCCCTCCTACTTTATTCTTCTTTCTCAGGATTGCTGCGGCTATTCGGGGTCTTTTTTTATTCCAGATGAATTTTTGGAGAGTTCTTTCTAGGTCTGTGAAATATGCTGTTGGTATTTTGATGGGGAGTGCATTGAATCTGTAGATTGCTTTGGGTAGTATGGACATTTTAATGATGTTGATTCTACCAATCCATGAACATGGTATGTTCTTCCATCTGTTTACGTCTTCCTCTATCTCTTTTTTCAGTGTCCTGTAGTTTTCCGCGTATAGGTCTTTTACCTCCTTAGTTAAGTTTATTCCTAGGTATCTTAATTTTTTTGGTGCGATGGTAAATGGGATTGCTTTTTTAGTCTCTCTTTCTGTAAGTTCACTATTGGTGTATAGAAATGCCATAGATTTCTTGGCGTTAATTTTGTATCCCGCTACATTGCCGAATTCATTTATTAAGTCTATTAGTTTTTTGATGGAATCTTTTGGGTTTTTTATGTACAATATCATGTCATCTGCAAATAAGGACAGCTTCACTTCTTCTTTTCCAATTTGGATGCCTCTTATTTCTTCTTCTTGCCTAATTGCGGTAGCTAATACTTCCAGTACTATGTCAAACAGGAGTGGTGAGATTGGGCATCCCTGTCTTGTTTCTGTTCTTAGGGGAAATGGTTTTAGTTTTTGCCCATTGAGTATGATGTTTGCTGTGCATTTATCATATATAGCTTTTATTATGTTGAGGTATGATCCTTCTATTCCCACCTTGTTGAGAGTTTTTATCAAGAAAGGGTGTTGGATTTTGTCAAATGCTTTTTCTGCATCTATTGATATGACTATGTGATTTTTATCTCTCAATTTGTTTATGTGATGTATCACATTTATTGATTTGCGGATATTGTACCATCCTTGCATTCCTGGGATAAATCCTACTTGGTCATGATGTATGATCTTTCTGATGTATTGCTGGAGCCGATTTGCTAGGATATTGTTGAGGATTTTGGCATCTATGTTCATGAGGGATATTGGTCTGTAATTCTCTTTCATTGTGTTGTCTTTATCTGGTTTTGGTATTAGGGTGATGCTGGCTTCATAGAAGGAGCCTGGAAGTGTTCCTTCCTCTTGAATTTTTTGGAATAGTCTGAGGAGGATAGGTTTTAGTTCTTCCTTGAAAGTTTGGTAAAAGTCCCCTGTGAAGCCGTCTGGCCCCGGGCTTTTGTTTGCCGGAAGCTTTTTGATGACTGCTTCAATTTCTTCCATAGTTACTGGCCTGTTGAGCTGTTTAGATTCTTCCTGATTGAGTTTTGGAAGGTTGTATTTGTCTAGGAATATGTCCATTTCCTCCAGGTTGTCCAGTTTGTTGGAGTAGAGTTGTTCGTAGTATTTTGTAACAATCCTTTGTATCTCAGCGGGGTCTGTTGTTTTTTCACCTCTTTCATTTCTGATTTTGTTTATTTGGGTCCTCTCTCTTTGCTTCTTGGTGAGCCTGGCTAGAGGTTCATCAATCTTGTTTATCCTTTCAAAGAACCAGCTCTTGGTTTTGTTGATCTTTTGTATTGTTTCTTTGGTCTCTATGTCGTTTATCTCCGCTCTGATCTTTATTATTTCTTTCCTTCTGCTTACACTGGGCTTTTCTTGTTGCTCTCTCTCTAACTCTTTGAGTTGTTGGGTTAGGTACTTTATTACCATTGTTTCTTGTTTTTTGCAGTAGGCTTGTAGAGCTATGAACTTCCCTCTCAGGACTGCTTTCGCTGTGTCCCATAGATTTTGGATTGTTGTGTTTTCATTGTCATTTGTTGCCATGATGATTTTTATTTCTTCCTTGATGTCTTTGGTAACCCAGTCATGGTTCAATAGCATGCTGTTTAGTCTCCAAGTGTTTGATTTCTTTGGGTTGTTTTTATTGTAGTTGATTTCCAGTTTTATGCCACTGTGATCTGAGAAGATACTTGATATGATTTCTATCTTCTTGAATTTGGAGAGACTTTGCCTATGTCCTAAAATATGGTCTATCTTTGAAAATGACCCATGTGCACTTGAGAAGAATGTATATTCTGTGGCTTTGGGGTGAAATGTTCTGAAGATGTCGATTAATTCCATCTGGTCTAGTGAGTCATTTAGGATTGATGTTTCTTTGCTGATTTTTTGTTTAGAGGATTTGTCCAATGGTGATAGTGGGGTATTGAAGTCTCCTACTATGATTGTATTGCTGTCAATCTCTCCTTTGATATCTTCCAGGAGTTTTTTAATGTATCTTGGTGCTCCTGTATTGGGTGCATATATGTTTACCAGAATTATTTCTTCTTGTTGGATTTCTCCCTTTAGTATTATGAAGTGGCCTTCATTATCTCTTGTTATGTCCTTCACTTTGAGATCTAATTTGTCAGATATAAGTATTGCTACCCCAGCTTTTTTTTCATTTCCATTCGCCTGGAAAACCTTTTTCCATCCCTTTATTCTCAGTCTGTATGCGTCCTTTTTTTTGAGGTGGGTTTCCTGTAGACAGCAGATATATGGGTTTTGTTTTCTTATCCAATCTGTTACCCTGTGTCTTTTGATTGGGGCATTCAATCCATTTACATTTAAAGTTATTATTGATAGGCACTTATTTGTCACCATTTTTATTCTATACCCCTGTATTCCTTCTTTGCTTCCTATTTCTTTCTTTTTTTTTTTTTACAGCAGACCCTTTAGAATTTCTTTCATTGCTGGTTTGGTGGTGATAAACTCCCTTAGCCCTTTTTTGTCTGTGAAGCTCCTGATTTCACCTTCAATTTTGATTGATAGCCTTGCTGGGTACAGTATTCTTGGATTGAGACCCTTCTTTTGCATGACTTTGTATATTTCATTCCATTCCCTTCTGGCCTGATGAGTTTCTGTTGAGAAATCAGTTGCTAGTCTGATGGGGGTTCCTTTGTATGTAACTGTCTGTCTCTCTCTGGCCGCTTTTAAGATTCTTACTTTGTTGTTGGTGTTTGCCAACTTAATTATAATGTGCCTTGGCTTCAGTCTTTTGGGGTTCATTTTGCTTGGAATTCTGTGAGCTTCTTGGATTTGTGTGGGTTTTTTCTTCCCTATATCAGGGAAGTTTTCTGTTATTATTTCTTCTAACAGGTTTTCTATTCCTTGCTCCGTTTCCTTTCCTTCTGGTACCCCTATTATCCTGATGTTGTTTTGTTTTGTGTTGTCCCGAAGTTCCCTTAGGCTCTTCTCATGCTTTCTAATTTTTGTTTCTAGAAGCTGTTGTAATTGGGTATTTTTTTCCATCTTGTCTTCTAGCTCACTTATGCGGTCCTCTGCTTCTTCTAGTCTACTCTTGATGCTTTCTATTGAGTTCTTTACAGCAGCGATGTCATTTTTCATTTCTTCTTGGTTCTTCTTCATTTCCTCTTGGTTCTTACTCATATTGTCGAATTTGTCTTCCATCCTTTTCAGCCACCTTATGATCATTTCTCTAAATTCTTTCTCTGATAGGTTGTTTGCCTCTAATTCGTTCACTTCCTTTTCTGGTGATGCCTGCTTCTCTTTCCTTTGGGGCTATTTCTTTGTCTCCCCATGGTCTCTCTTCTCTGGATGTCTGGTTATATAGTTCTCTCTCTCCGGCGTTGATTTAAAGGTACAAAATACAACACAACCAGGCACAACACACAAGGCACTGAACTGAATTGTATTCACGATATTAATAACCTCCAATAAAGGTAACCACCAGAGAAAGACAAATTAGGGAATAGGAGTGGAAGAGGGAGAGTAAAAAGAAAGAACAAAAAAAAAAAAAGTGTGAATCTGAACTTGGGAAAAGAGCAGAAAAAAAAAAGAAAAGGAAAAAAAGTAAGAGAGATAAGAACAATACTAAGGGAGAAAAGGGGAACAAACTATATATATGGAGAGTAAACTCCACTAGTACCACCACTAATCCCAGCAAATTCCAGCAACATGAGCCTGGAGATTAATACAAACTGCAACACCAACTAATATCAAGTGAGGCAAGGGAAAACAAAAGTAAAAAACAAACAAAAACAAAGCAAACAATAGAACCAACCAAACAAACAAAAAGAATAATCAAAACAATCACATAAAAAAGCATAAAAATTCAATCTAATCAACATTCAAGCAAACAACAACAAAAGGCCAGAGAGAAAAATAATTTTTTTAAGGTAGCGTAGAGAGAGGTATGTATGGATTTGGAGCAGGGGGTTGGGAATTAGATATATCAGTAGGGTGAAATTTTAGCAGAGGGTAAACTGAAAAAGTAGGGAAAATCTAAAGCCAGAAAGGGTTAAGATAAACCGGAGACCAAAAGAGGAAAGGTTAGGAGAAGAGTGATGGCAAAATGTTAGCTTTGAGATAGGGTAAGGGAAAGATGCAAATAGAATGTAGGACACTAATCCCAAAATAAAAGAAAGAGAAAATCAAATGACATTTAAAAAAAAAAAAGTAAAATAATAGTAATAATAATGCTGATTGAAAATAAAAATGTAATAATTAAAAAGGTGAAAATCGTAATGTAATAATTAAAAAGGTGAGGAAAAAGAAAAAAATTAGTTTCTTAAGTAAAAGATGCAAAAAATGAAAATAAAAAAATTAGAATAAAAAAATTGAAAAAAGAATTTAAAATTAAAAAATAGGAAGACTAAAATGTGCAGTAGCGGCTGTCATTCACTTCCTCTATTATTCTGTTTGGTATGCCTGTTTCCCAGTCTGGGCGGTATTTCAGTTCAGCTTCGTTCCACTGCTTCTCAGTGTTGTAAGCCAGTCCTGCTTTTTAAGCCGGCCTTGTCTTAATTTCTCGTATTTATTTTTGATTACACCAGAGACAATTAGCGTTTCAGCCCCTGGGTGGCAGTGTTTCTGAATTGACTTCCGGGCCTCTCTAGCTTTTTTTTTTTTTTTTTCCCCTCTATGGCACTCACTACCGGTTTGTGGAGGTGTGCCCCTCAGAGCTGCCTCTCCGATGGTCACACTCAGCTCTGTTCCCAGGTTCCGAAAAAACAACTTCCCCCTGCAGTCTTTCAGGGTTTTTTCACCTGGGTTTTCCTATGTATTGGGCATAGTAATCAGAGTCGGAAAGAGCCCAAGTGTGCGGACAGTGGGTCTGTGCGCCAGACTAAGGAGCCCGCACTCCTTTGAAAATTCTTAGTCTGACCCTCCTCGTCAGATTAAAATGAGTTGCTTTTAAGAGGTCACTTCTGTTGGCAGCTCAGAGGACCCCCTTCCACCTTCAGGGATCACGGCAGCTCCAACTGCCTCCGATTTTTCTAGGCACAGACCTCCCGGTTCCTGCCGGTCCTGCGGTTCGCGTGCTTCCCTCCCACCGCAGGGATTAGAAACCACACCTTATTTCAGGTGAAATCTGACCTTTTCGTGGTGCAGTGAAGTGTTCCTTTGAATCCGAATGTTTGCGCCGATAGGGGACCGGTGTTCTGGTGCTCGCAGCTGTTCAGTGTTTGCAGTTGTCGCGGAAAGTCAGGTTTCCAATACAATCCTCCTTTCCTTGCAAGACGGCGAGGCGCCCGGTGAGCCCACAGCTCCGGGAGGGGACCCAGCCCCTGTGGGTGCTGCACGGTCAGGGGAAACCTGCCCAGCACTCCCCCGCCTTCTCCTGGAGTTTAGCTGTCCCTTGGCTTGCCAATATACAATCCCCCTGCGAACCTCTGTTGCTCCTACTCTCCGCCCCAGGACCAGACTCCAAACACGACTCTATTCCGTCGCCAATTTTTTCCCCTCGAGCTGTCTTGTTGGCCTCAATGGCACAGTCTTCCAGGTCATCTGAGCTCTGTGCTCCAGCAATGTTTCTTATTGTTTATGTGAAACCCCTGTTGTAGTTGTGTCCCGAATGCTGTTGGTCCTTTCGTGAGTGGAGTTAGCCCTTCAGGCTGGGTTGCTGTAAGGGTAAACCTCAATCACTGAGTATGAGTCGCTGTGCAGAGGCTTCCCCCTGAGGCAGAGTTGTTCCCAGCAGATTCTGGTGCCTGTCATAATACCCCTTTGGGTGTACTGCTTGTGTGGCTAGTTGTGTCGAGCTTTGGTGTGGTCTGAAGCCCACCATTGATTATGTTCGTTCTGGGTCCACTTGGTGGGGTTAAGGTACAGATTGCTACCAGTTGTTATGTGTATTTGGCCTTAGGCTACCTGTCTGTAGCTACCACACTGTTCATTGTTTGTGTCTGCATCTACTAGACCTGAGTGTGCATGGGAAGAGCCGATCTGTATGAAAAGATTGGCTTCTTTCAGCTTAGAGCTGGTGGCAAATCTGTAAAAGGACTGAGGCTCCCTTAGGTCTGTCTCCACCTGTCAGCTACTCTGCTTTTTCCTGAGGTTGCCTGGTCTTTCTCCAGACACATCCAAAGAGAAACTGTAGGATGAGCCCAGGCTGGCCGAGAAAGGGCTAGTGGGTCCCCTTCTTGGGGATCATGCAGTCAGGCACTCGATGAGGGGAAAGTGGCCCCTGCTTCAAAGCCAAATCCCTCAGTCTTTGCTAGAGGTCTAACTCTAGTTCAGGTTGGGTACAGCCAGCCGTCCACCCTACAGGAGCAAGCTCAGATGCCCTGGGCTCCAGGGGATAGATTAAAAGAGTCTCCCATTGAGGATGAAGCCAGCTCAGCCCATAGGAGGAGGCTAAGCACTTTGTCCTGGTCCCACAATAGACCCTGAGGGTCACATACTTCGAATGCCCTGCTCTGAACCGGGGCCCCCCCTTCTTCCTGGTGTAGTGCAGGCTGAATTCACAGGGGAGCTTAGATTTGCCTCCTCCACAACTCAGCCACACAGCCCAGCACTCGCCCATCTGGCTCCCAGACTAAAGCCTCTCCAGGAGACACAGTCTGAAAATCCCAGCTTTGCATGGTTCCCCAGCTCCCCACACCACTGAACTAAAAAGAATGGGGCCGGCCGAAGGACAGCTCTGCAAGACACGCCCATCTCTGTGCAGTTGCTCTCAGCAGGGTGGGGCCAAAAGCTCTGCAGGAGCTCCAAACCCAGCAGGTTGGGGCCCAAAATTCTAACCCGGCACAACTTGCCTGTGACACGAAACCCAGATGTGTGGGACAGGCTGAGTGGCTCAAGAGGTGTGGGGTGGTGTGCCAGCTGTGCACTCAAGGTAGGGGAGACTTGTCCTCTTTCCCAAGCCACACAGTTTAGTCACTGTCTAGATCTCCACCAAAAGCCTCCCCGCAAAATAGAGGGCCCCTTAAAGTCAGCAGCAGGGCATCATCACCAGCAGTTGGAGTCTGTCTGGAGCAAACACCCCAGGCTGGTGCCGTACCCTTAGGAGCGCTCTTTCCCTAAAAGGGCGTGGTCTGAGTCTCCCAGGCAGTCTAAATCCCCACGGATTCCCACTGCCTTGTGCTACATAGGCTTCTCTTTCTATCTCTGTAGCTCTGGATTGGGAATCCCTGCATGGGGTTGAAACCCATGCTCCCGGGGAGGGAGTCCTGCAGCCACGCCACACCTGCGTGAGGAGGCTCTCCCTTTCTGTGTCTGTGCCCTTCTCACCAGCCTCTACGTGGCTGCTTCTGTGCTCCTTGGTTATATATTTCAGATCAGCTAGCCTTCAACCGGTTTTGATTGCTCTGTAATGTAGCTATAAATCCAGTTTGGGACTGAGAGCAACTGGGTGCTTCCAGCTACTCCTCAGCCATCTGCGAATACTTTTTATATCCTTAAAAATTAATCATTACTGTTTTCCTTATTCTTTCAGTAAATGCTCATTTGTACCCACCCATATGTTTACAAAATTCTTTATCATTGCTTCTTACATTCTGTTTCTTCTTTCTAAGTCAAATTTTCTTTCTTCAAACTTTCTTTCTTTGATCTGTGAGTTGATTTTTTCAGTCTTTGTCTGAAAATGGCTTTATTTTACCCTCATTCTTATATATTAGTTTAGCTGAATAGAGAATTCAAGGTTAAGAGTTTTTCCCTCAGTAATGTTAAAAATAATTGTCTTATTTGTTGAGAAGTCTATTCTCATTGTAATTGTAATTCTTTATAAGTCTGTCTTTTGTCATTGGTTTCTTTTAAGGTATTCTCTTTTCTTTTGTGTGTTTTCACTGTTACATGTCTATGTTTGAATTTATTTTGGGGGAAAGTCTTTCGTTTTGTTCCACTTTTTCAGTCAGAGTTTCCATGCCTCTTATTAGTCTGGAAAATTCTCAGATGTTATTTCTTTGAATATTTTTTACTGTTTCCTTTAGCTTTTATAATACACTTTTTGAATCTTTTAGCCCAATTGTTTATTAATATTTTTATCCTAGGTTTCAGATGTTTATTTCTCTGTGCTGTGATCCATCATCTAGTTCATTCTTCCCTTTCAAGCTGTACCATTATGTTTTTTGATTCATTCATTAATTTTCATTTACTTTTTCTTTCTAAAAGTTCTATTTGATTCTTCTTCAAATAGAAGAGGAATGTTTTTAATTTTTCTTTAATGTCCTTTTTAAAATTTTCTTAATGCCTTTAAAACTTTTAAACATATTTTCCATGTCTTCTAAAATATTTTGTTCCATAATTTGAAGTTCTAGGATTCTGATCCTGCTATGTGCTCTGTTACTCGGATTCTCACTATTTGACTGTAATCTCCTCTTGAGAAGGACGTTTTTTTCTCCTATAGACTTGCATGGCCAGGGAGATGGGTGGGCTTCTTCAAACTTTATGTTGAAGGTTAGAATTTGAAATGTGTAGTGTAAAGTCCAACGTCAAATGTGAGTGAAAGTAGACTTGAGGTTTCAGTTTCTTACAGAAGACATCTTTCCCCATACCCAGAGACTAGGTCAAGATAAATTTTTGTTTGTATCTCTGTGAGGTTGAGTGGATTTTTTTTTCCCTCTGGAGCCACCTCTCAATCGTCCCAAATTATGTACAGGTCTCAGTTCCAACTCTCCATTAATTCTGCATTCTTGTCTCCTATCCTTGCTAGAATGTTGAAATGTAAGTCATTCACTGTTAGTGGCTCTTTCTACCCCCAGCTCTTAGCTTTAGGCTTTCATTTGCTTCCTGCTCTGGCTTTGTTTTCTCTTTGTTTTTGGCATGTGAGAATTTTTCGTTCTTCCTTGAAAGCTCATCTATGAATTACAAAAATCCTTTTTGTTCTATTTTATCTTAGCCTTTAAAAGGTTTTCCTCTTAATCACTACCTTACTGGAATCTGAAACATAACAGAGTGACCTTTTCCAAACAAAACTAATTGCATCATCTCCCTCTGTAGACCTTTCAGTGGATAAAGACCTAATTTTTAACCCACTGACTAGACTCTGTCTTGTATACCTTTTCAATTGCATCCCCTCTCACTCTTCCCTGTGGTCTCCGGGCTCCAGCCATACTGGCCTCCCTCTCTTCTTGGAGCGTGTCATTTCCCTCCTTTCACACACGCCCTCCAAAGCTTTGCCCTTAGCGTTCCTGACTTGGAAAGATGCTCTCTCCAACACACACTGAATACATCTGCTCACCTTGCAGATCTCATTCACCTCAACTGTCATTTGCTCAGGAAAACCTCTCCTGACTCTCAGTTTAATTCATGTTCCTTTATTACACACTCCTTTCTCTAGAAGTGTTAGCTTAATATGTATTAATATATTCATTTGTTTATTTGATTTATGCATGACTCCCCCACAGTCAGAAAGCCTTATGAGAGCAGAGACCATTTTGTTTATCATTGGTATGCATCTAAGCACATTGACTGAAACGTAAAATATACAATAAATATAGAATGGATGGATAGATTATTTAAAGAATAAATGAGAAATAGAGTGAGTGAGGAAGGAAGGGAAGGAGAAAGGTAGGAGTGAATTGTGACCAAATAATTTATTCCAGGAGCAATTTTTGTGTACTTTGTACTTGTAAAAGCAGAAAAGTGTCTTAATTGCCTCTCAGTTTTGTTATCTTCACATAATAACAAATACTTCTCTATAGGTGGCAGTGTAATTAAGATTTTTTTTTTCTGGAAAAAAAAGGGAGGGCATTATCTTGAATGTTGAAAACATTTATATAACTTGAATCTCATATTACCAGTTTTTTGTTAATCCTCACCCAAAGATACTTTTTCCATTGGTTTTATCCATTGAAGGGAGGGACAAGGATAGGAGGGAGAGAGAGAGAGAGAGAGAGAAATATCGATGAGAGAGAGTCACATCAATTGGTTGCCTCCTGCATGCACCCCGACTGGGGCCAGGGATCAAACCTGCAACCCATGTACCTGCCCTTGACTGGGAACCAAACCTGCAACCCTTTGAGCCATTGCTCTAACCACTGAGCATCGTTGACCAGGGCTCACATTATCGTTTTTAAAACATGCTCTTATTCCTCATAATGGATGTCTTCTTAATTTATACTTGCCCGGAGTCTTGTTTCCTCAGGCACGAGTAAGTGCTAGAGAGTTGTCATCTCATTTTACAATATTGTTGATATCAACAGAACCTTTAAGAATTGGAAAATGGGTATTGTGAGTGTAATAGTGGCTAATGTTTTCTTTGTCACTTGTTGTTAAAGACAACAATATTTATATTATAGAATAATTGAAACTGTGGCAAATATGGACAGAACTATAGATAAAACATGTATATATTTCAACCAGCTTTGGGGCTGAGACTTCTAAGTGGGAAAAGTTGTTTTCCAAATATGACCAGTTGACCACCTTACTCATGGACTTTGGGTATAGAAACTTGAAACCCAAATTTATGTGTCAGAGTGTTTTGTACATCCATTACAACCTGTAGTATCTAAAATTCCTTATAATGTAAGTGTACTATCGTTAAAAGATGTGCCCCATTTTATGTTCCATGTTGTAGTTTTTTCCAAATTAAAAACTATAATAATAATTTTGTCTTTGTAGCACTTGAATGCAGAAAGGTCTTACAAGGCCCAGATTTGTACGTTGCATAAATCTCTTGTGAAGATGGAAGAGGAGCTTCAGAAGGTTCAGTTTGAAAAGGTGTCTGCCCTTGCAGACTTGTCTTCCACAAGGGAACTTTGTATTAAACTTGACGCAAGCAAAGACCTTCTTAATCAGCAGCTGATTGCTAAAGATCAAGAAATTGAAATGGTATGTAGTGCATTTAAAATGTTTTATTTTTTTATATTTCTAGTATATAAAATTACTATAGGATTAGAAAAAAGTTCTGTTTTTAATACTATATCAAGCCTGTTTTCACCTTTAGATTTCTTTTTTAAGTCCCAGAGATTAACTTCACAGCTATATTCCAACAATTCAAGTAAGTAACATAACTCTTCCTCTGAGCGTTTAATTTATGTTTACTTTTGGCTAGAAGAATTATAAAACACCTTTACATACCAATCAGTAAAGAACCACGAGGTTGAGGTCTATCCAGCTAAATTATAACTTTAATGACATTATTTTAAGCTAAATTTATTTACTAATTGGGTTCTTTTAAACTGTAATTCATTTGATTATATCTACCATGTGCCTGACATTGTGCTTGCCATTATGACTATAATGTTCAAAAGATTACAGGCCCCTATTCTCAAGGACCTTTCAGTATTGACATTGGGATGAATGTTATACTAATAAGAAATACTCACGGTTTTAGAGAGGGAGTTCCTGTTCAGCCTGTGGTGTCAGGAGGGAGTGGACATACTAATGAGCACAGAAGAGATGAGGTGTTTCATTCAGAGGGAACAACAACATAGGGAATGTATGAAGGTAAAAGCGATTTCTTGAGTGAATAGTAAGTAATTTTCAATGGCCAGTGTAGCATGCATGGGTGAAAATGGCTGGAGATGCATCTGGAGAGAGAGACGGAACTCAGATCTTAAAGTATATGTATACAAGTTGCATAGTGTAACTGAAGAATTAACAAATTTTGGTCATGTGTACATTTCTGTTATTTTCCAATCCTATTGAAATTTTAGTTTTCTTAGTCTACTGTTTGTTAGGAGAATATGTTGCATTTGAGAATCATGTAGCTAGCTCTGGTTTCTGTAAGAATTTACTGTTTATATTTTATGAATGAAGTATATGCCAGTATTGTCAGACTCTTCCTTTAATTATTTTTTATTTTAGCAAAAACATTTTAATGATGAAAGTAACTCATACTCACTGTAAAAATTTAAATAATGTGTCCTTAATTTTTTCTTTAAAAATACTTTTTACTTGGTATTTTCAAATTAGAAAAATAATACATGTAATAATTGAAAAATTCGTTATTTGTAGTTCTGTTTTTTCTTTTCTTTTTTTATAATAGCTATCCTAATAGTTGTTAAGTGGTCAGGCTAATGCTCATTGCATTTAAAAATACTCCTGACAAACTTTTTGCCTTGAAATTTAATTATTTATGTTTATATGTTTTTTTCCTATAATCTTATATAATAAAAGCCTAATATGCTAAGTGTCTAGTCGTCTGATCGTCCATTCAACCCATCAAAGTGTAATGATATGCTAAGGCCACTCAACCACTCACTATGATGTGCACTGACCACCAGGGGGCAGACAGTCAACCAGTCACTATGATGTGTACTGGCCACCAGGAGGCAGATGCTCTGAGGTTAGCTTGCTGCTGGGGTCTGGCCAATCGGGACTGAGCAAGATGGGCCGGACATGCCCTGGATCCCTCCTACGGTCCCTCCCCGGCTGGCCAACCTCCCCAGCCCTGATGGTGCACTGGTGGGGTCCCTTGGCCCTGCCTGCGCCCTCTCATAATCCGAGACCCCTCAGGGGATGTCGGAGAGCCAGTTTTGGCCCGATCCCACAGGCCAGGCTGAGGGACCCCACAAATTTGTGCACCAGGCCTCTAGTAAGCTATAATTTCAAGGGCAAGGACCATCTTACTTATCTTTGTATTTCTTTTCTTTTTTGTTAATTCTCACTGGAGGATATTTTTTCTTTTTCCATTTTTTTTTTTTTTTTTTTTTTTTTAGAAAGAGTGAAAGGAAAGGAGGGAGGGAGAGAGAAAGAAACATCGGTTTGAGAGAGATACATCAATTGGTTGCCTCCCACACGCATCCCAACCAGGACCGGCGATTGAACCTGTAACCTTTAGGAGTGCAGGCCAGTGCTCCAACCACTGAGCCACAATGGCCCGGGCATCTTTGTATTTCTTTATCTGTATTATGTTCTCAGTAGACACAAATACTTTTTAAATTTTATTGTAGTGACCTTGGTTAATAAAATTATATAGGTTTCAAATGTACAATTCTATGATATAGCATTTCTATATTGCATTGTGTGCCCACCACCCAAAGTCAAATCTTCTTCTGTCACCATATGTTTGATCCCCTTTACTCTTTACTATTCCCCAATCCCCTTCCCTCTGGTAACCACCATACTGTTGTCTGTGTCTATACGTTTGTGTTTGTTTTTCTTATTTATTCATTTGTTGCTTTCAGTTTTATATCCCACATATGAGAGTAATAATATGGTTCTTGACTTTTTCTGTCTGACTTATTTTGCTTAGCATGATATTCTCAAGGTCCATCCATGTTGTTGCAAATGGCAGTATTTCATCCTTCCTTATGGCTGAGTAGTATTTCATTGTGTATAGGTACCACATCATCTTTATCTAATCATCTAATTAAGGGCACTTCAGTTGTTTCAATGTCTTAGCCACCATCAGTAATGCTCCAGTGAACACAGGAGTGCATATATCTTTGCAAATAAATAATTTCAAATTTTTGTAGGTAGATACCCAGAAGAGGTATTGCTGGGTCATATGGTAACTCTATTCATAAGTTTTTGAGGAGCCTCCATACTACTTTTCATAGTGGCTGTACCAGTTTACATTCCTACCAGCAGTGAATGAGGGTTTCTTTTTCTCTACAATACTTTTTTTAAATTAAACTTTTGATTTTCAGATCACTGTAGATTCACATACAATTGTAAGATATAGTACAAAGACATCTTGTGTATCCTTTACCTGGTCTCCCCCAATGGTAACATCTTACAAAACTGTAGTAGAATATCACAATCAGGATGCTGACTGAGATTCAGGCAAGATTTTTTCCATTACAGGATCCATCATGTTGCCCTTTTGTAGTCCTATCTACTTTCCTCTTATCCCCAACCCCTCCTTAAAATCTGTTATCCATTTCTATAATTACAGTTATGTAACTTTTTTGGATTTTTTTTTTACTCTGCATAATTCTCTGAAGAGTCATCCAGGTTGTTCTGTGTATTAATAGTTCACTCCTTTTTATTGCTGAGTAGTATTCCATGCAGTTGGTGTAACACAGCATATTTAACCATTCACTGATTGAAGGACATCTGGGTTATTTCCAGTTTTTGGATCTTACAAAAAAAGTTGTTGTAAACATTTGTGTACAGGTTTTTGTAAACATAGGTCTTAATTTTTCTATAAATGCCCAGGAATGCAATTTTTTGTATTATATAATAGTTCCATGGTAAGTTTCTTACAAAAGTGCCAAACTATGTCCCCAAGTTTCTGTACCATTTTGCATTCCTACCAACAATGTATGAGTGATCCAGTTTTTCCACTTCCTTGTCAGCATTTGATATTGTCACTATTTTTTATTCTAGCCATTCTGATGTGTATAGTGCTATATCATCATCTATTTGTATTTCTTTAATGATACCTTTTTGTTGTGCTTATTTGCCATCTATCATCTTCAGTGAAATGTCTCTTTATATCTTTTGTCCATATTCTCATTGGATTATTTGCTTTTTTAGTGCTAGTATTGAGAGTTCTTTATATATTCTAGATTCTAGTTATTTTTCAGATATGTGGTTTGCAAATATTTTCTCCCACTATGTAGTTTGTATTTTCATCCTCTTATGAGGGTCTTTCTCAGAGCAAAAGTTTAAAAGTTTGATGAAGTACAATTTATAAATTTTTCTTTTATGGATTTACTTTTGGTTTTAAGTCTAAGAATTCTTTGCATAGTTCTAGGTCCCAAAGATTTTTGCTAGGTTTTATTTAAATTTTTTTCTTTATTGATTAAGGTATTACATATGTGTCCTTATCCCCCCATTGCCTCCCTACACCCCACTCATGCCCTCACCCCCCTAGTGTCTGTGTCCATTGGTTAGGCTTATATGTATGTATACAAGTCATTTGGTTTTGTGTTTCACATTTAATTTCCATTTTGAATTAATTTATGCATAAGGTGTAAGGTTTGGGTCGAGGTTCTTTTTAATGCCTGTAGGTGTCCAATTACTGTAGTACCATTTGTTGAAAAAGCTACCTCTCCTTCATTAAATTGATTTTGTACCTTAGTGAAGAATCAGTTGGATGTACTTGAGTGGGTCTGCTTCTTGGTTTTTTGTGTTGTTTTTTATTTTATTTTTATTGATCTGTACCTGTTTGTTCACCAGTAGCACACAATCTTAATTACTGTAGCTAATAATCTTTAAATCAGGTAGACAGATTTCATCCACTTTATTCTGCTTCTTCAGAATTGTCTTAGCTATTCTAGTTTTTTTGTCTTTCCATTTAAGTTTTAGAATAATTTGTCTATTTCTTCAAAAAATCTTGCTGAGATTTTAATAGGAATTGCATTAAATCTTTATAACAATTTGAGAAGAACTGACAACTTTACTATATTAAGACTTTTAATCCATGAACATGGTATGTCTTATTTAGATCTTATTTGATATATTTTGTTACTTTTGTGTAGTTTTCAGCATGTAAGTTCTATACATATTTTGTTAGATTTACACCTACAAAATACAAAGAATTTTTTGAGGTACAGTAAATGGTATTCTAGTTTAAATTCTGCTATCAATGTGTTCTTTGCCAGCATATAGAAGTATAATTGATTTTTGAACAATTATCTTATATCCTGTGACCTTGACAAACTCACTTATTACTTGTAGGAATTTTTCTGCAGATTACTTGGAATTTTATATATAGACAATTGTTTCACACACACACACACACACACACACACACACACCAAATATCTTATTTGCATTTCCATTATTTTGGATTTTTGTTATGGACAAATGAAGCAAAACCTTATTGATCCCTATTTTGTCAGGAATGAATTTACCCTATCTTGGGTTTATTAATTGGGAATGGAGCACAAATTCACTCTTTTCTCATATACTCTCTAAATATATCTTGATTTTCTTCTATAGACAATTATGCTATCTGAACATAAGGACAGTTTTATTTTTTCCTTTCCAGTCCTTATGGCTTTTCTTGCCCTTTTGCACTGGTTAGTAGTTTAGTGCTAGTTTAACAATAGTGGTGAAAGTAGACCTATCCTTGCCTTCTTCAAATCTTAGGGGAATAGTATTCAATCTTTTACTATTATCTGTAGGATTTCGTAGATGCTCTTGATCAAGGTCTGGAATATTTTCTCTATTCCTATATTTCTGAGAGTTTTGTAATGAATGGATGTTGAATTTTTGTCAAATGCTCCTTCTGCATCAGATAATATGCTCATGTGATTTTTCTCCTTTAAATCTGGCAATTCTGGGTTCCTTTATTCTTTTCTTTAATTAAAGAAATTAGCTATTTGGTAGTCATATTTTTCCCAGCTGGTTATTAATTTTTTGGGGTGGTGGGCTTTTTGTTGTTTGTCTTTATTTCTGTGCAGAAGTTTTAAATTCTGTCATTAAATGTATTAATCATTGAAAAAAATTTTTTCTCCTTTAGTTTGTTGATATGATAGATTACATTGATTTATTTTTAATATTGAATCAGCCTGCATCCCTGGAAATACTCAGATAATTTTAAATGAGAAGTTGAGGTTAAAGGCAAAAGATCTGTATCTTTGCCTTCATTTCCCAATAAAAATTATTTAAAGCGCTGGAATAAGCAATTTTATAATGCTTTACAGTCTTAATTATCTTTTTCTTTTTTATTTTCATCCTTTTTATTGAATTTACTAGAAGCCCGGTGCATGAAATTCGTGCACGGCGGGGGGTTGACCCTCAGCCCAGCCTGTACCCTTTCCAATCTGGGACATCCCTCTCACAATCCAGAACTGCTGGCTCCCAACTGCTTGCCTGCCTGCCTTCCTGATTGCCCCTAACCGCTTCTGCCTGCCAGCCTGATCACCCCCTAACCACTCCGCTGCCAGCCTGGTTGATGCTTAACTGCTCCCCTGCCAGCCTGTTTGCCCCCAACTTCCCTCCTCTGCCAGCCTGGTCACCCCTAACTGCCCTCTCCTGCAGGGTTGATCACCTCCAACTGCCCTCCCTTGCAAGCCTGGTCCCTCTCAAATGCCCTCCCTTGCAGGCCGGGTGCCTCCCAACTGCCCTCTCCTGCTGGCCATCTTGTAGTGGCCATCTTGTGTCCACATGGGGGCAGGATCTTTGACCACATGGGGGCAGCTATATTGTGTGTTGCAGTGATGATCAATCTGTATATTACTCTTTTATTAGATAGGATAGAGGCCTGGTGCACGGGTGGGGGCCAGCTGGTTTGCCCTGAAGGGTGTCACAGATAAGGGTGGGGGTTCCCTTGGGGTGTGGGGTGGCCTGAGCGAGGGGCCTGTGGTGGTTTGCAGGCTGGCCATGCCCCCTGGCAACCCAAGGGGAGGCCCTGGTATCTGGAATTTATTTTCCTTCTACAATTGAAACTTTGTAGCCTGGGGCGGCAGCCATTTCTGGGGCGGCAGCCATTTCTGTGGCAGTTAATTCACTTTCTACAATTGAAACTTTGTAGCCTTAAGCGGGTGAGCCCAGCCAGGGTGTGCGGAAAGCTTTGCTTCCCCTGTTGCCGCCGGCAACCCTGGCCTGCTCTCTCAAGCTCCATTCTGCCGCCATTTGTTTGAATTTGTTTACCTTCTATAATTGAAACTTTGTAGCTTGAGTGGAGGCTTAGGCCTGCAACGGCTATGGAAAGCTTGGCTTGCTCTGTTACCTAGGAAACCTTGCTCTCTGTGGCTGTAGCCATCTTGGTTTGGGTTAATTTGGATACTCGCCCTGATTGGCTGGTGGACATGGCTTATGTAGTGGAGTGATGGTTAATTTGCATATTACCATTTTATTAGAGAGGATTGGGGGTTACATTATTTGTAAGAAATTATACATGTTTCAGGTGCACAATTCTGCAACACATCATCTGTACACAGTATTGTGTGTTCACCACCCCAAGTCAGGTCTCTGTCCATCACTATTTATCACCCTTATAACCTCCTACACCTCTCTCCACCCCACTGCCTGCTGGAAACTATCACACTGTTGTCATTGTCCATGAGTTTTTCCTTTCTCTCTCTCTCTCTCTCTCTCTCTCTCTCTCTCTCTCTCTCTCTCCCTCGCTCGCTCTTTTTCCCCTCAATCCCTCCACCCTCCCAGCCCCACACCCTCAGCCCCTCAACAGTTGTCAACCTGCTACCTATCTATCTAGATTCTGTCACTATTTTGCTTGTTAGTTCATTTTGTTAATTAGATTCCATATGTCTACTTGTATTTCTCTGACTGTCTTATTTCACTGAGCATAATGCTCTCAGATCCATCCATGCTATCACAAAGTGAAAGATTTCCTTCTTTTAATAGTCAAGTAGTATTCCAATGTGTAAATGTACCACAGCTTTTATATCCACTCTTGTGCTGATGGACACTTGGACTGCTTCTAAATTTTGGCTATTATAAATGATGCTGAAATGAACATAGGGGTTAATATATTCATTGAAATCAATGTCTCTGGTTTCTTGGGCTATATTCCCTGAAGTGGAATTGCTATGTCGTAAGGCAATTCCATTTAATTTTTAAAAAAATTCTTTATTGTTTAAAGTATTGTGTCTCCTTTTTCCCCCATTGACCTCTCCCTGGCCCCACCCAGATGCCCTCACCCCGCTAATGTCTTGTGTCTATTCATTATGCTCATATGCATGCATACAAGTCCTTTGGTTGATCTTACTCTCTTCCCCCCTGACCCTCCCCTGCCTTCCCTCTGAGGTTTGATGGTCTGTTCGATGCTTCTCTGTCTCTAGATCTATATTTTTTCATCAGTTTATGTTGCTCATTATATTCCACAAATGAGTGAGATCATGTGATGTTTATCTTTCTCTGCCTGGATTATTTCACTTAGTATAATGCTCTCCAGGTCCATCCATGCTGTTGTGAATGGTAAGAGTTCTTTCCGTTTTACAGCAGCATAGTATTCCATTGTGTAGATGTACTGCAGTCTTTTAATCTACTCATCTGCTGATGGGCACTTAGGCTGTTTCCAAATCTTAGCTATTGTAAATTGTGCTGCTATGAACATAGGGCTGCATATATCCTTTCTGGTTGGTGTTTCTGATTTCTTGGGATATATTCCTAGAAGTGGAATCACTGGGTCAAATGGGAGTTCCATATTTAGTTTTTTGAGGAAACTCCATACTGTTTTTCCATAGTGGCTGCACCAGTCTGCATTCCCACCAGCAGTGCACGAGGGTTCCTTTTTCTCCACATTCTCGCCAGCACTTGTTTGTTGATTTATTGATGATAGCCATTCTTACAGGGTTAACGTGATTTCTCATTGTGGTTTTAATTTCCATTTATCTAATGATTAGTGACATTAAGCATCTTTTCATATGTCTATTTGCCATCTGTATGTTCTCTTTAGAGAAGTGTCTGTTCAAGTCCTTTGACCATTTTTTTTTAATTGGATTGTTTGTGTTTTTGGTGTTGAGTTTTATTTATTTACTTATTGAATTTACAACAGATGCATTTTTTAAATGTTTAAAATAATAATATTTTTTATTTTTCAGTAAGAATTGAGGTACAGTATAGTTTCAGTTGCACAACCCAGTGATTGGACATTTATATAGCTTACAAAATGATCATCCAATAAATCTAGTACTATCTAACACCATATATAGTTACATAGTTATTATAATACTAGTGGCCCAGTGCACAAAATTTGTGCATGGGGCAGGGGTGTCCCTCAGCCCAGCCTGCACCTTCTCCAATCTTGGACCCTTCGGGGGATGTCCAATTGGGACCGCTGGCTCCTAACCACTCTCCTGCCTGCCTGCCTGCCTGCCTGATTGACCCCTAACTGCTCCCCTGCTGGCCTGATTGATGCCTAACTGCCCTCCCCTGCTGGCCTGATCACCCCCAAGGCTTTTATTAGTATAGATATGAACCTTCACAGAAAATTTCACTAACCCTGCTTTATAATAAGTGCTTGACAGTTATATCATTGGGCCAGACACCAAAATTTCCTTTCTTTGAATAGTGGAGGGAATAATTGTCTTATCTTTAAGTTACCCTGAACATCAAATGAGATAATGACTTAGAAAAGTATAAAAGCACCATATAAAGACAACTGTGTTTTTCATGTACTGAAAAGACAATAAAGTAGTAAAATGAAAAACACTATTTTTATTCTCCCCCTTCATTCCTTTACAGCCTTTATTTAAACTTTGAAATTTATAAAAAATTCACTCCTATTTTCATTTCTTTACATTCAATATTATTTTGTATTAGTTTCAGGTTTTATATTAGTTACAGAATAGTGATTAAACAATCATATACTTTACAAAGTGTTCCCCGATATTTCCAGTACCCACCTGGCATCATACCGTCATTACAACACTATTGACTATATTCTCTATTTAAGTGACAATAGGTTTACAGGTTCCTTCCAATATTTCTTTTGTGTTGGCTCGCCTTTCCTTTTCTTTCTCACTTCTTCCCTCATTTTATTCATATAGTATTTCAATTGGCCCTCAAAGCTCCGTGAAGGCACTGGGACACGTTTAATCCATTTTACAGACAAGGAAACTGAGGCCAATTCCAGTTGGCTGTGGAATTGGATTCAGCACGCAGGGAGACCTCACAACTGCGCTCTCCACCATTCCTAAGGGACTGCCATGGGGCAAACAGAACAAACCTCCTCATGAGGCTTCCGAGCTTCGTTCTCAAGCACCTCTTCATCATGGGTGCTCCACATTCTTTCCTCTCCCCCACCACCTCATTCTCTACTGCCCCCCCTTCTGGGGAGCAGGTGGTAGGTTTTGCACTCACTGTTCAGGCGCGGCCATGAGGCAGGGTGGGGCAGGAACTGGGGGCGGGGTGGGCGTGGGTTTGGGCCAAGGCGGAGCAGGAGTTGCAGCCTCTCAAGTGCTCAGGCTGCAGTGAGGCCCCATTAGCATCGGGAGCTTCACCAAACCGCCACAGTGGGGTACCCGGCAGCGCAGCGCCCCTCCACTGAGGTGGCGCCTCCACTCAACCCCCGCCTCAGGGCTGCGGGTCCGCACCCCTCCGCCCGGGCACCCTTCCACGCCAGCAGTCATCGTCTCTTGTTTCCCACCAGGTCTACCCGTGTCTTGGAGCCACTGCAGAACCTCACTCTCTGTGGGCGAGGCAGATCCCTGCCCACCAGCCCCCTGCCCTGGCCTGAGCCCCCTCCGGTGCACCCTGCCTCAGTGCTGCTCTGCACCCCTTGGGCCTCCGGCCTCCTGGCCGGCCACTTTGCCGAAGCCTCGGTGCTTGCACGGGAGCCGCCCCTCAGGCGGAGGCCTGTCTGCGCACCTGTGGTCCCCCCCCCCCTCCTCGGCCATGGCTCCTGGCCAGCCACTTTGCCGAAGCTTCCACTTCTTTCAGGCACTCTTCTCAGACGCCCGGGAGCTTGGCTCCGGTGACCCCACCCCACTCGGCTCTCCCCCTCCCCCCCTCCCCTATCAGGACACTGCTGGGGCGCCGTGCTGCAGACAGCGTGGTCCTGGGGCAAGGGATGGGGGTGTGGGGAGCAGCTGCAGTAAAGTTTAGTAAACCCCAGATCGCGTTGGGATTTGGCTGCTGGCCGTGGGGGAGTCTGCCTGGGTGGGACAAAATCACGCTTAGACCCAGAGTGCCGCCAGCGGCCCCGCAGCCCCGCCCACCTTATGAATGGTCATGATGTGATGGTGTCCCAGGACAAATTTGCATATTCCTCCATTATACATATAGATTACTAGAGGCCCAGTGCACGAAATTTGTGCACTGTTAGGTTCCCTAGGCCTGGCCAGTGATCACATCCAATCTGTGGGGCAACAAGCGGGATGATCAGGGGCCCCCACTGACACCCGCCTTGGGCAGCCTGGGGTCTGTGGGCTGGGGGCAGCTCCTGCATCGAGTCTCTGCCCCCTGGTGGTCAGTGCGCATCATAGCGACCAGTCATTCCACCATTCGGTCGATTTTCATATTAAGCTTTTATTATATAGGATTGACTATATTTCCTATGACTATTCTGTACCTTCCAATTTGTACTTTTTAAAAATTCTTATTGTTGAAAGTATTACATATGTCCTCTTTACCCTCCCAACCCTCCCCCACCCCACAGCCCAGGCCTTCACTGCCTATTGTCTATGTCCATTGGTTATGCTTATATGATACAAGTTCTTTGGTTGATCTCTTAACCCCCCGATCCTTCCCCTGCCTTCTCTATGAGATTTGATGGCCTGTTCAATGCTTCCATGTCTCTGGATCTATTTTTGTTTATCATTTTGTGTTGTTCATTATATTCCAAAAATGAGTGAGATCATTTATTTTTCTCTAATTGGCTTATTTCACTTAGCATAATGCTCTCCAGGTCCATCCATGCTGTTGCAAATGGTAAGAGTTATTTCTTTTAACAGCACTGTAGTATTCCATTGTGTAGATGTACCAGTTTTTAATCTACTCATCTGCTGATGGGCACTTAGGCTGTTTCCAAATCTTAGCTATTGTAAATTGTGCTGCTATGAACATAGGGATGCATATTTCCTTTATGATTGGCGTTTCTGCTTTTTGGGATATATTCCTAGAAGTGGAATCACTGGGTCAAATGGGAGTTCCATATTTAATTTTTTGAGGAAACTCCATACTTTTTTTCACAGAGATTGCCCCAGTCTGCATTTCCACCAGCAGTGCGCAAGGATTCCTTTTTCTCCACATCCTCGCCAGCACTTGTCGTTTATTGATTTGTTGATGATAGCCATTCTGACAGGTGTGAGATGGTACCTCATTGTCGTTTTGATTTGCATCTTTTGGATGATTAGTGACTTTGAGCATGTTTTCATATGTCTCTTGGCCTTCCTCCTGTCTTCTTTCAAAAAGTATCTACTTAGGTCCATTGCTCATTTTTTGATTGGGTTGTTTATCTTCCTTTTGTTAAGTTGTATGAGTTCCCTGTAAATGTTGGTGATTAAACCCTTATCGGTGATAACATTGGCAAATATGTTCTCCAATGCAGTGGGCTTTCTTGTTGTTTTGTTGATGGTTTCTTTTGCTGTACAGAAGCTTTTAATTTTGATGTAGTTCCATTTGTTTATTTTCTCCTTAGTTTCCATTGTCCTACAAGATGTATCAGTAAACATATTGCTACCAGATATGTCTGATATTTTGCTGCCTATGTATTCTTCTAAGATTTTTATGGTTTCCCAACTTACATTTAAGTATTTTATACATTTTGAGTTTATTTTTGTGTATGGTGTAAGTTGGTGGTCTAGTTTCATTTTTTTGCATGTATCTGTCCAATTTTCCCAACACCATTTATTGAAGAGACTATCTTGACTCCATTGTATGCTCTTGCCTCCTTTGTCAAATATTAATTGAGCATAATGGCTTGGATTGATTTCTGGGTTCTCTGTTTGGTTCTATTGGTCTATCTGTCTGTTCTTATGCCAGTACCAGGCAGTTTTGAGAACAGTGGCTTTGTAATATAGCTTGAAATCTGGTATGGAGATCCCTCCAACTTTGTTCTTCTTTCTCAG
The DNA here is from genome assembly GCF_951640355.1 of Cnephaeus nilssonii. Taxonomy (NCBI): domain Eukaryota; kingdom Metazoa; phylum Chordata; class Mammalia; order Chiroptera; family Vespertilionidae; genus Cnephaeus; species Cnephaeus nilssonii. The sequence continues at coordinate 62,947,234 of NC_137086.1, read as the reverse complement.
GATCGCTGCAGCTATTCGGGGTCTTGTTTTATTCCATATAAATTTTTGGAGAGTTTGTTTTAGGTCTGTGAAATATGCTATTGATATTTTATGGGGATTGACTCTATAGATTGCTTTGGGTAGTATGGACATTTTAATGATGTTGATTATACCAATCCATGAACACGGTATTCTTCCACTTATATCTTCCTCTATCTCTTTTTTCAACATCCTTTAGTTTTCCGAGTACAGGTCTTTTACCTCCTTAGTTAAGTTTATTCCTAGGTATCTTAAATATTTTGTTACAATGTTAAATGGGATTATCTTTTTAGTTTCTCTTTCTGTGAGTTCATTATTGGTGTATAAAAATGCCATAGATTTCTGGTTGTCAATTTTGTATCCTGCTATGTTTATTAAATCTCATTTATTAAATCTCATAGTTTTTTGAAGGAGTCTTTAGGTTTTTCTATGTAATATCATGTCATTTGCGAAAAATGGCAGTTTTACTTCTTCTTTTCCAAATTGGATGCCTTTTATTTCTTCTTCTTTGTCTAATAACTATGGCTAGCACTTCCAGTACTGTGTCGAACAGGAGTAGTGAAAATGGGTGTCCCTATCTTGTTCCTGTTCTTAGGGGAAATGGTTTTAGTATTTGCCCATTGAGTATAATGTTGGCTATAGGTTTGTCATATAAGGCATTTATTATTTTGAGGTATGATCCTTCTCTTCCCACTTTGCTGAGAGTTTTTATCAAAACAGGTATTGAATTTTGTCAAATGCTTTTTCTGCATCAATTGATATGATCATGTGGTTTTTGTCTCTCAATTTGTTTACGTGATATATCACATTTATTGATTTGTGGATATGGTACCAGCCTTGCATCCCCGGAATAAATCCCACTTGGTCAAGGTGAATGATCTTTTTGATGTATTGCTGGATGTGATTTGCTAATATTATTTTGAGGATTTTGGCATCAGTGTTCATCAGGGATATTGGCCTGTAATTCTCTTTCTTTGTAGTGTCTTTATCTAGTTTTAGGATTAGAATAGTGTGGGCTTATAGAGAGCTTGGAAGTATTCCTTCCTCTTGAATTTTTTGGTATAGTCTGAGGAGGGTGGGTTTTAGTTCTTCTTTGAATGTTTGGTAAAACTCCCCTGTGTAAGTGGCAGGACCAGGGCTTTTGCTTGCTGGAAGGTTTTTGTTTACTGCTTCAATTTCATCAGTTGTTATCAGCCTATTCAGGTTTTCTGATTCTTCCTGATTGAGTTTTGGAAGATTTCATTTTTTCTAGGAATATGTCCATTTTGTCTAGGTTGTCCAGTTTGTTGGAATAGAGTTGTTCGAAGTATTTTTTTTTTTTTTACAATTCTTTGTATTTCTGTGGGGCTTGTTGTTACTTCACCTCTTTCAATTCTGATTTTGTTTATTTGGGTCCTCTCTCTTTGCTTCTTGGTGAGCCTGGCTAGAGGTTCATAAATCTTATTTATTCTTTCAAAGAACCAGCTCTTAATTCTATTGATCTTTTGTTTTATTTATTTGGTCTCTATGTCATTTATTTCCATTCTGATCTTTATTATTTTCTTCCGCCTACTAACTCTGGGATTTTCTTGTTGCTGTCTTTCTAATTCTTGAAGTTGTAGGGTTAGGTCATTTATTACCAGTTTTTCTTGTGGGTTTTTTTGTTTTGTTTTGTTTTTTAGGTAGGCCTGTAATACTATGAATTTCTCTCTCAGGATACCTTTCACTATGTCTCATATATTTCGGATTGTTGTGTTTTCATTTTCATTTGTTTCCAGGATGTTTTTTGTTTCTTTTTTGATCTTTTTGGTAACCCAGTCATTGTTTAATAGCATGCTGTTTAGCCTTCAAGTTTTTATTGTTTTTTATTGTAGTTGATTTCTAATTTTATGCCATTGTTAATCTGAGAAGATGCTTGATATGATTTCAATCTTCTTGAATTTGAAGAGGCTTAGCCTGTGTCCTAATATGTGGTCTACTAGGTGTACCGGTTAATAATGCAGATTTTGTGATCAAGAAAACACAATAATTTCAAGAGAAACATCAAAAGTGCTTTATTCAAAGTAATGTCCATTGCTAGCTACACATTTGCCCCATTTTTCAGGCAATTTGTGGATATCATTCCAATTGAACTTTTCTTGTTTTGAGGCAAACCATTCAGAGACCCAATTTTCCACTTCTTCGTAGGTTTTGAAGTGCTGCTCAGAAAGTGCGTGTGCCATTGATCAAAACAAGTGCTAATCTGAAGGAGCAAGGTCTGGTGAATATGGTGGGTGTGTTAATACTTCCCAGGCAAGATCTTTTAATGCGTCTTTACTGGTTTTGAAGTGTGTGATGGTGCGTTATCATGAAGCAAAATTACTTTGCTGTGTCTTCTGGCGCATTCTGGTCGTTTTACGATAAAAGTATGGTTCAAATTGATTATTTGTTGTCAGTAGCGGTCAGTATTAATGGTTTCACCTGGTTTTAGAAGCTCATAATACACCACACCTTCCTGATCCCACCAAACACAGAGCATTGTCTTCTTTCCACAGCGATTTGGCCTTGCAGTCGATGTTGATGGTTGACCTGGATCAACCCATGATTTTGTGCATTTGGGATTCTCAAAATAAATCCACTTTTCATCGCCAGTCACAATTCGATGCAAAAAAGACTTTCTTTTGTGCCGCTGAAGCAACATTTTACTGATGACTTTTCGGTTTTCCATCTGTCTTTCGTTCAGTTGATGTGGCACCCATTTTCCTTCCTTTAAAATCTTTCCCATTGCTTGTAAATGATTGGAAATTGTTTGCTGAGCAACATTTAATCTTTCTACAAGTTGTTTTTCAGTTTGACACTCATCTTCATCCAATAATGCTTATAATTGTTGGTCTTCAAACTTTTTCGGTTGACCTGGACGTTCTTTGTCTTTCACATTGAAATCATCACTATTAAAGCGTTTAAACCAGCGTTCACAAGTATCTTGAGATGGAGCATGTTCACCAAAAGCTTCCCAAAGTATACGATAACTTTCAGCAGCACTTTTCTTCAAAATAATGAATTAAAACTTCCCACAAATGCTCTTTTTTTGGCACAAAATTTGACATTTTTAAGTGTAAAAATATCTATGATGTTAACACCTTCAGAAAATTTGACATATGAAGTTTTGAAGCTTGCTGTCAATACAACAAAATAGCATATATATCAAATCACATATATATCAACATATGTGTAACTCCATCTATTGAAAAAAATCCGCATTATTAACTGGTATACCTAGTATCTTTGAAAATGTGCCATGTGCATTTGAGAAGATTGTATATTCAGTGGCTTTGGGGTGAAATGTTCTAAAGATGTCAATTAGTTCCACCTTATCTAATGAGTCATTTAGGATTGCGGTTCCTTTGTTGATTTTTTTGTCTAGAAAATTTATCCAGTGATGTCAATGGGGTATTAAAATCCCCTACTATGAATGTATTGCTGTCGATCTCTCCCTTGATGCCTTCCAGAAGTACTTTTATGTATTAGGGTGCTCCTGTATTGAGTGCATATATGTTTACTAGAGTTATATCCTCTTGTAGTATCGATCCCTTTAGTATTATGAAGTGGCCTTCCTTATCTCTTGTTATGGCCTTCACTTTGAGGTCTATTTTTTCAGATGTAAGTATTGCTACCCCAGCTTCTTTTTCATTTCCATTTGCCTGAAATATTTTTTCCATCCCTTCACTTTCAGTCTGTGTGAGTCCTTTGTTTTGAAGTGGGTCTTTTGAAGACAGCATATATATGGGACTTCTTTTTTTATCCATTCAGACACCCTATGTCTTTTGATTGGAGCATTTAATGGCAGATCCCTTGTAGGTAACTTTCTGTCTCTCTCTTGCTGCTCTTAAGATTCTTTGTCATTAAGGTTTACTATTGTAATTCTGATGTGTCTTCGTGTGGGTCTTTTTGGGTTCCTCTTATTTGGGACTCTCTGTGCTTGTGCAACTTTCTCCCCCAGGTCAGGGAACTTTTCTGTCATTATTTCTTCAAATAGGTTTTCTATTCCTTGCTCAGCTTCAACTCCTTCTGGCACCCCTATTATGTGGATGTTGCTTCATTTTATATTGTCCCTACACTACCTTAAACTCTCCTCCTGCTTTTAATTTTTTTTCCAATTGCTGTTCAGATTGGGTGTTTTCTACACTGTCTTCTAACTCACTGATTCAGGCCTCAGCTTCTTTTAGTCTACTGTTGAAACCTTCTATTGTGTTTTTTATTGCAGCTATGTCATTCTTCATTTCCACTTGATTCTTACACATGTTGATGAATTCCCCATCCAGACTATAGAGCATCCTTATAACCATTACTCTTGAATTCTTTCTCTGACAAATTGCTTGCTTCCATTTTATTTCTTTCCCTTTCTGGCGATTCCTCCTTTTCTTTCCTTTGGGGATTATTTCTTTCTCTCCCTATTTTTGCTGTCCCTTTGTATTTGTTTCTATGTAATATGAGTTGCTGACAGTTCCTGGCCCTGGACGACATGCTTGATGTCCAAGAAGTTGAAGCCCCTAGCAATCCAATGGTCTGGGACTCCTTGGCCCAGAGGCTGGGTCTGCTTTGAGCCTTACGCCTGTAATGTCTCTGCCCTGAGTTGTATTCCCTTCCCCAATGGATCTGGTCCCTCAGTTGTCTGATACAGGTTCTTGGGGTTGGCGGGGACAGGTGCAGAGATCCTCTGGTGTGTGACTCCCTGTGAGGCCCCAGAGTTCTTTGGCATGCAATTCACTGAATGGCCCAGGCATTGGGACAGGGCAGTGCTCTAGGACCCTCTGGCTTGCCCTGTCAGCCTGGTCCTTGAGGCTGGGTGGGGTGCCTGGCTGGGGTCCCTTCCCAGTACCATCGGTGCTGTCCTTGGGGCTGGGTGGGCACTGGCCTGAATGTCCCTGGCCAGTATCATTGGTGCTGTCCTTGGGGCTCAGCAGGTAACTGGTTGGGCATTCCTTGAGGTTGGGTGGGTGCCAGACCAAGTGTCCCTGGCCAGCACCATTGGCGCTGGACTTGGGGCTGGGTGGGCACCTGGTAGGGCAGTTCTTAGGGCTCGACAGGCACTGGGCCAAGTGTTAATTTACTGTCAGTGCTGTCCTTGGAGCTAGGCAGGGTGCTGGGTGGAAGTTCCTGGGCTCACAGCAGGCACACAGTCAGTGTGGTCCCAAGGGCTGGGCCGGGATGGGCATGGGATCCCTCTGTCTTACACTCAACTCTTGGGGTCCGGTAGTGCCAGGTCTGGGAGTGCAGAGTCTGGAATCACCAGTCCAGGAGCGCAGGCAGGGAGTCTTGGTGTGGTAGGTCTCTCTGGCCTGCGGTCACTGCAGGCATCTGGATGCCAGTGGCAAGGTAGGGTGCCACTCACTGCAGGGGCCCAGCAGTGGTCCCTCACGTGTTATGGCTGGTGAGAGGCTCACTGCTCAGGTTAGGGGGAGTGTCAGAGGGCATTCTAGGTGTTGGTGTGGCTGCACTCCTGGCCTCCACTGCTTCCCTCTTCAAGATATGGTGTTGAGTTTTATAAGTTCTTGATAAATTTTGGATATTAAACCCTTATCAGATGTATCAGCAAATATGTTCTCCCTTCAGTGAGCTTTCTTTTCATTTTTTTTGCTGTGCAAAGACTTTTTAGTTTGATGTAGTTCCATTTGTTTATTTTTTCTTTTGTTTCCCTTGTCTGAGGAGATGTATCAGAAAAAAATATTGCTATGAAAAATGTCTGAGATTTTACTGACTAGGTTCTTTCTAATATTTTTATGGTTTTGAGTCTAACTTTTAAGTCTTTAATCCATTTTGAGTTTATTCATGTGTATGGTGTAAGTTGGTACTCTAATTTCATTTTTTGCATGTATCTGTCTGATATCCCCCACATAATTTATTGAATACACTACCTTTACTCCTTGTATGTTTTTGCCTCTTTTGTCAAATATTAATTTGCTATAAATGTGTGGGTTTATTTCTGGGCTCTCTATTTTGTTCCATTGATATATATGTCTGTTTTTATACTAGTACCATGCTGTTTTGATTACTATGGCCTTGTATTGTGGTTTGATATCAGGTAGCCTGATTCCTCTAACTTTGTTTTTTTTTTTTTTCCCTCAAGATTGCTATTGTTATTTAGGGTGTTTTGTGATTCCATATATATTTTTGGAATATCTGTCCTAGTTCTGTGAAATATGCCATTGGTGTCTTGATAAGAAATGTGTCGAATCTATAGATTGCTTTGCATAGTATGGACATTTTTTTTAAAATATTTTTTATTGATTTTAGAGAGGAAGGGAGAGGGAGAGAGAGATAGAAACATTCATGATGAGAGACAATCATTGATCGGCTACTGGAGATCAAGCCTGCAACCTAGGCATGTGCCTTAACCAGGAATTGAATCATGACCTCCTGGTTCATAGGTCAACACTCAACCATTGAACCACACCAGCATGGCTAGTATGGACATTTTAATTATATTAATTCTTTTCATCCATGAATACAGTATATGCTTCCACTTAATTGTATTATCTTCAATGTCTTATAATTTTCAGAGTATAGGTCTTTTACCTCCTTGGTTAAATTTACCCTTAGATATTTTATTCTTTTGAAGCAATTGTAAATGGGAATGGTTTCTTAGTTTTCCTTTCTGATAGTTCATTACTGGTATATAAAAATGCATCTGATTTCTGGTATTTTATTGAATCCATTTATTAGTTCTAGTAAATTTTTGGTGGATCTTTAGTGTTCTCTACATACATGATCATATCATCTGTAAAGAGTAACAACTTTTCTTTTTAATTTGGGTGTCTTTTTCTTGTCTGATTGCTATAGTTAGGACTTCCAGTAACATGTTGAGTAAGAGTGTTGAAAGCGGACATTCCTGTCTTGTTCCCAACATTATAGTTTTGCCCATTGAGTATGATGTTCACTGAGGGTTTGCTACATATGGCCTTTATTATGTTGAGGTATGACCCCTCTATTTCACCTTTGCTGAGAGTTTTTATCATAAGTGGGTGTTGGATTTTATCGAAAGCTTTTTCTGCATCTTTTGATATGATCATGTGGCTTTTATTCTTCATGTGTTTATGTCATATATCATGCTTATTGATTTGAAGATATAGTAACAACCTTGCATCCCCAGGATAAACCCAATTTGATCATAGTGTATGATCTTTTTAATGTACTGCTGGATCTGTGCTTTTTATTATTATTATTTTGTTGAACATTTTAACATCTATATTCATCGGAATGTTAGTCTATAATTTTCTTTCTTTGTAGTGTCCATATCTATCTGGTTTTGGAATCGGGATAATGCTGGCCTCATAAAAAGAGCTTGGATGTCTTCCCTCCTCTTGAATTATTTGGAATAGTTTGAGAAGGGTAGGTATTTAGGTCTTCTTCCTCTTCCCCTTCTTCTCCTCCTCTCCTTCTTCTTAAAGCAGTCCCATTAACATTTCTTGTAATACAAGTTTGGTGGTAACAAACGCCTTTAGTGTTTGTTTGTTTGTTTGTTTGTTTGTTTAGAAAGCTTTTTATTTCTCTTTTAGTATTAAGTGATAGCCTTGCTGGGTAAAGTAGTCTTGGTTGTAGCTCATTGCTTTTCAACACTTTGAATATTTGATGCCAGTCCCTTCTGGCTTGAAATGTTTCTATTGAGAAATCAGCTCCTTTGTAGATAACAGTGATAACTATCTTTCTCTTGTGGCTTTTAATTCTCTCTTTGTCTTTAACCTTAGCCATTTTAATTATTATGTGTCTTGGACTGGGTTCTTTAGCTCCATCTTGTTTTGGACTCTGCACTTCCTGGACTTGTGTGTCATTTTTCTTCAGGTTAAAGAAGTGTTTGGTCATAATTTCATCTAACAGATTCTTGATTCCTTGCTTTCTCTCTTTCTGATAACCACTGTGATATGGATGTTGTTACGTTTCATGTTGTCTCAAAGGTCCCTTAAACTATCCTCATTTTTTTAAATTCTTCTTTTTGATGCTCTGACTGTGTGTTTTTCTACCTTGCTTCCAAATCACTGACTCAGTCCTCTGCTTCATCTAACCTAATGTTTATTCCTTCCAGTGTATTCTTCATTTCAGAAATTGTATTCTTCATTTTTAATTGGTCCTTTTCCATGGTTTCTATGTCCCTTTTCATTCTCTTGAGCATCCTTATAACCATTACTTTGAACTCTATATCTGGTAAATGCTTGCCCCTATTTCACTTAGCTCTTTTTCTGGGGATTTCTCCTGTTCTTTTATTTGGGACATGTTTCTTTATCGCCCCATTTTGTCTGTTTGTTTGTGCTTCTTATGATTCCCAGGCTTTGTGGGGTGGCCTTAAGTAGTAAGTGTTCTGTGGGATGCAGTAGTACAGTCTCCTTGATCACCTGAGCTCTGTGCTCCAGGGATTTCTCCTGTGTGGGTTAAGTGGGGCCTCCTGTTATAATTGATTCTTGATTGCTATTGACTATGAGGCTCAACCCTGACCACAGCGTGCAAGCCGCTGTGCAGGTGCTGAATTTCATGAAGCAGAAATTGCCTCAGCAGGGTTTGGTACCTGCCGAGATCTCCCTTTGGATATGCTGCTTATGAAGCTTGTTGGATTCTGCTCTGATGTGGTTTGAAGATTGCCAATGAGTGTGTTGTTCTGGGCCCCTTGGGATGAACTTTGGTACAGGCCAGTGTCAGAAGCTGTGTGTGACTTGCCTTCAGCAACCTGTTTGAAACTACAAGTGATCCACACTTTTTGGCTGCTTCTGCTAGGCCTGGGGGTGCATGGGGAGGATTATGCTGCATACCAGGGCTGGTTTCTACCAGCACTGAGCCAGGGGGAAGGTCAGCAAACATCCCAAGATACCCTGACAAGATCGACCTCCACCTGCCTCTGCCTGCCTGCTGCCTATTAGGCTTAGTCACTGAAAGAGCCTCCAGCTGTACTACTCAGCGGGGCATAAACTACATAGGATGGAGTGGGAGGGAGTCCAGGGGGTGGCGCTATTGCTTTCTCTTAGGCTGATGCCCATGAGGGGAGTGCTCCACCTAAGAAAGATGATATCTACAGTATGGGAGAATGACTCAGCACAATACCAAGAGCCACAAACCCCATACTCTCCTCATGAGAGAGTTTACTCTTCCAATCATCTGCAGAAACCCAGGGTGAGAGGCTGTGAATGAAATGTTGTGTGATGGCCCTTTAAGAAGGTACCTGTGTCTGTAGCAAACTTCTATCTCTCTGTAGTGGACAGAAACCCCACTGCTTTTCACAGTTGTTATGTGGACTCCACTTTTCAGCTCTGGTGCTCTGGGCTGAGGAGCTTGGCTTGGGATTTAGACCCCAAGCTTCTCAGGGGAACCCCTGAGCCACTGAGATATCTCTCTAGAACCTCAGCCACTGCCCTTAGGAACAGGGCAAAACCTTTTTGTGTGTCTGCCCTTTCTTCCAGTCCCAATAAAACTTTTTCTGTAAATCCTTGGTTATAGGATTTCTCTTCAGCTGGTTTTCAGTTGGTTATTCAGGGTGATTTTTCAATAATTTAGTTGTAATTCAAGTTTGGTCCACTACACCACCACCATCTTGGATCTACAGCCTTAATTTTTTTAAACAAATATATTTGGCAAAATATAATTCCCACTCCATACAATTTAACCAAGTCTTAGTTTTTTTATTCCAAATAAATATAGTATATCTGTCTAATTTTAATAAGCAAAGAAAACTGAAGTTGAATTTAGATGAAAAATTCTCAAGAAAATACTAAAAAATAGGATCCAACAACATATAATTTTATATCCTGATCAATTGGATTTATCCCAGGAATACAGGGTTGGTTTAATACCTGAAAAACAATTAATGAAATGTGTTATATCAGTACAATAAAGAACAAACACCAATGATCATCCCAGTAAATTCAGAAAAAGTATTTGACAAAATTCAACACCATTTTATGATTTAAAAAACTATAAACTAGGAATAGAAGAGAACTTAACCTGATAAAGAGTATATGCAAAAAAGCCCACAACTATCATCATACTTAATGGTGATAGAGTAATGCTTTTCCTCTATATTGTCAGTAACATGACAAAAATGCCCTTCTCACCTCTTCTAGTCAACATTGTCCTGAAGATTCTATCCTAGAAATAAGGCAAGAAAAAGAAATAAAATGCACCTAGATTGGTATGAAGTAAAAATATCTCTTTTCACAGATTATATGATCTTAGATATAGAAAATCCTAAAATATGCTAAAAACTTATTAAAACTAATAAATGCATTTATCAAGTTGCAGGATACAAGATCAATATATAATAATCAATTACATTTCTATATTAGCAATGAATAATTCAAAAATGAAAATAAGAAAACAAATACATTAAATGGAATTATACAAAAAGGAATAGCATCTAGAGAAGATAAAATATTTTGGAATACATTTAATAAAAAAAGTGCAAAACTTGTACTTTATAAAATGGAAGATTATTGTTAAAAGAAATTAAGACCTAAATAAACGGAAAGACATCCCATATTCATTCATCATAAGACTTAAATGAACATTTTTAAAATGACAATACTGCCCTAGCTGATTTGGCTCAGTGAATAGAGCTTCTGTCTGCAGACCAAAGGGTTCTGGGTTTGATCCTGGTCAAAGGTACATACCTTGGTTACCTGCTCCACTCGGCCCGGGCCCTGGTCAGGGTTTGTGCAGGAGGCAACCAATTGATGTGTTTCTCTCATATCGATGTTTCTCTCTGTCTTTCCCTCTCTCTTCCACTCTCTAAAAATCAATGGAAAAATGTCCTCGGGTGAGGATTAAAAAAACAAAAGACAATACTACCCCAAATTGATCTACAAATTCATTACAGAGCCTATCAGAATCTTAGCTGGCTTCTTTGTACAAATTGACATGATATATAAAGTTTATGTGGAAATTCAAATGACTTAGACTAGCCAAACAATTTTGAAAAAGGAGGACAAAGAGGATTAACAATTCCCAATTTCAGAACTCACAGCAAAACTATAGTGATCAAGAGAATATAATATTAACATGAGGAAAGATATAGGTCAATGGAACAGAATAGAGAGTCCAGAAATTAACTCATATTGTGGACAAATTATTTTTTAAAAATTGGTGCCAATAAAATTTAATGGGCAAAGAAAAGGGTTGTTTTTTTGTGTGTTTTTTTTTTCAACAAATTGTACTAGGACAACTGAATATCTACATGGAAAAGAATGGAGTTGAATTCCTTTCCACATGCAAATATTAACTTAAAATAGATTATAGGCTTGTATATAAGAGCTAAAATTATAAATCTCTCAAGAAGAAAGCATACAAGTAAATTTTTGTGACTGGGTTAGGTAATGCTTTCATAGATACATATAGAAAGCATAAGCAACAAAAGAAAAATAAATAAATGAAAAGGACTTCATCAAAATAAAAACTTGTGCTACAAATGGCCAAAACCAGTTTGGCTCAGTGGATAGAGCATCGGCCTGCGGACTCAAGGGTCCCAGGTTCGATTCCGGTCAAGGGCATGTACCTTGGTTGCGGGCACATCCCCAGTAGGGGGTGTGCAAGAGGCAGCTGATCGATGTTTCTCTCTCATCGATGTTTCTAACTCTCTATCCCTCTCTCTTCCTCTCTGTAAAAAATCAATAAAATATATTAAAAAAAAACAAACTTGTGCTACAAATGATGTCATCAATAAAGTAAAAGGGCATTGCACAGAATGGTAAAAAACAAACAAAATATTTTCAAAGCATATATCCTATAAGGGAATTGCATCTAGGACATGTATAAAGAATCTTACAGCTTAATAAGAGCCCAACTGAAACAAGGGCAAAAGATCTTGAGACATTTCTCTATAGAAGATACATAAATGGCAAATAAGCACATGAAAAGATGCTCAACATTATTAGCAATCAGAGAAATGCAAATAAAAATTATACCATTTCACAAGCACTAGGATGGCAACAATTAAAAAAACAACAGACAGTGACAAGTGTTGGCAAAGATGTAGATAATTTGGAACCCTCATACATTGCTGGTGGGAATGTAAGGTAGCAAGGCCACTTTGGAAAACATTTTGGCAATTCTTCAAAATGTTAAAAATAAAATTACCTTAAAGCCCAAAAATTCCACTCTTATCTATTGAAGAGCAATGAAAACATTGGTCCACACAAAAACTTGTGCACAGATGTTGTTAGCAACATTATTTATAATAGCTAGAAAGTGTAAATCGCTCAAATGTCCCGACATCTATGCAAGGGAATATTATTTGGCATTAAAAATAATGAAGTACTCCTAGAAGTGGGATCACTAGGCTAAAAGGTAGTTTCTTTTTTTGTTTGGTTGGTTTTTTTAATCCTCACCCAAGGATATTTTTTCCATTGATTTTTAGAGAAAGTGGAAGGGAGAGGGTAGGGTGAGAGAGAAAAAGAGACAGAGGAGAGAGAAACCTTGATGTGAGAGACATCGATTGGTTGCCTCCCGCATGTGCCCTGATCAGGGCCAGGGACCAAACCTTAAAACCAGGTATGTGCCCTTCATTGGAAATCGAACCTGAGACCTGCTGATGTGTGGGCCAACGTTCTAACCACTGAGAAATGCCGTCAAGGGCCTGTAGTTCCATTTTAAGTTTTTTGAGTAAATTCCATACAGTTTTTCATAGTGGCTGCACCAGTCTGCATTACCACCAGCAGTATACTAGGGTTCCCTTTTTTCCACATCCTCATCAGCATTTGTTGTTTGTTGATTCTTAAGAAGACCGAAACACTAATCAGAAAGGATATATGCACCTCTATATACATAGCAGTGTTTTTACAATAGCTAAAATCTGGAAAGAGCCCACATGCCCATCAGTAGATGAGTGGATAAAAAGCTTTGGTACATTTACACTGTGAAATACTATGCAACTGTAAAAAAGAAGGATTTCTTACCCTTTGTGACAGCATGGCTGGATCTGGAAAGTATTATGCTGAGTGAAACAAGCCATTTAAAGAAAGACACATATCACATGATCTCACTTATAAGTGGAATCTAATGAACATAATAGGCTGACTAACAAAATAGTGCCAGAGGCATTGAGACATGGAAACAGATTGACATCTCAGAGGGAAAGGAGGTGGGGGGAGACAGGAAGAGATTAATCAAAAACTTACATACATACTAGAGGCCCAGTGCACGAATTCATGCACCAGTGGGGTCCCTCAGCCTGGCCTGCGTGATTGGGCCAAAACTGGCTCTCTGACATGCCCCAAGGGGTCCCGGATTGTGAGAAGGCGCAGGCCAGGCCAAGGGATCCCACCGGTGCACAATCGGGGCTGGGGAGGGATGTGGAAGGTTGGCCAGCCAGGGAGGGACCACAGGAGAGCTCCAGGGCATTTTTGGCCCAACTAGCTCGGCTGGACCACAGCAGCAAGCTAACCTACAAATCAGAGCATCCGCCTCCTGGTGGTTAGTGCACGTCATAGCAAGCAGTTGATCAGCCTTAGCATATCATTAGCATAGTACACTTTGATTGGTTGAACAGATACCAGACCATTAGCATATTAGGCTTTTATTATATAGGATATGCATAACCAATAGACACAGACAATAGTGTGGTGAAGGCCTAGGGTGGGGCAGGGACTGGGAAGAGGGGTGTAAAGGAGGGAAGAAATTAAGAATCATCTGTAACACTGTCAACAATCAAAATATTTTTTAAAATGTTTTTAATAGTGAAGTACTGATAGCTGCTAAATCAGGATCATGGATGACTCTTGAAAACATTAAGCTAAGGGAAGGAAGCCAGTCACAATAGACCACACTCATGTTGTATTATTCCATTTACACGAAATGTCCAGAATAAGACAGATCACAGAAGCAGAAGGTAGATTAGGGATTGCTTCAGGCAGATGCTTGGGTGGTGGACAGTGGGTGTAAATGGGGAGACTCTAATGGGTACTGGGTTTTATTTGCAGATGATGAAAAATTCTAACACTAGATTATGAGAGTGTGGTGTTATTGCACAACTCCTTTAATATACTAAAAAATTTAAATTGTGCCTTTGGAATGGGTGAGTTTTGTGGTATGTAAATTATATTCTAATAAACCTTTTACCAAAAAAAGTGATACTCCATTTTGTATTCCTGACAGCAGAGTGTATGAAATTATAATTGCCCATTTTAATGTTAATCAACACACACTAAGAAATTTACCAACTTGTTAAACTAGAACAGTGGTTCAACTGAAAGAGATTTTGCCCCCCAGTGGACATCCAGCAATGTCTGGAGACACTTGTGGTTGTCACTGCTGGGGTGGGGGATGCCACTGGCCGAGGCCAGGGGTGCTGTAAGCACACTGTAAGGCATAGACAGCTCCCTACGCCACACACTCATCCAACCCAAAAGGTCGCTACTATCAAGGTGAAGATACCCTGGACTCGAAATAGCATCTTGTTTTAATTTACATTTCTTTGATAATTCATAAGAGTAATTTTTCCACATGTTTCCGAATAGCTATATTTTATAAAATTTCTGTTCACATTTCTCATCAATTGGTTTGAGTTCCTTATATTAAGATATTAACTCTGTATTTCATTTACTGACTTTGTTTTCTTTCAGTTGTTTTGTGGCAAATTTTAGTTTATATTAACCATCAATATGTTTTTGTTTAGTCAGACATCATTTTTTAATTGTATCTAGTCTAGAAAGTTCTTCCCCTAGCTGCCTCTTCCTCCCCCAATAATCTCATTTTTTAAAGATATGTTTTTGTTGATTTCAGAGAGGAAGGAAGAGGGAGAGTGAGAGACTCACTGATCGGCTGCCTCCTGCATGCCCCCTACTGGGGATGGAGCCTGCAACCTGGGCATGTGCCCTGACCAAGAATCGAACCTCCTGGTTCATAGGTAGATGCTCAACCACTGAGTCATGCTGGCTGGGCAATAATCTCATTTGTCTTCCTTAACAATGGAATGCAATGACACTCAGTAAGGTAGTTACACACCTCACACAGTAAAAGCAGTAGTCACAGGTATCATCACCATGTCAGTTTTGCAGAAATATATACTAAATAAATATCAAAGCTGGAAATGGAAATTGTTTGCAGTTTGGGATTAATAACTCATTACTTAACGAATTTTCTGATATGATCAAAAAGTTGGTGGAAATGAAACTCTGTGTGTGTGTGTGTGTGTGTGTGTGTGTGTGTGTGTGTGTGTGTATTTGGAAAGAAGGAGGACAATATTTCTAATCAAGAAATTCAAATGGTCCTGGCCACAACCAATTCAAAAGGTTGTGGGTTTGATTCGTGGTCAGGGCACATACCTAGGTTGCAGGTTTGTTCCCTGTGGGGGCGCATATGGGAGGCAACTGATCAATGTTTCACTCTCACATAAAAGTTTATCTCTCTCTCATTCTCTCACATTCGTCTCTCTAAAATCAATAAAAACATACCAGTTGAGGATTTTAAAAAAGAAATAAATTAAAGGGGTTCTTATTTTATTACATAATACAGAAATTTTGTAAATCTTTGATAATCTATCAGTTAAGTGAATGAATGGGAATAAGTATAGATATCTTCCTATTGTTGTACAGATGGAGAATGAGTTAGATTCTGCTCGTTCTGAAATAGAACTCCTCAGAAATCAGATGACAAATGAGAGAATCTCCATGCAGAATCTAGAAGCTTTGCTGGTGGCCAATCGGGACAAAGAATATCAGTCTCAGATAGCGCTACAAGAAAAAGAATCTGAAATTCAGCTGCTTAAAGAACACCTGTGCTTGGCAGAAAATAAAATGTGAGTTTGTTAGCAGTATCATAACAAAGTCATATTCCTTAAATTTTTGATACTTTATTGGTTAGGAAAATTTTAAAGCTGAAATTTACATAGTGTAAGCATCCATAATTAGCCATTAATTAAACTGAGCACCAGAAATGTGATTTGCCAAAAATTTAGTACTAGTTTCTATTACATGTTTAGCTAAATTGATTTAAATTTAAGTTTAACCATTGTGTTAATTGTTTCCAATAGAGCTTTGGGTATAATAAGATGTCTAATCTATAATATCGCCTTTAGGAAATATTATAACCAGATTAGAAAAAAAACACTTCTGAAACCAGAAGAATTTTTCTATATATGAACCCATCTGGTATTGCTCACTAATCTTTCCACTTGTCACACTGTGTTTGCTTGTGTACCTATAATGTACATACTAGGTACCTAGAAGGACTCCTGCATTCACAGAATACTGAAGACTTCCCTTAGGGCATTGATTGTGGCTGCTGCTTTCAGCATCCCAGTACCATTAGCAGTTTATTCCATGACCCTGCTGGAAGGGTGGGTGGAAATGCCTGCCAGGATAGTGAATGTTCTGTTGTTAAACTTGGTCTGTTGTTAACCTCTCACCAAAAACAGAGGCATGGGGACCCCCAGCCTCTGTTCTTATCTGTCTCCTCTGTGACACTTTTTCATCCAGCCTCAACTCTGCCCCCCTGTCTGAGCTTGGGGCCTGGGGAGGGATAGGAATCATGATCTCAGGAATCAGGCACTCACAGGAGCCCCTGACTGAGCCCAGCCTGCAAAGCCCAAGCCAGTTCCTTCAGAAACTGTTTCCAGGTTATGGCAGCTGTCACTGAGTCCTTTTTAGTCACTGCAGCTGGGCTGTTGTGCTACCTTTAACCAGTTCTGCCAGGTCACTTTCTCAAGCCAGAGGTGGAAATCTCTTAAGAATGTAACCTTAAAGACTACCTTCTGTTTTAGACTGGCTGATCAGTACTGTCCCTTACACGGGTAAACACGATCAACTTGTGTGTCCTAGAGTGCCGTCCTGGGAACAAGCAGCAGGGGTAGAGTGCTCTGTGCAAGCAGCATTCATCTCGTCGTTATCTTCCTGATGCAGTGCGCCATGTTGTGGGGGTTTGTGGCATGGGTTAGCCCTAAAGGAGATCCTGTTAAATGGAGGAGAGTGTGTGCAGGAATATCAGATTTAATTCTGAGCATACACAAAGCACGTGGTTGACCTAATATATAACAGACCATATGAATTCCAGTTTTGATTATTTGGTTATACCATTACTTAAGAGTATAATACTTTAAAGTACTTTTATAAAAATAATGTGCTATCCTATATAATAAAAAAGTAATATGCAAATTGACCATCACTCCAACACACAAGATGGCTGCCCCCATGTGGACACAAGATGGCCACCACAAGATGGCCAGCAGGGGAGGGAAGTTGGGAGGGACCAGGCCTGCAAGGGAGGGCAGTTGGGGGCAATCAAGCCTGCCAGGGAGGGCAGTTGGGAGGGACCCAGGCCTGCAGGGGAGAGCAGTTGGGGGGGACCAGGCCTGCAGGGGAGGGCAGTTAGGGGTGACCAGGCCTGTAGGGGAGGGAAGTTAGGGGCAATCAGGCTGGCAGAGGGGCAGTTAGGCATCAATCAGGCTGGCAGGGGAGTGGTTAGGGGGTGATCAGGCTGGCAGGCAGAAGCGGTTAGGGGCAATAAGGAAGGCAGGCAGGCGAGCAGTTAGTTGGGAGCCAGCAGTCCTGGATTGTGAGAGGGATGTCCGACTGCTCGTTTAGGCCCAATCCTACCGGGATCTGGCCTAAACGGGCAGTCGGACATCCCTCAAGGAGTCCCAGATTGGAGAGGGTACAGGCTGGGCTGAGGGACACCCCCTCCCCCGTGCACGAATTTCGTGCACCGGGCCTCTAGTAAATAGATAATAGACACAGATAACAGATAATATTACTTCATGTAAACACAAGGAAACTGACGCAGAGAAAGTTTAACTAATTGAATGTGATTGGCACACCTTAAGCTTTTCAAATAGGCTACTTGTACATTTACTCCACCTAAAATTGGCATATCTACACTAATAAAAGAGAAAAATGCTAATTGACCGTACCTTCGCTACGCCCACAGCCAATCAGAGCGAGTATGCAAATTAACCCAACAAAGATGGCAGTTAATTTGCATTCGCTGAGGGAGGGAGGAGTGAAGACTGAAGACAGCATAGAAGGAAGAGGGAGGGAAAGCGGAAAGCAAGGCGGCTGCCAGAGGGAAAGCGCGGGCGGGGCGTGCGGCGGCGTGCGGGACGGGGAGGGACAGTGTACCAGCCGAGGCAGCCGCTTGCAGGAATCTTCCTGCAACGGGCTCCTAGTATGTCTATAAAGATCACAGTTTGGCTTGGATCCAGGTAAGGAAACATTGCTAACGTGGTTCAGAAAGTACTAGACTTTAAAAAGTCTAATCAACTCTCTCTCTTACATTCTTTCACACAGGGCCATCCAGAGTAGAGACGTGGCCCAGTTCAGGAATGTTGTCACACAACTGGAAGCTGATTTAGACATTACCAAAAGACAGCTAGGGACCGAGCGCTTTGAAAGGTAAGTTGGTCTCTGTGCAGTATTTAGGCTGGGAGCATTCTTTCTTAGGTAACAACAGATTTTGGTTATTCCATGATGGCTAGGTTTTAAAGTGTGAATTAAACTTCAGTGTTACCACTGGTTTAATAATGCCACTGAATACAAAATTTAAAAGTTCTATTTTAAACTTTTTTTGCATTAGGGAAAGGGCTGTGCAAGAACTTCGCCGCCAGAATTACTCAAGTAATGCTTATTATTTGAATTCTACGATAAAGCCAAATACAAAGTGTCATTCACCGGAACGTGCTCACCACCGATCTCCTGACCGAGGCCTGGATCGATCTCTAGAAGAGTGAGTGGTTTAAGGGTCCATTCTCTGGGGACCATATAGCAATATATACAGTGACTATTTGAGGTTGTAAGGAATCGCAGTAACAGTCTGTCAGGAATAGTGCTATTGAAACATGATTAGTTATGTTCACATAAAAATGAAGTATTTTGACTTAGTTTTATATAAATATTCTAAAGTAAAAGATCTCTATTTTATCTGTTTGCATAAATTTTATTTTTAAAATCTGATTTTCTTTTTATTTCTACATCCATTTGTATTAAATTTTTATTGAATTTTTAGAGAAAGTGGTAGGGAGAGAGAGAGTGACACACAGAGAGAGAGAGACAACAATTTGTTCTTCTACTTATTTATGTATTCATTGTGGATCAAACCCACAACCTTGGCATATCTGAGATTTTACTGCCTATATTTTCTTCTAGGATTTTTATGGTTTTGTGACTTACATTTAAGTCTTTTATCCATTTTGAGTTCATTCTTGTGTATGGTGTACGTTGGTGGTCTAGTTTAAAAATTTTTTTTGCATTTATCTGTCTAATTTTCTCAACACCATTTATTGAAGAGACTGTCTTTACTCCATTTCATGCTTTGCCTCCTTTGTCAAATATTAATTGACCACAGACATGTGGATTGATTTCTGGGCCGTCTGTTTTGTTCTATTGATCTATACACCTGCTCTTTGCCAGAACGAATCTTTTTTAAAATTGCAATGGCATTGTAGTATAGTTTGATATCAAGTATTCTGATATCTCCAACTTGGTTCTTTCTCAAGATTTCTGAGGCTATTTTGGGGTCTGCTTTGTTCCATATAAAGTTTTAGAATGTTTTTTTCTAGATCTTTAAAATATGCCATTGGTATTTTAATAGGAATTTCATTGGATCTATAGATTGCTTTGGATAGTATGGACATTTTAATAATGTTAATTTTCCCAATCCATGAGCACAGTAAATTCTTCCACTTATTTGTATCTTACTCAATTACTTTCTTCAGTGTCCTATAGTTTTCAAAGTATAGGTTATTATGTTTTTTTGTTGTAACAGTAAATAGGATTATTTCTTAATTTCTCTTTCTGAGAGTTCATTATTGGTGTATAAAAATGCTACTGATTTCTTGATACTTTGCCAAATTCATTTATTCTATCAAGTAATTATTTGATGGAGTGTTCAGGGTTTTCTATGTACAATATCATGTTATCTGTGAACAATGAGTTTTACTTTCTTCTCTTCTATTTGGGTGGATGCCTTTTATTTCTTCATCCTGTATGATCCCTGTGGCTAGAACTTAGTTGAATATGAGTGGTGAAAGCAGACATTGTGTCTTGTTCCTGATATGAAGGAAAATGCTTTTAGTTTTTGCCCATTGAGTTTGTTGGGTATGGTTTTGTCATATGTGGCCTTTATTATGTTGTGGTATGATCCCTCTATTACCACATTGCCGATAGTTTTTATCATAAATGGGTGCTGGGTTTTACCAAATGTTTTTTCTGCATGTATTGATATAATCACATGATTTTTATTCTTCATTTTATTTATGTACTATATCACATTTATTGATTTGCAAATATTTTACCAACTATTTATTTATGGAATAAATCTTTAATGTATTGCTGGGTTTAGTTTGCTAATATTTTGTTGAGATTTTTAGCATCTATGTTCATCAGGGATATTGGTCTATAATTTTATTTCTTTGTAGTGTCTTTATCTGGTTTTAGAATTAGGATAATGGGGGTCTATTAAAAAGTGCTTGGAAGTCTTCCCTTCTCTTGAATTGTTTTTAATAGTTTGAAGAAGGATAGGTGTTAGTTCTTTAAATGTTTGGTAAAATTCACCTATGAAATTATCCAGTCCAGGACTTTTGTTTGTTGGGAGTTTTCTCATTGCTGCTTCAATTTTATTAGTTGTAATCATCTACTCAGGTTTTCTGATTCTCCTGATTCAATTTGGAAGGTTGTGTTTCCTAGGAATTTATTCATTTCAATTTGTTATTCAATTGTTGGCATATAGTTGTTCATATTATTTTCCTATAGTCTTTTGTAATTGTTACTTCTCCTCTTTCATTTCTAATTTTATTTATTGCATCCTCTTTTTCTCATGGTCACTCTGGTTAAAATGTCTGTCAGTCTTTTTTTATTGTGTCAAAGAACTACGTAGTTCTTTGTTTCATTGATCTTTTGTATTGTTTTTTTAGTCTCCATGTCATTTAAGTCCACTGTGATCTTTATTATTTCATTTCTTCAATTTACTCTGGGCTTTTTTGTTGTTGCTTCTTTTCTAATTCCTTTGAGTTGACAGATTGTTTATTTGAGATTGTTCTTGTTTCTTGAGGTAGGCTATCTTTGAGAATATTTCATGTGTACTTGAGAAGAATGTATATTCTGCTATTCTGGAATAAAATATTCTGTAAATATCAAGGTAGTTTTCAACTACCCTATGTATTTTGATTGGAATATTTAAGCCACTTATATTTAAAGTGATTTATTGATACTTACAAATTTATTGCCATTTCATTCTCTATAATCTCCTCCTCCTCCTCCTTCTTCCTTCTCATTCTCTTTCTCTTCATTTCTCTTCACCTTTAAGAAAACCCTTTAACATTTCTTATAATACTGGTTTATTGGTAATCAACTCTTCTATCTTTTTCTTGTCTTTGAAACTCTTTTTCCTTCAATTTTAAATGATAATCTTGCTGGGTAAAGTAGTCTTGGGTATAGGTCTTTGCTTTTCATTACTTTGAATATTTGATGCCAATCCCTTCTGGCCTAAAATGTGTCTGTTGAGAAATCAGCTGATAGTCTTATGGGAGCTTCCTTGTATGTAGCTAACTGCTTTTCTCTTGCTGCTTTTCAGATTTTCTTTTTGTCTTTAACCTTTATCTTTTTAACTATGATGTGTCTTGACATGGGCCTCTTTAGGTACATCTTGTTTGGGACTCTCTGCGCTTCCTGGACTTATGTTATCTCCTTCACCAGGTTAGGGAAATTTTCAGCCATTAGTTCTTAAAATAGATTCTCAATACCTTGCTTTTTTTCTCTCTCTCTCTTTTACTTTTTCTGGTACCTCTGTGATGCGGATGTTGTTATGCTTCATGGTGTCTCAAATATCCCTTAAACTATCCTCATTTTAGAATTATTTTCCTTTGCTGCTCTAATTGAGAGTTTTTTACTACTTTGTCTTCTAAATTTCTGATTCAGAGTCTACTTCATCCAACCTACTGTTTGTTCCTTCTAGTGTATTCTTCATTTCAGATACTGTGTAATACCTTTTTGACTGGTTTTCTTATGGTTTCTGTATATATTTTTATGTTTGCTATCTTTTTGTTGAAGTTCTCACTAGTTCCTTTAGCATCTTTATAAACATTTTTTTGAACTCAAATTGCTTGCCCTCATTTTATTTAGCTCTTTTTCTGGAGATTTCTCCTGTTCTTTTACTTGGGGCATGTTTCTTTATCTTCCTATTTTGTCTGTCTCTTTGTGTTCGTTTCTATGTATTAGGTAGATCTATATCTCCCAGTCTTGGTAGGGTGGACTTACGTAGTAGGTGTCCTGTGGGACCCAGTGGTGCAGTCAGTCTCTTTCTTCACCTGATCTGGGTGCTCTAGTAATGTCCCTGTGTGTGTTATGTGGGCCCTCCTGTTGTGATTGAGTCTTGAACTTGCTATTGGCCTGTTCATTAGTGAATTTGACACTCAGGATGGCTGACTATGAGGATTGTTCCTGATCATAGAGTATGAGTGCTGTGCAGGTGCTGACCACATAAAGTAGAATTTGCCTCAGCAGGATCTGGTGCCTGCCAAGATCTCCCTTTGGATATGCCACTTGTGCAGTTAATTGGATCCTGCTCTAATGTTGTCTGAAGCTGGCCCCTGGGCATTTTGGGAGAGACTCTGGTGCAGGTCAATGTCACACACTGCTTGTGACTGGCTCAGAGCTATTTGTTTGGAGCTACAAAGTGATCCGTAGTTTGTGGCTGCCTCTGCTGGGCCTTGATGTGTACTGACCAAGCTGCATACCAAGGCCAGCTTCCACTGGCACCAAGCCTGGGGACAGGTCAGTAAAAGTTGCAAGGCATCTGCAGTTTTCCTTTGCCTGCCTCCACCTGCTGACTGCCTTCAGTCACTGGAAGAGCCTCTTATAGTACTTGAATTGCATGCGGTAGGTTGTCAGTGAATCACCAGGTAGGAAAAGTGGTGTTCACCATATTGATACAAGTTCAAACTCTTACCAGTGCTGGGTCAGAGGCCACTCAGCAAAAGTCCCAGGATATACAAAGTCTAGCTACCACCTGCCAGGTTCCTGAAGACCTTTGTAGTAGGGCAGAGTCTCAGGGAGTGGTCAGTCAGGGTGATGCCAGCAGAGTTTTTCAAGCCTAAACAGACCAAAATTTGGCCAGTTGAAGGGAGGGCTCTGTGAGAGAAAAATGGGCCTCATCCTAGAGCCACACAACCCAGTCTGTCCCAGATTCAGTCCAGGCCTCCTTGGCAGGGAGGGGCCACCAAGAGTCGGGATGAGGCTGCCAGGAGCCCAGAGGTTGGGTCTAGTGTATCTCCCTTGATGGGAAGGCACCTATCAAGTTCACAGGAAAGTGGGGGGATTGACCCCACCCCAAAGCCACATAACTCAGTCAGGGATACCCCTGAGTCTGCTGGGACCTCTATTCCATGGCCCCGTCAGCTGACTCCTCAGCAAAGCATGAGCTCTGCAGGGTGTGGCAACAGGGAATTGAGAGGATGGGGCTTTTGTGTTCCCCCAGGCTGATGCCATAAGGAAGGTAGTGCTCCACCCAAAAAAAGATGGCATCTGTAGTTTGAGTGTGGACTCAGCACAGGGATCCTGGCGGCTGCCCCTTTGGCTCTCTCCCCAAAGTTAGAAATCCATCTCTCCTCACAGTCCTCTAGTCTGCTCTGCCCTCTCTCTGCTGGAATACAGGGTGACTGGCTGTGAATAAGATTTTGTGTGTTGGTGCTCTAAGAGGATGTCTGGTTCTCCAACAGACCCCTACCTCTCCATGCAGGACAGAATCCCTGCTGGTTTTCACAGCCAGATTGTATGTGGGCTCTTCTTCCCAGGTCTGGTGCTCTGGGCCGAGGAGCTAGGTGAGGACTTGAGACTCCATGCTTCTCATGGGAAACCCCCTGCAAGAACCTCAACTGCCACCTGTGGGTACAGGCTGGCCTTTTTTGTGTCTCTGCCCTTCCTACCATTTTTGATGTGGCTTCTTCTATTAATCCTTGGTTTTAAGACTTCTGTTCGGCTAGTCTTTACTTGATTATTCAGGTTGTTCTATATTTAGTTGCAATTCCAGTTCTGTCCTTGGAGGAGGTGAGTGTAAATTCCACCTACTCTGCCATCATCTTGAATCTTCTTACTTAACTTTTGCTGTTAGTTTTAAATGGTATCCTTTGATGGCCACCTCTTATTTAGACAATAAATTTACTTAATTTGCTTTCCTACTACCACTGGTCTGTTTCTTATCCCTTTGCCTTTTCCAGGCTGTCATATAAATGAAATCTTATCGTATGTAGTTTCTAATGGCTGACTTTCACTCAGCATAACATATTTGAGATTTCCCCAGGTTTTCATGTGCTTCAGATATTGTTGCATATTCCTTTTAACTGCTGAATAATATTCCATTGTGTGGGTCTACCAGTTTTTTTTTTATTTTACTTTTTATTTGGAAAGAATTACAGTATAACTGGTAGGTGCAAAAATAGTTATAGAGAGTTACCCATGTCCTTCCCCCGGTTTACCAATGACAATATCTTACAAAGGAAGAAATTAACCTTGGTACAATGTTAATATAGGCCTTTTTCAGTTTTCACCAGTTTTTGCCTGCACTCATTGTATGTACAGCTTTTTTTACACACCACCCATATTTCATCACCACAATCAAGACACTGAATTGTTCCATCAGCAACAAGGAACTCAATCCCTCGTGATATCCCTTCATAGTCAAAGCACACACCCACCACTTGGCAAACATTAATTTCTTCTACACCTGTATAATTCTGTCATTTTGAGAATGTTATAGAAATGGAATCATGAATACTATGTAACTTTTGATATATATATTTTTTTCATTTAGCACAATGTTCTTGAGATCCATTCAAGTTGTATGTAATAATAATCCATTCCTTTTTATTGTTGACTATGATTCCAAGATATGGATGTATCACCATTTGTAAAAACTGAGCAAAAGAAATATACACTGTATCTGTGTTTCTTCACAGAAGTTGGTAAAAATCTTAAGTATTGCTGAAGTAATATTAGAATATATTTTTATACATGGTGAAATCTTTGAAGTAAAAATATTAATCTGCACAATTTTCTTCTCTCTCATAGGAATCTTTGCTATAGAGATTTCTGACATGCGAAAAGATTCTTCACATCCTTGGGAGAGGTCAAAATGTCAAACTGATTTTTTTTTCTATTTGATTGCATTTATTTTTGAATCCTTGACAATGTTAAAGGTATATATTAACTTTGTGCCTCTGAATCTCTGTTCTCATGTGCCATATTGCAGAGATCAGAGATGACTTATAAAAATAAAAATGTGTGTGGCTCTTTCTACCCATACAGTAATAGTGAGTGTAAAATCCACTTACTTCACTATTGAACTCTGTTATGTTAACTACCTGGAGTAAATAAAGAAGCTTATAACAAAGAGGGAAAAGTGTTTTTTACAAAACTGATTTCCTTTCCTTTCTGGGTACCTCATATAATTGGATGGTTTTTTTCTTTGTTATTATCCTTTCTTGGCTGGAGAAGTTCTGCCAAAACAGGCACAGTTTGCTGATATTGGCCTGGGTCCCAATATGCCACGTTGGACCCAGCCGGATGCAAATTCCAGGCCATAATCTGACTTCAAAGCAGCAGATAGTTGGAGTGTGTCAGGATCTTAAATCCATAACATTGTACCACTGATTAACATACATTTCTGCAGTTGTGTTTACCCATACTATTTTTTAGAAAGACAGGTGATGCTATATCTGTCAAGAATGTAAGATTTTTAAAATCTGTATTTTTAATAAGTTTTCTCTAAAACATTAAAGTACTACAATCAACTTAATTGCCATTTTATTTTTTTTATTTTTTTGCCTGTGGCAAGTGTTTGTTTTCAGAGTAACAACTCCATTAGTGTTTCCTTATTTTCCCTAAAACCCCCTAAATCTCTTCCCTCTTCTGTCCATTGAATTTGAATTAAGAGCCTGAACACTACTGCATTTTACTGATATTAGCCATTTGTATTCTTGCCATTTTAGTAAAAAAAAGTTCTGTCATTAACAGTATTCATAGGATGTAGACAGTTTCTCATTGTATACAGTCACTATTCAGTATGACTACAATAATGTAGGATGGGGCCCTGATTTAGGTCTTGTTTAATCATTATCACTCTGATATTTTGCCATAAGGCCATGCTTTATATTCACTTTAGTTTGATTTTTAAAAACCTTGAGTTTTATTCATCTAGTTCAAGACTCTCATTACAGATTGGTTTAAAAATTGAATAATTTAAAGTATGGTATTATTTTATAAACATTTTGGACAATAATATGAAAAATGTTTTTGGTAAAAAAAAGTTGTTGGTGCTAATATTAAATAATCCTAATATATAAAAACCCTGGGTCCGTCACATCCATAACAACCAGAGGCTTGACCAACCGGAAGTCAGTCCTGCAGTCAGCGCAAGGTTGCCGTGGTGACCCAGCACTAACTGCTGAGGGGGCTGCGAATCAGACCCAGAGAGAGGTCTGAAGAGAAGCAGGGTCTGATCCGTAGCCTCTGAGGCAGCTTTTGATCAGCACTTGCCTCTCTCTTTCTCTCCGGGCCTGGCCAGCAGCCATGCCTCCATTTCTCTCCAGGCCTCCACCAGGGCTGCTGATCAGCCCTACCTTTCTGATTAGGCCCCATTGATAGGCCCAGAGATGCTGACTGGCATAGAAACCGACCAATCAGAACCAAATTTGGGTCAAGTGTGAGGAGCCAATGGCTGCATAGGAGGCGGAGCTTTTGTCGCTGACTGGCATAGAAACCGACCAATCAGAACCAAATTGGCCGGCAGAGGAGGGCAGTTGGGGGCAAGATCAGGCCAGCAGAGGAGGGCAGTTAGGGGGGACCAGGCTTGCAGGGGAGGGCAGTTGGGGGTGATCAGGCCGGCAGGGGAGGGCAGTTGGGGGCAATCGGGCTGGCAAGGGAGGGAAGTTAGGGGTGACTGGGCCAGCAGGGAAGGAAAATTGGGGGCAACAAGGCCTGCAGGGGAGGACAGTTAAGGGGGACCAGTCCAGTAGGGGAGGGCAGTTAGGGGTGACCAGGCTGGCAGGGGAGGGCAATTAGGGGCAATCGGGCTGTCAGGGGAGCAGTTAGGTGTCGATCAGGCTGTCAGGGGAGTGGTTAGGGGGTGATCAGGCTGGCAGGCAAAAGCAGTTAGGAGCAATCAAGCAGGCAGGTGAGTGGTTGGGAGCCAGCAGTCCTGGATTGTGAGAGGGATGTCCAACTGCCCTCAAGGGGTCCCAGATTGGAGAGGGTGCAGGCTGAGCTTAGGTACACACACACTCCCATGCACGAATTTCATGTACCGGACCTCTAGTTCAGTCATAACTGTGAATGAAGTACTGATACATGGTACAACATGGATAGCCCTTGAACATATTGCTAAGCAAAATAATCCAGACACAAAACACACATAGTTTGTGATTCCATTCATTTGAAATCTTCAAATAGGCAAATCCATAGAGACAATGGGGGGTGGCTGCTTAGTGGGCACGGGGTTTCTATTTGGGGTGATGAATAAGTCTTGAAACTAGGTAGTGGGAATAGTTGTGCAACATTGTAAATATACTTAAACCTTTTCAAAGTTTCTCTGACTCCTAGCATTGGTCTGGCTGGTTCAGGTTCTCCTATAAAAGCATCCAGTATTTCTCCTTTGAATGACTTATCACAGTTGTAATTGATTATTTGTGTAATTATTTGTCTAATATCTATCTCCTTCTTTACTATAAAATCCATCAGGGTAAGGGATCATATCTGTCTTCACCATTGTATCTCCTAGGGTGTAGCACAATGCTTGGTACATACTAGATTTTCTGTCAATACTATGGAACAAGGTAAAGAAAGAAATTACCTCCAATTCCTAACAATTAGAGTATCTTAAATTTCTTTGAAATAATCCACTTTTGTTTATTCTTATTCTAATCCATTCCATAGTAACCTCTTAATCTAGAATGATGTGACAGTCTCCTGTTTGCTCTCTCTTTCAGTCATACTTCTAATTCATTCTCCACACTGAATTAAAGAACTAGTTTTAAAACACTAATATGATCACACTTCTCCCTACAGGACCAAATTTACTATTAGACTAAAGTCTAAACTCTTTAACATTGCCTTCACCTCTCTGATTTGACTTTTTATTTTTTAATCTTTTCAGCTTCATACTGCTCCCCACCCAATTTATTCTGAACTAGTGACCTGGTGCACGGATTTGTGCACATTGAATGGAAATTAATTAGAATGTGGCCAGCGGGGCAGGACTCTTTGAGACAAGCTGGACACACCCTGGAGCCAACCTCCTATGGTCCTTGCCCGGCCAGCGTGACTCGAAAGGCATCTTCAGAGTGAGCAGGGTCCCTCTGGCAGGTGGGGTCCCTCAGCCTGGCCTGCAGGTGTCGGGCCGAAACAGGCTCTCCAACATTCCCTGGAGGGTCCTGGAGTGCAAGAGGGCACTCTGAAAACTTGCTGTCGTACAGGGTGTGGAACACAAATGCAAATGTGCAGTAAACCAGATTCAGGGCCAACAGTGCCCCAGCAACAACATAACCCATGGCCAAAGGTGGAATCACGGGTCCCCGCAAGGAATCGGGCTCCTTCCTCTCTGGTTTCAGGGTGTGTCACCTGAGAACCGCCACTGCCAAGTCACTGCAGCTCGGAAGCTCCTGCCTTGAGCATCTGCCCCCTGGTGGTCAGTGCACATCATAGCAACTGGTCTGATGGAGGGAGGGACACTTAGCATATTAGATTGCTTTCAATACCTGCAACAGTTTATTCTCTTGCATCTCTTGACCTTTACACATGCTCTTTCCTCTGCCTGGATCACTCATTTTTTCTCTCCCAGCCTGGAAAATTTTTGTTTGGCTAAACATTGCATCATTAGCACCTAGCACAGTGCCTGTCTCATAGTATGTGCTTAATAAATTTTTTTAATTAAAGTCTTCTTATTTCTTATAGTCTTCTATTTGTTATAACTTCACTTATCCTGTGTGCTTCATTGCATTCTTATTGTATGGTCTTGTTTGTGTATCATACCTTCTAGGCAGTGAGCTCCATGAAAGACTGATTATTTATCATGGTTGCAGACCATGCCAGACTCATGGTGGCTTCCAGTTGACATATATTCACTGAAAGAGTATGGGACACGGGTGGGAACCTTTTTTTCTGCCAAGGGCCACTTGGATATTTATAATACCATTTATGGTCCATACAAAATTATCAACTTAAAAATTAGCCTGCTATATTTCAACAAACATTTAATTAACTCGCCCCTAATGCCTTGGCAGGGCCAGACCAAATGATTTGACTGGCCATATACAGACCACCCCTGGTATAGAATATAGGTGGTTAAGATCATAGGCCCTACAGTCCCATCGCTTGACTTTACCTCATGCCTTTATAATTATTAGCTGTGAACTTGGGCAAATTATGCTTTCTGAACATTATTTTCCTCATCTGTTAAAGGTTTATGTATAATGGAACCCAACTTAAAATAGTATCATGTGGATTAACCGAGATAATATACCTATAGTACTTAGTCTCTGTACAATGTCAGGTATAGAGTAGTCAGTAGATGTTTTTATTATTTGTGGAACTAGTACAGAAACCTATAGGTTTGAGATTCAAGAGGGGAAACGTGGCTGGAGAAAGTTTTGGTAGTCCTCAGCAGGTATGGGTTAAGACAGTGGTCGGCAAACCGCGGCTCGCGAGCCACATGCGGCTCTTTGGCCCCTTGAGTGTGGCTCAGCGTTAGAACCACTTCTTCAAAATAGACTCGCCCTGGCCAAAAACTGACTTCTGTGCATGGGCCACAAAGTTTCAATCGCACTGTACATGCGCGCCCGCACATGGTATTTTGTGGGAGAGCCACACTCAAGGGGCCAAAGTCCGCATGTGGCTTTCGAGCCGCTGTTTGCCAACCCCTGGGCTAGGAAATGCCCAGGCAAGGCCCAGCTATGAAGTAAGGCAGGCTGCTGGTGCTAGTGCTGGGTCTTGGTCCTCTTATTGATAGGTATGGGGCCGAGGTCGGCAAACTAGGCTCGCGAGCCACATGCGGCTCTTTGGCCCCTTGAGTGTGGCTCTTCCACAAAATACCACGGCCTGGGCGAGTCTATTTTGAAGAAGTGGCATTAGAAGAAGTTTAAGTTTAAAAAATTTGGCTCTCAAAAGAAATTTCAATCGTTGTACTGTTGATATTTGGCTCTGTTGACTAATGAGTTTGCCGACCACTGGGTTAGGAGATCAAACAAATGAAAAACAAGATAGGGAAAACAAACCAGTTCAGGGAGGGAAAGATAACAAGGTTTACCAGATGGCTCAATTATAAATAGTGCTTCAAAATCTTAATAATGTAAGCATTGAATATACATCTAAGCAAAATTACAAAATTAATAATGAGAGGATGAAGGAATGGGAAAGCAGCAATGTGTCATAAAGGCCAGGGAAGGAAATAGAGGTAAATTCTCTTCTTTCATAGTAGGAAGTCAATTGATAATGCCTAGAACTGAAAAAGCAAGACATAGTGATGTAAGTGTCTTACTTATAGAAAAAGATACCAAAGCAATCTGGTAAAAGAGGTAAAACTGGTTGCCTATGGGAGGGGGAAATGCATGGGTGGGAATGAGGTTGGCTGGAAACGCTTGTTTTAATAACCTTGTAGATCTATTTGAATCTTTTGTAATTTTGATTTAAATTTTTTTTTAATGCACACATATTAAGTTTTTGTTTTAAGAGAGAAGGTGAGAGGTCAATAGCTAGAAAGTTTTTGTGTCTTCTCTAATCCCATCAGCCCTAATTTACCCTTCTCTGACTTTCCATTAAGATATTTAATTTTTTATCCAGAGACTTAGAAGAATGGAATAGACTGATGAATTTCAGAGGGAAGGTGGATGTGGAGGGATGGGTGGGGAATGACTGACTGGAAGCATATATGCATATATGCATAGCCCGTGGACACAGACAATAGAGTGGTAAAGGCCTGGGAGGGGCAGGTACTGGATGGAGGGGGTCAATGGGAAAAAACAAACAAAGGGGAAATCTATAATACTTTCAACAATAAAGATAAATTTTATAAATATTTACCTCTTTAGGCATTATCACATAATTCCTTGTATTACACCTGTTTGTGTACATGCTTTCATTTTCTAATAGACTTGGAATGTTTTTAGGTGAAAGAACATAGTTTTACCGATTTTCATCTTTATCCCCAGCCTTCTATTCAAAACAGTGCTTTGTACATGACAGGTAGTCTTTAAATACACGTGGCATGGGTGATAGCGTATGTTACTAGGTCCCCATGTCATGTGTTTTTGCTGTTTCATCTGATATAATACAGGGACCCAGTTTTTAAATTTTTCCATCTCTCTTTTTTAAATATGTTTTTTTTTTTTTAATGTCAGAGAAGGAGGGAGAGATAGAAACATCAATGATGAGAGAGAATCATTGATCGGTTGCCTCCTGCCTGCTCCTCACTGGGGATAGAGCCTGCAACCAGGGCATGTGCCCTGACCAGGAATCAAACTGCAACCTCCTGGTTCATAGGTCAAGGTTAAACCACTGAGCCATGCCAGCCGGGCAAGTTTTCCCATCACTTGCCATGCTGAAAATATAAGCAGGTGCTTAGTAAATGCTAGGATGATTCAGAAGTGAATATCAGATCTCTCAATTTTGCACAAGATAACCAGATTCATCAGTAGACCAAACTAGTTTTTCAGAGTTGTGCTACTTTCACCACAACCTAGTTTTAGAACATTTTGTCACCCCCCTCCCCCTCCCCAGCATGCCCATTAGCAATCATTAACTACCATTCTCCTCCACATGCCTAATGCCCTGCCCTCGGCAACTACTAACCAACTTTCTGTCTCTCTGATTTGCCTACTCTGGAAATTTCACATAAAAGCAACTGTACAATATGTGGTCTTTTGTGACTGGCTTTTTCCATATAGCATAATGTTTTGAGGGTTTTCTGTACCCTGGGAGGTATTGGTACTTCATGCATTTTTATTGCCAAATTGGATGCCATTGTGTGGGTATAATTTGTCTTGTTTACCTTTTCATGAGTTAATAAGCATTTGGTTTGTTTCCACCTTGTGGTTATCCTATATAATAAAGAGGTGATATGCAAATTGACCCTCATGACCTCTCATCACAAGATGGCCACCTCCACATTGTCACAAGATGGCTGGCAGGGGAGGGCAGTTGGGGGTGATTGGGCTGGCTGGGGAGCAGTTAAGTATCAATCATGCTGGCAGGGGAGCGGTTAGGTGTCAATCAGGCCTGCAGGGGAACAGTTAGGGGGCTATCAGGCTGGCAGGCAGAGTGGTTAGGGGCAATCAGGCAGCCAGGCAGGCGAGTGATTAGGAGCCAGCAGTCCCGGATTGTGAGAGGGATGTCCGACTGCCAGTTTAAGCCCGATCCCAAACTGGCAGTCGGACATCCCCAGAGGGGTCCCAGATTGGAGAGGGTGCAGGCTGGGCTGAGGGACACCCCCGCCCCAGTGCACAAATTTTGTGCACCGGGGCTCTAGTCTATATATATAAAAGCCTAAGTGACCAAACGACCACTCGCTATGATGCGCACTGACCACCAAGGGGCAGGTACTCAATGCAGGAGCTTCCCCCTGGTGGTCAGTGTGCTCCCACAGTGGGAGTGCCACTCAGCTGACTGACCTGTCCCTGCGGCCCACCAGCCCAGCAGCAGCCACTCACTCCCTCAGTAGTCCTGCAGGTCCAATCTCCGGAGAACAGGCCAGGCACCGATGGACCGGCACCACCTGCACGATCCCAACAGCACAGCAGCCACTTCCCCTCCCTAGACTATCCTCAAGGAAGAAACAATATAAAAGTGGTCACCAGGTGGCTCCCGACAACCAGCGCGAACATCAGTGGGACGGATCCAGATTCTGGGCCTGCGAGGGCGTCCCACCACCTGCGCAGAGAGCCAATCCTGTCCCGGCCTACCCCCCAACTCCCTCGGGATGGGCACCAGACTCAGGGCTCAGGGCTGGCAAGTGCTGCTACAGTAGCGTGAGCCTCTCCCAATCACGACTAACTGGGCGCGAGCCCACGGCAGGCGCAATGGGGCCAGGATGAGCGGGAGCAGCAGGCAGGAGCGGCAGGTGGCATTGAACTGCCGGATTCGGCCCAATCCCCGCAGGTCATGCCGAGGGACCCCACCATGCACGAATTCATGCACCGGGCCTCTAGTTATGAATAATGTGCTGAATGTTCATGTACAAGTCTGGATATGTTTCTATCCTCGTGGTATGCACCTAAGAGTGAATTTCCTGGGTTATTTCCTAGTAATATTTTTAGGAACCTTCAGTTTTCCAAGCAGCTGCACTATTTTACATCAGCAACATATGAGGGTTCCAATTTCTCCACATCCTTAACAATACTTACCTTTTTTTTTTTAATACCAATGAAGTAGAGTATGAAGTGATACTGTTTGGATTTACATTTTTCCAGTGGCTATTGATCTTGAATATCTTTTCCTGTGCTTATTTGCCATTTGTATATATTCTTTGGAGAACATCTATTCAGATCATTGCCCATTATTTATTAGCTGGGTTAATTTTTTGTTGAGTTGTAAGTTGTATTTATATATTCTGGATACTAGACCCTTATCTAATATATTATTTGCACAATTTTTCTGTATGTTGTCTCTTCATTTTTTTATATGGTATCACTTACAGTACAGTTTTTAATTGTGTGCTGTTTCCTTTTGTTACTTGTACTTTTGGTGTTGAATCAAGAAATTTATTACCTAATTCAGGGACATAAATATTGATTCCAATGTTTTCTTCTAAGAATTTTCTAGCTTTAGCTCTTTAAAAAAAATTTAAAACATGTTTTTATTGATTTCAGAGAGAGGGAAGGAGAGGGAGAGAGAGATAAAAACATCAATGATGAGAGAGAATCAAGGATTGGCTGCCTCCTCAATGCCCCCTACTAGGGATTGAGCCCACTACCCAGGCATGTACCCCGATTGGGAATCGAACTGTAACCTCCTGGTTCATGGGCTGACACTCGACCACTGAACCACACCAGCTGGGCCTAGCTTTAATTCTTTTTTTTTTTATTTTTTTTATTTTTAAATTTCTTTATTGATTAAGGTGTCACATATTTGTCCTCATCCCCCCATTCCCATCCCACACCCCTCCCCTTGGATGCCCCAACCCTCTGTTGAACTTAAGCATTGGTTAGGCTCATATGCATGCACACAAGACCTTTGGTTGATCTCTCCCCCCTCCCTCCACCCTCCCCTATCCTCCCTCTGAGGCCCGATAGTCCGATCGATGCCTCCTTGTTTCTGGTTCTGTTCTTGTTCATCAGTCTATGTTGTTCATCATTTCCCCTAGATGAGCGAAATCATGTGTCACTATAGATATACTTATAAGAATTGAATGTGCGACGAGCAATAATAGTTATGCTGACAGGCAAATGAATCAGTCTGTAGTGAGTTTCTTTCTGGACCAACAGTTCTTTTGAGACCCAATATCAATGTCCACCGGTTCCCTATGAGTACATGTCGGCACTGACCCCTCAGCTCTGGATGGTGGACAAATGGTGGTAATGCAGGTCCGACTCCCTCTGGTTTGGTCTCGGCTGGACCCAGGGGCACTGCTTCACCCGGATCCAGGGGCCCACGGCCTCACCCGGACCCGGGGCCCAGGCTCACCCGGATCCAGGGGCCCGCGGCCTCGCCCGGACCCGGGGCCCAGGGCTCACCCGGCTCCAGGGGCCCGCGGCCTCGCCCGGACCCGGGGCCCAGGGCTCACCCGGCTCCAGGGGCCCGCGGCCTCGCCCGGACCCGGGGCCCAGGGCTCACCCGGCTCCAGGGGCCCGCGGCCTCGCCCGGACCCGGGGCCCAGGGCTCACCCGGCTCCAGGGGCCCGCGGCCTCGCCCAGACCCAGGATTCAGCCTCACCCGGACCCAGGGGCGCACGGCCTCGCCCAGACCCAGGGGCACGTGGCCTCACCCGGACCCGGGGCCCAGCCTCACCCTGACCCAGTTCCCAGCCTCACCCAGACCCAGGGGCACGCGGCTTCACCCGGATCCAGGACCCAGCGGGGTTTCGTCTTCTTGATCCCATTTCCTGTTGGTCAATTCCATCTCAGTAATTCCTTCGGCCATTTTCTCAGAGCTCCAGGGCAGCCGCCACAGAACTCGTTGGGCGGCGGGCTCGGCGAAGCTCCGGTGTGCCCGGTGCGCGGCAGCGGGCTGGTCCGGGGTGGCTGCGTCGGCCCTTGGGTCTGCAGCGGTGGCCAGTCACCGAGCGTGCGCACCTGGCCGCTTCCGGGGCGTTGAGATTCTTGAAGGACTCGGAGGTCAGCAAGCGCGGAGTCTCCCACCCCATGACTCCCAGGGGCTCGTCTGTCCGTGCTCGGCAGCGAGTGGGGCCTTCCCCTCAGCCGGAGACCGCTGGGGGAACTGCGCCGAGCACGTTCCAGGCCGCCACTGTGTCATCTGAGCCGTAGTTCTTAAAGTGTGATCTTTGGGTCGCCGGCATCAGCATCATCCCGAGTACCCCTCTCTTTTATTCTAGTTGTAGAGCGTCTGCTCAGTCAGCCCTCCGGTGGTTCTGGATGGTGTCTGCTCCGCTCTCCCGTCATAGACTCAAAATTGTTGTGGTGGGCAGCAATCAGGCTTCCGCCCTATGCCTCCGTCTTGGTCTTCCTTTGTATAGTTAAGTCTTGATTGTTGTTGGTGTCGCTGGGAGGAATTGTCCTCCAGGCCAATTGGCCGTGCAGATCCTCTGTGTCTATAAAGGAAGAGTTGCTGTGTAGGAGACAGATTTATGGGCCGGGTCTTGGTGCAGCAAGGCTTTGGCGCTCATTGATTCTGCCTCTGGAATGTGTCCTTTATGCGAGTGGTTGAAATCTGGTGTCATCTCACACCGACCACTAGATGCCCTCGTTTCTGGGTCTCCAATGGTGTGTAGGTCAGCTACTGCCTGAGACCACTCAGCAGGACTTACGGCAGAAACTGCAGTTTCCTCCTCCTGTCTGAGCGTCCCTAGAACAGTCCGACTAGAACCGCAGTTTATCTGGTCAAGCTGCCATAGGGCAGGCCACCCACATGCAAAAGCCGTTGCTTGGAGCCCAGGTGTGCCTGCAAGACGTGCGGGGCGGGTCTGCAAAACGAGCGGGGCGGGTCCCAGGGCGGGGCGGGTCTCAGGGCGGGGCGGGGCCTCAGGGCGCCACCAGGCCATGGCGAGGCGAACCGCACTGGCTGTAAGTCTGCTTTTTCTGTTTTCCACGTTTCCAAGCCCCCTCATTCCGCACTCCAGCGCAGCAAACACTGATTGCTGGGCGCACCTCCACAAGGAAGTCACTCCCACTCTCCGACAGGAGGGCCGAGAGTCCAGCCTCTTCCCGCAGGCGTCTGGGGAGCTAATCTCCCCTAGGGTTGGAACAAAAGCCACAAGTCCCTTCCCCCGACCCACGCGCCTCCGCACCTCAGCTTCTCCAGAGTTCGCTCTTTCCTCTACTCTCTTAGCTGTAAATCCACCATTCAGCCAGCTCTCCTGTGGTTCTGGGTGGCAGACGCTCTGTGCGCGGCGAAGTTCCTTTGTTTAACTTTGAAATTGCTGTGCGCGAAGTTCCTTTGTTTGACTTCGCTGCCTTCTTAGTTCTCCTCTCTCAAAATGGCTAGAGGACTTGAGCGTAAGACAGGAAGTCTTAAGAATCCTCTAAGTCGGTGTTGGTGGTCTCCGGGGCCCCGAGGATCTCAGTGGGGAGCTGGGCCAGGTCGGTGACGCGGGTGAGCCCGTCTCGCAGAAAGATGGTCTCTTCCTTCACCGAGAGCCGCTGCGCCGAGTCCGCGGTCGCCGCCACAGCAGCTGCCGCGGCGCCCACGAGCTCATGGCCCCGGCTGCGGTGCTGGCTGAGAGGAGCCGCTGCCCGGTCTGGGGAGCCTAGCTTTAATTCTTAAGTTTAGGTCTATGATCCAGTTTGAGTTATTTTTATGTGCAAAGTGAGGAAGGCGTTCACATTCATTCTTTTGCATGTGAATATCCAATTGAGCACCACTTGTTGTAAAGATGATTTCCCCCCTCCCCCCATCAAGTTTCCTTGGCATCCTTGTTGAAAATAAATTGACCATAAATGTGATGGTTTATTTTGGACTCTCCATTCTGTTCTCTCTTTATGCCAGTACCACCCTGTCTTGATTACTGTAACTTGTAGTACATTTTGAAACCAGTAAATTGGAGTTTTCCAAATTTGTTCTTCGTTTTCAAGTTTGTTTTTCAAGTTGCTTGCATTTCTATATGAATTTTAGGATCAGCTTGTCAACATCCACAAAAAAAGGGACAGCTGGTTTTGATAGAAAGTGCATTGAATCTGTAGATCAATTTGGGGAGTATTGCCATCTTAACTATATTAAGTCTTCAGCTGATGATATAGGCTACCTTTCTATTTATTTAGGTCTTTAGTTTCTTTTGACACTGTTTTGTAGTTTTCAGCGTACTGCTTTTGATAAAATTATTCTAAAGTGTATTATTCTTTTTGATACTATTGTAAAAAAAAATGTTTTAATCTTTGTTTTTGAGAGAATTACAGATGTCCTTCTTTTTCCCCTTTGTCCCTCACCACCCAGTTCCCGCCCCAGCCCAGGCCTTCACCACCCTATTGTCTGTGTTCACAGACAATGCATATAAGTTATTTGGTTAATCTCTTCCCACCTCCCTTCCCTTGAGATTCGTCAGTCTATTCCATGTTTCCATGCCTCTGGATCTATTTTATTCAACAGTTTATTATGTTCATTAGATTCCACATATGAGTGAGATCATGTTATATTTGTCTTTCTCTGACTGGCTTATTTCACTTAGCATAATCATCTCCAGGTCCCTCCGTGCAGTTTCAAAATGTAATAGGTACTTCTTTTTCACAGCTGCATAGTATTCTATTTAGTAAATGTACCACCGTTTTTTTATCTACTGATGGGCACTTGGGCTGTTTCCAAATCTTAGCTATTGTAAGTAACACTGCTATAGGGGTGCATATATTCTTTCTGATTGGTGTTTCGGGATTCTTAGGATATATTCCTAGAAGTGGGATCACCTCACATCTTCCAGAATGGCTACCATCAAGAAATCAACAAACAAGTGCTGGCGAGGATGTGAAGAAAAGGGAACCCTCGTGCACTGCTGGTGGGAATGCAGACTGGTGCAGCCACTGTGGAAAACAGTGTGGAGATTCCTCAAAAAAATTAAAAATGAAACTGCTATTGTATAATTATTTCTCAACTTCATGTTCAGATTATTCATTGCTATTATAGTGAAATATAATTGATATTTTAATAATTTGAAATCTTTCAATATCACTGAATTTTTGTTCCGATAGGTTTTTAATGGACTTCTTAGGATTTTCTGGGTATAATATCATGTCATCTGCAAATAGAGATAGTTTTATTTCTTCCTTTCTAATATGGCTGACATTTTATTTTTCTTTCCTACTTCCATGGTTAGAATCTCCAGTAAAATGTTGAATAGAAGTAGTGAGAACAGATATCCTTATGTTGTTCCTTATCTAAGGGGGGAAAACATGACATATTTCACCATTAAGTATGAGGTTAACAGTGAGTTTGTCATAAATGCCCATGCTGAAATTGAGGAAGTTCCATTTATTCCTTTTAAATAAGTTTTGTTATTGATTTTAGAGGGAGGAAAGAAGATGGGGAAAGAGAGAGAAGCATCCATCTGCTACCTCCTGTATGGCCCCTACTGGGGATCAAGTGCCCTGACCAGCAATCTAACTGATAACCTCTGGGTACATGGGACCATGCTCAACCAACCGAGCCACACCAGCCAGGCTCCCTTTATTCCTCTTTTGCTGACTTTTTTTTTTTTCCATGAGAGAGTGTTGAATTTTGCCAAATGCTTTTCTACATCTAATAAATATCTTATGTCAACTGTAATTGAAAAATAAAAGTATTACAACAAATAAAAATTCTATCAGAATCCAGAAATAAAAATGCTTATGTGGTTTTTGGCTTTTATTTTATTAATATAGTATATTACAAGAATTTATCTTTGGATATTAGACCAACCTTCCATTTCTGGAATAAATATATTTCCACTTGGTCATGGTGTATAATCATTTTTATAATCTTTTTTTATAAGTTGCTGAATTTGGTTTGCTAGTTTTTTGTTGAAGATTTTTATATCTATCTTCATAAAAAAACAATCTCTTTCATTTTACTGTGACATCTTTTTCTGGTTCTAATCTCATAGAACTAGTTGGTCAGCTTTTCTTACTCCTTTCTTTTGAATGAGTTTGTTAAGGATTGATGTTAATTCTGTAAATGGTAGAATTCACCAGTGAGTCCATCTTGGCCTGGGTTTTCTTTGTGGGCAGCTTTATTTATAAACTAGAAGCCCGTTGCACGAAGTTTCGTGCAATAGACCTTCCTTCACTTGGCTGCTGGCACCAGTTTTCTGCCAGCACCAGTTTTCTTCTGGCCACCTGCCGATCGGAGCGCCTCCCGCCAGCGCGATCAGCCACCCTGAGTTCCTCCAGCGCCGTTTCCTCTGGCCACCCGCTGATCAGAGCGCCTCCCACCAGCGTTCTGATCGGCGGGTGGCCAGAGGAAAACTGGTGTCGGCAGCCACACAATCGGCCACCCGAGTTCCGCCACTGGTGCCTTCTGCCAGCCCCATGGGTCCTCCTGCAGTGCCCGCTCCTTCAACCAGCCCAATCAGCCACCCCGAGTCCCGCCCCCAGCCTCCCACCTGCCCAATCGTGGGCGTAGCGGAGTGATGGTTATTTGCATACTTCCCTTTTATTAGGTAGGATATTGTTGAAAGTATTACATATGTCCCCTTTTTTCTCCCATTGACCCCTTATAGCCCACCCCCACCCCAGGCCTCCACCATCCTTTTGTTTGTGTCCATGGGTTATGCATATATGCATACTAGTTCTTTGGTTGATCACTTTAAACTCACGTTTAAATTTCATTTAATCTCTTCACTTACTATAAATCTTACCAGATTTTCTATTTCTTTTTGAGTCAGCTTTAGAAGTTTGTCCTTCCAGAAATTTGTCCATTACATCTAAATTATCTATTTTGTTGGCATACAGTTGTTCATAGGATTCCCCTATAATCCTTTTAATTTTTTTTCTTGATTTTAGAAATTTGAATCTTACCTCTCTTTTTTATTTTGTAAGTCTAGCTAAAGTCATGACAATTATGCTTATCCTATCTAATAAAGAGGGAATATGCTAATTGACCATCATGCCCTCACAAAGATGGTGGTGCCCACAGCCACAAGATGGCCGCGCCCAGTCCCCTCAGCCCCCCAGCCACCCAGGGCTGCCCGAGGCTCAGGTAACCAGGGCTGGCCGAGGCTTGTGCTGCTGGCAGTGGCAGCAGCAGAGGTGTGATGGGGGCGTCGCCTTCCCCTGGTGGCCTCCCACCCCTGAGGGCTCCCGGACTGTGAGAGGGGGCAGGCCGGGCTGAGGGACCCCCCCTCCAGTGCATGAATTTTCATGCATCAGGCCTTTAGTATTTTATAGAAACCAACCCCTGGTTTTGTTGATTTTCTCTGTTGTTATATTCTCTGTTTCATTCATTACTTTATTAATTCCTTTCTTCTGCTTGCTTTGAGGTTTTTTTTTTCTTTCTTTCTCTTTTGCGGTTTCTTAAAGTGGAATGTTAGGTTGTTGATAAATCAGAAACCTTTTTTAATAAGGTGCTTATAGCTATGATTCCTCTCTAACCATATTGTTTTATATAATCACTTGTACAATTTTATTTATTTATTTTTAATTGTAATAAAATACACATAACATAAAATTTACCATCTTAACCGTTTAGAGATGATAGTGAGTGTAATTTGTTGAGTAGTGAAAAGGATCAGGTCTTATAAAAGTACATGCACTTAATGGCCACAAAAGAAATAGAACCCAAATTCATTAATAACAGGAGTTTATTTATGCGGTGGGAAGCTCATCAGTATTTCTCTGTTGAGGTTAGAAGAGAGATGTGGCAGGTGAATCCAACAAGTGGCCAGAGGTGGTGCGTAGAGCGTTCTAGAGGCTCCGAGGCAGAGGAAAGCTCTCCTTATGAGAAAGGCTAGCTCTTCAGCTGAGAAACATGCTCCCGATGTCCTTTCCGAGCCTCGTCTTTTTCTACGACTCTATGTTATCATATTGGGGGAACCCACTTCCCTCTGTTTTATATTGAGGCATAATGA
Source organism: Cnephaeus nilssonii (assembly GCF_951640355.1). Taxonomy (NCBI): domain Eukaryota; kingdom Metazoa; phylum Chordata; class Mammalia; order Chiroptera; family Vespertilionidae; genus Cnephaeus; species Cnephaeus nilssonii. The sequence goes on along the minus strand of NC_137086.1, from coordinate 62,906,113 downwards.
CATACACATTATATTAGTTTCAGATGTATAACATACCGGTTCAATATTTGTATACATTGTGAAATTATCCCAATAAGTCTAGGTAGCATCTGTCACCACACACAGTTACACATTTTTTCCCTGTGATGAAAACTTTCAAGATGTACTCTGAACAACTTCCAAATATGCAATACAGTGTTGTTAACTACAGTTACCGTGTTGGACATGACATCCATGATGTATTTATTTCTAATTGGAAGTTTGTACCCTTTGACTTCCTTTACCAGTTTTACTCATCCCCCACCCCCTGTCTCTGGCAACCACCAATGTGTTCATTATATCTATGTGCTTGGTTTTATAACTGAGATCATATGGTATTTGTCTTTCTTTGGCTTATTTCACTTAGTATAATGCCCTCAGGCTTCATCCATGTTGTTGCAAATGGCAAGATTTTATTATTTTTTATGGCTGAATAATGTCCCATTGTATGTGTCTCTGTGTGTGTATCACATTTTCTTTATCCATTTATCCACTGATGAAACCTCAGTTTGTTCCTTAATTTACAAATCTTTGCTATTGTAAATAATGCTGCAGTGAACATGGGTGCATATACCTTTTTGAGTTAGTGTTTTCATGTTCCGCAGATGAATACCCAGAAGTGCAATTGCTGGATTATATGATAGATCTATGTTTGATTTTTGCAGAACCTCCATTCTGTTTTTCACAGTGGCTTTGCCAATTTACTGGATAACATTGCCGACAGAACAAGTGTTCCCTATTCTTCATGTTCTTTTCAACACTTGTTATTTGCCTTTTTGTTATTAGCCTTTTTAACAGGTGAGAGGTGATATTTCATGGTGTGTGTGTGTGTGTGTGTGTGTGTGTGTGTGTGTGTGTGTGTGTTTGTTTTTAAATCCTCACCAAAAGTTACACTTTTGTTGATTTTAGAGAGAGGAAGGGAGGGGGGGGGGAGAGTGAGAGAGAGAAACCTCCATTTGAGAGAGAAACATCCATCGGTTGCCTCCAGATGCGCCCTGAATGGGGATTGACCCTGCATCCTAAGCATGTGCCCCGACTGGGAATCGAACCAGAACCCTTTTGGCGCCCAGAGTGATGTCCCAACCAATGGAGCCACACAGGCCAGGGCTCCCTGTGGTTTTGATTTGCATTTCCTTGATGATTTGTGATGTTAAGCACCTTTTCATATACCTGTTGGCCATCTGTATGTCTTCTTTGGAAAAATGTCTATTCAGATCCTCTGCCCATTTTTAAATCAAATTGGTTTTTTGTTGTTGTTTCTTTGTTTTTGCTATTGAGTTCCTTTTATATTTTGGATATTAAACCCTTATCTGACACATGATTTGCAAATATTTTCCTCAATTCCGTAGGATGCCTTTGCATGTTGTTAATGGCTTCCTTTGTTGTGCAGAATCTTTTTGTGCTTTAAATTTCTTGTTGCTATGCTCACAGGGAAATTTCACATTTTATTCTGAAGCTTTTAGAAAATGAAAGCCAACTCATACAGCTTCAACAAATAAGATAAAATATATAAATTCCCACTTTTGTCCTTCAGGAAATGAGGAATTATTATTTTATGTTTATTTTGCTTTTTTGGGTAATGTTAATTATATGTATGTAACACTGAGCTGGTATCTATTTAGGCAAGACAAATACAGTGTCCTGTTTTAAAGCGTTAAGGAAAACATCCATCTTCTGCTTAGTAGCAATGTACTTGTGTTTTGTTGAGCTGGATTTATACCAGATTTATCTCAGTAGAAAGCAGACATTATGGTAATTATTTATGCATTGCATCATCTGATATAATAGAAGTGTCATTTTATAATATTGTGAAATGGGAGACTTTTGACTCCTTGATATGATAGAAATCTCTTCTGCTTCCTCATTTTTCTTAACAAGTTGTGGAATCCCAGATTGTTATTAAAGGGCCAGTTTCTTTTATGACTTTTCCATCAAAGTCGGGGCAATCGGAAGTGAGCCTAGCTCAAGGGCAGCTGGTTACTCCATCTGTGCACGTGTGTGCTTCAGGATAACAGTCTCTAGACAAATAGGCCTCCGGTTCGGGTTGCTTCTGGTGAGAGTAGTGGAGAGAATCAGGATCGTGACTCAAGGTTGTCTTGTTTCTGACGCTATTTTTCAAGGAAAATGTGCGTGTGTTTTAGTATAATTGACATTATATCCAGTTTCAGACATGCAACATAATGAGTTGATACTTGTATATGTTACCAAGAACAGTGTTATCCGTACTTAAGTATAAGCACAAGTTGGTATTTATTTTCATAACGTTCTTGCCATTCTCTCGGTGGACTGTTGCAACATTTCACCAATTCAGCCTCAAGCACCAGTGACTTTAAGACGTTCAATAAATATGTGGTGAACAAACACATGTATGAAACCTATTTTTACATCCATGAGGATGAAAGTTTTCCCTCAGTACTTTTCTGTAACCCCAAGAACTCACTGACCTTGCAGTCCAGGGCAGCCCGTCTTAACGTGGTTTCCAACGCCCGTGAAACGGCTGGTAACATACAGGCCTACCCATTGGCAATACAACTGCTCTACCGAGGGATTCTCCTGTTTACATTTTTGAAACATGGCCCACTTCTCTTCAGCTTCTAAAAATGTCTAACTAAATGAAGCATAGCTTTACTAACTCTATGTGATGATTTATATAATCATTTCTTCAGAAAAAAAAGCAAGACAGAGGGTCTTTGCAAAAGCAAGTTAAAGGCAGATCTGAAGATGGTCACAGGCAGGAAACAACTCAAGAGCTCTAACGTGGCAGCACAGAGCTGTGAAATTCAATGACCAGGTTAATCCACAATGCAACAAGTCCCTTCGGCCATTTTCAGGACTTCTATTTGGACAAGGACAGTTAATCCTGGGGTTTGTAGGCCTTAATACAAGAACTTGATTGCCTGTATTTGAGGAAACCAATATTGGCTGCCTTTTTAAAAACACACCTCTTAATGACAACTACACAGACTGCTGAAAACTTTTTATAATAGGTGATTAAAAGTCTGGCTTTATATGTAAACACACATAAATGTATATTTTATATACCCACATAAACCCAAAACTTTTGATATCCTATTGCAAAAAATGTTGATGCGTTAAAAATTTTTGAATTGTATTTGTAACCATAACCTTACATTTGTTCCAAGAGAAAGAAAAAAGGTATTTTTTCTCCCAAATGTACCTTTAGTAAATTATGGCTACTGCTATAACTAATGAACATTTGACTGTTGCAGCCCGCGTTGTAACATTTTTCAAATCCCTCTGCTTATCCACCAACCTCTGTTATCTGTGAGGTTTGAATTGTTCAGTGACAAGGATTTTCAGTAGCTCAAAAGACAAATGGCTTCAGGTTTTCCCCAAGCCCCCATCTGGCATTGGCCTAGCCTTCAGAGGCTTTGAAACAAACACCTTGGCTGGGGAAAGTGGGTAATTCATGCATGCAGCAATAGAATAGTATCTCCCTTTGTGGCAATGAATGGCAGATTTACACAGGTGAGTTCTTGATGAGGGAGAATGAATAGGGAGATGTCTGCGGAGTTTCAGCAGATCAGCAAAACCAGTCAGGGCGGACTGCCGTCCCGGCGGACGCCTCTCTGGGCCCCTCTCTGGTACTGCTCCCCTTGTTGTGGAGTCCCCGGAGTAAACAGAGCAGACATCTCTGGGTCCACCATGGGAAGTAGGAGTTGCCCTTGTTTTCTGGCAAACAATGCCTTTATGCCCGGGATCTCATAGGATTGTAGACCTGACAGCCCATCTGCCAGATACACTGAGGCGGCTAGGAAGAAAACGCCCTGTAGGGATGAGGGGAGAAGTATGTGATCTCAATGTCTTACATTTTATTTTTAGAAAAATCTAATAATAAGTAAATAATAAAGTCTTAGCAGTGCTTCATAGAATGCTTGTTTTGTTTTAAAGAATTATCCAAAAAAGTACACAACAGAAATGTTTATTAAACTTAGTGAATTATCACAAATACCCATAAACCCACTACCTGGGTCAAGGTACGGAGCCCGTGAAGTATCTCAGCATTTTCCTTGGTGCCCCCATGTCAGTCACTATTCCTGCCCCCCAACCCCGTAGCCTCCAGATAACCAGTGTCCTGATTCCTAAGACTTATAACTTAGTTTAGTCTGTTTGGACAGTTCTATAAAAGGAATCATAGTGGGTGTATTTTTATTTCTCTTTTCCACTCAATATTCTGTTTTTGGAATACATCCATGTTGCTAAGTGTGCCTCTGATTTCATTTTGTACCTTTTCGCTGTTGGGCAGTTTTACTGGGTACATCTGACACAATCTATATTCTTCTGGCAGTGGACGTTTGGGTTGTTTCCTGACTTGGGCTCTTCAGACAGATGCTACCGTGGACATTTGTGTGCGCATGCATCTCTTGGTGCACAAGGGACATCGCTGGCGTGGAATTACTGGGTTAGAGAGTGCCATGTGTTCTCCTTCGTAAGCCACCAAACTGCTTCCCAAAGCAATTGCACTGTGCACACCCACCAGCGTCTAGGCAAGTGCACGATGCTCCCGGGAAAGCTTGGCGTTGTCACTCTTGCTTTTTGCCTTGAGGTGGGTGTGAAGTGGTGTCTCACAGTGGCTGTGATTTGCATTTCCCTGATGCCTTAATGCGGTTGAACACCTTCTCAGATGCTTATTTCCCAACTGGCATCGTATTTGGGAAGTTTATAGTCAAGTATTTTACTTACTTTTCTGTTGGTTTTCCTGTCTTAGTAATTTATAGTTCTTATAGCGGCCCAGTGCATGAAATTCGTGCATGGCGGGGGGGGGGGGTGTCCCTCAGCCCAGCCTTCACCCTCTCCAATCTGGGACCCCTTGAGGGATGTCCAACTGCCCGTTTAGGCCCTATCCCAGGGATCGGGCCTAAACGGGCAGTCAGACATCCCTCTCACAATCCAGGACTGCTGGCTCTCAACTGCTTGCCTGCCTGCCTTCCTGATTGCCCCAACCACTTCTGCCTGCCAGCCTGATTGATGCCTAACTGCTGCCCTGCCAGCCTGATTGCCCCTAACTGCCCTCCCCTGCAGGCCTGGTCACCCCTAACTGCCCTCCTCTGCAGGCCTGGTCACCCCTAACTGCCCTCCCCTGAAGGCCTGGTCCCCCCCCAACTGCCCTTTCCTGCAGGCCCGGTCATCCCCAACTTCCCTCCTCTGCCAGCCTGGTCACCCCTAACTGCCCTCCCCTGCAGGCTTGATCACCCACAACTGTCCTCCCTTGCAGGCCTGGTCCCTCCCAACTGCTCTCCTCTGCTGGCTATCTTGTGGTGGCCATCTTGTGTCCACATGGGGGCAGGATCTTTGACACATGGGGGCAGCCATCTTTTGTGTTGGGGTGATGGTCAATTTGCATATTACTTTTTTATTAGATAGGATGTATTCTGGGTACGAGCCCAATAACGTTGCATTGAGCCTTGCTTTTTCATTCATTTAATGATGTCTTTTAATAAAAAAGTTTTGCCTGGCGAGTGTGCTCAGTGGTTGCACATGGACCCAGGCATCAAGAGGTCACTGGTGCGGTTCCTGGTCAGGGTAGAGGCCCAGGTTGGGGGCTCATTCCCCAGTGGGGACCATGCAGGAGGCATCCAGTCAATGTTTCTCTCTCATACATGTTTCTCTCTCTCTCTTTTTCTCCATGCCTTTCTCTCTAAAATCAATAAAAACATTTTAAAAATAAACAAGTTTTAATAATGTCCAATTTATCAATAACTTCCTTTATGAATATATATTTTTTCTGACCTGAATAAGAAAGTTTTTCCTACCTTAAGGTCATAACGCTGTATCATATCATCTTCAATAAATTCTTTTGTTTTTCTGGTCAACTTTAGAACTACAGTCCACCTGGATTTGATTTTTGTGTGTGGTGGAGGTAGGCACTGAGATTTTTAAAAATTCCATAGAGATGCCCAATTAACTCAGCACATTTATTGAAGATTGTCATTTCCCCAGAGGTAGGCATTACTACCTTGTCCTATCCAATGTCCAAATACGTGTGGCTTTCTATTGGGCTCTGTCATTGTGATGCTTGTAACTAACAAATACCTCAGTGTTTTAATTACTGTAGCTTTAAGTCTTGCCATCTACTAAAGCAGGTTCTTTCATATTATTGTTGTTCTTCCAAAGTATCATGGCTATTTTTGCTGTTGCATTCCCATAGAACTTAAATCATTTAGTAAAATTCCATATAAAACTTATCATGATTTTCACATATTGGATCAAATTTATGCATACATTTGGGGAGAATTGATATTTTTATAATATTGAATCTTCCAGCCCACAGATATTCTTTTATTTATTTTACTTTTCTTAGTAATATTTCATAGTTTTCTGCATGAGGGCATTGATCCAAAAATTTAAAAATATTTGTTACTAGGTATTAATTTTTTTGATGCTGTCATAAATGTTATGTATCATTTTAAATCATTATTTTTTATTGTTGCTGCATATAAGTCATTTGGATTTTGGATTTTGACCTTGTACTATATTTAGCAACCTTGGTAAAAGTCACTTATTCATTCTAATAATTTAGTGGTAAAGTCTTTTAGACTTTTTACATATTCAATCATATCACCTGTGGAAAATAACATTTTTATTCTGTCACAGTTCTTATACTTTTTATAATTTCTGGGTTCAGTACACTGGCTAGAACTACCCTTATGAATTAGAGTAATGAATATGGATATTCTTGTCTTTATCATTACAGAGGGGAATTTTTCAACATTTCACCATTAAGTATGATAATTGTTCTTTTTTAAAAAAGGTAGTATTTATCAGATTAACAAAGTTAACTTCAATTCCTAATTTAAGAGATTTAATCCTGAATGGATGTTGAAATTGATCAGATGTTTTCCTGAATCTATTTTGATGATCCTATTACTGTCTCTTTTATTATGTTGCTGTAGTTAACTTACATTGATTTTCAAATGTTTATTTAATTTTGTACTCCTAGACTAAAGACAACTTGGTTTTTACACATGTTAAGTTTTTTTATATATTGCTACATTTGATTTGCCAATATTTTATTTGATATTTTTGTTCATGAATGAAATGAAGTTGTATAAATTTTCATTCTTATAATGGCCTTATCAGGTCTTGGTTTTAAGATTAAGCCAGCCTCAAAAAATAAATTAGAAACTATTTTCTAGAAGAATATTTTTTAAACCATTTTTAGTATTTTAAATATTCTTTAAGAATTTGATCATTTAATTTAAACTTAAATTTTGTATTGCTAATTTACTTTTTATATATTCATATGGATCTATTAAAAGATATCTATTACTCTGATTTATGTAAAATATGGTACAAAGAATAAAAGAAGCCAAAGTTGTAGCATTCAATCTTTTTACTTTCCTGATAACATACTTTGAAACACAAAAGTTTATGATTTTGATGAATTCCAATTTATCTTCTATTTTTATCACTTGTGCCTTCAGGTATCATATATAAGAAATCAATGCCTAACTCAAGGTCACAAAGATCTTCTTCTAAGAGATTTATAGTTTTAGCTCTACCATTACTGAGGTAAATAAAGAATCTAAATTTATTCTTTGGCATGTGGACTTCCAGTTGTTTCAGCAGCATTTCTTAAAAGACAATTCCCCACTACACCTCCCCCCACACTGAATCAACTTAGTGTCTTTGTCAAAAATCAACTAACCATATATATAAGCATTTATTTTTGTGACATTAATTCTATCCCTTTAATATACATGTCTATCTTGTGCCAGTACCACACTGTCTTGAGTTCGGTAGCTTTGTAGTAACTTTTGAAACTGGAAAGTGTGAGTCCCTCATCTTTGTTTTGATTTTTCAAGATTGTTTTGGCTACATGGGTTTCTTGTATTTCCATATAAGTTTTAGGTTTAGCTTGTCAATTGCTGCAAAACAAAGTGAGCTGGGTTTCTGATCAGCTTTACATTAAATCTGTAAATCAATTTGGGAAATATTGCCATATTAATAATATTAAGTCTGCCCTGACCGGTTTGGCTCAGTGGATAGAGCATCTGCCTGAGGACTGAAGGGTCCCAGGTTCGATTCCGGTCAAGGGCATGTACCTTGGTTGCGGGCACATCCCCTGTAGGGAGTGTGCAAGAGGCAGCGGATCGATGTTCCTCTCTCATCGATGTTTCTGACTCTCTATCCCTCTCCCTCTCTCTTCCTCTCTGTGAATAAATCAATAAAATATATTTTAAAAAAAAATAAATAAATAAATAAAAAATAATAATATTAAGTCTTCTGATCCATGATAATGGGGTATCTTTCCATTTATTTAGGTTTCCTTTAATTTCTTTCAACAATGTTTTGTACTTTTCAGTATATAAATCTTATGCTTCCTTTGTTAAAATTTGTTATGTATTTTATTATTTCTGATGCTATTATAAGGGGGATTATTTTCTTATCATCATTTCAGATTATTTGTTGTTAGGAAATGGAAATACAATTGAATTTTATATCTTGATCTTTATATCTCAACTTTTCCCAAACTTCTTTATTAGTTCCAATCATTTTTAAGTGAATTTCTTAGGATTTTCTATCTACAGGATCATGTCATCTGCAAGTATTATTTTACTCTTCCTTTCAAATCTGATGTCTTCTTCTCTTTTACTTGCCAATTACTTGGGCTGGTACTTCCACTACAATGTTGAATGGAAGTGGTAAGAATAGATTTTTTTGTTATGTTCCTGATTGTAGGGGGAAAGCATTTAGCCTTTCATCATAAGGAACTTCCATTCCATTCCTAGTTTGTGAGTGTCTTTACCATGAAAGTGTTGGATTTTGTCAAATGCTTTTTTCTCCAACTATTGAACTGTTCATGTATTTGTCCTTTATTCTATTCATATGATTTATTGCCTTGATTGATTTTCAGATGCTAAATCAACCTTGCATTTCTGGATAAATCCCACTTACTCATGGTGTATCATCCTTTATATATGTGGCTAGATTAGTTTTGTTAGTATTTCATTAATAATTTTTGCATTTTTATTCATGTGGGATATTGGTCTTCAGTGTTCCTTTCTTTTTATGTCTTTTTATTTTTGATATCAAGATATTACTCACCTCATAGGTCGAGTTGGGAAGTGTCTCTCCAGGAATTTTCCATTTCATTAGACATTTAGTTTGTTGGCTTACAGTTATTCCTATGGTTCATTTATAATCCTTTTTATTTCTGCAAGTTTGGTTGTGAAACCCCCTTTTTCATTTCTGATTTTAATTACTTGACCATCTTTATTTTTTTCCTGGTCATTGTATCTAAAGATTTGTCAATTGTATTGATTTTTTTCAAAGAATTAATTTTTGGTTTAGAGATTTCATCAAACTTGGCAATTTTGAGGCCATTATTCTTTCAAATATATCTTTAAAATTTCTTCTCTCTACTCTCCATCTGGCACTCTAATAGAACATTTGATCTGGTCCTACAGGTCCCTGAGGCTCTGTTTAATTTTATTTTTAGTCTAATTTCCCTGAGTTTTATTTTTTATTAAATTCTATAGGTATTTCGTATTTTTTTCTGCTCATTTATTTATTCCACAATATTTAATCTGTTGTTAAGCCCACTAGTGAATTTTTAATTTCAGATAATGTTATTTCTACTTCTAGAAGTTCCATAGCCATACCCACAATGAGCAATTAATAGATGAGACAAGTAGAAAACAAACAGCAAGATGGTAAGTCAGTTCTCATCTACCAAGAATGAATGAAAGCTAGGCTTAGTCTTCTGTCAGAACTATTGAATGTGTCGAGCTGAAATCAAATACATTCCAAATGATTCCGTTTTCTCATTTTACTGGTAGAAAAGTTAAAGTTCAGGAAGTTTTTTAATTTTGCCCACAGGCAACTACTTCAGGACACAGTCAAGCCTAGGACAAAGGCTCTTTTCACTAATACCAGCACCACTTCCATTTATTTGCCCCTTCACCATTTGGGTAGCACCTGCTCATGCTCCTTGATCTTATTTATTGTTCTGCACACTAGTCCTGTGAAGAGAGCATTCCCCCCTATTTGGGGGGAGAATCTTGGGAGATTTGTCAACACCTGTTTCTCCGAACCCCAGAATTCCTCAGCTGATGCTATACCAACCTTAAATTTAAAAAAATCAAAGCACATCTTCCTGTCTTCTCCTTCTGCCGGCCAAACATTGGTAATCACAAGGAATATTTTGGAAAGTCCCATTCTCTTTCAACACTCAAGGGCTCAGAGAGGCTTTATCCTATCAAGGGGCCTGGAATTGCTATTGGTTTACTATTTAAGGAATCTCCTTTTGAGAAGGAATGGCAAGGTTGGTTAGCCATTCTGCATGTAAGGCTTAGCATGAGTCCTTCAGAGTGTGAAGAGTAAAAGCAATTCATTTTGTTCTCAAGACTTTTTCTTCTTCTTAGTTTTCTACTTTGTAAGTTTGTTATCTTAAAGTATGTATTTGTAGATGTTAAAATTATAAGAGAGCGTTGAGGCAGGAAACCAAACCAAATATACCAAACAGCTCATCAGACAGTAACATTAAAACTGGCGGGATGGGAATGGCGGGTTCTTTTCATGCAGCTGCTGCAGACAAGGCAACCGTCAGCAAAAATGAGAACGGGAGAGACAAGATACCAATTCAATTGCAGAACAAAGCTTGGCCTTCCAGCTTTTAAAGTATTTAAAAATGGCTGGGCCTCAAAAGCTTTTCCTGAATGGGCCATGGAGAAGAGGTCTAATTTGGTTTTTATCTCATTAAACTGCTCTCTGGCAGCGGTTCATGGAGAGACACCCTGTTGTGGGAGTAGATCCTCACTTTTTCCAGTCCGGTAACAAATTTGACCTCACTGGATAGGGAAGACAACCGGGCTTGCTTGTTTGGGGTCCACCTGTTAACCACAGAGGTTCCTAGATTAACCGTTGGGTGAATATCCAGTTTATAATCACCCCAAACCACCACATGGTCTTCAAACATACAGTACTCTTCTAAAAAGTCTAACATCTCTTCTGCCAGTCCTTCAGAGAGGTCTCATCTAGAGACACTTCACCTCCTGAAGTTTCTGTTCTCCTCAGATTTATCAAATGGACATTTGGCTTTTTGATGTTTAGAATTGGTGGAGGCAATGCAGGTACAAACTGACCATGCCCCGTCTCCACCTACTTCAGGTTGCTGTATTACCAGGGTTTGCGCATTACTGGTTTACTAGGGCTGCTGGACAAAGTACCACCACCTGGGGCCTTAAACAACAGAAATGTACTGCCTCGCGGCTCTGGAGGCTAGACGCCTGAGATCGAGTTGTCCGCGGGGCCCGTCCTTCCGAGGCGGTGCGGGAGAAGTTGTCCCACGCCTCTTGCCTAGCTTCTGGGCATTTGCTGACAGTCTGCGATACCCCTTGGTTTGCAGAGGCGTCACCCTGACCTCTGCCTGTATGTGCACATGGTGTACTGCCTGTCTGTGCATGCCACGTCCACGTGTCCTCTTTTTATAAGGACACGCAGGTATGTTGGACTGGGGCCCACTCTACTCCAGGATGACCTCATCTTAATTACATCTGCAACGACGCTTTTACAAGTAAGGTCGTATTCTCAGACATTGGGGAGCAGGTCTCCAACATATGCATTTTGGCAGGGACACAGTCAACGCCATAGCTCTTTGTTAGCATAGGTTTCGAGGATAATTAATCCAGGGAAGTGTAGTTCCATTACTAAGGCGCGACCTTGCGGGGGCCTCCCAGCCCTCTCCTCTGGCTGCTCAACGCTAGCCTGGCCCTCCACCTGTGCGGGCCCTGGGAATCGCTCAGCTCTCACCCCTCGGACTGTCCGTCACCCAGCCTTGGCGTTTCACTCTCCATGTGCAGCCTGCACTCAGGAGACTGGGTTCCTGAGCCCTTTCCCCATGGCTCTCTCCTTCCCAGAACTTTGCCCTACAAATTCCAGCTTCTTCAGCCTCCCCGAAGTCCAAGTGCCATTTCCTTAACTCAGCAAGGCTGCCCCTGTCTGGATTCTTTCTCTCTGCCCACGCAGCCTAGCAGTACCTCAGGCAGGAGGGAAAGGCCATCACGGATCACAGTCCTGTGCTGCCTGCAGTTAAAGGCCTGAACGTGATTATTGTATCTTTGTTCCAGTTTCCTAGTTGTTAAGTCTGGTCCTCCTTATACCAGAGACCTAAGGGGCAGAAGTTTAGAAGGAACCCTTTGAAGCTGAGCTATACGTTCATCCGTGTTGATGTAAAACCCATGACTTTTAAGTGCCTTTGAGGCCCAGAATGCCATGACGTCCTCCTTGCGCGTCACGGCTTAGCTAAAAGGAACGCACCGCCATCCTCGGGGAGGCTCACAAAGGCCGCCCTGACCTTCATCGCAGGCCTTCCAGCCGCGGCCCGTGTGTACCTGTGAGCAGGAAGGTGCTAGTTTAGCTAAACCTGCTCTCGGGCCACAGATGGGAGACAAGGGGTGCATCCCTCGGCATCAGGCAACCCCAGAGCAGCTTGGGAGTCAACTTCGCCATGTAGAGCTCACTGGTTTTAATGTTATGCCCCATAGTCTGAAAAGAAACACACATTTCTACCATTACCTTGACCCAATGATCAGAATTTCTCCAAATTCTTTACAATAAAGAGGAGGAGAAAGAAACAAACAAACAAAACAAAAAAAAAAAAAAAAGGAGGAGAGGCAACTTGTATTTGAGTTCGTGTGTGTTAGGCCCATACTAAGTGCTTTGAGGTCAAACCAAGGTGGGTTGAATTCTGGCTTCTCCAGGCACACGCTCTGTGACTCCAGCAAATCCTCCTGTGTGTCCTCCTTCCTGGCGTGGAGATGTTTTCTCACGGTGTACTGCGAGTAGTAAGCAGGAACACGTGTCTGCCACCGAAGCCATGCAGCTGGCTAAGGGCAAGCAGATGGGGTTTGGTGTTGCAATGGGAAGTTATCAGGAACCTACACCCCAGCATCTGCTCCCACAATGCCCTGTCCTGTGCTTTGTACCACCAGGCATGCATTTTCTCTCTAAGTCTTGTTCTTCATGGTTTAAAAAATTACACACATCCCTATTAAATGGTAACAGAAGCAGGAAATAGCAAGTCAGTGCTTGTCATCTGAACGGGTTGTTTTACCAGCATGTTGGTGTGTTAGCCGAGGTTTATATGATGGGTACATGCGAGTGAGGCTGGAGGTGGGGGTGTGAAATGAGGCTTTGCCTGGAGAAGGCAGGTCGAGGGCATCTGCAAAACAGGTTTTGAGCTGCAAGAGGACTCTGGGTGCACAAAAACAAGCTTCGCCGACACCCCAGCTTCCCAGAAGGCCAGCCACCCCCCTCCCACTTTGCATAGAACCAAGTACGATCAATGAAAACTTCCATGTATGTGGGAACCCAATCGGAGTCCCCGCTGTTTAGCACGGGAAGGAACACAGACTGGCAGGAGAATGGTGAGCAGCTGTTTCGGGAGTGAGCGTGTCAGCATCACCATCCCATTGCTTTCAGGCACGTCCCCACGTCCACCTGAGGCCTCCAGGCAGTCAGTGCCGCCCTCCTTCCCACTTGCCTACTTTTCCATGGAAACAATGAGGAAATTATTCCTCATCCTACTTGCGCTCCACACACTATTTTTAGTGCTAGCATTTGCTATAGAAACATTCACTCAGCTCTCTCCCCTCCATGTCACTTCCCTGCACTGACAGCCGGGAGGAGCGGCCGGCAGTTTTCAGAGGAGAGTTGGGTCTTGGGTACCAGACATATTTTTGTTCGCAATTCAGTCAAAAATAAAGAACTTCCCCCAAAGGACAATTATAAAATCTTCCTGAGATTAGAAAACCTGTTTGATGTTTGCGTTTCTTCATTTACCTTCTTTTACTGATAACACCAAGTGAATAAGGTGCTGCATTCCTCTCAAAGGAATAAGAACGTTGCTAATTTGTTCTACTAAGAAAATACGTTGTTCCTCACATTTTTGCAGGCGATCACCAGCGTGTCGGGAAGCACGGCACGGGAGGGGGCGCCTGGCAGGTGCTGTCACCCCGCCCTCGGAGGCGGGTGTGAGGTGTGGCTCTGCTCACTCTCTGGCCCCCCATAAAGCTCGGCTGAAGAGCATGGTCTCTACGGTCCCGGATGGGTCTGACCTTCCACATGTGAACTGCAGTCCCGTGGCACGTGGTGCTGCGGAGGAAGACCCGCCGCAGGAAGCCGGAGCGGCCCCGGTGCTCAGCGCCGCAGCAGCGTTCCCCGGCAGGGCCTGGCGCTCCTATTCAGAGCCTCCCGTTTACACGCCCACATGTGTTCTCCTTGCTTCTAAATTCGTCAGTGTGAAGACGTTTAAAAGATGAGCTGATTTAGAGCCACATTTGCAAAAGGAGCGATGTGGGCCAGCACGGAAATCAGATGCAAACTTGTTCCATCTCCCTGCCCAGCGGACAGGCCGCGGTTTGGACTCCTGCCGTGTGAACACACGCCGAGCTCTCAGCCCCTGGTTAAAGCCTGTGCTGTGTAAACACGGTGGGCATTGCTGTGGCCCTGGCCCAGAGCAGCCCTCCTATCCTCCCGGTCCCGGAGCTGGTAGCTTTGGACAAGCACATACTTGTGAGGTTAAGTAAGCGTTAGGCACGACAGTGCACAGTTCTGTGGAAAACAGCATTATTTGCTAAAAAACAACAAATCTGTGATTTTTAGATGATGTAACAAGAGAACACTCCTTTCAAAAGAGGGGCTAATGGATGATAAATATTATAAAAGTTGGGCAGGGTAAACTGAAAGCATTATTTGAGTTGCCAGAAGATACACTGTTGTGGACATTCCTGGAAAGATCTGGAAGTTTCTGAAGGTTATTTCAAGGGTTGCCCAAGGGTCCAAAATTTCACACTGTCAGTGTTTGGCATTTGTCAAAAAGAGAAAAAGAAAAACGGTGCCTAGAAGAGTCTTAGCGAAGAGTCTGAATCCTATTAGAGCAGTTTGATTGATAACCTCTATTTAAAACATGGAGCTCATTCAGCTAGGACTGAGACAAGGCATGTCTACTGGGCCCCTGCTGTCGACTGTCAGGGCGTGGGGATGGAGAAATGGGGTCTGCAGCAATCAGTCCATGGAGTTCTAAAATCCTGTATTCGTTGCCTATTGTTGTGGTAACAAATTACCGCAAACTTAGTGGCTTACAAGGAGGTGAGAAGGCTGGTGTGTGCCTCATGGAGCTAAAAGCAAGGATTGCGTTCCTCCTGGAGCCTGAGGGGGGCACACATCCCCCGGCCTTTTTGAGCTTCCGCAGGCCGCCTGCTTTCTCTGGCTTGTGGCCCCGCCCTCCACCTTCCAAGTCAGCCCCACTGGGCTGCCTCCCTCTTCCCGCTTTAAGCACAATGGGCTCACCAGGATAACCCAGGAAAGCCTCCCTATTTTAAGCTCAATTGCTTAGCGAACTTACTTCTATGCCCGAAAACATTAATTTTCTTTGAAAAAAGAAACAAAACCGTCTGTTCGGAAGAGTATGATGGGGACCGGAACGTACAGTGCCTGAGCGCTGGTTGCTGGAGGGGACGGGAGGAGACGCTGCCGGGGCCCACGGAAGTATTGCCCACGTGTGTCCTTCAGGCCACAGACCCTCCAAGCCTCCCCAGCCTCTGACCCGTCCAGAGCCTTGGACCACTCACAGCCACGGTCCGGGAACCCCTCTTCCGGTCCCTCCTGGGGATGCAACTGCACATGCAGACAGATCATGTGCACAGGCATTTGTCAAACAAATGCGTGTGAGACCTGCCAATTGGAAACAGTGCAGGAGAGAAATGGTGAAAGAAATCATGATCTGTCCACACAATGGACTACTAGCCAGTTACTAACATTTACATTTACGGAGACCTGGTCATCACATGGGGAGTTACTGATGTTATAATGTAGTTGAAAAAAAATCAGGACACAAAATTTTATATTTGGCTTCATTTCAAGGACGTGGAATACATTCGAGTTTGCAGGCTAACCCCAGGGCCTTCTTTCAAAAGAAACAGTGGGAGGAAAAACAATAAAATGGCAACAGGGATTCCTCTAGGATGGAATTATTGGCGATCTTTCCTTCTTTCTTATTGTATGTATTTCAGAGAATGTCTAAAAGGCATTAAGGCTTAAATGAAGTTGGAGACTATTAACTTTTGTGGCTTTAGTCCGCATGGGTCTGTGATTTTCCTTGGCAGCGTGGAAAGGCCTGGCCGTAGGAACAGAGAGGCTGGTGTGGGGTTGGGCCTTCAACCAGGAAGGCAAGGCAGAAGACCACGATGCGGGGGGTTGCCAGTAAGATGGTACTTGGGGTGATGACCATGAGGATCCGGGCTAAGGAGGAAGGCGGGGAGTGATGATTCGAGATAAGGGAGCAGTCAAAGAGCAGAATGTTCCTGACAGGGAAAGAGCAGAAATTTGGGAAACAGGGAACAAGACTGGGTGGAAAAGAGTGGGGAAGAGAGAGTGAGAAATGCAGATGAATACATCTGAGGGAGGTGGAGCAATGCAGGGTCAGAAGGTCATGGTGGAACTTCACTAATTAATAACTATTTTTCCAGCAGCTACTATGTACCGGCCCTATGCTGGGTGCTGGGTATGCAACACTAATGCTCACAATTGGCACAGCTCCGCCCTCCTGGAGTTGTCCTCTGCTGGGGGAATTCAGAAACCAAAAATAAACCACTGCAAAGGGTGAGATGGACTCTAAAGAAAAGGCTGGGGGCAAGTGAGGAATACAGGCCAGGAGAGAAGACCAAATCGGTGACATTGAAGCTAAAACCTGAAGGATGAGAGGCAGGTGAAGGGTGGGGAGGAGGAGGGCAATGAGCAAGCGTTGCAGGGAGCAGCTGCTCAGGAAGAGGCTCTGAGGCAGGAGCGGGGTGGGGTGTCCAAGAACTGGAGGAGGGGCCGTTTGGCTGGAGTGGAGTGAGCTGACGGTGGATGAGAGGAGGCCCAAAGAGAGGCAGGGGACAGATCAGGCCTCTTAAGGAGCTGGGTTTTATCCCGACTGCATGGCCGACAGGGGAGGGTTGGAAAGAGGGACATGACACGGCCAATCACAGTCACATTAGTGGAGGAGGATGGAAGGGACCTGTTTCTGCGGGCCGGCTGGCCGCCTGTGGGGATTGATTCCTCAGGAGCGGGCGGGCGGGCGAGCGGGCCTCTGGGAGGGAGACAGCTCTCGTCCGCCTGTCACCAGGGCTCACTGGCAAGGGGCCTGCTGTGTGAGGGTGCCTTTCATTTCAGTTGGGTCCTTGCTGGTCCTTGGCTCCAATCTGCTCCCATGTAGAGGCGTCTGTGCCTGTGGGTCTGTGTTTTCTGAGCCCAAGCGGAGCCTGGCAGAGAGAGTGCCTCAGGAAGGAGGACCCAGAGCCGAATCCCGGGGAGAGGCAGTCCTGAACATCCTCCCGTGCCAGCCTGCCTACCGCTGCTGCCTTTGGGGAAACCCTTTGCACCCCATTAATGGCAGTCCTCTGATTGGACAAAATGAGTCAGGAGGGTGGAGACTAGACTTCAGCACTCTTGCTTTCTGATATCCCAAAGGGTACCTCATCCTGAGTGTGGGAAGGGCTGATTCTCATTTCTCCTCTAAACTAAAGGCGCTTTTCCGTTTGCAGAATTAGATGCCGTTTTTAGGACGGCAGCCTGCTCAGCACTGGGAGTGCAGTTTGTGGGTTCAAACTCCGTCTCTGCCACTCCCTTCTGACATGACCTTGGGCACGCCACTTGCCCTTTGGATCGCTTGGAAACAAATGAAATTCTTAGGTAGAAAGGTGGTGTAGGGAGTCCATACGAATTTAGTTGTTACAACAACAAAAACGAAGGCGGGTTTGAAAGGCCAGCAGCAGAGGCTGCGGGTGGGGAAGCAGAGAAGGGTGTGGATTTGCTGAGGTTGCTGGTACAGTGCGGCTCCCTCTGTCAAGAGCGAACACCTGCAACAAAGCCACTGATTCTGCCTGCCCATTGGGACGGGGTTACGACCTGGGGCTGTAGACTGGCTCACAGCTTTCTTCTGTTCTTCTCACACAGAGAACTGTCAGGGGGCTTTAGGGGAATAGCTTGTGCCAAAGGGATCCTATAAGAAACGTAAAAGGCAACTTCTTACACGTGCTGAGGAGGGGAGCTCGGTCTTTTGCCTCCTTCCCTGCCTCCGACTCTTCTTTTGGGACTTGGGTCCCGCTGTTGGTTTTGACCCGTTTGCAGCCGCGGTGGAGGCGAGGGCCCTCCAGGGTGTGGGCTCTGAAGGTTGTGCTGCTCTCAGGGCGCAGAGCTCGTCAGACCCACCGCCCAGGGCGCGGCGCAGACCGCGGGGCGGGTCCCCCACAGCACAGCGCTGGCCGTTCAGACTTGGGGTAACACTGACCTCAGCATCGCCTCTTTCAGCGGAGCATGAGGGTTCTCTCCTGTACACTGGTTCCTGCGGGAGCAGTTCGCACTCATCTTCCCTCCCTGCTCTTGGGCCCATGTTTGGGGTGGAGGCGCCCCAGCCCCCCCCCCCCCCCCCCGGGTCAGCACGTTACAAAGCGGTCTCCCCGGGAACAGCGCGGCGGTCAAAGGAGAAGGGGCGCCGCGCGGCTGCGAGTCCGGGGCAGCTTTCCTTCCCACTCGCGGAGTCACAGCCATGAATCACCCGAGACGGCGGCAGCTTCCTCATTAACCTGGAGACGCTCGGACCCGCACGGTTACGAAACGCCAACTTTTACTTTTATTCAGACGCGCACTTCCCTCCTGGCGCCCACCCCTCCGGCCCGCCCGCGGGCGCCGGCTCTGCGAGGCGGATCCGGAGCGCCCCGACCCGGTGACCCGCGAAGGCCCAGGGGACCCGCCAAGTTCCCAGGGGACCCGCGAAGGCCCAGGGGACCCGCGAAGGCCCAGGGGACCCGCCAAGTTCCCAGGGGACCCGCGAAGGCCCAGGGGACCCGCGAAGGCCCAGGGGAGCCTCGACGGCTCAGGGGACCTTGGACGGGCGGCTGCGTCGGGGCGCGCGGGGGCGCCAGGACTGGCCTCGCGCTAGACCCGTCGGGGGCTCAGGTGGACCCGGGCTGCGGAGGTCAGGGCCGCCCGGAGCCCGACAGCGCCGCCGTGCGGACGGGTGGGAACGGTTCCCGGCGCGGGGTAGGGGCCGCCGCCGCCGCCGCCCGGGGCCCTCCCGCGCGTCCCCGCGAGCCCTGGGCCGACGCTCCCGGGAGCGGCTGGGGGCGGGGGAGGCGCGCGGCTGCCGAGCGAGCGAACGCGTCCGCCCCCGCGGAGCCGAGCGCGGAGAGCGAGCGGCGCGGGCTGGGAGCGCGCCCGGGACGCGAGCGCCGCCGCGGGAGGACGTGCCCGCGCGGGTCGGACTCGGCCGTCGGGAGGCCCCGCCACCTGCTGCGTGGCGCCTGGCCGCAGGGCCCGCGGGGCCGGGGAGCCGGGCCAGGGCAGCGCCGCCCGCCTGCAGGTACCGGGCCGGGCTGGGCTGGCCGCGGCGCGCGGGGGCCGGGAGCCCGCGGCGCGGGATTCGGGCGGGGGCGGCGCGGGCTAGAGTCGCGTCCCGGCGTCGGGCCGGGGGCGGAAGCGCCGCGGGCAGGGCCGCCCCCCGGGTGCT
The DNA here is from genome assembly GCF_951640355.1 of Cnephaeus nilssonii. Lineage (NCBI taxonomy): Eukaryota > Metazoa > Chordata > Mammalia > Chiroptera > Vespertilionidae > Cnephaeus > Cnephaeus nilssonii. The sequence continues at coordinate 62,886,579 of NC_137086.1, read as the reverse complement.
CCGAGGATCCCCTGGGGCTCTGTCCACGGCAGTGCAGGGCCGGGAAGAGGTGCACCGGATGCCCCCCAAAGTTTCCCGGGCTCACTGGGCTGGCCCTGGATCTGAGAGGCACAGCCTGGCAGGTAAGGCGTTAAGAAAATAAAAGGTGAGGGAGCCGGTCGCGCTGGTGGTGGTTGTGAGTCTAGGAAAGATTTGTGCCTCCTGTAACCGAAGGCCATTGCGGGAGAAATTGTGGACAGATTTATTCACTGTTTTCCTTATGCTCAGGCGATGGTTTATTTGTTAAACAAGTTTTAGGTTTAAGTACAAGCCAGCAGTAAGGGATTCTGGGTTTGACCTAAGAAATGTTTAAAAATTTAATCAGCAAATATTTGTTGAACATAGGCTTCCTATCAGACAAGGCTTTATATGAGGTTAACAAATGTAACTAAGTAGTTACTCAAACTGGGGCTTTTGAAATGCAAGGAGAGGGGAATGCCAGCGCCGGAATTGGACGTGCGCAGGTACAGGCCGACAGCTGGCATCGTGTCACTGCTGAGCGCTTCATTTTGAGCCAGGAAATCCTTCCAGTGGGAGACGATCAGCTGTGTGAGCCTTTTAGAGCCCACCCCACACCTTCTCAAGCTGATGTCTTAAAATATCCTTCTCCCTTAGCCAAGCCTGCAAGCTTCCTTCATTTACATAACGAACACATGGGCCGGGGAGCAGAATCTGGATAGACCCCACATTCTGCTTGGAGCCCAGCCACCCACTCACACCTGGGATGATGGGGCATGGTGGTCACTCCTAAGAGCCATCAAGGTCCTAAAAGGGGGGAGAAACATCCGGGGACAGTGCAGTTCAGGGACATGGGGGTCCCTGCCTTGGGGGCTGGTGGAGAAGTTGAGCTGCGCTGGCTTCCTGGCTCCGCCCCAGGGCTGTGCTCACCCACGCTGGAGCTTGAGATCAGTAAGTGAAGCTGATCCTGCCTTTGTTTTGTGTTGATTTTGGCGTTTGAAAACACGCATTGAAACATTGCTCTCAAAGAGTTTCTTGGTGCCCTTACATTTTGTGCCTGGGGTGAATGCCTGATTTGCTCACCCTAGTTCCAGACTTACCTGAGAGTCAAGTTTCTCCACCTCTCTAAGCATGTCTCCTCGTTCGTAAAATAAAGCAACGGGCCCTCCATGGCTGCTGCACAGCTAATGCAGAGCATCTGGCTGCTGCGCGGGACCAGGCATGTGGGCTTGCTGAAGGGCGGCTGTCTTAGTGAGGTATTGCCATGGAGCTTGGTCATCTTGAGCTTGTCACCGAATCTTGCTGAGTCTCAGGTGGCCGCTCAGCAGAATGGGAGAAGCGATAGCCAGCTCGCAGGGATGCTATCGGGGTAAAGGAGAGACTGTGCGTGAAAGCCCCGGCCCTCCTGGTGGGTAGGTTTTCCATGATGGCCCCGGGGGCCTGGATCTGCCTGGGCGAGCTGGCAGCCACCTGCTTTTCCTCCGAGGTGAGCCTCGAGCCTTGTCATGCACAGACACGTGAATTCCGCATGGGGACCCCCAGGAGTGTTTGAATCAGAGTCGAGCTGTTTCCTGTCAGGTTTATCATGGAAGGGGTAGAGCTTACCAGCTACAAGTTGTAGTGTGCAACCTTTGCTTTGTTTTAAAAGAACTTAATTTTGCTGCCCTAAACCAAGGACTTTGCTTCCTTTGGTTATTTTTGGACCTAGCTTACAATTATGATTCTCCTGAACCTAATTCCAGTGATATTACCTCAGTCACTGTCCAGTTTACAGCAGTTTGGTCCCTGGAGAGTCCCCCTCTCAGTCTGTGCAGGTCACCCTGGGGTCCCTTCTTGCTGCAGGTGGTTTCAGCTGTGGTCACCTCAGGGTGTTGGGAGAGTGTCCTCTTGTTGGTCATCTGATCCTCTGATGCGTTTCCCACCCACCACTGAGCCTCCTCCTGTTTCCACTGAGTGTTGTCCAGCCGGCGTCACGGGTGAGCTGCCGCGGGGCCCTGCCTCCTGCCTCCTGGCCCTGAGGTCCTCACACTCTGGGTCCAGGTCCCTCCTGGGCACCTGAGCACCCGCCCCGGCTGTGGGAGCCATGCTGGGCTGCCATTCCTGCTGTCCTGAGTGGTCTCCTGTTCACAGCAGGACACAGGACAAAAGCTCCCCGTGCTTCCCACATCCGCCTCTGCCTCGCAGGGGTTTCTGTCCCCTCCCCTCCTCCCCTCCTCCAGGCCGGGTGCAAAGGGGGAAGGGCTTGGTCCCTCCAGGACACCCCTGCCCCGTATTAGAAGAGCTTCTTCCTACCTGTGGGCAGGAGCCTTCCTCAGGGCGGGTCTCCTGTCCTCTGTAGAATGTGGCTGAGAGTAAAGGTCTGGGCCGAAACGTCCAAGCTTTGCTTGTGATATGTAAAGGGAAATTAAATATCTTTTTCTATTAATTCCCCATCCCTGGCGAAAGCAAATGCGGCCTAGTGCAGGCAGGAACAAGGGGAAATAGAGAGGCAGCTTCCTTCTCTCCCCCTTCTCCATCTCTCTGGGCTCCAACCTGGGTTACGTGCACTAGACTTATTGCCTGAAAAAGACTGCAAAGCTGGGGTGGGGGAGCTTCTGGAGAAAGCAGTCGGGGCTGGGAGGAAGCAGGAGGAAGAGCCGCTGGGAAGGGGTGGTGGTGGGGGGAGAAGACAAACGCTTTCTGCTTACACAGTAGAGCCCAGCCCAGTAAGTCAATTTCGTGTGGATTAATGTCTTCCCAACCATCTTGCCTATTCATGCTGCGGCTTCTTCATCATCAGAATGGTCTACTGTGTGCTTCATTTCCTAAAAGCAGTGGAGACGTACAGAAGAGTCCCAGACGTAATTGCTCCTTCAGGGAGCTTAGGACTGACTTGGAGCACACAAGTGGCCTTGTTTGAGGCCCAAAGCTGAATACCCAAGCCCTGGGTTCTGTTGACAGTGGGTGGACGGTGAGGTGGTCACAGAAGGCTTCTTGGAGGAGGTAGGACTTCAAGTAACATTAAGTCTGGGCCCGAGGACATGAGACGAAAGAGAACCTCCCACGAGAAGGAGCGCTGGACCCCCTGGAGACAGAAGGACCAGCCCAGAGGGGCCTTGCGGGACCCAGCTGTGTGACTCTCCCTGGGGCCGTGCTGGCCCTTCCATTGTCCGGGTGGCTGTAACCCTGGTGCCGTTAGTGCCCTGCAGTAGGACCACATCCTAAATTCCTGTGCTTTCTCCTAACGTGGGAAATCAGAGGCATTTCCATTTCATCCTGTTTTTCTTAAAATATCTGCAGCTGGAAAATCATTTCAAACTTTTTAGTCAGGTAATCAGTCCTTCAGACAGGTTTGTGTTTCTGAGGAATTAATTACCTGAGGATTCTGTGTGTGGCTTTAATGTGCTTTAGCTCTTAATCCTGAGCTCAGTGGGTCTCAAACCAGAAGATGCCACATGAGCGCTCAGCATACTGACAGGAGACGATGAGACAGGCTTGGCGGGCCACCGGGGACACCCCTCACCGTCGGCCACGCGTTCTGTGCAGACCCTGGCACTGCTCCTGCGCACATTCCTGTAGGCAGGGCTCTCAAATATTTTCCTTATGCTTAAGGTACCTGTGGACAGAAATCACAAAAGATCCTTTAGAAAGGTGAGGAATGGAAAGTTATTTGTTTGCTCAAACCTCCTCCTGGCCCTGGTGTGTGGGACTGGTTTTTAAAAGTCTTAGGTTTGAGAACTTCCAGGAACTTGCCTACCCTCTGAGGTCCGTACACCACGCTCCCGTGGCTCCTCCCCGAATTCTCCCCACGCTCCGTGGCTCCTCCCCGAATTCTCCCCACGCTCCGTGGCTCCTCCCCGAATTCTCCCCACGCTCCGTGGTTCCTCCCCGAATTCTCCCCACGCTCCATGGTTCCTCCCCGAATTCTCCCCACGCTCCGTGGTTCCTCCCCGAATTCTCCCCACGCTCCGTGGCTCCTCCCCGAATTCTCCCCACGCTCCGTGGTTCCTCCCTGAATTCTCACGTCCGTGGGAGGCAGCATAAGCATTCGCTGTGTTGTGCACGTTTCCCCAGAAGCACTCTCAGCGTGGCCACGGCCGATGCAGGATGTGAAAATGTCAGAGGTGTTTTGCTTTCTTAAAGCAGGTGGTCCAGCAAAGGGGGCAGGCGGACAGTCAGGGCTCAGTGCCAACTCTGCCACTTAGAGGCCCTGTGACCTCAGACACCCCACTGAGTGGGGCTGGTGACATACACACACACACACACGCACACACGCACACACGCACACACGCGCACACACACCTGAGATACTATATCAGCAGAGAAAATGTTTCATAAATTATTATAGCTGTTAATCTTCCATTGTCTTTTTAGATGGCGAGAGAGCATTTATCATAATTCCCAGGGAGGAGCCCCTAGTAAAGCACCTAAAGCAATGAAGGGTCTGCAGAGGGGATCCGAAGGCATTTAAGGAAAATGAGCAAATCTGCTATACAGGGTGCTCCCGAGCAGAGCTATTGGGAGGTGTCAGGTGGGCGGTAACCTTGGTGCAATTAACTAATTTATTTATTTATAAAATATTGTATTGGTTTTTAGAGAGAACAGAAGGGAGAGGGAGAGAGAGAGAAACATTGATGTGAGAGGGGAACATTGATCGGCTGCCTCCTGCACGCCCCCTACTGGGGATCGAGTCAGCAACCCAGGCACTGAGCCCACAACGCAAACCAGGCATGAGCCTTGACGGGGAATTGAACCGGCAACCTTTCAGTGCATGGGACAACGCCCAACCCACTGGGCCACACCAGCCAGGGCCCTTGGTGAATTTAAAACACACGGTGGGGAGCAAAGGGAAGAAGATGGGGAGGTAACAGACAGGAGAGGGTGCCAGTTGGTGGGAGGCCCTCAGCACCTAGTCCAGGGGTTCACAGCATTTGCTTGCTCCCTCTTGCTCTGCAGCATCCGTTTTTCCTGCCAATTTGTGGTCTCGGGGACCAGAATTAAAGTACTAGCTGTGGGGCCATGGACCAGAGGGGCCGGGCCAGTGAACACTCAGGTGTCCTACTGGCCAGCGTAGGGCCAGTTCCGCCCGGCCACCTCTGCGGCTGCCGAAGACTTGATGGGCAGCCTTGGACTAGAGGACCCGGATGAGTGTCGCCAATGGGTAACTGAGTTAAGACCTAAATTGGGTTCCTCTTGTATACTTAGTCTCATGAGCATGATCACATGACTATTTAGTGCCATTTCAGATACCAGTTAGCGTGCTGTGAACATCTGCCGCCCAGCTGCCTGGGCGCACGTGGCCTCCTGCACATACAGTGCCCCTCCGTCCTTCCACGGCTCGCTCTGTCTGTACGCATGTGCTCTACCTCCTGCGTATTTATCTTTGCTTAACATAGCTTATAAGAGTCATCATTGCCTTAGCTGTCTTTTCCGCAGAATTGACTGTTTTCTGACAAGACAACCAAGTACGTTACAGAAGAGCACTGAGTTAGACTCTTAAACCAGTTTCCAGATTGGGACTATTTCCGTGAAGCCATGTCCCATTGACATGGGGGAGCTTGCGGTGCATGCCGAGCTCCAGGACCAGGGAGGTCTGCACGGGCTTACGTGGCTTGTTCACACCCACTTCAGGTTCCAGGTGGACACTGACGTGTGCGTCCAAGGCTGGGCTCTGCTCTCGGCTCCTCGGGAAGCAGGTGACCGTGGGAGAACGGTCATTAGTCACGCTGGACAGGCTGCTGTGAGCCTCGTGCGAGGCCGCTCCCCTCAGCTCTCCCGGGGCTGGTGGCCGGCCTGTGGCCGGGCGCAGTGTCTGCACCCGCAGGGGCGCGGACCGGGCAGTGGGTGTGGAGGCCGCACTTGGTCGCAGGGCGGAGGCTCAGGCCTGGGTCTCTCTTTTTTTATTGAGTTTCTTGGGGGTGACATTGGTTAGCAAAACCATACAGGTTTCAAGTGTGCAGCTCCACAAGACATCATCCGCACACGGCGTCGTGTGCCCATCGCCCCGGGCAAAGTCTCTTTCTGTCCCCTCTTATCCCTGCTTTGCCCTCTCCCTCCTCCCCAACCCCCTTTCCCTCTGGCTATCACTGTATTGTTGTTTGTGCTTATGTGTTGTGTGTCTGTGTGTGTGTGTGTGTGTGTGTGTGTATTTTTTTTTTTTGCTTCATTCCTTCACTTTTTTTTCACTCAGCCCCCAAACCTCCCTCCCCTCCGACAGCCGTCACTCCGTTCTAGTATGTCTCTATGCTTCTGTTTCTAGTTTGTCGTTTTTGTTCATTAGAGTCCACATATAAGTGAGCTCCCATGTGCCTGTCTTCCTCTGACTGGCTTATTTCAGTGGCACAATCCTCTCCGCAGACCTGAGTCTCTAGAGTTCACTGCTCTGCGTGGCATGGGACATGCAGTGAGCTGTCTGAGGTCCCGTCTCCACCCTGCCCCAGCTACTCTAACCCGGGTTTAATTCCTCACTCCCAGTCCTGAGGGCCTTCTTGATTCCGTTCCTTAAGGGTTCATGTTTTCTCTCACGCCCTCCTCACAAACCACTTCTCTCGGTCCTTCCTGCGAGGAGGCGGTGTGCCTTAGAGGCTGCAGTGCACACGCTGCTCTCGGGAGCAAGGAGAGGACGGGGTTGTTGGCGGGTGAGACCCACCCACTTGGCATCTGAACCAGGGCCACACCACTCCACCTGGTGACTCATTCTCTGTGAACGGGGATCATTTCCACAGGAATAGAATTGGTCACGTATTTTTGGAAGGTGGTTGGGTGTCAGCTGCATGCTCCATCGGAAGTCAGATATTTAAATCACCATGGATCAGCATTTCCAGGATACTCTCTGGGTGAAATGGGCTCTTGACATAGGAACACACGCGCTTTGAAGACTTGAGTCCTCCATTTTCCAAGGCTTGGCCAGTGTCATCTTGTCTCTGTGGCTTTCATGAGCAAACCTGGGTCTTGGAATTGAGTAGGCAGGGCTTATCGGGTACCACATGTAGAAGGGAAATTACTGGGTGAGTTTCATGGGCCCTGGGGCAGCCCGGGGGCATCTCTAGGTGGTGGAGGAACCCCTGTGAACGGGAAGAAAGTGAACTTGGCTCAGGGCGGGCCTGCCTACCGTCTGGGGTTGGGTCAGAGTTGTGATTTGGCTCATTCCATCCAGTCTGCTCTTTAACTGGTCCCTCGTGTGGCTCAGGACCAGGTGCCACCGTAACAGACGGTCTCTGTGCCCAGCATCCTTGGGGCCAGAACATGAGCAGGTGTCTCGGAAACATTGGGGGCATACCTTCCAAATGTTTGTCTGTGCTGTACCGGATAGTCATATATGCCTGTATGTACAAAAGCATATATTCAGTTATGAAGAGGTCACGCCTGGCTGTGTGGCTCAGTTGGTGGGAATATCATCCCATGCACCAAAAGATTGCAGGTTCGATTACAGGTCAGGGCACATACTTAGGTTGTGGGTTTGATTCCTGGTCAGGGCGTGTATGGGAGGTGGCTAATCGATGTTTCTCCCTCCCTCCCTCTTTCAAAATCAATAAAAACATGTCCTCAGGTGAGGATTGGAAGATAAATAAATGATTAAAACAAAGCGGTCATGTCTGGATTGTTTTGTGAGTTGCCTTTCACAATTAGTAGCACGTGTTGAGTCTCACTTCCACATTATTAGATAATCTTCCATAGCAGCAGTCCCTGTGGCTGCGAGGAGCGCCAATGTATGGGTAGGCCTCAGCTTACTCACCCACGCCCTCTTTGGATGCATGTTTAGGGAGCTCATTTTCATCCTTTTGCCATTTAGTAACAGCATGACAATGAACATCCTTGTCCCTGCCCTTTTGCACATCTGTCTGGCTGGTTCCTCCAAAGGCCCGTCCCCTCCGTAGATTTCCTGTGTGTATACAAGCCTCCTCCTGGGACATACATGTTCTTCCTGAAATAATTTCTTTCACACCAAGGTTTTCCCCATGAGATTCCTGCATCTTGGTCGGCAGCACCTTCAGCATCTGGCTCTTCAGCATTCCCTCGAGTTCCTTTGGGTAGAAGAGGATTTAATGTGCAGGGAAGCCGGGAAGTGGAGTCCTGGGTGTCCCGGCCTCCAGCAGGCAGTGAGCAAACCAGGTGGGAGGAGCTTCTCAGCCTTTCTCTCTTTAATTTTGTACTTTTTATGTTATACTAGAGGCCTGGTACATGAAATTCGTGCACTGGGGAGAGGGGGGTGTACCTCAGCCCAGCCTGCACCCTCTCCAATCTGGGACATCCCTCTCACAATCCGGGACTATTGGCTCCCAACCGCTCGCCTGCCTGCCTGGTCACCCCCTAACCACTTCCCTGCCAGCCTGATCAACGCCTAACTGCTCCCCTGCTGGCCTGATCGCCCCCAACTACCCTCCCCTGCCAGCCTGGTTGCCCCCAACTGCCCTCCCCTGCAGGCCTGGTCGCCCCCCAACTGCCCTCCCCTGCAGGCCTGGTCCGCCCCCCAACTGCCCTCCCTCCCCCGCAGGCCCAGTTGCCCCCAACTGCCCTCCCCTGCAGGCCTGGTTGCCCCCAACTGCCCTCCCCTGCCGGCCATCTTGTGGCAGCCATCTTGTGACCACATGGCACGGCCATCTTGTGTGAAGGCATGATGGTCAATTTGCATATTACCTCTTTATTATGTAGGATTAGATGCAGGCAGAGGTGAGAGCCACTGCATTAGCCATGGGTACGATGGGCCTGGTCCCCGTCTCGCTGAGTCAGCCTTTGGTCGTCCTCAGAGCTCTGTGACAGAGCCCCAGTCACTTTTCTCTGAAAAATGAGATCGGGAGCTTCACCAGCCTGAGCTCCAAGCAGGCAGAGGCGTGGCGGAACCCCAGGCAGCAGTCTCTGCAGGCCTCCCTGCCCCAGAGCCGTGGTGCAGTCAGCCCCGGGCCTGCCTCAGCGGGAGGGCCTGGCGTGGTGGCCGCGGCTGCGTTCCCCTGTCCCTTTCTTGGCGGTGTCCTGTGAATGTTGAATAGTCCCCGTCACCAGGCCTGGGTGGGAAGCAAGAGTTAACATCCTGCTAAGTTTAAGTTAGTGGCCAGTTTTTCTCATGAGTTACAATTGTCCATCAGTCAATCTGTGAACAGTAGTTCTCCTCAAACAGGCTTTTGTGCATAATTACTGTGAATTCAGTGTTTGTATGGTCGCAAGCGCCCCCTCTGGTGGATTGCTGCATTTTCTGTGGTTCAGGAACGCACTGCTCAGGAGGGGGTCCAGGTAGCGGGTTCTTCAGCAAGCAGAGCCCATGGTGGCGGGGGTGGAGGTGCTGGGTGACGCTGGGGAGGCGACCACCAGCTTGACAGGTCTTCACCTGCACAGTGAAGGGCACTTGCAGGGATGGACTATTTGAAACACCCTGACCCTCCCCACTCGCAGCTCTGAGGGCCGTGGTGGGTCAGGAAGGAAGGGGCCGGCCTCTAACTCTAGGAAGGGCAGCCCTTGGGACTAGGGCTGGGAGGGTCCAGCAGTTCCTCCTTTAAGCGAGACCCACCAAAGAAACTCACATCTTTTAATAAAGAGAAAGGATGGGTGACCCGTGAACAGCCTGGGTTTGAACTGCCTGGGTCCACGTATGTGCAGATTTCTTTTTCAATAAATACAGTAAAAGTATTTTCTCTTCCTCTGATTTCCTTAGTACCATTTTCTTTTCCTTAGCTTACTTATTGTAGGAATGCAGTATATATACATATAACATACAAAATAAGTGTTAATCGGTTGTTCATATTATCCGTGAAGCTTCCTGTTAAGATAAGCAATTAGTAGTTAAGTTTCGGGGAGTCCAACGTTGCCTGCAGATTTCTGACTGGGCAGGAAGTCGGGGTGATTTGATAGATCCTAAATGATTCGCCTTCGGCTTCTACATCACCTTTCTGTGAGTTAAAAATAGCACTTGATTTATATGTAACAGCTGTTTCTCTTTCTTTACTCTTGGGGGCTGTACATCGATTGTATATTATGAAGTAAACTGCAGTAATTATTTTAACAGCAATAGCAGTTTCTTTCAGTTCTTCTAACCATACAAAATGAGGTCCTGAATTTTGTCTGCGTGTGACATATAAACACCGCTAACTCAGGCTGCCTGTGGCATTACCCACCCCACCCCCATGTTGTGCTTTAAAACAATTTGTAAAATGTGAGTCTCTGTGATTAGACGTCTCCTTCCAGCCCCGAGAGTGGATGATGTCAGAGCCGATCCCTGTACTCACCACTGTTAGCACTACCCCTCTTTCAGCGATTTCACCTTCATCGTTGCGTTGAGTGAGATGATTGTGGCCTCCCTGTGCCTTTTATCCATAAGAAAGCTGCCCTAACCGGTTTGGCTCAGTGGATAGAGCGTCGGCCTTCGGACTGAAGGGTCCCAGGTTCGATTCCGGTCAAGGGCATGTACCTTGGTTGCAGGCACATCCCCGGTAGGGGGTATGCAGAAGGCAGCTGATCAATGTTTCTCTCTCATCGATGTTTCTAACTCTCTATCCCTCTCCCTTCCTGTCTGTAAAAAATCAATAAAATATAAATTTTAAGGAAGGAAGGAAGGAAGGAAGGAAGGAAGGAAGGAAGGAAGGAAGGAAGGAAGGAAGGAAGGAAGGAAGCTGAGGGCCAGAGAAGTCAAGTCACTGGCCAGGAGCCCTCAGCTGGTGAGCGACAGGGCTGTGAACCCAGCTTACCCCGTTTCTCTCAGGGGAGATTTCCCCTTGAAAAGCCTCTGCTCCTCGGTGCGCCGCTCCGAAGCTGAGCCTCTGCTCTCGCCCTGCTGTGGGGCCGATGGTTTCACCCTGGTTCCCGTCAGCTGACACGCCAGGTGCCGTGACTGCTTTGTTCCTCACTTGATATCCCCATTTCACAGAGGAGGGCCCTGAGGCCCAGAGGGGTTAGGACTTCCCTGAGTCACCAATGCTCAGTGGAGCAGGGGTTTGCACAGGGTCCTTTCCTTGTCACCTGCGTTTCACCTGTTTTGAACTGTTCACTTTGAAATGCTGGGAAGTGTCTGCATAACGTGATGGGAGTGAACACTCTTTGACATTTTCCTCCCGGAGTGTCCACAGGGCCTGGCCCACCGGAAGGGCTCCTTACTCCGGGTCAGCTCCCCCCAGAGACCTCCTCCCTGACTTCCGCCCAGGGAGTCTATGCAGAGCCCTGCCCCTCCCTCCTGCCTCTTCTGGGGGGGACGAAGGAGGGGAAGGTCATGGGGCCGTGGCAGGGGGACGACGCTGGCGGGAGGCTGGGCTGACCTGGATCTGCCCGGGGGGGCCTGGCTGTGGGGTGACCTTGGTCACAGCCTTGGGCTCTCCTTCGTCCTCTGCGCATTGGGGTGTTGGGATGCCTGCCTCCCAGAGTTGGGAGAAGCAAAGGTAATACTTTCTGTGGAAATGGCCGATGTATTGTAGCTGGTGTACAAGCGTGAGTTCAAAACATTTCATTGTAATTAGGCCTTACTTTCTACCGCTCCCTTTTTTTGTTAACACTTTTGTAGTTAGAGTAGAATAAGGCCTGTGGCTGGGAGCCCTGGACGCAGCGCTGGCCCTCCTGTTCTCGGTGTGCGGCCTCTCTCTGCCTCCATTCCCCGTCTGGTTCTGGTTCTCACAGCCACCTGGACTCTAGGTCCTAGAGCGTTGCTGTGGGCTGACGGGAGGATGGTGCCTGAAGAGTGCGAGGCCCAGAGTAAGCGCGTAATTAGCCCTTCCTCGCCTTTGGGGGGAGTAAATGTTACATGGCCGCAGTCCGTGATAATAAAAGCCGAGTGGGACTTGAGGGAGGAAGGTTTGGAACCAATGGCCTAAGCTTGAGTGTATTCCAGCCACTATTAGGCACTGAAGGAATGCATTATCCCACTAATTCTTGGAATAACCTTTAAAGGTGAAATGATTATCGCTGTGGGAGGTGAGGGAACTGACGCTCAGGGAGTGAAGGTGACTTGCCTGTCCCCATCAAGGAGACCTAGGTGGGGCGGAGAGGGAGGCGGTTCCCTAACGTCCCTGAGGGGCTGGGGTGGGGCCGAGCTCCTGGCCTCCGCCCAGGGTCTGCCCGGGATCCTGACTTGGCATTGGATCAGTGGTCGGCGGCACGAGGGTGTGTGCGGCCTGAGTGTGATCCTGGGTGAGCATGATTAGCTGAAGGAGCAGATACTTCCCAGACATCATCTGTTCTTGTTTCTCCCCAACTCCCAAATAAACACTTCTGTTGTATGGCAGTTCTTTGCTCTTGTGATGGGCGGACTTACAGTCTTCTGTACAAGGTTACAGCGGAAGCTCCTCCCTGGCAGCCAGATGGAAATCCCATCTGAATTCACCGTCAGGCGCAGTATCCAGCGGGGTCTGCCACGGTGTTTGGTTTCTCTAAGGCCGTGGGCTCTCCCCTAAGGCCCTGGTCTTTCTGAGTGTGAGGGTCCTTTGTAGCATCAGCCGTTTGGGAAACCTTTCACATGAAAGTGATTATCTCTTCACAACCTACCAAGGAGGAAAATATGTATGAACAGAAAGACACTGAATTTTGAGGTTCTTCTAGATGACATCTACACATGTTGAAAGAGAATAACCTGCCCGTGTCTGTGACATCATATTGATTCCACTTTTAGAGGAGGAGGGGAGAGGGAGGGAGGAGGAGGGGAGAGGGAGGGAGGAGGAGGGGAGAGGAAGGGAAGAGGAGGGGAGAGGGAGGGAGGAGGAGGGGAGATTCGCATGTAAAAAACTAAGGATCTGTGCTTGGAGATTGAATATCTGTGGCCCTTCAAAAATATGGGTGTGCCCTTTTGCAGTTTGCTGTTTCCTCCAGGGGACTTTGCCTGCAATTTAAGCAGGTTCCACCAGGGGGTGCCTGGGATTATAACGCTTCTGCAGTGAGGCTTTTTCCAGGGATGAGACCAAGTGTGGTTTTCTACTCCCAGATGTTTTATAACTACTTTAAAACAACAAACAAACAACACACACAAAAACACCCCATGTGAATGAAGGGAATGTGGTCCAAAAAGTAACCAACCTGGCTGCCTGTGGCTCAGTGGTTGAGTGTCAACCCATGAACCAGGAGGTCACAGGTTCAATTCCCGGTCAGGGCAATTCCCCAATAGCGGGCGTGCAGGAGGCAGCCAGCCGATGGATGTTTCTCTCTCATCGATGTTTCTATCTCTCTATCCCTCTCCCTTCCTCTCTCTCTAAAAGGCAATAAAAACACATTAACAAAAAAAGGTAACCAAACACAAAGACACATTAAAAGATGTAGCAGGGTCAGTAACACCAACATTCCAATGACTAGTGACTGCCCAATTTTCTCTAATTCTGCATTTTTTCCTTAGCTTTCAGGCATCAAAAGCAATCCCAAGCATCGGCACTCCTTACAAAGCACGTGAAGTGCCATCGCCCAGCGGAGCCATAGCGTTAGATACCACAGGCCGTTTTAGCCACGTAGGGACCGTGAGACCCTCCAGACCCGCTCTCCCACCCGGACCCCTGGAGAAGGCTCCGGGACTCTGGCAGGCATGTCCCTCCCCTAGTAGGCGAGTCTTGCAGGCCCCTTGGGCTTCCTAGTCACCTGTGAGAGGTAGCTGGTGTGGAGTCGATTTGAATAGGAAATATATGACGGCAAGAAAACCAGACGAAAGCCCCTCACACAGACCTATCACATCACCCCGTAGTTGCACCATAAAAGCTCACTTCTATTCATCCTGTCCGGTTTTCTGCAGCACCATGAACCACGGCCCCTGTGGAGCTCACGTCTAAGCAGTAGCTGTAGACGGATCATCACAAGTGCAGTGAGTGTGACGGTCAGGGCAGCAGGTTCCACTGGGGCAGGGTTGGGGGACCCGGGTCATAGAGGTACTGGCCAGACGTGGGCTGGGTCTTCCATGGGGCGTGTTCTGGGGACTGTGCGGGGCAGGGCCGCGGGCAGGGCCAGTTGTCCCCCAGCAGGGGAGGCACAGTGCCGAGGGTCCTTACTAGTTTCAGGGATCCACAAACATGTTTTCATTTACTGCAGAATGAGAGGGAGACATGAACTTCAGGTCAAAGAAGGTGTCTTAATGTATAGGAATATGTTAATCTTTGTACCGACCCAATTGTAACATACGCTTTTTGTTTTTAATAGAAGAAGGCGAGAGTGCCCAGGGCCCAGGAAAGTGTTGCAGTGGCCCTGGCTGGGGGTGTGACCGAGGGTCCTCCTGCCTGTGGAATGTCTGAGCAGTCACAGCGGTGGTCACGGGGGGCGGGGAGGGCGCTCACTGGCGTGGCTTGGCAATGCCCGAGCGCGTGGGGCTGAAGGAGAAGCAGGGAAAATGAGAAGACTCCAGCTTGCGTAGCGCCCTCTCAGTGAGGCAGGCTCAGGACCAGGTCCTGGGGTGCCTCGGGCTTAGGCACCCCTGAGAGGTGCATGCTGGGAAATGTTAGGACCTTCAGAGTCTTAGCTAAACCAGCCAAGGTTGGATTTCTCAAATATGGGTGTTAGTTTTTGTTTTGGGTCCTAGTCCCAGCCTGGTCACTTGGCGATGAGACTTACACACCTGTGGATGTCCCACTGCTCTGCGTTGGAGCAATAATTCATCCAGGTTTGCTGAGGGGATTAGATTATATGTGGCAAGTACTTTCCTAGTCCAGTGCCTGGCCTCTAGCCATCGTCAGATGTCGGTTTCCTTCTTCTTTGCTTGTCCACATTCCTTATGCAGGGAAGGCCTAGAAGGTGGAGGTGGCTTACCTGGGCCCTGCCTTGGCTGGTGCGTCTCTGCGGCTGCCTGGCCTCACCTCCCAGGCTCACTTAGGAGGTTTGCACGGGATTGGAGTTTGTGTTTAACAAGCTTTGCAGGCGAATCTGCTGTGTGGCCGGGGCTGACAGAAAGCCAGAAACATCGATGAGAGAGAAACATCGACCAGCCACCTCCTGCACGCCCCCCACCGGGGACGTGCCCGCAACCAATGCACATGCCCTTGACCGGAATCGAACCCGGGACCCTTCAGTCCACAGACCAATGCTCTATCCACAGAGCCAAACCGGTCTTGGCTGGAGGCAGTTTTGATTTCTAAGACGGGGACTCCCACCTTCCTGTGGGAGGGAGGAGCCCAAGACCTTGTCTGGGGAGATTCCAAGGGTACAGGGTTGGGCTGGCTCGCGCCCATCCGCTCCGAACGGGCACAGTCACTCCTTTGTCCTCAGCGCTGCGGGCCTCACCGTCCTCTTCCTCATGGCTCGGGAGTGAGCAGCGACTCACTCCACATCCCCACATCCACGGTGCCCAGTCCCTCCATCCAGGTTGTTAAAACGCACTTGCTGCAGCCGTGGGCGCCGCACCGGGACTTGAGGCAGCGTGCCCTGCGTGTGGGCTGGCCTGCACAGTGACCTGCGAGGGCGCAGACGTGTGCGTACTCTTATCATAGTTAGGCTAAGATCAGGGCCACTCGGCAAAATGCAAACCCCGCGGGACAATGGATTTGGATGGTCCACTTGAGTGGATCTAGGAGAGCGCGCGTCATTGCCACAGGCTGGAAGCACAGAGAGAGGCATCGCCACGGAGGACGGTCTGGCCGGCGTAGGACGGGCCGTGTCTGATGGACAGGACATTGACTGTGAGGAGGGCCTTCGAGGGCAGAGGAGTTTCAGAGGAGTGGGCTGCCGCTGACCTGGGGAGGCCCTGCACGCTGGGGGAGGTACTGGCGCCTCTCAGTGGTCAGGGCCCTGGGGGCCCGCAGGGGCGACCGCTCCTGAAGGCCCTGAAGGCAGCTGTGCTCAGCGGGGCGCTGGCAGAGACGCGCCTACACGCCCAAGCGCGTGGGGGGCAGCCTCTCTGCCCGTGAGACGGCAGGAAGCGGCGTGTGGTGCGGAAGCTGTTGGCTCAGGGCAGAGGCAGAGCTGGGACGGGAAGGTGCTTGCAGGAGCTGTGTGGAGAGCTCTGGCACATAAGAGCGTTACGAATGGAGATATTTTGCATGTTCCTGGATGGGAGGCACCAATATTTTAAATATGTAGGTCATTCCCAAATTAATTTATGGATCTAATGCCATCGCCCACCAGAGTCTGGGTGGATAACCTACCAGATGTAAAAACATACCATAAATTTATAATAGTATAAACATTTTGGTATTGGGATGGGAGTAGAAAGCCTATCCATGGAACAGGCTAGAAAGTCTGGAAGCCCTGGCTGGTTTGGCTCAGTGGATAGAGTGTCGGCCTGCAGACTGAAGGGTCCTGGGTTCAATTCCAGTTGAGGGCACATGCCCGGGTTGCAGGCTCCATCCCAGTGCGGGACATGCAGGAGGCAGACAATCAATGATTCTGTCATCATTGATGTTTCTATCTCTCTCGCCCTTCCTCTCTGAAATCAATAAAAATATATATATATTTTTAAAAAGTCTGGAAAATAGAAGTGAGTAGATTTAGTTAATATTTAACCACATGGGAAACCATCAGGTTTCTCCATATCAAACCCCAAAATATATTCCATGTGCATTAACATTTTAAATGTAAAAATTAAATCACTAAATTCATTTAGGTAAGTATTTAAGATACTGTGAGGTGAGAAACATGGTACTGGAGGCAGAAGCCACAAGGTCAAATATGTTTTGATAATTCATCAGGGGGAATAAGACCTTTAGTATGCAAAAGGAAAACCCCAAACACAACCAACAGTCCCTTGATCAAATGCAAAAAATCAAAAACAAATGCCTGCAACCTTTATGACAAATCCCCTCTCACCTAAAGAACCCTGAAAATTGATATGAAGAACTTGTTATAAGTGAACTCCCAGTGGGAGGGGGAGGGAAGGATGTGTATTAGGTCACATAGGAGAAATAGTGGCAGTGAGTATGAGAAAGCCCTCCGTGCAGCAGTCAAACAGGTGCCCGTTCAAAGGAGACACTGTTCCTTGCTCTCAGCGTACCGTTTTGGGACTGATGGCGCTCAGTGCAAGCGGAAGGGCAGCGAGGACGCTCCTGTGCCCTCGGGAGTGGGAGACACAGCCTTCTGCCGAGCAGTGTGGCAAAAGGTCCCCAAATCCTTAAAAGAACTCATCTCTTTATCATGGTGATTCCACTTTTAGGAATTTCCCCCAAGGGAACAATTAACTCTGCAGTCCAGAGATTTCTGTGCAGGGATGTTCTTCGCCACGTTATTTATAAAGGTGGGAATTGGGAAGCGGTTTGAACGCACAGGGATGGGGAATGAGTCATTCATCCGCCGGAATTCGGTCTAGCCCTTGAGAGCATTTGTGAAGGAAGGATGCTTAGTCACAAGGGAACTTCGTGATCAAAGCTAAACGAGGAAGCAGGAAGGATGGTGGCCGGAGCTGGAGGCAGAGAAGGAGCGAGAGAAAGGGCCAGGGGCCAAAGTGAAGACGGGACGTGTTGGGAGAACAGGCCGGCCTTCACTTTCTCAGTGAGTTATTGCTCAGGTAGTAGGTGCCAGACGCTGTCATTTAGGCTGGGTTTAGAGAAAGAGAAGGTTTGGGTGGACCGAGCCAAGGGAAGGGGTGCTGACACCGGACAGGCTTTCCCTCAGGGTGACAGACACCCTGCTGCCTGTCCAGGCTCCACCCAGCGCCCCAGACAGGCTTTGCTTCAGGGACTCCTCCCCCTCCTGGCCTCTCCCCCCTCCTCTGGGAGCTGCTGTCCCACCCTCTATTCTCCGTGTGAATGAAGGATCGGCATCAAAATCAAACAAAACTCTCAGGGTATACAACTTTAAAAGAAAAGAAAGTTCATATAACATAAAGCGTTTTAAAAGAGGAGTCCCATTCTACATTTTTATATTTTCTGCACCCATCCCAACACCAAAATGTTCTATAAAAATACATTTTGAAGTGTGCATATAGGCAAAAGGTTGGAAGGAAACAGAAACATGTTATTTCTGGTAAGCTGTGATATGATTATGGGAGATTTAATATTTTTCTGTATTTTTAATTCTAATCAGCACGGATTACTTTTTAAAAAACAGTTTTGTTGAGTTGTAATTGGCATACAGTCTGCATACATTTAAAGTGAACAATTAGGTAAGTTTTGAGATATGTATACTCCTGTAAAGGCAACAATACGTTCAAGATAATGAACATATTATCCCCCAGAAGTGCCTCCTGCTCTTTGTAACCTCTTCCCTCCGTCCCTCCCTCCCCTGTCCCCTGCCGACAACTGCTGGTTCCTCTCTGTCACTATTATTCCGTTTCCATCCCCAGGGTTTTATATAAATGGAGTCATACAGTGTGTACTCTTCTTTCAGCCTGTGATTACTTCGTGATTTGTCCATGCAGTTGTGTGTATCCATGGTTTATTCCTTCTTATTGCTGAGTAGTATTCCATTGTGTGGATATAGCACCGATTTTTTTTTTACAGCCCAATGAACTCATCAGGAACCTCCCCATTTTTCTAAGTGTACCCTGAGGTCGGATAGTGTCGTGGGAGTTTGGGTCCTGATGTCCCTCCCTCTCTGAAAGTTTGGGGCTACTTTTGAGGCCTGGCAGTGACTTTGAGGGCAACAATCTGGCCAGCCCAGAGGGGCCACATGCTGTCAGTCGCCAAACGGAAGGCTTGGCCATGCTTTTGAACGCTCCAGCTGTGCTCAGAGTTTTGGTTTTGGTTCCAGGGGGCTGAGTGCTGGGTAACAGACAGGAAGAAATGCCCTTGTGCTTCACTTCAGGCTGAGGGTCGGAGACGGCCTTGTGGAAGGAACGTGACCTCGGGTCACCAGTCGGTCGGCATTCGGTGTGACTTGCAGGCGTCGCGTGAGCCCCAGCCGTGCTGCTGCCGTCGGTGCCGCCCGCCTGCCCAGACCCAGGCCTGGCCGGCACTCCCCCGCCCAGGAGCCCCCTGTGCAGAGCAGCCTCCTCTTCACCTGCCCAGCGCACCCCACCCGTCTCCCTGCCGCTCTTGTCCGTCATCTAGGGGAAGCTGAGGGCCTCCTCCCTCTGCTCCTGGGTGGTTTTCCCGGGTTGGCACACACCTAGGCAGGACTCCAGACCCCCAGGGCTCAGGACAGTCATCCTCAAGCATCCCTGGCCCCGTGGGCACGGCCACAGGCTTTGGCATGCCCCGGCCCCTTATTGCCCCACTCACTCCGGGGTCCCTGGAGGCGCCTCTCGTGTGCTCAGGAGTGAGTCGCCATGACAGACTGCTCTGGCCTCCTCCTGGGCACTCCGGGGCCCACAGGAAGGGCTGGGGCACCCCTGGGAGAAAGGGGAGGCAGGGCAGCCCCCCTGCCGCACTTTGTGCCCCATGGCCGGGGGCCTGAGTCTCCTAAGGTCTGTCACGTGATGTCCTTTTTATTATCACTCCAAGTCAGGGTCCGACCCCGTGCCTGGGACACTCCCATCCTGCTGACCTCCCTCCCACTGTATTTTACCTGAGCGCCCCAGGCCAACCCTTCTCCAGCCCCCCACTCTGCAGAGACCCTGACTGAGCAGGGAGCCGATGCCCGGTGCCTGCTCCGTTGCACCCTTTGCCCGGCAGCCCACCAGGGTGCTGGGACCTGGGCCGGGAGCACCCTGAGGGTCTTGCCCGCCCTCTGCCTCAGACAGCCACCACCCTTCCAGGCTCCATTCCAGGACTCCTCCCACCCCCAAGCCCATCACCCCGTTCCTGGATTGCTCAGGGGGCCCCTGAGGCTGAGACTCATCCTGCCCTTTCTTCTCTCTCAGGGCTTTTAGGGACTCAAAAATCGGACCCAGGAGGGAGGGAGGCCAGCAGTGCAGGGCCTCAGGGCGGGGCACTGACCGACAGGCACCCGCCCCGGGCCACCTGGCCTCCTGGTGGGGACAGTGCTGGGTGGCGCCTCTGTGAACTGGGAATCGCCGCTCCGCACTGGGCAGGGGAGGGACGGGCAGGGCTCCTCTCTCCCCAGCAGGGACTCCTGTTGTTAAAACGTCTCCTTCAAGGAGGAGGGAAAATAGCAGCTCCTTCTGGCCCATGTCCAGCCCAGGTGACCTTAGAGCCCCAGTGGCAGGTCCAGCATCCATCCCGGGCCGGGGGGCCGGGGCGCAGAGACTCCTGAGGAAGCCCCTGGGCTCAGCCCAGTAAAGTGCCTCCTGCCGGCCTTGCACGGGGAGCTGGGTCCTGCTGGGGCCTCGGGAGCCCGGGGACTCGGGAGCTGGGCGATGGGCTTGCGGGGTGGGAGGAGTCCTGGAATGGAGCCTGCAAGGGTGGCGGCTGCCTGTAGCAGAGGGCGGGCAGGACCCTGCTGGGTGGCTCAGGGGACCCCTCCTTGTGTCCAAAGGTGCCTTTTGTGCGTGTCTATACTCGTGGGACCCTCTTGTCGGTGGCTGCGAAGCCCATGTAGAGAGGGGAGCCCTCTCTGGAGCCCCAGCTCTGTGAGGCTGCCTGCTGGGGGAGGTTGAGAGGCTGCTGTTGAACTGGTGGGGCGGCCGGGTGGCGCTGGAGGAGGCGGGAGGAGGGCCTGGCTGGTGAAGTGGAAGGTCCCTTAGAGGAACAGTTACCTGGGCGCTTCGGCTCAGCGTCTCCTCCCTGGCCGGCTTCCTGACTGTTTCTGGCTCCTGATGGGGCGGGGCACCTGGGCCCACCGGCCAGCCCCTCGCGGGTCCGTGTCTCTCCGGGAACAACATGACGGTAATAAAAGCCGGCAGCGGAGGGCTGATTTCCAAGCCTGTTAACAGGCACATGTTCCTCCTGTTCTTCTCGAGGAGGCAGGGGCTCGGAGGGTTAGGTAACTGCTCCCAAACCCTGAGCTGGGGTTTGGCCCCACCCTGCCTGGCTCTAAACCACACAGTCCCCATGCCCGTCCTCCGGCTCCCTGCGGGGTCACGTCCCAGGCTTTCACGCAGCTTAGCTGACGTCATGCTCGGAACGGCCTGCAGGGAGGCTGTTCTCGCTCATGACTCGTAGTGTTGCGAGGCTCAGAGCGTGACCGTAACTCGCCCAACCCCATGTGTTGGTCAGGGTCTCAGCGCCTGAAGGTCACGCTCTCCGTGACCCCTGGAGGCCAGTCCGGCCTGTGACGGGAGGTGTGCTCCGCGGTTACTGAGGTGTCAGGTCCTCCACGTCTGACCTGTGTCTCTGTGTCTGGCCCTCCGGGCACTTGCCCCTCCCCTCACTGCCCACAGGTTCCAGCCTCGATCCTTCCCGTTCTGCAAGCACCCCGAACGCCGTAGGCTCAGCCCTCAGCCCACGTCCTCGCCGCCCACTTGGTCGCCGAGCAATGCCCACAGGTCGCTCCCTCCCGCCCTCACCCCCTGGGCAGAAGTGCTGTTCCTGGTCACTTCTCCGGCTCACACAACTCCACACAAGGAGATGGTCGCAGTGCCTCCCACCCCCCACACCCCGCCACTGAGACTTCTGGAGGGTGAGAGGCACCTATAACAATAAAAGCGTAAGATGCTAATTAGACCGGATGACCTTCCCGGGAAGCCCGGGTCCTGGGTGCCAGAGGGAAGCTGGTGCCGGAAGCTGGGGGAAGGAAGGCCTACTCTTGCAGGAATTTCGTGCATCGGGCCTCTAGTAACACATAATCGGTGTTCAGTAAATGGTTATTGACTCTGGTTGAATTGAGCTTTTAGATATATTCTCCCTTCTTTTCTGATCTAATGCCTTTTATGTGTGAGAACTTGGCAGTAGGGTGAGAGTTTTCCACATGACAGAATGGTCTTGGTGGGACAGAGTTAAGACAGATTTCATTTTGACTCCAGCTTTTAACTCCCCGATTGTGTGCTACGAGTATACGGCCGGATGTCTCACGAAAGTCATGGAGTCTAACATGCGGGCTCATCCCCTGCCAGCGTGCTGTGGTTGAGGTGTGAGAGGCGCAGGTCTGCCCCAGGCTCGCGGAGGCCGAGGACCTCTGGCCCTGGGCGCGTCCACAGGGCGCCGGTGGGTGCCTGCAGCTCTCCCCGGGGCCCTGCTGCTGGGCGCCTCGGGAATGAGTCAGAACATGTGCCGCGTGGGCTTGTGCAGTGGCAGGGAGCCCAGAATGAGCTCAGCTGTGTTTTCTTCGGCGGAGGGGTGGCAGCCAGGTGGGGGGCGGGCGGGGGAGAGGCAGGCAGGCCTGTGCCCCGGTGGAGGGCCCTCAGGAGCCATCAGAGGCCTCAGGGCGTGGGGGGCGGGCTGCTTGGTGCCTGGCACCCCGTTGTGCACGAGCAGTGGGGCGAAGGGGCAGACCTGTGCCGGCCGCCCAAGCTGGTGTGACCCCAGCAAACGCGGGGGCAGCTAGGTATGGCCATGTCACCCCCAAGGAGCAAGTGGCAGACAGGTGTGGGCATCGGCGTGCTCGCCGCCACCTGCCACAGCTCACCCCGGCGGGCGGAGCCGAACAGACCTGAGCTGATCTGCCCGGACAGCAGGCCGCCTCCTCTCCTGGCACGCTCAGAGGGAGGGAGGGTTCGCGTGGTATTTTAACAAATGCAAAATGTTTTGTCCTCTTCTGCCCTTTCCGCTCTCCCCAACCTCTGGCACAGGTGCGCTGCTCGGGACGCCAGCGGCCGTCACCCGGGGAACAGGGCCGCGCCCTCCGCACTCCGCTGCTCACGAGGGCAGCGCGCGGGCGGCTTCGTGCCCCCCGGGGTGGGGAGGCCGGCCCCTGTCGCCGCGTGAGTCAGCTAGGTGGGACAGTAAGGTACTTAACCCTGAGTGTGTCAGCATTGTTCCGGATAGAACATTTTTAAAGGTTTAGGTATGCGGCACGGGCACGTTCCTCTGCGGTGTCCCCAGTGCCATGTGCACCACACGCCAGCGGAGGGCTGGTGCGCCTGGGGTTTCTGTGGGTTAATCGTGTGCAGAAAGCACTGAGGACGAGAACAGAGCACCCGACGGTGTCCAGGGCCCAGCTCCGAGGTTCAGCCGGTGCTTCCTGCCTCAGAGTGCGGCCTGGCCGTGGTCACCAGCCTTTGGGCGCAGGAGGCCGTGCTGGGCTGGCTCCAGGGGTAGCCGGCAGCTCCTGTCCCAGCAGGTGCCTCCTTTCTTGCCCTGGACCGACGCCCCGTTTAGAACTGGCCATCCTCATCCCTGCCTGTCACAGGGGACCTCACGCCTGGACCTGCCACACGAAGGGGGGCCCCTCATCTGTGGGAGCTCCAGGACTTCTGTCAGCTCTGTCCCTCCAGCGCCTGACCTAGTGCTCTGCACACGGAGGACCAGGACCCTGGTGAGTCTGTGGGCTCACACCCTTTCCACGCCCCTTGCTGGCACCGGGGGTCAGGACCTGGGGGCATTTGTGCAAAGGGGCGTCTGGAGCACCCCACAGTCTGGAGCACCTTTTCCATTGACACAGCCGTCTGTTCTTTTAAAGGCGCAGCATGTACCCCACGGTCTTGTGTGGACCCCACATTAACTGTGAGGCGGGCAGGGTGAGAATTAATGTGTCCCTTTGAAGGAATGGGTGCCTGGGGCCCAGAGAGCAGATGGGAGTGCCTGCGCTGGGGCCAGAATCATGGGTCTCCCGCCTCTGGATTCCGCACTTTGGGCAGGTGCCTGGCTTGGTCCCATCAGGACGTCCCTCCAGGTCCCCCCCCAGGATGCGGGGTGGAATGACCCCTCGGTGAGCCTCAAACTGGAGAATCCTGGAGCAGGAGTAGATCCAGAGATTGGACAGCATCCGGAACGTGGGTGTGTGCCACGCTTGTTTGCACCTTGTTTGGGGGTGGGGGGTTCCTCAGAGCAGCAGTTTGGGAAACAAGGAACTTGTCAGAATCCATTTTCAGAGAAGATGCTGCTGCCCACTGTTCTCAAAAGGAATGTGGGGTGTCCGTCCTGAGGGCGGTTGGGGGGCAGAATTCCCCCAAGCGTGACGTAGGGGCGGAGGGACACAGCGAGGAAGCTGGTGTCTAGCTGCTCCACGTTTCCTTCAGCCGGAGGGCTGCCAATCTGCCCCAAATGCAGCAGTTTCCTCCTTCCCCTTTTCCAAAGCTGCCAGAGCCCTGCTAGCCGTTCCTTTTGTTGTCATGTCTCTGGCCAAGTTGTTGGCCCTTTGCCACACCCCCCGTGGCTCTGGACCGGGAGGGGGAATGCCGGGGGGCGGGGGGGCAGGCTCTGTGAGACTACAGGTGGTTCAGGATTCTTCTGGCCAAAGGGAACCAGGGAAAAAGAGCAGCTGGCCAGGTGGCGTGGGGTGTGCCCAGATGGAGCATTCAGTGCCAGGCCCTGCTCCCCCGAGAGGCAGGCCTGGGCGTCGGGTTTCAGTGGCCCTGGCAGGTCAGCGGCAGGAATGCCGGGGGGCGGGGGGGGGGGGGGGAGGAAATTCCACTTTGCATGGCCGGTGTGGGCCGGTGTCCTGCCCCTGACAGCTCAGCTTGCATTTGCAGGTTCCATGAACCGAAGGCTGATGACGGTTGCCTGGGTCCAAATTACATGGAAACGTTCTCGGCCTCCTGGGGGATCCTTCATCTAATAATCATGACGGCTTTCTCAGACACTTAAGAGGGGTTTTTCCATAACTGCCCACTTCTCCGTAAAAGTGGCCACAATGCCAGTGCACAGCTGTCACATGTAAATCAGAAGGAAATGGAACCAAATGAAGAAAAGAATTTCACAAATAAATAAGGACCCCTTGAGCAGCACAGGGAACCTGGTGCAAATATCCTAAGGGAAATTTAAGAATTTGCTCCTGCTCTGGAGGGCTCTGGAAAAAATGGCTTTCGTGGTATGCTCAGAAACTCTGCCAATCTTCTGAATTTTTAGTGGCGTCTCCGAGGAGCGCAGCTTCTGAAATGCTGATTCACTGTGTGAGGCTTACAATCAGGACACGCTTATTCAGCCTCTGTGCTTAGCATTTGCATTGAGCTTTTAAACGCAGGGCGGGGGAAAACGATTTCAGGCGGTGGCTCTTTCGGCGGAGTCCTCCGAACCTTTAGGACAGGCGTCCTCAAACTACGGCCCGCGGGCCACATGCGGGTGTTTTTGCCGTTTTGTTTTTTTACTTCAAAATAAGATATGTGCAGTGTGCATAGGAATTTGTTCATAGGTTTTTTTTAACTATAGTCTGGCCCTCCAACGGTCTGAGGGACAGTGAACTGGCCCCCTGTTTAAAAAGTTTGAGGACCCCTGCTTTAGGATACTTCTGGCTGGTTATACAGGGACGCAGTCCAGGCTGAGAGAAGACGGGTGAGGTATAAATGAACTGCATTTCTGTACACGTCGGAGTTTCATGGAAATCGCGAGGCCAAGCCTCCTTCCCAAGTGCAGACCGTGGCCTTGTGTGGATGCTGAGTGCTGTTCTACGTCCAGGAGGAGGTCATTGGATCCGGAAGCCGCCGTGGAAACCCGAGCTGCAGCCTGCTGTTCAGGGCAAGTGGCCGCTTGTACCAGGGAAGGGAAGGGACGGCTCTCCAGGTCTTTATCTGCCTGATAGGCATGCCCAGCGATAGGGCGGGCGAGTGACTTGGAGTTTGGGTTTTTATTTGGGCTGATAAGATCTTTCTGCTCACTTACAAGCTGTTAGGTTGACAAGCTAGCTGCAGGCCGCGTGTGGGAGGAGCTGTGGAGTCATCTCGCTGGTGGTCAGGAAGGACTGCTGGCTCCCCCCCACCCTGACCCCTCCTGGCAGTGCCAGGGGCAGGCACTTGCTAGGAAGACAACTGTGGTGGGCGGGTTAACTAAGTTAAGGTCCTGCATTTGCAGGAAAGCCAGCGGGTGATCCATTCTTGCCTCCCCGCTGAGGATTTGGAATCGCCCAGGAGAGACCCTATAATTGAGAGTGACCTCGGCGCTCTCTAGGTCGCACATTTGGACTCCTTTCCTTCCGTGGCTGGTTTCCCGGTGGGAGCGCAGTCAGTCCACTGGCTCTGGCCGGCGCCTGCTACCGCTGTCGTGGGCTCAGCCAGAACCGCCATGGGAGGAGGTCCTCCTGCTCCAGCTTCAAACGTCACGTTCCTCCCTGGTGCCCGGGATGAGAAATGGCCTCGTAGCCCCAGGGTTTATCTGAAGGTACACATTTTACTCCTGTTTTCTGGCCCGGTTTGCACAGTGTTTAACAGGTCAAAGCATTACCATTTCCTGCTTCAGGAAAAACATCGTCAGTCTTTTTTATGTGGTCTTAAAGTAGATAGCTCATTTGCAATCTCTTGCACGCAGCAGCCCGTCACCTTTTAGAATATGACCAGTCTTCTGGTCCCAGCCATGATGGGATAATAAATGTTGGATTTACTCTCCTTTCCTAAACAATTGTGATATTGGACAGAACATATGAAGCAGTGTTTCCGAGAATGGAATAAAGTTCAGGGCAGGTCTGTGATCCAAACTGAAGTACGCAAGGCAAGCCCCACATTCATCCTGGCTTTCTGTTGGGGAGTCTTCAAAACCAAAGTACCATACGCGGAAGCAAACGCCAACAGAGAGTTGAGCAAAAGGAACAGATCAGAATTTGGGGGTGCCAAGGCAGCTGGAATTTATGGGTCAGGGTACTGAAGAGAAGAGTCGTGAGCAGAGGAGGGACTTCAGAAATCTTCAAAGCATTCCCCTAGAATCTTGCCTAAATACTGGCACTAAGCTGTGTTCACACAGAATAAGACTCTTTGAGGCTTGGCAGGCAACAGCAACTGGGGGTTGGGGGAGGCGCTAGTGAGCTGGACAGAGATTCTGGAGGGCACACAGCACGGGGAGATTTAGTTTTAACCTGCCAGAGTGAAGAGTGAAGAGACCTTGCTGAACACCTTGAACATTTACCTGAGACCACAAAAAGGCCACACCTCAGGAGCTGGGTCATCCTAGTCCAGAGTAAGGACCCTGCTAAATACACAATAACAAAACCTAAAAACAAGCCTGTTGGGATAAAGAGGATATGCCAGTCAACTAACAGGCTGCCAGGATAAAACTCAACACTCTTTAAACAAAGTATTGTGTGTATATCCAGCACACAATAAGAAATCACCAGACATGCAGGACAATATGACCAGTAACAAAGAGAAAAGGTCAATAGTTACAAACCCATACAAACATCGTAAACATACAGGAACCTCAATAGAGGAATGGAACTTTAAGAAACAACCAAATGAAAATTCGAGAATTGAAAAGTACAGTTACCCGAAATGAAAACTGCTGGATCTAACAACAGTTTGGGCATTGTAGAAGAAAAATCAGTGAACTCAATGACGTCAATACAAACCATTCAAACTGATGCACAGGGTGAAAAAAAGGGAACGGGGCCTCAGTGACATGTGAAGGATAGCAACAAGTGTCTGAAATATGTGTAATTGAAGTTCTAGAAGAAGAGAGATTGGGGCAGAAAAATATTTGAGGAAATGGCCCTAAATTTGATTTAAAAAAATATCTGTCTACAGATTCCAGAATTTCAATGATCCCCAAGCATGGTAAGCCCAAAGAAAAGCACACCTACGTACACCAGAATTAAATTCTTAGAGCAAAATTATAATTGCTGAAAACAAAAGAAATTAAAATATTAAGGCAGCCAGAGGAAAGAAGGTATGTTACATATGGGGGAACAAAAATAAGGATATGACTGACTTCTTATCAAAAACAATGCATTCCAGAAGACAGTGGGACAGCATCTTTAAAATTCTGAAGAAAATATCTTTTCAAAAATAAATATGAGATAAAAACATTTTCAGATTAACAAAAGTTGAGAGAAATTGTTTTCTGTAGATCTAGAATATGAGAATCATTAAATGGACGTCTTCAGCCTGAAGGTAAATAGCATATAGATCCATATAAAGGAATGAAAATGCCAGAAATAGGAAATATGTGGTAAATATGAAAATTTATTTTCTCACTTTAAAATTTCTTTAAAAGATAACTGATAGCTAACAACAAAATAATAGCAATTTATTGCAGAGTTTTTAATATGTAACAGTAAAATGTGTGACATGGGTAAATGAAAGAATACAGATGAGCAATAGAGAAACATCAGTGAACACAAAAAATGTTTTTTTAAAAAGATGAATAAAATTGATAAGCCCCTAAGATTAATCAAGAAAAAAGAGAGAAAACCAAATTGCCAATATCATGAATAAAAGAGGGCATATTACTATACATTTTATAGACAAGTATATGAGCCCCAAGCATGGTAAGCCCAAAGAAAAGCACACCAGAACGAAATTGCTGAAAACAAAAGATAAAAATAAAATAGTAAAGCAGCCAGAGGAAAGAAGGTATATTACATATGAGGGAACAAAAATATATGTAAGAAAGTTTAATAAATTAGATAAAATGAATAAATTCATTGAAAGATAAATTATCAAAATTGATATAAATCTGAATAGCCCTAAATTTGATTTTTTAAAATAAATTTTGTATTCAAAAATATTTCCACAAAGAAAACTCCAGACCCAAATGGCTACACTGGTAAATTTTAGAAATAAATTTAGGAAAAGATGGTACTAATCTTACACAAACTGTTGCATAAAGGAGGAGGAGGAAAAAGGAAACACTTTTCAAATAATTTTATGAAGCCAGTATAACCCTGATTTTAAAAAAGGAAAAGAGGTTGCTGACCAATATTCCTCATGAACATAGGGACCCCAAAAAAATAAGTAGTACTAGTATATGGAATATAGCAATATATAAAAAGGACCTCATGACCAATTGGGGTTTAATCCCAGAAATGCAAGGCTAGCTTAGCATGTGAAACTTGATGAATATAATGCTCCACATCAACTGAATAAAAAGAAAAACTGTATGATCTGTTGAGTAGATGCAGAAAAAAGCATTTGACAAAACTCACAGCTTATTTATGATTAGAAACTCTCAAACTCAGAATGAAAGGAAAATTGCACGGTCTGTTAAAGGACATCTCCCGGAAATACAGAGCTAAAGTCATTCTAAGGTGTGAAGCAGTGGGCGTTCGCCCCCTTCATCAGGAACAAGGCCAGGAGGTCTGCTCTGACGAGGCTGTACAGCACAGGATTGGAAGTTCCAGTCAGTGCAGTAAGGCGACAGCAACAAAAAGAAACAAAACGCATAAAGGTTGGAAAGGAGGAAGTGAAATTATCTTTATTTACAGAAGACATAAGTTGAAATAAATGCAACTAGGACTAATAAGTGCACTTAGCAAGGTCAATATGCAAAAAGTAATCATATTTCTATATACTAGCAAGAGTAATTGGAAAATGAAATTAAACTGACAAAATCTCAGAGCAAAGTGGGAGAGGGGTGGGAAGAGATTAACCAAAGAGCTTATATGCATACTAGAGGCCCGGTGCATGAAATTTGTGCACGGGCGGCGGGGGGAGTGGGGGCATCAGCCCGGCCTGCACCCTCTCCAATCTGGGACCCCTTGGGGGATGTCCGACTGCCGATTTAGGCCCGATCCCGGGATCAGGCCTAAATCGGCAGATGGACATCCCTCTCACAATCTAGATGTCCGTCTGCCCTCTCGCAATCCGGCCACTGGCTCCTAACCGCTCTCCTGCCTGCCTGCCTGATCGCCCCTACCTTGCCCCCCTGCCGGCCTGATTGCCCTTAACCACCTCTGCCTTGACCCCCAGCCTAAGCCGCAGTCTGGCATCCCTCTGCCCGAGGCGACTTGGCCGATCAGGGGAAGGCACCACCCCCATCACCCCCCTGCTGCTGCCATTGGCGGCCACCATGGCTGCCTGAGCCACAGGCCTTATAGCCATGCGCGGCTGCCTGAGCTTCGGGCCAGCCCTGGGCAGTGGCAGCCGCCATGTGCGGCTTGCCTGAGCCTCAAGCAGCTGCTGTGGCTTTGTCCAGAAGGACTTCCTGATGGTAGTCTGGAAGATGTCCGCCCTAATTAGCATATTACCCTTTTATTAGTATAGATATGCATAACCCATGGGCACAGACAGCGGTGTAGTGAAGACCTGGGGGGTGGGGCAGGAGCGGGGTGGAGGGAGTCAATGGGGGGAGAGAGGAAGTACATCTGTAATAATTTCAACAATAAAAATGATAACTTAAAAATATATAGAGATAGATAGATGATAGATAGATAGATAGATAGATAGATAGATAGATAGATAGATAGATGTCAGATTGTGCCAGCCTTCTGCTTGGAACCCTAATGACATCTTCCTTCACTCAGAATAAAATTGAGTCTTGCCCATGTGCTACACGGCTCTCTTACTGTGTGCACTCCCATCCCCAAAGCACCCACCATGTCTCTGATCTCTCCCGGATCTCCCCTGGCTCCCTCTGCCGTGTTCACGGCCTTGCGTTTGCTCTCCCCTGTTCCTGAACACACCCCACTGCTCACTCCCTCACTCATTCAGGTGTATGCTCGACTGTCACTTCACAGAAGGTCTTCCCTGATCACGTTGTATAAAGTAGTACCTCCCTTACCTCGCTCTGGTTTTTAAAGCCCTCACCGCCACCTGGCGTGTTGGATAGCTGTGGGTTGGCTCTCTTCCCCGTTAGAACAGGAGAACAAAGATGTTGTCTGTGGCGGTGGTTCGGGGCAGAATCTGCAGCGCCTCGCACAGCGCCTGGGACTGAGCAGCCGTCACCCTTTTCATGAGATTGAACAGATTGTAGTGGCCATAGGGACAGGCTTGGGGGTAAACACGCGGAAATGGAAGTACCCGGTGAGGTAGCCTCTTGGGTTTGCTTTCATCATTTTTGAAAATCTATGTAATTTTACTGTGAAAGAAAAAATTCAGTGAAAAATTGGGATGTGTCGCCGAGTCTTGAAGCAGGACAGGGCACACTGAGCGCGCCTGTTGTTTGCGTGGCTCTCCATCACTTGCCAAGTGCTTCCCCGGACGTTGCCTCTGGATCGCACAGGCCAGTGACATGGCAGACAGGATGGTGAGGCAGAGATCCGGTTACCTGCCCACAGCTCTGCGGACAAGCCCGCTCCTAAGTGCTGGGTTTCAATCCCACGTTTCTTTCCACTGCACCCGTGCTGGGGACCAGGCCTCGTCACGGAGTCTGCGTGGTCACTCGGGCAAGGCAGCCCCTCGGTTTTATCTTCATGTGGGTGAATGTTCTCGTATCTCTGACTTGTGCACATGGGCCAGGACATGCAGGTGGAGCTAACGAATTTTCCAGATTTTAGAGATCTGTTTGGGAGGAAGGTCTGTGGGAAGGGAGGCTGGGCCAGCCGGGCATCAGCCAGGGCCATGTTCTCCCTGGGTAGAGAGGCCCAGGAAGGGCTCTGCTCGTCCCGGGTGGAGCGAGGGCCCCACACACGTGGCCCTGAGGGGCTCCGGCCTGGGGACCGTGGAGGGTCCTGTGGGTGTGGCCCGGTTCCTGTCACACATGCCACCCTGAGCTGTATGTGGATCAATGGGTACTTTTCTTCTCTGATTAAATTCGTGTCAGTAAACACGCATCGGTTCATTGCCATTAAAAGCTCGGTGAGTGTGTGCCCTATCTCATTGGATCATCAAAGTAGACAAGAACACACTGCCTCCATCTTCTCAGATGAAGAAAGCAGGCAAGACGATCATGTGAGTTTCCCAAAGTTGTTCCCATTGAGGTGGCACGGCTGCGACAAGGGCCCAGGTCAAGTACTCTTGGGGGGCGTGGGCTCCAACCGAGAAGCCTTGTGCCTTGAGCAATCACCACGGGGATGCCAGGCAGGGAGCATTGTATTTGCTGGTAAGGCCTGACTGACGCAGGGGAGGCCTCCCGGCATGGTCTCTAGGGAAGGGTGACTGTGGGTGGACCTAAAGCGAGGCTGGGGCTTAAAGTGAACTCGGGAAGGCGTGTGCAGGACGCGGCCCCTCGCGTCGCATTCCTTTGCATTCAGTGTCTGCTTTCTCGGTGGCCCCTCACCCGTGACAGCGCTCGTCCCTTTCCCTGGGATCCTTTTACCCTCCTTTCTGGCGAGAGGCTCCAGCTCCACTGCTGACAGCTGCGGTGATGGGCTTGGCTCTCTTACACGAGGCCGCCCCTCTGTTTTGCAGATGTCCGTCTGGGCACCCGAGGTCAGACCAGGGAGCGTCACCGGGACCGGGGTCAAGAAAGCAGGACTTTGAGGGCAACAAGCTTGCTTATTACAGACCACACTCCTGTGTGTGTGTGTGTGTGTGTGTGTGTGTGTGTGTGTGGTGTGTGTGGTGTGTGTGTGTGTGTGGTGTGTATGTGTGTGTGTGCGTGGTGTGTGGTGTGTGTGTGTGTGTGGTGTGTATGTGTGTGTGTGGTGTGTGTGTGTGTGTGGTGTGTGTGTGTGGTGTGTGTGTGTGTGTGGTGTGTGTGTGTGTGTGCGGTGTGTGTGTATGTGTGTGTGGTGTGTGTGTGTGTGTGTGTGTGTGTGTGTGTGGTGTGTGTGTGTGTGGTGTGTGTATGTGTGTGTGGTGTGTGTGTATGTGTGTGTGTATGTGTGTGTGGTGTGTGTGTGTGGTGTGTGTGTGTGTGGTGTGTGTGTGTGGTGTGTGTGTGTGTGTGTGGTGTGTTAGTGTGTGTGTGTGGTGTGTGTGTGGTGTGTGTGTGTGGTGTGTGTGTGGTGTGTATGTGTGTGTGTGGTGTGTGTGTGGTGTGTGTATGTGTGTGTGTGGTGTGTGTATGTGTGTGTGGTGTGTGTGTGGTGTGTGTGTGTGTGGTGTGTGTGTGTGGTGTGTGTGTGTGTGTGTGGTGTGTGTGTGTGGTGTGTGTGTGTGTGTTTGTGTGTGTGGTGTGTGTGTGTAGGGATAATGCTGGAAAGCGCTCTTTTCATCATCAGAAATAAGATTACTGCTAAGATCAACTTGCAGAAGGGGTGTAGGGTGAGGAGGATAGGGAGGCAGAGCTCAGTCTGAGTTTGGGTTAATCAGGACACAGATGCTTTCCATCGCTGGTATTTGTTGCTTTCGACAGAACCTCTGCTCCTTGATTCAAATGTGGGCAGTAGTCCAGGCCTCTCTCTGGCCCACGTGCCTGCTGAGACGTGGCTTCTTCCCACAGGTGGGTTACTTAGCATCCTGTGGGACATCCTCTGAGACTCCGGCCCCTTTATATTTTTTCTAGATGACACTTTTAAAAGTAGGGGAAACAAAATGGATTTTCAAAGTAGGAAATTGTCTTGGAGAGATGACCTATGGTCCCGGCTGCGTCCTCTGGATGAAGAGGTGACTGTTGGGCCAGGAATACTGACCCCAAGTTCAGGGGGACTCGGGGTCCCAGAGTTCTGGGAGGCAAACGTGGTGGGTTTCTAGTCCCGGCCTTCCCAGCTGCGTCTGCCTGACGAGGAGACGCCTCCCCAGTGCAGGACCCTTGGCCCTGCAGACCTTTCCCTCAGCTCACGGGATGACCCGGCCCAGGCAGTAACCAGGGTCCCCGACCCCACCGCTCACCCAGACAGCTTTGAAAGCCTGAAGCCTTGAGTGAGGAGAGGGGTGTGGCCCTTCTTCCCATGGAATTAATTCTGTCACCCGCCGACTGCCACCGTCATAGACGACTTGCCGGCAGCCGCCACCAGAAGCAAAGTCGCAGGCTCTGAGCGCTTCCCGTGGTGCTTCCTCTGCCTGGCAGGGCTTTGGGGGGAGCGGCCTCTCCCTGGCCGGGCTCCGGGCTCCGGCCTCACATCACTTCTCCGGTGACAGTCAGTGGGACGATGCGTGGTTCTCTTGGGAGGGTGCCCTCCTCTGTCCTTTACTGAACCTTCCCCACCCCCTGCACCTGCCCCACACAGACAGTCACACCCTGCATCCCACCTCTGCTCTTTCTCCTGCTCCCAGACCCCCCTTGGAAAGTCAGGGGGGGTCGCTGCTGAGCAGGTCTGTGGCCTGGCTCTGGGTGCAGGGGAGACCAGGGCAACCCCCCTGAACCTCCAGTCCATCCTCGGGTTCCTGTTGTGCCAAGATTTCCCTCCGCCGCCCCCCCCCCCCACACACACACACACACACATCCCGAGTCTCACCTACGCCCTCCATCGTCAAGCCTGCACCAGCTCTTCAGCCTTTTCCTCCCATTTCCTCCTTGGCCACATTTTTTTCTCTGGCCTGATTGGGCCAGCCCGTCTGCTGACCATATCTTGCCCCCTTGCTACCACCGCACTTGCTCAGGTGCCCCCCGCTCCCCCACAGTGCCACCCCAATCCCCATTTCTTCACCTGGACCTACCGCACGCGTCTCCCAGAGCTTGTGGTCCCAGCTTCAAAATGCCTCCCCCAGGTGCTCCATGCCCAGCACAATCTCAGCCCTGCCTGCCCACTGGGCGCCTGCTCAAGCTCCGCCTTAAGGACATCTTTCTTCTCCTGTAGACTTGTTTCATTTACGGTCTCTCCCACGAAACTACAAGGTTGTAGGAGAACTTTTGTGTATTTTTGTCACGTTGGATGCTTACTCAGTATGTTAACATTGAAAGAAAGGATTAATGTCCAGTCAAGGGCATGTACCTTGGTTGCAGGCACATCTCATCAAAAAAAGAAAGAAGGAAGGAAGAAAGGAAGGGAGGGAGGGAGGGAGGGAGGGAGGGAGGGAGGGAGGGAGGGAGGGAGGGAGGGAGGGAGGATGCCTTGAGGTCGAGACCTTGTCTGACCCCTTTGGGTTGCCCCTGGCCAGCCTCGTGCTGGCCCTCGGCCACTTCCTGGCCAGCCTGCGTGAGGAGGAGAGGCTGTGGAATTTTGCTGGGATTTGGGATCTGCGCTGAATGGCCTGGCTCATATGATGGTACGTGAATTTACTGTTGGCTGCCATCCCTTGGCCTGGAGGACATGTCACCTCTACTCATGTCCCTCTTTGGGGGACGAGGCGGCAGGTGTGTTTCTGGTGTCCTGGCTTTGTGGGGGCCCGGCAGCCGGGAGCTCACACAGGCCTCGTCCCGTCACCACAAGGCCTGGGTTGTGACGCCTCTGGATTTCAGCCTGTCTTCCTCCTTTAGGAAAAATCATCCTTTCTGGCAGAAATGGGTGCTGCTTTCTGCTCCTTTCACACGCTTTCTGCTGTCCTGTGTGAAAGCGTGTTAGCCGCCCAGCAGGACCGCCTGCCCCCGCGCTCTGTGCGTGCTCTGGTGGCCTTTCTACAGCATCCGCCTTCCCGGTCCCCGGTGATGGGACCCAGGCCTCCGTTTCCTGCCAAGCTCAGGACAGTGCGGGAGCCATGGCCGGTGCTGCGGGTCTGGGCAGATGAGGCCCAGACCCAGGAGGTCCCCTCGGCTCCAGCAAGCCCGTCCGAGCCAGGGGACCGCCCTGAGCCCAGAGCGTGCTCTCCCTGGCCGGGGAAGAGGGCTGGTGTGCTGGTTGGCCATACTGGCCTCCCTGTTTAGTCTTCCTGACATTTACCGTCTGAGCCCCTCACTGGCACTCAACGCGTGACGCCGTGCTCTGAGGCTCTTGTCCCGGGTACCTCTTCGCTCCCCGCTACCTAGGGAAACGAGGACTCGGTGCTGAGATCAAGACCCCACATCGCCTACCGCGTCGATGTGCACATGGCCCTTTAAATGAGTATTGATTGTTGACTTTTTTTCTTTTATGTGGAAAAAAAAGCAGTAAAACCCCAACAAAGCCCCACATTCTAGCCCAGTGACCAGTGGAGAGTTTTCCGTCAGCTGATCCCCTAGTCTTTGTATCGTGACGTTTACAGTAGCTAAGCCCTGACACCGTCCACTCTTGATGAGTTGTTTGTGAATCCTCCATTTGGGATCAGACGTGACAAACTGTAACCGCACATCGGCTTCCGCAGGCAGCCGGTGGGGCTCCCTGACCCGCATCGAGGGGAACGAGCTGCCTGAGGAGGCCTCGCCGTGGGCTCCATCCTTCCCCACGGTTGATTTTCCTTTCTTCACGGCGTCATGGAGCATCCCTGCTTTAGGAGTTAAAAGGGACCCAAAAGTTGTACGTAAGAGAACCTGGGGCTTTCGTGTGTTACCGACTGTCTCAGTAGCAGCCCTGAGACCGCGTGCCGCACAGCAGGAGCCTGGCTTGCCGCTCTCGGGCGCCTGTGGGAGACCATTCCGGGTCCACGAGGGGAGGACGCGGGCGATGAGAGGAGCAGAGGGCACGTGCGTGTTTGCAGGGCCGCCGGGGCCGCCTTAGCGCCAGGAGGTACAGGCTGCAAACTGTTCACACGCTGCAGATTGGATGACTCTCAGAAGCCTCGTGCTTAGCTCAAAATGTTACACACGGTACCATTCCATTTCTGTGATATTCTAAAAAAGAAAGGACTTTGGTGACGGAGAACAGATCGTGGTTGCCAGGGGAGTCGGGGGCGGGCGGCGTGTGTCTCTAAAGGAGCAGCCAGAGACGTTGGGGGATGGAACCGCTCCGCATCCTGGCTGTGCTATCTACACGTGTCAGGACTCAGGGACTGGGCACACAAAACAAGCCCGACTTACTGTGTGGTCATCTTAAAATAATGTGCAAGTGCCTCCCTGTGAGTCACTGACAACAGGCTCAGGCCGCCTCTCCTGGGAGTCACCACCTGTGTGCTGGGAGGTGCAGGGGGTCCCCCTGGGCACACGTCCGCGTCATGAGTGCCCTCGGCTGACAGCTGTCAGGATGCCCCACAGTGAGGGTCTGGTTCTCTGTGTTGCAGAAGGGATCATGGGATTTGCCCTCTGCTCCAGACTTGCCCCTTAGGGTGGAGTGTGGTGCAGGTTGGGGTGAATTTTTTGGCCACTCTCAGGATTTCGTTGTGTAAGTGTTTATAGGATTTATATGTGTTGTTATGAATGTAGGTGTTTATATAAAATTAACAAATTTAGAAGTTATTCCTTTTCAGCTGTTGTTATTTCTCTGAAATATTTTCTTCTCTGAAAGGACGCAGGTGTTCTGACTGTGGGTTCACCTTCCTTTCCCTCTCCAGCAAAGCCGAGTCTCCGGCTCAGGAGTGACTCCATCATCTGCTCACTTGCCCAAATTTGAAACCCGGGCTTCTCTCCTTGTTATCTGTTCCCAGCCCTACTCCAGGTACCATGTCTCGTATGCTGTGTCCCTTAAAGAGCCCTCGGCTGGTCCATTCCTCTCCATCCCATGCCGCCTTCCCAGTCCCCTTCCCCCCCCCCCCCCCCCACCGCCACAAACCCACGGCTCTACCCTCCAGCCCGGAGATCTTTCTCACACTCACATTTATTTGGTCATATTTTCTGGCTGGAAACCCTGTCATGTGCTCCTTACAGAGTCCAAGCACCTTTAACATGGCTTAATGTTCTTGAGTCTTTCAGCTTTCCTCTGCTTCTTTCTCCAGCTTAGTCTCCTTCCCCACCCCCATCCTCACACTCACGCTTTTCACAGCCTCGGGCAGGTTCATTCGGCTTCACAGAATGATATTCCCTACCCTGGGTGCCGTGCCCCCGCCCTGTTCACACACAGTAGCTGCCTGCACGTTTCCTCTTCATCTGTCCATCCTCAGCCGAGATCTCCCCTCTGGCTGGGCATCCTTCCTTCCGGCTGGGGAGTAGCCTGTTCTTTGGTCCTGCCACACTGTGTCGCAACTGCCCCCAGATCTTTGTCGATAGGGTCCTCCCTGTGTTGTCACTGCCGTGTCCTGGGCACCTAGGACTGTGCCTAGAGCTCGAAGGTGCTGAGGGGAGATTTTATGATGAATGACAGTCACCTGTAAAATCTCAGAACAAGAATTTAATGGCTATGCGGCGCCAGCCCCTGCCTCTGAACTGCTTACAGTCTGATCAGGGAAATAATAGCTCTGGAAATACTTGAGTCATACTTGGGTTAAACCATGTGACGTGGACTGTACCTGGGAGCTGAAGGGGTTGAGGCTGCTGGAGAAGGTTTCATGGAATGCCTTTCCCCAAACCATTTCTCTGCCTGTTTTCTCACCTCGTATAGATTCCCCTCCCTTCTCTCACTGCACGGACTGCTGAGGTGTGGCCGAGGGGCTGCTTCTCTGCTCTAATTAGCGTGGAAACGCACCCAGTTGGGCCTCTCCTAAGCCCTTCCTCTCCCGCAGTGTCCTGCAGCCAGATGGTGTACACGTAGAGATGTGGGGGGAGCAGGGTCCTCTCCCCGCTGTCTCTTCTCCCCACCTTTCTCCCCTATACCTGGGAGGATGGCTTTTGACTTGGAAAACACAGAGTCGTGAATCAGAGTTTGAGCACACATGCTGATTGGAGCCTGTGGTGGGTCTCTGTCTCCCATCGCTGTCTGTGTCTTGCCCAGGGCTGCTGCTTGTAAGGGGCTGTGTGCAGGGGTTTCTGCCTGGGCTGTGTCTCCAGCTCATCTGCTCAGGCCTTACACCCGGGTGATTGGGGGCAGCTAGGCTGGGAGAGCACCTGTGTCCCCCGAGGCAGGGGCAGGCTGTGCTCATGCACAGGGCTGGCTGGGCCACTTCGGAAGTTGTGTCCAGTACGAAGCGGAGCAGCCTGCCTGCCTGGCCTTAGGGTTCCCTCAGGGAAGTTCTGCCTTGCACCTCACAGCCATCAAGGCTGCCAAGGGGAAGGGCCACAGAGCTGATGACCTCTGCAGCTTCACAGTTGTGTCAAGGTCAAGGGCACCTGCCCGTTCCTGTTTGAAGCCTTGTCTGATTTCCTGACTACAAACAAACCTCCCAGGTCCGGGACGTCTTACAGTCTTGGCTGCGGGCACTGCCTGTGTGCAGGGCCCTTGGTTGCTCCTAGCTCCCCACAGGGCAGCCCGTGTGGCACAGGAACAAGCAATGGCTTTTCTGGGTCCCTGTCTCATCTCTAAATGAGGGGTTTGGGTGAGGTGACCACTGTGATTGTCTCTCAAAGTGTGACTTAATAAAGTTATTGTTCTGGGAGTTGGAGTTCGGGATGGTGGACTAGGCACACACAGTCACATGCCACCTTCTCTGGGTCCCAATGAGGTGACAAGCAACGAGGCCACAACACCCTCAGCAAACCAGACATGCAGGGGAATCCCTGGAAGGTAAAAACAGATGGGGTTGCCAAGGAAACCAGAGCAGCGGACGTTATAGCCTAAGACACTATAGAAAGTCTCCCATGGGAGCCTTGGAGAAGCTCCAAGCACCATGTGGTTAAGCACAAGAACTTGAACTTGATGTGCAGCAACTGCCTCACACACACACCCTCCCCCGCCCCAGGAACTCCTCAGCAACACACTGCAGAGTGGAGTAGCCCAGGGCAGGTCCTGCCTCCGGGAAACCCTAAGAACATCCCTGGAGAAGGCGGGCAGCCTGGGCAGGCTCAGTGGTGGTGTTGGGTCTGAGAATCATTGCGCAGCCTGAGGTCGTAACTTCAGACCTGTGAACAGAGTTGAAGGTGAACAAAACGAGGAAAGATGAGGCTGTCCAGGAGTCAGACACATCACATGCTTCGTGCCAGGGCAAAGCTGTCTTGATTTTGGCCTTGGCGAGAGAGTCCCAGGCTGCCAGCATGTCCCCCTTACCCAGCCAGAGCCACGGCCAGCCTCCCATTCAGAGAGGCCGGGGGAAATACTTTCTAGCAAACTTCAGGATTCAGAAGGTTAGGAGAATATTATTAAAACTTCTGCTAAAAAACAACAGAATCAAACTGGGAGCAGACTTCTCATCGGCACGACTTGAAGCGACAGTGGGGCGAAGTCTGCCAGGTTCTGGGGAGAGGATCTCCACCCTGGAATGCTGCTCCCACTAAATTATTCACCAGGTGTGAGGCCCAGTAGATATGTTCCTGCCTGGAAGACCTCAGAATGTCTCTTTTATATGCTAAATGGTGATGGTTGGGGGGGCAGGGGGGGAAAGAGAAATCAAAGAGGCCCTCCAGATAAAGGAAAAACAAAACAAAACGGGGATCGCGTGGTGCACAAAACAAAGTGGCAACCGAGGATTCGGAAGCGGAGAAAGCTGTGGAAACGGGACGCTCTCCTCACACTGACTCCTGAAGGGTCTCGGGTCCACGGGTGCTTCTAGCACTTCAGTGCGCAGCTGAGGGAGCGGCCTGCTCCTGTGTCTGAGTACTGTGCCTCGGGGTATTTCTGTAGAGTAAATTCCCAGAAGTGGAGTCGCTGTGTCATAGGATGAATGCATTTAAAACTTTGATGGAAACTGCCACATGGCTGTCCAGAAAGTGTGGCTCCGTTGTAACTCCTGCAGCAGCACGTGGGAGCGCCCAGTTCTCACACGCGGCCAGTGAGGAAGAAATCTGCCTTTAAGTTTCCCAGCAGTCCCAGTCTCACGTTTGGTGGCTAGTGGGGCTGATCATTTTTTATATGCTGGTTGGCTATTCCCTACCGTGTGAATGAATTGTTTTTGCATACCCTTTGCCCACTTGAATTATTTACATTTTTCATATTGCTTTATAAATCAGTATAAAGGATGAATATTTCCTTTGTTATATATATTTCCTCCTAGTTTGACTCATGTCTTTGAGCTTCATTGAAAGTGTTCACAGTGTAGAAAAGGTTTGGAAGAGATGAACTAGGAAGTCGCCTATTTTTAGGATAAATAAAAGGAAAGCACTTAGGATTCACATACAACCTTTTAAATCAGGCGTCCTCAAACTACGGCCCGCGGGCCACATGCGGGTGTTTTTGCCGTTTTGTTTTTTTACTTCAAAATAAGATATGTACAGTGTGCTTAGGAATTTGTTCATAGTTTTTTTTAAACTATAGTCCAGCCCTCCAACGGTCTGAGGGACAGTGAACTGGCCCCCTGTTTAAAAAGTTTGAGGACCCCTGTTTTAAATAATGTCCTTTACCAAACAAGAAAAAAGAGTCAGGAATTGCATTGTTATAACTGTTATTAGATGCATTTTGTTTCATTTTTCTCCATACTTTTTATATAATTGAGATATAATTCACATATCTCAAAGCGAGGTTGTGAACTATCACCACAGTCTAATTCCAGAACATTTCACCACCCCAAAAAGAACCTACTTGTCCGTGAGTAGTCTTCTTTAAACCCTGGGCAGAATGGAGCCGTGAAGCCATTGGGGCCTGAGTGCTTCTTTGTGGACGGTTTCAAAACTCCTAATTCAATCTCTCTACTTGTAATAGTCACTTCATAATGTTTTCTTGAGTTAGTTTTGGTAGTTTGAGCCTTTCTAGGAATATGTTCATGTCATCTAGATTACCTAGTTGGCAGCAGAAAATTGTTCATAGTAACCCCTGTAATTGTTCTTACTTCTGTAAGGTCATTAGTGATGGCCCCTCTTCCATTCTTCATTTCAGTCTTCTTGGTTTGTTGACTATCTCTATTGTTTTGCTATTCTCAGTTTCATTAATATTTTTCCATAATCTTTATTTTCCTGCTTGTTTTCCATTTCGTTTGCCCTTTCTCAAATTTCTTAAGGTGGAATGTTAGATTATTGATTTGAAATCTTTCTTATTTTTAAATATGGGCATTTAAAGC
This sequence comes from Cnephaeus nilssonii, assembly GCF_951640355.1. Taxonomy (NCBI): domain Eukaryota; kingdom Metazoa; phylum Chordata; class Mammalia; order Chiroptera; family Vespertilionidae; genus Cnephaeus; species Cnephaeus nilssonii. Next base: position 62,845,592 of record NC_137086.1, on the reverse strand, counting down.
TATAAATTCCTTATAAACACTGTTGTAGCTGTATGATTTTAGCATTTTTAAGTGCATCAAGATTTGTTTATGACCTAACAAATGGCCTTTCCTGGAGAACGTTTCACATGTTCTTGAGAAGAATGTGTTTTCTACTGTTACTCGGCGAGTGTTCTGTAGATGTCTGTCGGGTCTAGTGGGTTTATCATGTTATCCAAGCCTTCTCTTTCCTTGTTGATTTTACATCTAGCTGAAATGGGCAGTGAAGACTTCAACTGTTAGTGCATAATTATCCATTTCTTCCTTCAGTTCTCTCAGTATTGCTTCATGTATTTTAGGGCTCTGTTATTAGGGGAATATATGTGTATAATTACTCAATCTTGATTGGTTGACCCTATTATCATTATATAACTTCTCACTTTGTTTCTAGTAATTTTTCTCTTGAACTCTGTTTTGTCTGACATTAGTAGAGCCACTTCATATCTATTTTGAGTACTGCTTGCATGGTACATCTTTTTTCCATCCTTTTACTTAATTTCAAGCTATTTGTGTCTTTGATTTTAAATTTGTATCTTGTAGACAGCATACAGTTGGAACATTTAAAAAAACCCATCTGTCAGACTCTGTCTTTTATTTGAAGTGTAATTATTAATTATTAATAAGGTAGGATTTACACCTACCATTTTTCTTTGGTTTCTGTATGTCCTATGCCTTTTTTGTTCTTCTATTCCTCCATTGTTACATCTTTCTGTGTTAAATAGATATTTTCTAGTGAATCATTTTAAGTCTCTTGTCATTCTTTACCTTTATAAAAAAAACTAGGGGCCCAGGGCACGAATTCGTGCACCTTGAAAGGAACTGTGGGCCGAGAGGCTGCAGTGGGCACAGGGGTGGGTCTCAGCCCATCCTCCACGCCCCCACCTGGCCCCTCCCACCATGGTTCCCAGTCCCCTGTCTGCCAGCAGCCCCACTCCCACTGGGTACCCGCAGTGGGGTGGTGCTGGCATGGGTGTGAGTGGGGCCAGCGTCAGCAGTGGGTGCGAGCAGCGGCTCCAGCGCTGGCAGCGGGTGCAAGCGGGACTGGCGCCGGCAGCAGGTATGAGTGCCAGGTGGGACTGGGGCGTGCAAGAGCAAAGAATTTTCAGTGACCACCAGAGGCTCACCCCAATGATAGTGACCGGCACCTCGCCTTGGTCTGGCTCGCCCGCTCACCTGCGCCACCATCCCGCTGGGGCCGATGCATTCCATGTTCCACGCGAACCCCCTGGTGGTCAGCACACGTCATGGTGACTGGTTGTTCGGTTATTTGCATATTAGGGCTTTATATATATATTTTCTTAGTAGTTGCCCTTAGGATTTACAATTTTCATTTTAATTTATAACAATACTAGAAGCCCGGTGCACGAAATTCGTGCACGGCAGGGGGTTGTCCCTCAGCCCAGCCTGTACCCTCTCCAATCTGGGACTGCTGGAGGGATGTCCGACTGCCCGTTTAGGCCCGATCCTGGTGGATCGGGCCTAAATGGGAAGTCGGACATCCCTCTCACAATCCAGGACTGCTGGCTCCCAACTGCTTGCCTGCCTGCCTTCCTGATTGCCCCTAACCGCTTCTGCCTGCCAGCCTGATCACCCCCTATCCACTCTGCTGCCAGCCTGGTTGATGCTTAACTGCTCCCCTGCCAGCCTGTTTGCCCCCAACTTCCCTCCTCTGCCAGCCTGGTCACCCCTAACTGCCCTCTCCTGCAGGGTTGATCACCTCCAACTGCTCTCCATTGCAAGCCTGGTCCCTCTCAACTGCCCTCCCTTGCAGGCCTGGTCCCTCTCAACTGCCCTCCCTTGCAGGCCGGGTGCCTCCCAACTGCCCTCTCCTGCTGGCCATCTTGTGGTGGCCATCTTGTGTCCACATGGGGGCAGCTATATTGTGTGTTGCAGAGATGATCAATCTGTATATTACTCTTTTATGAGATAGGATAGAGGCCTGGTGCACAGGTGGGGGCCAGCTGGTTTGCCCTGAAGGGGGTCACAGATAAGGGTGGGGGTTCCCTTGGGGTGTGGGGCGGCCTGAGCGAGGGGCCTGTGGTGGTTTGCAGGCCGGCCACGCCTCCTGGCAACCCAAGGGGAGGCCCTGGTATTTGGAATTTATTTTCCTTCTACAATTGAAACTTTGTAGCCTGGAGCGGAGCCAAGCCTGGGGCTCCCTCCGTGGATACAGCCATTTCTGGGGCAGTTAATTCACCTTCTACAATTGAAACTTTGTAGCCTTAAGCGGGTGAGCCCGGCCAGGGTGTGCGGAAAGCTTTGCTTCCCCTGTTGCCGCCGGCAACCATGGCCTGCTCTCTCAAGCTCCATTCTGCCGCCATTTGTTTGAATTTGTTTACCTTCTATAATTGAAACTTTGTAGCTTGAGTGGAGGCTTAGGCCTGCAACGGCTATGGAAAGCTTGGCTTCCTCTGTTACCTGGGAAACCTTGCTCACTGTGGCTGTAGCCATCTTGGATTGGGGTTAATTTGCATACTCGCCCTGATTGGCTGGAGGGCGTGGCTTGGCTGGTGGGCGTGGCTTATGTAGCGGAGTGATGGTTAATTTGCATATTACCATTTTATTAGAGAGGATATTCAGATTAATTCCAACTTAATTTCTGCAGTATAAACAACTTTGCTCTTATGTAACTCGATTCCCTCTCCCCTTTTCTATGCTGTTAGTATCACATAAATTGTATCATGAACACAGATTTGTAGTTACTGCTTTATGCAGTTTGTTAAAAATTAGATAGATGGAAGAGTTACAAACAATAATATATTTATACTCTCTTTTATAATTACCTATGTAATTACCTTTAATGGTACTCAATTTTTTCATGTGGGTTTTAAATACTGTCTTGTTCCAATAGTATATCTTGTAGGGCAGGTTTTTTAGTGACAATTTCTCTCAGCTTTAGTTTACCTGGGATGTCTTATTTTTTCCCTAATTTAAAAAAAATAAGGTGAAAATTTTATATATAAAGTTTACTCTTTTAAAGTGAACAATTCAATGTCATTTAGTGTATTCACAGTGTTGTACAACCACCACTTCTGTCTACGTCCAAAACATTATTTTAACCCCAAAATGAAACTGTACCTTTTAAGCAGTGGCTCCTCATTCTTTCATTATTAAACGGTAGTTTTGATGGATCTAGTGTTCTTAATCAACAATTTTTTCTTTCATATTTGAACAGTTTATTCCACTACCTTCTGTTAATCTTTTTAAGGATCCGTTATAGGTGCTGCATTGCTTCCCTCTTGCTACTTTTAAGATTTTACCTTTTTCTTTGGTGGTTTGATTATGATGTGTCTAGGCGTGAATCTCTGAATCTATTCTACTTGGAGTTTGTTGAACATTTTTTATGTATAGGCTCATGTTTTCCTCAGTTTGAAAGTATTTCGCTGTTAATTCTTCAAATATTCCTTCTGCACACTTCCTCTCCTTTTGAGACTCTAAATATGGATCTGTATGCTCAGTGGTATCCCACAGGTCTTTGAGGCTCTGCTCATGTTTCTCATTGTATTTCAATTGACCTGTCTTCAAGGTCATTGAATCTTTCTTCTGTCACTCAAATATCTGCTATTGAGCCCCTCTAGTGATTAAAAAAAAAGAATTTTCGTTACTGTACTTTTCATCTCCAGAATTTGTATTTGGTTCTCTTTTATAATTTCAGTCTCTTTATTCTTAGTTTGTATTTGGTGAGACATCATTCTCATAACTTTCTTTATACATGGTTTCCTGTTTCCTTGAATATATTTAAAATAGCAGTTTCTCTTTTTCAATTTGTCTAGTTCTACATCTGCACTTCCTGTGTATGGATCAGACATTTTGTTTCTTTGTAGGTCTTGTAATTATTTTGTTGAACATTAAAAATATATATAATGTGGCAACTTGGGTGGCAGATCTTCTCCTGATCCCCAGCATTTGTTGTTATTGTTGGTTTATTGACTTTACTGAACTAATTCTTTAAACTCTGTACTTTTGTCATGTATGGCCACTTATGTCTCTGCTTGGCTAGCTTAGTAATCAGCCAATAATTGGACAGACACTTTCTTAAACACTTAGAACCAATAATCCTCTCAGTTTTTGCTGAGGGACTCTGTGTGTTGGGGGCATTCCTTCAACACACATCCAGGCATTTAACGGCAGTGTCTAAATGCCCCTTCTTACTTGCACAGGGCCTCAAGGTCAACTAGAGGTGAGAGTATAGGGCCTCCTCAGGTCTTAACTGAGTATGTGCACAGCTCTCCACGTGGTCTAGGTTCCCAGAAATGTATTGGGGTTTTTCTTTTAAGCATTTTAGTTAGTCTGTCACTGTTTGTCTCAACAGTTATCCACTGCCTCGGTGGAGTTCAATATTTGCCTTTAATTGTCTTCAATAAAGACCTCGGCGGGAGGAAAGGATTTTCTCATACTGATTGAACTTGGGCTCAGGTCAGGGTGGGGTTTCCCCCCTTGCAGTTGGGTTCTTCCCAGGAACCACTGGACAGGTCAAATAATGACAGTTCTCTGGGAATGGAGAGTTGAAGACGCTCCAACCCAGCTCTCCCCACGCCCCATAGTGGTTGCCAGGTTGCTGATTTACACAATAGTTATGAAGTTGTGGTTTTCTGTTGCTGCTGAGCTCACTATTTTAACCAAAATTCAGCCATTTCTCCATTAATGCTGCAAACTTTGGTTAATTTCCAGAGTTTTGACAAAGTTGATTCTAACTTGTGTGTGTGTGTGCGCGCCCATTTTCTCATTGCTTTTATAGAGGAGAGTTTTTTGTTGTTGTTTTTTGCGGGAGCGGGAGTTCCCTTATGTCACCATTTTTTGCTGATGTCACTGCTTTTGGTTTTATTCTTAACTAGAGGCCCAGTGCACAAAATTCGTGCATGGGTAGGGTCCCTAGGCCTGGCTGGCGATCAGGGCCGATCGGGGCCTTCTAGCTGCTGGCCAGGACCTCCCTTCCCCAGCTGCCAGCCGCCAGCCAGGGCCTCCCTTCGTTCCTCAGTGCCCCCTGCTGGTAAGCGCACATCATAGTGAGAGATCAAACTCCTGGTCTCCGGTTGAACTCCCAAGGGGACACTTTGCATATTAGCCTTTTATATATATAGCTAGTGTTTTGAATCCCATTGCATGTTTGGCATCGTACTATTTGCTTAGCTAAGAGAGCTCAGTTTTGCTACCAATTCACTGTGTCCTGGGCAAGTTACAGACCCTGTCAGTCTCAGTTCTGTTGCTTGAAAAGTGGTGGATTGCCAAGTGAGAACTCCAGTTTTTACAACCTCTGAAATCCTGAGTTCCTAAAGGCCATATTTTCATCTGCATTTTCAATTCTTCCTTTTGCACTTTTACTGAGTTAATTTTAAGAAATTCTTACCACACCCTAGCAATCATATCTTTGTGATAATTTTTCATTCTGAATTGTAAACATTCTTCCAATAGCATCACTGTGGTGCTTGGCTGTTTTTTGTTCCGGCTGAGAAACTTTGAAAATGCACTTGCTATGTATTTTACCATCATAAAAAAATGGGATTGCTCTTCCCACCAATGCCACACACACACACACACACACACACACACACACACACACACTTTGGTTTAGTAACTCCTTAGCACATAACTGAAGAACAGGCCTTTCAATTGGCACAGGACAGGGTAATGGTGTCAAGGCCCGAGGTAAGATGCCGTACTAGCTGAGCCACCCACCCTGTGCCCCCTTTGACAGTTGCTGAAGAACTGACCCAACCGCAGGTTCAAGCCGCTGCCTTGACTATGTCATTTCCACGAACTGCGGCCCTGAGCTGGGCTTCTGTTTCCTCTGACAGGCGTGTAGTGAGACGGCTGATTGGCACCCTCCCCACACCCCTGCTGTCTGTGCCAGGTGCCCTCACTGTCCTCCTTGTGAGCGGAAGCCAACTCGGTGGTCGCTTGTCCAGGGTGCGAGGAAGGGGCACAGAGCCTGCACCCCTCTCTGGAAGGCCCAGATGCATCTCCATTTTTCAGGTCCCTGAAGGGGGGGATTGGATGGTCATCCTTGCTCCCCTGTTTCCATGGAAGTGGGACTGGGTGGCAGTGATGGGGCAGGATGTCCTGGTGGTGAGGCCGGCGGGCTGGCTTTCCATCACTGTGGAGGGGGTGGGGTTTGGGTCCAGCCCCACCGTCTAACTCCTTTTTCACCGACTTCCAGCCCTGCCTGCTTCTTTGCTGGAGGCCTGCATCAGGGTTGTGATCAGTCATTGGCTCTGTCTTCCCTGCCACACCCTGCCCCGGCTCTCTGCGCTGCGCGGGCCTCTGCATCGCTTGGCTGGTGCAGGTAATTTGCTGCGGATCCAGACGCTCTCAGACTTGGTGCTGCTCCTCCCGCAGGAAGGGCAGGTGCTCCCAACAGGAACACCAGGGTTGTCTTGCACTTCCATTGCCTCCTGAGCACCAGGTTTTAACCCACAGGTGCCCTTGCGCCCTCTGCTGGCCAGGTGGGTAGGGCACCTGTGGGTTAGCTGCCCTTACCTCCTAGCACAGGCTGCTAGCCAGCCAAAGATCATCTCCTGTGGGCGGCGTATTTTCAATTCTTAGTAAATTAGGGACAGGTAAAGGATGAAGCGCGGGGCCTGAGAGTGAGACAGCCGGGTGGAGCTGAGTAGTGGCAGGAGGGTGCTTAGGAACGCCAGCCTCAGAGGGCTCAGGTGCTGTTGTGGGCCCGGTGTGAGCAGAGAGACGGGGTGACTCCTGGACTTCAGGGGTGGCCTGGGGTGGGGCAGTTCACACGCTCAGAGGGACCACAACAAGGGAGGACTCCTCAGAGCAGGAAGCCAGCACAGGCGGAGGTGGTGTGGGCTGTGTCCCTGTGCTGCATTCTGACAGAAGCCAGAAATAGCAGTGAGCAGCGAGCTCTCCTCCTAGCTCCCCCCTTCCTTATGCCTTATGTCATCGCAGTGGCTCCTTCACAGCAGCCTGCAGACTGGTCTTGTAAGAGCTGAGAAACGAGACCCGGCTGGGGAGCGAGGACCGGGCTCCCGTGCAGACAGCAGCCTAGAGCTCCTGTCTGTGCAGGCCCAGGGTAGCCGCCTGCCTGGATGTGGAGAGTGTTACCACTTCTGGCCGGTCGCGCAGTTGCACTTTGTGCTAGAGTGTACAAACGCGCTCTTCCCGAGGTGCCGGGGACCGAGGGAGCCGGTGCTGCGCCTCTGCTCCAGCGCCTGCTGTGAGCTGGGCCCAGGTGCAGGTCTCGGGCCACCGGTGGAGGTGCCTGAATACAGCTTGGTTTTTCTCCGACTCAGCTCCATTCCTGCTTGGACCTGCCCGTGGTCGCTTGATCTCAACCCATGTGGTGCTCTTTCCAGCCCTCAGCACCCAGTGGGTAGCATATGGGCTCTGGGAGAGGGAGGCTTGGCATCTGGGTGGGAGAAATGCTGCCAGCTCTCAGGTCCGTCCAAACCTCCATCCTCCCGCCCTGTGCCAGTCACTCCGGATTGGCATTGCATCCCCCTTGTTGTGGGCCCTCTGAGCTTGTGAACTGCCCGCCCCAGGCCACCCCGGAAGCACAGCCTGTGGGCTCACACTGGGCCCCGGATGCCACGGGAGACACCGGAGGCTGGCTTTCCTGGCACCCCTCGCAGCTCTTCCTACCCGAGGATCTTCGTGCCACTGCCTGGCTCCACCTGGGCCGCCTCACCCTCAGGCCTCACCCTCCTTCCTTTAGCAGGTTGTCTCCCCCGCATGGAAGAAGTGAGGCCATCGTGCACCCCAGGCTCGGGCAGGGAATGGTTCACGGCTTGGAGTCGGCTCCTTCTGCCGGTGGCTGAGCTGTTCAGTGGGGGCGCTGACTCTGCGAGGTGCGAGTCTACAGTGAGCGTGCTCTTCCCGCACTGACCCCTGCCTGACTGTTTGCCTTCTCATCTGTGTATCAGCTCAGCTGTCCTGAACGTTGACCAGCCCCCTTTGCTCTATACTGTAGATCTAAAAATAGAAACCAGCAAAGCATGCCCGGGCAGCTCCAGAGGTTCAATGGTGTGATGTCACTCGTCCAGCCCGTTTGCTCAGGGAATTAGCTGGGACGCTTTCCTTTGCAAATGCGTGCAAAGACTTGTTTGGCGTTTAAAACACCAGCGGGACAGACCTTGTGGCTCAGGTAATGGAAAGCCAGGCTGACTTCAGGAACAGCTGGATCCAGGACTCTTAACAGGAGTCTCCAGGCACGTTTGCTTTTTCCTCTTCACCTCTTAGTGCTCTTTCCTCGAGCCTCACATCCTCTCAGACCTGACAGATGAGAGACATTCTCTTCCAACAACTGCGTACAGGTCTGAACCTCACTCTTCTTGGCCTGAGCTGAGTCACACACCGGTTCCGGAAACAGCCACCCTGGCCTGAGGTAGGACTGCAGTGACCAGCTTAGGCCTGGGCCACGTCTGCAGCTCCTGTCTCGGCCACACTGTGTGGAGACTCGGGCCTTGGCAGCTGCAGAGCTGGGTGCACGGTCTCCATCCTGCTGGAGGAACGGCCCTCCGCTCAGAGTGCTGGGAATGCAGTGGCTGTCTCCACCCCCCAGTTTCAAGCACGTGCAGCCTCAGTGGTCTTTAACCTCCCAGCAGGGTTCCCATTCCCGTTCCTAGGAGGTGGCAGCCTCTCAGTTCTTTGCTTGATTTTCCACTCTCTCTAAAAACCAGTGGAGAAAATACCCTCAGGTGAGGGTTAACGGAAAAAGAAGGAAGGAAGGAAGGAAGGAAGGAAGGAAGGAAGGAAGGAAGGAAGGAAGGAAGGAAGGAAGGAAGGAAGGGAAAGAAAGGAAAGAAAGGAAAGAAAGAAAGAAAGAAAGAAAGAAAGAAAGAAAGAAAGAAAGAAAGAAAGAAAGAAAGAAAAAGAAAGAAAGAAAGAAAGAAAAGAAAGAAAGAAAGAAAGAAAGAAAGGAAAGAAAGAAAGAAAGAAAGAAAGAAAGAAAGAAAGAAAGAAAGAAAGAAAGAAAAAAGAAAAGAAAAGAAAGAGAGCGCCCTCTCCCCGCCAGTGATGCCGCGTGCCCAGCTCCCACCACGAGGTCATGGGCCCTGGAGGCCATGCCTGCTTCCCCTGCCCGGTGGGGCAGGCACCACGCTCCTGGCGCTCCTTGTCTGTGGGCAAGCACTGCCGTTACACAGGGGGAGTGCTCCCACAGCTGCCCCAGCCGGAGGCTCACCTAATGACATGAGGCCACTCTCAGAAGTCTTGACTTGCCTCCAGAGCAGTGGTTCTCTACCCTGCAGGCCTTCTGACATCACCTTGGGGCCTTTATAAAATGCTGACACCTGCGTCCCCGCTGCCGGCAAATGGGCTGAGGCATGACCTGAGTACCGGGAGTTTTGAAAGCTCTGACATGTACCCAGGGTCGAGAACCACGGATCTAAAGCCTGGTTCTCAAACTTGACTGCAGTGGAACCCCCTGCGAGCTTGTTGCAGTGGGACTCTGAGTCCGTAGTCCGGGCGGAGCCCAGTGTCTGTACCCTGACCAGCTCCAAGGTAGCACTGCGGCTCTGGCCCCCAGGCCACACTCTGAGTGGCAGGGGGCCTGGATTCCGTCCCTGAGGCCTCTGAACGTCCCGTGGCAGGGGGCACACGAGCCTGGGCCAGTGCTCGTCCCGCCATCGGGGGCCCGTCCCACGGGCTGCCGTGGGTGGGAAGCAGAGCCACAGCCTCCCAGACAGCCGCCCACTCGGTTTCAGGCAGGTGCCAAGGCTGCCCCATCCGCCACGTCGGCCATAACGCCACTGGGGTCCCTGCAATAGCCCTGGCAGCGTCCGGAGGGGGAGGCCCTGGTCTTCCAGAACTCTCCATCACCCAGAGCACTCAGCGAGTTTTCCCCTCCCGGGCCGGCCGCGGGGCAGGCGGTCTCCTCCCTTGCCCGTGGGTGGGTGTGTCAGACTTGGCCACAGCTGTGGGAGAGGGGGGCTGGGGGCTCTCCAGGGCCTTTGCCTTCCTCAGAACCCAGTGGGACCGAGTGTCAGGCACTTGGTACTGCCACTCTGAGTGGCCTCTCACTGCAGCACCCCTGCCCTCGGAGAGAAATTGACCAGAAGGAGAGGGAGAGAGCCTCCCAGCGGTGTGCCCAGCCGACCTTGCTGTCGGAGAACTGGAAATCCTATTAGAATCCTATTCAAGAGCAGGCAGCCGGCAAACACACTCAGAAGCAGGGGTCCCTCCCTGGTCCTCAGGCTCATGGATGCCGGGAGACCTCGGGGCCCCACCTCCACCCTGCCCTGTGCCCACTGCCACCTGGTGACTCTGCGTCTTCGTTGACAACTCAGAGTTGCCTGGCTTGGATGAAACACTTGTAACATTCAATGCCCCTAACAACCACGGAGTAAGTGTATGTGAACATTGACAGCCGTTCCCGACATGTGGTCAGCTGCCACTGTCGTCCTGCTTTGGCTACTAGGAGGGAGAGTTTGGGAAATCTTCAGTGTCCTCCTCCGTTCGCAGGATCCACTGATCGCCGCAGCTGCCGCCCAGGCCGCCTTCCTGCACGTCAGCCAACGAAGGAATTCGTGCAATGCCCAGTGCTGTGTCCACAAATGACCCTGGCCAGCAGGAAAAGTACGTGGTTTATGTCGCACCGTGTTAATCACAGTGCCTTTATTGAGCACCGACTGCACACTGGGCACTGTGGGAGATACACAAATAATCACTTTCATTGGTATTGTTCTCAGACCTCAGAGTCTAATGAGAAGGACAGCTGTGAGGCACAAGACAACACAAAAGTCATTAGGTGTTAAGTGGTGTGGGGCATCTGTATGCACGCCCACCCCCATGGAGCTGTTTGGAACATGGGGACCTTGCTGCCTTTTTACATCTCTAACATACAGAGAGGCTGGAATAATTTGGATTTTAGATGTCTTTGCATAACCAACCAAATGCATGTTCATATTACTCCATGTCCTCACACTCCAAATGTGATGTCTTTGAATTACAAAATGGGAAGATATTTGTGTGAAACCCAGCCAGCCCCCGCATCTGAATCACACAGGAGCACTTTGTTAGAGAATCTTACCAAATGGCTCAAATAAAATCAGGCGCTGGAGAACATTTATTTTCTCGACCTTCTGAAGCAAGTTAATAAAGTAAAAGACCTTAGTAAAAGTGACTTGTTAACTAATGAGTGGTACCCTCGCATTTTCTAAGCATGGGTGACAAGGCTCACTCATTTATAAAATACTAGAGGCCCGGTGCATGGATTCGTGCACATTGAAAGGAAATTAATTAGAAGGTGGCCGGCAGGGCGGGACTGGGCGAGACGGGCCAGACACACCCTGGAGCCAACCTCCCGCGGTCCCTCCCCAACTGGCCACACCTAGGGGGGCACCGGGGCTCGAAGGACGTCTGCGCAGTGAGCGGGGTCCCTCCGGCAGGTGGGGTCCCTTGGCCTCACCTGTGGGGATCAGGCCGAAACCAGCAGTCCGACATCCCCCGAGGGGTCCCGGAGTGGGAGAGGGCACTCTGCAAAGTTGCTGTCGCTCTGCAGCTCCTGCGTTGAGTGTCTGCCCCTGGTGGTCAGTGTGTGTCATAGCTACCAGCTGGTCAGCTGGTCACTTAGCCTTTTATATATACTAGAGGCCCGGTGCACGAAATCCGTGCATGGGTAGGGTCTGTAGGCCTGGCTGGCGATCAGGGCTGATAGGGGCCTTCTGGCTGCCGGCCAGAGCCTTCCTTCCAGCTGCCAGCGGGGCCTTCCTTCCCTGGCTGCCAGCTGCTAGTCGGGGCCTTGGGGTCTTCCTTCCCCGCTGCTGGCTGCCGGCCAGGGCCTTCCTTCGCTCCGCGCCGCCCCCTGGTGGTCAACACACGTCATAGCAAGTGATCGAACTCCTGGTTGAACTCCCGAGGGGACACTTTGCATATTAGCCATATATATATATATATATATGTTTACCAAACACCTAGTGTAGGTATTAGGGCTACAAAGGTGAAAAGAGGTGGTCTCTGCCCCCAGAAAGCTCAAAGTCCAGGAGGAGAGATGTGTAAGAATAATGTGGGTGGGCAGGGGCTCACAGTGAGGAGTGAGGGTGCCCTGCAAGTGCAAAGATTTCTCGGGGCCAGGGTGGCAGTAAGAGTTGCTGGTGTGCGTGGGTGAAAGGCAGGCAGGTGTTCCCCGCAGGCGGCAAGCGTGTCAGGTGAGGCTGCGTCCAGTGGGGCTGGGAAGGTGGGTTTCTGTGGTATTGGTACCATTGCTGCTTCATTTTTCTGGATCACAAACAAACAATACATTGAGAACTAGAGTTTGGAAATATATTTTCAATATATGTTGTTCTCAGCTCAAATATGTGTTTATTTTAATGTGTTGACTAAAATGTCTACCCAGAAAAAGAAGTTGTACAAACCTTTATTTTTCAAAGTAATCTAATAGACTCTTACACATCAGAGTCCACACCATTTACATCAGAATTGAGACTGAGGTCCAGCGAGGGAAACAATTTGTCCCAAGTCCTTCAGATGGTTAGTAGTTAGTTAGTGGTAGAGCCCAGCTAAAGCCCAGATCTATCAGTTTATTGCTATTTCTACCAATGGTGTCAGCAGGCTTCTAGACAAGTGCTACTCCAAGCAACTGGCAGAGCTGCCTAGAGTACTGTGTGGTGAGCAATTTGAGAATGATGCTGTGGCTGATTATTGATGTCTGCCAAGGGCACATGATGGGAACAAGACCACAGTGTGGCGTTCCGCCTTATCTGTCCTTGTGATAAAAATGAAGCATCAGGAAAAGCAGAAACTGCAGTTAGTGGTGACTTTAAAAATGAGATTTCTGATACGTTCATTTACGTCAGCAACCATTTTTGTGGTCTAATCCATGCTATCAGTGCTGTGAACACACATCCTGGCTCTTACTAAGCTCACAATCTTGGGCAAAAGCTGGGTTAGTAAGGAACGTCACCAGCATGTAACAGAATGGGGAAAATGTGAAACATAATCTAACAGTAGACTTACGTTTTGCAGTGCTTATGTCTAAATAAACTATCTTTAAGTGAACTTAAAATTAAAACTAATACCATTTTAGTTACTAAACTAGCAAGGTGATTTCAGACCTATAAAGGCATTAAAATAATAATACCCGTATTTTTACTTAATTAAAAAAATAAGGCAGACAAGTACAAACAGAATTTGTTTTCAATATTTCATAATTTCCTCATCTCTTTACATCTAATTCCAAACCTGAATATCCTCGTAGCTCAAGCATATTCCTGGAGCACCTGGTTTTTCTTTTGAAAAATAAAGGTCTACACAAATGGCACAGACTTCTTTTTCGAGTACAGGAAGCCAGTTTGCGGGCTTGTGCTTACCTGGGGTCAAGCTGGCTGATGAAAAATCTAGGAGTTGACCAAGGCAGGCAGGCCACTTTTATGGAGTGCCATACGGAGTCATGCATGCCCGGATCTCCAAAAGGCCAGCCTACCAGGGGTGAATGTGTAATTCCATTTGTTGCCTGGTCCTTGTCATTTTTTTTTTTTTTTCATAAATGCAGATACTTGGTCTTTGTGGCGCCTGTTTATTTCTGTCCTCAATGCCACAGCCTAGTCTCCTGCAGCGTGTCATTTCCTAGCGATCCTCGATGCTCCGTGTTGAATCATTTATGTGTGTGTGTCAGGCCACACAGTCCTCGAGCACAGGTCTGCGCAGTGCCAGCCAGGCCAGAGCAGGTTGGCATTACAGCCCCCTCTCTCAGACATGCTGTGTTCTCTGTGCTTTCTCTCTGTCAGCTGGGACCCTCTCCTCTCCCCTCTCTCCAGGTTGCAGGGCCCATGTGCGTAGCAGTGGACACACACTGCTATATCATCTAGGCAGCCCGGCATCTGAGATGGGCCCGCCAGGAGTGGTTATGTGGATGGGCTGCCTAGTGGAACTGGGTCTTATGTGAGGAAGAACAGAGAGGCATCTAGTGCCTTTGCCACTAACTAGCAGCTGAGCCTGTCTTTGCCTCTGTGCCTGCGTCTGCAGAGGAAGGGACTGGACCCCCCTCTCTCCTGTGACTTGTGCTGTAAGTGGACTGGGGACCCACCCTGACAGTAAAGTGCATAACTTAGATAGCTGTGCAGAGTGAAAAGCATTCTGGGAAACAATGTTGTTGGTATTCATGCATATGTGGCTTGATCTCCTAAGATGCTCATTGTGCAAACCGTGTTTGCCCCATAGTACAAGGGCCCCAGGTGGGCTAGAGATGAAGAACAGGCATTTAGCCAGTCCTGGAGAACCAGAGTGGAGTTGTTATGGGGAAGATACCTTGACGTCCCCCCAGGTGGGCTGAGAGACAGTTGCCTCAATGAGCGGAAGGTCTGAGTCAATGATCCGCATTGGAAGCAGCACTAAAGAGCAGACAGGATGAGCCTTTATAGAAAACACCAGCATCTCTGCCACCTCCAACGGTGGGGTGATGACTACAACAAGACCTGGCAAGGCTATCATTTAAATTTGAAGGAGAAATAAAGAGCTTTCCAGACAAGAAGCTGCTAAAGGAGTTCATTGCCACCCAATCAGTATTATAAGAAGTGTTAAAGGGCCTTCTAAAGAAGGAGAAGAAGAAACAGAGGAACATAATTAAAATAATTAAATGGCAATAAATATGTATCTACCAATAATCACTTTAAATATAAATGGCTTGAATGCTCCAATTAAAAGACATAGGGTAGCTGAATGGATAAGAAAACAGGACTGATATATATGTGCTGTCTACAAGAGACCCACCTCAGAACAAAAGATACGCAAAAGTAAAGAGAAAGAAATATTTCATGCAAATAGAAAGGAGAAAAAAGCTGGGGTAGCAATACTTACGTCTGATAAAATAGACTTTAAAACAAAGGCTATAATAAGAGACAAAGAAGGACAATATAATGGTAAAGGGAACAATCCAACAAGAGGATATAATCCTTGTAAACATTTATGCACCCAGTACAGAAGCACCTAAATATGTAAAGCAAATCTTGGTGGACATAAAGGGAAGGATTGACAGTAATACAATTACAGTAGAGGAATTTCACACCCCATGACATCAATGGATAGATCTTCCAGACAAAATAAATAAGGAAACAGTGCCCTGAAATGACACAATTAGATCAGATTGATTTAATTGATGTCTTCAGAGCATTCTACCCCAAAAGCAGCAGAATATACATTCTTTTCAACTGTGCATGGAACATTTTCTAGAATAGACCACGTTAGGACACAAAACAAGTTTCAATAAATTTAAGAAGATTGAAATCATGTCAGACATCTTCTCTGACCATAATGGTATGAAACTATAAATTAATCACAAGGGAAAATAAAACAAAATTTAAAAACACAAGAAGATATGGAGGGTAAATAACATGTTCCTAAACAATGAAGAGGTTAACAGTGAGATCACAGACAAGATTAAGAGATACCTTGAAACAAATGAAAATGAGAACACAACAACCCGAAAGCTGGGGACACAGCTAAAGTAGTCCTAAGTGCACACTCATCTCAGAAGCCCGCTGCAGCCAGCGCGCCCCCTGGCAGCATGTGGGCGTTCTCTGTGTCAGCATTTTTGTGAAACACGATTTTTTAGTGCCTAAATAACTTCCCCTCACATGCGTGTGTGCCAACACCTAACCACGCTCCTGCTTGTCTCCTGTGCGTGAGCCAAGTGTCCAGGTGCTGTTCTAGGGATGCTGGATGCTCCGCTGAGGACAAATTCCCCAAACAGTTGCTGGATCAGCACGGGTTTTGAAGGCTTTGGATACTTGCTGCCTGTTTGCTGGCCCAAGAGGATGTAATTTGACCTGTCACTCGAACTTTCGGCTTCTTAGGAGGCAGGTGCCCGTGTGGGGCAGAGTGCACAATTGGGTGAGGCACAGGCGCTGACTGGAAAGTCAGACTTCCCACTCACTGACTCAGAGATCTTGGACTGCTTGCTCCTCTGTCTGCTTCTCTGTTGTCCCACCTGCAAAAAGGAGACGCACCATTTAATTCGGGGGGGGGGGGCGGAGGGGAGCATCAAAGGAGAGAGAATGTCACCCCTGGGACCTGGGACCTGGGACCTGGGACCTGCTTCACTCTCTTCCCTCTGAATTAAAGAGGCCAGGGTGCTGAGTAGGTCCTGTCACAAGGCCTGGGGCTTTCTTGCGTGAAAGATTTTCCGTTTCAGTTTGTAAGTTGTATTATGATAGGAGTGCGCCCGGGTGATACTGGCCCTTTAGTTTGGTTCTCCCATGTCCCAAGGACAAAGAAAGGAAATTCCTGAACATTTTTCTTAAAACTGAGCAGAGATGTGAGAGGCACAGACTGTCCGTGGAGAGCACGCTGGCGGTAGCCCAGGGGCAGGGAGCAGGCGGGCGTGAGAGGCTGGGTGCAGGCTGCCGCGCTCCTGCTGTCCCTGCTCCCGCTCCTCGGTGCACCTCTCCGTCCCTGGCACTCGGCAGTGTGGCCCAGCGGCACGGCAGCCCTCGAGGCATCCGTGTCCGTCTGAAGATTGGTGTCTTGTTGGGCCACAGGGTCCCCAGTGCGGGTACCGTCCTGGATGCTGGGCTGGCAGAGAACACTGGCCAGGCTCCCGGGAGGGCACGGCACAGGCCTGGAGCAGGACAGGCCACAGCAAGTGGCAGGGCAGGCTCCAGCTCAGTGCAGTCGGCTGAGGTGGCTCCCGCAGTAGGTGCTGTGGGCCCTGTGGGCTCTGGCCTGCTCAGGCCTCTGGGCAGACAGTGCTGCTGGCTGGCACCTCTCCTCACTGACATCGGCCTAGGCCCTTCCCTGCCCCTTCCATAGCGTATTCTGCCACGTGGGCCCCTGAACTGCCCACCAGAGAAGGGGAGGTTGCCCCACCCGGGGGTTGCCCCACCCTGGGAGAAGGCTGAGTGGTTAGCAGCCGGCCCCTCCCACCTGCAAGCGGCAGTACATTGGCTGTGCTTTGTTATTTAATTTATACACCGTTTGACTGGAACTCTGTACAGATGCATTTGGGAACACAGGATTACAAGGAAGGCCTTCCGTAGAGCCATCCTCAACGTCCCCCTTTCGCCTGCCCGATCCTTGGCTTCAGCAATGCAGAACCACACCTGCCACCAGAGCCTCTGTGGGCCCTCCCGGCGATGCCTGGAAGCTGCCCGTGTCCCGGTTCTCAGCTCTTAGACTCGGGACGAGCTCGGGTCAGGTGGGCTCAGTGGTGCTCGCAGGAGTCTGTCCTTCTGAAGGGGCAGCGGCAGGCAGTCAGAGCGGACGTCACCAGGCAGAGCCGGGAGCCTGGCCACGCCAGCTGGTGGTTCCCGTCCAGGGGGCAGGGCCTGTGCACCTGCCGTGTGGTCTCAGGCAGGGTCACTGCACAGTGAGCGGGGTGAGCAGGTGCCCGGCTGCAAAGAGCAATTGGAAGGTCCCAGGAAAGCAGTTCACAGACCATCCAGGCCCTGAGGTAACAGAGGACAAGAGAGCTGGAGCTAAGGGGCCAGTGTGCCCGGCAGAGACACCTGTCCCCATAGCCCCGCATTCTGCAGGCCGCGGGTGCCCACAACCAGGAGGGCAGGACAGACGTACAGGCGTTCTTGGTGGGGGAAGGAGAGGGTGCGGGACCTGGCTGTGTTTGGCTCAGAATCTGGGATGTTCTCAGCATTAGTCTTCTTTCTTCCTGGGATCAGCCCGACTCAGATGGGGTGCAAACCCTGCCCGCCCCCCGATCATTGCCCTTTGCGGCCTAGAGTGAAAGAAGTGCGTGTGCCTCCCAGGCAGCTTGGACCCTGTGCCGCACACCTGCTGGGAGCTCCTGTGGGTGCTGCCGGGCCCAGGGAGCTGCTTGGTGGGGAGACGGGAACGAGGGCCCCCGGCTCAGCACTCCGCGGTGTCCCAGGCGCCCTAGGCCACTTTGGGGAGGACAGGGAACGCCTCTCTCCTCCCTGCAGTGAGCTCCCTGAGGATGAGCGTGCCTCCTGGGAGCACCAGGGGCGGCCAGGCCACACCCCCTGGGGCGCAGCGTAGACTCGCATCTATTGACCTGTGTTCCAGCATGTTCATGCCTCCTTCCTTACAGTCATTATTTTATTTCCTTGGATTGTGTGGATTCTGGAACAAAATAATGATTTTCTTTGTGACACACACGTGTAATGAAAGAGAACGGGGAGCAGAGAGTGGAGGGAAGGCAGGAGGGGAGGAAACGAAGGGGAGGGACAAGGAGGGGGCAGAGAATTGGGGAAGAGAGCTTTTACTCCCAGAATCTCGTGCCTGTAACGTGGGTCCACCGGGCGCAGTCTGTATAGCTGAGTGGAGGGAAGAAAGCAGAGGGCGAAGCTGAAGGCCGTTAGGATAATTCCCTTTCCCAACCATCAGCACCAAAGGGCTTGCTCCTCACCGACAGCCTGGGCTTTGGGAGAGGCCAGTGACCCCGCTCAGAGCCACTCGCCCTGCTGCAGTGGCCTCTTCCGGGAGGAGTGTGGCTCTCAGTGCATTGGATTCTGTCACAATATGTAGAGTGGGCAGAGCTGGGGTGACTTCAGTCCCTGGCTCAGCATAAGCCATCGGCATGTCTCGTACACCAAATGGAGAATTCCCGGAGTGGCGGCCGCTCTCGAGCCAGGTGATTGTCACATCTGCACACACCTGGGCTGCTGGGGGAAACGCTTGGGGAACTGATGTTGCACCTACGGCAGCACACATCCTGGCAGTGTGGGGGTGCTGAGAACTTGGGGCAGGCAGTGCCCCCGGCCCCAGCCTCACTTTTTTCTTCTGTTACGTGGAGACAGTAACCCAACAACCTAAGGATCCCTTGTGAACACGGGCTTTTACTCTAAGTGAAGCCCTGTGCGTGGAAGTCATTGTCAATGTTACTGTTTCATAAAACATTTGACTGATAATTATTCAACCCCATTTCTGACTCTGCCTATTTCAAACGGGTCAGGATCGAGTGGGGGTGTTATGTCGTCATATGAACAGGCTTTGCAACATGGCTTCCTGCTGCAGAGCTGCCAGTCATGTGGGGAGCATCCCGGTAAATGAAGCCATAAGGACTTTCTTTGTGGCGTTGTTTTGGGTATAAATGCATAAATAGGGTGTTTATTACCTCAACAAACTCATGACATTAGCAATAAACCAGCCCTAGTGGGCTTCCCTGGGACCCTGATCTGCTGCCCCGTGTCACACGTGTGTGCAGCCATCCGCACAGGCACAGCTCTCACTCCGAGATTGACAGTCTCCAAGTTAGATCACATCCTGGCATGCTATCCCAGCATGAGAATGAGTTTATGTTATAGTCTCCCAAGAATTATGCAAATACAACTTCTAAGTTAAGCTCACAAAGTTTGAAGTTCTTACGCTTACCTGTTTCTGAAATGATGGTTTTGTAAGTCTCTAATAGATTTTTTTTTTTTTTTTACTTTATAACCTGAAAATGTCTAAAGGAATGTTTTTCAACTCTCACATGAAACCACTCACTCCTGGTTGAGAGAGAACAGGGTGCTCCGTGGCAAGCTGATGTGCATTGCAGTCTGACACAGTTTTATTGAGCCCCGTTCATGGAGACCTGGTTACCTGTGGGAACGCAAGTTCTCATGTGCATGTGTATGTGTTTATATGCTGCACCCCGCAGCAGTCTGCATCCCTTGCTGAGTAACTTACCAATGTGCCCATTCACACAGACCCCAACGACCCATGAAGTCAACTGCTTATCTTACGTAAGAATCTGTTATGTGCTTGTAAATCCTCCCATTTATCTTGTTGGTGACTGGGTTCGTTTTAGAAGCTTTGCTGTTTCTTTGCAGAGAAGCATCCTAGTGAGCTGTGGCCCATGCCTTGCTCCTTCTGGCTTCCTCACTGTCCCCGCCTGGCCCATGGCCACAGGGAGGCGTAAGGATGAGAACAAGGCGTCTGGGCAGGGACCTCCCTGCATCCGTATTGCTTCGTTCCCAGGGGCCGTTGGACGTTAGCTCTGCAGGGTTACAGGGTAGGTAGTGTCTAAAGGAGGGCCGTGGATAAAGAAAAGCTCAGGCTAAGGAAACGTGACATCATTTAGCTAAGTCTTGGATTTGGAAGGAAGTCTGTCCTCGTGACAGTGGAGTGCTAGGTGGCCTGGGGAACTATGATTGGGTAGTTGATGCTGTCTCATTTTATTAGGAGGGGATTCTTTTGTCTGGCAAGTGTTATAAGTGCCTGTGGTTCATTTGTTTGCTCATTTATTCATCCATTCACTCAGTAACAGTTACTGAGCACCTCTTGAGTGGCAGTGCCCTGCTGATCCATGTTCCCTGACCTCCGTCAGTTTCCAAGTTTTATATACTTAGCCAGATAGGGATGACTCACTCTCCAGTCCATGCCTTATGCTAGTTTTTTATAAGATAAAATGTCGAAAGTAATGTTTTTTGTAAGATAAACACAGGGCATTAGGAAATATCACCTCCGACCACCCACTAGGTTCCTTTTCTCTCCCCTCGTGCTCAGAGCACTAGGACTCAGCATCTGTGTTGCTGGTTTCAGCCCTTTGCTTATGACACTTCTTTGCTTTCTTTTCTCCGTGTGTCCAGTAGATCTATCCCCTCTTCCCCCTGTCTTTTCTGACAGCTAGACAGCGGTTGTGCGCGCAGACAGCTAGGTATCTGCATCAAAGGGCAGGAGGTCCTCTGGCACCTTCAGGGAGAAATGGTTGGCGTGGTGAGGTCCAGTCTCAACACCCCCCACTATGAGTCAGGTGCGGAGGTCAAGTCCTCTGCTCTCGAGGAAAATAATACCTATCATGATGCACTCAGCTGGCACAGCTTTTGAACAGGGAATTCTCACAGGAACTTTGTGAGCATTACACATTCCATTGGCCTCAGTAAAGTGAAACTTGTTTTTCTAAAAAAGGTACAGACAGAACTTGGTGTGACTCACTAGAGAACAACAGTTAAGTCACTGCTTATTTTCTTCTTTTTTTCCAAGAAAAGGAAAAATTGATGATATGTATAGGAAATGCAAGCAGCCTCAAATCTATAAAGGGGAACTGGATCAAAGTCATGCAAACTTTGAGGTGATTAAAACTGGTAACTTCTATGAACAAAAGGTGCTGGGGTTCTCACAGTGCATTGTGGGAGGTCCTAGCTCATCATGGGAGGTCCTGGCTCTCCTGGAGGGCATGTCAGTCTTCTCTGGGGAGCGGAATTGAAGCTGTCTGAAGGATGAGTGGGATTTAATAAGAAGAAAGCGGAGCATGAGGGCAGGGAAAAGCATGTTAAAGCAGGGGGAACAGCGTCTGCAAAGGCCCTGGCTGGAAGGAAGTGGAATGCTATGGGGGAAGGGAGAGCAGGACCAAGGCACATGTGTATTCCAGTTGCACACAGGGCTCGTCTCGTCCATATTTACATTCACCCGCATATCTATTGTTCGCCATTCCTACCTCCATCTCCACACTTCCACCTGAGATCATATCCTTCTTCCTCTGGTATTTGTTTTAGTGTGAGGTTGCTGGAGACAAAGTGTATCATGTCTGCTTTTCCAAAAACGTCTTTATTTCACCTTTCTTTCTCAACACATTTTCCAGCAGCTTTATTGGCATATAATTCCGTACCGTAAAGTTCATCTTTGTAAAGTGTATAGTCAGTAGGTTTTACTGTATTTACAGAGTTGTGCGACTATGAGCATAATCTAATTTTAGAACATACTCATCTCCCCCAAAAGAAACACTGTGGCCATTTGCAGTCACTTCCTGTTCCATGTCTCTTCCCCTAGCAGCCCACGCCCCTACCCAGACAAACACTGGTCTACTTTCTATCTCTAGGGGGTTGCCTATTCTGGATATTTGCATAGATGCTAATAATTATTATATTTTCCTAATGGATTAGCAGCTGCCTCTGGCAGGGTAATAACCATCCCTGACCCGAAAGTTGGTGAGTACAGAGACCCTGGAGAAGGCGACCAGGATGGATGCAGGGCCCTGCCAGCACTGAAGACGGGGGGAGGAGTGTTGGAGAGGGAGGTGGTAGGACACCAAATGAAAGGATTTCTACCTCGTCTTCCCTAATTAGGTCACCGCCACAAGCTGGCCAGGGAAAGGTGAGCTGAAGGTCACTGTTGGTCTCCCTCAGCTGTCTGAGGTTGGATGAGTTGATATTCAAAAATTCCAGTCAGGATGCTAATACCCACTGACCTTAGATATTATAAATTTAATAAGTATTTCGATCAGCAAGTAAATTTGAATAAAGCTGCTTTCCTACCATCTACATCTGGCATATTCCACTTGGCTATTGACACGCATGTTTACTTCTCCGTGGTGCTTGGGTGTTTGGGGTTCGCACAGTGCATTGTGGGATAGGACCCGAGGCCTCTGCCCTGCTCTCCCAGGTCGAATGTGCTCTGCAATATGCATTGTTTCCCCCGCCCTGGCCTCTCCTTCCTCCTTTTATTTTGTGTTCTGGGGAATAGTTTGCCCCAGGAGCTTAGTTACAGGCCTTCTGTGAGGACAGACAGACAGACAGACTGTTGGGCTGGATGTTCATAGTCAGTCAAGCTTCAAGGACATTGGTGGGAGACACAGACACAGATCAGCAGGCACCTTGGCAGTGGTGGGAGCCTGACGCTCTGAAGGCCATCGTAAACACACACCTTCCTGGAGGGGGGACGGGTGTGTGAATCGTAGATGAAACGCTGGTTAGAGGCAGATTATGTCTTCAGACAGCTTGAAGAGAACAAAAGAGCAGTTGCTGAAGTAAGAGGCCAGGAATGGTCTTCAGAGGTAAATTTGCACAGAAGTGATGGCATTTCTGTGCAAATTGGTCTTCAGTCCTAAAGCTTTATTCCATGTCTCTTCCCCTAGCAGCCCACTCCCCAACCTAAAGGATGTGAGTTTAGTTATTGTTCTATTTTTAGGAAGGCAGCATCCACCTTTCCCACTCCCCGCCCCCGCCCCCCCAACCCCCCCTCCCCCGCCCCCAAACACTCCCACCACCATGCACGCTCAAACACGTGCATTAAGTGGGGTCTGGATGGCTGTAAAGGTAGAGTCTGTTAGGTGCCTGTTGTTGAATATATGTTAATATTCAAAGAATGGTCATTAGGCTCATCGATACTTCTGAACTTCAAGGACAAGTGTGTTATCCGGCATACCTGCCCACTCATGCTGCAAATGTCTGCAGGTACCTTTTGTGGCCGGACACTGAGCCCCATGCCCAGATGGACACGGTGGAGGCCTTGCCCCCAATGCTCCCTCTGGGAAGAAGAGCTTGTCCTGAGACTGCCACTTGGAGAAACAGTGGAAAGTAAGACTCCGGTGACTAAATGGTAGGTTCAGTTTAGGTGTCTGCAATCGGTGCTAGGGTCTTCAGTTGATTTGGCACACAAACACTGGTGTTTAGTTTTGCTTTTATTTGCTTTAAAAAAAAAACAAACTGCATTGATGGATCTGTGATCATTTACTGATAATCTTCTTAAAAGGTACTTCACATAGACTTGGTGGCGTCAACTCTCTCCAGGACGCGGGGACTCCTCATCCAGCTGCCATAGGCACTGCAAAGCGCATGAGAGAAGCATTTGGGTTGTTGCTTCAGGTTGAAATGCCATCACTTCTGTGCACATTTACCTCTGTTTTTTCATCGTTTTAAACTTGTGCTGCTCCTATAAAGAAAATAAAGTTCTTTTCAATAGACTGGAAAGGGTCACACGAAAGGTGATTTACTTTTTACTAGTCAGGTTATCACTGATATCCTGGAGGACTTCCTCTGTTTGTTTTGTTGTTTTTTTTGGACTTCCTCTGTCTTAAATTGGTTTGGAAAACTAGATCCATTTCTAGAACACAGTCGGTGACTTTACTGCTGTTTTTCATTCTATTTGTACCCGTGTTGATCATCTCCAGAAGCCCTGGAGTTTTGTCATGGGTCTGTGCTCAGTGCCCTGCTCCAGGCACTGTCCTTGGTGCTGATAAGAGAGCCGGGGATGAGACAGGCATGTAGCTCGCCCCACCAAGCACAGTCTTAGAAGGGAAGGGTATGTTAGGCAGGCACCTTACAAGGAGTCCTTGCTGGCAGCCTTGGTGAGCATTGTAAAGAAAGGACGGGGGCTGAGAAAGACTGCCGCAGGGGTGTGACCAAGCCTTTCATGCATAATTACATGCTCAGAGGTATGTAATCAGGTTACAGATGGGATTTTTTTTTTTTGCATTGTATAGCTAAACATAGATTGAAACCATTAAAATACCATATTAAAACTATTCTTGTTCCTCATATGAATAAACTTTTGTAGGCTTTCTCAGTGTGAGCTGCAGCGAATGGTGGCATTCTGCCACAAGCTTGGAAGAAGCCTGTGGTCACAGTGAGGTCCGGGAGAGGGCGTGGGCAGCCCCACGGGGGCCTTCTGTGGAGGAGAGTCTCTCCTGGGCTCTGTAGGCCCCGGATGCACACTGAGGCACGCCGGGAGCTGCGCGGGGCACTGCAGGCCCAGTGCCTTTGTGAGCTGATTAGAATCCCTGACGAGGCACCTCCGGTCCAGATGTAAAGACCAAGTTTTTCTGTATTTGAACTTGAGCTGTCAGAACAATAGGGGCAGGAGGGTGGGGGGCAACAGCTGGTGGAGGGGGCGGTGGGGCGACCTGACTTGAACTTTGAGAAGCAAAGGGTACTGGGAGAGAGTGGGAGATTTCTAATTATGGTTTCCCTTGAATGTCACTTGGGTGGGGGAACATGTTTCAGAAGGGCAGGTTGTTGGCCCCACCGAGAAGGCATCCCGCTGTGACAGCGTGGAGCGTTTCCAACCGGAGTGTCCGCGTGAAGGGCTCAGTCGTCCACCCGCACACTCCACATCTCAGAGGGCTGGCTGTCGCCCAGCTGACCCCGCCTGGTGGCCTGGCATGTTTTCATTCCTTACTTGGCAGCAGTTTCTCTCACTGCCATCAGACTGCAGGGCGTGGGGAAGCTCGGGGCTCATCTTCCAATCCAGATGTCTTTATCTTTGACCAATCCCAGTGACGCTGAAGTGAGCCATTTGTAGAGGACACTGTGTCTTCATGAGGCAGATGGACATTTTGCTGCCAGGCATGCCAGGTGCGTGTTCCTGTCTGCCTTTGTGCTGATGTGTGAGCGCGTGGTGAGGAACAAGCTGTGGAAACCACCCACGGTTCTCAGCGCGTGCATGTCTGTGCTGTGTTCTCCGCCCCAGGTGGTTAGAGGGCTTGTAGATGAGGAAACTGAGGCTCAACAATGGTAAGTGGTGGGCTGAGGCCTCCGTCCCCGGGCAGCCTGACTTCCCAGTCCTGGTCCCTCTCCTCTGCACCCAGTTGCACTTTGCCAGTGTGAAGGCGTTTGGAACAGGAAACATGAGCCGGCTTTAAAACCTCCCACATGAGGTGAGCCAGTTTGTCATCCCTTTGTCTGTGGAGTGGCTTTCGCCTCCGTGTGTGACTCTTTAGCAGCCTGGGCGTCTGGCCATGCTCTCTGCACCGGGGCCCAGCAGGATGAGCACACAGCAAGTGGAGAGCGGGCCGCCTCCCGCCCACTCCCTCTGAGACCTGCGGCTTTGCCATGCCGCCCAGGAGGAGTAAGGGCGAGCTTCTGGTTCCTGCCCGCTCGGTGGGTGGGGCGCCCTTAGCCCACCCCAGGGCTGGTCCACACACTCACATACACCTCCGCGACCTCAGCACTTCCCAGCAAGGAGCGTTTGACTAAAATGGCCAGAGGTGACCGGCCATTTTGAAGGTAACGCCATAGTGACTCAGGAGTGTTAGGTGACATATCAAGGCAGCACAAACCCCTTCCCTCAGACCCAGGGACCCCGTCAGACTGATCTGGGAAGGTCAGCCTTAGGCCCCTGGCCTCACCCTGGGGACATCTCGGGACTGTCCCTTCACGGGGTCAGCGCCTGCGAGAGGCTCCTGACATCGGTCTCATCCATCACTGTATCCCAGGTCTTGAAGGTGCCGCCCATGCTGGGTGTGCAGTCAGGATGAGTACATGCCGTCAGCATATAGTACTGGCACCAACCTATGTCCAACATAAGGACATGCACTCAACATAGTACCCGTGCCAACCTATGTCCAACATGAGGACATGCACTCGACATAGTACTCGTGCCAACCTATGTCCAACATGAGGACATGCACTTGACATAGTACCCGTGCCAACCTATGTCCAACATGAGGACTGAGGGCAGCGTCTCTGCTTCGCTGCTTTGGGCCAGTTAGTAAACCTATCTGCTATAATATGTGGTCTCAATTCCAAAACGGGAAAACTAGGAGTTCTTGAGGATTAAGTGATATACTTCAGATGGTATGTGCGTGCTGGGTAAGTCACTTCCAGTCCAGGCAGCAGAAAGCCCTGGCATTCATCCTTAGCTCAGAAGCAACTGCAGAGGGTGGTACCCAGGGTCATGGCTGGTGACTCTTCACCATTTCTGACCATTTCCACTCTCCTGCTGGCTCCTTATAGTTTCCTGCTTTCCCTTCTCTGGCCTCTTTCTTCACATGTCCTGGTAGCTGCTCCTCCTCCCAGTCACGTCACTGAGCAGCAGGATACCATGGGATCGGGGATTTTGACAGGATTGCATCAATTCATCATCACAATATTAAGTCTTTCAATCCATGAACATGAAATGTCTCTATTTCTTTGTGTCTTGTTTCATTTCTTTCAGTAACACTTTACAGTTTTCAGTGTCCAAGTCTTTTTCCTTGGTTAAGTTTATTCCTAAGTATTTTATTCTTTTTTTATGCCATTATAAATGGAATTGTTTTCTTAAGGATCTTTTCAGATGGTTCATTGTTAGTATATAGAAGCACAACTGATTTTTGTGTGTTCCTTTTGAATCCTGCAACTTTGCTGAATTCATTTATCCTAACAGTTTTTGTGAGGGGGGTCTTTAGGATTTTCTACGTATAAGATCATGTCAACTGTGAACAGAGATAATTTTACTTCTTTAATATGGATGCCCCTTGTTCCTTTTTCTTGACTGACTGATCTGCGTAGGACTTCCAGCACTAGGCTGAGTAACAGTGGTGAGAGTGAGCACCCTTGTCTTGTTGCTGATCTTAGGGGGAAAGCTTTCCCTTTTCTCTATTTAGTATGATAAAAGCTGTGGGCTTTTAGTCTATGGCCTTCATTATGTTGAGGTAGTTTCCTTCTATTCCTAGTTGTTTTTAGTGTTTTTATCATGAATGTTGTCAAATGGTTTTCTGCATCAGTGGAGGTGATCATGTGGGTTTTTCCCCTTCTATTGGGCAGACATTTTTATGGAGCTAAATGGTATGAAAATAGAGAAGTGAAGCTGATGAAGCTTTGTTCATCTTTTTTAGGAATTGGCTGGTGGGGAGAGGGACATTTTGACATTAATATTAAAGGAGACCTAAACATGAGACTCGACCCGGCCACAGACCTATGACTCCTTTCCACTGTTAAATACAGTATTTTCCGGCATATAAGACGACTTTTTAACCCAGGAAAATCTTCTATATGCCCAGTCATCTTATACGCCAGAAAATACAGTAGTGTCCTGTTATGTGCTGTGCACAAGGGGCAAATGTTAATTGACTAAGTAAACATCTGAGCCCCCTTTTAAGTGAGGATTCATGGTAACTGCCAATAAGTAATAGCTTTCCGAATAAATGGTGAGTTAGTGAGTGGGGTAGAGTGCGCCATTTACAAGTCAGCTGTGGGAGGCAGGCGTACAGTTAGCTCCATGTTCTGCGGCAGGGAGAGTGGCCAGCAATGGTTTATGTGACTGCCGTGAAGAGTCAGAGGAATTTTATTCAGGAAGAAGTCAAGTACATGTGGATGACATGATAATATCTGGGATGGTTTGCTTTGAAATAACCTAGTGGGAGTTGGAGGGGGAGAAGGTGTAAAGTTGAAATTACAGCAACCATATGTTAAGTTCATTATATATTCTTTGCAATTTTGTATCAGTTTGAAATTTTTCATAATGAAAAGTTCAAAAAAGAAACGCAATGTAAAGCAGTGATGATGTGGCTTTATATCAAAATAGTATGTAGCCATTACAGTACACTTAGGAAGAATTAGCAAGAAAATCAGGAAGTCAGTTTTCCTAATGTGGTGTGTGTGTGTACATATACATACAAATATTTGCATAGAAAAATAGGGAAGGAAATACATTAAAACATTAACTGTGATTATCCTTGGTTGGTAGGACTGTGGGTGGTTTTCATTCTCTATATCTTCCAAATTTTCTACAGTGAATAAGAGAAAAACATAATTTCTGAAAATCCTTTTTTTTTTTGAGAGAGAGAGAGAGAGAGAGAGAGAGAGAGAGAGAGAGAGAGAAACCAAATCTTCATTCTGTAAACGAAAGGATATTTTTTTATTTCAGTTTACATTCAACCCCATTCTGTATTAGCTTCAGATGTACAGCAAAGTGTCCAGAAAATCACGTACTCTACACAGTGGCCCCCACTGCCTCCAGCCCCCACCTGGCCCATACCCCTCTGTCTCGGTATCATTGACCACATTCTCTGTGCTGTAATCCACATCTCTGCGGCTTTCTGCAACTAACTTGGCGAGGCATTTGTTCCTGCTCTCTGTTTTCTGTGCAATTGCTCCGTCAGCGAGTGGTTAAACGCCTGTGTGGTTACTCATCTTGAGCTGTAGCTGTGTTTTTGGGCTGCACTGTCCCGTATTCTGCCATGGACTCTGCCTTTGCTGGTCAGGCGAGGTCCTAGACAGAAAGCAGTCACCACCAGCATTTTTCTCGCTGTTAACTTCTGTTAAACATGCTTCTTTAATGTGAATTTCCATCTGGTTTTAGGGAGCTGGACATGATTTCCACAAGGGTGATGGACTTTAAGCTTCGGGAGGCTGCTGAAGGCCTGGGGGAGGACAGCTCAGGTAAGACCTCGCTTTCCCTGCTCTGGGGAGAGTCCTCATTGGGTTGTGGGGCAGGGGGAGGGGCTGATGGAATCGGGCCATTGGGGTTCTCTGCCCGGAGAATGGGGGGTTCAGTTCACAGCATGTTCAGACACCCCTAGGTCCTTCATACTGAGACCAGAGGACCTGCAATGCTGGGGTCCTCCTTTGCTTCTCAGACACGGAGGGAGGATTAGAGTCATTTTCCTCATTCCTGTCCCCATGTTTGATTGACTTGAGCAGGGCAGTGGAATCATTTATTATCCAAGAACATCTGAAGGTACCAGCAGGAGGTTGGCAAAGTATAAGGTAGCCTGGTCGTCCAGAAGAATAGAATAACAAAGCCTTGAGTCCTCTTTTATGGCTGTTCTTTTTCAGGAGACCTTATTATATCCTCTACGGAGCTAAATGCCAGGCCCATGAATCATCATCTCACAACATGTCCTCAGAGTTACCCAATTATTTGATTGGTTTACCACTACTCATATATTGCTATTTATGTCTTGATAGACTTGTAAAATTGACCTTAAAAATCATAGATCTTCCTACAGTGTACCTTTTCCATAGATTAGCCATTTATACTCACCTTATTTTGGTAGCAAAGGTCTCTCTCTTTAAAGTCAAAATAATAGTAGTCATTTTTAAGTATTGTTCAGGGGAAATAGCTTCAATAATATTAAATTCTACCTGCTAACCATTAGCTTCTGATACTAATTCTATTAAAGACTCTGTTTCATATATTTTCAGTAGATTTTTCTTATTCTATATTAAAACTGCTTTTTCTCTGTCACATTTCAATAAATATCATATATTATAGGTAGATTATAGGTAGCTTTTTCTTATTATTCCATGTTAGAACTACTTTTCTTTTATCATAATTGAATAGGTAACCCCCCCAAAAAAATACAGATATAAGGTGGGGGGGTTTAAATTAACCCTGAGAAAAAATGAGTTGCAAATTTTCACATTATGGAACACTGAATTAGTACTGATTTTAAACAAGAAAATACTGTTTAAAGAAGTAATTCATTATCCTGAAACTACTACTAGTTTGGGGTACTTACAGAGGTCTCCATGAAGAATTTATTTTAAAAAAGAGAAGAACTAAGTTTGTTTGTTTTTTCCAAATAATAGTGAACCAAGTTATTCAACCTCTTTCCATTTAAAATGTAAAATTCTAAATAAGAGCATTCTTTTAAATTCTTTTTAAAAGTAAGAAGTAATGAGTCCAGAATTAGAGAAAAGTGGAAACCTGAGCATAGAAGCCACCTTTGCCTTCAGATTGGTTACCAGTCTTGGAAATTTTGAGTTTCATTTTTATGTCTTCGTAACACAGTAGGAGAGGGAGAGGGTCATAGGTAAAGTACAGACCTGTACAAGGTGGGCCGTCTCCTAGAAGACCTTCCCTAAAACAAGCTGGGGGCCTGAGGAGCCACAAAATTTGAGTAAGTGTGAACCAGAGGTAAGTCACTGTTGTGTGGATGTACAGCTTGCGTTTGCATCAGTTGGGTAATTCAGAGACTCTCAGGCCTTGAGCTTGGCTCAGAGTATTTCTAGACTGAAGGTGGCCTCAGGTACCTTGCAGAAGGAAACAGTCTTCCCTAAAGGAAGGTTCCTTCTATCTAGACTCCAAGTTACTACGTTAGTAATCATTAGTACTGTCGGTTCTATGACAAACTTGTCAGTGATAACCAGGCAGATTGGGCAACAAGGCACCATGAATGAGAACCAGCCTGTTATGGGTTGAATTGTGTGCCTCCAAAATTCATATATTGAAGTCCTAACCCCCAGGACCTCAGAATGCGACCCTATTTGGAAACTGGGTCTTTGCAGAGGTAGTTGATTTAGATGAGGTCATACTGGAGTAGGTGAGCCCCCGATCTGCTGTGACTGATGTCCTTACAGAAAGGGGAACTTGAGATGCGGACACACACTCAGGGAGAACACCACGTTAAGATGAAGCCAGAGATTAGGGTGATGGCAGCCACAAGGCGAAGAACGCCAGATTGACAGCAAACACCAAACGTGAGCGGAGAGACACGGAATAGATTTCTCCATCATAACCCTTTGAGGGAACTAACCATGCCGAAGACACCTTGAGCTCAGACATCTAGCCTCCAGAACTGAGACAATAGCAGTTCTGTTGTTTAAGCCCCCAGTCTGTGGTACTTCATCATGGCAATCCTAGCAAACTGATACACAGCAGAGAGAAACAGACACGCAACAGCACTGAATATCAGAATTATCAAATATGTGCTATAACACAATCACCATCCTAGGGTTGAAGATAACAAATAAAAGTCTGAAAGTATATGGAAGTAGCAGGGAACTATAAGAACTCTCATAGCACCCAGCCAGTGCCATAAGGCATGAGAAAGAAATAAAGGGGATCCAGATGGAAAGAAGAAATAAAACTCTGATTATAGAAAATATCAAAAAGTACCTAGAACTCATAAGCCAGGCAAGTTGGCACTATATACAGGGTCAATATTTAAAAAGTTGTAATTTTATATATTAACTAGGGGCCCGGTGCACGAAATTCGTGCACTGGGGTTGGGGGTCCCTCAGCCCAACCTGCCCCCTCTCACATACTGGGTGCCCTCAGGGGATGTCCTACTGATGGCTTAGACCTGCTCCCCACGCTCCTTTGTGGGAGGCAACCGGGCTGATCAGGGGAAGGCACCAGCCCCATCACCCCACTGCTGCAGCCACTACCAGTCACCACAGCCACCAAGGTGTTTTCATCAACACGGACTCCAGTCCCTTCACCAAGAAAAAATGACAACTTTCTTTAGGCATTTTCAAGATGTGTCTTTCATAGGATATGCATTTTTTTTTTTTAATCCTCACCTGAGGGTATGTTCCCATTGATTTTTAGAGTGTGGATGAAAGAGGGAGAGACAGAGAGAAACATCAATGTGAGAGGGACACTTTGATTGGTTGCCTCCTGTATGAGCCCTGACCATGGGCGCCAGGCTGGGGGGCATGCAGGGACCCCTGGGCCGCATGCAGCGGTGGCCGCCAAGGGTCTCCACACACCCCAGAGGCCAGCAGCCAGCCCCCCATCGTGTGCGCCAGGCTGGGGGAGTGGACCCAAACTGCCTCTTGGTGCTGGAGCATTCCCAAGTGGCTGGGGGCACTATGGTGACAGGGGATGTTCCCGCCCCACCCCGCCCCCAGCCCCTTGGCTCCTGCACCTATAGGCTCAAAGTGTCCAGGGGGCGTTCTGGGACCCCTGCCACTCAGGACCTAAGCAAGGGGCCTACAGGCTCGGACTGGCCTGGGTCCTGAGGATGTTTGCGGGACCCAGCCCCTTGGCGCCTGCACCCTTAGGCTCCAAGTGGCCAGGGGGCATTCTGGGACCCTGCCGCTCAGGACCTAAGCGCAGGCCTACAGGCTCTGAGCGGCTTAGGTCCCAGACCCCAGACTGCTGCAAGTGTTTGGGGGCGGGAATGTTCCCGCCTGCCAAGGCTCCCAGTGGCCAGGGGGCGTTCTGGGGCCCCCGCCGCTCAGGACCTAAGCGCGGGCCTACAGGCTCTGAGTGACCTGGGTCCAGAGGATGTTTACGGGACCCAGGCTGCTCAGCGCCCACATATGCAAATTAATCGCCATCTTGTTCGCTCTGATTGGCTGTGGGCGTAGCGAAGGTGTGGTCAATTTGCATGTTTGTCTATTATTAGGTTAGACTAGAGGCCCACTGCATGAAATTCGTGCATGGGGTGGGGGGGGGGGGTGGTCCCCTCAGCCCAGCCTGCACCCTCTCCAATCCGGGACCCCTTGGGGGATGTCTCACTGCTGGTTTAGGCCCGATCCCTCTCACAATCCTGGACCACTGACTCCTAATCACTCACCTGCCTGCCTGCCTGCCTGCCTGCCTGGTCACCCCTACTGCCCCCCCCCGCCACCGGCCTGGTTGCCCCAACTTCCCCCCTCTGCTGGCCTGGTCACTCCTAACTGTCTCCCCACCACCACCACCACACCCGCCGGCCTTGTCGCCCTACACAGCCTGCTTGTTCAGTCGTTTGGTCGTCCCTCACTAACCCCCCTGCCGGCCTGGTCGTAGGCAGCCATCTTGTGAGGGCATGAGGGTTAATTTGCATATTACATCTTTATTATATAGGGCAATGAAGAATTAAAAATTGACATTTTTAAAAGGTGCCATTTACAGTAGTACCAATAAAAGAAATACTTAGGTATATATCTAACAAAGTATATGTAGGATCTGTAGGCTGAAAAATATAAAATATTATTTGAAGAAAGCAACAAAGACCCCCATCCATGGAGAGATGCACTATGTGTTATAGACTGAATGTTTGTGTCCCTCCAAAATTCATAGGTTAAAATCCTAACCCCCCGATGTGGTGCTGTTTGGAGGTGGGGGCCCTGGGAGGTAATTAAGTCTGGAGGGTAGAGCCCTCGTGGATGGAATTACTGCCCTTACAAGGTGAGGCCGGAGAGCCACTCGCTGCCTTCCTGCCATGTGAGGACACGACGGGAAGTGGACAGTCTGCAGCCCAGCAGAGCGCTCTCAGCAGAACCCTCCACGCTGGTGGACCTGTTTGTTTTAATGTATCAGCCATCACAGCGAGCGTAAGGAGACTAATTACATTAATTGTTCCGCTTAGAAGTTAAAGATCATCAGGTTGAATTTCTAAAACGAATTCTCTTAAACAGAAAAGTTGAAGGTAAAAGGACAGAAAAACATGTAACTTGCAAATACTGGGCAAAAGGAAGCTGGCGTAGCTATATTAATAGCAGTCAAATAAAATTTAAGGCAAAAATCATTACTAAAATTAGAGAGGGCATTTCACAAAAGGTTCCATTTCGGACCAAGATAATAATTTTACCTTTCTATGCACCAACATAATGTCAAAGGTTATAGAGTAAAAATTGACAATTAAATAAAGTAGATATAATCTACAATCAGACTGGGTTATTTTTTGTATGATTGTATCAGTAATTCATAGGACAAATGTATTTAAAAATTAAAGATATAAAGTATTTAGACAACACAAATAAAAAGATCTTATCCTACTTGACACGTATAAAACATTGAAAACCATACATTATTTTTTAAGCACACAAGGAACATTTACAAACTTAAGCAAATCTCGACAAAATTGAACAGATTCAGACCATATGGAGTCTATTCTCTGACCACAATACAGTTAAACTAAAAATCAATAACAAAGATACGAAAATTCTGAAGTGCTTAGAAATTGCCTAAAATGAATAAATTGCCTAAAAATTAACAAGCTAACTATTCATCTCATGAATTTAAAAGTTAGCAAAGTAAACCCAAAGAAAGTAGAAGGAAGTAAAGAATAAAGAGAGGAATAGAAATTAATGCAAATAAAATCAACAAACCTCTGGTGCAGTTGATCAAGGAAAAAGAGGAGGCACAAATAACGTAAGGGCTGAGAAAGACAGTGGATGCTAAAACAGTAAGAGGATATTATTAATAACTACATGCCAGTAACTTTGAAAATTTGGAAAAAGGCAAATTCCTAGCAAAAATGTAAACTCATAAAACAGATTCAAGATGTAGAAAACCTGAATAGTGCCGGTCACCATTGAAGGAATTGAATTAAAAGTCTAGCAAGTGAATAAATGTAGCACAGACAGGCCGCTTGTGGGTGGCTGCCAGACCATGCAAGGCAAACACAAGTGCTCAGCCGCGGGTCTGGGTCTGTGCAGCCCCTCTCCCCACCCACTAACCAGCAGCGGCATCTTTTTCTTGTTTGTTTTAATTTATCGTTCTTGTTGAAAGTATTACAGATGTCCCCTCCTTCCCTCCCACATTGAGCCGCACCACCCTGCACCTGCACCCCCCCGACAGGCCTACCACTGCACTATTTTATTGTTTTCTTTATTAAGGTATTACATATGTGTCCTTATTCTCCTATTGTCTCCCCCCACCCCCGCACTCATGCCCTCACCCCCCTGGTGTCTGTGTCCATTGGTTAGGCTTATATGCATGCATACAAGTCCTTTGGTTGATCTCTCCCCCTCCCTCCCACCCTCCCCTACCTTCCCTCTGAGGTTTGACGGTCTGATCGATGCTTCTCTGTCTCTGGATCTGTCCCTGTTCATCAGTTCATGTTGTTCATTATATTCCACAAATGAGTGAGATCATGTGATATTTATCGTTCTCTGCCAGGCTTATTTCACTTAGCATAATGCTCTCCAGTTCCATTCATGCTGTTGCTAAAATGGTAAGAACTCCTTTTTTACCGCAGCGTAGTATTCCATTGTGTAGATGTACCACAGTTTTTTAATCCACTCATCTGCTGATGGGCACTTAGGCTGTTTCCAAATATTAGCTATTATAAATTGAGCTGCTCTGAACATAGGGGTGCATATATCCTTTCTGATTGGTGTTTCTAGTTTTTTGGGATATATTCCTAGAAGTGGGATCACTGGGTCAAATGGGAGCTCCATTTTTAGTTTTTTGAGGAAACTCCATACTGTTATCCACAGTGACTGCACCAATCTGCATTCCCACCAGCAGCGCACGAGGGTTCCTTTTTCTCCACATCCTCACCAGCCCTTGTCATTTGTTGATTTGTTGATGATAGCCATTCTGACAGGTGTGAGATGGTACCTCATTGTCGTTTTGATTTGCATCTCTCGGATGATTAGTGACTTTGAGCATGTTTTCATATGTCTCTTGGCCTTCCTTA
Source organism: Cnephaeus nilssonii (assembly GCF_951640355.1). NCBI lineage: Eukaryota > Metazoa > Chordata > Mammalia > Chiroptera > Vespertilionidae > Cnephaeus > Cnephaeus nilssonii. Next base: position 62,810,173 of record NC_137086.1, on the reverse strand, counting down.
TGTCCCTTTTCAAAAAGTATCTATTTAGGTCCGTTGCCCATTTTTTGATTGGATTGTTTATCTTCCTTTAGTTAAATTGTATGAGTTCCCTGTAAATGTTGGAGATTAAACCCTTATCGGAGATAACATTGGCAAATATGTCCTCCCATGCAGTGGGCTTTCTTGTTGTTTTGTTGATGGTTTCTTTTGCTGTGCAAAAGCTTTTTATTTTGATGTAGTTTCATTTGTTTATTTTCTCCTTAGTTTCCATTGCCCTAGGAGCTGTATCGGTGAAGATATTGCTTCAGCATATGTCTGAGATTTTGCTGCCTGTGGATTCCTCTAGTATTAAACATAAGACGGGAAACCATCGCACTATTTTAAACACATAATTCCTATGCTGCCAGTTACTTTAAGTTAAAAGTTCCTCACTGCACTTTATAATGTATTTTGCTGTGTGTACTTAGGAACTAGACAAGAATGACTGAACTGTTTTTCTCTTTGACCTTCACTACTGTCGACTCCAAACAATTTAGTCCATTCTTGTGTCATTTGAGAACACTGTAAACATTATCCCAGAGCAGCAGCTGCGTCTTTGACTGTAAAGGACCGCGAGGCCACATGTTTGCTCGGACCTGCAGGATGTGTACCTATTTGTTAACTAGGCAAAGGCCAGCTGGTGACCTGGTAAATGCAGAAAACTGCTAAAAGCCTTTCCAAATAATAGACTCTCTTTAAGAGCCACCAATTAGCAACGTAATTGTTTTGTGATTATAAAGGTAAGGAGACTGTCATTCGATGGTAAGACTTGGCTGAACAGCTAAATCCCCTTTGGGCAGCGATTAGCGCCACCTCAGGTAATGCAGGAAGTCCTACCAGACTAATCCTTAATAATTCTCCACCTTAGGGCAGTATCGGGCACACGTCCTGAGGGAGCGTTCACATAAAATATAACAATTCCGTTTGTTTTTTAAGGAACTCGGCTTACAGAATTACTTACGTATAAACTCGGGATCACTTGAGTAGATGTTTGGGATACATCAGACAGCGTCCTGCTTATCCGCAGCGTTGCATCCTTCCATTGTTAGTCCTACAGATTCGGGAGGAAGGCAAGGAACTCTGCTGAGCTGCTGATGCGCAGTCACAGGGTCCGGATGTGAGGGTTTGTGGGGGGGGAAGGCAGGAGGCATCGCGTGTGCAGGGCTGTGAATTCTGTCACCTGGAAGCAGGGCGGGCGGGCTCTGCGCTGCCGCCGCACATGGTGATTTTTCCCACGGGACGCTGTTAGGGCATCACGGCTTTGGGGCTCCCGCCAGCACCTCTTGCCCATGAGGCTGGCCCTTTTCTGACTGTCCATGGTGCTCATGTGCACACTAAATGAAGCACTTAGGATTATTTTGGAAAAAAAAAATTGGGGTTCTGACATGGTCTTTTCCTCCTCAGGACTTTTTGCTTTTGACCCTGTATGTGACAGATTAAACCTTGATTTCCGGTGAGAGGAAAGTTGCTCATGCTTCGATGCTGTGATCACGCCCCAGCGCTTCCTCGGCTCCTGTGTTAAGTGCCCCAAATAGACAGAAATCCAGATCTGTTTCCAGGGGTCCAGAACCGAGGTGCCTGGGGCTTCACGCCCTGCGGTGTGGTAGACGGGCTGCTGAGGAGAGCACAACTTGGTGCCTGGGCAGCAATCTTGCTTTCTCCCCTCGGCATGCCTCCCACAGGCTCGGTAAGCACTCACGGGCATTCCTTCTGCACAGGAAAGAAAAAGTCCAAGTTCAAAACGTTTAAGAAGCTCTTCGGCAAGAAGAAGAGGAAGGAATCGCCTTCCTCCTCAGGAGGCAGCACCTGGAAGCAGAGTCAGGCGAAGAGTGAGGTCATTGCCATCGAGGCAGGGCCGGTGGGCTACGACTCGGAGGATGAGCTCGAGTAAGTCGCTTTTCACATCCTTCAGGAGGGGCATGGGAGGCCTGACTGTGCTGTGTCGTTGTCATGGTAACTTGCTGGGTTTCTGAGCCTGCTTTCTTCCTAGGTAATTCCATAGCACATTCTCCCACAGGAGTTGTGCTTTCTGTCTTTTCATACATGGAGAAAGTTGGGGCGGGGGGAATCATTAGGTACCTGCTGTGTGTCAGGTGCTGCATATATTAAAATTCTACAATAACTGTGGGACAGGAGGTAAGATATACCATTTTATAAATGAGCAAACCACGCTTCAGCAACATTTTGGATAAGTTGCCCAATATGCTACAGCTGAAAGTGGCAAGATTGGGATATGAGCCGATTTAATTTGACCTAAAATTCTTTTGAGGATGTGGATACTATACCAGGAAATACATCTCTTTAAGCTTGAACTTTGAGTAATCTAATAAGAAAGCTTTGAGAGAGAGAGAAACAGAGACAAGAGAGAAGTGGGGGGGGGGGGTGCTTTTTGCTGTTCCATCTTAGAAAAATCATCCAAAAATATTGTGAGGCAGAACAGACTCAATAGGTAGGACAATTTGGGGAAGTCTACTTATTTTTATAACTTGCATTTCACCAAAATATAGTTGTAATATATATGCTCAGTTATTCCAGCAGCTACATCTATGAGTAAAAAGGGGGGAAAACACACAGATTTGTTGCCACGCCAACTTTTATGTTCTCTTTTAAACAACATTGGCCCTTAACTTGAAGGTAAAACTCTTCAGAGGCATAATGACCCTCGGGGCCAGAGAACAGACCAGCTGGGGTCGCTGTCAGCACCCAGGGATGTGTCCTGCCCTCCCTCCTTCTCACCAGTCTCCTCGCCAGGGTCTGACAGAGTGGAAATTACACTGACCACTTGGTGGCACCAAATGACTGAAGAGGAAAGGCTCGCGGCTTCTCCGGTTGGCTTTTTTGTTTGTTTCTTCCGTGCTGGCAGTGAGCACGCTTGCCACACCGCGGCTTGTGGAGGGCGGAGAGGGTGGACTGAGCGAGGTGTTGCAGGCGTTGTGCTCCAAACTCGGGGGAAGACATCATCATGGTAACATCATCATCAATTACATGTCTTCTCTGGGCCAGCCGCAGGGAAACAGTAACACTCACCCACGCAGCCCTCTTGACTGGAACACAGTCCTGGTGTTGGGAAGACAGGCCTGGGAACAGCCATGGAACAGCACCGTAGCAGGAGGGGCGAGCTGGGGTGCAATAACCTGTCCACTTGTCCATCTCCTCTATCACAGGAGCCCATGGGAAGGTGGGGACTGCGCCCTTTTCACCTTTATATGCCCGCACCTAGCAGGATCCTCACTTATTGGTAATAGTTTGCTGGATTGATGCTAGGAAAGGAAGCCTGAGGGTGGAGTAGGAGGAAGCTCTGGAAGTGCAAATAATGTTTTTAGAGAGCAGCGTGGAGGACAGGCAAGATCTTAAGGGCACTCTTAGCCAATACAAGAGTCGGCGTACCTTCTGGACCTGAGCATCTTCTCACCATCACCTTGGCCAGAGGAGTTCCACCTGCCAAGACACATTGATGCTGGCAAAGTCCGTGGGACCCTGTGGGTTTGAAAGGTTGATGCCCATTTGTTGTGTGGTTTTGCCCCTTAAGTCTCTTAATCTGTAGCAGCCCTCAACTCCCTTGGTTTCAGGTCATTGACCTGCTGGAAGAGCAGGGTCGGTTGCTCTGCAGAACATCCCACGTTCTGGCCCTGCTTTCTCTTGGCATGGCCGGACTCATTCCTGTAGTCTCTGAGCCTCTTGTGAAGTGTTAGGTAGAGCGAGATATGACTTAGATTGAGGTGGAACTGGATACTTGCTGTCACTTCACAACCATGCTTTCTGGTTGTCCCACTTCTCGTGACTAAGACTGAGCAGTGGGTGCAAGGGGTTCTCAGTGCGATTCCTCCACTCATCTTCACCTAATGGTTTTAACACCCACTGAAGGTCATTGCCCAGACTCATCATTTCATTGCAAAATGGTAGTTTTTCTAATTGTGCCATTTATTCTGCATGAGTCAGCTGGAATCTATATCCTATCTAATAAAAGAGTAATGTGCAAATTGACCATCACTCCAACACACAAGTTGGCTGCCCCCCTGTGGTCAAAGATGGCCGCCCCCATGTGGACACAAGATGGCCACCACAAGATGGCCGGCAGGAGAGGGAAGTTATGGGCTATCAGGCCTGCAGGGGAGGGAAGTTGGGGGTGACCAGGCCAGCAGAGGAGGGCAGTTGGGGGGGACCAGGCCTCAGGGGAGGGCAGTTGGGGGGGACCAGGCCTGCAGGGGAGGGCAGTTGGGAGCAATCAGGGCAGTTGGGGCGGACCCAGGCCTGCAAGGGAGGTCATTTGGGGGCAATCAGGCATGCAGGGGAGGGCAGTTGGGGGCGACCAGACCTGCAGGGGAGGGCAGTTGGGGGGGACCAGGCCTGCAGGGGTGGACAGTTGGGTGCGACCAGGCTGGCAAGGGAGGGCAGTTAGGGGTTACCAGGCCAGCAGGGGAGGGCAGTTGGAGGCGACCAGGCCTGCAGGAGAGGGCAGTTAGGGGCAATCGGGCTGGCAGCAGAGCAGTTAGGCGTCTATCAGGCTGGCAGGGGAATGGTTAGGGGGTGATCAGGCTGGCAGGCAGAAGTGGTTAGGGGCAATCAGGCAGTCAGGCAAGTGAGAGGTTGGGAGCCAGGAGTCTTGGATTGTGAGAGGGATGTCTGACTGCCAGATCCTGGATCGGGCCTAAACGGGCAGTTGGACATCCCTCAAGGGGTCCCAGATTGGAGAGGGTGCAGGCTGGGCTGAGGGACACCCCCCCCCCGCACGAATTTCATGCACTGGGCCTCTAGTCCTCTCTAATAAAATGGTAATATGCAAATTAACCATCACTCCGCTGCATAAGCCACGCCCACCAGCCAAGCCACGCCCACCAGCCAATCAGGGCGAGTATGCAAATTAACCCAAACCAAGATGGCTACAGCCACAGAGAGCAAGGTTTCCCAGGTAACAGAGCAAGCCAAGCTTTCCATAGCCATTGCAGGCCTAAGCCTCCACTCAAGCTACAAAGTTTCAATTATAGAAGGTAAACAAATTCAAATAAATGGCGGCAGAATGGAGCTTGAGAGAGCAGGCCAGGGTTGCCGCCGGCAACAGGGGAAGCAAAGCTTTCCGCACACCCTGGCCGGGCTCACCCGCTTAAGGCTACAAAGTTTCAATTGTAGAAGGTGAATTAACTGCCACAGAAATGGCTGCTGCCCCGGAGGGAGCAGCAGGCTTGGCTCCGCTCCAGGCTACAAAGTTTCAATTGTAGAAGGAAAATAAATCCCAGTGGGCCTCTGCTTGGGTTGCCAGGGGGCGTTGCCAGCCTGCAAACCACCACAGGCCCCTCGCTCAGGCCTCCCCACACCCCAAGGGAACCCCACCCTGATCTGGGACACCCTTCAGGGCAAACCGGCTGGCCCCCACCCGTGCACCAGGCCTCTATCCTATCTAATAAAAGAGTACTATGCAGATTGATCATCACTGCAACACACAATATAGCTGCCCCCATGTGGTCAAAGATCCTGCCCCCATGTGGACACAAGATGGCCACCACAAGATGGCCAGCAGGAGAGGGCAGTTGGGAGGCACCCGGCCTGCAAGGGAGGGCAGTTGAGAGGGACCAGGCTTGCAAGGGAGGGCAGTTGGAGGTGATCAACCCTGCAGGAGAGGGCAGTTAGGGGTGACCAGGCTGGCAGAGGAGGGCAGTTGGAGGTGATCAACCCTGCAGGAGAGGGCAGTTAGGGGTGACCAGGCTGGCAGAGGAGGGAAGTTGGGGGCAAACAGGCTGGCAGGGGAGCAGTTAAGCATCAACCAGGCTGGCAGCGGAGTGGTTAGGGGGTGATCAGGCTGGCAGGCAGAAGCAGTTAGGGGCAATCAGGAAGGCAGACAGGCAAGCAGTTGGGAGCCAGCAGTCCTGGATTGTGAGAGGGATGTCCGACTGCCCGTTTAGGCCCGATCCCACCAGGATCGGGCCTAAACGGGCAGTTGGACATCCCTCCAGGAGTCCCAGATTGGAGAGGGAACCCCCCGCCGTGCACGAATTTCGTGCACCGGGCTTCTAGTATATATATAAAAGGCTAATATGCCAAGTGTTGCTATGACACGCACTGACCACCAGGGGGCAGACACTCAACATAGGAGCTGCCGAGCTGCAGTGACTTGGCAGCAATGGTTCTGGGTGACACACCCCGAAACCAGAGAGGAGGGAGTCTGATTCATTGCGGGGCCCAATGATTCCACCTTCAGCCGTGGGTTATGTTGTTGCTGGGGCACTGTTGGCCCCAAATCTGGTTTACTGCACACTTGTGTTTGTGTTCCACACCCTGTACGACAGCAGCTTTGCAGAGTGAGTGCGCTCTCACACTCTGGGACCCCTAAGGGGATGTTGGAGAGCCAGTTTCAGCCCAATCCCCACAGGCCAGGCTGAGGGACCCCACCTGCCAGTGGAACCCCGCTCACTCCGCAGACGCTGGGGAGGGACCCCGGGAGGTTGGCTCCAGAGCATGTCTGGCCCATCTTGCCCAGTCCCACACCACCGGCCACCTTCTAATTAATTTCCTTTCAATGTGCACAAATCTGTGCACTGGGTCACTAGTTCTTCTATGAAGAAGACCTTTTTCTTTATTTCATCAGCACCTTGGTGGCTCTCAAATACAGTTTATACAGGTAATGCTTAGATAATGATCCTTTTATTGATCCACCTTCAGAGTAATGACCTGGTACCCTGTCATCTTCCAGTACTGACCAATGAATTTTGTTTTTTCTAGAATATTATTATTAATGACTTGTATTTCACCAAAGTATAGTTGCAATATATATGCTCAGTTAATCCAGCAGTTATATATGTGAATGAAAAGGATAAAAAAAACACAGATTTGTTGCCATGCCAACTTTTATGTTTTCTTTTAAACAACATTGGCCCTTAACTTGAGGATAAAACTCTTCAGAGGCATAATGATCCTCGGGGGTCATTATTATTAAGGCATGGCTTTTTACATATTTGATTTGCTTTAGCCCACGACATCCTTTATTCATCTTTATGTCCCATAGGAGTGTCTTCAAATGAACTCCTGGGTTCTTTTTTTTTTTTTTAATGTTTTTATTGATTTTTTTAAGAGAGGCAAGGAGAGAGAGAGAAACATTGATCGGTTACCTCCTGTATGCACCTCAACCAGGATCAAACCCGCAACATGGGTATGTGCCCTGACTGGACACAGAACTGGCAACCTTTCAGCGCACAGGATAGTGGTCAACCAACTAGCCACACCAGCCAGGGCAGCTCCTGGGTGCTTTTACCACGAGCCCATTTGTTTTGAAAGCCCATTTGCTTTCTTGCACAGTGAGAAATCTCAGGGTAATTTGCACATTTCCTGCCCCAGACCTGTAATCAGCCATTTCTTCACGGGGCTCTAGTTCCTCTTAGTGTGAATGGCTTTAGGAGACCACAGGCTGGGTGCCAGGGGTGATGATTGCCAAGTAGGTGGCTGTCCTTGCTTTTAGACCTTCCCAGCACATATACCTAGGAAAGATGATTTATTTTTTAAGAGGAAAAATAAATTACTAATTCACTGATATTTACAGTTTAAATTTAATAGGATACATATTTTACTTTTTGGATTTTTTATTTGAATTTATTTTTCTCTTATACTGGATATCTTGGTTCATAATGATATTAATAAATTTTTTTCATTTCTTCATCGTACAATATACTGATAATAATTTATTACTCTCCTTTCCCAGCAAAGGTTGTTATATACTGTAAAGATTGTTCTGTACTGTGTTTTTAAGTCAGTGTTGCTACTAATAAGACTACCAAGGGCAATCTGATATCTTTGTGGGTTTTGTTCTTAGAATTTGTCCTATTACAGATGTAGAGTCAAAAGTCACTTGGAAGTGGAGTTAAAGTCACTCAAAATCACTTTCTCTGTGTGGGTACGCCAATAAGCTGATATAAAGTGTTGCTTGTTTCAGGTTGTGGTCTAGTTTGAGAGATTGTTTTATTTCCTTCTTTGTTTGATTTTGTCTTTTAACTACGTAAAACATTTACATGTTTCAAAGGCAAAGCTGTACCTATAGGTCCCTTGGCACCCTGTCTCCCATCTTGTTCTGCCCTTCCCCCAAGGAAATCGTTTTCATTTGTTACTTATCCTTTTGTGGTGTTTGTTGTTGTTGTTGTTGTTTTGTTTGGGAGGGGGGGATATTTTTCCATTGATTTTTAGAGAGAGTGGAAGAGAAAGGGAAAGCCAGAGAGAAATATCGATGTGAGAGAAACACATCGATTGGTTGCCTCCTGCACGTGCCCTGACCGGGGCCCGGGCGAGGGAGGACCCTGCAATCAAGTACGTGCCCTTGACCAGAATCAAAGCCTGGACCCTTTGGTCCACAGGCCGATGCTCTGTCCACTGAGCCGAACCAGCTTTTAAAAATATAAGCAGCCCTAACCAGTTTGGCTCAGTGGATAGAGCATCGGCCTGCGGACTGAAGGGTCCCAGGTTTGATTCCGGTCAAGGGCATGTATCTTGGTTGCAGGCACATACCCAGCAGGGGGTGTGCAGGAGGCAGCTGATCGATGTTTCTCTCTTATCAACGTTTCTAACTCTCTATCCCTTTCTCTTCCTCTCTGTAAAAAATCAATAAAAAAATTTAAAAAAAATATATAAGCAAATACGCACACAGGTTCACTATGTCCATATACATTCACACCCCTTTCCCACACCGAGCTAACACCCCGGAAATGTTGTCTGCCCTATTCCCTTAGTGTGGACGGTGCTGCCCATGTGCAGTTTTCAGGGACTCTCCTCGCCCGCTGGTCAGCGGCAGGTCTGCTGTGTGTCGTGTTTACCTCCTGAGGGACACTTGGGTTGCTTCCGGTCTTTCGCTTCCATAAATGTTGCTGTAGTGAATGGCCTTGTGTTTCTGCCCGTGTGTCTTTGTGGAGGCCTTTTCATGCCGTCTCAACTCCCAGTTCCACCCGGAGTGGAGGTGGGGCAGCGATCATGGTTACAGAGGGTGTGGCCCAGCTGCCCACTGGAGGAGGGAAGCCAGGTGTGCCTGTGAGCTCTGTGGCAAGGGCCGCCGTTGGTGGGCGGGACGCCTGGTGCTTGCACTTGGCCCTTGGCCCTCCCAGAAATGTAAGGACACACCCTTCTGGGAGCCGTGGGCTCCCCACTTGCGAATTCACTGTTGCAGGCTGGAAAGAAGTTAGAGAACATCATGAACCAACACAGTTTGATCTGCAGGAGAGTCCCGGTGGCCTCACAGAGGACAGGATGTGGGGCGGGTGGTGTGGGGGGTCGTGGTGTGCAAGACGGCCAGTGTCTGCCGGGGCGGGCTTTCCTTCCTTCATCGTCGGGTCTCAGTCACCTCCTTCCACCTATTGTTCAGCAGCCGCTGTTGCTAGGAAAATCCAGCGCTAACTCCCACATCCTCTTAGGACTTTTGTGAATGTCCTGTGGGTTCAGTTCCAAATGGGAGCCTGGAGCTAGGGAAGGGGCTGGGCGGGGATGACCGGAGGGGCTGCCATCTGCACTCCAGGGCCTAGGCGCTCAGGTCGCCCTGCACGGATCCTGCCAGGCAATGGCGAGAGTGTGGCTCTGCAGTATCATTGCACAGCCAGCGTGGAGGTGACCTTTAGTCCCTCGAGCTGGGCAGGCCCTCCACCTGCTGTGCAAACACGGCCTCCAGCCCACCCAGCGGCCGCGCTCGGCCCACAGGAGTGACCTCACCCTCCCGACAGCGCAGCCAGCAGCCGCGGCCCCTGTCGGACCTCACACCTGGTCGGGCCTTGGTTTTTCCATTAATAAAAAATGTCACACAAACGTCAGATGGGTTAGGAAAGTTTCTGTCTCTGTAATGTTCCTGGAAGTTGACGGTGGTGTCTGACAGGGTGGGGATAAAGTAAAGTCAGGAGCAAATAAAAAAGCACCAGCCGCGGGCGGTTGTGTGCAGGGCCCCGGCCCACGTGCCCCTGGCGCTTCACCCGAGGACCCAGGGGCGGGCGGTGCGCAGCCTCACAGTGGCTCTTCCATCCTAGGGAGTCGAGGGGCGCGCTGGGCGGCCGGGCCCTCTCGCATGACAGCATTTTCATTCCGGAGTCGGGACAGGACCCCACGCGGCCCGTGCGGGTGTTTTCCCAAGAAAACGTGTGTGACCGGATTAAGGCTCTGCAGGTAAACTCCTTGGCAGCGTCACTTGGTATGTATGTTAGATACAAATCGAGATGTTTTAAATTCCTGCTGGTTTATTTGCTACGTTTTAAAGTACAATTGCGTGCACATCGCAACTTTCCCAAGCCACACCAGGTAGTGACAGCTGGATCCTGACGTGTCTGCGTGGTAACTGCTCGTTTCCAAGGTGACAGCAAAGGGGTGGCAGACAGGCATCCTCTGTTCAGTCCCCTGCACCTCGGCCAGGCGCTGAAATATCTCCCGAATGAATGAATTGGGGAGGGAGGGTTTGTTGATAAAGTCGCTGCTGAAAACAAGAGCAAATGTTCTTTATTCCAACCCAGTTAAAAATACAGTGCAATGTGAAAATGGGGCCGCCCCCCCCTGCGGGGGGCCTCCCTGCCCAGCGGGGAGATGACCCCGGCATGAGTTCTGAGGACGATGGGCTGCCCAGGAGCCCCCCAGAGATGTCCCTGCTGCACGACATCGGTCCCGGCACAACCGTAAAGGCAAGTACAGCCTGCGCCCCGTGTCCGCCCGCACCCACCGCGGAGGGCAGCTGGGGCTGCGGAGGCCCCGTGCGAGGCCCGCGGTGGGTGGCCGGGCTCGGTGCAGCGGGAGGTTCCCAGAGCGGGTCACTGGCGCCCATAGCTGGCATTGGTTTTCACTCCTGGAGCAGAAAGGCAGGTCTCCTTAGGCGATGGGGCCTGGGTCGCGTGCTTCATGGTGGGAGGGATCTGAGACAATGGACTCTGTACCTGTCTTTCCTGTCGAGCAGATGACCAGACGGGAGGAAGCACCTTTGTCCCTGCTCTCGGATGGCCTGACACTGGGCTGGAAGGAGGAGGGAGTGTCAGCATAAGGGACCTGGTCGGGGCTGTGGCATCTGAGTGGAGGACAGTGAGAACTGGTCGGGCGGGCCGGGGGCGCTGGTAGCAGGGCAGCGGGGAGCTGGCCCCGCAGGAGAGGCTGCCTGACCTCCGCGGGTGGGGGAGCTCGTCCTGGATGCCGCCCCCCCGCCCCCCGCCCCCCGCCGAGAACCCACGGGGAGGACGGGCCCTTCCTGCTGTGCAAACTGCTGGGCTCCCGGGCCGCCCTGCACCCAGGCCGTGTGCTTGTACGTGAATGCCCCGTCCCCTGGCACACAGGTGCTGAGGGCTGGGCAGAGGGGGTGTTCGTGTTATGCTGGCACATGGAAAACCAGTGAAGGCCAGGGTCCATGTGTGCAGCCACACGCCCGCCCGGAGCACCCTGGGTCCGGGCATCCACAGGGAGGCTCGGGTCCATCGTGACTCAGAGGCGCACAGAGCCTGTGCCTGCAGTCCGGGAGCCCCTGCAGAGGCTGGGGAGGCACGTGGGCTCGGTCTGTGTGCCGTTGTGGGCGGCCAGAGGGTCACTGACCACAGGAGGGAACTAGCCCAGCACCCCTCAGACCTCCACTCCAGGTGCGCCTGTCCCTGCCCGCTCCACACAGGCCTGGGGACAGTAGGCCGCCCACCACGGCTCTCCCACCTGGCGGAGAAGGAAGAGAGGGCAGGGGATGGTTTGCCCTGTTTCTTGGACTTCAGGCCACCCCCATAACACCTTAAAACACAGAGGAGAAGTCGACAGGCTTGTGGCTGCTTATGTTTTAATTATCATGTGACAGACACATCGCTGCACCCTCAGGTGTGCAGCTTCAGTGTCCCCAGCCTCGGTGTCCCTCAGCCTCGGTGTCCCCAGCCTCGGTGTCCCCCAGCCTCATTGTCCCCCAGCCTCGGTGTCCCCCAGCCTCGGTGTCCCTCAGCCTCGGTGTCCCCCAGCCTCGGTGTCCCCCAGCCTCGGTGTCCCCCAGCCTCATTGTCCCCCAGCCTCGGTGTCCCCCAGCCTCATTGTCCCCCAGCCTCGGTGTCCCCCAGCCTCGGTGTCCCCCAGCCTCAGTGGCCCCCAGCCTCGGTGGCCCCCAGCCTCGGTGGCCCCCAGCCTCATTGTCCCCCAGCCTCGGTGTCCCCCAGCCTCATTGTCCCCCAGCCTCGGTGTCCCCCAGCCTCGGTGTCCCCCAGCCTCGGTGTCCCCCAGCCTCAGTGTCCCCCAGCCTCGGTGTCCCCCAGCCTCATTGTCCCCCAGCCTCAGTGGCCCCCAGCCGCAGTGTCCCCCAGCCTCAGTGTCCCCCAGCCTCGGTGTCCCCCAGCCTCGGTGTCCCCCAGCCTCGGTGTCCCCCAGCCTCATTGTCCCCCAGCCTCGGTGTCCCCCAGCCTCATTGTCCCCCAGCCTCGGTGTCCCCCAGCCTCGGTGTCCCCCAGCCTCATTGTCCCCCAGCCTCGGTGTCCCCCAGCCTCATTGTCCCCCAGCCTCGGTGTCCCCCAGCCTCGGTGTCCCCCAGCCTCGGTGTCCCCCAGCCTCAGTGTCCCCCAGCCTCGGTGTCCCCCAGCCTCAGTGGCCCCCCAGCCTCAGTGTCCCCCAGCCTCGGTGTCCCCAGACTCAGTGGCCCCCAGCCTCGGTGTCCCCAACCTCAGTGGCCCCCAGCCCCCAGCCTCGGGCCACATATGACCTTGTGTGTTTGTGGGGAGGTCTCTCACGAGCCACCGTTGACCCTCTCGCCCCAGTCCATCACAGAGCACTGTCTAACGCTCACAGCCCGTGTGCCCTGTGTTTAGTGGGGACACAGTACAGAGACCCCTTGTTTATAAGTCCATTCACTCAGGAGCGAGCCCAGCTCCAAACCCACCGGCGCCACGAAGTGCAGAGTCCACAGCTGGCTGAGTGGGAGCCACTCGTGCTGGGCAGGGCTGACCTCGTCCTTCTCAGCATCCAGAACATTCTGGGATTTTATCAATTCTTGGGTAACATGAACAATCCTCTAGCTTCATAGGAAATCAAAACCTGAGCCTTTAAGACTTAAAAGAAATAATCTTTAGATTACGGTTTTGAGGACACAGTGCTCGTATTGTGGGCCTGACAGTGCCCGGCACAGTCGCCGGCTGAGAGGCCCCGCGCACCTACGACACGTTATGTAACGTGTGGCATTTGGTACAGCGGCGCCTTCCATCCCAAAGCACGGGTTGTGCCGTTCTTTCCTGCCGCGACCCCTCGCACAGGCCTGCATGCGGGCAGAGACACTTTAGGAAGATTCTTGCGCACAAAGGTCTGTCGTAACAGTATTTGATGTCACTGCCAAGGTGGTATTTCCTGGCAGAATGAGTTTTTCAGGAAATACCTAGAATTACTTTTTAAATTTTAGTAGCATGCGAGCTGGCAACTGATGAAACGTAAGTTGGTGATCTTGAAGGTGAAATTACATCTAACTAGTCTTGTGCTTGGCTTCCTGCCACTAAGGAGGGGACACTGGGGAGAGCGTGGCAAACTGGCCGGGCTGGCTGCTGCAGGAGACGCGGGAGGGGGGGGGGGGGGCGGACACAGCTCTGGTGGCAAAAGGGGGGTGTGCATCCACCTGCAGGGCCAGACCCCAGGCAGGTGCTGTCACCTCTGGGACTCCGTCCTCAGGGTTTGGGAGAGAATCAGAGGAGACCAGGTGGGGCAGCGCCCCCTTTCCTCACCGTGAACGCCCCTGGCCTCCGTCCCACCACCCTGCACCGCATCCGCTGCTGCTCCTGGGCGCACCGCCCTCAGCCTCCCGCCAGTGGCTGAGCCCCTCTGTTTGAGGACAAACATTTTAAAGCAGCTGTCACCCACGGTCACCCCTGAACAACCCTCTCAACCCCAGGCCATTTCCTCATGGCCCTGTGAGCCACATCCCCCAACACAGGGTCATGGTTAGACTTTTAAATCATCCCCTTGGAGAATCATCCATAAGCACAGGTTTCAGAAAAAAAGTGGGTGCCTGGGAGCAAGCAGTACCAGTGAGCATGCCCAGATGCTGCCGGCCCACAGATGAAACGTGGCCAGCGTTCCTGTCCTCCTCCCCTTGCCCCCCGCCCCACCTCTGCAGCTGCGCCAGTGACCACGGCAGGAGTTCATGCTTCTCCTGGGCCTGAAGGGATCGGTCTTCCCAGACCCAAGCCCTCAGCCCACAGCAGAGAGCTCAGCTCCCAGCAGGAAGGCCCACGGTGACCCCCAGCACAGCGCCTGTGCAGGACAGGGCTCCTTGTTCAGTGTCAGGGAACTGAGGCTCCTGGGCGAGGGCCCAGTCTAGGGGCCAGGGGGGCGCCCTGGAGGAGAGGAGACCGGCATGCCTGACCTTTGTGTTTATAGAGGGGTGACCAGAGCCCTTTGTCTCAAAAGTAATCATTCTCAATCCTGAACTCACTGCATTTGCAAAGCTCCTGTCTCTCTGTTCTCTTGAGTCCCAAACAGTCAGCAAAAACAAGCCAAGTGTGTATTACGTCTAGACAGAGGGGCTGGTGCCGGATTCTGCATGATTTTTTAAACATTTTTTTAATTGATTTCAGAGAGGAACGGGGAGGGAGAGAGAGATAGAAACATCAATGATAAGAGAAAATCATTGATCGGCTGCCTCCTGCACCCCCCACACTGGGGACCGAGCCTGCAACCTGGGCATGTGCCCTTGACTGGAATCGAACCTGTGGCCCTTCAGTCCGCAGGCCGACACTCTGTCCACTGAGCCAAACCGGCTAGGGCAGGATTCTGCTGCGTGGCCCTTAAGGAGGACTCCCTGGGGAGCTGTCGCCGGTTCAATCCAAGTTGACTACCTGAGTCCTCAGGAGCAAGAGGGAAGGAAGCTAAAGCCACAGGTACAGAGGAGGCCGTGGCCAGGAGCCCTGTGGTTCGTTTTAAAAATAATTTTTCTTGCTCTGTTTTCATAACAGCTGAGTAGCTCAAACAAGAACTAAAATTGATTACATCCACTTACAGCCTTTCCCGCATTCCCGTGCCTGTCTTCTCCCGCCTGACAGCAATAAGCGTTCTGCTTGCCCGGGAACATGAGGGGCCGTTAGAACAGGGAGAGGCAGTGCCCTTGGGGCGGTCCCTGCCTCAGAGCCTGGTCACCCCTCTATAAACCCAAAGGTGGCCTCCCTTTGCACCCCACCCCCTGGGTGAGAGGAGCCTGCTGGCCCCTACTCTGCGTGGGGCCCCAGGGTTTGGGAAAAGGAGCTGAGCAGGATGTACCCATGCCCCCCAAGCCCGCTCCCTCCTGAGACTTTCCTCGAGGGCTTACTGAATCATCGTGAGAGGCACAGGATTATGGTCTCAGGTTAGAATGTGAACCTACACCACCTCACCCATTAGGATGGACACTATAAAACATATAAATAAATAACATGTTTTGGCGAGAACATGGAGATATGAGAATCCCAACTTGGTGTTAGCAAAGTAAAACAGTGCAGTCACTGTGGAAAGCAGCCTGGAAGGGTCCTCAGAAAACTAAAACAGAACTAGCAAATGATCCAGCCATTCTACTTCTGGGTATCCACCTATAAGAATTAAAAGCAAGTTCTCTAAAGGATATTTTTACAGCCATGTTCCTAGCAGCATCATTCACAGCAGCAAAAACGTGGCAGCAACACAGATGCCCGTCAGCAAGTGGCCAATAAACAGACGTGGTCGGTACCCACCAAGGGAGGGAACTCCGCCCCGGCTGCGGCGGGGACGGCCGCGCAGACACTCTGCTCTGAGATAAGCCGGTCACAAGGGGCGAGCACCGTGAGCTCCTCTCACAGGAGGTGCTGCGAGAAAGTACGTTCACGGAGACAGAAGTTGGATTGCGGTGCCAAGGCTGGGAGAGGGCTTGGGAGGAGGAGTTCGGTGGGCACGGGGTTTCCGCTTTACGAGAGACGTTCCAGGGGCGGATGGTGGTGGTGGTTGCACAGTAATATGAATGTATTTCATCCCACTGTACTGCACACTTAAAAATGGCTGAGACGCTAATTTTTATGTGTACTTTACTACAGTAAAAAAAAAAAAAGGAAAATAAACAACCCTGGAAAAACCACGTAAGCTTGACACTCACATTGCGCGCCACGCTAGAATAGAAGGTTTGTTTGCAGGTGACAGGGCCGTGACTCAAGCAGCACCTCCCAGCTCCCCTGCGCAGGTCGCCGGGGCTGCACAGTGGGCGCCCTCTGTTCCTGTACACTGACACGTCTCTGAGGAGACCACTCAGACCTCACTGGGGGAAGAGCTGGCCAAGTTCAGTGGGCAGGGAGCTCGGGGCGTTGCCATCATTCTTGCCTGTGACAGCCAGACGCCCCGGCAACACTTTTGCCCTTGGCTGTCAGTTACTCTTCTGAAGTTTAAATTAGTGAAATGTTGTAACTTAACAGATGGCAACTTCAACCAGGTTCTCCAGGAGAGCGTGTAAAGACACAGAGACCATCTGGGGTGAGAGCCAGGCTGCAGTGATGGACGGCCCAGGGGCTTCGCACATCCTGTGCCCCCGCCTGGAGGTCACACTGCTGGTCACCCCTCAGCTTCCAGGGACAGGACTGCCCGACTCTGCCCTGGGGCAGTCCAGCTGCCTGCGTCATCAGAGTAGCTGGCTCTGTCTGAGTGCCTGTGCCGCAGCGGTGGGGGGTGACGGCAGCGGTGGGGGGGTGACGGCAGTGGTGGGGGGGTGAGGGCAGCGGTGGGGGGTGCCCGCAGCGGTGGGGGGTGACGGCAGCGGTGGGGGGGTGCCCGCAGCGGTGGGGGGTGACGGCAGCGGTGGGGGGTGACGGCAGCGGTGGGGGGGTGACGGCAGCGGTGGGGGGGTGCCCGCAGCGGTGGGGGGGGTGACGGCAGCGGTGGGGGGGGTGCCCGCAGCGGTGGGGGGTGACGGCAGCGGTGGGGGGGTGCCCGCAGCGGTGGGGGGGGTGACACCAGCGGGGGGGGTGACGTCAGCGGTGGGGGGGGTGACAGCAGCGGGGGGGGGTGACGGCAGCGGTGGGGGGTGCCCGCAGCGGTGGGGGGGGTGACGTCAGCGGTGGGGGGGGTGCCCGCAGCGGTGGGGGGGTGCCCGCAGCGGTGGGGGGGTGACGGCAGCGGTGGGGGGGTGCCCGCAGCGGTGGGGGGTGACGGCAGCGGTGGGGGGGGTGACGGCAGCGGTGGGGGGGTGACGGCAGCGGTGGGGGGGTGCCCGCAGCAGTGGGGGGTGCCCGCAGCGGTGGGGGTGCCCGCAGCCGTGGGGGGTGCCCGCAGCGGTGGGGGGGTGACGGCAGCGGTGGGAGGGTGACGGCAGTTGTCTCTGAGGGGCTGGGGCGGCGGGTCTCTGCGTGGCCGTGGAACGGTGGCAGGTTTCCAGGCAGCGGCCCAACACTTAGCCCTCCCTGTTGAGACCCCGTGTGAAACGTGCCCTCTCCCGGGAAGGGGGTGGTGAAAGCACAAAGTCGGAGTGTTTGCTGCTCCCGTTCAGGTCAGTCGTGCTGAGAATTAACATGGCTGTTCCTTCTTCTCTCAAGGTCTCTTTGGTTTCCTCGTCCCGGCCGCCCTCTCCAGACCAGCCCTCCTCCAGGCCCCCGAGCGACGCCCCCGCCGGCCCCCGGACCGCGGCCAGCAGTGTGGCGCCCGTGGCTGATTTCAGCTGCCCCCCAGAATCCTCCTCCTGCTTGGACAACTCCGCAGCGAAGCACAAGCTCCTGGTTAAGCCCCGCAACCAGCGCTCAAGTAAAATGAGGCGCCTGTCCTCGGTAATCGGCTGCTCTCCCCCGCCTCTCCCCCCAGGGTCCAGTGCCCCCCGAGTGACTCCCATGGCCCCATTGACAACATCAATTAATATGTCTCTTCCCTACATAAACACTTCCTTCCTTCATTCATTCATCCATCCTTCATTCATTCATTCACTCACTCTGCAGCCCCTATCAAGAGCCTGCTTGCTGTGTGCTGCCTCTCCTTGCCTTCCCCCTGCACTCAGCGAAGTCCACACTCTAGCGCCCCCCCCCCCCCCCCCCCCCCGCCTCCAGCCTGCCTCAGACTTCCTCTTGCTCTGCCTCCTCCTGCTCCTGGGCTCTCCGAGCTGCCCTGCCTCCGGGCACAGGCCTTGTCCTTCCTGCATCCCCTGGCAGCTCCTCCTCAGCCTTGGGGTCTCGGCTCAGAGGTCCTCTCCCTACAGGCTCACCTGAGCGCCTGTGGGAGCGCCCCCTCCCCCCACAGTGCTCACTTCCCTCCTAGCACAGGCTACGCAGCATGGCCTTTGGAAATGCATGCTCACTTGTTTACTGCCTGTCTTCTCTGAGGCCTTGTCCCAGCTGTACCTCCAGCCCCTGGGGCCCGGCTCATCCCAGAGCTGACCCAGCAAACATTTGTTGAATGCATGAATGAATACACACAGGGAATGAGTGATGGCAGAAGCAGCCACTGGACTGGACACCCGCCTCGGGTGACACCTGCTTAGTAGCAGAGGGATGGTGCCCTGTGAGGACAGACCCTCTGTGGGCTGCGGCCTGGGCAGGTGTCAGCTCACAGCTGTGGGAGTTGAGAGCTCGCTCATGGTACCAGGGAGTTACAGCCCATGTAGGGGAGGTGCCTTCTCCCCAGCTTGGTGATGCGGACACCGCCTCACCCCGGAGGCGCTGACGCCAGGCAGCACCCAGTGCTGAGAAAGAGACGCTCGCTGACCAGCATTGCCTCCCTTCGTCCCTCGAGACAAGATGGGGCTGAGTCCCCGGGACGAGCTCAGTGCTTCAGCTGGAGACGGTGGCGCGGGGCCACTGAGGATGTTGGGGACCCCCTGAGGCAGTGGGCTCCCCTTTGGGCATGTGGAATGTGCTCTGAAGCTCGTGCTGGAAGGCTTGGCATGGGTGTGAAAGGTTCACTTTTGAGAGGACCCGTGCTGAAGAAGGAAGCGAGCTGTTACCTCCAGCGCAGTGTGCGCTCTCGGAGCTGGGGACTAGGGTGTGCACAGGCGCTTGAAAGTCCGGGGCGTTTACAGTGAGAGGCTCTGAGCGGGGCTTTGCCAAGACCCAGTCGCTCTGGCCTGCGGTCCTCGTGCTGCGTGGAGCCCAGGGCAGGGGCGGAGCCGGCTCCCGCTGGCCCTCAGTGTGGGCTTATTCCCATGGATGGCTGTTGCCCGGCAGGGGTGCATGTCACCAGCCCAGCCGGACTTGGGGCCGAGGGCAGCCGGCTCCTGCTTCAGGGGAAGGAAGGGCAGCATCCCCTTTCTGCTCCGGGGAAGAAGAGCTGTGCCTCTTTCTTCGCTCTTGAACTTGACTTAGCTCTTAACCACATTTTAGAACAAGAAGAAGTCTGATCTTCCCAATCTGGGTAAACAGTCTTTCCTTAATTTAAACTGTCGTGTCCTCTCCTCTCCTTTTCCTTGGTGGGAGCAGCTCGCATAGGTTAGGTTTGGGAGGTCTGCGTGTTTTCCTGACGGGGCAGAGGTATCCGGCCTGTGGTCACCAGTGTCCTTGCTTGGTCCTCAGCTGGAGGCTGAGTCCACAGCGCCCTTTGGCCATGAGGTCCCTCTTCCCAACCACGAGGACCTTCCTGGTACCGTGGCCCCCCTGGGACTCAGCTGCTTTCTGATGCTCCCATCCTGCTCTGCAGGTGGGGAAGAGCCACCACACTGCCCCTCTGCTGCCCTCCTGACCGACCCTGCGTGTCCGTGGAGGTTCACTCCCCTTTGGGCTTCGTGGGACAGTGAGGTCCAAGTCGCCCCTGCTTTTCTAATAGCTGGGATCTCCGTCCCCATCCCCCACCCTCCCCCACCCCGGCTCAGGCACCTGCAGAGCCTCTACTTTAGTCTCTTCCTCCTGCTGCCCAGGCGCCTTCCTCCATCTGGGCAGAATGGCCGTCCGTGCCAGCTGGGCATCCCGCTCTGTCCAAGTGGGGCAAACTGCCCTGCACATCGCCGAGGCTCTGCCTCTGTCGAGCTCTGGAGGAAAGCAGGAGGGCTTTCTTGCCTTCGGAGCCCAGTCTTCCGTGGTTGAATGAAATCCTGGGCCCTCAAGTAGTGTTTCTTTCACGTTTGAGAAACGCGTCTCGGTGTGCATTTGGCTGAACCTGTCAGGCTCCGAAGCAGAGGGCAGGAGGCAAATGCAGGCTGTGCCCTTGGCTGTTCCCGGCTGCACAGAACCGGCCTGTGGGGCCCCAGCACAGACGTGGAACACCTGTAAATGTCCGCGTGCCCCTCCCACACAGTCAGTCCGCCTCCCGGCCCCCAGCCCGCAGTGCCAGGAGCACGGATGCCATGAACTCTCCCGGGAACAGCAGGATGGCATGGCTAGGTCAAGGTGGCATGGCTGGCAGAGCTGCCAGCTACGCGCCCAGGTCTCTGACAGAGCCTGGCACCTCCTCACCCCACACTGCTCATCGGCGGTGGCTTCCGCCTGCAGAGGATGGGGGTGCTGCCCTAAGACTCGTGCTGGTGAGAGGAGGTGGAAAAGCAGGCAGCTGGATGGTCTCCATCCCTGTGCAGACTGAGCCGCGGGTCCTCTGCCTCCACTCTCCTGGGAGGCTGGTGGGGGGAGTGGGGGTCGGAAGCGGTGGAGATGGGCGACACACGCATTCTGCTGCTGTGCCTGACCCTCTGCTCCACGTCCAAGTTCATCCTCTTGTTACAGAATTTACCAGGTGACAGAAAAATACGCAGGAGTACGCAGAGATAGAGGAAAACCCATTTATTTTCAGATGTTTCACAGGTACTAGTACAGTGACTCAGGGTCAGTTCTCCAAATCCTGAGTAAGTCAATATGGAGGAAGCTTTCCCTTTATACCCTTTGCTTTCTTTGTCCCCCAAATATGGATTAGACTTCCAGACCTTTCGTGGGCTTTGCAAAAAGCCCCATGTATTGTGATGGGGGCAGTGAGACCACACCTAAAGGCCTGGCCTGGCGCCAGCACTGATAACCCCCTCGGGGCGGGGGCGGGGGTATTGTTCATGGTCTATGGCCTCTGTAAAATGGGAGTAGTACTTAGGTAAACAGGTCTTGCAGGACCAGATAATGAAGGAAGGGCAGTGACTAGACTATAGGCTAACAGGAATGTGCCTTAGGGATACAGAGTCAGGCTACTAGCCCCGCTCCCCCCCCCCCCCCCAATGTCTTATTTTCCTCATCACTCTGGGGTCCATGTTCCACGCCAGCCTCCGCCGCCGCCTCCCCTGGAGCCTCTTGGGCTGCCAGTGGCTCACGCCGGGGGGGGGGGGGGGGGGCACGTGGAGCCTGCCCCACTCTGTGCCGGCTTAGTGTGGGCTCCGGGCATTTTAACGGTGACCCACATCCTGAAGAGGCTTCAACGTCAGTGATTTCCTGTAACAGCAGAAGGCCAGTAATGCCTGTGTACCTGCAGCTTTTGAAAATTCTGCTGTAGATTTCCTTACACATCTTCCTCTCTTTATGCCCAGAGGAGTAGGATTGTGCATCTTGGCGAGAGTTCGGCTGAGGTATTGTTCAAACATCCCAGTGATCCTGTGTTCCTTCAGCAAGGAGGTGCTGGCTGGAAATCGTTAAAAATAACATCAACAGACAACAGAAACCTATTGCTGACACCCGGAGTGCTGCCTAAAGGGGGAGGAGAGAGCTCGCTGTGACAGCCTGATGACTCCAGGCCAATGTCAGAGTTTTTACAAAGATCAGTCTCAACGCCACAGCCTCTGGGTCATTTTCTGGGTCATTTTCACGTTCAGCTTTTGAATGCTTAAGTGATTGCCTTCATCTCCTTTCCTTCCAAAGAGCAGGGCTGGCTCTGTGTACGGTCAGGAGGACCAATTCCAGGCCTTTGAGAGGAAAAATGCCACCAGGCAGCCCGGTGTCAGGAGAGAGGGAGAGTCAGAGCCTCGGGGAGGAGGCAAGGCTTTCTGTCGGAGTGGGATTTGAGTCGTGGGGTGCTGGTAGAGTGCCCTGGCAGTGTGGGGAGGGGTCACACAGACCCACAGTCGGGTCAGACAGCAGGGGGGCTTGGCTGGACCTGAGGAGGGAGCTGGGGAACACCTAAGAGCAGAGACGGTAAGGCAAAGTTTAGCTGAAAAGTGTGGCCTTCACCCTGAGAGCTGTGGTTACTGTGGATCCTGTTTGACATGCAGTGAATCGTGTTTTAGGCAAACAGCCTGCCCTCGCTGGGAGCGAGCGCTGAGGGGAGGCTGGCTCTGCGGAGCCCGGTCACACAGCCCCAGCTTTCCTCTGAGCCCGGCTGCGTCCCTCTCCAGTGCACAGAGGGAGTGGGGAGCCTTCCCGCAGTGGGGGGAGCCGAGAAGCAGCAAGCATAGAGCGCAAGCGTGGCAGACCTCCCCCTGGTCATGGTCCCCTTTCCGTGGCTTCGCTCTGCAGAGCACCCTCCACTAGTTCTCGGCTTGGCCACGAGAGCCTCAGGCGACATTTACTTGGAGGGCATGGCTGCCACTGTTCTGCTGAAAGTGAGCTTGTGAGGCCAGACTCCAAAACAGAGCAGGAGGGAGGGAGTAGGAAAGGCTCCTGGACGTGGATGCCCACGCGGTGCCGGCTTGGACACGCGGGCAGGTGGCAGGCTTCCTGCTTCCCCTGCAGTGATGCTGTGTCCTCTTCCTCTCCTAGCGGGCGCAGTCCGAGTCCCTGGGCGACCTGACCTGCACCCCCGAGGAGGAGGAGTCCGACGAGAAGCCGGTGCCCACAGTCAGCGCAGAGGAGACGCCCAGTGCTGAGCAGCAGGCTGGGCCCAGGGGACCGGCCCCCGTGCTGCTGCCTGGGGGGCCCCGTGCCAGACGGGCGCGTCTGCAGCACTGCCCCGCGCTCAGTGCCAGCGCTGAAGAGGAGGAAAGCCCCCCTGGGGACAACCCCTCCAGCCGCCAGGCCACCCCAGAGGTCACGGAGGTCACAGAGGTCACGGAGCCCGTGCCAGGCCCAGCCCCCTGCTTGGAGTGCCCACTTTTGCCAGAAGACTCCCCACACCCTGATCCCGGCAGCAAACATCACAGGGAGGAGCCATCCCTTGAAAGCGCATGTCCACCCTCTGAGGACGCAGCTGGAGAGGTGGGCAGTGCTTCTGGAGACGCTGAGAGTTTGTCTCCCCACGTCCCTGAGGAAGACACGGCACCTCCTGGGACCCGCCCCGCCATCCCCTTGGAGACTCCCCCTGGTCCAGACGGGCCAGGCCACGAGGAGGCGGAGGAGGAGGAGGAGCTGACGCTGGCGGTGCCCGGTCCCGAGGGCGCAGAGGGCACACAGGCAGAGTGCTCTGAGGACCTCGCCCCAAGCCCCCCAGCCTCCAAGAGCTGCTTGAAGCACAAGGCCCCGGCGAGTAGGAGCCTCAGCGTGTCCCCCACGCCGCCCGCCTCCGAGTCACCTCCACAGGAGCCCACCCCCTGTGCCCTGGACAAGGAAGCCGCCCCCCTGGAGTCCCCCAGGGCTGAGCAGGGCGAGTCCCCGCAGCGGGGAGCCGGGAGGGAGGCACCGGAGCAGAAAATCGGGAGAGGAGGCAGCAAGCCCCGGGGCGGGAAGAAGTTCTCAGTGTCCTCGGGCCGGGCGTGGCCACACACAGGCCACAGGGAGCGGCCGGCGCGCCCGGGCCCCCCGGGCCCCACTGCCGCCCCCACCACTGTCCGGCTGCCCCTGCTGAGGAGCAGGCCGGCCTGGAGGAGCGAGGCCGCCCTCGATGACCCCCAGGCGCCCCCAGAGCGCCAGAACCCAAAACTGGAGCCTCAGGAGCCACCATCACCCGCTGAGCATGGCGCTCAGGACTCGGGGAGCAGGGTGGCCAGCCAGGCCAGGCCCAGGCAGAACCCCCCGGAGGCAGTGACCACACCGGCCACAAGAGAGCCCCGCCCCCCCGCCCAGGAGCCACGCCCATGTGGGGACAGGAGCCCCTTCCCCATCAAGCTCCGGTCCACGTCTCTCTCCTTCAGACACAGAGACGTGTCCGTGCCGGAAGGGAAAGGAGTCAAGAGGTACAGTGCTGAAGTCAGGCTAGAAAAAGGGGGACTGACTCTGCTCATAAAAGATGACAAGTGTCACGTGGGGGCGGCCCCCACGATTCGGGGAACCAGGTCCCCCAACGGCCAGGGGAAGGGGAAGGCCCGGCCATCAGAGCAGATGGGCTTCAAGCCACCCCTGCCCAGGAAGCCGCTTCTGCAAGCCCTCACCCTCCCGTCCCCGCCCGCGTGCCCCGCTGTGGGCCCCGGAGAGCTGGACAAGGTCGCGCCGCCCCCGGGCCCCAGGAAGGAGAGTCGGCCGGTGGAGAAACGGCTGCCCCGCCGGGGAGCGGGTAAGAGCCAGCCCTGAGCGTGTTGGGGGTGGGACCTCAGCCGTCAGTCCGTGGGAATAGTCTGCTGGACATCCACCGGGGAGAGAAACACTGGGGTGAAGCCTGGCTGCAGGGGATTGGCAGTCAAGTCAACATTCCTCATGGTGCCCCTCGCGTGTTTGAGAGTCAGGAAACACATGCCAGGAGGCTGTGTGAGTTCAGAGGAGTCAGGAATTGTCCACTCTCGTTTGGCAAGGTCTTGTTTCCTGGGAGGTGGCCCCGGCGGGCTCATGCCACTCCCACTGCCTCGCTGGGGAGCTCGGTGAGGCCCCGTCCGGCCCGTGCTCTTGGCAGAGGCTCTGGCAGCATCTGCGTTCTTGGTTTTAAAGGCAGCATCGGCCCCTCTGTCACTTAGTGTCCTGACCTTCACCCCCAAGAAAGTGGTTCCTCCGTCTAATCATTGGGCTCACGGGCCCGGGTGTCAGGCAGGACGCACCCTACATATTGCCGTCACAGCCTCTGTCTGGTGTGAGCCCCTCAGCAGGTGGGCGTGGGCTCCCTGTCCCAAAGGGAGCCGGTGTTAAGATTGGGCAGAGAGCCAGAATATTCTACAGAAACTGTCTTCTAAATGAGAGAGACCGACGGTGGGTTTCCTGTCGGTGATGGTGGTCACTGTGGACTCGTAGTGTTTCAGACGGAACGGGCCGTCTGCTGGACATGGGTCTCTGACCCGTGTGACAAGGGCCCTGGGGAGAAATTTTTCATGGCAAATTTTATTTTAAAAAACACCAAAAACTTCCAGGATATTTTAAGTGGCTACTCTAAGTCCAGGCTCCACTAAAGTACTACATTGCGGGACAAAAGGAATCAGAGCCCAGCTGTTCTCCTAGGGACCTCGCATCCTGAGAGCAAGGTCAGGCACTCTCAGGAGGAAGAAGTGAGCTCACACGCAGCAACCCGAACAGATGCGAGGTTCTCGTCTTTTCTGTCCCCCTGTTCGCAAGTTAGCAGATGCAGTGTACAGTGCCTTAGGGCCCTAAGGGGACACCCCGGATGCAGACGGTCCAGGGAGAAGAGCCAGGAAAATGCC
Organism: Cnephaeus nilssonii; assembly: GCF_951640355.1. Taxonomy (NCBI): domain Eukaryota; kingdom Metazoa; phylum Chordata; class Mammalia; order Chiroptera; family Vespertilionidae; genus Cnephaeus; species Cnephaeus nilssonii. The sequence goes on along the minus strand of NC_137086.1, from coordinate 62,784,927 downwards.
TCGCTCATCCTGGCCCCTGGCTCCACCGTGATTTTTTGCTGCTGCTGCTGCTGCCACTGTGTTAGGACCATCAGTAGGGGAGCTTCGGGGCGGCCGTAGCTGAGGCCACCCTGTGCCAGGTCCCAGCGGGGTCGCTGAAGCTGCTGTAGAGGGATCCAACGCCTTCGGCTGAAACAGGGAGGCAGGAGGGGGCTTGCTCTTTCAGGTAAAAGCCTGACCTCAGCACCGTCCCCACTCTTGACCTGGAATCGGAAATGTCCCTCCAGGGCTTGCCGAGAAGGGAGCTGAGAGGCAGGACGCCCAGGCTCGCGCTGAGAGCTGGGAGCGACGCCTCAGGGAGCGGAGCTCGCTCACTGATGACCCTCACTTCCTCCGCCCGTGCAGAGAGAGGCTTCCCTCGTTGCCGTGTGCCTGCGTTGGGCTTTTTTCTTTGATTTATAAATCACAACATAGTATTTATTCACTCGTGGCTTCGCTTCCGTAGCAGAAGAGAATTGTCTTGACAGTCTGTGTGTATTCACAGCCTCTGAGCACAGAAATAGCCCCTTGGGATGAATTCCAGGGTGGAAGAAACTGGGTGAGGGGGCACTGGTGGTGAGTTTCACTTCCGGACGTTCCATTTCCTTGCAGAGACAGGAGGGAAAGAATTACTCACACTTTTTCGGGAGCTGGCCCTCCCAAGGGGGTGGTAATTGAGGAGGAAGTGTCAGGAGAGGCTGTGGCTGCTGCCTGGGACCCCCGGGGCCTCGGGGCGCAGGCCTGCCTCACGCGGAGCCGAGCAGGATCTCAGTGAAGCAGCCTCTGAGGTTCGCAGACGCTGGATCTGTTGGTGGTTTCGTTCATTATTACTTCGCAGACGCTGGATCTGTTGGTGGTTTCGTTCATTATTACTTCTGCCGTCATCCTCCTCGCTCCCATGGGACAGCAGCTGAAGGCAATTCCGTTTATATAAAACGTACAGATCATGAAAGTTTTAGGAACAGTATTTCTCAGAAAGTCCTAATTACTGCTGTCGATTATCTTGGTGGTAGGCCCTTTACCCCGAGGCCCGGTGGGCTCCATCTTCCTGCTCCACACTCCGTCTTCCTTCCTCGAAGGCCTAGAGAAACTGCCACAAGGGGAGCTGGGAGAGTTCGATTTTGTTGCCATAAACCCAGGAGCCCGGCTTGCCAAGCGGGCCAGGCCTCGCAGGGCCGCCTCCGGGAGGTTGCGGCAAGCCCAGGGCCACGCTCGTGCGCATCCCCACAGAGCGCCCATCGGTCTGCTGACAGGCCAGAGCAGGCGAATGGCCCGGGGGCGTCAGACTCGTTCGGGTGTGCAGGACACTCCCATCCGCCTGTCCGGCTTGTCCAGCCAGAGTCTAAACCACAGGATTAGAATTAGAAGAAAGCAGTCGGTGGCTCTCGTGTAGAAAACTGATAAAATACAGGACGTCTATAGAAAAAGCGATCACCTATGAGTCCACTGTCTAGGTCAGTGATGGGAACCTTTTGAGCTTGGTGTGTCAAACTTCGCCAAAAAACTGAGCATAACTCGGGTAGTGTGTCACTTTGAGGAAAAAACATTATTTCGCAAATGTTTCATCCTCAGGAGCGGCAAATGTTTCATCCTCGGCATGCGGCCGCCTCAGCGGCCGCGTGTCATCAGAAATGGCTACGCATGTCAGTGCTGACACGCGTGTCATAGGTTCGCCATCACTGATCTATGTGTTAAATCTGTTGGACTTTCCTTCTAATCTTCTTGCGTGTGTGCGTGTGTGTGTGCGCGTGCGTGTATGTGTGCGTGCACGTGTGTGTGTGCACGTGTGTGTGTGTGTGTGTGTGTGTGTGTGTGTGTGTGAGATTTGTTTTCTGTAGGGTTGTGGTCACATGGCAGATATTGGGGACAGTAGCTGGGGCCTCATTTGATAACCAGCCTCAGCCTCTAATCCAGCTCATTCCACCCGGCCCGGCCTGGTGCCAATGACACAGTCAGGCTCCGCGGCCTCACCAGATCATGCTTCATGTGTTCCTGCCACATGCACGGCACGGCGCTGGCCCAGCGGCAGTGGGAAAGCACAGGACCTGGTCCCCCAGGAGGAGCGGGGGGGCGTGTGTCACAGGGAGTGAGGATAGAAGCCCCTCTTATCTTTGGATATCAGGGAGAAAATGAACTCAGAGACCCACTTACCGACCTTTGTTTCAATGTACTTAGATTCATTTGAGTAGAATACAAGGGGGATGGATGGTTTTGCTGTCATGCTAAAAATATATTCATATGTCTTGAATTCTTGAAGAAAGCCAACTTTGTTCACACCTACCTTTCCTTTTAGCCTATCCTTCCCTTCGCAAGTCTCTTCAGCTCCCCACACAGCACCGTGTCCGTCTCGCACACCCGCTTCCCACAGTCCGGGTCTGCAGCGGATTTGCCCACGACTTACACACGGGCAGGAAGTGCATAGCTAATGACAACAGCAGCTGATGTTTATTTAGCCCTTACCAAGGACCAAGGGTCATAGCAAATGCTCTACAGTTTAACCTCCAACAACAGTCTTACTTCACAAAGGGGAGAGCTGTGGGCACCATAGCCCCCTGTGGCCGCCCCGCACAGTGTGCTGTGCCAGCGTGGCTCTTGGCCGGGGCGAGGGAGGTGCTGCCAGCTCCCAGTGGTAGCAGTTAAACTTACCGCCGTGCACGGGAATTGCCCTGCCCCAAAGCTCAGTAGTGCCGAGTCAGTGATGGGTGATAGTGGGGAGGGAACGGTGTATAGGAAAGTTGGGGGTCGTACCCCTTCATATGAGATGGTATGTGACGAGGTGCATGAGGACTGGGAATCGGGAAGCCTGTGTTCCGATGCCCCATCGTTACGTGTTGGCTCTGGACCCTGAACAAGTCCTGTCCTGCAGAGACTCCATTCCTGTCTCTGAAATGGGGATTGGGAATACCCTTACGTTACAGAGACGTGTGGGGCTCATTGTGCACGTGATGCTGCTCTGAGAATCAAGGCCAGGTACACCTTAGCTGTTGGCATGCCTTTGGTCGGGAGAAATGTCCCTGTCCCTCGGGAGTGGGGGCGGGCCCAGGTGTAATGAAGGAAGGGAAAGCCGCTGTGGATGGGCGCCACCCTCGAGCTCACGACTTACTCTCCGACGGCCGCTGAGACCGCTCTTGTGGGGTCCGGCTGTTCCTGCAGGCCTGCCAGGAAGCCAAGGCAGGAAGTGTGTGTGCATTTTGAATTGTAAGAGGTCGCCACGTAATATAATAGCGTCACTACTTTTTCTCCTTCCTCTGCTGTAGCTCACAATTATATTCAAACTAGAGGCCCAGTGCACAAAATTCATACACTCAGGGGTCCCTCAGCCCGGCCTGCACCCTCTCGCTGTTGGGAAGCCCTTGACTGAGGGCAGTGGGACATCCTAGCGCTACCACGGAGGTGGGAGAGGCTCCCGCCACCACCGCTGCACTCGCCAGCCATGAGCCCGGCTTCTGGCTGAGCAGCGCTCCCTGCGGGAGCACACTGACCACCAGGGGAAGTTCCTGCCTTGAGCATCTGCCCCCTGGTGGTCAGTGCACATCATAGTGACTGGTCATTGTGCTGTTCGGTCAATTTGCATATTAGCCTTTTATTATATAGGATTATTATCTAGGATACCAATGCCTTTCCATCCCAGATACTTAGAAGATCCGTTGTATCACCTGGCAGGGAGTGGAGGCCAGCTGCCTGCTCTCAGAGGACGCGGGCACTGCGCCCTCACCCCCTCCCCCAGCTCTGAGCTGCGTGCATTGAGCACATGGTGGCTGAGCACGTGCACTTTCAGTCCAGGCTCCTCAGTCTCAGCTCCGTGCTCTGGAGCCTGTCGCTGGCTCCCAGGCTCCACCATGGGCTGCGGGCCTGGGGCTGGACAGCCCTGGGATGTCTGCCAGCCTTGCTCCCCTGGGGGCTGGGCTCCGCTTCTGTAGTCAAACAACCGTCAGAGCATCTGACCCTGGGGCACCCACACGTGGGACCAGCCCCACACGTCCACATCCAGACGTGACGCACGCGTTGGTGTTTCTTTATAAAGTGCTTTTTCACAAATTCTGCTACAAGAAACAGCCCTGAAACAGTGAGAGTTGGTACTGTAACAACAAACAAACCAGGGAGACCCCAGGTCCTCTTTAGGAAAAGATCCCATAAATTCCTACCACGGAGTCCTGCACAACCCCACCCAGGGACAGGCACTGTCCACCGTCCCGATGAACTGCTGCGTTCTCAGGCACCGGGAATGCAGGCACGGGGACGCCTCTGACTCCAGGGCCTTTTCCCCGGGCTGGGTCAGTTAGAAAACCATGACGTGCTGATGTTATCAGCGTCCTCTGACGGAGCGTCCTGTGCGGGTGAGCAGTGAGATGCCTCACAGAGTCCGTGATGTGGGGAAGAAGGGCACCGTCGGGCCTCGCTAGCTCTCGCCTGGTATGACACAAACTCTTTCAGGAACGTTTAAAGCAACAGCGGTGTGTTTTCCCTGACGTGCATTTGCAGGTTGTAAGAGAGGAGAAGTGTCGGTCAGGAAGGCGGTTTCTGAGGAGCCGAGTGAGGAGGTCACGGCAGGACCTTCTGACGTGGGGTAGGGAACGGGGTAGGACACTTGGCCCTGGAGGCCGCGTGCTGATGGCTGAGACGAGGGATCGCTCTTGAGGCTGTGAAGTGAGACTGTGACCAGAGAGGGAGGCCGTCTGCCCTGCTGATTCTGGGGTCTTATATGGGGGAGGAGATGGGTCCAGGGGAAGCCGTCAGAGACTGGCAGGAAGGGGAGACCAGGTGGGCAGGGGAGCGGCGGTGGGAAAGGCAGGTGGGCCAGGACCCCAGGCGCATTTGAGGGCGGGAGAATGAAGAGGATTTCTCTGTGTGCACAGTTAGAGTTGGTTGTTAAACAACAAACAAACCCAGTGGGCCTCAGGTCCCCACGTGGGAAAAGACACATAAATTCCTACAGTGGAGGCCTGCACAACCCCTAGACTCCTCTCCTGGTCGCTATCCATGCCCCGAGTGAGTCCTGACTGTCTCAGTGTTTTGTTTTGTTTAACTTTTTATTGAAGAATGATACACACGCAGAGAAGGGCACAGACCCTGTGTGTGCATCTGAGGGGATTTTCACACACTGAACACCGTCCAGAAGACAATGAGGCAGTAGCCAGAGGCCCCTCCCAGCCCCCGTTCTGGCAGCTCTGGAACTTATTTCTGGGCCACGGACCCCTCCATCCATGGTCGTTCTTGCAGGAGAGCGTGTGTGGTGCACTGGAGAGATGTGTTGGATGGGAAGCAACTTCCTCTCCGTGGTCTCGGCGCGCACCACGGGCCTGGGCCTGGGGCACTCACCAGGCACAGCCGGTTCTCGTTACCCGCAGTAGTTACGCTCTGTAACATCTGAATGAGCAGCTGCTGAGCCATTGCTCCCGGGGAGAGGCAGGCTGAGGTTCCTGGAGCCTCTAACCACATTTCCACCAGCTGATCAGTGGGTGACTGTGCTGCTGTGCACGTGTCTGCAGATGCCCATGGCGGGTCATGAGTATTGATTGGGGGTTTCAAGTACATGTTAGCAAGTAGGAACATTCTCATTTGTGGAATTCACAAGCAGTGAGGACCGGCTGTATTTGTTGAATTGGTAAAGGAAGGAATGGTGCTACGGTTAATCTGGAGGTGGGACTAGGACACAGCCCGTGCGTATGGTTACGAGCAGGAGCTTGCTCGGGGCAAAGCCCTCTCTGAGCGTGGGGTTGAGGTAGGTGCCCATGAGCGCTGCAGCTCTGCACAGGCCCGCGAGGGGCAGCTGCAGACTGCCAGCGTGTATCGATCAGGAGCTGTCTGTGTAAGCAGAGACTGACAACAGATCAATACGTGCTTTAAAACACGCAACTTTCAAACGGAAGTCAGACATAAACGCACCCAGCGATCCCTTTAGTGCCTGTGTACGCACCGCGTTGCTCCAGGTGAACCAGAGCCCGGGCAGAGGACCTGACGGCCAGGCAGAACCAGGAGGATGCCCTAGAAGCCGGGAGCCACTGCTCTGGCTTCGGCTGGTTGGATGAGGCACCGACTTTAGACCAGAAATCCTCGAGGGCAGACTTGCGCCTCTCCTTCCGGGGAGCTGTTTTGGAGGGGGGTGGGGGAGCTGTCGCCGGGGTGTGAGGATGACAAAGCAGAAACTGGTCGGAAGGAGCGTGGCAGGGTGCACAGCTCTGCCAGGCGACTTACGGGGAACTTCTCCTCCTTTACGTGTTCAGCGGCTCCCTGAGTTTGTACAATGTGCATGAGACTTTTATAAACCAGGAGGACATTTTATGAAAGGGAAAAATTCTTAAAAATTACTGCTTCAGCATATACCAAGTTTTTAGGGGCTCGGGAATCCTGCCACCCTGCTGTGTTAGCTTAGGGCAGAGTATCTACTTTATTTTTGTTTGTTTTTCTTTTTAATTGAATTTATTGGGGTGACATTGGTTTGCAAAACCATACAGGTTTCAAAAGTACAAATCAATAAGACACCATCTGCACACTGCATCATGCGCTAACCGCCCCGAGCAAAGTCTCTTCCCCCGTTTTCCCCTCTTTGCCCACCTGCACCTACCCCATCCCCACTCTCCCTCTGGCTATCACCCTATCACCACGCTGTTGTCTGTTTATGTGTTTTATATATGTGGGGTTTTTTTGCTTAATCTCTTCGCCTTCTTTCATCCAGTCCCCAATTGCCCCCCTCCCCCCCACACTCGGTTCCATGCCTTTAAGCCTCTGTTTCTCTTTTGTTCATTAGGTTCCACATATAAGTTAGGTCATATGGTGTTTGTCTTTCTCTAACTGGCTTATTTCACTTAGCATCATAATCTCCAGGTCCATCATGCTGTCACAAAAGGCAAGATTTTTTTATTTTTTACTTTATTTTCTTAGCCACAGGGCAAGAAACCGTGGTAGTGTCTATGGTGCTGCTCATGACGCTCACTCAGGAGCCGGTGGTCTCGACAAGCTTGCAGACCCACCGTGTGGGGTGCAGACCACCGTTAGCGTCCCGCCCTCAGTCCCTCCTCCTGGCATTATGGGAGTTTTGTGAATGAAAGAAACAGCACCTTAAGGCTGAATTTCAATAGGTTCCAGAAAACGAAATGGGAAAGAAAAAAAAGAGCCATTACCAGTCAGTAAGTCAAAATTACGTGGTAGGAGTCATCTCTCACAGCGGGTGGTTGCATATCCAGAAACGGCTTAGGCTTAGCGTGCGGGTTCTCTGAATGGCCCCTTTTTAAGTCTTCCTGAATATAAACGACTCTGTTAGCATTGTGAGATGAGGCAGAAAGAGGTAAAGGAAGTGTTTGAAACTCCTCTTATGTAATCTGGTGCCGCATCTATGTTATCAGGCATTAGTGACACTTTGAACATGCTGATCTCAGAAGCTATTTTACGGTGTAACCTTGACCCTGAGTGTTCCTGCTGCGGAGCTGTCCCTGAACTCGCCTTATCTTGCACATTACCTGTGTCTACTTCCTTCCTTTCTCCTGCCCTCACACACCCCACAACCCTTGTCCCTGCTCTGTGCCAGGCGCAGGGTGTGGGGTACAGGGGCCACTAAGCAGAATGGCTCGTCAGCCAGATGCTCTGCCTGTGCCCACCTGGGACAGGGACTTACTTGGAAGTTACCCGAGGCTCCGAGTGGAATCTCAGGCCTTTCTGAATCATGGTTGGGATCCATTGTGGTTTTTCTCCCTTCTTCCTGGTGTGTGGACCCTGCCCACCACCTGTACCATCGCCCCATGAGGCTAGCCTTTGACAGTCCCTGGGGGGCATCAGGAAAGAACACCCCTCGGGAAAAAGAAGGGGAGCCAAAGAGAGAGAAATGGTTGGTGGAAGATTTTGGCCGTGTGCCTGGTCCAGCACTCGGCGGCACTGCCATCGCTGGGAGCCTTGTCCCACACGGGCACAGCCTGGCCCAGCGGTGGCGCTTGCTCCCTCTGTGGCTCTGCCCATGAGCCCAGACCTAGGGGCTCACACTCACACACAGGCAGCGCAGCCAGTGGCCTCTCTGCTTGTGGAGAATCGGCCAGCGCGGTCCTGGTGGCAGGAGGGAAAACAGACACCCTTTCCGGCTAAACCCTGTTGCTTGCTGACGAGACTGCAGTTCCCAGGAGCAAACTGGGAGGAGAGAAGGGGCTTTGCCTCGGGTGTGAGCGGTGGGCCTTGAGCACAGCCCCGGCCTTGGCCCACCTTGGCCGCAGCCTCGTCCTCAGGCCTCCTCCAGCGCCATCCCAGGAGCACTGTGTGAGGCCTGTTCCATAGAACTCTCCCTAGTGAGTGTTAAGCACTCTTTTGGGCTCAAAGAGGGTAATCCGATTGCATGGCATAGGCCCTCACCAAGGTCATGTCCTGTGCCCTCGTGGTAAGAGTGACATGTCCAATGCCTCACACTGCACTGCATGGGGGCTGGTGAGGCAGCCACAGCCCCCGAGATGCTGGGCTGCCTTGGTGTTTCACAGCTGCCATTCTGCCTGTGGGTTAAAACCCGGGATGAAAATTTTCTCTCCAGGTACACTTTGTCTTGACCGAATTACTCAGAATAACATTCTGGGCACTGCTGAGAGGACAGCAGAGCCTGACACTCTGGACCACACGGGAGCAGAGGGTACAAGTAGCAACTTCACTGAGAGTGAAGAAGATACTGGAGAAGTGAATTAAGCCTTTTAAGAAAAGTCCAGGAGAACCAAGATGGCAGTGTAGGTAAAGGCCTGTACTCACTGCCTCCCACCGCCACATCAAAATTACAACTAAAACACAGAACAACCATCATTCAGAACCGCTTCAAATCTGGCTGAGTGGAAGTCCTACAACTAGAGAAGTAAAGAACACAGCACACTGAGACTGGTAGGAGAGGTGAAGGCATGGAACAGGCTGGTCCAACACCCACGTGTGGCATCCTTTTAATCAGGAGGGATATCTCCAAGGCCTTCCATGAGAAGCAGGGGGTCCCAACTGCACACCAGACCCCCAGCCCAGGGTTTCAGAGCTGGGAAGAGAAGTCCCCATAACTTGGAGCTGTAAAAACCAGCGGGGGTTGAGGCTGAGTGACACAGAGGCTGCTGGAGTCCTAGGTGTTCCTCTTAAAGGGCCTGCACACGAATTTACACTGTCCCACTTCTCTGAGCTCCAGTACCGGGTGGCAGCTTTTGGGAGGAATCCAGGGACATACAGGGAGGAAATAGACTGTCTGGCATCGAGGCAGGAACTTGGGGGCAACTTTCTCCCAAACAAGGGGGCTCACAAGGGTCATTATTCCTGTGCTGGGACCTCCCTTGTTGTAGAGATGACTGGCAGCCATATCTGAGGTTCCATCAACATGGCCTACACTGTTCGCTCTGCCCTGGTGATTCCCTAAGACCCCACACCATCCAATTTGCAGCCCCACCCAAACTGCTTGCAGTTGGTTTCCCACATGAATGGCCTGTCCTGGCTCAGACTTCAGACTTTGCTAAAATTTCTCAAACAAGCACCCCCACGCCTATCAATAAGAGGCCCAAGACCCAGCACTAGAACCAGCCTGCCTTGCTTCACAGCTGGGCCTTGCCTGGGCATTTCCTAGCCCAATACAAGTAGCAGCCATCTGTAGAAATCTCTAGCTTCTGCCAGGTGCCCCCAGGCAGTGGCTGACTTTGCACCTCCTGGGAGGCCCCCAATGCACCCGGTGGACAGCTTCAGACCATAACAGATTACAACTCTGCACATCCACAAGCAACACACTCAAGGAGCTGACTCAGTGAGCAACAAAGCCCCACTAAAACAAGTTCTGCTCCATTAAGGTGTCTCCTGCGCAGAAGCTCTTCCATTGTAGACACAGCTGGTCCTCACAGCCCATCGGCCTGGAGTTCAGTTCCTCTCAGTGATGCCAACAGCAGTCAAGGCTCAACTACAACAAGACTGTGCACACAGCCTACATGGGTGTACCTAGAGTGCCCAGCTCAGGTGACAGGGGACACTGAGCCCTAGAGGACACCTACTACACGAGGCCACTTTACCAATTCCAGGAGACATAGAAGCTCTACCTAATACATAGAAACAAACATGGGGAAGCAGCCAAAATGTGGAGACAAAGAAACATGTTATAAATGAAAGAAATAGAAGTAGACAAACTAGTAGATACAGAGTTTAAACCAATGGTTATAAGGTTGCTCAAGGATCTTGATGAGAACTTCAGGGGACTTAGTGAGACTTTTACAGATCTTAGAGAGAATGTCAAAGACATGAAAAAGGATCAGTCAGAAATTAAGCATACACTAACTGAAATAAAGAATAATTTACAGGGTTTCAACAGTAGAGGAGAGGATTCCAATAATCAAATCAAAGATTTGAATATGAGGAAGAAAAAAACAATTAGAAGAGCAAAAAGAAAAAAATCCAAAAATATGAAGCTAGTGTAAGGAGCCTCTGGGACAACTTCAAGTATACCAGCATTCACATTATGGGGGTGCCAGAAGGAGACGAGAGAGAGAGCAAGATATTGAAACCTATTTGAAGAAAAAATGACAGAAAACTTCCCCTACCTGGTGAAAGAAATAGATTTACAAGTCCAGGAAGCACAGAAAGTCCCAAACAAGAGGAACCCAAAGAAGCGCACACTAAGACACATCATAATTAAAAGGCCAAGGGTTAAAGACAAAGAAAGAATCTTAAAAGCAGCAAGAGAAAAGCAGTTCATTACCTACAAGGGAGCACCCATATGATTGTCAGCTGATTTCTCAACAGAAACTTTGCAAGCCAGACGGGAGTAGCAAGAAATATTCAAAGTGATGAATAGTAAGGACCTACAACCAAGATTACTCTACCCAGCAAAGCTATCATTTAGAATTGAAGGTCAGTTAAAGAGCTTCACAGACAAGAAAAAACTAAAGGAGTTCATCACCACCAAACCAGTATTATATGAAATGTTGAAGGGTATTGTAGAAGAAGAGGAAGAAGAAGAACAGATAAAAAATATGAACACTAAAATGGCAATTAATACATATCTATCAACAATTGAATCTAAAAACAATAATCAAGAAATCTAATAAATAAAATAGAATCAAAGGCATGGAAACATGGAACAGACTGACCAATCTCAGAGGGAAGGGGGTGCAGGGGGCGGGAAGAGATTAACCAAAGATCTTATATGCATACTAGAGGCCCAATGCACGAAATTTGTGCAAGGGGCTCGGCCCTCACAGCCAAAGTGGCTTGCCTCGGCCCTCACAGCCACGGCAGCTTGCCTTGGCCCTTGCAGCCTCGGCTTCATCTGGAAGGCCGTTCGGCTGTCTGGTCTAATTAGCATATTACACTTTTATTATAGACTAGAGGCCCATTGCACGAAGATTCGTGCAATAGGCCTTCCTCCCCTGTCTACCAGCACCGGTTTTCCTCTGGCACCCAGGACTCAGGCCTTTGCTTCGGCTGCAGCGGAGAAGCCAAGCCTCGAGGCTAGGCTTCTCTGCTCTGGCCACAGCGAGGCTTGGCTTCTTCACTCTGGCCGCAGCGGAGAAGCCAAGCCTCTTCAGTCTTCAGTCGTCTTCAGTCTTCAGTCATCAGACTTCGGTCTTTAGTCTTTGCTCCATGCCTGCATATGCAAATTAACCCGCCATCTCTGTTGGGTTAATTTGCATATTCACTCCTGATTGGCTGGTGGGTATCGCGGAGGTACGGTCAATTTGCATATTTATCTTTTATTAGTGTATACTAGAGGCCCGGTGCACGGGATTCGTGCACTGGGGGGGGGGGCATGGCCTGCTGCTCATCCTGGTCAGCCAAGTGGCACTCCCACTGTGGGAGTGCACCTACCACTAGGGGGCAGCTCCTGTATTGAGCGTCTGCACCCTGGTGGTCAGTGCACATCACAGCAACTGGTCGACCCATCGTTCTGGTTGTTCCACGGTTTGGTCCTTGGGCTTTTATTACATAGGCTATGCATTACCTATGGACACAGACAATAGGGTGGAGAATGCCTGGGGTGGTGCAGGGCGGGAACCAGGTGGAGGAGGCAATGGGGAGAAAAGAGGGGGACATCTGTAATACTATCTTCTATATATATAAAACCCTAATATGCAAGTAGACCGAATGGCAGAACAACCAAACAACCGGGTGCTATGATGTGCGCTGACCACCACGGGGTGCACGCGGAACATGGCAGGTGTCAGCTGTGGTGGAATGGTGGAGCAGGTGAGCGGGGGCACCAGACCAAGGTGGGGCACCGGTCGCTGTCATCAGGGGAACCTCTGGTGGTAACTGAAAATTCTTTGCTCCCACGTACCATAGTTCTACCAGGCGCTCACACCTGCTGCCAGCGCTGGCCCCACTTGCACCCACTGCCGGCACCCAGCGCTGGTCCCAATTGCTCAGAGCCATCAGCAGGTACGACCTTCTCCACCTCCCCCTGCTCCTGAGGAGCGATTGGGGCAGTCAGCAGGTGCGAGCAGGGTTGGCGCCGTCAGCGCATGGGAGTGGCAGTGGCAGTGGGACTGCGGCTGACAGGGGACTGGGGGCTGCAGCGGGAGTGGCCTGGTGGGGGCGCGGAGGGTGGGCTGAGATCCGCCCCTGGGCCCACCGCAGCCTTGCAGCCCACAGTTCCTTTCAAGGTGCACGAATTTGCGCCCTGGGCCCCTAGTCAACAATAAAGATTGAAAAAAGAAAAAAAAACAATCCAGGAAGATAGCGTATGGACTCTGTGAATGAGGGAGTAATAACCAGGAGTGAGAAGTGTAGACTTTCTGTAAAACAGACAGCCACCCAGCTTCCTTTCATGTGCCAAGGTCTGGATAAGTAAATAACATGTAAAATTACATGGTAAGTGGGCTGCTTTTAGAACAGGACGTGGCATGTAGTCTGTGCCATGCCTTGGTTAAGTACGTTCTAATGACCAGAAGCATGTACCAGCGGGGTCGACAGTCCGCTAGCAGACATGTCCAGTACCAACCACTGGGGCAGAGGTCTCAGAGTTACAGGAGAATTAGGGGAGGGAGGGAGTGTCCAGCTGAGGAACCAGAGCAGGCTGCAGGGAGGAGGTGGCGCCTGGGCGTGGCCTTGTCGGACGAGAAGAGGTGATTCTGGAACAGGGCATCCAATCCCTCGTCGCCTCTCTGGACTGTGACAGCCTCCCTCCTCAGTTCCCCAGTCAGATGTACTCCTCACGCAGCCTCCAGATGTGACCCTGGATTGACCCCTGGAGGCTTCCCATGTGGACAGGGAGAAGGCCAGAGGGCCCTTTTCATTGGCCCTCCTGCCCTGCACCTTTCCGGCCTCTGCCCCTCCTCCTGGGCGGCCTTCCTTGCCCCCCTGCTCGGCCCGGAAGCTTTGCTCTCCTTCTCCAGGCCCCAGCCCCAGACCGCATCCTCAAATGCTGCCCACTAGCTCAGGCCCAGTCTACACAGCACTTTATAAATTGTAGCATTTTCCAGTTTCCACCAGGGTTACTTGTTGGTAGTCTCCCGCACTAGACTTGGAGCTTTGTAAGGAAGGGAGGGCGAGAAGAAGGGGAGTGGAGACGCTGGGCTATGCCTTAGAGTAGGAACGAGGGCTAGACTATACACTGGGAAGTAATCTGGGCCAATGAGTGTTGGAATCAGAAGTAGAACAGAAGAGATGAAGGCTGGTGTGGGAACTAGGAAGAATCTGCGGGTTCAGGAGCGAGTCTGGCAAGGCCCGAGAGCGGCAGCACCCAAGGAGGAAGGGTACCCAGAGCGGTTATGTGGTCAGGTCGGGGCTGCAGGGTGAGCAGGGGGAGGGTGGGAGAGACATCCGGACTTCTGGGTCAGCGGGGGGCAGCTGGCAGCACTCGTGCAGCTGGCTCAGGAATTGGCTGGAGGGCTTCAGGCAGAGCCACAGGTTGAGGGTGGAGGGGAATGGAGAGCTGGGGCTTCACGGGGCCGCGAGCCTCAGTGGAGACGGTTCTCCTTTGAGCTGTGGGAGACACAAGCTTTATGCAAAGCAGCAGGGAAGACGGCAGTGGCCAGGAAGAGCCTGAAGCTGCAGGAAGAGACAAGGGATGAGACAGACAGATGGTCAGGGCTCCCAGGGGCCCAGGCCGGAGAAGCCCTTCTTGGCTGGCCGGAGACAGGTGCTCAGGGGCTCCTGTCCCTCATCCCTCCTTGGTGACCAGGCGACGGAGGGAAAAGGACTCCAGGTTGAACTGGAGGCAGAAACAAGAACAAACAGAGTGGTATCCCAAACACACCAGAGCAGGGGACGGCATATTTCAGAGCACAGAGAACAATGACGCTACCTGCCCTGGGGCACCGGCTGCCTCACCTGGCTGACCAGGTGCTCGGTGGGCGGGACACCAGAGGGCCTGGGTGGGCGGGTGGACACGAAGTCGGTCTTTGTTCCGTGTGCTGGAGGCAAAGGTTCAGAGGGGCAGGCTGCGGCAACGTTTGGGTCTCGGGTACTTTTTAGAAAAAGTATTTTTGAACCTGTGAGAAGCCGCTTATTTCATCAGTATGTTTCCTTGAAAAAAAAAAAAAAAGATTGCTTTTTTTTTCTCTCTTAATGAAGGTAATAAATTCCCATTGTAGAAAATATGAAAATACAGAAGCGTTAAAAAGGAGGAGGGGAATGACCCACAGTCTTACCACCCAAAGATCACTGTGAATGTGGGAGAAAATTCAGCAAAACGTGATGGTTTTAAAGGCACTATTTCTCCTCTCTCTAGAACACGGAGGAGCACAGCTGTGGCTATTTTGGGTGTCATTCTTACAAATGGAAGGGCATGCTTACAATTTTTAAAAGAAAAAGAAGGAGAATGTGTCTACAATCCCCAAACCAATCAGGAAGTGTGTAAAATGATGGTCTTATGTTACAGAAATCTTATCTACTTGTGTACTTTTATGTCATTCCAGAAAATATCCCTTACTTGAAGTTGGCTCTAAAATGTGTGTATAGGAGCAGTGGCATTTAAGTCTTTGTGGCTCAGACTAGAGAAGCACAGTCTCTTTGGTGCACCCGTAAATGAGGAAGCGAAGTTCCCTAAAGAAAAGGAATAGTCCCCCCCAGAGAGGCTCCCAGACGTGGTTCCCCCTCCCACCACCCCCTGCTCCCCTCGCCCCCACAGTGTCCTCGGTGTGGGAGCCACAAAAGTGAGACTGAAGAGGGACCAGGAGTGTTTTGACAACCTTGTGTCTCTACCCACAGAGAAGGGCCTGCCTCCCACAGCATCGGGGCCTGGAGCCGAGGGCCAGTCTGGGCCACCCTGGATCACCATCACCCCACAGAAGCGGAGAGGGGCCCCGGAGCAGCCACCCAACCAGGAGGACAAGCCTGGGGCCCAGACCCTGGAGCCCGAAATAGGAAAGCCAGCCAAGGCACCCGAGAGGGCCCAGGTGGGTGCCGAGAGCAAAGCCTTCCTGTGCCTGTGGATGTGGAGAGAGCAGCTGGCCGGGGCTGCGGGCTGCTGGCCGCCTCGGCGTGCGCGGGGCTGTTAGGGAGGCGGAGGAGCAGGTGGATCGCTTAGGCGGGAGAGACAGCTCTCTGCTCCCTGCCTCCTAGGCAACGCAGCATCTGGAGAAATGGAGCAGGGTTAAAATAGCTTCTCAGGCAGACGCGGGACCATGTCAAAGCTGCCTCTCGGCTCGGGGTGGGCCAGCCCCGCTTTTGCTGCTGCCGGGTGCCTGCCGGTGATGCCAGGGCAGGTCAGGGTCCCCTCCGCCCAGCCAGGGCTGCGGCGCTGCCCCCAGGGTCCATTTGCAGTCTGGACTGAAAACAGCTTTTTCAACCCCAAACAACTGCTTGGAAGCAGGCTGAGAATCATGGCGTTTGAGTTCCCCCAAATAGCCACCACGGTGAAGCCACAGCGAGTTTCAGCCGTGGGAGGCGGGGGGGGGGGGGGGGGGGCAGAACCCCCAGAAGGACCGCTCCCCTTCATCTTAACCCAAATCTCAGTCATCCCCGTGCCTGAAACCCTGCGTGCAGACAACATTTATAAACAAGTATGAACCAGCGATCTGGTTTGGGGCATCTGTGAGCAGACCAAGTGTCATATAAACCTCAAAACTACTTCCAAACACCATTCATTTCGACTTTCAAATGGGATCCCTGCCGTCCAGTGTCCGGGGCTGAGGCCAGCGGTGGGGACAGGCAGAACCCAGGACACCTGTGTGCGCCCCGGGGCATCCGAGCTCCTGGTTCTGAAGGCTGGCGCCAGTGAGAGCACAAAGCAGAGCCCCAGGACAGCGCCAGCCGCACGCTTCCTGTTACAGACCGCGTGGCTCTGCCTGGGGTTCTGCTCAGACCCATCTGAGCCTCCGGTGACGGACAGAGTGTGTCTTCCTTGTGTCCTAATAGGAGCCCGTGAGGCAGGCCGACTTCATCCGCAGCAAGTCTTTCCTGATCACCCCCGTGAAGCCCTCCGTGGACCGAAGGCAGGGGCCCAAGCTCTGCCTCCAGGAGGGGCTGCAAAGAGGGATCTCCTTGTCCCATCAGAACTTGGGTATGAAACCTGCAAACAGTCCCAAACGCTCGGAAATACCCTTCTGGGTGGGCCCACGGGTTTGGTTTTTTGGTGTGTCTTTTTGTTTTGTTTTGTTGTTTTGTTCTGAATCATTTGACACATTGATTTGTTAAAATAGCTTTTATTGAGATATTGCCATAAAACTCACCTGTTTTAAGTACAATTCAGTGAGTACTAATTGACAGTGAGTATATATTTACTGAGTTGTCCAACCATCACAATCCAATCTTAGAACCTCACCCTAAAAAGCAACTTTGTGCCCACTTACAGGCACTCACCATTCCCCGCCCACTCCAGGCAACCACCAATCTACTTTCAGTCTCTGATACCGCCCTTACCTTTCTTAGACACTTCTTACCCCGGAATCACAAAACACGTGTTCTTGGGTGTCTGGCTTCTTTCGCGGAGCGTTCATCTCTGACGTTCCACGCGTCAGTACCTTTCACATTTCTTTTTAATTATGTAAAATACACATAACAAAACTTACCACCTTAACCATTTTTAAGTGTGCAGTTCAGTCGTGTTAAGAATATTCACACTTGTACAACCAGTCCCCCAGGCTGCAGTTTTATTCTGGAAGCTTCTCTCTCCTCTCTGCATGGGAGCCTCCTGTCAGTCTTTTCGTCACAGCAGTTTTTCTGTGCCTAAACCTTCTTTACATTTTTGCACATTAAGGATGTCATGTTTGAGACCACAGTTAAGACCTCGATGCGCATTTTAAAGAAATGCAGAGGCTTAAGTGAAAATTTAAACGCGTTGCTCGTGTGTGTGTGTTTGTGTTGTCTTCATCCCAGCAGCTCAGTCGGCAGCGATGGCGGAGAGAGAGCTGCACCAGCTGAAGAGAGCCAGCTATGCCAGTGCAGAGCAGCCATCCTGGATGGAACTTGCCAGAAAGAAGTCTCAAGCTTGGAGTGACATGCCCCAAATTATAAAATAGGTTGACAGCGTGTGATAAAAAATGTCCACCACCTTGACGGGTCACTTTAGTGAAAAACTGCCACTAAAGGCAAAGACGCTGAAACGTAAGAGTGATTTTTATCATCCGGTTATGGGAGGGCGGGCTTGGGGAGGAACGGGCCAGGCAAACAGGGAAGACAGACACACAGCCACAGGCCTGGCCAGCAGGGCCCGAAAACAAGAACACCATTGAAAAGGTGTTCAAGGAACAAGGCCCGGTGCCCAGAGGTCTGAATGCCAGTCTTTCAGAATTCCCTTGATCAAAGGAGCTCCAACACGGAAGAAAAAGGCAATGAAACACGGATGCAAAACTGGGACCTGGAGAACGTGTGTCTGTGCCTCCACCTGAGATCGGCTTGTGTCTGTGGCCGCGGTCTTGCCTGCGGATCCTGCCTTCTCCTCTCCTTCCCTATTGGGCATGATATTTATGGTACATAAGGATGCCGCTTCCAAGAACAGGGATAAAGCAGCCAGTTTTCCTGAAGACAGTCACTCTGTGAAGGGGCGGGAAGAACACAGCAGGGCGCATCAACTCATAGACGGTTTCCAACAATAATTTTTAAAATTTTCCACTAGGCATCTGTGTCCTTAGCCATTGCACAACGCATTGCCTGTTCAATAAAAGCTTTCAAACATGCTTCTGTCAGATGTTGTTTCTACTCACATTTAGAGAACGTCCTCATCCCTGAGTTAAATGCAAAGTATAGTGTTTCATTTAATGTAGATCTCATTGTAAATCTCTATTGGGTTGATTTTGGAGTTTGGGTTTTTCTTAGACTTTTTTCTCCCAATAAAATGTTGGTGTTTATTTTGGAAACCAGAAGTTAATATAGGTGTTTTTCCTCTTCTCATCTATTTGTACAACATATAAGACTATGAAATTTCCCAAAATGTTACAATTCTTTATCATCAAATTAATCTAACTTGCATATTTCTATTAAAAACTAGGTTTTCAATTATTAGCCAGGATGGTTCATGAATACAGAATGTGGAAAAGCCAGCAGAGAAAGAGCATATATTTTGGGAATCTCAGAATCATGTCTCAGTTACATAATACCTCTATTTTTAAAAACATTTCCAATTTGTTCTTTTGAACAAGCAAATCTCCATGGGAATATGTATATAGCTGTGAACATTCAGCCATTAGAATCAGTAAGACCTCATACACTAAGTTTTGATACTTTTATTGCATTTTTTTTCTTTATGAATAATTGTTTTTCTAACTGTTAGAACTACACAATTGAATCAGGTCTGCCTTTATGGTAAATGTCCTGAGATAGATTTTCCCCCACCACGTTGATTTGTTGATTGCACTGTCGTAGCATCAGTACGGAATGGCAGGGTGAATGCTCTGAACAAGAACTCCAGCCGTGTACGCTGGCTCTAAAAGCTGAGGCATGAATAGATTTAACTAGAAAAAATTTCCCGTTGGCTATTATTACCCCACACCATCCCTCCTCCCTAGGACTGCAGGGACTGTCTCCAGCTCGAGCAAGGCTGCCAATGTGAGGATAGCAAGGCTCCCTCACCCACACCGAGGAGACGATCACAGCAGAGAAATCATCGAGAAGAAAAACACTTGAGCTAATAGGGGTGCCCCTGCAATTTTAAGAAAAGTGCACTCCGTGGGATGGGCCCTAGATCTGCATCAGTTTTCAGTGGAAGAATGAGGAAGAAAAACGGGAAAGGCCGTCATCTTTGTACTGGACCCTAAGAGAGACAACGGAAATATTCTAGGGCAGCCTGCAGTGGCTTCACACGTGCCACAAACTATCGACAGTCCTCCCTTCGAAAAGCAGAGCCTAATTTGCCTTCCCTGGTTGTGAGACAGACTCCGTGCTCACGCGTAACGGCGGCATGTAGCAGAGGGGACGTGTGACTTCGGAAGTGAGGTGATGAAGGCCTTGCTGCCCTCACCCTGCACTCTTTAGGGCTGTCCTCTAGGAGAGGAGTCCGTCGCCAGGGCTTGAGGAAGCTATAGCAGCCTGTGCAGAGGCCCAGGTGGAAGAACCGAGACCTCCTGCTCTGGCCTAAGTTGTGCTCATAACACCTTCCCCCCCACCCCCGTCCACCCCCAAATATAAATTGTATGTTGGCCTAACTAGTGTTTCAGAATGTGGCTGTATTTGGAGACAGGACCTTTCAAGAGGAAATTAAGTTAAATGAGATCCTTAGGATGGACCCTAATCCAATATGACTGGGGTTCTTACGAGAAGGAATTTAGCACAGATACACACAAAGGGAAGACCATGTGACAACATGAGGTAAATACAGCCATATACCAGCCAAGGACAGAGGCCTCGAGAAATTAACCCTGTCAATATCTTGATCTCAGACTTTCAGCCTCCAGAACTGTGAGACAACACATCTCTGTTGTTTAAGCCCCAGCCTGTGGTACTTTGTTATGGCAGTGGGAGCACACTAATACATCTCCTGTCAATCACCAGCACCAAATTGCCAGCCATGGGAATGAGCCCCTTAGAATTGGCTCCTCCAGCCCCAGGCAAGCCTTCAGATGAGTGCAGCCCGCCCAGCTGACATACTGACTGTGGCCTCATGAGAGATCCCAGGCCAGACTGCCCAGCCAGGCCGCTCCAAAATCCTGACCCACCGAAAATATTAGGTAACAAGTGTTTGTTATTGTTTTAAGCCACTAAGTTTTGGAGTAATTTGTTACTTAGCAACAAGTATCTAATAGGGCAGTTTTATGTTCTTTTTTTGGGTCATAAAGTGAAAAGGCCTTACTTGTTTTCACATTAATATTTTAGTTGGGGTTAAGATCATAACCATATGCACAGTCTGAGAGAAATGTATTTAACACCTCCCAAACTACAGTCTGTCTTAGGAGCAGAGATAGCTAGTGGGGGGGGGGGGGCACACCAAAGACCTGTCAACGCCTCGCCTAGTCTGGAAGCAGATGTCCAACCAGAGACTCCATCTCCAGCTGCACCCACTCCCACCCAACCCACACACCTGCTTACACGTGGGACCCTGTCGCCGAGTTCTGGCTGACGGGCTGAGAGCAGAAGTGATGGGCATCCCATGTACAAAGTTCTGTCTAGGAGGGGCCCAGGGAGGCAGCCAAGAAGACAAGGACGTGTCCTGTGGAGATTTCAGAGAAAGGGGATGTTCAGCTCAGAGAGGCCAAGGGGAGACAGGAGAGGTGCCTTCAGGCGTCTGAGGGACGAGGGGAGAATTGACTTACCCTGCGTAACTCCACAGGGAACAACCAGGACCGGAGCGGGAGGTCCTGGGAGGACAGAGGCAGGTGTTCCCGGTTGGAGTCATGCAGCATGGGCCAGGATGCTGGCCAGGACTGAGCTCCCTGCGCTCGCGGAGAGCAAGCCGTGAGGATGGCTGGCCAGCCAGACAGGAGCTGCTCTAGATCTGCAAGGCTGGGCCTTTCACTTTCATTTTGAAATGTAATTACATTACATGGCTCTTAATGCTAATTATAACCGAGAAGTAACCATCCAGAAAATGGTCCAAATGGGCTTTTATGCGGAATGTGGCTGCTCAGAGTGCTTTGAAAGCTTTTTATTACCGAAGGAAGCCAGGCCGAGGCAGCCACTCAGCAGATGGGCCTGCCCAGCCCCCTCCCTCTTCGTCCGTGTCGGGGGAGGGGTGCCGATCTGCTTCCCCGCCAGACCCCTGCATCTCGTGGCGGCCCTCCTGAACTCCCGGCAGCGGGAATAGTGATTTATTCCCTGGGGGTGAAAACAGTCTGCAATGAGGAGGTGTATTAGGATCAAATAGCAGGAATCGCGCGGGCGGAAGCGCACAGGTGCGGAGCAGCGGCTGGCTTGCTCTCCGCGCTGTCTCGCTCCCTTCCTGCCGGCTCCGGGGGGATGCGCGTGAGCGTGGGCGCGGGGGGCGCGGTGCTGTGATCCCGGATTATTAACCACAGCAGCCCCGGCTGGGTGTTGGCGCTCCAGTTTGCGTGCGCACCTCCCCCCGCCCCCCCTCCCCGCGGAGGCCTCGCACCCGCACCTCGGCGACTCCGTGTGCAGGAAAGCAAAGCCAACCCTCAGCCCACGACCCACTGAAGAACAAGTCGCCCCGAAGGGTTTTCCCGCAGGAAAAGGGATCCTGGTGTTCATTGTAGGAACATGCAAAACTGCTACCCGGACAGAGGAAGTGAGGGGCAATTCACGAGGGAGTCCTTTGGACAAAAATAAACCCAATCTTTCAAAAGCTGAAGCCTTTAAACTCGGGCTCTCCACCTTCCTTCCCGAGGGAGGGCGAGGAGGGAAATGCCCAGATGGTTTTCTTCCACTGTTGCCCACCCCGCACTTCATCTGGCAGGACCTCTGGAAGGATCGGGCCCGTCCCCTGGGGACGCTGCCCCGGCTCCCCAAGCCAAGCAGGAGGCCGAGGGTGGCTATCACCCCCCTAATGGCGGGCAGCCCCCAGAGCCCCAGCCGCACACCGCCCTGGCCCCTGTCCGGGGAGCACTGTCCTCTGGTGCTGCCGAACATTCAGCACAGCACACATCTGTGACGGCTGTGGGGCGAGGCACTGCATTGACTGTGGCCAAGTTGGCAGCCGGCTCTCCTGGCAGCGGCTGCAGCCAGACGTCCCGGGTCACCTGGGCACCTTGGACGTCCCGGAAGCTCCTGCCCCTCCAGGCTGCGGTTCTGTGCCTCCACCGGGGCCGCCGCACTGGGCGCAGCCGGTTCCCGCGGCTCTCTTCCACTTAGGGTCCTGTCCACTGGGTGCTGGGCTTGCAGGCGCTTACAGGCCGGTGTCCCCCAAATTCACATGTTGAAGTCCTAACCCCAGGACCTCAGAAGGTGACTCTATTTTGAGAGAGGGCCTTTGCGGGGTGATGAAGGTAAATGAGGTCACTGAGGTGGGTGGTAGTCTTATGATGGGTCCTGATAGGAGAGTAGGGCACAGACACACACAAGGGAAGACCATGTGGGGACAGAAGGAGAAGACGACTATCCACAAGCCAAGGAGAGAGGCTGCAGAAGGAACCAGCTGTACCGGTATCTTGATCTTGAGCTCCTATCCTCCAGAGTGACAAGAACACAGGTTTCTGTTGTTTAAGCCACCCAGCCTGCAGCGCTTTGTTACGGCAGCCGGAGCAGGCTGCTGGTAAGGCACAAGTCTGGTGTGGCCTACGTAGGGTTGGGCTGCCTCTCTGATTCTGGCCTGGGGGAGGTGGCCTCTTGGGCCCCCCTAACTCTGAGCCTTGTGCTGAGACACAGGAAGGTCAGCTTCTTTTCTTGAGCAAAAGCTTTGATACTTCTGGCCGGTTATTGTTTATTGAGGAAAAGAGAACAATCCCCAGTGTTTAATGCTCTCTCCCGGCTTCTGATAACTTCAGCCTCTGAACCCCTCACGGGTGGTCAGGACACGCCTTTGGTTCCGTGCGGAGAAGGCTGCAGGCTCCACTTGCAACTCACCCGTCGGCCCTGGCAGCGCTGTCTTTCACTGGTGCCTCGATGCCCTCGCCAGGCTTCAGCACTGGTATACCTGCTACACGGAAGATGCTCAGTTAACATCTGCTGAATGGATGCATAAATAAGGTATTTAGATGTTTCCACACAGGAACAGTCTACAAGAAAACATCATTTCAGCCAAAACCGGTTTGGCTCAGTGGATAGAGTGTCGGTCTGCGGACTGAAAGGTTCCAGGTTCGATTCCGGTCAAGGGCATGTACATTGGTTGCGGGCACATCCCCAGTAGGGGGTGTGCAGGAGGCAGCTGGTCGATGTTTCTCTCTCATCGATGTTTCTAGCTCTCTATCCCTCTCCCTTCCTCTCTGTAAAAAATCAATAAAATATATTTAAAAAAAAACAAAACATCATTTCAGTCCCATATACCTCACCCTCCTTCATTCCCTGCTTGTCTAAGTCCAGCCCAGAGGTTTTCCTGGGGCGGTGGGAGCAGAGAGGGGTGGGGGTAGGGGGGGCGGCGCGGGGGAGGGGCAGATGGAAAGGAGGCAGCAGAAGGAAAAAGAATCAGAAATGCCTGTGGAGCCTTTTTCAAGTTACCCACCCCTGCTCTCCTCTGGTGTCTCAGACCGAAACTACCTGGGGCCTGGAGTGCAGCCTTGACATTGGCATTCAGTGGCACGGAACTTGGAGATTATTCTTAGTCAGTGCTCCATGGGCACTCGGGAAGTGCTACTTAAATCAAGTTGGTTGAGTCCTTTGTGTCCTTACAATGTGGTGCCTCCTTGTTCCGTCATTTACTGAAAGAGGGTGCTGGACACTCCGCCTCTTGTCCATGTCTCCTTTCAGGTCTGTTAGTTTTGGCCTTGGATACTCTGCAGCTCTGTTTTCAGGTGCCAACATGTAGAATTACGTCTTCTTGGGGATTTGCCCTCTTGTGGGCTGTCCCTCTCTAGCCCTGATAATCTCCCTTGTTCTGGAGTTTACTTTAAAATTAATATAGCTGCTCCACCTTTCTCTTGGTTAATGTTTGCACAGTATATCTATCTCCAACCTTTTACTTTAGACCCAAGTACACCTTTATACTTGAAGTGGGTTTACTGTAGATAATATAGAGCTGAGGCATGCTTTTTGTTCAAATGAGTGTGATTGTGTTCCAGTAAAACTTGATTTACAAAGACAGGCAGCCAGCCTGTGGGCCATAATTTGCTGACTTCTGACCTGTAGAACAATATGAAATGAGAAATCAAAGGTCTGCACCCCCAGAGGCAGTCCCGCTCTCCGGAGTAACCACATTGGACAGTTTCTGTATTGGGGGTTCCTATACCCATAACTCTAGATACGATGCTTGTTTGGTTTATTAATTTTACCTGGCATCTACTGAGTCTCCCCAATGAAATATGAAAAACTGCCTGACTCATATTACCTCTTCTCTCCACTACTCCCCAAGACTTGTCTTTTATAAACATCTTATTTGCCGTTTTTCTTTTGTTTACCTTATAACTTTGCTGTTTCCTCTTCCATTAACAGGACCCTCCCGCCATGATGTGAGGGTCTTATTATCCTGCCCACCCTGCAGTGCCCCCGTCCTAGCCAGCTGCTGCCAGTCCCACTGTTAGTTCCCACTACCCACGTTCTGATGTTTACATTCCATTTTGTAAGCAAACTAGGCCTTTGGTGCTCTGCCAGAAGTTGATCCTAAAAGCTGCAAACTAAGACATGGTATTTACAATGTTTTAATTATGTAAATATCATCACACAGAACCAAGTCATGTGATTGGAAAAATAAATACAAGCCCCTGGTACTAAATGCATCTCTCCACAGAGAGCATCCTGTGCATCAAAGCCACATGGATTGTTTCCGTCTTATTCTCCACCAAATCCTCAAAATCATACCGAACTTTAGTTTGCAGTCTTATCCTGGAAATCCTGTCATTAATCTTCAAGAATTCTTGTTCTCTGCTCCTTTTTCGGGTGAACCTGTTCTTATTACATGGAAGTGAACCCTCCAACGAGCTCTGAGACTTCCCTTTCTGCCATTCTCTCTCCTTCCCCTGGGAGCCGTCCGTGGGTTACTTGTCTCGGTTCTTCTCTTTGAAGCTGTTGCTTTTCCTCGGGGCTGTATTGGTTGTCCATCTGTATTTATCGACAAAAGCCAGGCTGGTTGATTTGGGGAGTGCGCTGTGGGTTCAGTAGCCCTTTTCTCCCAAAAGTCCCATTCCAGAATGGGAAGACCGAGTCCATGGATGGGAAGATCATCTGATAGGCTCAACTTTAAGGTGCATAGGCAGGCCCGGCCAGCATGGCTCGCTGGTTGAGCATTGACCTATGAGCCAAAAGGTCATGGTTCAATTCCTGGTCAGGGCACATGCCCAGGTTGCTGGCTCAATCCCCAATAG
Organism: Cnephaeus nilssonii; assembly: GCF_951640355.1. Classification (NCBI taxonomy): domain Eukaryota; kingdom Metazoa; phylum Chordata; class Mammalia; order Chiroptera; family Vespertilionidae; genus Cnephaeus; species Cnephaeus nilssonii. Next base: position 62,759,713 of record NC_137086.1, on the reverse strand, counting down.
CGGGCATGCAGGAGGCAGCTGATCAATGATTCTCTCTCATCATTGATGTTTCTATCTCTCTCTCCTCCCTTCCTCTCTGAAATTAATAAAAATATACTTAAAAAAAATAAAATGCATAGGCAGGAAACAGGTAGCTAACCACTCCTTCCCATCCCACAAGGCCCCAAATAAGGAGGACTTTCCTCTGGGACGGGGCACAAACATCCACACTGGGGCCTAACCCAACCCCCGCCCCTCCACCTGCCCTTACCAGGCCATTTCATTAGAGGGCAGCCATCTCTCCACAGAGAGCATCCTACCCATCAAACCAGGACCTCCTGGTTTATTTAGCGGGGGTCCTATTGGGAGTTGGCACTGTGAGGTAACTGCCTAAGGGGACACAGTTCTTCAGATACCTTTGTTGAACCAGCCTAATGTTGGCCTCTCTTTCCCCTGGCATGTTTTGTGCCTGTGGATTCTGAGCTAGGAGCTGAGGGGAAGCCCAGGCAAGGTTCTGTTTCCAGGCAGCTTTCTCTTCTGCATCTTCTGAGCTGCGGCTCACTTTGCTGTGCAGACTCAGCAGTGTCATCACATCCACCTCTCACCTTCCAGGATCCTATTGCTACCCACTCTGCTGCTGGTTCCCCTCTGTTCTCAGCCAGAAGCCGGGCTCATGACTGGTGAGTGCAGCTGCAGTGGCGGGAGCCTCTCCTGCCTCCATGGCAGTCAGACATTCCCTGAGGGCTCCCGGACTGCAAAAGGGCTCAGGCCGGATTAAGGATGCCCCTCCCCCAAGTTCACAAATTTCGTGCACCAGGCCTCTAGTAAGAGTATAAAATGGAGTAATGATGGGCAGGAGGTAAGGTAAATGTGTATGTGAGTCTTCTCTCTTATCCATTAGCTGGCAACCTAGAAAACATGAAGCTGTGTGTACATTTCCCCACTATTGGAAATACACAAGGTAGGTTTGCCTTTGTCAAAAATCCAAACCAAATAATTCATACAACATGGAAAATTTTAGTTTTATATCAAACAATTGCTTATATTTTTCCATTGTTTGAATACAAGTAATAACCATTTTTAAAAGAGATTTAGTAGTTTGTAAAAGTCTCCAAAGCAGGGTTTTAACCTGAATTTACCCTTCTCCAAAGAGGTTATAGGCCCCAGTTCTTCATACTAGGGATATTTGAAAGAATATTATTAATCCGTTAAGTAGAACTGTTTTCTCCGTCCTCCCTGTGTCTTGATATTATTGATCATTTTATCAGCCTGGAAGGCTAAGAGTGAGGTCAACTGCCTAAGCTGCAGTAAGTAAGGAATGAATGCTTCACCTGGGAGCGGGGGAGGTGGGGTTGAGTTCACGCACTGGCTCACAGGGTCCCGGGCTTGGTGTTCCCAGCAAAAGTTCCAGAAATGCTCTTTGAGCCTCGGTAGCACTTGATGATTGCGTGGGTATTTTCTGAGCCAGGTCTGTCAGCTGGAAGGGTTCTCCCTTGGAAGAAAAGTCCTTTTAGCACCTCAATCCAAGTAGAGTCCCCTCGGAGGTGCTGAAGGGTTAATCCCTTGAGCTTCTGAAATGGAAAAGGCTTGGTTCAAGGGGCTGAACACCATGCACAGAAATGTAAGATGTGAGTCATTGGTTCCAGGAACTTAACGTTCTCAACGAAGAACCACCTAGAGCAGCCAGCACCAAATGAAAGCATCTTTAAATTAATTGGCTCCCTTCTAAATCCAAAGGATAAATTAAATAAATGAATTGTCTGAGGCCAGTTGATTTGTAGTTCACATTTCTCCTGGAAAGCCTTGACTACAGATGTATGACTGCATTTCTGACCATGTGATTCAGTGCTGAGGCTTGGGGGCCTTTGATATCCGCCACGGTGACCAAGGCCTTGGGAGGTTTGCAGATGTGCTTTCCACAATATTTACTTATGGCCTCTGCACGGAAAGCATAAATGTGTTGCCGAGAATGTTACTTAAAATAGGAACGAATCAAAAAGCATTTTTTTTCTTTTTTCTGTAATGCACCACTTAAATATCACCTGCAAATTGTAACCACTCAGCTTGCACTTTGAGGACAGCGTCGGACCGTGGCCTGAGAAGCAGCTCCTGGGGCTGCACAGGGACACGGCAGGGTGGACTTGGTTTTGAAAACGCCAAAGCATGTAGGTGCCGTTTCGTTTGCATTTTGTGACGCTGCGAAGGGGACACGGACTAACCTTATTTCAGACACTTGGAGGGGAAAACCACCATGAAAACCATGATGGTTGATTCTATGTGCCCCCTCTCCTGGACCCCTGGGTGCCTAGAGAGCCGGCTGAATTGTCTCTCTGGGTGTGTCTGTGAGGGTGTTTGGAGAAGGGCTTAGCATTTAAACAGGTAGACTGAGTGAAGCAGATGGCCCTCCCCGGTGTGGGCATCATCCAATCTGTTGAAGGCCCAAATAGAACGAGGAGGCAGAGGGAGGCTGGGCTTGCTCTCTCTCTCTCTCTGCCGAGGCCCAGCTGGAACAGCGGTCTCCTCTCGCTTCCAACCCCCTGGTTCTCAGGCCTTCCGACTCGGACTGGACTCTGCTCTGCAGCCTTCCAACTCCACCGGCCTCCTGCGTCTCCTGCTTGCACAAAGCAGATAATTGAACGTTCATCGTCCTGTCCTGTGAGCCAATACCTTGTAATAAATCTCTTTATATGATTCCTATTGGTTATGTTGCTCTGGAGAACCCTGACTAATACACCACCTAACAGTGATTTCTAATGTCATATTTAAAGGACAGTAACTGTCTCGGCTGTCCACACACATCTTAGTCTGGAGTGACACTGGGACATGGTTGTCTAGACTGATGATTCATCTGCTGTGATTCCCCCCCTTCAGAAACCGGTTGGTGGATAAGAAAGTGCATTCACTGAGGGGGGAAGCCACCAGGGATCGGGTATGGGGATGGGGCTGTGGGGGCAGGAGGAGGCTGGGGAGACTGTTGCCATGTCTTCCACTTCGAACCAGAGGCAGGAGCAAGGCTGTGTACCTCGGCATTGGCTCTGGTTCCCAGCCAGCTCTGAGGACGGTGCGCACCCGCCCACGCCAAGGAGACGTCCTGATTGCTTCCTCCAGCCACTTCCAGGCGACTGCCCAGTGTGGGCCTGGCTGGGGCAGGAGGGCCGCGGGGTTCCTGGTCCTCTTCCTGCTTCCCAGAGCCATTCTCATCCCGGGGTGCTCTGAGACACCCTGCCTCTGAGAGGAGGATCCAGTTTCATAAAGAACGGGTCAGACATTTCCTGTTTGGTTTGCACAGGTGATACCTGGCTCCTGGAACCTGACGGGGTTCGTTGCTGTCCTCACTGCTGCAGCCTCCCTGAAGGGCCCTTGACTTACCCCAGGGAGCCTCATGCCCCCGGTGATCCCAACCGGTGACCGTGGCTTCTTGCCAGAGCAGTGACACTCCAAAAGCTGCCACGCGTGTAAAGAGGCAGATCAGCACCTTGCCGTGCGTGACAGCCGTAAGCGGAGGTTCAGTGTAGAAATAAGGAATTAGAGCTTGCACTCCGGGAAGATGCGTTTGGGAGCAGGAGGGACAGGCAGCAGCGGCTGTATTTACCCAGGGCCGGTCGGAGGAAAGTCTCATGGGGTGGCCAGGCTTTCGAGACTGGACTGAAATGTGGCCAGAAAAGGGGAGGCCGACACTGAAGGGGCAAACAGCACGTGCTCCTGGCACCCCTGCGAGCCTGGCATCCCTGTCCGTGCTCCTGCCACCCTGGGGCCGCACTCACAGCATCTGGGAGGGGCTGGCCGATGCCGGTGACCGGGCACCAGCCCCGCTGGGATCCGCGCGCTCTGGGGCTGGCTCACAGGTCTCAGGAAGCTCATCCCACCCCACCTCCTTTTGACAAATATTGACTGACCTTCCACCGGGAGCCAGTCACCGGATATGTGCTGGGGATACACAGGGAAGAATGAGTCAGGTCCCAGGCAAAGACAGTGCGGCCTCCTGCACAGTGACTCCCGGTGACGGCCTGTGGGAGACGGGGCAGGGGCAGCGGGGATGCCAGGCCTGTGGTGTCTGCACTGCGACCCGAACCCGAACCGTGAGGAGGAGGAGCTGAGGGAGGAGGGAGCCCTGGGGGAGAGAGTATGCAGGAGTTTGGAGTTGATTCTAAAATCCAGGAAAAATCACTGAAGTTTTTCATTTGTGACATTCCTGTCATCCACATGCTAACAATTACCAGCGTCATGTCTCCATCCTCGACCTTGGCTCTGAGCTCCCCATGCCTGCCCGGCTTCTTCTCCACCTTCCTATGTACAGAGCTGCTCTTCCCGTCGTGGTCCCCGTGCCACTGTGATGGAATAAAATATATATACACACACACACACACACATACATACATATATACATATATACACATGCATACATATACACACACATATATATACATATATACACATATATACATATACACATACATTCATATATATACACACATACATATATACACATACACACATATACATATATACACATAAACACACACTGAGTGGCCAGATTATTATGATCTCTGAACGCATAATAATCTGGCCACTCAGTGTATATGTGTGTGTGTGTGTGTGTGTGTGTGTGTATACACACACACATATATATACATATATATGTGTGTGTGTATACATATATATACACACACACACATATATACATATATATGTGTGTGTGTGTATGTGTGTGTGTATATATATATATATATATATACACACACACATATATATATATATATATATATATATATATATATATATATATAGGCCTGGTACATGAATCCATGCATGGGTGGGGTCCGGCCAGCCTGGCCAGGGGGAGGGGACATGGGCGGTTGGCCAGCCTGCCTTCTGGTCGAACTCCTGGTCGAGGGGACAATTTGCATATTAGCCTTTTATTATATAGGATATACACTTGAGTGGCCAGATTATTATGCGTTCAGAGATCATAATAATCTGGCCACTCAGTGTATGTATGTGTGTGTGTGTGTGTGTATACATATATATATGTATACACACACACACATACAAATACATATGTTTGGTCTTTGTCCTGGTTCCTGGCACAAAGCCCTGCTGATTGCTTGTTGGGGGTGAGCGGAGCATCTTTTCTTAGTCACAATAAGCCTCTTTCCACTCCACCAGGGCTCGCCCTGCAGGTGACTTCGGGAGGACGGGAGCAGCTGCCCGAGAAATGAGCCTCCCAGAGGGATTGGAGGCTTCAGCCCCACCGCCGGGCAGCCAGGAGGCCCTTCCTTTGAGGGCCTGTGGGAATTCTGGTCCACTTCCGTAGGTCTCGGTGGGTCTGGAGAGTTCTAACGGCCTTTGGGGGATGCTGAGGCCACTGCCCTGAGGTTTCACTGACGGAGGAGAGTCCTAGAAGACCATGAGAGGCCAGTCCAGCCAGAATGTCTTGAGAGAGGGGCGATTGTTCAAGATGGGGCTGGTGAGGTGAGGGGAGCATGCTCGGACATGGCCTTGGGGTGCAGTAAGAAGCTTGGGTGTTACTCTAAGTGCAGCAGACACCTGCTGAAGGGTGTGACGCAGACTGGGGTGGTAGTGGCGTGGGTGATCTAATTTTTACTTCTAAATCACTCTGGCTGCTGGTTGAGTGGGCAGAGTGTCAGTGGGGAGCCCACTGGGAGGCTACTTTACAAATTCACCTGGAGATGATGGTGACTGGACCGGTGTGGTGAGGGAGAAGATGGATGGAAGTAGACAGACTGCAGACAGAACTAAAAGAACTCTCTGAAGAGTTGGCTATGGGGAGTGAAGGGAAAGGAGGGATCAAGGACCCCTCTTGGGATTATTTCTTGAGCAAGTGAATGGCTGGGTTGCCATTGACTAAGATGGAAGGAGGAGCAGTGAAGGGAGGGGATGAGCACCTCGAAGTGGAGATGCCAGGGAGATAGAGAGTTCAGTGAGTCTGGAGCTCAGTGGGGAATCTCGGCCTGAGATATAAATTTGGAGTTGTCAGCACCAACCTTTTTTAAGGCTCTGAGAATGGTAAAACCCCCTCGGAAAGGGGTGTGGACAGAGAAGAGTAGAAGCGCTAGACAAACCCCAGGGACACCAGTGTTTAGAGACTGGGAACAAAGAATGAGCAGCCGGACTGGAGAGCGGGGACGCAACAGGCACCCACGTTCGCAATGGAAACGCTGGGCAGTCCCAAGAACTGAACCCGTTTGCACTTCACCTTCTTTACCTCTGCCATTCATGGGATCATTTTGAGGACCACGTGCGGAGCGCATTTCCGTGGCCTTGAGGAGACTAACCCAGCATCTGTCTGAGAAGGCTAACCCCTATTTTGTAAAACTACAGTTTGTAATTCTCTACTATTTTTTAGACGGCCTCTTATTCTAAAAAAATTGCTTTGCTTTCTAGCCTGCGTTAGCCTGCTTGAATAATGAGGAAGATAAACTTAGCTGTCTGACCTTGTAGGCCAGAGACTAGATATGCCCATGCTCTCAATGCCATGCCAGGTGCATTTTTTAATTGGAGAGAACTGTGTTGTTTTCAAGGCCAGCAGTGAGATAACCACTAAGCACACGTAGGGCTGGCTCTTTAGTAAAAAGGGAAGTTGTAGCTTTGCTTAGAATTTGAATTCATTTTCTCTAAGCCCACCATGGTGAATAAAGTGTGACTCCAAACTCTCTGAGCATTGCTTGATTTATTCCGGTTCTCTGTAACATGTCAAATCATAGCTGCCAGTGGGCGGATAAAGGCTGAACCTGCAAGCCACGTAACAGACGCAGCCCCCGCGCCTTCCTGTCCTGTTCATATTCTTTATGTTGACCTGTTACTCTAATAATGTTGTCATTACGTCCCCAATGATTATTTTCTTATAATTTGTTTATTGCTATTTGTTTATTGATTTACATTATCACATTCGATTTTTACACATGGGAGCCTACAGGGACATCTTTGATGATTAGATTATAACTTAAAAATGAATATTTTATATACAGAAACATTTAAGACAGAGGCAGGAAAACTCTTAACCCAGTTTTATCTTAATGCTGAAATTTTATTACCACTAATTTTCTAGCCTCCCAGCACTATGCAAATAATCCTTGTGAGATGGTGTTATCAATTATTAATAACTATTAAATTAGCATGGAGTTTCATAACCGAGAAGCAGGGAGAGGGCCTGCTCCCTCTTGGGTCTCCTGTCCAGGCTCCTGGGCTCCTGGGTGGGCCAGTCCCTGAGCCCACAGTGACTGCCCCTGCTCTGCAGACACCCCAGGCGGGAACCCCAGGTGGGCACCCCAGGCGGGCACCCCAGGCCTAGGACATCCTCTTGGAGGGAAGGATGAGCCCATATTCCAGGGAATTCCTGCAGGGACATGTGACCCCAATGTTCTCCACAAGCCAGAGAAGGAGGCTGTGTTTGGACTTTGTCTTCCTTGACATCTGTTATGTATTGAAGTGTGGCCCCCCAAAATTCATATGTTGAAGTCCTAACCCTCCATACCCTAGACTATGACTGTGTTTGGAGACAGGGCCTTTAGAGAGGTAATGAAGTTAAAATGGGATCATTAAAGTGACCCTAATCCAACTTGACTGATGTCCTTACCAGAAGAAATTAGGAAACAGACTTCACAAACAAAAGGACAACCATCTGCAAGGCAAGGAGAGAGGCCTGAGAAGAAAGCAAACCTGCGGACACCTTCATCTTGGACGTCTAGCCTCCAGTACTGTGAGAAAATGGATTTCTGTTGTTTAAGCGGCCTAGTCTGTGGTGTTGGTTGTAGCAGCCCAAGCAAACCAACACACCACCTGTGTCCCATCCTTCTGTCACGTCTGGTGTCCTTAGGAGTGTCCTTCTGTCCAACTCTGCCCCCAAGGAGGTCCCAGCCACCCTCGCCCTGTGTAGATTTCTCTCCTATCTCCCTTTTAAAACATGATCTGGGAAGCTGTGCTGTGATGATTCTTAACCTTTTGCACTCGGATGTCGAGTGTGACTCGACACGGTTAGCATTAGAATAAAGGAATCGAGAAAAAAGCAAGCGAGTGCAAAAGGTTAAAGTGTAAAGAATTGTGAATAACTTAATATAGTACCCTGATCGTGATAGTGACCCAGCCCAGAAAATGAGAAACCAAGGTGAGAGAAACTTTGAACCTCATCAACGGTCTTTCAACAGAGAGTGGATTGTGGGGAGCAAATTTCCTTCTGTCCTGTCCCCACCCCCTGCCTAAGGCCACACCTTGCACCTGCCTTGTTCCCAGGGCATGTTCCCAACCCCATGTGGATGCTGGTCCTCTCTGGAAGCCCATGGAATTTGGGCCCTATGATTAAGGAGTAGAACATTAACTGGTGCCAGGCGCCCCCTCAAGCTACCCCCTGCTGTTTCCCATCCTCATTAAAGAAATTGGGGTCTCCCCTTGCAGTGGGGGTGCCTCTGGAGGAGGGTGGGAGAGAGGCTTAGGAGACCAAGCCCCCACCTGGACTGGAATTGGCTGGGGTACTCTTTTCACCTGAGTAAGTATCGTGATTTTTTTTTTTTAAATAAAACATTCCACATCTGTGGTTGGAAAGAGCACAGGAAATGGAGCTCTGACAGTTAGTTGCCGTTTGGGTATTTCTTCCTCTCACGAGGGCCACTGAACTTCAACAAACAATACCTGGGGGAGCAAAACAATCGCTGTGGACAGCCGTGTCAAGGGGCCTGTTCTGGAGCCCGGAGGAGTGAGGTTGAAGGAGCAGGAAGAAGGGACCAACCGTTTGCCCAGATTACTGGCTCTGCAGAGGGTAGGAACAGCTGGTTATTATCCGGCTCAACACAGGGCGTCTGTGAGTAAGCTAACTTCCCTGACCCAGGTGTCTAGTTCCCAGCACTGGATTAGCCAAGTAGAGTGAGGCACAGACGAAGGACAGCTGCTTTCCCATCAGATCAGCCTTGGAGAGAAGGAGACGATTGGGTCTAGCCGGAGAGTCTGACCTCCTTCCAGGTACTCTGCACACAAACCTTTAAGAACAGCCTGGGTAGAATGAAAAGGGAGGTGAGGCCCATGATTCTCAGAGTTCTCCAGTCCCCTCTCACAACCCCAGAGCCTTTGAGATCTTCACCCTTCTCTGCTATCAAAATGATGTGAGAAAAACCATTTATGTGTCTATAAATATAGAGATATATATACACAGATATATGTATCAGAGAAAGTTACAGCTGTTAAGAGCTGTTTTGACAAACCCCAAACCACAAATAACCTTCAGCTACAGAACAGCACTCTATGTATTCTCAGGCAGGAAGGTTGAGAAGACCTTGATGAAGGCATCTCAGTGCCCTCAAGTCATCCCCAAAGAGCCTGCTCCCTGATTGAACCTCCTTTTCATTGGTCCAGCATCCCATACATTGTGCCTTTTGCAGCTTGTCTTTCTGCTAGGTATGGGGGCTACTAGGACCCTCTGCTTTGTTCTCAGTGGACAGCATAGAAAATGGAAAAGAGACGGGCTTTGGGATCAGATTTATTTGTGTTTGTATCCCAGATCTGCAATTTAATATAGATGGCCCTGGGTGAGTTAATTACTTCCGTGCCTCAGTTTCCTTGTCTGCAAAATGGGATGATAATAATACCCCTTCTTTTGGTGTTCTGAGACCATTTTCAATGTGTGTGGGGATGTGTGGAGGGTTCCCCCACGCCAACAACAAGCAATGCAGCAACACCAGCGGGATGTCCTACAATTCAACTTAATTCTGTCCCTATCTCCCCAAAGATAGCATCAGATCCCAGGTTAAGGGCTCAGTTCTACAAGACTGCCCCCACCACCACCTTTAGATGCCCGTCACAAGACCAAGTTGTTACCTGTGCTTATGACTGACAGGCTACAGATTGGAGGTTCCCACGACCTCCTCCCTGGGTTCAATTTGCTAGAGCGGCTCACAGAACTCAGAGAAACATTTACTCACTAGATCACCTGTTTGTTGTAAAAGGATATAACTTAAATAGCCAGAGGGAAGAAATGCATAGGCCAAGGTATGGGGGAAAGGCAGGGAGCTTCCATGCCCATTCCAGACACACCACTCTCCCTGCACCTCCACACGTTCAGCAACCCAGAAGCTCTTCCAACTCTCTCCTGTTGGGTTTTTTAAGGAGGCTTCATCACATTACTTCGGCACGATTGATTAAATCATTGACCATTGGAGATTGGTGACTGGTCCAACCTTCAGCCCCTCTTCCCTCTGTGGAGGTCAGGGAGTGGGATCAAAAGTTCCAACCTTCAAATCACATTTGGCTTTCCTGGCAACTGGGGTCCTTGACTGGGGTCCAAAAGCTGCCTCATTAACATAAAAAAGACACATTTATCAGTCTCAACATTTGGGAAATTCGAGGGTTGCTGGAGCTTGGAGCCAGGAATGAGATGAAAACCAAGTTTCTATTTCTTATAAATCATAATGTCACACTATCTCATAGGGTTATGAGGATTAAACGAGTGAGTACATGACCTTAGCACATTGCAGGAGTGTTCAGTGATATTGTCATAGTGACTAGCTGGGTGAACCTCGGTTTCCTCATCTACAGCATGGGGCTGTTATTAAAATAATTAAATGAGATACTGAATGTCAGACACCTGGCACATAGAAAATGCTCAACTAATGTTTCTTCATTTTTTCTTTCTACTATTTTAGGGAAAGCTGATAATTTAGTCACATGTCATCTGGCAGGAACATCCATTGACCCATTGTCTTTATCCATCTAAACACAGCCGAAATGAATGCCATGCTCTGAGGACTCTGTGTTCTGCCCTTCCCAGACACGAAGTTCTTTTGAACACTTACAAAATGAGCCACGAGCTCCATCTCATTTAATCCTTATAACAACACTATGAGGTCAATGTTATCATTCCTGTCTTACAGATGAGGAAACTGGGACTTAGAGAGGGTAAAGAACTTGCCCAAGGTCACAGTGATGTGTCACAGGGTAGTCATTAAACCCAGGTACCAGAATCTACCAGAGTGGAATGCTCAGCCTCTTTGACTCCATCTTGTCCAAGTCTGCATTGTTCCCATGACCTTCAGGCTAATAGCTTCTGCTTAGCCTCCCACAGAGACCTGCTAATCATTGGAGGAATCCTAATGAGGCTTGAGTTTTACAAAAACAGCCCCTTACCAGAAGGTGCATTTCCTGAGGAGATAAGGGAAGTATGTACAAATAAAAATAATAATGACTGTCTATCCAAGATTCACAGGAAACAAACTCACATCAACTAGCACAATCTTCCTCGAACCCCTGCTTGTGCCCAGATATCACCTCGTGCCCCTCCCCTTTTCCCTTCCCTCGACATAAAAGAAGCCTGAACTCTGGTACGATGGATCTGAGGATTAGGTCTCTCATCTTCTTGGTTGGCACCTTCTCGATTGATAAACCATTCCTTACTCCAGACTCTGACATTTTGATGTTTGGCCTTCCAAGCAGCAGGAACACAGACTTGGGAAGAGTAAGGTCTTTCTGACTCCTGAGCCTGACCTTGAACCTCTGTGGTTTCCAGAATCAGAGCTGATCGGAAGCAGCTGATGCTATAGAGCCTGTCACAGACAGGCACCAGGACAAGAGGGATAGGATACAGCAGAGCAGTCCAGGGTGAAGAGGGGCCAAGAATCCTTCAGGGACGAATCGGAGCTGCACAGCTCCTCCCCAGGCCGCTGTGCTGTCCACCCTCCTCATCCTTGTCCAGGTGTTGTCTCTTTCTCTTCTGCCAACCTGTTTTTAAAAATATGGTTTTATCGAGATTTATTTCTCATACCACACAATTTACCCACTTAAAGTATACAATGCAATGGCTTTTAATATAGTCACAGAGTTGTGAATCCACCACCACAATTATTAGAACAAGGTCAACCCCCCCAAAAAAAAACAAAAAAAAAAACCCACACCCCTTAGCTAACCCTGGCCCAGTCCTAGGACACCAGTCTGCTTTCTGTCTTTACAGATTTTCCTGTTCTGGACTGGCTTCTTTCACTTACCATAATGTTTTCAAGACCTGATTTTAAAGTCAATAAAAAATGGTTAAAGTTCAACGTACAATACTTGGCACGAAGTCGAGGTGCTCCATAAATGCTCATTGAATTGCAATTAGTCCTACGTGATCGCCCTGAGTCATCAAGAAGAGGCTACATTCTACCCGTCACATTCTTCAGGAAAGTAGAGAAATGGGTGATGCCTTTTTGAAAATTGTCCATTGAAAATAGATAAAAACATAAAATTGTGCTTAAAGGTGTCTCAGTTGCTGAAGACTTGGCTCTCTAGAGGGACTTTCTCTCAGGGACTCCAGGTGGTGAAGGTTTTACTATACTGTGTTCACTCCATTTTTTTATTTGCTCAATTTGTTCTCTATCAGTAAAGGTACCTGATGCTATCAGACTTCATTCTATAGATCTGTGACTACTGATTTCTCAGTTTCTGTCTCATATCTTGGGTGGTTAGTTAGTATGTTAGTAAGTTCTAACTGCATGCTAGGTCATCTCTTTTATTCACTTATTCATGCACCATCTTCTCTCGTTACTGATGAAAATGGCAGATATACTGGCCCGAGGCCAGCCTTTGAAAGCACTCTCTGTTTTCTAATATTGACATTTTGACCTTAGTTTTCTGGTTTGTTGAGTGGCTTACGTGGAACAAGTTTAACCTTCTGTCAACGTTAAGATACATCATACATACCACATGTAAACAACAGCCTTTGACTTACCAAACTTAGAACCAGTGACCAGTCTGACAGGATTTGTTATTGCCAAAGCCATATTAAGTAATACTTTGTATTTATTCCTGGGGAGGGTTGAGTAGTGAGGGGCCCATAATTACTAGGATTAGGTGTTTTCCTTTGTGATGATTTTGAGAATTATTTTCACTAGTTTCTTATAGTTCCTGACATTGCTAATTCTGCTAAAGTTACTAAAATCAATGGCAATTGTTTGGTCCTGTCAGTCTCCAGGGCTTTTGGTTTGTGCATATCTCTAATTTAAATACATGTATATTAATTCTTTTTTAAAAACATTTTTATTTATTTCAGAGAGGAAGGGGGAGAGAAAGAGAGATAGAAACATCAATGATGAGAAAGAATCATTGATCGGCTGCCTCCTGCATGCCCCCTATTGGGGATCGAGCCTGCAACCCAGGCATGTGCCCTTGACCGGAATTGAACCTGGGACCCTTCAAGTCCGCAAGCCGACGCTCTATCCACTGAGCCAAACCAGCTAGGGCTGTATATTAATTCTTTACTTCCAGACCATCGTCTCCAAATTCCTAATTGAATTGTAATGTTGAATTTTCACATGACCTAGAAGCTGGCCCAGGCCAACCTGAGGTGGAACTGCCTCCTCGTTTCTCCCCACACCCTCAGTGGCGCCCTCCGGACAGCTCCAGGGACTTGCAGGACTGTTCTCAGAGGCTCCACTTGAGAACCCTGGCCTTTCTGGAAAGCCTGTAATTAGTTCGTCCCCAGCAGCTGCGGCTGAGGCCAAGGCTGCAGCGGGATAGCTCATCCAGCATCGCAGACCCGGCCCGTCCTGCCACAGCCTTTCCTGGGCTCTCAATCCTGTCCTGGCCCCTTCAGCCACGTGCCTTGTCACCCACCCCTGACCTTGGCTTACTGCTGCTTCAGATCTGTTCTGTTCGTAGCTGGTTACAATTGGCAGGCAGCCAGAAGCCTCATCCTTCACGGGCTCAATCAAGTCTAGAGCAGGTTCCCCTGCTGTGGGCTGACCAGCATCTGACACTTGCAGGGAATTTTCTAATTCTTGGTCCTTCATTGTGTCTGAGCCCCCGGGCTGACAAATGTTTCCCGCCGTTGGTGCGCTTCTCGTCTCTGGAAACCATCCAGCCCACTCCCAATTTTCTGTAGCCCAGCATTCTAAATGCAAAAATTAGAAAATCATATAGAGTTTCATAGAAGATAAATAGAACTCCCATATGTACCTAAAACCCATCCACTCTCAATCCATTACTTTCAAAATTGTAGCTGATCTTTTGGTTCTGAGACCAGATGGTACAAAAATTATTCACTATGGTAATAGAAGACATCGTCAATTGTTATAATCTTTGAGAAGTATGATTTAATATTATGTGTTAGGACCACTTCAAAGCTCTGGAAATTAGTCATCTCACTCCTAGGAATTTATTCTAAAGACATCAACAGATGTGTATCAAAATTTGTGTACAAGAATATCATGTCGTATATCTATATTGAGAAAACTTGGAAAGTATCTAACTGCCCCAAAATAGGACTAAATAAAATATGGCACACCAATATAGCAAAATGTTCTACAACCACTCAGTCATGTTTTAGAACAATATTTTTAAAATAAGAGACATTCCAAAACTTGAAGAATATTTTTTTAAAAATAAGAGTATGCAATTGAAAAGTGAGATATGACACTTTCTATAATACTACCCCAATTTTTTAAAGAAAAATGGTTGCAGGTAGGCATGCTTAAGACAAATACAAAAACATTAATAGTTTTACTACTCAGTGATAGGATTACTAGTGATTTTTAAAATGTTTTTTTCTGTAATTTTCAAATCTTCTACAATATATATGCTATTTTCCTAATCAGGAAACAATTAATGTTACTGAAGAAATTAGGCCACACAAAAAAAGACAAAAACACTGAAGGCCTCTTTCCTGTCTTTTTATCCTCAACTGTTTGACCCCATCCTTTCTTGTTCACGTAGGAAAAGGAGAACTAAAAATTATGATGCGTAGAATCTATTTCCTTCTGATGGCTCTGAGACGCACCTATTTTTCCCATTTTAAAGGTGAGGAAACATCACAGAGAAAGGGGTGGAAAACCACTGCGTGAACACGGGTCCATTGGTTCTTTCACTTCTGTGTTGTCCCCATTTGTGGTTTCTGTGGGGGTTTTTTGAGTTATAATTGATACACAATATTACATTAGCTTCAATTGTATGACATAGTGATTCAATATTTGCATATGTTGCAATATTTGTATAGGTTGAAATATCTGTATAGGTTGAAATATTTGTATATGTTGCAAAATGACCACCACAATCAGTCCAGTTAACATCCGTCACAATTCAGTTCCAATTATTTTCTCATGTTGAGAACTTCTAAGATCAATCTTCCTAGCTACTTTCAAATATGCAATCTAGTATTAATAACTATAGCCACCATGCTCTACATTACATCTCCATGACTTATTTACTTCATAGCTGGAGGTTTGTACCTTTGACCCCTTCACCCATTGTGGCCACACCGCATTCCCTGCCTCAGGCATCCACCATTCTCTTCTGTTTCTATGTGCTCAGTTTTGCTTTTGTGTTTTTTTAGATTCCAAGTATAAGTGAGATCATATGGTATTTGACTTTCTATGACTTATTTCATTAGCATAATGCCCTGGAGATTTATCGTCTTGTCACAAGTGGCAAGATTTCATTCTTTTTGTGGTTGAATAATATCCCATTGTATTTTGTATCACATTTTCTTTATCCCATTCATTCATTGATGAATAGTTAGGTTGTTTCCATATTCTGGATGTTATAAATATGATGCAATGAACATGGTGGTGCATTTATCTTTTCAAGTTAGTGTTTTCATTTTCTTCCAATAAATACCCAGAACTAAAATTGCTGGCTCATATGGTAGTTCTATATTTAATTTTTTGAAGAATCACTATACTGTTTTCTATGGTGGCTGCACCAATTTACAATCGCACCAGCAGTGCACAAGGGTTCCTTTTATCCTACATCCTCACCAACACTTGTTATTTCTTATCTTTCTTATAATAGCCACTCAGACCAGAGTGAGGTAATATCTCATTATGGTTTTGATTTGCATTGCCATGATAATTAGTGATGTTAAGCACCTTTTCATGTACCTGTTGACCACCTGTCTGTCTTCTTTGGAAAAATATCTACTCAGGTCCTCTGCCCATTTTTTAGTTGGGCTGTTTGTTTTTTGTTGTTGTTGTTGAGCTGTACGAGTTCTTTATATGTTTTGGATATTAACCCCTTACTGGATATATGATTTGCAAATACCTTTTCCCATTCAATAGGTTGCCTTTTAATTTTGTTGATGATTTCCTTTGCCAGAAGCTTTTTAGTTTGATGTAGTCCCACATGTTTACTTTTGCTTCTGTTGCCTTTGCTTTTGGTGTCAATTCAAATAATCATCTCCAGGACCTATGTCAAAGAACTTAACTTCTATGTTTAACTTCTAGAAGTTTTATGGTTTCAGGCCTCAGATTCAAGTCCTTAATCCACTTTGAGTTAATTTTTTGTACGTGGTGTACGGTAGTAGCCCAGTTTTATTCTTTTCCAATGGCTGTCCAGTTTTCCCAGCATCATTTATTGATGAGACTTTCTTCCCATTGTATATTCTTGGCTCCTTGGTCATAGATTAACTGACGCTATATATGTAGCTTTATTTCTTGGCTCTCTGTTCTGTTCCATTGATCTATGTGTCTATTTTAATGCTAATACCATACTGTTTTGATTACTATATACTTGTAATATGGTTTGAAATCAGGAAGTGTGGTGCCTCTGGCTTTATTCTTCTTTTTCAAGATTGCCTTGAATATTCAGGTGTGTTTTTTCCATACCTACTTGTGATATTTTTAAGTTGCATTTTACTCTGTTCCCAAGCTTCCTGATTTTATCAGAATAAACTTCCTTTTGGTAAGAAAGATATTCTACTTTCTGTAAAAGTCTCATTTTAGCTAACTTTCTTTAGCTAAGATTTTTACCTAAAGAGTGTAAATTCTTTGAATTATTTTATTAAAAAGACACCCTAATTGATCTGAATAAAATTGAACAACTAAATGTTCAAATGACCTGGATACAGCATTTTTGCATGCATCTTACTTTTTCAGTACAGTAATAATAGTAAACAAATGTTCAACACATACTCTCACAGAAGTGAAGGCTGAAGAAGCTGTCATCTCCCTATTTCCTAACAGAATATGCTTGTGGCTGGCAGCATGAGCATTCTGCCCTGACAGGTTGTAGGAAGCCCTATGTGGGGACTATCAGGATTCAAATACTCCTGCATGTCACCTCTAAGTCCATATGGTTGTGAAAAGTGTCATTAATTACTCCTGTTCCCTGGATTTTAGATACAGCCTGTAATTGTGTCACTTGTGTCATTTTGCCATTTGTCTTCCCCTGCAGTTACCCGGCCACCGTGTAACAATGATCACTGTGCCCTACGAATCTGTTGCCATCAGACCTAGGAGAGTGAGCAGACATGCATGAGTTGGGCAAAGTCCCACTGCTATTCTTCACATTTTATAAGAAGGACCTGGGGGACCAGAGTAGTGAAGCAGTGTGCCATGGTCATGCAGCTCTGAGTGCATCAGTCGCTCCGAGCTGTGCTGTTCAGTAGGTGTGATGCTGCTGCCCTATGTGGCTATTGAGCACTTGAAATGTGGCTAGTCCAAATTCTGATGCGTTGTAAGTGTAAAGTCGACCTTGGACTTCGAAGACAGTCTGGAAAAAAGAATCCTATCTAATAAAAGGGTAATATGCAAATTGACCATCACTCCAACACACAAGATGGCCGCCCCCATGTGGTCAAAGATGGCTGCCCCCATGTGGACACAATATGGCCACCACAAGATGGCCAGCAGGGGAGGGCAGTTGAGTTGTGGGTGACCAGGCCAGCAGGGGAGGGCAGTTGGGAGGGACCAGGCCAGCAGAGGAGGGCAGTTGGGGGTGACCAGGGCAGTAGGGGAGAGCAGTTAGGGGCAACTGGGCCGGCAGGGGAGGGCAGTTAGGGGGGACCAGGCCTGCAGGGGAGGACAGTTAGGAGCAATCGGCCTGACAGGGGAGCAGTTAGGCATCAATCAGGCTGGCAGGGGAGTGGTTAGGGGGTGATTAGGCTGGCAGGCAGAAGCAATTAGGGGCAATCAGGCAGGCAGGCAGGCAGGCAAGCTGTTGGGAGCCAGCAGTCCTGGATTGTGAGAAGGATGTCCGTCTGCCCGTTTAGGCCCAATTCTATCGGGATTAGGCCTAAACGGGCAGTCGGGCATCCCTCGAGGGGTCCCAGATTGGAGAGGGTGCAGGCTGGGCACCCCAGCCTGCACCCTCTCCCCCACCCCATCCATCCCCCCGTGCACGAATTTTGTACACCAGGCCTCTAGTGTGAAATAACTCATTTGCAATATTTTATTGAATTACATATTTAAATGATGATTTTGGATATATTGAGTTAAACAAAATGGATTATTAAAACTCATTTCACCCTTTCTTTTTTACCTTTTAAAAATGTGGTTACTAGAAAATCTTAAATGACAAATGTGGCTCACAGTATATTTGTATTGGACAGTGTTGTCACAGAACCTGTTTCTTTACCTGACAAGCGAAGTTCACAATGAGAACACAGGGAAAGTGCCTAAGTCAGTACGTATTCCCTCCATGTTCGTGTTCCTCCCCCACCACTTTTTATCACCAGAGCATCCAAGTCTCCTGACTTTCATGTGCATGGATGTCCAGAGACTTCAAAAGAACTTTTGTTCCTCTATTTCCATCCAGATTCCTCTTTAGAAAGGGCATTTTTTTTAGTCATGTGTCATTTGAAATCTTATGATGTACAGTTTGTAAATAGCAAGTCAGAAATTGGCTATTCGAGCCAGGATCCTGGAACTGCCTTGCTGAAATCAGAGGCATTAGAGAATGCACCCGTTCCTACACTCACCACAGCCCCGGTGAAAAGATAGACCGGCGTCAATCTGGTTGTGGCAGGAATTGCTCGTGCATGCCTGTCAGGGTACCCCGATGTCAAAGATTGCTTTCAGACAGGATCTGTACGCCCCTCTCGGGCCCTGTGCTGAGCAGCTGCATACAGGGCAACACCCCAGCTCCCCTCCAAGTGGGCCAGAGACCGAGAGGTCAGCCACGACAATGAGGCCTCCTTGCCCGATTGCCTGGAGAGGGATGAGTTCGCCCAGCAGCCAGCCCAGAACTCCTAAGAGAGACTTGGAGATAACTCGCAGAATTGATGTCTGCTGCTCCTCTTCTCACAGGAATTCATGGTGGCTGAATTTACAAAAGCGTCCTCTAATTTCATGTTCCCAGTGGGGAAGGACTACATGCTGTATAGTCGTTCTATATTCATATGCAATAGGGCTGAGCAGGTACAGTGATGAAGAGTAAGGCGACGGGGAGGGGTGGGGACTCTTCTGAAGGGAAGGCAAACCCAAGCAGGTGGTTGCTTTGTGAGAATACACATCTGGGTTGGTGGCATCCTCTGATTTTTCACAAGAAGCCAGATGCCCAGATTTTAATGTGGAAATCTCCTGATTTTTAAATTTTGGAGCTGAATGAAGCCTTCCATTGGTCCAGGTCAACCAGGCTGCTTACAGTCTCTGACCCTGTGTGTTGACCTCTATAAATGGTAGGCTTTTGTGGGAAGGGACTCTAACTTCTATGCTCTCTCTACCCTTTAACCACTCCTTGCATAGTGCAGAGCATTTATATCAGTTATGGTTTTCAAAGTTAGACACCAGTTTACCTCCTTAATAGTCATCCCACGTTCTTTTTCTTCTTAGTTATTCCTTTTTGTGTCCTTCTCCTTGTTTCTTGAAGTTCTCCAGACAGCAAGAGGGAAGAGGAAGCAAGAACAGGAGTCAGTAATGGCTCTTTTCTGACCACACTCCTCCCCTATCTGGAAGACCACGTGAATAAAACCCCCTTCCCATGCTTTACCTTTCGCATTGCCAGGGCATTGCCAAGGTGCCAGGGGCTTAGGAGTAAAGAGGGGAGGAATCTCAAGTTTGGGTCCAGAAGGCCTCTCTTTTGAGCTAAGGCAGGGCCAGAGGTTAAAGGCATGCTCCGCCCATTTCCATACACTGCCCCCCCCCCCCCCCCAGCCCTCCCGTGCCCACTGTCTTTGGAAGCGCGCGCCTTTTCTGGGGCTTGTTCTGGGAGGAGGGCCCACTGCCTCCCCGTGCTCTCCCCATCCAACCAGACACTTGGTCTTCGGCGACCTGCGCTGAGGCCGGGAGAAACCGAGGCTGCTTCTGCCCACGTACGCAGAGCCTTGAAGTGGAAGTCGGTTGGGTAACTGGCCGCGTGGAGTCTAACAGGAAGCCCGTTTGGGTTTTGGTGTTTGAGTATCTGTCTCGGAGAAAGTCACAAATTGACTTCTGTCCATAGGAAACAGGTCCTGACCACTTCTTTAATTAATGCTCTGGAGCCAAAATTTTGAGAACTACAAAATAGCTATAAAGATGTCAACGTACTTTTTAAGGAATTGAAAGAAGACAGCTGTATGTTCAGGAAATGAATGGAGAAACACTCAGTGAGGGAAGACTTGCTTCCACTTGTGCAAAAACCTGGACATGCAGCGGAAGTCTGCGCGTGTGTGCACTCGTGGCCTTACCGCGAGGAGATGCGACCCGGCTGGTGGCAGGGGTCAGACGGTTCTGCCACAGCGCAGCTGCTTCACTGGTAACAACACAGGAAGGACGATTCCTGTGAAGCGCTCTAACTCGGTAGAGGAAGCCTTGGACGCAGGGCCAGGATTTTCTGCTGTCGGGGAGATCCAGCACACGGCATTTGCTTTTCAAGAGTTTTGTCCACCCGGTCTTGGAGCTTGTGGGCTAATTTAGATTTCTGCAGCTAAGATGCCGACACAGACATTTCGAAGTTGTCTGTAGGGGAAGGGGACACCCACTTTGAGAATACGGGATATTCAGAGACTGTGTTTTATATTTGAGGGCACCCACTTGGCCTCCATATTTTGTTTTGGGCAGTATACACTGACCTACATATATCTGCAAATATATCTACATCTACCACTCTACATCTATGTATCTATTGGTTGCTTGATCTATCTCTCTATCTCAGTACATTATATACACTCATAGGAGATCATGCAGTACACACTATTGGATAACTTTTTTAAACTGAACCTATCAGCCTGGCTGGTGTGGCTCAGTGGTTGAGCGTGTATCTATGAACCCAGAGGTCACGGTTCGATTCCCGGTCAGGGCACATGCCCAGGTGGTGGGCTCGATCCCCAGTGTGGGGTGTACAGGAAGCAGTCGATCAATGATTCTCTCTCATCATTGGTGTTTCTCTCTCTCTCTCTCCTTTTCCTTCCCTCTGCGAAATCAATACAAAAAATATTAAAAAAAGAAAATGTCTGTTAAAAAAACACACAACTGAACATATCATGGGCATCTTCCCATGTCATTTTCTTCTACTATGGATAGCCTACGAAGTTATTTTTAATAACTAATGCATAATATTCCAGATAGCCTACTTTTTACAATCCCCTACTGTTCTTAGGATAAACTCACCGCGGTGGGTCCTGCGGGGAAACTGGGAGGCTTCTGCTGGTCACGGCACTGTTTCCCAGATGGTCTCCTTCTA
The DNA here is from genome assembly GCF_951640355.1 of Cnephaeus nilssonii. Classification (NCBI taxonomy): domain Eukaryota; kingdom Metazoa; phylum Chordata; class Mammalia; order Chiroptera; family Vespertilionidae; genus Cnephaeus; species Cnephaeus nilssonii. Next base: position 62,738,386 of record NC_137086.1, on the reverse strand, counting down.
TTCCTGCTCACCAGCAGGGCTGGAGTGGGCCAAACACTAATTCTGCCTGTCGGTGCTGTCTTGTGCCTTTTATGTTTTGTTTAAGAAATCTTCTCCCCGAAGTCATGAAGTTGTGCTCCTATGTCTGCTTGTTTTCCTGGCCCTGGTCAGGTCAGGCATCCACCAGTTCTGCGGAGGCCCGGGTGCCCGCATCGACAGCTCCCAGCCACCCTTCTCCCTGGAAGCACACTGGGTGGCTGAGAGCAGCTGGTCCCCAGGGGAAGAAGGTTGTATCTGTGAGCTATGGCATTCAGCGGCAAGGGACACAAACCGGAAAAGCAGTGGCTTAAACACAGTAGGGCAGTGACTCTCGACGTTTGCTGTGCAGTGGGGTCATCTGGAAGTTTAAAAAACGGCGTGCCGGCTGCCCCCCCCCCCCCCCCTTGATGACACCAGACTCTTCTGAGGTGAGATCCAGGCAGCAATCGGGTTCAAAGCTCCTCTGGTGAGGTCAGTGGGCAGCCCACGCCGGGAACCCCTCCCTGCGAGGGGGTGGGCTGCTCCCTCACGTGGTGAGAAATCTGAGGGGAGCACGTCAAGGCCAGCGTGGCAGCTTCCCCAGCCTCAGGGACTCAGGCTGCTCCGAGCCCTTCGCCCTGCCGTTCCCGGGGGAGGCCTCTGTCCTCACAGCCACAACATGACTGCGCAAGCCTGGCCATCAGGGCCACATTCCACACAACAGGAAGGAGGAAGAGCCGAGGGGAGAAGCTCACTTCACAATTTCTGCGTAACTCTCAACGGCAGGAACTTCATCAGATGGTCGCCCACATTTGTAAGGGGGGCTGGGAAACGTGTCCCTTCGGTCCGGCACGCTGCCATTCCCAGAGGATGGCGACCTGAGGTCCGCCGCAGGAGCGCTTGTTCCACAAACACCAGCAACTCCGAGGCCCCTGCCCATCCCGGGAGCCCTCCTGCACACAGAGGAAGAAACGTCTGCGCCATACAGTCTGATTATAAAGATAACAGAAGCGTGTTTTCTAAAAAGATCAAGACAGATCGTGGGTTTCATTTTTTGCGCATACCTTGTTGAAAAAGAGGGCTTCCGCTTAAAAAGACCTGTTTCTGTTCCAGGACACGTTTATTGCATAGGCCCTCTATGATTTAAAGTCCTATTTTCCCAAACCGTCTGAGGAACAAGCAGCAGGTGTTTCTGAGGGGGACATGAGGAGGTGATGTTGGAGAGGCAGGCGCTGCATGTCTGCGGCCAGCTTTGCGAGGCCGGCCCAGGAGGCGGGCCGTCCTGCACGGTGGACGGGCTGCTCCCCCCGCCGCTCCCAGCCCTTCCCGCGGGCCCACTAAGGCGGGCTGCCGGCTGACGCCCGTGTTTGCCCGTTTCTTGGTTTCGACCTCTCACGAAGCCCAGAAGTATCCCGTCTGTGCTTAAGCTAGACTGCGGGGGTTTCTGTCACCCTTCCCAAAAGGCTGTCATGAGGGCTTGTCCGAATGAGGGGACAGGGGAAAGGAGGGAAATGCCCGGACAGTTCGTGAAAGGCAGAGCGAGGCAGCTAGGCGTGGCAGCTGACTCCGTGGCCGGAGGAGGGGCAGAGGCTGAGGCTGAGGCAGAAGCAGAGGCTGAGGCTGAGGCTGAGGCAGAGGCTGAGGCTGAGGCAGAGGCTGAGGCTGAGGCAGAGGCTGAGGCAGAGGCAGAGGCTGAGGCTGAGGCAGAGGCTGAGGCTGAGGCAGAGGGTGAGGCTGAGGCGGAGGCGGAGGCTGAGGCTGAGGCTGAGGCAGAGGCTGAGGGTGAGGCTGAGGCAGAGGCTGAGGCTGAGGCTGAGGCTGAGGCAGAGGCTGAGGCAGAGGCAGAGGCTGAGGCTGAGGCTGAGGGTGAGGGTGAGGCAGAGGCTGAGGCTGAGGCAGAGGCTGAGGCAGAGGCAGAGGCTGAGGCTGAGGCAGAGGCTGAGGCAGAGGCTGAGGCTGAGGCTGAGGCAGAGGCTGAGGCAGAGGCTGAGGCTGAGGCAGAGGGTGAGGCTGAGGCGGAGGCTGAGGCTGAGGCTGAGGCTGAGGCTGAGGCTGAGGCTGAGGGTGAGGCAGAGGCTGAGGCTGAGGCTGAGGCTGAGGCTGAGGCTGAGGCAGAGGCTGAGGCTGAGGCAGAGGGTGAGGCTGAGGTGGAGGCTGAGCCTCAGTCACTGTGAACTAGAAGATACTAGCTTTTAGGGGAACATGGGGAGGGGAAGGTGTATGTTGGAGAAAGATGATGAGTTCCGTTTCAGAAGGGGAAAAGGAGGGGAAATGAGCCCTAATATTCACCCAGAGGGAGCCACTGTGGGCTAGCTCTGTGTGGGACAGTGGGGGACAGTGGGGGACAGTGTCCAGTGGGGGACAGTGTCCAGTGGGGGTCCAATCCCATAACAACCTGAAAGCTACGCTGGCTCGCCAAGAGGACTGCTGCGGCAGAGGTGGGACTGGAGGACCGTGCTGGAGGAAGGGTGGAGCACTCTGGGACAAAGGACTGGACCTCAGGCCACTTACTGGTCAGTGCAGGAGGAAGGCATCCACTGCAAACCTGCAGGGGCTCAGAGCAGTGAGGGCAGGCCCAGCAGGGGGCGGGGGGCCTTTCCGAAGGCAGGGCAGGGCAGGGCAGGGCAGGGAGTGCAGGCTGAGGAGGAGTTCCTGGGGAAGACTGCTCATCTGGGAAGCAGGGCGATCACACTGGAGTCTCCCGTTGGTGCCGGCATTAGGTTCCTGGGTTCCCTGAGAGAGAAATCGAGAGGAAGCCCCCGAGAAACGTCCGGGCAGATCTTATGTGGCCTGTGCTTGAGCACAAGGGAGGCAGCGCAGAGGAAAGGTTGCGGGGGGGGGGGGGGGGGATCTCTGAACTGGCTGGGGCTGGTTTGGGGAGAAGCTGGGGACAAAGCGGGCTTGTGAGAAAAGGCAGACTTTTTGAAGAAGACAGGCTCGTGGAATTTTCAGTTATAGTTGGCATTCAATATTATGTTAGTTTCAGGTGTGCAACATAGAGATTAGACATTTGTGTAACTCACAAAGTGATCCCCCAATAAATCTCACACCCAAAGGACACCATCCATAGTTATTACAATATTATTGACTATATCCCTGTGCTGTACTTTACATCCTCCTCACTGTTCTGTAGCTACCAATTTGTACTTCTTAATCCCTTCACATTTTTCATCCGCCGCCTTCTCCCTCCCTTCTGGCAACTATCAAAATGTTCTCTGTATCTATGAGTTCATTTCTGCTTGGTCTGTCCATTTATTTTGTTTTTTAAGTTCCACATATAAGAGAAAGCATATGGCATTTGTCTTTCTCTGTCTGACTTATTTCACTTAGCAGAATACCTTCTAAGTTCAACCGTATTGTCCCAAATGGCAAGAATGCCTTCTTCTTTTTTATGGCTGAGTAATACTGTATATTTTTATGTAAAAAAAAAAAAAAAGTAAATGTTTTTGTATTTTCCTTAAGTCATTCAACTTAATTATACAAATAAAGTGGCCTCAAAACATAATATAGCTCCAAGCCAAATGCAAAAGATGATTACTGAGTAGAAAGAACTTCTCTCTCTCTCTTGCTTATGAAATTTAATACCACCCAAAAAACCTTGAACAGTTTGGGGAGAGACCGTTATTTTGCAAAATGTGCTTTTTGTTTCTTGGCCTATGTGTAGGGCCATTTAGGCAGCAGCCGTGTTTCGCACAGTAAGTATTTTGTGGAAAGTTATTTTTGCAAGAGACACTCCTCTAGTGTTCTCCCGTTCCTGCATTCCTGTTGGCAGCAAGATGGAATGTGTGAAGATGGGATGGTTACCGACTGCAGCTCACACGCTGCGAGCTTCAGTGATAAAAAGGAGTGGACGAACCCTAAAAAGGACCAGCACCAACCCTGTCACTGATACCGACAGGTGCTCTATTTTGTGGGATCCGTTGTAGGCAGACAGACGTGAGCAGAGCCAGGCCCAGCTGCAGAAGGCCACCAGGGTGGAAAGCCCCACGTGCCTAGCAACCCACAATCAACTGTAGGGGGGACCTCACCCCAGGGTGACGTTTCCTCCCCTAGCACATCACTGGGCATGCAGCTCGGACCCCCTGACCTTCCTCCCTAGAGATAACGTCTAGGCCTCAGTGGTATTTCAGCCCCAGGCCTAGATAAGCAACAAAACCAGCGTCAGGACCAGCTGCATGGAATAATGACCCCTGCCCTGGTGCTGGCCAGTCAGTCAGTGAAGACCACAACCCTGAATGGACACACCTGGAAGTATGCTGAATATCCTATTGAGATATTTCCCTGGGGCCTCCCCTAAAATCTCCACTCTTAAAACCCGTAGGATGGAGGACCCAGCACACTCACCCTCCTGGGAGCACAACCGTGTCTTCCCCTTCCCTCCCCCGCCCCCTCACACTCCCTCAGGCACAGTTACCATTCGCTTCCTCATTCCCAGGCTCCCCGGCCCTTCCTTTACCTCTGTAACTTGTTTGCTAAGCCCATTTCTTCTAGGAATTCCTCCTTCCCCCTCTGTGATTGACCCATAAATGTCCTCTTACAGTCTGGGTCTCGCTCTGAATTCTTTCCTAGCCAGAACCCGAGTGCCAAGGTGGCTGAACCCAGGTTTGGTCTGACCCCACCGGTCAGGTGACCCCTGGCGCCGTTCCTGCCGCCACAGCTGACCCAAGAGGCTTCTCCTGAGGTTATTTTCTTGCTTTCCTAGTGGATCAAGAGGAGGTCTGTGGAGCTACTTTTCTTTTGGATGTTTCTCCTGTAATTGTCACTCATGTGTGGATCAGTGCATTCATTTAAACACATTCCTTAATCGCTTGTGCGCTAGACCTCATCAACGCTTGCTTCTGGGTGTAGACTGTGTAAGAGGAGTGGGAGTAAGAGATAGGGGTGGGGAGGGGGAGAGAAAGGAAATGAGTCCTGTGCTCAAAGGCAGAAAGGAATCTGAGCACTCAGGACCACCCCTCAGGAAAAGGCCTGAGGCGGGCTGCAGCCTGTGGCCAGGTTAGTTTCCCTCTCCCGCACCCTGAACTGGGCTCTCGGGTGCAGCCTCCCCCTGCTGCTTCCGTCCCGTCCTCGCTCACAGCACCCTGTCTCCACCCCCTCGAGCTCTATTGGGTGCCGTGCAAAGACTCAGGGTATTGAGTTAACTGAGACTTGACCTTGGCCAAGCCACTCTGCTGCTCCTGATGGTGGTTCCTTTTTATGTAAAAGAAAGCATTTGACCAGAGGGGCTTTGGGGTTCCTCTTGGTTCAAGTCCTCCATTCCAGGCTTGTGTAGGATGCTGGCAGGTTGTTCATCTCTCCTACATAACTGTTTGAAGTGAGTGATGTTGAACTTAGCCTGTGTCATTCTCTAAAATGAGCCAGTCTATAAATCAAGGAAAGCTTTCTATGGTTGTGGTTCGTTTCTGCAAAATTCCTAGGACTCCTTTTATATCTCTGCATCGTGCTTCAGAGCACAGACACCAGCAAGTTGCCTGGGCTGAATCCTCAGGTACTTCCTAGCTGTGCGAATGTAGGCAAGTTATTGAATGTCTCTGTAAAACAGGCAAAATGAGGGGCTCCACCTTTTGGGCCTTTGTGAAGATTACATCTCTATATATATATAAGCCTAAGCAACCGGCCAACCGTTTGACTGCCTTACTGGTAGCTATGACACACACTGACCACCAGGGGCAGATGCTCAATGCAGGAGCTGCTGAGCTGCGGTGACTTGGCAGCTGCGGTTCTCTGATGATGCACCTGGAACCAGAGAGGTGGGAGCCTGATTCTGGGGTGCGTGACCCGAGAACCACCCTCTCGCAATCTGGGACCCCTCGGGGGATGTAGGAGAGCCGGTTTCAGCCCAATCCCCACAGGCCAGGCTGAGGGATCCTACCAGTGCACAAATCGGTGCACCGGGCCTCTAGTTAACATGTATAAAGTTCATAGTATGATGGCTGGCAGAGTGCAAATGTTTTGGGAATGCTAGCTATAGTGACCATTATTTCACTCTTATTTGCAATGATGAGAAATAAAAGTAGCAGAGGCTCAGTGAATGGTTAGGAAACCAAGCTGGCAAATCCAAGAGGCAGTGCTCAGAAGGATGGAGCCAACTGGGGGGAGGGAGTTGGGGTTCATCCATTAGATTCCCTTTTTCTCAATCTTCAAATGTTTGCGATCTTAAAAATAAAGCCAGAAAGCCTTCACTCACTCCATTCTGCGCAAGCGTAGCCCAAGCTCCCCGTCTTCACTGCCTTCCCACCCACTCTGCCTTAGCAAATGGCCACATGGTCTGTCACCAGTACCGCTCCGCTGAGTGGCCCTCGTGGAGGAGGCCAGGACCTGGTCGGTAAACCCCACGGCTTCTACCCACCTCTCATCCCTCTCCATCTTGCTGGTGTCACCTGATCTTTCTCTCCTTTCCCACTCCTGTCAAAGAGTAACGTCTCCATGTCTCTTAACAACTCTAATTAGTAGAGCCAAAATGAAGTCATCTTCCTCCGATCTACATCGCTGTGGTTGCTGATTTGGTTCGGAATGCTGTCAGCCCCATCACTGGGCTCAAATCCCCAAGCCACCTTTGCCCTCCTCTCGCCTGTCCCCTCAGCCACCCTAATTGAACTGATTAGCTCTTGCTCAAATAATTCACTCTCCTTTCCTTCCACCCATTGTGCAGGCTCTGGCCTTTCACCTCCCAAAATGTGCAATGACTTCACATGGTCTGCTGAAAACAGTCCAGACTCCTTATCTTATCATCAAAGCCTCCCTGACACATCTAAGAAAACTGACGCTCAGCCCCATTCTCTGTGCAACCTCATTTCTTGCTATGCGTCTGCCCTTTCCCTGTGCACTCCAGATACACTGAAGATCCGTGTCCAGCTGTGCGTGTCCCCAGAAAACGGTAAGCACTCAATACCTACTTGTTGAACAGGAAAGAAATGACACATAGTCACATAGCAACTGTGACGGGTGCTGAAATTCGTGAGGAAGAACTTTCGCGTGTGCTAAATATTTGCTCTCCTCAGCAGAGTCTAAGAGGATGACTTCCCGTTAGCGTTTGTGAGAGGAAGAAGTTGGCACATGTGCTTTCACTGCAAGGTTGACGCTTTCACTTGAAAGGAGAGTTCCCTCCCGTTGCTGGGCAGAGGGTGCTTTCATTATTACAAAGACATGTGACAGACGCTGAAGTGTCATGTCCCCTTCTGGGAGAGCAATGCGATGACAAACTGTAAGCGCCATTTGATGATGAAAGGGGACTTTTTTTTTTTACTCTTATCAGATTTTTCTAATAAAAACTCAGTTCTCATCTCAGGCGAGTTCTTTGGGCACTTTCCCAGTACAAGGCCAATTTATTTTTCTGTTAGCTGCGAGCAGTTTTTAAATTTTTTCCCTTACAAGCCCTGGTGCCAAATCCACATCCTGCTAGAAGTTTCAGAGTCCATCTCCCCCCAATTTCTGATCATCGCTCTCTGTGTTATTGTTAAATGGCAGCATAATGTGGCTAATAAGATAGGATTCGGATTGGAAAGTTAGAAAGCTGCTAAAAAGCAGTATCTCACAGGCAGTTCCAATGAATGCCAAAATGCAAGATGACTTACCTGTGTGAGCTCATGTTTTGGGTTTGGGAAAAAATGAATGGAATTATTAAATTATGATCATTATTAGAAATAGACCATTTTTTTGGCCCTCTACATGATGATTTTAGAATCTGCATCAATGTCAGACATTTATCAAACCTTGGCCTGGCTGGGTCGCTGGCTACCCTGATGAGGCCAGGGAGTTTGGCCTCTCTATCTCTTCAATCCATGCCCAATTGTCTTAAATTCAAGTTTCAAAATGAAAATCAGTATAATTCCCTACTTCTTTTTTTTTTTCAACTAATGGGTGACAGGAGTGTGGAATAATAGAATACATAACATGAACCATAGATAATCTAAAAAGCTTGTATATGTCTTTGATTCCAGAATGTTTAAGTTTTGTCTTTGAATCTGCATATGTGATCTTGTAAGAGCTCATGGTCTGTCATAAAAACATTCCAGTTCTATTTATGAGCCTTCCTCAAATCCCTGCCTGCTCTGCTCTGCCCTGCGTACAGAGGCATTTGATGGTAACTTTTGAGAAGAGCAGGAATCCACACTTGCAGCCTCATGGACAAGTCAAGCCTGCCTGTGCCTGGCCTGCCAGCAGCAGGCACTCCTGTGGTCCCAGAGCAGCTCAGCCCCAAGAGCAGCTCCAGCAACTGCCTCACTGGAGCCTCAACTGCTCGGTCTCTGCTTCTCCCCCACCCTGCTGCCCCTCACCCTCTCATGGGCTCACTTCCCTCTACTTTGCTCTCCGCTTTTGCCTTCCTCTTTGCTTATAGCTTCTGCCTAGTCTAGTCTCTGTCTTTCTGCTTCTGCCTTGACACTGAATGAGACGACCTGTCTTTGTTTCTTCAAAGAAGAGATTTCTTGAGTTCTGTTGGCCCCACTGCAGGTTAAATCATGCCCATGGGGGATGGTATGCCAGCCAGTCTGTAAATGGCTAGCCATCTTTAAGTGGGGCAGCTCGTGGATGTGAATCAAAACTTTTGATTAACTATCTGTCAATCTGTCTATGTATGTATCACTTGCTTAATAACAGAAAAAGGATTATGCAAGACATTTAACTTGCTTGGTATGCAAAACCTTTAAGTAACATAGAGTCCTTAGGAGAAAAACCACCAGGAACCAGAAAGGTTCCCAGAAATGAAAGGATGGGGCAACTGTTCAGTTGGTGAAAGAAGTCAACATCGGAGGAAAGCCTGGCTGGCTGGCTGGCTGGCTGGACGATGGCTCAAGGCTACGAACCAGGCCGCATGGCCCACAGGAAAAGGAAAGGAACCCAGCTGGCACCAGACTTAGCTCCTCTAAATGAAGCTCTGTGTTCAGGTTCTTTGTACCTCTCTTAAGATTGTTCTCCTGCCCCCGACCCCCCTATCCTGGGAATAACTTGCTGATATCCCCCTTACCTCCAGGATAAGATTTGAACTTTACCCTCCATTCCCTTCCTATATAGAACCAGAGGTAGGTCAGTCTCACAGTGTGTACCCTTCAACAAGCATTTGTTAAGGACAAATTGCTGTCCAAAAAATTTTTGGAGAGTTTAAAAAAAATAATTTTATAAGTAATTCTGTGGAGATTGTCTTGGACTATATATGACAATTTTTTAAGAAATATATTGAGTGTGTGTGTGTGTGTGTGTGTGTGTGAGAGAGAGAGAGAGAGAGAGAGAGAGAGAGAGAGAGAGAGAAACGATTTGTTGTTCCTCTTATTTATGATTCTTGTATGTGCCCTGAAGGGACGATGCTGTAACTAACTAAGCAACCTGGCCAGGGCTGGAACATTTTACTGACATGTCCAAGATTGTATATTCAGAGGATATTCAGGTTTCTTATGCTATTTCTACCGTCCCAAACTCCAAATGTAGAGGCTGACTTGAACAAGTCTACTGAATTGAGTGTTCAGAATTCGGGAAGATCTTTTCTCTGAAGGGACACCTCGGTTTTCACTACAGTTCATTTCTGAAGTGATATGGCATTTTCATTTGCATCTGAGACACTAATATTAGAACCTTCATTCGATGAAGAGAACTGTCTTTCTCTACTCTCCTTTCTCTTAAGCCTTGTGATCTGATCCTAGACCAATGTAAAATTTAAAGTAGAAAGAAAAACCAAAGCAATCAGCAAATATTTGCTAAGCACCTTTCGTAGAGGTATGTAGATGGGCCTTATAGAAGCAACTCAGTTAAGCTTTTTTTTGTTAATCCTCATCCGAGGATATTTTTTCCATTGCTTGGTTGCCTCCTGCACTTGCACTGACTGGAGATCCCAGAATCGAAGCCATGACCCTTTAGTCTGCTGGCTGACCTTCTAATCACTGAGCCAAACTGGCTAGGGTTCAGTTAAATTTTTTAAATAATCATAATACACCCCCCCCCCTTTTTTTTGCATTCAGGTAAAAATATTACAGCAACTCTCTGGTTAGTGTCAATGAATGAGGACTCCTCTACTCTTTTTGTTGTTGTTATTAATCCTCACCCGAGGATATTTTTCCATTGATTTTTAGGGAGAGTAGAAGGGAGAGGGAAAGACAAAGTGAAACATCAATGTGAGAGAAACACATTGATTGGTTGCCTCCTGCACATTGATTGGTTGCCTCCTGTACGAGCCCCGACCAGAGCCCAGGCAGGGGAGGAGCCTGCAGTCGAGGTATGTGCCCTTGATCAGAATCGAACCTAGGACCCTTTGGTCCGCAGGCTGACGCTCCATCTACTGAGCCAAACTGGCTAGGGCAGGACTCCTCTACTCCTGAATTTTCTTTTGTTATAACATTGTTTTTCTATTCATGAATCTTCAGTGCTTTCCTCTCGCCAGAGCCTGAGGTCCAACCTCTCCTGGTTCTCATGATCTACCATATTTCCCATGGTGCCCCTGTGCACTGCCTGCTGCCCAGGTGCTATGAACACTGAGTGTGCATTTCCCCCTTTGTGTGTGTGTGTGCTCCTGCTCTGGTAACGCTTATTTCCTTTTCCCTGCACCTGCCCAAATCCTGCCCCTGTCCTTCTAGGCTCAGAGCAATGTGTCCTCTTTTACGAAGTCCTCCTTCTTTCCGTCAACCAACACTTGCAGAGTAGCTCCCGTGGACTGCCACACGATGATGAGTAAGGTGGTCCCTGCTCAAGCAGCAGAACAGCTGAGTGAAAGAGGCAGGGAAATCGGCAGGCAATTATATTGGGGCTACCCAGCTTTTTCACTTAATAAAACACAGAGAAAATGATAGTATTCATCATGGTCCTCAAGGCTGCTTGTAGCTGCAGGGTTCCTGCTGCCTCAGATCAGACCCAGCCACTCCGAAGGCTGAGAGGTGCCAAAGGGTATCCTTCCTCTAACCAGCACCAGCTTAGGAACTCAAGGTGATGGTGCAGTGTGATAAATCCACTGGTAAGAGTGGGGACAGAGGGTGGTGGGTCCTTCTCCAGTTTGTTAAGGGAAGGCTTCCTGGGGAAAGTGGCATCTAGCTGAGTCTTGAAGGACCTTAGCTAGCCAAGGGGACGGTGGCGTGGGGATGGGGAGTTGTTTGCACTTCAGGGAAGGGAGGGAGAGGTTCAGCATGGCCTGGCTCCACTCGAGGGGCAGAGAAAAGAATGTGGCTCTAATGGCGAGCAGGCATGAGATGAGCAGGGTCTCAGGGGTTCCTCCACGCAGACGGTGGACTCCTTGAGGGTTGAGGCCACATTTTATAATTTGTCTTCTAACCTGCTGATTACTAAGGGCTCACTACAGCATCATTGATAGAAAGTCTCTATTTGCTGTTAACAATGCCGTGATGGCGGCCACCCTACTGTGAACAGTTTCTCTTAAGAGCGATGGGAATGGGAAAGTTCCACTGGGGTGGCTTACCATGCTCCCTTTCTTCACGTTTCTAGGACAAGCTTCTGGTTTCACTTGAGAGAATGCCTAACATGGTTTTTGTTCCGACACTGAGTTGGTTACTTACTCATTGTCTCTAGCCCCATGTGTTGCTGTCTTTCTACGGTCTGCTCTGGGGTGCTGGAGCTGCCTGGGAGCTAGTTCCTGGGCTTCCTGGCGCTGGCTTTCTGTTGGCATCTGCCAATAGGGGGCGCTGGTTGGAGATCAGAAGGCAGAGGAAGGAGAGAAGCTTCTGGCTTCTGCCTCCAACAGCGTGGCAGTTGCTGGAGGTTGTTGGCAACAGGTACAGGTGCAGAGGGACTGGGTGATTCCGGGCTCCAGCCACCCAGGCCCAGGCAGCATCTTTTCGGGGATCCAGAACCAATAGGAACAGTCCTTCGATAATGTGCATCAGCAGGTGCAGGCTCAAGGGGTTCATCCAGGGCCACTAACAGCCTCTGATCTTTGGGTTTCTGTCCAGCTTCCTCTTTGCTCTTCACCCCTTTCTTTCTTCTTTCAGCCCTCTGGCACCTTTGCAACCAATCTCCTGTATAATATGCAATACTCCCTCTGTCCATAATACCTACAATACCTTATTTTTTCCTCTCCTCTCCTCTCCTTCCTTCCTTCCTTCCTTCCTTCCTTCCTTCCTTCCTTCCTTCCTTCCTTTCTCTCTTTCTCTCTCTCTCCTCTCTCCCCATCCCCCTCCCCACACTAGTCCCTAGCTGATACAGGCACCTACTTGGAGGGGTATGTTCAGTTGCTATAAAAGAGAGTAAAGAAATACTGTGGCTATAAAAATGGTGACATATATTATGTTGTCCCGATACCCATAACTCCAAATGGCCTAGTATTTGGCAGTCATGGTCCTGGGTGCTTTATTTGAGCAAAAGTTTTTATCCTGCTTGAAATGTACTGATCAAGTAGCACAATTGAAATGCTCGGATTGGTTTTATGCATGGATGGATTTCAGATGCAGGTCTGTTGATCTAACATCTTCTACAAGTACCAAATTCACTGAAAAGAAAAAGGTCTCCCAAGATCTGTAATTCTCAGGCACACAATTCCCTCCCACTGTGCCTTCAGCGTATACATAACCTACCTAATAATAGACAAATATGCAAATTGACCGTACCTTCGCTATGCCCGCGATTGGCCAGGAGGCGTGGGGGGGCGTGACTCGGGGTGGCCGGGGTGGCCGATTGGGCCTGCAGGACACTGAGCTCACGTCGCCAGCGGCAGCTCAAGCTCAGCATCTGCGCCATGGCTGTGCTGCGGCACAGAAGAGGCCTCTGGGGCAGTGAGCTCACGTCCCACCGGGGACCATCCAAAGCGGGGGAGCTGGGTGCCTGTCCGCTCAGGCACCAGGCCTTTCAGAAGCCTTCGCCACGCCAGAGGCTTCTGAAAGGCCTGGTGCACCAGCAGACAGGCACCCAGATCCCCCGCGATCGAAAGCAAAAGCGTGGGAGCTGGGTGCCTGTCCACTCAGGCACCAGGTCTTTCAGAAGCCTCCGGCGCGCCCCGTGATTGAAAGAGAAAGCGTGTAGGGGACCCTACACGTGCATGATTCAATCATGCACTGGGCCTCTAGTATATATAATAAAAGCCTTAAGTGGCCGTTATGGTGGAACGACCAGAACGAGGTCTCTATGATGCGCACTGACCACCAAGGGCAAACGCTCAACACAGGAGCTGCCCCCTGGTGGTCAGTGTGCTCCCACAGGAGGAGCGGCTGCTCAACCAGAAGCGGAACTCACAGTTGGCGAGTGCAGCAGTGGTGGTGGGAGCCTCTCCCGCCTCCGCGGCAGCACTAAGGATATCTGACTGATGGCTTAGGCCCACGTGGGTAGCAGGCCTAAACCATCAGTCGGACAATCCCAAAAGGGATCCCGGACTGCGAGAGGGCACAGGCTGGGCTGAGGGAACCCCCCCTCAAGTGCACGAATTTCATGCACCAGGCCTCTAGTTAATCCATAATTTCTAGCCACATAGCCCGGCTTTTGTCTGATTAACCAGATAGGCACATCTACCCCCAAAAGTGTGCATGTAAATGAATGGGAAAGTCATCTTTCAAGAGTTCTCTCACATAGAGATGAGCAAAGGTGGGGAAGTGTAAACATAAAAAGTAAAAATAATGCAGCTCTCTGCTGTCCTTCCTCTGAATGAACCTTACTTTCCACCTAGAGTTGAATATGAAATGTGGTGGTTGGTTCTATTTGAATTTGCTCATTAATTTGTTGGACTACAGGTGCCCTGTCTGACTATACAACAGAAATAGTTTGAACACTGTATCTGAAACACCCTGCAGCTAACAAAGTGTGAATGAAGAGTTACCACCGATCCTCATCCTAGTTTTGCTATGGCTGCTAGACTACAGTGATAGAGTACACTGTTCATGTAAGGTGAGAGGGTTTGCAGTCTCTAAACAAGCAATTCTAAAAAGCCAGGAAGAACCTCCTGATGTCTTGAAGCCTTTATGATTGAGAAAGATCCACTTGAGATAGTAGCCAAGAAACCAAAATCACAACATGTATAAACACTCATACATGATGCAAGTTGGAGTGTAACCCACAGAGGGGGCAGAAGTGGAAGAGAACTAAAGATCTTGGGCTTGATTTCTTAGAAGCCCCACCAACAACTACTCACCATCAAAAGCGACAAAAGGAAAAGGTTAGCTTCTGTGTGTACTCTGCTTTTAGCTCAGATGTCACCTCCAGGAAACATTCCTGCCCTGAGATCTGAACGATAGCCCCATCCTATCGTCTGTCCTCGGCACTCTCCTATGGTTTAATTCCTTACCTGCCTCTCTCACTCGTCTGTGAGCATACCATGGTCAGGCACCAGCTGCCTCTGCACATCATACGCACTCAGAAAATGTTTGTGGAAAGGACGGTCACCACAGAGCATGGGCAGAATACAGGATGCAGATACAGAACTTCTTCCCTAAGCACTTCCCCCATTTCCACTGATTATGTGAATTAAAGGCCTGGAGAAGACAAAATGAGAAACTGCAAGAGTAGAGAAGAAACAAAAAGAGAATAACAGAAAAGGAGAATCCTTGTGGGAAAGAAAAAAAGAGAAAAAGAAGCAGATTAGACTCAGTGGGGTTTGGAACGATGGCCTTTGATGGTTTATTAAACAGACCATACACTGGGTTGGAAAATCCAGGATTGTGTAACCTGCAAAGATAGGATGAATGATCAACCAATTCTAACTCATCCTCGGAGGCTTGTATTCCAGGCCATTCCAGTTCCAGGACAACAAACTGAAACCCAGACTTTCCTGAGCTAAAATGTGAATGGTTTGTGACAAGTGTAGCTGTGTCACCTGATTTCTTCCAAAACCTGCCTGTCTGCTGCCAGATAGAGTAGAAACAAATTATCAAAAAGGCCCCAAAAGGAAGGCAGTTGCAGCTTTTTTCTGCCTTTTTTGTCTTCTGCTGTGGGTTTTGCCATAATCAGCATCCAGAGGGAATTCCTGCTGTCTTCCTGAATGATCCCATTGCAAGTGTATTTGAAGCTTGTCCTTCCAGGCTTCCTTTCTCCTCTGACACATACCCCTGTTTTAGCATGTTTGTGAATGCTTTCATTTCCTTCCCTCACTAAAAGAAAAAAAAAATGGAAATGGTGGAAATATATATTTTAATATTCATTCACTCAACAAAAGCTTGTCAGTTGCTGAAGGTGGGAGCAGAGAGGTAGTGTGGTGGATGGTGTAGGGCAGTGGTCGGCAAACTCATTAGTCAACAGAGCCAAATATCAACAGTACAACGATTGAAATTTCTTTTGAGAGCCAAATTTTTTAAACTTAAACTTTTTCTAACGCCACTTCTTCAACATAGACTCGCCCAGGCCGTGGTATTTTGTGGAAGAGCCACACTCAAGGGGCCAAAGAGCCGCATGTGTAAGGGCTTTGAAATCAAACAGCCCTGAATTTGAATTCCAGTTGGGTCATTTACTAGCTGCCTAAATTACCATGTGTACCTGCCAAAATTAATCCCTCCGTTTCTGGCCTCAGTTTCTGCCCTTGTAAAATAGGGATAGTAGCTACCTGAGCTATCGGGTCTTTTGGCCAATCCCGTGGCCATGGCTGGTGGCCTCTCCATCATTGTCAAATGGCAGCACTTTCTTCATCTGCAAGAAGGCATTTGCTTGTCTGGTATAACAATATCTAGGATAGTCCATTCCCAAGAGATATTTTAGGCAAGGTATGTCAAACAATGGATCAAAGGTTGTATCCTGGAATGGTCTCAGTCTTTATTGCTTACATCTGCTCATGAAATCTGTTGCCAGCTTGCCACTAGGAAATGTCCTTGTCGTAGAATACAGGAAATCTGGCTCCCAGGCTCTCAAAACAGGCAGAAAAGTTGTCATTTGATGTCATGGCTGTCATGTTCATGGTACTGAATAGTGGGTAAACCTCTTTTTGTCTGCTCCCCTGAATCAGAGGGGAATGACAGAAGGAGAATCCGTTCTTGAACCTTTAAAACGGTTCGACAGTCGTGGAGAGAAATCTCACCATGGGAGAGTTGAGAAACCCATGCATGTCTTATTAATTACTTTCATCTTGAGACAAAATAAAGGAACTTCGCTGGGAAAAAAAACATTCTGATTGATGGTTGTCTCTTAGCGTTTTGAATCTTTGAATTACTGTTTTCTGAAAAGAGCCTATTTATTACTTTGGGGGCTTGGCAGGAGCAAGGATGTTTTGTTGATCTTGGGCCCCTACCTCCCTGTAAATATTAACTTGCAGGGTGGTTGTAAGGATTATTATAGTTGGTTAAAATAACACATCTCTGGTGTTTGAATCCAGATCTAAGACCAGCTGTGCGGCCTTGGGCAAACTCTCTGAGCTCATTAAAATCTTAGCATCTTGCCTGGTATATGGTAAGTATCCAAAATATGATGTACCCAGTGGTAGTTACTATTAACGCAAGTCATAGTACATGTGGATACTAAGGAAAAACAGGGAAGACCACTCAGGCTTTCTATAGATGATTATCTATTTGGTTCCGAAGTTAACCTCAAACCTTGTGAAACCGTGATCGATTAAGGAAATGGGACTCAGGCGAGAGGGGCAGAATGGCGTGGTGTGTAAAAGCCACAGGCTTTATCACCTAAATGATCTGCAATTAAATTCTAGTTATATTTCTTGTTCGTTCCTAGTTGATTAAGTCAGTCCTTCTCCCTGGGTCTCCTCATCGGTAAATTGGGAATAACGATGCCTGTGGCTGGGGGTGTCGCGATGGTCAGAGACAGTGGTGAGGTGCCTGGAACCGCAGGGCCTCGGAGGCCATGGTTGGTTTAGGGCGAGATCCACCCCCGGACCCGTCACCAGGAACACTACCCAGGCAGGACGGCCGGGGAGCTCGCGGCTGGGGGAAGGGGCCGGGCTGGGGCAGCCGGGGTGACCGGGTCGCGCGCCGAGGGCTCCCGGGGCCTTTTGTTGGCCGTCTGAGCTGCCTCTGCACACACCGGAGGATTAAAGCCAGATGTGGCGGTGGGCGGCGGGAGACCCCACGCTCTCGGAGTCCGGGACCAGAGAACAGGACGCCGCTCCACACCCCGCGGTGACAATAATGAAGGGGGGGCGTGCAGATCTCACGAGAGTTATATAGGCTGCGAGACCGCGCCCCTAAATGACAGCCGGGTGGGCCACTGACGCGAGCGGCTCGGCCGCCGGGGGGCGCCCAGTGGACGGCGCGCAGCCCCGGCGGCCAATGGCTGGCGGGGTCGCGGGCGGGGCGGCGGCGCTCCAGCGGCGGGGGCGGGGTCTCGGCGGGAGGCGGGGCGCCCGGCAGCAGCGGCGGCGGCGGCGGCAGCAGCAGCGGCCACAGCAGCCTCGGCAGCGGCCGCGGATGGAGCGGCAAAGGTGAGGGGCTCGCGGCGGCCGCGGGGTGCGGGAGGCCTGGAGCTGGCGGCGCAGGGCGGCTGCGCGGAGAGGCGCGGGGCTGAGGGGCGGCGTCGGCTGCTGGGCTCCGAGGCGCGGGGTCGCGGGAGATCCACCTGCTGGTAACGGAACCGCCCGCGCTGCGGCCCGGCCGGGAGCTCGCGCGCCCGGGGCTGCTGCGGGGCCGGTAGGGGCGGGCTGGGCCGCGCGGGGCGCGGGGCCGGGCGCCCTGGCCGCTCTGTCAGCCCCGCGCCGCCGCCCCCGCGGCCCCTCGGTGCTGCGCGCTCTCGGGTGGCGGGCCGGGCTCCTGGTGCGTCCCCAGCACTGTCCGGCGCGGCGAGGTTGGTCGACTTCGGGGTAAAGTGGAGGAAAGAGTGGTTTTGGGGGGGCTACAGAGAGGGAGCGAGAGTTGTCCGTGGACTGAACGGAGCTTCCCGAGGACCCGCGCCCGGCGTTTCCACGGGGCGGCGGAGCAGGTGGGGTGGGGTGCGGCGGTCCGGGGCCCGAGGAGGAGTGGAGGCGTGCAGCCGTGGTAGCGAATTTTCCCACAAAGTGATGTCCGGTGTCCAGGAGCAGCCTAGTCCCCGCCCCCCACCCCGGCCTCAGCCCCCACCGGAGGATGAAGCTGCGCGCGGGACCCTGAGGTTGCGTCCAGGTGATTGCACCGGTGCACCAGGTGTCTGTGAGCCGGCACTCATTCCGCTCGCGCGCCCGCGTTTATTTCTCGCAGCGTGTGTTCTCTGGAGCCCGTTCATTGCTTACAACCCAGATTGCGAAATGGGAGCGGGCACGACGTCTGTGTTTAATGCTTTCCATATATTTTGCTGTTGTGCTTTTGCTGTTGGACGAATTCTGCTATAATGACAACGCTGTTCGTTTGAATTTAGAACCTAAATTTAGAATCAGATATGCGTTGTGTGGTTTATGCTTCCTTTTCTGAATGTTTTAAGAACTAGTTTTACTAACCCGGGTATCGTGGCATTGGTTTCTTTAGCTCACACGCGTAAGTCTGAAAACGCATTGGATGATGAAAGTATATAAGCTGTATTAAAAAAATACTAATCCTTTTATAAAAGTAAAATGAGTGAATTGTAACATAATTGCTGTGAGTTTACATCTTGGATTTCATGATTGTGCCTTTTTCTTCAAGCACAGTCATGTTCAGCAGAAATATACTCAACCATGGAACATTGAATTTTTCAGAGAACACTTTAAAATAATTTATTATCTAATAATAAAATACAGGACTGCAGTCCTTGAAGATCTGTTAATAAAACACATTGTTTTTCAGCCTAAGATCTACAGTTGAAAGTTCCATTCATTTTGGTCAGGATGGAGAAAATGATTAGTAGTTTTAGCCACTCCTTTTTTGTTGTTAAGGATTCATACGTGTAAAGTGATCGTCTCAGAATAAAATTTTTGTGAATGTGGACATTTTAAAATATAGGTCACATTGTCTCTTATTTGAGGTAGTCAATCCAGAGGGTTTGGCCAGCTTATGAACTGCCTCCTCTGGTTAAGAGTTCAGAGATCATTAGTTTTGCTTCACTTAACACTGTGCAGTTAAACTTCACTAGTTTGGCAACCCTAATTAAAAATGTGCAACTACACCACCCTTCCTGAGTAAAATGCTCTTGTAGTTCTCTTCCAGAATTCCAGGTCTTATTTGTTAGTAGAATTCATTATAAATATCTTCTTTAAACCAGAGCTTAATAACTTCCCAGAAACAATATTTAATATTCCTTATGTTTTTCAAGAGTATATCTGTAGTCTACTTTGCTTTTAGAATTCATTCACTTTAAATTGTCCCTACCTATTTATACTGAATTTTATCATAGGAGCTTTATTTGTATTTAATAAAACTTTTTAATTACCCTTTATTTTGTGATTTTTCTGCTTCTATACTTCCCCATAATTATTAATTGGATGTTTACTCTAACCTATACATTTTTAGATCTTTTACCAGGACAGATCCTTCCTGCAGTTAGGTAGAACTAAGTATATAGCAACAGAAAGTTATACACATTTTTATATAATGTCATACCAGAATTAAAATTAGAAGTTATATAATTCACTTCTCTTTTTATCATCAGAACTCATTATTGAGTGCTTATTGATATAAGACAAGATATTAGACACTTGATGGAATTTAATTGAAATTATAGAATATCGCCATGAAGATTTTAAATTCTGAACTGTAGACATGGGATCATTGAATGTTAACTTGTCTTACCATAGAAGGTGAAAACAGTTTCCAAAATAGTGATAACTTGTAAGTGAGAATATCTTTGGAGTTCCTCGTTTTCAGATAGTAAGAGTAAGCAAGGAAGTGGTTGTGGTGGTAGTGGTGGGGGTGGGGGTAGTTTTTTGCTTCTAGAATATTATACCACAGTTAGAGCTGCTGGCCAAGGAGGATTAACAGGCATGCCTGAGGGTGTGGGCGTGCACGGGTCCATAGGGGAGGGGTTAGCCAAAGACTACAGGAAGTGAGAAATTTCTTTAAAGTTTTAAGTTTAAATGTTGAGATTTCTTATTAATTTTGCAGCTTATTTCATAATAGATTCATGTTTGTTATACAATATAAAATGTTTTTAAATTCACACTTAAACTGTTGGATAAAAATGAACACCTTGGGAACATTCTTCCTGTAACCTGAGACTTGGGAGGTTCCTGCCTAGGTGCAGGTGGCGGAGTTTGAGAGGCAGAGGGTCTGGTAGGTAAGAAAGAGCTAGACTTTGGAGTCCTACAAATTAGGGCTGTCTTTGGGTTCATTTTCTTGTGTGTAAAATAGGGTTTATAATGCCTGCCTCATAGGATTTTGTGAAGACTTAAAACATATAATGGCCCAAACATGTAGGAAACACTCAGTGAGTTGTAGTGTCTATTATTATTACTAATGCTGTGCCCTAGTGATCTTTTTTCACTAGAAGAGATTGCTAGTAATGTTCACTTTTACAAAGTAGCTGAGATGGTAGTTTCAGAATTGCCTATAAATGGCCACTTTAATCAGCCATATCCTCCTACTGAGGGAATTGTCCCTTGGGCTTGGTAGGCCTTTTTGGAGGTGCATTAACTCACCCCACTAGAGTGTAATTTAGTATATTGTGGAGTGCATCTTGTGGTCCCCTTGAGGCCACCAGGAATCCATGCACATCTGAGTGCCTGACATGCCCCCAGTGAATGAGACCTGCTATGCAGAGAGTGGATTGAACCAGTGGCTGGCTGTAGTTTTTTTTGTTTGGTCTTATTTTTAATACAGTTAACATTTATTGAGAACCTATTATGTGCTAGGCAGTTATGCTCAAGTACTTTTAAGGACTTTATTTGATTCCATTTTTTTTCAACAGTTTTATTAGATCACCTGGTTTTCCAGAGTTAAAGCAATGGTAAGTAATGGGTTCTCAGTCATTCAGTATCCTGCTTGGATGGCTGCCTTTTTTTTAACCTCTAAACGGTCCCAATTTACATCCTGGGAGTAGGTTAATTATAGGAAATACTACATTTGTTCTCTGATGATGATACATAGCAATAATAACTGTAACCTTTTTATGATTTATGGTATCATGTGAAAGAGGAGCCAGGACAGGTTGCATTTTGTGAATGAAAAGGTAAGGCCTATATAAGGGACATACCTTGCCATGTAAATAATGATGGAGCCAGATCCAGGACCCAGGTATTTTGTATGTTGTAGCCTGTCACTTCTCTTAATGTTTTTTAGAACAGCTGTTGTGCTGTAGGAAAACTGAGGGTAGTGAAGATTATGTTACTCAGGAACCATTGTGTGATCATTAGCGTTCTTAGCATGGAATCTGGTTTATTGTATATTTAATGAGCCCCACAACTTCCCTTCTTAAATAAGTAATCATAACTTGCTTTTCTCGGACAAAACCAAACCAACAAGGAGGGAATAGTTGATGCTTTTTCCCCACTGAGGAAAAGAAGCCTATAATCCCTACTATATTAATGAGTGGTTTAGGTGTGGCAATAATCTTCATAGATACAGTTTAGCCCCGCCAAAAGTCTATTTGTAATGGTGACCAATAAATTAAGAAACCAATATTTTGCGTTACTGAACAAGTTTTTTCCTTCCTGTTTTCCTCTTGGATAGGAAGAAAGCCTGAGACATCCACCTATGAAGACTGTGAAGACAATTCTGAATAGCAGGAGTGACTGGTGTTGCTGTCAAACTTATTCTGCAGAGCATCTGAAATGAGCCTCTCTCATTGATTGTTTTCATTGGCCCAGAGCCAGGAGTACTACTGGATTCAGTTGACTTCGTAAATGTATGAACCAGTGTGATGGTGAAATGAGATGAGGCTCCGAAATGGAACTGTAGCCACCGTTTTAGCATTTATCACTTCATTCCTTACTTTATCTTGGTATACTACATGGCAAAATGGGAAAGGTAAGGAAAATATTTCTAAAAATATGCGTGAAATATTTTAGGCTTTGTGCTTTGTTAATGGTGCATAAATACTTAGGTTAAATACCCCAACAATCTGCATGTTGCATGCTGTCTGACAGTTTCTTTCTGACATAAAAATGAAACAGTATTCTTGGACAGAAGAGACAGACTTTCTAATTTGAATGGGGTTTGTTTTGGTTTCTTGCACTTGGAGAAACAGATACTGATCAGTGGTTTATGTTATACATGACAGCCAAGTTGTATAACAAATACTTTTGTTTTGGCACATTATTTTTATTACTAAATATCATAAATGTTTAATAAGCATCCTTGTACTGGATGTTGTATAAAATGCCTAAGAGAACTCAATTAGCAACTCCATGAAATTTACATGCTGATTATACTAATGATTTGGTGCTGTATAGTTAATGATTTAAAATGCACGTGTTGACAGATTGCTCTTTAGACAAAAGTATGCAGTAGATGAGAAATTCTGATTAGAAAACTTAAAAAAAAATTTTAAATTGTGTTAGACTGTTGAACTGTGTTTTAAAGGAAGGTTATCTGTTCAGTGATTGGAACTATATTCAGAGATAATTACATTTTTTTAAGAGAAATTATTTGGAGTGAATTCCTACCCATACTTTTTACCTTATAATAATCTAAGGAATGCTGATGGCAAGAAAGATGGATGTGTTGAGTGCATATTTGGTTTGTTAGAGTCCAGTTAGAGCAGCCATCATCACCTGGTTATTTGATAATGCTGTTGCTGGCATTATTTTATTGACTTTTACAAAGATAACTGAAACGATGGGTTCATGACTTTTTTTTTTCCTGATGTGTGTATATAGATATGCATATTTAGATACTTACACATCTCTGTGAGATATGTTTAAAACAAGCTAATATAAATGAAGAACTTATGCTCTGTGCTTGAGCAAATGTGTTATTTTTCTCTTCTGTGTATTGGGTTCTAATTTGGGGGGGAACTCTTTGGGGACAAATGAATGAAAAACTTGAAGACCTTTCTTCTTTGTGAACTAATTTATGTATTTTTTATTTTATTTATTTAAATTCTTTATTGTTTAAGTATTATATAAGTCTCCTTTTTTCCCCCATTGACCTCTCCCCAGCCGTCCCACCCCCAGCACATGCCCGCATCCCCCTAATGTCTGTGTAGATTGGTTATGCTCATATACATGCATACAAGTTCTTTGTCCAATCTCTTACCACCACCCCCTTAACCACACACCCCACCTCCACCCCTGCCTTCGCTCTTAGGTTGGACGGTCTGTTTGATGCTTCTATGACTCAGGCTCTATTTTTGTTCATTAGTTTATGTTGTTCATTATATTCCACAAATGAGTGAGATCATGTGATATTTATCATTCTCTGACTGGCTTATTTTGCTTAGCATAATGCTCTCCAGGTCCATCTACGTTGTTGCAAATGGTAAGAGTTCCATCTTTTTTTACAGCAGCATAGTATTCCATTGTCTAGATGTACCACAGTTTTTTAATCCACTCATCTGCTGATATGCACTTAGGCTGTTTCCAAATCTTAGCAATTGTAAATTGCTCCGCTATGAACATAGGGTTGCATATATCCTTTCTGATTGGTGTTTCTGATTTCTTGGAATATAGTCCTAGAAGTGGGATTACTGGGTCAAATGGGAGTTCCATTTTTAAATTTTTGAGGAAACTCCATACTGTTCTCCACAGTGGCTGCACCAATCTGCATTCCCAACAGCAGTGCACGGGGGTTCCTTTTCACCACATCCTTGCCAGCACTTGTCATTTGTTGATGATAGCCATTCTGACAGGTATTTTGATTTGCATCTCTTGGATAATTAGCATGTTTTCATATGTCTCCTGGCCTTCTGTATGTCCTCTTCTGTATGTTGTTTGCTCATTTTTTGATTGGATTGTTTACCTTTTGTTAAGTTGTATGAGTTCCCTGTAAATTTTGGAGATTAGATCCTTATCTGAGGTAACATTGGTCTTGTTGTTTTGTTGATGGCTTTTTTTGCTGTGCAGAAGCTTTTTATTTTGATGTAGTCCCATTTGTTTATTTTCTCCTTAGTTTCCATTGTCCTAGGAGGTGTATGGGTAAAGATATTGCTATGACATATGTCTCATATTTTGCTGCATGTGGATTCCTCTAAGGTTTTTATGGTTTCCTGTCTTACGTTTAAGTCCTTTATCCATTTGGAGTTTATTTTTGTGTATGGTGTAAGGTGGTGGTCTAGTTTCATTTTTTTGCATGTATCTGTCCAATTTTCCCAACACCATTGACTCCATTGTATGTTCATGCCTCCTTTGTCAAATATTAATTGAGCATAATGGCTTGGGTCAATTTCTAGGTTCTTTGTTCTGTTCCATTGGTCTATATGTCTGTTCTTGTGCCAGTACCAGGCAGTTTTGAGAACAGTGGCTTTGTAATATAGCTCAATATCTGGTATTGTGATCCTTCCTCCAACTTTGTTCTTTCTCAGGATTACTGCAGCTGTTTGGGGTCTTTTTTTATTCCATATCCATTTTTGGAGAGTTTGTTCTAGGTCTTTGAAATATGCCTTTGGTATCCTAATGGGGATTGCATTGAATCTATAGATTGCTTTGGGGAGAATGGACATTTTAGGGATGCTGTTCTACCAATATCATGAATATGGTATGTTCTTCCATTTGTTTATGTCTTCCTCTATCTCTTTTTTCAACGTCCTGTAGTTTTCTGAGTACAGGTCTTTTACCTCCTCAGTTAAGTTTATTCCTAGGTATCTTAATTTTTTGGTGCAATGGTAAATGGGATTATTTTTTAGTTTCTCTTTGTGTGAGTTCATTATTGGTGTATAAAAAAGCCATAGATTTCTGGGTGTTAATTTTGTATCCTGCTACATTGCCAAATTCATTTATTAAGTCTAGTAGTTTTTTGATGGAATCTTTAGGATTTTCTATGTACAGTATCATGTCATCTGTAAATAATGACAGTTTTACTTCTTCTTTTCCAATTTGGATGCCTTTTATTTCTTCTTCTTGTCTGATTGCTGTGGCTAGCATTTCCAGTACTATGTTGAACAGGAGTGGTGACAGTGGGCATCCCTGTCTTGTTCCTGTTCTTATGGAAAATGGTTTTAGTTTTTGCCCATTGAGTATAATGTTGGCTGTCAGTTTGTCATATAAGGTTTTTATTATGTTGAGGTATGATCCCTCTATTCCCACTTTGTTGAGAGTTTTTATCAGGAAAGGGTGTTGGATTTTGTCAAATGTTTTTTCTACATCAATTGATAAGATTATGTGATTTTTCCCCCCTCTTGATTTGTTTGTTTCTTCTTTGATATCTTCTTTGATATCTCTATAACGTTTATTGATTTGCAGATATTGTACCATCCTTGCATCTCTGGAATAAATCCCACTTAGTCATGGTGTATGATCTTTCTAATGTAATGCTGGATCTGATTTGCTAGAATTTTGTTGAGGATGTTAGCATTTATGTTCATCAGGGATATTGGCCTGTAATTTTCTTTATCTGGTTTTGGGATTAGGGTAATGCTGGCTTCCTAGAGTTTGGAAGTATGCCTTCCTCTTGAATTTTTTGGAATAGCCAGAGAAGGATAAGTGTTAGTTCTTCTTTAAATGTTTGGTAAAACTCCCTTGTGAAGCTGTCCTGTCCAGGGCTTTTGTTTGCTGGAAGTTTTTTGATTACTGTTTCAATTTCATTAGTAGTTAACGGCCTATTCAGATTTTTTGATTCTTCCTGATTGAGTTTTGGAAGCTGGTATTTTTCTAGGAATATGTCCATTTAGTCTAGGTTGTCCAGTTTGTTGGAGTAGAGTTGTTCGTAGTATTTTTGTTTTTATAAACCTTTGTATGTCTGTTGGGTTGGTTGTTATGTCACCTCTTTCATTTCTGATTTTATTTGGGTCCTCTCTCTTTGTTTCTTGGTGAGCCTGGCTAGGGATTCATCAATGTTCTTTATCCTTTCAAAAAACCAGCTCTTGGTTTCTACTTACTCTGGGCTTTTTATTTTTTCTCTCTCTTTCTAATTTAAGTTGTAAGGTTAGATAATTTATTACCATTTTTTCTTGTTATTTTTGAGGTAGGCCTGTAGAGCTATGAACTTCCCTCTCAGGACTGCTTTCACTGTGTTCCATAGAATTTGGATTATTGTATTTTCATTGTCATTTGTTTCGAGAATGTTTTTTATTTCTTCTTTGATATCTTAGTAACACAATCATTGTTTAAGCACATGCTATTTAGCCTCCAAATGTTTGCTTTTTTTTATTTTATTGTAGTTGATTTCTAAGTTTATGCCATTGTGATCTAAGAAGATGCTTGATATGATTTCTATCTTCTTGAATTTGAAGAACTTTGCCTGTGTCCTAATATGTGGTCTATCTTTGAAAATGTCCCAGGTTCACTTGAGAATAATGTATATTCCATAGTTTTGGGGTGAAATGTTCTGAAGATGTCAAATAGTTCCATCTGATCTAGTGAGTCACTTAGGATTTCTGTTTGCTGATTTTTTGTTTAGAGGATTTATCCAGTGGTATCAATGGGGTATTAAAGTCCCTCAGTTATATCCTCTTGTTGAATTGTCTCTCTTTAGGATTATGAAGTGGCCCTCCTTAGCTCTAGTTATGGCCTTCACTTTGAGGTCTATTTTGTCAGATATAAGTATTGCTACCCCTACTTTTTTGTCATTTCCATTTGCCTGAAAAATATTTTCCATCCCTTCACTATCAGTCTGTGTGAGTCCTTTGTTCTGAGATGGGTTTCTTGTAGACAGCAAATATATGGGTCATTTTTTGTATCCATTCAGCTACACTGTGTCTTTTGATTGGAGCATTTAATCCATTTATGTTTACGGTTATTATTGATAGGTACTTGTTTGTCACCATTTTTATTTTTTATGCCGGTGTTCCTTCTTTGCTTTCTACTTCTTCTTTTTACAGCAGACCTTTTAGCATTTCTTGCATTGCTGGTTTGGTGGTGATAAACTCCCTTAGTCCTTTTTTGTCTGTGAAGTTCCTGATTTCACCCTCCATTTTGCTTGATAGCCTTGCTGGGTATAGTATTCTTGGATACAGACCCTTCCTTTGCATGACTTTGTATATTTCATTCCATTCCCTTCTGACCTGATGTGTTTTTGTTGAGAAATCAGTTGATAGTATAATGGGAGATCCCTTGTAGGTAACTTTCTGTCTCTCTGGCAGCCTTTAAGATTCTTTGTTGTTGGTGTTTGCAAATTGGTGTCGGTCTTTTTGGGTTCATCTTGTTTGGGACTTTGTGTGCTCCTTGGACTTGTGTGGCTTTTTTCTTCCTAGCATCATGGAAGTTTTCTGTCATTATTTCTTCAAACAGGTTTTCTATTCCTTGCTCAGTTTCCTCTCCTTCTGGCACCCCTATTATATGGGTGTTGTTTTGTTTCGTGTTGTCCCAAAGGTCCCTTAGACTTTCTCCTGCTTTTTAAATTTTCTCTCCAGTTTCTGCTGTTCTTGGGTGGTTTTTCTACCTTGTTTTCTAACTTGCTGATGCAGTCCTCAGCTTCTTCTAGTCCAGGCGTCCTCAAACTACGGGCCACATGCGGGTGTTTTTGCCGTTTTGTTTTTTTACTTCAAAATAAGATATGTGCAGTGTGCATAGGAATTTGTTCATAGTTTGTTTTTTTTTAAAACTATAGTCCGGCCCTCCAACGGTCTGAGGGACAGTGAACTGGCCCCCTGTTTAAAAAGTTTGAGGACCCCTGTTCTAGTCTATTAAAACTTTCCATTGTTGTCTTTATTGCAGCTTTGTCATTCTTCATTTTCTCTTGATTCTTACATGTTGACTTTGTCTTCTATCCTTTTCAGCGTCCTTATAACCATTGCTCTGAATTCTTTCTCTTACAAATTGCTTGTCTCCATTTCGTTTTATTTCCTTTTCTGATGATTCCTCCTTTTCTTTGAAATGAGGGTTGTTTCTTTGCCTCCCCATTTTTGCTGTGTTTTTTTTTTGTGTGTGATTGTTTCTATGTATTAGATTAAACCTCTATGCCACCCAGATTTTTTGTCTTATATAGTAAATGTTTTCAGGGACCCAGTGGTGCAATCTCTCTGGGCTTCTGGGCTGGTAATCTAGGGATGCCCCCTATTTGGGATATTTAGGTTCTCTTGGTATAATTGGGTCTTGAGTGTTATTGTCCCATTTGAGGATGGAGTCTCCTCTCAGGGTGTCTGGTTATGTGGCTCGCTCTCTACCATGTTGACAAAATAGCATAAAGTACAACTCTATAAGACATGACACAAAGGGAACAAAACACAAATATACTCACAACACTGATAACCCCAATATAAGTGACCACTAAAGAAAAGAGATTTAGGAGAGAGAAAAGAGAGAAAAAATGATATCAAGAAAAGAAAAAATGATAAGAGAGAAAAGAAAGAAAAAGAAGAAAAAAAAAAAACATGGGGAGGAAAAAAATCACAGAATAAACAGATAAACCAAAAAATGCAAACAACAAACACCCAGAAAAAAAGTGGGGAGGGGCAGAATATGTAGAAGCAGAGTTTATATGCAGAAAGTAAGGTTAAGGAATTGAATGAATATGGGGAGGACCTTGGTTCAGTATAGAGGAGGTAGGAAGAGAATGAGTGGATAAGAAAAAATTTAAAAAATATATAATAAAATAATAAGATAAAATAAAATAACCATAAAAATACAAATTGAATGAAGAATAATAATGCTATAAAAAGAAGAAAATGAAGAAAAAAATTTTAAATAAAAGGTTAAAAAAATAAAATAAAAAAGTGAAGTATCGTTCGTTTTGACCAAGTTTTAATGCCTCATGAAGGCTGGTTTAAGATCCCACTCTTCTGTCTGCCACTTGTTAGTTTCCTGTTAGGTAGTCAGCCCCATGTTGAAGTTCCAAGCAAACCACTGCTCCTCTGTTTGTGTCTTATCTCTACAGCCTTGACTACAAGCAGGTGGGACCAGTCTGCCCACTTAGCCTGTTTGCCTGCTTTCAAGCTTAATCTCTCAAGCGGCTGTTTCTGACAGAGCTTTAGGTGGGGGTGGTGCTGTATTGCTTTCTGGGACTGAACTGCCTCTCTTCAACCCAGTTCCTGAGGGCTCTTTGGGGCTATTCAGAGTTTTTGTGTCCTTTGTACCACTCAGAGTGTAGTCTGGGTGTGGCTGTATTACCTTTCTTGAGGCTGCTGGGAGGGGCTGGTTTTCAGGAGAAAAATGGCTGGTTGGTCCGGCAGATCAGGACTGTCCCAGTGCCGGATTCCTATCCACCTATCCCTTACCCGCTCTCCTCCACAGCCTCTCCCCAAACTCCACAAGTCTGCACCTCCACCTGCACCACAGCCATTGGTGAATGTTTGTATTTGAATGGTCCTCTGAATTGGGTTTAGCGAATAAAAGCAAAGACCAAACAGAGTCAAAACAACTGCGTGACTGCTGGTTTCTCTCTCCCTGGCACCATGCAGCTCGGGCAGTTCTTTAGGCCGCCACTCTGGGCTCAGCATCTCGTGGCTGTGGACTTAGATCTAGAATCTCCTGTCGCTAGCAGCCTTGTGGACACCCTTTCCACAGTCAGATGTTACGCATTTACCCAAGGGACACGGACTTGGTGCTGTGCAGCTTTCTTCTGACCCTCTTGGCTCAGAGGCCTTGCAACTCTCTCCAGGCCAGATCCCCGATCCTACTGTTCTCCAGGCGTCCTCTGCCCTTCCCAGCTGCGAATTGTCTTGCCTGCTGTGTCTACTTTGCCAATTTTGGGTGGATGTTATTTGATTTAGATGCTCCTTCTGTCTGCTCTGGGATAAGGCTCGGGGTACATCTGCCTATTTGGCCACCATTTTTTTTCCTGCATAATCCTACATAATAAAATGGTAATATGTAAATTACCATCACTCCGCTACGCCCACGATTGGGCCAGCAGGAGGCGCAGGGGGTGGGACTCAGGGTGGCCGGGGTAGCTGATTGGGCCAGCAGGACGCTGAGCTCGCGGCGCCACTGGTGCCCAAGCTCAGCGTCTGTGCCATGGCTGCGCCGGAGGCTTTCGGAAGGCCTGGTGCACCAGCGGACAGCCGGCCAGCTCCCCCGCGATCAAAAGCCAAAGCGGGGGAGCTGGCTGGCTGTCTGCTCCGGCACAAGGCCTTTCGAAAGCCTCCGCCGCGCCGGAGGCTTTCGGAAGGCCTGGTGCACCAGCGGCCAGCCGGCCAGCTCCCCCGCGATCAAAAGCCAAAGCGAGGGAGCTGGCCGGCTGTCTACTCCGGCACAAGGCCTTTCGAAAGCCTCCGCCGCGCAGGAGGCTTTCGGAAGGCCTGGTGTACCGGCGGACAGCCAGCCCGCTGGTGCACCAGGTGCATGATTAAATCATGCACTGGGCCTCTAGTCTAATATATGTATTAAAGTAATTTTTTTTATTGTACCAAAGGAAGAAGGTTTATGTAGGGAGAATGGTGAATTGTTAATTTATTTCAGCTGTTGATTGTCCCTGATATAAACAAAACATACGACTGCTCTTTTAAGTCTACTTATGAAATAAAGGAATTAACCATAAGAAGGGTTTATAGATTTTTTAAAAAATCATGAAACTTACCTATTCAGAGAGTTATAGTAATGGAGAAACTTGACCCTTCTTATCACTGTGTCTTATTTAAGGGATTAAAAGTTTTTGAAATCTCTGTTCCATTGATTTTGTTTTTTTATATATAGGTATTATAGGCATTTTTTTATTAAGCTGTCTTTAGACTCAAAATTAATTTTAAAAACATAGGATACTTTCACCATGTGGTTTAGATACACACACAAAAAGTCTCTGCTCCTTGATGTTCACTCCTTGAACAGCTCTTTAACGCTTCCATGCATACTCTTCTGCTCTGTTTGGCTGCTTAGTGTTTTGTCCAGGCTCTTTCAAGTATCAATAGAGACCTATTATAGGTATATAAAATCTCCTGTCTTGTAATGTAACTACCCTAACTGCTGAGCATTTGTATTATTTCTAGATTGTTCTGGCAGTCAAACAATTTGGATTTTCCTGAGCAGACCTAATTTCAGATATTCCAGTATACCCATTAACCATGTGCTCTTGATTTTTATATTTGAAAGTATTGTTTCCTTACTCATTGACATTGCTGGACTAATAGATTTTATTTTTCATTTATTCATTGGTTTGTTTTATGTATCTATCCTATGCCTAGCACTGTATTATTATATGTTATGAATACGAGAAGGAATAAGAAACTTCACACCTTTGAGAAGCTAAAGGGTTGGTAGGGGAAAATGCCTGCAAAAAATATGATACCATCAGATTGAGAAAGAAGCAATAAACAACGCTGGGCTTGTACAGTTACACGCATACCACATGTTGTATATTCTCTCTTTTAATCCTCATAATAACCCTGGGAAGTACTATTATTACCTCCTTTCTGTAGGTGAAGAAAGCAATGGAGAATGGCTGAGAAACTTGGCGTGGTCATACATTAAGCGGTAGAGTGAAGTTTGAAGTTTAATCTCTGCAGATTCCAGAGATATAATGTGCCTTGCTACTGGTCTATTGACCAGAAGAGCAGGGACAGAGACTAGACTAATTTTTGAGACAGTCACAGAGGAAGAGTAAATGTGAAGGCGATTCTAGGTAGAGGAGGGGCAATGAGTATGTCAGGTAGACAGCTGCAAGTGCAGCCATGGAGTTGGGAAAGGGTGCAGAGTATTTGTGCTTTGGAATTGTGAGATGCTCATTGTGATTGGCACATGGAATTCCTAGACTGTCTCAAATTTTAGCTGGTAATCACAGTTTCTAGGAGTATATCTAGGTTGGCATAGGTCTTCCTTTACCACTTGGAAGAATACATGAGCTGGTCCATAGGATTGGTATAAATTTGGGAGGGTGTTAGGAACCCAACCAGGGAAGCTGGAGTTTTGACCAGAGTACCAGTTCCAGGATATACAGGATTCCCATATAAAAATGAGCAGAATTCCAAGTAT
The DNA here is from genome assembly GCF_951640355.1 of Cnephaeus nilssonii. Taxonomy (NCBI): domain Eukaryota; kingdom Metazoa; phylum Chordata; class Mammalia; order Chiroptera; family Vespertilionidae; genus Cnephaeus; species Cnephaeus nilssonii. The sequence goes on along the minus strand of NC_137086.1, from coordinate 62,706,720 downwards.
TTGGCATGGACAGGTTGAAAAAGTTGAAAGCAGATATTGTGAAAATGGAACAGGAGTAATTTACATGTCTTACTTGCTGATGGGGTAGGACTCCTAATGACCCTCCTCCTTTGGTCAGACACAATCCACAAACTGGGCAAGACTGAGAAAGAAGTTGTAGATCCCTGTCCATGGGAACATACAACATTCATGTACATGTTTCTATATGGACATATGCTTTCATTTTTCTTGGGTATTTTTTACCTAAGAGTGGAAATGCTGGGTCATATTGTAACTTACGCTTAATCATTTGAAGAGCTGCCAGACTGTTTTTCCAAAGCAGCTGGACCATTATGCCTTTCCTCCAGCAGGGTATGAGAGTTTTGATTTCTTTACATTTTTAAGATTTATTATTATTTTTTATTTTTTAAAGTATTACATATAATAGTACATATATCTCCTTTTTTTCCCCATTGACCTTCCCCCGGCCTCCCCTATCCCCTGTCACATGCCCTCATCCCACCCCCCACCCCCCCAGTGTCTTGTGTCCATTGGTTGTGCTTATATGCATGCATACAAGTCCTTTGGTTGATCTCTTTCCCACTCTCCCCAACACTCCCCAGCCTTCCCGCTGTAATTTGACAGTCTGTTCGGTGCTTTACTGCCTCTGTATCTATCTTTTGGTTCATCAGGTTATAATGTTCTTTATTTTCCATAAATGTGTGAGATCATGTGGTATTTTTCTTTCATTTCCTGGCTTATTTCACTCCAAGTCCATCCATACTGTTGCAAATGATAAGAATTTCTTCTTTTTTATAGCAGCATAGTATTCCATTCTGTAGATGTACCATAGTTTTCTAATCCACTCATCTGCTGATGGGCATTTAGGCTGTTTCCAAATCTTAGCTATGGTGAATTGTGCTGCTATGAACATAGGGGTGCATATATCCTTTCTGATTGGTGTTTCTAGTTTCTTGGGATATATTCCTAGAAGTGGGATTACTGGGTAAAATGGGAGTCCCATTTTTAGTTTTTTTGGGGAAACTCCATACTGTTCTCCACAGTTGCTTCACCAGTCTGCATTCCCACCATCAGTGCATGAGGGTTCCTTTTTCTCTGCATCCTCGCCAGCACTTGTCGTTTGTTGATTTGTTGATGATAGCCATTCTGACAGGTGTGAGATGGTATCGCATTGTCGTTTTGATTTGCATCTCTTGGATAATTAGTGACTTTGAGCATGTTTTCATATGTCTCTTGGCCTTCCTTCTGTCTTCTTTCAAAGTTTCTATTTAGGTCCGTTGCCCATTTTTTTATTAGATCATTTATCTTCCTTTTATTAAATTGTATAAATTCTCTGTAGATGTTGGAGATTTGCTAGAATTTTGTTGAGGATTTTTGCATCTATGTTCATGAGGGATATTGGCCTGTAATTCTCTTTCATTGTGTTGTCTTTATCTGGTTTTGGTATTAGGGTGAACTTGCAAGTGTTCCTTCCTCTTTAATTTTTTGGAATAGTCTGAGGAGGATAGGTTTCAGTTCTTCCTTGAATGTTTGGTAAAACTCCCCTGTGAAGCCATCTGGCCCTGGGCTTTTGTTTCCTGGAAGCTTTTTGATGACTGCTTCAATTTCTTCCATAGTTATTGGCCTATTGAGATGTTTAGATTCTTCCTGATTGAGTTTTGGAAGGTTGTGTTTTTCTAGGAATATGTCCATTTCCTCCAGGATGTCCAGTTTGTTGGAATAGAGCTGTTCATAGTATTTTTTAACAATCCTTTGTATTTTGGTGGGTTCTGTTGTTATTTCTCCTGTTTCATTTCTGATTTTATTTGGGTCCTCTCTCTTTGTTTCTTGGTGAGCCTTGCTAGAGGTTCATCAATCTTGTTTATCCTTTCAAAGAACCAGCTCTTAGTTTTGTTGATCTTCTGTATTGTTTTTTTGGTCTCTGTCGTTTATCTCTGCTCTGATCTTTATTATTTCCTTCCTTCTGCTTACACTGGGCTTTTCTTCTTGCTCTCTCTCTAACTCTTTGAGTTGTTGGGTTAGGTAATTTATTACCATTGTTTCTTGTTTTTTGCAGTAGGCTTGTAGAGCTATGAACTTCCCTCTCAAGACTGCTTTTGCTGTGTCCCATAGATTTTGGATTGTTGTGTTTTCATTGTTGTTTGTTGCCATGATGTTTTTTATTTCTTCTTTGATCTCTCTGGTAACCCAGTCATTGTTTAATAGCATGCTGTTTAGTCTCCATGTGTTTGATTTCTTTGGATTGTTTTTATTATAGTTGATTTCCAGTTTTATGCCACTGTGATCTGAGAAGATGCTCGATATGATTTCTATCTTCTTGAATTTGAAGAGACTTTGCCTGTGACCCAATATATGGTCTATCTTTGAAAATGATCCATGTGCACTTGAGAAGAATGTTTATTCTGTGGCTTTGGTGTGAAATGTTCTGAAGATGTCAATTAATTCCATCTGGTCTAGTGAGTCATTTAGGATTGATGTTTCTTTGCTGATTTTTTGTTTAGAGGGTTTTTCCAATGGTGATAGTGGGGTATTAAAGTCTCCTACTATGATTGTATTGCTGTTAATTTCTCCCTTGATATCCTCCAGGAGTTTTTTTATGTATTTGGGTGCTCCTGTATTGGGTGCGTATATGTTTACCAGAGTTATTTCTTCTTGTTGGATTGCTCCCTTTAGTATTATGAAGTGGCCTTCCTTATCTCTTTTTATGTCCTTCACTTTGAGATCTAATTTTTCAGATATAAGTATTGCTATCCCAGCTTTTTAAAATTTCCATTCGCCTGAAAAACCTTTTACCATCCCTTCACCCTCAGTCTGTGTGCGTCTTTTTTTTCTGAGGTGGGTTTTTTGTAGACAGCAGATATATGGGTGATGTTTTCTTATCCAATTTGTTACCCTATGTCTTTTGATTGGGGCATTTAATCCATTTACATTTAAAGTTATTATTGATAGGTACTTGTTTGTCGCCATTTTATCCCTGTGTTCCATCTTTGCTTCCTATTTCTTTTTCTTTCTTTTTTTTTTTTTTTTTTTTTTTTTTTTTTACAGCAGGCCCTTTAGCATTTATTGCATTGCTGGTTTGGTGGTAATAAACTCCCTTAGTCCTTTTTTGTCTGTGAAGCTGCTGATTTCACCTTCAATTTTGATTGATAGTTTTGGTGGGTACAGTATTCTTTGGATTCAGACCCTTCCTTTGCATGACTTTGTATATTTCATTCCATTCTCTTCTGGCCTGATGTGTTTCTGTTGAGAAATCAATCGCTAGTCTGATGGGTGATCCTTTGTAGGTAATTTTCTGTCTCTGGCTGCTTTTAAGATTCTTTCTTTGTCGTTGATGTTTGCCAAATGAATTATAATGTGCCTTGGTGTTGGTCTTTTGGGGTTCATTTTGCTTGGGACTCTGTGAGCTTCTTGGATTTGTGTGAGTTTTTTCTTCCCTATATCAGGGAAGTTTTCTGTCATTATTTCTTCAAACAGGTTTTCTATTCCTTGCTCAGTTTCCTCTCCTCCTGGCATCCCTATTATGTGGATGTTGTTTTGTTTTATGTTGTCCCAAAGTTCCCTTAGGCTCTCCTCCTGCTTTTTAAATTTTTTTTTTCTAGAAGCTGCTCTACTTGGGTATTTTTTGCTACCTTGTCTTCTAGCTCATTGATGCGGTCCTCTGCTTCTTCTAGTCTACTCTTGTTGCTTTCTATTGAGTTCTTTATAGCAGCGATGCCATTTTTCATTTCTTCTTGGTTCGTCTTCATTTCCTCTTGGTTCTTACACATTTTGTCGAATTTGTCTTCCATTCTTTTCATCCACCTTATGACCATTTCTCTGAATTCTTTCTCTGACAGGTTGCTTGCCTCCATGTCATTTACTTCCTTTTCTGGTGATGCCTGCTTTTCTTTCATATGCAGGATGTTTCTTTGTCTCCCCATGATCTCTCTTCTCCAGGTGTCTGGTTATCTTGTTCTCTCTCCTGCATTGATTTAAAGGCACAAAATACAACACAACAAGGTACAATGCACAAGGCACTGAACAAAAATGTATTCATGATATTAATAACCCCAAATAAAGGTGACCACCAGAGAAAGGCGAATTAGAGGATAGGAGAGAAAGAAGAAGAGAAAAATAAAAAAAGAGTGCAAAAATGAAATTGGGAAGAGGAAAAAAAGTAAGAGAGAAAAGAAAGAGAAAAAGAAGAGGGGAACAAACTATATATATGGGGAGAAAACTCCAGTAGAACAGCCATCAATCCCAAGAAATGCCAGCAAAAAGTACCTGAAGATGAATGCAAACTACAAACAACAACTAATATTAAGTGAGGTAAGGGAAAACAGAAGCAAAAAAACAAAAACAAAACAAAAAAACAAAAAGCAAAACAATATCATAAGCATAAAAAATCGATATAATCAACAATCAAGCAAACAACAAAAGGACAGAGAGAAAAAAATTTTTGGATAGTGAAGAAAGAGAAGAGAGAGGTGTGTATGGACTTGGAGCAGGGGATTGGAAATTAGATATATAAGTAGGGTGAAATTTTAACAGGGCAAAAAGAAGGAATAGGGAAAATCTAAAGCAGGAATAGGGTAAGAGAAACAGGACAACAAAAGGGGAAAAGTGAGGAAGAGAGTGATGGCATAAAGCTTAAGTTGAGATAGAGTAAAATGATGGTAAAGGAAAGATGATAAGAGAATGTAGAACACTAATCCCAAACTAAAATAAAGAGAGAATAAAATGACACTTTTTTTTTTAAAAAAAAAAGGTAAAATAGTAGTAGTAATAATACTGATTGAAAATAAAAATGTAATAATTAAAAAGGTAAAATCAAGTGAGGAAAAAAAAAAGAAATTGGTTTCTTAAGTAAAAGATGAAAAACATAAAAATAAAAATGTGCAGTAGTCATTCACTTCCTCTCCTGTTCTGTTTGGCACGCCTGTTTCCTAGTCAGGACAGTATTGCAGTTTCCTGCGTTCCACTGCTCCTCAGTGTTGTAAGCCAGTCCTGATTTATAAGCAGGCAGTACGTCTTTATTTCTTATATTCCTTTATTTGTGTTTACACAAGCGTCAATTTGTGATTCAACCCCTGGGTGGCAGTGTTTCTGGATTGACTTCCATGTCTATAGGTCCTCTCTAGCTAGTGTTTAGATTTTGTTTTTCCTGTGGCACTTAATACCGGTTTGGGGGAGTGGGTTGCCCCAGAGCTGGTTCTCTGATGGTTATTCCCCGCTCTGATCCTCAGGTTCCAGAACAACAACTTTCCCCTGCAGTCTCTTAGAGTGTCCCCAATTGGGTGATCCTATGTATTGGGCTTAGTAATCAGAAGCAAGGCTTTAAAGAGGGGGGAAAAAAGAGCCAGAGTAAGTGTGCGAACTCCGGGGCTGCGCGAAAGTCTGTGTAGTCTTTTATTTCCCCTTGGGTCTAAACAGCCGGCACACTTTTAAAATTTTTAGGCTGTCCTTTTGTGCCCAGATCAAAATGGGTTGCTTTTTAGAGTTCCCTTCTGTTAGAAGCTCTGCAGACCCCCTTCCACATTCACGTATCACGCCAGTCCCAACAGCCACGGATTATTCTAGGCGCAGACTTCCCCAGGTTCTCCAGCTCCTGCTTGGTGCATTTCTCTCTCCTACCGGGACCACAGACTTCACCTTATCCCAGGCAAAATCTGACCTTTCCTTGAGGGAGTGTAGAGCTCCTCTGAATCCGTGTGCTTGTACCAATTAGGCACCGGTGTTCTAGGGTTCGAAGCTGTTCGGTGGGTGCCGTAGTTGTAGGTTCCCCGGGCTTTTCAGGCTTCCGGTAACATCCACTTTTTCCTTCAAGATGGTGTGATCTCCGCGTCTGAGCCGGTCGCTCTGGGAGGGAACCGAGCAGCAGTGGGGGCTGCCCGGTCAGGGAGCCCTGTCCGACAGTCCCCCACCTTCTCCTGGGGTATAGCTCACCAACAAACACTCCCTGTGCGACCACACACTCTCCCTTTGTGTTCTCACTCACACACTATCTTGCAGTCTGCCTTCCCATCGGCAGCCATCTTCTTTCTCCGAGAAAATTTCTTCGATTTCTTTCCATTCTTGACAACACTTGTTATCTGGCTTTTTGATTCTACTATCCTAGTGGTTGGGAAGTAGTATTTCATTGTGGTTTTGATTTACCTGATGACTAATGATGTCTAGAATACTTTTTATGTATTTACTAGTGGCTCGGTGCATGAAATTCATGCACATTAAAAGGGAATTAATTAGAGGAAATATTTTAATATTCCTATTTGCCCTTTCTCTATAATAGAAGTGTCAGAGATGAAAGAAAATTAGTAAAATGTATATGACAATCTTCCTCCTGTCAGAGTCTGGAGCGCGCCGCAGGACCCAAAGTCAAGTCCCCGCCCACTCATGTGCGCTTCTAAATCACACAAGACTCAGACCCAGACCCGGCCAGCCGGTCCCACCCGCACCAAGCCCTGCAGGGCAGGGGTCATAGCCTCAGTCCCCCAGCTTGGTGCCAGGCGGAGGGTACAGCCTCAGGTCCCTTGTCAAGCCCCACCGGGTGGGGGGCATAACCTCAGGTCCCTTGGCCAGGCGCCATGGCGGGGGGGCGCAGCCTCAGGTCCCCCGGCCCCAGTGTGAGAGCATGAGGGTGTGACGACAATTTGCATATTAGCTCTCTATTATATAGGATTCCCCATTTGTATAATTTCCTTGGAAAAATGTCTATTCAGATCCTGTGCCTGTTTTTTAAAAATGGATTGTCCCTTTATGAAGTTGTAAGAGTGCTCTATATATTCTAAATACAAGTTCCTTATAGTTATGTAATTTGCAAATATTTTCTCCTGCTCTGTGGTTTCTTTCACACATTCTTGATGGTATACTGTGAAGCATAAAATATTTTAGTTTTAATCAAGTCCAACTTGTGCTTTTGGTATCATATCTAAGAATCCATTGCTAAACCCATGATCATGAAGATTCTCCTTTGTTTTTTTTCCCTAAGATCTTTATAGTTTTTGCTCTTATATTTAGGTCTTTGATATATTTTAAGTTAATTTTTGTATCTGGTGGGAAGTATAGGTCCAGTTTCATTCTTTTGCACGTGGTTCTCCAGTTGTGCTAGCACCATCTATTGAAAAGACTATTTCCTCGCATTGAATTTTCTTAGCACTTTTATTGAAAATCAGTTGATCATAGATTTTAGATCTATTTTTGGACTTTTTGTTTCATTGATCTTCCTTGTGCTAATATCACACTGTCTTTTTTTTTTTACTGAGGTAAAATTGCTTTATCACATTATATAAGTTTCAGGTGTACAACGTTATAATTTGATACTTGTATGGACTCTAAGTGATTACCACAATGGGTCTTGTTACCATCCATCAGCATACAATTGACCCCCTCCACCAATTTTGGTCATTCCCAAGCCCCTTCCCCTCTGATAACCACCATTCTATTCTCTGTAACCATGAGTTTATTTTTATTTTGTTTGTTTGTTTAGTTTTTTAGATTTCACATATAAGTGAAATCATATTATATTTTGTCTTTGTCTGACTTATTTCAGTTAGCATAATACCCTGAAGGTCCACCCATGTTTTCACAAATGTCAAGATTTCCTTCTTTTTTATAGTTATGTAGTATTCCATTTATATATACCCATACATCCATCAATGGACACTTAGGTAGTTTTCCTATTGGCTATTGTAAATACTGCTGCAATGAACATTGAGGTGCATACAGTAGTTACATTTACTGTGGGAGATATGTTCCAAGACCTCCAATGGATGCCGGAGACTGTGGATAGTACCAAACTCTCTATATAATGTCTTTGTCCTATACATACATACCTATGATAAAGTTTAATTTGTAAATTAAGCATATTAGGAGTTAGCAACAACAGTAATGAATAAAATGGGACAAGTATAACAGTACATAGTAACAAAAGTCATGTGAATGTGGTCTCTCTTAAAATATCTTATTATACTATACTAGAGGCCTGGTGCACGAAATTCGTGCATGGAGGGGGGTTGTCCCTCAGCCCAGCCTGTACCCTCTCCAATATGGGACACCTTGAGGGATGTCCGACTGCCCATTTAGGCCCGATCCCGGTGGGCAGTCGGATCCCTAAACGGGCAGTCAGACATCCCTCTCACAATCCAGGACTGCTGGCTCCCAACTGCTTGCCTGCCTGCCTTCCTGATTGCCCCTAACCGCTTCTGCCTGCCAGCCTGATCACCCCCTAACCACTCTGCTGCCAACCTGTTTGCCCCCAAGTTCCCTCCTCTGCTGGCCTGGTCACCCCTAACTGCCCTCTCCTGCAGGGTTGATCACCTCCAACTGCCCTCCCTTGCAGGCCTGGTCCCTCTCAACTGCCCTCCCTTGCAGGCCGGGTGCCTCCCAACTGCCCTCTCCTGCTGGCCATCTTGTGGTGGCCATCTTGTGTCCACATGGGGGCAGGATCTTTGACCACATGGGGGCAGCTATATTGTGTGTTGCAGTGATGATCAATCTGCATATTACTCTTTTATTAGATAGGATAGAGGCCTGGTACAGGGGTGGGGGACAGCTGGTTTGCCCTGAAGGGCGTCCCGGATCAGGTGGGGGTTGCCTTGGGGTGTGGGGCGGCCTGAGCGAGGGGCCTGTGGTGGTTTGCAGGCTGGCCACGCCCCCTGGCAACCCAAGCAGAGGCCCTGGTATCTGGAATTTATTTTCCTTCTACAATTGAAACTTTGTAGCCTGGAGCAGAGCCAAGCCTGGGGCTCCCTCCAAGGAGGAGCGCAGCCATTTGTGTTGGGGTTATATTTGAAACTTTGTTGCCTTAAGTGGGTGGGCCCGGCCAGGGTGTGTGGAAAGCTTTGCTTCCCCTGTTGCCGGCAGCAACCCTGGCCTGCTCTCTGAAGCTCCATTCTGCTGCCATTTGTTTGAATTTGTTTACCTTCTATAATTGAAACTTTGTAGCTTGAGTGGAGGCTTAGGCCTGGAAAGGGCAGGTGGAAAGCTTGGCTTCCTCTGTTACCTAGGAAACCTTGCTCTCTGTGGCTGTAGCCATCTTGGTTTGGGTTAATTTGCATACTCGCTCTGATTGGGTGGTGGGCATGGCTTGTGGGCGTGTCGGAGGTATGGTCAATTTGCATATTTGTCTATTATTAGATAGGATTCACCCTTCTTTTTCTTGTGATGATATCTTACCTAATAATCGAGAAACATGTAAATTGACCGTACCTCCGCTATGCCCACAGCCAATCAGAGTGAGTATGCAAATTAACCCAACAAAGATGGCAGTTAATTAGCATACATACCTGGGTCCTGGGAACCTCCTCGGCACCCAGGTCACTCCCAGCTGGCCAACGGGCGGAGGCTTTAGGCTTGGGCAAGGGCCGAGCCTGGGATCGTTGGGAAGGGGGAAAAAATCAATGGAAACATATTCTCAGGTGAGGATAAAAAGAAAAATAAAGAATAAATGTCATATCCTATGAAAGACAAATCTTGAAAATGCTTTAAGAAAGTTGTCATTTTTTCATGGTGAAGGGACTGGAGTCCGTGTTGATGAAAACACCTTGGTGGCTGCGGTGACTGCAGGGCTACAGCAGCGGGGTGATGGGGCTGGCTCCTTCCCCTGATCAGCCTGGTGGCCTCCCGCAAAGGGAGGCCAGACTGTGGCTTAGGTCCGCTCCCAATGGGGAACGGGCCTAAGCCATCAGTAGGACATCCCCTGAGGCTTCCAGTATGTGAGAGGGGGCAGGCTGGGCTGAGGGACCCCACACCAGTGCACGAATTTCGTGCACCAGGCCCCTAGTAAGATGATAAAATGCCTATGTGATGAGATGAAGTGAGGTGAATGACATAGGCGTTGTGACACTGCAGCAGTCCATCAGATAGCCAAGTCAGCTTCGAAGTGACTAATGGGCAGGCAGCATATACAGCATGGAGATGCTGGACATGATTTATGTCTTAGGTGGGACAGTGCAAGGTTTCATTATGCTACTCAGAACAGCGCACAATTTAAAACTTATGAATTGTTTATTTCTGGAATTTTTCATTTAATATTGTTGGACTGTGGTTGACCATAGTTAACCAAAACTCCAGAAAATGAAACCACAATAAGGGGAGACTTACTGCATATCTTTTCAAATTGGTATTTTTATATTCATCTGGTAAATACCCAGAAGTGAAATTGCTGGATCATATGCAATTCTACTTTTAATTTTTGTTATTAAAGAGACTGTTCTTTCCTCATTATATGTTCTGGGCTTCTTTGTTGTAAATTAATTTTATATATCCTATCTAATAATAGAGTAACATGTAAATTACCATCACTCCGCTACGCCCACGATTGGGCGGCGGGAGGCTGGGGGGCGGGACTCGGGGTGGCCTATTCGGCCATTGAGAGGCACGGATCCGTTGCCACTGAGGGGGGCTACCCTGCTGTTGAGAGGCACAGGGGGCGGGAGTCTGCTGAGGGAGCCTGCCGCGGATACCCAGCTGCGCCTCTCAACGGCAGGGTAGCCCCCCTCAGCGGCCAAGGACCATCTAAAGTGTGGGAGCTGGGTGCCTGTCTGCTCCGGCACCAGGCCTTTCAGAAGCCTCCGCCGAGCCGGAGGCTTCTGAAAGGCCTGGTGCACCAGCGGACCGGCACCCAGCTCCACCGCGAAAAGCGAAAGCGTGTAGGGGACCCTATACGTGCATGATTCAATCATGAACTGGGCCTCTAGTATGTATGTATGTATGTATGTATGTGTGTGTGTGTATATATATATATATATATATATATCTCCTACCTAATAATAGACAAATATGCAAATTGACCATACCTCCGACACACCCACAAGCCACACCCACAAGCCATGCCCACCATCCAATCAGAGCGAGCATGCAAATTAACCCAAACCAAGATGGCTACAGCCACAGAGAGCAAGGTTTCCTAGGTAACAGAGGAAGCTAAGCTTTCCGCCTGCCCTTGCCAGGCCTAAGCCTCCACTCAAGCTACAAAGTTTCAATTATAGAAGGTAAACAAATTCAAACAAATGGCGGCAGAATGGAGCTTGAGAGAGCAGGCCAGGGTTGCCGCCAGCAACAGGGGAAGCAAAGCTTTCCGCACACCCTGGCTGGGCCCACCCGCTTAAGGCAACAAAGTTTCAATTATAACCCCAACAAAAATGGCTGCCGGCCTCGGAGGGAGCCCCAGGCTTGGCTCCGCTCCAGGCTACAAAGTTTCAATTGTAGAAGGAAAATAAATTCCAGATACCAGGGCCTCCCCTTGGGTTGCCAGGGGGCGTGGCCGGCCTGCAAACCACCACAGGCCCCTCGCTCAGGCCGCCCCACACCCCAAGGGAACCCCACCTGATCCGGGACACCCTTCAGGGCAAACCAGCTGGCCCCCACCCCTGTACCAGGCCTCTATCCTATCTAATAAAAGAGTAATATACAGATTGATCATCACTGCAACACACAATATAGCTGCCCCCATGTGGTCAAAGATCCTGCCCCCATGTGGACACAAGATGGCCACCAGGAGAGGGCAGTTGGGAGGCACCCAGCCTGCAAGGGAGGGCAGTTGAGAAGGACCAGGCCTGCAAGGGAGGGCAGTTGGAGGTGATCAACCCTGCAGGAGAGGGCAGTTAGGGGTGACCAGGCCGGCAGAGGAGGGAAGTTGGGGGCAAACAGGCTGGCAGCAGAGTGGTTAGGGGGTGATCAGGCTGGCAGGCAGAAGCGGTTAGGGGCAATCAGGAAGGCAGGCAGGCAAGCAGTTGGGAGCCAGCAGTCCTGGATTGTGAGAGGGAAGTCCGACTGCCCGTTTAGGCCCGATCCCATTAGGGGTCCCATATTAGAGAGGGTACAGGCTGGGCTGAGGGACAACCCCCCTCCGTGCACGAATTTGGGGGCTATTCTGTTCCATGGTTATATGTATCTGTTTTTATGCCATTGTCATACTTTTAAAAATATGTTTTTATTGATTTGAGAGAGAGAGAAAGGGAGAGGGAGAGGTAGAAATATTAATGAGAGAGAAACATCATCGATTGACTGCCTCCTGCACCCCCCCCCCCCCCTCCACTGGGGACTGAACCTGCAACCCAGGCAAGTGCCCTGACTAGGAATCAAAACAGTGACCTCTTGGTGCATGGGTCATTGCTTCTACCACTGAACCCAATGTCATACTATTTTAATTACTATAGCTTTGTAAAATAGTTTGAAACAGGGAGCATGATACCTCCAGCTTTGTGGTTTTCTCCCCCTCAAGATTACTATGGGAATTTGGGATCTTTTGTGGTTCCATACAAATTTTATGATCATTTGTTCTAATTCTGTGAAAAATGCCTTTGGAATTTTGGTAGGATTTGCACTAAATCTGTAGAGTGCTGTGGGTAGTATAGACATTTTAATAATATTAATTCTTACTATCCATGAGCACAGAATATCTTTCCATTTATTTGTGTCATCAATTTCATTATGTCTTATTAGAGGCCTGGTGCATGAATTCTTACACGGGTGGGGTCCCTCTAGGTGGCCTGCAGGGATCAGGCTGAAACCCGCAGTCCAACGCTGCCTGCAGCTCCTACCTGCTGCTCCCGTTCATCCTGGCCCCACTGTGCTTGCCACAGGCTCGCACCCAATCAGTTCTGATCGGGAGAGGCTCACACTGCTGCAGCAGCACTCGCCAGCCATGAGCCCTGCCTCTGGCGCCCTCTCAAGGGAGTGGCCTGCGGGATCGTGCTGAAGGTGGCTGTCCATCATCCCCCGAGGGATCCTGGATTGCTAGAGAGTGCAGGGCAGGCTGAGGGACCCCACTGGTGCATGATCGGGCCGTGGAGGGACCGAGGGAGGGCTCCAGGGATGTCTGGCCCATCTCACTCAGTCCCAATCAGCCGGACCCCAGCAGCAAGCTAACCTACCAGTCGGAGCATCTGCCCCCTGGTGGTCAGTGCACATCATAGCGAGCGATTGAGCAGCCTTAGCATATCATTAGCATATTACACTTTGATTGCTTGTTTGATTGTTCTGCTGTTTGGTCTATTTGCATATTACCCTTTTATTATATAGGATAGTTTTCTGTGTACCAGTCTTTCACCTCCTTGGTTAAAGGTATTTTTAGGTATTTTATTCTTTTTGGCACAATTGTAAATGAGATTGTTTTTAATTTTTCTCCCTAGTAGTTCATTATTGGTGTATAAATAAAAACCTCCCAACAGAAATGCCACAGATTTCTGTATATTGATTTTGTATAGCTTTTCTGAATAAAATAATTCTAACAGGTTGTGTTGTTTTTTTTGTTGTTGTTTTTTTTTTTTTTTGGTGGAGTTTTCAATATACAGTATCAGGGCATTTGAAAATAATGACAGTTTTATTTCCTTTTTTTTATTTTATTTGGATGCTTTTTATTTCTTTTTCTTGCTGTACTAATTGTTGTACTATGTTGGATAAAAGTGGTGAGAGTGGGCATCTTTGTCTTGTTCCTGATCTTAGAGGAAAAGCTTTCAGCTTTTTGCCATTGACTGTGATGTTAGCTGTGGGTTTGTCATATATGGCCTTTATTATAATGAAATATGTCTGTTATACTCACTTATTGAGATTTTTTTAAAAATCATGAATGGATGTTGAATTTTGCCAGATGCTTTTTCTGCATCTATTGAGGAGCAGATGAGTTTTTATCCTTCCTTTTGTTTATGTGATATATCCTGTTGATTGATTTGCAAATGTTGAATAATCTTCGTATCCCTGGAATAAATCCTACTTGATTATGGTATATGATCCTTATAATGTACAGTTAGTTGAATTAAGTTTGCTAATATTTTGTTGAGGGTTTTTGCATCCATGTTTATCAGGGATATTGGCTTGTGATTTTCTTCTGTTTTGATAGTATCTTTTTTCTAGTTTTGGTATTAGCACAATGCTGTCCTCGTAGAATGAGTTTTGAAGCATTCCCCCCTCTTCAGTTTTTTTTGAAAGAATTTGAGAAGGACAGGTATTAAATCTTCTTTAATTTTCGGTAGATTTCATCACTGAAGCCCTCTGTTCCTGGACTTTTGTTTGTTGGGAGGTTTCTATTTTATTGCTGATTCAATCTTTTTAGTTCAATTGGTCTATTTAGATTTTATATTTTTTTCTTGGTTCAGTCTGGAACATTGTATTTTTCTAGGAATTTATTTCTTTTAGGTTGTCCAATTCGTTGCCATATAATTGTTCATTGTAGTATCTTATGATCTTTTGTTTTTCTGTAGTATTAGTTGTGACTTCTCTTTCATTTCTCATTTTATTTGAGCCCTCTCTTTTTCTTGGTGAGTCTAGCTAAAGGTTTGTCAATTCTGTTTATCTTTTTAAAGAACTAGCTCTTAGTTTTATTGATCTTTTCTATTGTTTCTTTTTAAAAATGTTTTTCTTGATTTTAGAAAGAGGAAGGAAGAGGGAAAGAGGAAACATCGATGTGAGAGAGAAATATCAAGCAGTTGCCTCCCCAACATGCCCTGACCTAGGATCAAAGTGTTAAACTTTCAGTGCACAGGTCGATGCTCAAGCACCTGAGCCACACCAGCCAGAGCGAGAAGAATGTATGTTCTGTTGTTGTGGGTAGAGTGTTCTATAGATGAATGTCAGCTCCAGCTCGTTTACAGTACTTTTCAAGTGTGTTAACTTTATGTCTAGTTGTTCCATCCATTATTGAAAGTGGTGTATCGAGGTCTCTAGCTATCTGTACTAATAAAAGGGTAATATGCAAATTGGTTGGGATGCCCTCACGCAACGACCAAACAGCAGGCTGCGTGGGGCGACCAGGCCGGCAGGGGGGCCAGTGAGGTGCGACCAAAGGACCGAACAGCAGGATGTGTGGGGTGACGAGGCCGACAGCGGGGGCAGTGAAGGGCGACCAAATGACTGAACAGCAAGCTGCATGGGGTGACTAGGCCAGCGGGAGGGACAGTGAGGGGCGACCAAATGACCGAAAAGCAGGCTGCGTGGGGTGACCAGGTCAGCAAGTGGGGCAGTGAGGGGCGATCAGGCTGTCAGGCAGGTGAGCGGTTAGGAGCCAGCAGTCCTTGATTGTGAGAGGGACCTAAACCGGCAGTCGGACATGACCCTAGGGGTCCCGGATTGGGGAGGGTGCAGGCCGGGCTGAGGGACCCCTCACCCATGCATGAATTTTGTGCACCAGGCCTCTAGTCCTATGTAATAAAGAGGGAATATGCAAATTGACTGTTACACCATCACAAAGATGGCTGCACCCACAGCGGAGGCTGAGTTCCTGTAATGAGCCTTAAGGAGCAATCAGCAGGGACCTGAGGCTCTGTGGTGCTGGGCTGGGGCACGGGACCTGAGCCTGTAGCCTCCGCCCAGTGCCTTGACGGGGGACCTCAAGGCGTGCGCCCCCCGCCCCAGTGCTGGGCTGGGGAACCTCAGGCCACGCCACCCGCCCTGGCGCCGGGCTGAGGGACCTCTGGCTGTGCCCCCTGGCCCGACCCTGAGGGTGTGCTGGGGGACCTTAGACTGTGCCCCCCACCCGATGTGTTCTGGGGGACCTGAGGGCTGCGCCCCCTGCCCAGCGGGGCTTGACAGGGGACCTGAGACTGTGCCCTCATCACCAGGCAGGGTTTGACGGGGGCCCTGAGGCTGTGCCCCCCTCCCAGCACCGGGCCGGGGGACCTCAGGCCATGCCCCCCATCCTGGCCCTGAGGGGGTGCTGGGGCACCTGAGGCTGCGCCCCCCACCCAGCAAGGCTTGACGGGGGACCTGGGGCTGCGTCCCGCACCTGGCACCGGGCCAGGGGGCCTGAAGCTGCGCCCCCCCCCTCCCCAGCTGGCAGGGCTTGATGGGGTGGGGCCAGCCAGGTCTGGGTCTTGCCCAATGGTGGTGGAACTGGCTGGGTCTGGGTCTCGCACAATTTTGAGGTGCCGTGGGTGGGTGGGGACTTGACTCTGGTTCTGTGGTGCACCCCAGACTCTGACAGGAGGAAGATTGTCATATGCATTTTACTAATTTTCTTTCATCTCTGACACTTTTACTATAGAGCAAGGGCAAATAGCAATATTAAAATATTTCCTCTATAATTAATCCCCTTTTAATATGCATGAATTTCGTGCACTAGTATTGGCAATGTAGCAGGATATAAAATTAACACCCAGAAATAGATGGCATTTTTATACACCAGTAATGAATGCTCAGAAACTAAACAAATAATCCTACTTGCCATAGCAACAACAAAATTAAGATACCTAATAATAAACTTTACCAAGGAGGTAAAAGAGTTGTACTCGGAAAACTACAGGATGATGATAAAGTGAGATAGAGGAAGATATAAACAAGAGGAAGAATATACTGTGTTCATGGATTGGTAGAATTAATATCATTTAAATGTCCATTAGATTCAGTGCAACCCCTATTAAATTAACAACAGTATATTTCACAGATCTAGAACAAATACTCCAAAAATTTATATGGGTACCAAAAAGATCCCTAATAGCTTCAGCAGTGTTGAGAAAGAAGAACAAAGTTGCAGGGATCACAATACCAGATATGACCTTATACTACAAAGTCACTGTAGTCAAAACAGCTTGATAGTGGCACAAGAACAGACATATATTTCAATGGGAAAGAACAGAGACCCCAGAAATCACCAAGCTATTATGCTCAGTCAATATTTGATAAAGGAGGCAAGGGTATACAATGGATTCAAGACAGTATCTTCAGTAAATGGTGTTGGGAAATTTGGACAGGTACATGCACAAAAATGAAACTAGACTACCAACTTACAACATATACAAATTAAACTCAAAATGGATAAAATACTTAAATGTAAGACGTGAAACCATAAAAATCCCAGAAGAAACCATAGGCAGCAAAATCTCAGACATCTCTCATAGCTATGTGTTTGCAGATATATCTCCTAGGACAGAGGAAACAAAGGAGAAAATGAACAAATGGGACTGCAAAATAAAAACCTTCTGCACAGCAAAAGAAACCATCAACAAAATGAAAAGCGAATCCACTGTATGGGAGAACATATTTGGCAATGATACATCTGATAAAGTATTAATTTCCAAAATATATAACTCATATATAAGAAACTCATACAACTTAACAAAAGGAAGATGAACAATCCAATTAAAAATGGGCAAAGGACCTATATAGACACTTCTCTAAAGAGAACATGCAGATGGCCAAGAGACATATGAAAAAATGCTTGAAGTCACCTATGCAAAATAAAATGACAATGAGGTATCACCTCACATCTGTCAGAATGGCTACCATCAACAAATCAACAAATGACAAGTGCTGGCGAGGATGTGGAGAAAAGGAAATGCCAGTACACTGCTGTGGGAATGCAGACTTGCAGCCATTATGAAAACAGTATGGACTTTCATAAAAAATTAAATATGGAACTGCCATGTGACCCAGTGATCCCACTTCTAGGCATATATCCTAAGAAACCCAAAACACCAATCAGAAAGAATGTATGCACCCCTATCTTCAGAGCAGCACAATTTGTAATAGCTAAGATCTGGAGACAGCCCAAGTGCGCATCAGTAAATGAGTGGATAGAGAAGCTGTGGGACATTTATACCATGGTATATGTAGCAATAGAAAAGAAGGATCTCTTACCCTTTGAAACAGCATGGAGGGAACTGGAGAGTATTATCCTAAGTGAAATAAGCCAGTCAGCGAAAGACAAGTATCTCATCATCTCACTTATTTGTGCAATCTAGGGAACAAAATAAACGGTTGAACAAAATAGATCTAGAGACACAGAAGCATGGAATAAGACTGTTGAATCTCAGAGGGAAGGTGGGAGTGGGTGGGTGGGTGGGTGGGAAGTGATCAATGAAAGAACTTGTATGCATATATGGACACAGACAATAGGGTGGTGGAGGCCTGGAGTGGGGTGTAAGGGCAGGCTATAAGGGGCAGTGGGAGAAAACGGGGGACATAAGTAATACTTTCAACAATAAATATTTTTTTAAAAAGACTATACCTATTATGAGAGTGTATTGAGGGTTAGTGTATTTCAACAGTAAAGATTTCTTTAAAAAAGACTATTATGATAGTGTATTGAACTAGACAAGAGTGAAGCCAGCCAGCTAAAGATAAAAAATAAAAATAAAATAAAATGAATGGGTTTCAACTAGGATCATCTTACATTTACCTGATTAAGTTTTTAGGGATCAGGAATGTGACAGAAGTCTGGCCTAGGGAAATCTTTGCAGAATAGGAAGTACGGAGGAAACATTTAGCCTATGGAAATTAATAATTATGCTATATAAGTGGTTATATTCATGATGTCATCTACATATATAAAAGCCTAAGTGACTGGCCAACCATTCAGCCGTCCGACTGGTAGCTATGATGTGCACTGACCACTAGAGGGCAGATGCTCAGCGCAGGAACTGCTGAGCTGCGGTGACTTGGCAGTTGCGGTTCTTGGGTTAAGCACCCGGAACCAGAGAGGAGGGAGCCCAATTCCAGGGTGTGTCACCCGAGAACCACCTTCTTGCAATCAGGCACCCCTCGGGGGATGTCAGAGAGCTGGTTTAGGCCTGATCGCTTCAGGCCAGGACGAGGGACCCAACCGGTGCACGAATCCGTGCACTGGGCTTCTAGTTAGATACATTATCATCAGTTTCAATGCCTCATCCCTGTCTCTTTACATCTTTACAGTTGTTTGTACCTTTTGAGAAAGGATGTTAGTATTATTCTTGAAGTGTTAATTTTAAAAATTTTTGCCTTTTTCTCCCTATCTTTTAATTTCTAAAGTACTCACATTCTGACAGATACTAAGAGCACACTTAATGGTGCTTTGTTATGTAACACATCAGGGATCCTTTTTATTTTCAGTTCTGTTTTATGTTGTTTGTTATATTTTTTTTAGAAATACACTAATAACTTTTGGGTTTGCTTCTAGAAAAACTGATTGCTTATCAACGGGAATTTCTTGCTTTGAAAGAACGTCTTCGGATAGCTGAACATAGAATCTCACAGCGCTCTTCTGAATTAAGTGCCATTGTACAGCAGTTCAGGCGTGTAGGAGCAGAGACAAATGGAAGTAAGGATACATTGAATACATTTTCAGGTAAAAAGTATATTTTTAGTTTTATAAGAAGATTATATTTTCAGAGGGTTATGTGAAATATTTTATTTGAAAATTATAGAGTTAGCTTATCAGCCAACATTTGTTACTCTTTTTAGAGAGATTAATCATCACAGAAAATTTTCTATTACGGTAAATTATAAAGCAGTTTTTATTAATTTAAGAGAGTAATTAATGGGTTAAAATTTAATTGTGCAGGTTTCATTGATAATAGTGTTTTTATGTTTTTAAAATCATATTCAAAATGAGATAAAAATGTAACTTTGCATTTATACATGTTTATGTTGTGACTTGTGTGGACCTCACATGGACTCTGGAGAATCTTTGAGCTCTTTGAACCAATTCATGCTCTTAGATCTGACTTATAAGAAAAACAATATTAAGTTTTATAATGGGTACTTTTAGAGATATTTGACTTTTTTCTCTGAGAACTTCTGGTTAGAATATGATTAGTGCCAATCATCTCTCTGTTTCTGTACCATTCTTATTCTAATAATCAAATTGATATATGTGTATGATCAGTTGCTTTAAAATTTACATACTATTTCAAGATTAATGTACTTTTAGCATAATCCGTTCTAATCCTTTACCATTAATTTCTCTTGTCTTAAGATTCACTACCTTACCTTACTTTAAAAATTTCCTGCTTAATCGTTTTCCCTTCTGATTATGAAATTGTATTATGGCACAGTAACATTTAAATTATGGAATGGTAACCTAGCTAGAGTGGCTCAGTTGGTTGAGCGTACTGAGTGGTTGCTGGTTCGATACCTGGTCAAGGCACATACCTGGGTTGCAAAGTTCGATCCCTGTTGGGCACATACAGAAGGCAACCAATTGATGTTTCTCTGTCACATCAGTCTCTCTCTCCCTCCCTTCCTTCTTCTCTCTAAGCATATCCGTGTGAGGATTAAGAAAATAATAACATTAAAATAAAAGTATGGAATGGTATAGATAATAAAAATAAATCATAAGTTTTCTGCCAAATGATTTCAGTTAACTTTTTTTTGTTTCTGTCTAGTCTTTTTTTATGAATATTTTTCTTCAAAACTGTTATTGTTATAGCCTGATTTTTACTCTTGAAATTATGTATTAGAACTTACTATGTCATTGAATATTCTCCAAAAATACCATTTCTAATGGCTGTATAACTTGTCAGCTAATCATTTACTGTAATATATTAAACACTTTCTAATAATTAGGCAAATAGACTTTTTTTAGTGATTTTTCTGCCCCAGTTTATAGCTCTGTGATAAACATCTTTGCATACTAATCAATCACACTTCTGGTAGCTCTTAAGTTATTTTCATTAGATTATGCCTTTCTTAAAAACAAGATTTATGTTTTTGATGACCATTCATTTTTAACCACACAGCACAGTGGCTGCAACAAAATAGATAATCACTAAATATTCATTGAATGCATAAAAGTTAAATTCCTAAAAGGGAAGTTATTGAATAACAGGACAGAGGTGTTTCAGGGTTTTTGATGTTTTTCTGAATAGCTGAAACATTTATCACATTATCACCAAAATTTAATATCATTATTTAATTTTATTGCAAAAGCATCTTTTTCAATTCAAATGGAGATCCCATTCACCAAAGTATGAAATTAGGAAAGAAAATTCTTTAGTTCTAGTTTTCATAAATTTTACTGCTATATTTGTAAAAACTGCAACATCTGTAGGTAAGGTGTCTTGTGCAATAATTACACTTCTGTGTTTCAGATAATACCCTAAAGTTATTAAAGGAGTTAACAGGCAAAAAATCTCTCCACGTGCCAAGTATTTATTATCATTTGCCTCATTTATTGCAAAATGAAGGAAGCCTTCAACCTGCTGTGCAGATTGGTAATGGAAGAACAGGAGGTATGTTTATTTGGTTTCTTATTGTGGTTGTATTGCTAGTCTCAATGTGTGTATTCGAGTATTACATTGTCTGTTAGAAGTTTGGCAGGTCAAAGAATAAAAATTATTTTTCTGTGCATAGTAACTTAGGACTCATTCTAAAGTTTATGCTGAGAGGAGTTGGACATTTTTCTCCATAGACCAGATTAGTAGAGCTGAAAAGGATAATGAGAAATCTAGTTCAAGCTCCATCTCTGGGCAGAAAAATGTTTAAACCTTTGTCTTTTTGTTGTTGTTAATCCTCACCTGAGGATATTTTTTCCCCATTGATTTTTAGAGAGAATGGAAGGAGTAGAGAGAGAAACATTGATGTGAGACAGGCACATGGTTTGGTTGCCTCTTGCACGCACCCCGACCAGGACTGGGGATGGAGCCTGCAACTAGGTACGTGCCCTTGACCAGAATCAAACCCAAGACTTTAACCATTGAACCAAACCAGCTATGGTAAAATCTTTGTCATTTTTTATTTTGAGAGCTTGTTTGGAGGTTCTAGCAGGGGAGCGCAGCTACTCGTACACCCTTGACCGAAGACCGGTCCTCTCCTCTGGGGGGAAGTCCGTCCTCTTCGACCGACCGAGCGCGC
The DNA here is from genome assembly GCF_951640355.1 of Cnephaeus nilssonii. Classification (NCBI taxonomy): domain Eukaryota; kingdom Metazoa; phylum Chordata; class Mammalia; order Chiroptera; family Vespertilionidae; genus Cnephaeus; species Cnephaeus nilssonii. The sequence goes on along the minus strand of NC_137086.1, from coordinate 62,685,198 downwards.
AGCTTCGGGAGGGACGCACATGGATCGGTGAGGGAGGAGGGGGACACCCGCCTAGCCAGCCAGAGCAGCCGAATCAACCCTGGCGATCAATGGGGTGACAGATGTCGCAGCCAGATTGCCCTCACATCCTCATTTTTTATTTTGAATATTAAAATTAATCCATATCCTGACCCTCCCTCAGCATTTGCAGAAGCAGGCTGCTGTCTTCCAGAGAAGGTGATAACTCTTAAAAGAATGTGTTCAGACTATGATTTAAGAAATATTTACAATTTAAGAAATATTTTTTAGAAGGTAGTAGATAAACAAAGACTAAGGAAATGTGTAGCATACTCAAAAGTATTTTTTTAGAACATTGATCATTATTTCTGAAGTTGATAATTGTATCTCTCCCTTTAATAATCACTGTTTAGGTAGATGCCTTAAACCATTTAGTGAATTTGTTGGTTTAGACTTCATTAATCATTAATAAAAATACTGAAGGAAAGTACAAGTGTTTTTAAAGTTATTTAAAACTGTAGAATCACAAATATATTCTTTTATAGTAGTCTGTTTTTATTTTATGAATGTGACATTCTGTTCCTTTTGAAGATACTTATTCCATCCATTTGCTTATAACTTTATCCATCTTAAATAAAATGAAGTCTTGGCCAACCAGCTTTCCTGTAGTTAACATTATTTTTGTTGTTGTTGTTGTTGTTAATCCTCACCCGAGGATATTTTTCCATTGAGTTTTTAGGGAGAGTGGAAGAGAGAGGGAAAGACAGAGAGAAACATTGATGTGAGAGAAACACATTGATTGGTTGCCTCCCGACCAGGGCCAGGGCCAGGGCCAGGGCCCAAGGAGCCTGCATCCACTTGACCGGGATCGAACCTGGGACCCTTTGGTCCACAGGCCGATGCTCTATCTACTGAGTCAAACCGGGGAGGGCCCGTTAATATTCTTATCAAGCTGACACTATATTTGGGAAATAGAAAAATAAGACAACTCAAAGAAAAACAAGAAAATCCTCACATTTACTTTAAAAAACAAACTTCCCTCCTTAGCCCTTAGGCAATAGTTCATAACACTTAGAGTCACAGAACCCTTTGGATAGCCTAGGAAAGCTGTCAAGACGTCTACTTTAAAAACGCACACAGAAAAAGTACATTTGTATATAACTTCTGGGGTTTTGTGGAACCCAGAAACCTAGTTAGGGACTTTATACTAAGAACTTAACGTTTTTTAAGTTAAAGAAAAAGTGCTTCTTGCTAAAAATCCCGTTCTTCAGTGGTCAGACTGATTAAGGAACAATACTCAGACCAGCTAAACTAAACCTTTCAAGGACTGAAGAGGGAGAATAGTGCTCTAGGCAGCTCCTCCTCCTCTAGAATTCTCACATCCAGAAGGAAAAGCTGTCAGCCCACCCCCACCACATTCAGTCCTCCCACAACATTTGCAGAGGCCGGCTGCAGTACACAGAACAAGCAAGTACAGGTGGGTAAAGGGCCATCTTGTACAACTAGGGTTTCCAAGTAGTTCAGAAAATTGACATCATGAATGACCTAATACTCAAGGAAATGAATTTGTAATTATAATATAGTTTTAAAATAATAAATATTCTCAATTTTTATTTATTGATTAATTTTAGAGAGAGGGGAAGAGGGAGAGATAGAGAGATAGAGATATTAATTTGTTCTTTCACTTACTTATGCATTCATTGTAAGTGCCCTAACTGGGAATCGAACCCACAACCTTGGCATATTAGGATGACACTCTAAACAACTGAGCTACTTGGCTAGGACCAAAAATAATATATTTTTAGAGGGAAGAGAGAGGTCAACTCATAACTGATTATTATAAAAGGATCAGCTAGAAATCTTTGTGTTTTTACTTGAATGGTTATATTTTAAATTTTCACATAAATGGATTGATAATCAGAGTAGACACAGCTGAAGGTCAAATTAGTGATGAGAAAAATTGAGCTGTGTAGTTCTTCCAGACTGCAGCAAAGAATTGGAGCAGACAAAATTTTGAACATGTATCTAATAGGAATTTCAGAAGGAGAGAATGCAGAGTGAAGAGAGGAAATGATCAGATACCTAACTGAAGAACATTTCTCTGAGTCACACACAGGTCTTCAGAGGAAGGGCCTATTCGGTGCTGAGCAGGGTGGCTGAGAAAGACCCTCCTTAGGTAGCTGCCAAAATGGCACATTGGTTGGTAGAGGACAGCAGGCCGTTCTTCACGTAATTGCTGAAATAAAAAATCCATGAGCACCTGCTGTGTGCCAGGCATTTAGCCAGGTACTTTGGTATATAAAATTAGACGAGGTTCCTAATCTTGTGGAACTTCAAAGGAGAATGCATTAGTTAAATAATCAATTATATAAACAGTTGCATAGTTACAGCTTTAATTGGTGACATAAAGGATGCTTTGAGAATGTACTTAAAGGACATTTGATTTAATTAAGGACTATAAGGAAGTTTTTAAAAATACATTTGAACTGGTATCAGTAAAATATGTAGTTCCCTGCTAAAGATGGGTGTATTTGCTTTGTATTTCTACTATAACAAGTTACCACAAACCCAATGACTTAATACAAGTCTATGATCTTATAGTTTTGGGTGTCAGAAGGCCAGAAAACAAGTGTGTTGACAAGGACGTGTCCCTTCGGGAAGCTTTAGGGAGGAGCCCATTTTCTTGCCTTTGTCAGCTTCTAGAGATCACCTGCATCCGTTAGTTCACGCCCCTCCTTCATCTTAAAGCATAGCATCTTCAACACTCTCTGACTCTGACTCCCTTGCTTCCATTGTCACATTACCTCTCATTCTGACTCTCCTGCCTTCCTCTCATAAGGACCCCTGTGAGTACATTAGGCTCACGTGGGTCATACAGGATAATCTTCCTATCTGAAGACCCTTAATCATCTCTGGAAAGCCCCTTTTGCCACGCAAGGTAATATATTCACAGATTCCAGGAGTTAGGGCATGGGCATCTTGGGGAACGGGGCAGTATTCCACCACATGTGAGAAAAGGATACAGTATTCCAGAAAAATGAGAAAAGCACTACAAAAGCCTTGAAGGAAGGGAGCATGGAATGCTCTGGAAAATGGAGACAGCACTGTAGATGAAGTATAGAGTGATGGGAATTATGGAACAAGATGAGACTAGAGAAGTATTGAGCCCCTACCATGCAGGACCTTGCAGACCATTTGTAGGGTTTTGGATTTTTATCCTAACGGCAGAAAGAAGCCACTGAAGGGTTTTAAGCAGGACTTACTTAGGATGACTTCATAAGATTTAAATTTTGCAAAGCTCACATTTGATGCAATGAGAAAAATTTTTGAAAATGTGGGAAGAAGAGTAGATGTGAAAGGACTCAGTAAGAGACTGTTGTAGTGATCCACTTGAGAGAGGGTGAGCTTGGGCCAGGTAGCAGTGGTAGTAGTAGGGATGGAAAGAAGATGATTTACTAGTTGTTTGGAATGTATGGGGATATATACATGGGAAGACATAGTGATGGACGGTTTTGTGGGCTAAGGTAGGAGGGAGCAGTCAGGGATAGGACCTAGATTTCTGGATTATATAACTGGATGGCTGGTACTATTCATGTGATAAAGGACAACAAAATGTTTTGTAATATTAGTTTCAAAGACAAGACCATAAATTCGGGTTTAATTTTATGAGTCATCATTTGCAAATAACTGGTTTTTTGAAGATACAAGGGTGGATGAGATCACCCAGGACCTAGAACTGAGGACCTAGAACAGTTAGTTTTCAGGAAACAGAAAGATGAAGCCAACAAAGACAGAGAAAGTACACCTGGACAATAGAGATAAAACTGTTGTCATGGACTATAAGGAAGGAAATGGGGAATAAATGACTAAAATCAAACCAGAGGAAACATGATAGGCTAAAAATATTTGATTAGCAATGAATATTGAAAAAGAAAAGCAATTTAGTTATAACTGAAGGTAGACTAGTAATTGAAGATTCAGAATACCAAATTAAGATTGTTCCTAATTTTTTTTATCATGAAATAAATACTGGAATTTGTAAACTTCCCAGAAAAGTTGAAGGAAACGGAAATAATATCAGTTGCTATCTCTGTCAAATTATAAACACCATGAGGCAACAGCTTTACCTATCTTATGACTATATTTTAAATAGTCTAGTACATAATCGATGTATTATAGGTGCAGTTAATACCTGAGTAGGAAATATTGGGTCATTAATTACTGGGACAAAGAACTTAGAACAACCCTTTGTCTCCATTCCTGTTTGGTTCCTTGGTCCACCTTGCTCCTCCACAAAAGGATGATATGTCTATATTGTTCACATTGCTGCCATATTTGTTCTGAACTCTTATCCCTTAGAATACATACATTTTTAGATTGCAAGCCATAGAAGAACATTTTATCAAACAGGACCAGGGCAGGCTGGGTTATGCAGTAGTAATTAACAACCCCAAATCTCAGTGGGTTAAGTAATACAGAGTTATTTGTTTATTTACTGCTCAAAGTACTTGTCCGTCAGGGTTGGCGGGGCTTTGTGTATCATTGGTCACTCAGAGATCCAGGCAGACAGAGCAGTCGGCATCTTGAACGTTACTGGTTGCTCTGCTGAGGAGAAAAGACAACTCTGAAGGCCATCACACTGCAGCTCCAGGGGCTCAGCCCATGACTTACCTGTGGGGATGACTCATTGTTACTAATCACACCTCCCACTGTTCTCCCCAACCCTAAGGGGACCAGGAAGTGCAGTCCTACCTGTGACCAGAAGGCTGGAAAAACTGTCTTTTTTGTGGTAATTTTGTGAAATACCACAAGCGTGGATACTCTAATTCTGAAAGCTTAGCTGAAATTAGTACTTTCATTTTTAGTGTTTTTGGAGTCTTTGAGTGCCTTGTTTTAAACTAAAGAATTTAAATTTCAGCTCCAAAACAGTATATTAGGAGCTTCTCTAAACATGCCATCTAAACTTAAAACAGAAACAAAACAACTCAAGACAGTGGTAGGGAATAGAGGTTGCATTATAACTTTAATACCGTTTGTGTTTGCATACTTTGGGTCAGCATATATTTTTGCTTTTTCCATACACAGAATCTTTGAACTCCATATGACGTAACATTTCTTAGGAATGCTTTGTATCATAGATGCTATATTTTTAATCTGTTTTCTAAATAATTAAAATGTTTTTAATTTAAATTTTGAGGTAGGTTGAAGTATATGAAAATTTGCTTCCAGGGTAACTCATCCTGTCTTGAGGCATCTCAGAGTAACATGCTCAAACAGTGTGTTGTTCTCAATAAAAGATCCCCCATCCACTTAAGTCATCCTTCAATCATCCTCTTCCTTTGTCTCTAAGCCCCAGGAGAAAGGGTCTTCAAAATATGTCCTAGCCCTGGCCTGGTAGCTCAGTTGGTTGGAGCGTTGTCCGGTACACCAAAAGGTTGTGAGTTCAATTCCCAGTCAGGGCACATACCTAGGTTGTGGGTTCGGTCCCCCGTCCAGACATGTGCTGGAGGCAGTCGATCTGTTTCTCTATCACATCGATGTTTCTTTCTCTCTCTCTCTCTCTCTCTCTCTCTCTCTCTCTCTCTCTCTCTCTCTCTCTTTCCCCCTCCCTCCCTCCCTCCCCCCTCTCTCCCTCCCTCCCTCCCTCTTTCCCTCCCTCTCTGTCTCTCTCTAAAAATCAATAAGCGTATCCTCTAGTGAGAATAATATATATCCATCCACTAATCCAGCCACTCATCTCCATCTTTAAATTCCCTAATTCAAACCACCATCTTTTCCTTTAATCACTGCAATAGCTTCCTGATTTCTCCCAAAATGCTTTTACTCTTAACACTTTTGTTTCTGTTCTCCACAAAATTTGGTAAACTTTTAAAATTAACAAATTGGATAATGTCGCTCCCCTATTTATAGCTTTATAATGGCTTTCTCTGAATTAAAAACTAAACTTAAGGTTTCATGTGCAATGACCCCTAACTAGTGCTCTGAATCTAGGCTCATTCTGCTTTAGACATATTCTGTTCTTGGCTCCTTCTCAGTTATGTTAAGATCATTGTCTCTTCAGGGCCTTGCTGTTTCTTCTGGAATGTTTTTTCTCTGCTCTTTCTCATCACTAATTACCAGCTCACTTGATACCAGAGAGGCCTTCCATGACCCTCACTATCTATAAAGGTACCTCCCCTTACCCCCCCACCCACTCTTTCTAATATTGCCACATTTTAATTTGTATAGTACATATTACCCTCTAAGATTGTATTATTTTATCTTCTCTTCTAGAATATAAGTTCCATGAGGGTAGGGGCCTTATCCGTGCTGTTCACTATTATATTACAGTCACTAGAATAATGCCTTATATTTAATAGGTGTTTAGTAAATATGTTCGGAAAAATGTAGCAAATCTCTTTTTGAGCCCTTGTAAACTCTTTGTCCCAAAATGGAAGAGAGGAATGTGAAACTTGGGCAAGTTCCTTGAATTATTTGGATCTTACAATTCTTATCTGTGGAATCATGGTGATAGCTTGTAGATCCATGATCTTTAACTTTCCCTCTAGCTTTAGAATTCTATGAATTTTAAGTATTTTATAGTATCTCCAATTAATTGTTAATACTTAATTATTTTAAAAATATATAGAGTATTTTTCTACTGATGTATAATATGCAGTATACTAAGACTTCTTAAGAGGTGATATTTTTTAAAACTTTCTGGGAAATACAGTCCTACTGTAACACAATATATGCATTCCTAAAAAATTACTGCACTATGCAGAATTGTGCAATAAACTGAGAAAAATGGGATTAGGTTTACAACACTCAACAATTTTGCCAGTTACACATTAAAAAATATAACAACTTAAAAATGGTAGCATAATTCTACACTTGTTAAGTGATTAATAAATAGAAAATTGCTACAATAAACATGGTACTCTGCCTTGTAATAGATCTCAGGTTTGTGTGTTAAAATGGGCTTCAGAAGGCCTGCAGCTGGGAAACTCTGAGAAGTGGTGCAAAGGGACTTCTCTGAAGTCTGACAGGAAGTGGTCACACCAGGTGTGGATAGGTGTGGTCCTAGTGGGCAGTGAGCTGGGGCAGCTGGCAGCCAGCTGGCAGTGTGTTCATTTTGTGCATCTCTGCAATGCTCCTTTTAGTTTCCTGAGGTCTGTTCCAATAGGTGCAATTTCCTGTGAGTGTTTGTTCCAGAGAAGAAATTGCACATAAACAAATGTGAAACCAGTGTTATGCTGAAATGGCTCCTTAATATACTAATCACACATAGGGACAAATTTGCATTTCAAAATAGGCATAATAGTAGAAATGAAATTTTAGACTTAAAAACGGTTACCTGAATAGTATAGCTTCCATATAGCTTACCAGTTCCTCTAACCATTTACATCTTACATAACCATAGTACCATGATCAAAACCAGAAAATAAACATTGATGTTATACTGTTATTTAACCTTCAATCTTGTTCACATTTTGCCGTTTTTTTAATTCGTATTTTTTTTGTTTCTGGATCCAGCTCAGGATCCCATATTTCGCTCAATTATCATATCTTCTTAGTCTTTTCAGTCACGGACAGTTCCTCATTCTTGCTTATTTTTCCTGATCATGATACTTTAGAGAGTACTGACCAATGAGTTAGTTTGTGATGTAGTCCCCTAATTTGTGTTTGTCTTTTGTTTCTTCATGATTAGATTGAGGTTATTCATTTTGGGCAAGGAAACCACAGAAAAGATGTCATGTGGCCTTCCCTCTGCATCATATATATGAGATTTGGGACATTAATTTTTAAAAATACATTCTTTTTTATTTTAGAGAGGAAGGGAGAGGGGAGAGAGAGAGAGAGAGAGAGAGAGAGAGAGAGAGAGAGAGAGACATCAATGATGAGAGAGAATCATTGATTGGCTGCCTCCCACACGCCTCCCACTGGGCATTGAGCCCACAACCCAGGCTTGTGCCCTCACCGGGAATCGAACTGTGACCTCCTGGTTCATGAGTTGATGCTCAACCACTGAGCCACGACAGCTGGGCTGGGACATTAATTTTTAAGATGTGTTTAGTGTTTCTAAGGTTTAGTTGTATAATTAAATTTGTTGTTTATACTTTACAGTCACTTTTTAATATGAGTTTTAATATCGTTCATTTTTATCGGTTCTTTGACATTATTTCTTTTCTTATGGATTATTTCTTTCCTTAAGTTCTGTGAAAAAGAATTACAGTATTATGGGTAATGCCTTTCTTTCCTTTGGTTATTTTTCTTTCTGAAATGTAGTATATTTTGATACCTCAATTATTTTCATCAATTTGAAGGGTATAATATTTTTGAAGTAGTGGTATTTTTATATATTGTCTTTGTAAAATCTTATATAATTATAATTTTGTTTCAGTTTCAATTGTAATGGGAATTCCTACTGTGAAGAGAGAAGTTAAATCTTACCTCGTAGAAACTCTTCATTCCCTTATTGATAATCTGTATCCTGAAGAGAAATTGGACTGTGTAATAGTAGTCTTCATAGGAGAGGTAATTATTTAATTGTTGTGATTTTTACACCTATAATCTATAAGAGTTAAAACTATAATTGAATATTTAAATATACTTTTATGAGCATTTAAAAAATGTGAGTAAAGTTTAGGTAATATATTCTATCCAATGGTTAAATTTAAGTCTAACTTAATGTTTGCCTTAACTTTTTTACTGCAGCTACAATTCAGGATAATAAGTCTTTCAGAGCAGTGAGTCCCTGTTTCTAGTTACAGAACCTAAATTTGGAGCTTTGCACTGGTGTTCTTTGGGAGTATAGAAAGCTGAGAAATGTTTAGCCTAGACATGGGTTTTATCATCTTGTTATTCTCTCGACCCTTACTGTACTCTCAAGATGCAACCATCATCCATAATTGAAAAGGTCAAAATATCACAAGAATGAGGAATATTGTATTTATTGTATTTTAGTTTCCTCAAAAGTTCTAGGGAAAGAATAAATCTTGAGCAAGTTTTTCATAAATGATGAGAAAAATCACCCTGAAGTAATTATTTTCTTAATTATTATATAGAATTTCAGAATGTGAAAGGATTTAGGACATCAGTTGGTTCTGGCCCATTGATTCCCAACTTTTCAAATGTTTCCCTATCTTTCTAAATGAAAATGTTCTTAATGTGTTTCTTAATACAAGAATAGAACAATTCTTATATTAAGAATTGTTCTCTAGAATAATAGAATTTAAAACAATTACAGAAATGTGTAATGAAAAATTAGCTGCTATTCCTCCATACAGATATAATAATTAAATATTCTGAAATATATCTTAAGAAATATTTCCTGCCTTAGCCAGTTTGGCTCAGTGGATAGAGTGTCGGTCTGCGGACTGAAGGGTCCTGGGTTTGATTCTGGTCAAGGACACATGCCTGGGTTGCAGACTTGATCCCCAGTGGAGGGCGTTCAGGAGGCAGCCAATCAATGATTCTCTCTCTCCCTTCTCTGAAATCAATAAAAAAATATATATTTAAAAAATAAAAATAAAATATAAAAATGAGCTACTATTTAAAAAAAGAAAAGAAAGAAAATAAATATTTCCTGTGGCTTGTTACATATATAAATGGATTTGTTCTATATGTATTTTAATATGGGCATTTAAAAAAATATATTATTGATTTCAGAGAAGAAGTTAGAGGGAGAGAGCGATAGAAACATCAATGATGAGAGAGAATCATTGATCGGCTTCCTCCTGCATGCCCCACACTGGGGATCGAGCCCACAACCCGAGCAAGTGCCCTGACTGGGAATCGAACCATGACCTCCTGTTCATAGGTTGACACTCAACCAATGAGCCATGCCAGCTGGGCTCATAGACATTTTTTCATGTTAAGAATAGATATCATAGCATCATTTTTTCTGACTATAAAATATTCCATTATATGGTTTTAATGTATTTTATTTAATTTCTGATTGCTAGACACTTAGACTGTTTCCAAGTTTTTGTGTTATTTTCAGCATGGCATAAATTTTTGTGTCCTTTGTATAGTTACTGAGGTCTGATCAATTCCTAAATGTGGAATTGTTTGGTCAGAGTCCACATATTCTGCGAGAAATGCTCTACTAGATAATATCAGTCTTTAAATTTTTTTGTCAACTTGATGGGTAAAAAATAATACATGGCTTTTGCTTAATTTGGATTTCTTTACTGATGGGGTTAAATGCTGATTTATAGGTTTTTCTTGCACCATTTGTATTTAAAATTATTTTTATAAACTTTGCTCTTTTTTATTTGTAAGAAAATTTCATATATGAGAGGGATAAATTATTTGAAATATTTAGTTCAGTTTGTCTTTTGCAGGAACTTTGTATTTCTTTGTTATAGAAATCTTACATTTTAAGTAATTAAACTTGTCAATTGCATATTGTATACCAGTAGAAATTGATACAACCTCCTTAGAAAGCATTTTGGCAATAGCTATTAAAATTTAAAGTATACTCTCTGACCCAACTTTCTGATTTTAAAAATTGATTCAGTAGTAACATTTGTAAGTGTGAAAATCTATTCAAGCACATACACACATGGAAACAGCTCCTGCATGCATTAATAAAATAAATAGAGAAAATGGTCTTGTGTAATATCCTATCAACTATTAGTAGCCAGGTATCTTGAGAGTTGGGATTATGGGAAGATGCCACTTTCTGTTGCATACAGTTTTACAAAATTAGAATTTTTTTTACAATGAACATGTATTGATTTTTACTTAGAAAAAAGTCTTATTACTCTAAAAGAAAACTATCCTTATACACTTGAAAAATAGTGTTCAGTATATAGATAGATTCACATACATAAAAATTCAAGACCCTCTTGCCATAGCCATTTATCTGATACTAAGATGTAATAACAATAGGTTTGGAGTCAGATGACCTGAGTTCAGGGCCTGGATTCTGCCACTTACTGCCACTTGAGCAGGTCCTTTTTCTTTCTTCAGTCTCAGTTTCTTCATCTCTAAAATGAGAATAATGTTATTGAGCCTTTTGAGCTCAGTGTTGGTACAGGGAAGCACAAGGAGATCACAGATGGAGAGGTGTTGTAAATTCAGGTGTGTAAGTCTCTGAAGACTCCTCCCCCTGAATTGCAGTGTTTATATATGTATCTGTATAGAATTTTAATATTTGGAAGAAAATCTGTACTGAAAGAAGAATTAATTTACAGTTGATTGAATTGTTTTTAGGCAATTAAAAATTCTGAATTATTACATTTAATTCTACCTTAATTTGTAATTTTAACCTAAGTGTCTGGTAGCTTGGGGCTCATTAACACTAGTAGCAAGTGATAGTCTGTATAATATTTCTTATAGTACTATATCATTGTTTATATTATTTCTGTCATTTATGATTATTTCTGACAAAACATTTTCCTACATTGTACTCTGAGTTTTAGCAAAAATTATTTTTCCTGTCCCATTCTTATATTTGGAGAATTCCCTATTTTATGAATCTTGGTAAGAGGAAGGAAGTACCTCCCACCCACTATTGAATCTAAAAATGTCAGATGTTTCCTTTACTAATTCAGGCATGTGACCTGGTCTCAGCCACTTGGGTATTCCTACCCTAGACTTGGAGTGGAGATTTATTATTTTCAGTTCACACAGAAAACCCAAAAGGATAAGTACACAAATTATTAAGTTTCTGGAGGCCCGGTACACGAAATTCGTGCATGGTGGGGAGGGGTCCCCTCACCCCTCAGCCCAGCCTGCACCCTCTCCAATCCAGGACGCCTCAGAGGATGTCTGACTCCCGGTTTAGGTCCGATCCTGGGGATCAGACCTAAACCGGCAGTCGGACATCCCTCTCACAATCCGGGACCACTGGCTCCTAACTGCTCACCTGCCTGCCTGCCTGATCGCCCCTAACTGCGCCCCCTGATGGCCTGGTCACCCCCAACTGTCCCCCCTGCCGACTTGGTTGCCCCTTACTGCCCCCCCTGCCGGCCTGGCCACCTCCAACTGCGCCCCCCCTGAGGGCCTGGTTGCCCCACGCAGCCTGCTGTTCGGTTGTTTGGTCGCCCCTCACTAACCCCCTGCTGGCCTGGTTGCCTCACGCAGCCTGCTGCTCAGTCGTTTGGTCATCACTCACTAACCCCCCTGCCAGCCTAGTCGCCCCACACAGCCTGTTCAGTCGTCCATTTGGTTGCGATGGTCTCTTAGGCTTTTATATATATAGATTAGAATTAATGGGAATTTATCAGGGTGGCTGGATATAGGATCAACTTGTATTTCTAAATGCCAGTAACAATAAGAAATAACATTTAGAAGAAATATTTTCCTAAAGAAGCAGAGATTGTGGACGGTCCATTCTGGTGATAGATGGTGGCAGTGGGGGTGTCTTTCCCATGGTCACAGGGGCAGGATTCAGAGGCACTGAAAGCTGATGAGGGCTTGGCAAGTTGTAGCATTGGGAGCATCCTGTGATTTCTGGCTGCACCCAGCTTTATTTCTGCCGCCTTCCAAGCCTGGTTCCTCGGCCTAACTGGAGGTCCTATGAGTCCTACCCATCATCGTTCAATGTCTGACTATTCTGCCAGTCAGTTTCTATTGCTATGAAGGTCCTCACTGGTATAGCTTACAACTTATTAAAAAAATACCTCAATTGCTATAAACAGAACATGTAATCAACATGGATGTGCAGTGCTAGGTGGCTAAATGCTATTCCAAGTGGAAGAGATGAAATCAATTTTTAAGGTGCGTTTCAGATAGAATATTGCTGAATTTGTAACAGCCACATTATGTTGATGATCATAAAAATTGCTGAGAATTTAGAGAAAGAGCTTTATTTTTTTTGTTTTGTTAATCCTCACCCAAGGTGATTATATATATATTAGTAGCCCGTTGCAGGAAGATTCCTGCAATAGGGCTTCCTGCTGCGCTCTCCCCCGCCCCGTCTGCTTCCCTTCCTTCTCCCCCGGCCCCGCCTGCTTGCCTCCCTTCTCCCCACTCTGCCTGCTTGCTTCTCCACAGCTTCGCTCCCTTCTGCGACGCTTGGCTTCTTTCTACGCTGTCTTGATATGCAAATTAACTGCCTCTTGGTTGGGTTAATTTGCATACTTACCCTGATTGGCTGGTGGGCGTGGCTTGGACGTAGCGAATGTGCGGTCAATTTGCATATTACGCTTTTATTAGGTATATATATATATATATATATATATATATATATATATATATATATATATATATTGTGTGTGTGTGTGTGTGTGTGTGTGTGTGTGTGTGTGTGTGTGTATTTCCATTGATTTTTTAGAGAGTGGAAGGGTAGGGGAGAGACAGAGAGAGAAACGTTGATGTGGGAGAGACACATTGATTGGTTGCCTACTGCATGCGCCCCAATGGGGGCAGGGATCCAGCTTGCAACCGAGGTATACCTGCCCTTAACCAGAATCTAACCTGCACTCCTTCAGTCTGAGAGCCAGTGCTCTAACCACTGAGCAACTGGCTAGGACTGGAAAGAGAACTTGAGATAGCATATCTTTATGTAGCATATCTTTTATATCATTACTAGAGGTCCATTGCACGAAATTCATGCAAGGGGCTTGGCCCCCCGCCCACCATGGCAGCTGCCTCTGCCTCGGCTCCCGCTGCTGCTGCGGCTTCATCCGGAAGGTTGTCCAGAAGAACATCCAGTTTAATTAGCATATTATGCTTTTATTATTATAGATGATTATTTACATTGTTTCTGTAATTTGCCTAAAAACATTCCAAAGGCATGTTTAAATTTTAAGGTCCTAAATCAAAGAATTCAAGTTGAGATTCTTTAATGAAATAAAAAATTCATCATGTTAGAAAAGCACCTAAAGGTAGTCTCTGAAAAACTGAGTTTACAGGGTTTCCAGCTCACAGTGTGTTTAGGATATAGCATGAAAAAAGTTTTGCTTTTTATTTAGTTTTGTGCTTTTTACTATTGTACACATTTTAGTTTGCGTTTTGTAGTCAGAGTGCCTGAGGCCATTACTATCCCTTCTTTAAAATTCTTTTATTTAAATTGGGCTAACAGTGCTAATTAGTTGGCTTATGGGCAGAAATATGCAAAGCAGGTAAATTTATAAATGAATATAGAAGTTGAATAACCAGAGAATTGATCAAATTGCTGTAGGGTTTTTTTAAATTTCCTATTATATATTTTATTTGCTAGGAAATATTGTTTCCTATTTATTAATTCTTTGAATAGGTAATATTATCTCATGCTTAAAAAATTATAAATATGGTGTTGTATACTTTGAAAAGTCTCCCCTTTAGTGCTATTCCTTAGTCACTATTACCTCTCTACAGGCAACAACTGTTAATAGTTGTTCATTCAGAGATATCTCCATTCAGAGATATTTAATGTGTATATATGTGGATATATTCTTTTTCGCACTATTTCTATGTAGGTGGTATAATATTAACTTTTTATATTAGAACATAAAGACCTATATAGACTTCTTGTAAAATATTTTCCTAGAAATTTATCCATTTTACCTAAGTTTTAAAATTTGCTTTATACAGAATGGAGCAAAGTTGACTTTTGTTGTTTTTGTGGTTATTTCCCCCTGATTTCTTTATATATGTGTGTATATTTGTATTCTCCCCATTTTTAGCTAGTGGATCTGTTTTTATTATTTCAAAAACATCTTTTGGGCTTATTTTTTTTTGTTTTCTGGTTAATACTGGCTTAAAAAATTTTTTTAATGTTGGCTTTTAACATTAATTTTTCTGCTTTTGTTAGTTACATGTTATACTTTACATGTTATACTTGTCCCAGATACTAAATTGATTTATTTCCATTATTTCTTTTTTTTCAATTATAATAAATCTTTATTGTTCATATTATTACAGTTGTTCCTCTTTTCCCCCCCATAGCTCCCCTCCACCCGGTTCCCACCCCACCCTCTGCCCTTACCCCCCCCCCCCCCCACTGTCCTCATCCATAGTTGTACGATTTTTGTCCAGTCTCTTCCCGCACCCCCCACACCCCTTTCCCCCTGAGAATTGTTAGTCCACTCCCTTTCTATGCCCCTGATTCTATTATATTCACCAGTTTATTCTGTTCATCAGATTTTTTATTCACTTGATTTTTAGATTCACTTGTTAATAGATATGTATTTGTTGTTCATAATTTCTATCTTTACCTTTTTCTTCTTCTTCCTCTTCTTAAAGAATACTTTTTAGCATTTCATATAATACTGGTTTGGTGGTGATGAACTCCTTTAGCTTTTTCTTATCTGTGAAACTCTTTATCTGACCTTCAATTCTGAATGATAGCTTTGCTGGGTAGAGTAATCTTGGTTGTAGGTTCTTGCTATTCATCACTTTGAATATTTCTTGCCACTCCCATCTGGCCTGCATAGTTTCTGTTGAGAAATCAGCTGACAATCATATGGGTACTCCCTTGTAGGTAACTAACTGTTTTTCTCTTGCTGCTTTTAAGATTCTCTCTTTGTCTTTTGCCTTTGGCATTTTAATTATGATGTGTCTTGGTGTGGTCCTCTTTGGATTCCTTTTGTTTGGGATTCTCTGCGCTTCCTGGACTTGTAAGTCTATTTCTTTCACCAGGTGGGGGAAGTTTTCTGTCAATATTTCTTCAAATAGGTTTTCAATATCTTGCTCTTTCTCTTCTTCTGGCACCCCTATAATTCTGATGTTGGTACACTTGGAGTTATCCCAGAGGCTCCTTACACTATCTTCATATTTTTGGATTCTTTTTTCTTTTTGCTTTTCTGGTTGGGTGTTTTTTGCTTCTTCGTATTTCAAATCTTTGACTTGATTCTTATGATCCTCTAGTCTGCTGTTGGATCTCTGTATATTATTTTTTATTTCAGTCAGTGTATGCTTAATTTCTAATTGGTCCTTTTTCATATCATCTAGGGTCTCACTAAATATATCGGCCTTTTCTAGAAAATTCTTGAAAAACCTTACAACCGTGTTTTGAACTCTATATCCAGTTGTTTGCTTTCCTCCATTTCTGTCATTTGTGACCTGTTTCTTTGTCTCCGCATTTTGGCTGCTTCCCTGTGTTGATAGAGTGGCTTTGTGTGCTAGGTGTCCTATAGGGCTCAGTGGCTCAGCCTCCCCAGTTACCTGAGGTGGACACTCTTGGTGCACCCCTTTGTGGGCTGTGTGCACAGTCTTTTTTTTTTTTTAATATATTTTATTGATATTTTACAGAGAGGAAGGGAGAGGGATAGAGAGCTAGAAACATCGATGAGAGAGAAACATCTACCAGCTGCCTCCTGCACACCCCCTACCAGGGATGCGCCCGCAACCAATGTACATGCTCTTGACCAGAATCGAACCCGGGACCCTTCAGTCTGCAGACTGACACTCTATCCACTGAGCCAAACCGGTTTCGGCTGTGTGCAGTCTTGTTGCATTTAAACCTTGATTGTTGTTGGTATCACTGGGAGGAATTGACCTCCAGGCCAGTTGACTGTGAGGATCAGCTGTGTCTACGATGGGAGAACTTCTGTGCTGGAGACACCTTATGGGGCAAGACTTGCTTCAGTGGGGCTTTGGTGCTCACTGAGTCTGCCTCCTGAGTGTGTCCCTTATGGATCTGAGGAGTTGTAATCTGGATGGTCCCACTCTGACCATTGGGTACACTGGCTCGTGGATCTCTAAGGAGGTGCTATTTTAGCTTCTTCCTGAGGCCACCCAGCAGGAGCTACTGAGAGATCTTTGTTTGGGGTTTCGAGGTGCCCAGATGAGGCCCAGCTGTGAAGCAATGCAAGCTGCTGTGGGGCCTTGGGCCTTCTTTTGGAAGTTCTGGGTCTCTGTGACCCAGCTGCAGTTTGTTAGGTAATTTTAGATTGCGAATGGCCAGGCCATTCATATGCAAAAGCCTCTGCGTACAGCTTGGGTGGGGCGGGGTCTCAGGGAATCCACAGGGCAGAGCAAACAGCAATGGCTGATCCTCAGCCCTGCCCTAAGAGGCCCCAGGTCTCAGTGTCCCTCGGTAATTGCTGCAAGCACCTCTGAGAGAAAGCTGCCCTTGAGTTCCGCCTGATGCCAGACAGTCCAGCTTCTCCCCGTATGAGTCTGGGTCCCCAGAGTCTTGCCCGGAACTGGAGTTCAGAGCAGTCGGGAGCTTGTGTCTCCCTCCCGATTGAGAAAGACAACAGCATACTCAGTTGCCAGCCCTTTCCATGCGTGCGCCTGCGTACCTCTGCACTTTACTTCCGCACCTCCTCTGAGTCTCAGTGTGCTTTTCTCTCTCCTTCTAGTTGTAGAATTTCCACTCAGACAGCCTTCCTGTGGTTCTGGATGATGTCCGTTTTGTCTTTTAGTTGTAGTTTTGAAGTGGTTTTGCGAGGCAGCAATTTCAGGTGTTTACCTATGCCGCCATCTTGGTTTCTCCTCCATTATTTCTTTTTGTTAATATAAGAATTACTATGAATTTTCTTCTGAACACTGTGTTAGCTGTATTCCATAGGTTCTGTATTCTAGATTTGTATCTGATTTTCATTGGTAATTGCATATAATGTCAATGTTGTGTTCCTGGGTAAACTCTGATTAAATGGCTTAATCTTTTCTCGTGAGACAGTTTAGTGTTTTCAGGCAGGGTTAGTTACCTGAGTGCTTTGGAACTTTTACACCCCAACGCACCCGAGGAGTACAGTAGCCTCAGAAATAAGTAGTAGCTCTCTCCATAGTTACGTTATCTTCAGCTCTCACAATTACGAGTCTTTTTTAGTTGTTAGTTGTTTCTATTCTTTTTTTAAAAAATATATTTTATTGATTTTTTTACAGAGAGGAAGAGAGGGATAGAGAGTTAGAAACATTGATGAGAGAGAAACATTGATCAGCTGCCTCTTGCACACCCCCTACTGGGGATGTGCCCGCAACCAAGGTACATGCCCTTGACCGAAATCGAACCTGGGACCCTTGAGTCCGCAGGCCGATGCTCTATCCACTGAGCCAAACCGGCTTCGGCAGTTGTTTCTATTCTTGATTTTAAACTACAGATTACTGTGTTGGTGCATCAGTGATGTTTTGGCTTGTAATCTTTCAGCAGCTAGATTTTAAGATGTTCACTATGCATTAGTTTAAATATCATACAAATCTAATGGGGAAGAAATTGGAGAGATATAAAATTTGCTTGTAATTCAACAAATATTTACTGACACAGTGATAAGCCAGTCCTATCACTGAATAAAACAAAGCCCCTGCCCAGTGAAACCTACATCAGAGAGAAGGACAGATGAGAAAACTAATATATGGTACAGCGATTTTCAGCCGGTGTGCCACAAGAATGTTTAAAATGTGCAATACCTGACTATTTAGTCTGGGGGACTGAATGCTTTTTCCTTAGATTGTAAAAAGATAAAAAATTAAAAAAAAGACGGCAGCCAACACAAATAATAGCTGTCTGATGTGAATGAATCAAAACTACCTATTTTTTTCTGTCAAATCATCAAAAAATACATTTTTTCAACATAAGGATATTACGTGTGATATTAGATATGGAGCACTTGCACTTCATAAATTTCATTACACATGACATATTAAATCTATATTCACATAAGTTTATTCCTCTTGGCCCCCTTTTGAAGAGTCTCCTGGAGATAGGGAGCTGGCCCTATTCATATTCTGTTTCCTTGGATAGGCAAGTTACTGGCACTCAGTAAATGGTAATCAATTTGAGGTTCAGGTTGTTGCTAAACTTACTAAAGTTTATATAAACCAGGCTTGATCATGTGCTCCAAAATTAGAACCTGATCAGTTAGTAAGATATTCACTGGGTGATAATTTATTGAAAATGAGCTCACTACTGTTTGTGTTTATGAAGGGGAAGTACAAAGGATTGTGGGCTGTGTTCTAGTTGTATCTTACTCCTAAGTCTTTAAATTTAACAATAAAAATAGAAATTACTTTCAATGAACAGAAATTAAAATTAAAACATTCTAATGAACAAAACAAACTGACGACCAAAATAGATCCAGAGACATTGAAATATGCAACCGACTGACATATGTCAGAGGAAAGGGGGGTGGGTGCGAAGAGATTAACCAAGAAAATTATATGAATATTAGAGGCCCGGTGCACAAAATTCGGGTGGTCTGCAGAGATTGGGCCCTAGCTTGCGCCCCCAGCCTCGCAGCCCCAGCTTGCATCCCCAGCCTCACAGCCCTGCAGCCCAACCTGGCACCCCGCCTTGGCCTGGCGCTGCCTGCTTGCCCCGCCCCCCACCACCAAGCTGGTTGCTGTCTGCTGGGTGATTGGCAGTGCGATTGGGCCCCCGCTCACACCCACCTTGACCTGGCACCACCCGCTCAACTGCTCCACCATCCGCTGTGGTCTCACTGTCGTCAGGGCCCTGCAGCCATCGGGGCCGGCAGCCCTTCCACTGCCAGCACTGTGTCGCCGGCGCCCGCCATGTTCTGCGCCACCCCCTGGTGGTCAGTGCACGTCATAGTAAGCGGTCGAACTCCAGGTCAATGACTGCCCGAGGGGACAATTTGCGTATTAGGCTTTTATTATATAGGATATGCATAGCCCATAGACACAGACCATAGTGCTGGGAAGCCTGGAGAGGGTGCCAAGCTGGGTGGAGGAGGTCAATGGGGGACAAAGGAGGACACCTGTTATACTCTCAACAATAAAGATCAATTAAACAAATAAAATAAACTCTTATAAAACAACATTTTATAATCCAAAAGTTTTGTAATTTCCAGGGTTAAGCTTTATGTTTTTTCCCCTCAATTTTTAAGTGTTTTGGTAGTCTTTATAACATAGATCAGATTTGATGTCATTTATTTAACAATTGAGCATTTTAATATAAGCTATCACTGAATTTAAAATTGATAGGGGTATTGGATCTGTGTTTGCATATATAATTTGAAAGTACACAGGCTTGATGAATATTTACTTCTAACTCTGGTTAAAATGCTCTTGACTTTGGTTTTTATTATCAACTTGATAATAATAATACAGCTTTTTGTTACATTTTTATCATTTACTGTCATAGTCTCTGAGGTAATTTTTCCTCCCACTTTTTCTTTTTAAAATAGGGCAGGAAACTGAGCTCAGAGAAGAGGCTTACTGTAAGTTACACAGGCCAGTGAGCACAGAGCGAGTCTTGAAGCCAGGTTTTATGATTCCCAGTGGACACATCATTCCCTGGAGCCTGCTTACAGACACTGTTCATTCATTACTTACAGTTTGGATGTTTCAGAAGAAGTAGCAATAGTTTTTGTTCTTAAATTTTTCTATTGAATTGAACATCGACAATTGAAAATAATGAAACTTTAGTTATCTGCTTATTAGTAAATACTCAGTGATATATAGTGGTGCACTAAAGTAGAATACATAAATGCAAGTCCCATAACTTATCTGAAAATCTAATGTAATGTTTTCAATGAATGTTTTATTCACTTACTTGACTTTGAGTTCAGTATTAAAAGTTAAATAAAAAAATAAAAACAATGAACGTAGGTACAATTTTCTTTTCTTTCCCAGACAGATATTGATTATGTACACGGTGTTATAGCCATCCTGGAGAAAGAGTAAGTTCTTCTTAATTATGGAAGTGAAAATAATCATTCCTATTATCTCTTTGCTTTCTGCTAAAAGATAATGCCTTCTTTTATATTTCATGTCTCTGGAGTTCAGTGTTCATTGGACCACCTATAATTGGTCTTTGGCATTGTCATATAGAAGGTGCACATCCAGTTATCTGATGGGATAAATTGGTATATTTAGAAAAGACTTGAATGTTATAAGTATGTAACATTATCAAATAACAGTCTTTAATCTGGAGTACAGTGAACATAGAGTCATATGAGGTTACTTAAATTTTCACCCTGTGTTTACCAAGCAAAAGTTTTCTGCTGTTATGGCAGATAGTCATTTAGCAGTTTCAAATCTCAGTGCTAAACTATGTCTAAATCTAATCTATTTTGCAAAGGTTGAGTAACAATTTACTGTGAGCAAGGCACATCGCAGGTAACAACAGATGGAAAGTTTAGTAAATTTCAGGTATCATTAATTTTTAAAGTACTGCTTTGGTGGTAGTCTTAATAGTAACATTAAAAAATCAGTCTTGATATGGTTTCTTCATTGAATTCTGTCTGTTTTTTCCCCCTAAACACTTATCTTCTACTTAAAAAGACAAAAGAGAAGCAACAATTATTTGCCAACTCTAGATTTAAAATAATGTGACTTTATATTTGTCTATCAGTTCTAAAGCCAGAGACTTAAAAAATATGTATAATTCTGGGTTAAACTCTGTATTTGTTAGATTTTTTTCTCAAGTGCTCAATTTCTTGGCAGCCTTCATATAAGTACTATCATATAGTATCAATTCCTTAATAGGACCAGAGCAATAATCACTAGTCCCCTTCACATGGGCCTCGTGGGCACGTCTGTGGGGCACATGCAATGATTCTGTTGATTCCTTTCTTCATCAATGTGTAGGAAAACCATGCCCAGAAAAAAAGTGCAAATTAAGCACTAAGAACATTTGTGCAAAGACAGGTAGTTAGACAACCATTTTGTGGAGATATGCAAAAATGAAATAATGGAGAATGCAAATGAGAAGGAAATTGCAATTGAGTAAGATTGGTTTAAAAAACTTGAGAACAGTTTCTCAACCTTGGCACTGTTTACATCTTGGGCTAGATAATTCTTTGTTGTGAGGACTGTCCTATGCATTGTAGTATATTTAAAGCATCCCTATAATGTCTGTCTCCCTACTAGATGCCAGTCCTGTCCATAATGATGACGACCAAATGTCTGGACATTGCTCAGTGTACCCTTTAGGGGCAGGAGTGCTCTCACTGAGAAACACTAGTTTGGGATGACATATAGTGCATAACCTACAACTAAACCTTCCTGAAAATTAAAGAACTTTGATTTTTGTACACACACGCACACGCACACGCACACGCACACATGCGCGTGCATGTTCATTCATTACTTTGTTTTTCTTCAATTTCTATTTTCTGTGACACCTTGATTTGATTTGTTAAAATTCTTATACTTTTTAGGAAAGTAATATCTGCATTTGGCCTAGGATTTCCATGCTGCTCTAAGAATAGTGGCACTTTACACTTTTTGAAAGCATTATTTTTTAAAAATGTGTGCTATTAGAAAAAATCTGTATTTTTCTGAAAAATCATTGATGAGCAACTTCATTGAACACAGTGTGTTCATTACTGATGTGTTTTATGATAACACAGTAAGTTGAGCATTAAGATAAATAAAATCCCACAGAGCTTAAATAACTCATCTAACCTTTCTCATGGTAGATTTTCTAAAGAAATCAGTTCTGGTTTGGTGGAAATAATATCACCTCCGGGAAGCTATTATCCTGACTTGACAAACTTAAAGACTACATTTGGAGACTCTAAAGAAAGAGTAAGGTGAGCCTGTGTTTCTTAGAACACTCACCCTTGTGAATGTAATGTATAATAAATGTAGTTCTTATTTATCAAAGCTTCACATATTTTAGGATTTAGCCAATTAATGAGAGCCAATGAATTTTGGAGTGTTTTATTGGAAATTCTATGGAGTTTCTGATGAGAGGTTGAATTTGGTAAACTTTATAATTTTTATAACTGCTGCTCTGATGTTATGAGTTTTCTTAAGAGCATATTATCTATGATAGAAATCTCAGATTTGAGATATCGATAGAAATCTCAGATTTGTATGCAGCATAAATGAGAGCTGACTCAATAAAGAGGCAAAAACAATAATACTGTTCTGCAAAATTATATTATTATAATGTAATTAGTCTATTGGGTTTGTCTCTGGCTCTCTAAAACTGAAGGACTTAACTTTCATTGTGTTATTAAAAACAAAGTAAGAGATATTGGTATTAGTTTTGGATTTTCTGTAACTAGAGAAAAGGAAAAACGGTATTTTGGGAAGAGATTTGTATAACTTGAGTTATTCATTTGTCCCAAAGACAGATATGTCCTCATAATTGATTAATTGTCTCTCAATAAATGTAATTTTATTTTTCAAAAATTAGGGTTGAATTTAGTAAAAAATTCTAGGTAGTCTTATTAGCTGTATTATGGAGAAGTTTGCTTAATATGATTCAAAGCTTTCATTTTACTGGTTGTTGTGTTTTTGGTTTTTTTTTAACCTGACTTTTAGAACCACTCTCTTATTTAAAATTAGTCAGTTTCTTTTGGCTACCAGGATTCACTGAAAGAACTTAATGCTGTAAATTTTAACAGGATGTTTTGGGTGTTATAAGCATTCAGTACATATTTATTAATTGTTACCTGCTTGAAGCACAGTCCTAGACCCCAGAGCAGTGTTCCCCAAAGTACAATTGTCGAAGCACCAGTTCCCAGAGACATTAAGATGTCACTGAAAAAAGGGCCAGTGGTCAAGGAAGTTTGGAAAATACTGGATTACAATTTTTTTTCAACAAATGTATTTACTGCTGGATGTTTCAGTGCCTCTATATGCATATTAATTTACCTCCCGAGGGGAAATACGTGTGCTTCCAAAACTTTCTTGGTATTAGACTTCATTTTTCCTTATGATATCTTGAGAATTAGTCTTTTGGGGAATACATTTTGACAATGGCTTCATTAGAGAAAAGTGAATTCTCTTTCACTCTCTCCTCTAAGTGCATATATTATGTATGTATGTGTATCTAGATATCTGTATGTCCATATGGACATACATTGTGTATACATCATGAATGTAAAATATATACATATTGTGTCTGTAATATATTACATATTATAGAATATTATAATGTCATATCATTATATATATCATAAAATGTAATACATTTAATCCTATTTTGCCTATTTTGAGTCTGATTCTTAACTTACTTTTGAAAATTGAAAATTTTTATTTCAGATGGAGAACAAAGCAAAACCTAGATTATTGTTTTCTAATGATGTATGCTCAGGAAAAGGGCATATATTACATTCAGGTAAGTGTGGTTATTTCTTTAATGTTTCTCATCTTTTAAAGAAAAATAACATCAAAGGTATATTTTCATTAAAATAGGGTGTGTTAAAAGCATAAGCCCTCTCAGATCTCTAAGATCATAACAATATATCGAGGGCAGAAGCATCTCTCATAGTCACTGAGAATGTGGGCTCTGAAGTTCCATTCTCTGGTTTTGCACAAACACTAGCTCTCCACTTAGTGGAATGGCAATGGGCAGGTCGCTCACCTCTTCTTTCCTTTTCTCCCATCCCTCCATCTCCTCTCTCATCCTCCCCCTCTTCTCTCATCCTCCCTCTCCTTTCTCATCCTCCCTTTTTCCACTGTTAAAAAGAACTAAGAATTAATTATATGGAAAATTTTAAAGAAGGATTTCCATGTCTTTTTTTTTTTAGTGGTGGTTCTATTAGTATAGTGGGTGTGTTTTTTTTTTTTTTTTGTATGCTACAGTATATTTACATTTAGGTAATAAAACTGACATTTTTAGTTTTATTAGCATGGCTAGAATAGTAAATCTATAGTGATACAGGTTTTAAGTTAGCCAGGTAGACAACATCTTACTAATCTAGGAAGCTCTTATTTCTTTCAAATTTCATTTTCCTCAGTGACTTAAGCTTAAGTTTCCCAATTCATTTCTTTCACCAAAGGTCATTATTCCTTGTTTGAAATGCAAATACCCCTGAGCCACTAAATTTGTCAGGGTTTTTTGTTCATTTTTTCAGTATGAAAAGTTTATTAGGTCCTGATGTTTTGATGAAAGTGTTAAGAAAAGGTATTCTGGTCCCTGAATCAGAAGGGAAATGGTGGGCAGCTCCTGGGAGTTGGGAGAGATGGGAAGGGACTTTGGGAGGAGAGGAAAGAAGGAAAAAGCCTGGCATCACATGGGAAGTTGGACTTAACTAAGGTCAGACTTTCTCTCCCTTGACATTATACCTTGGGCCAGCTGCATTCAAATGGGCATGACCCTTGCTGGCATAGCTTAGTGGTTAGAGTGTCGGCCTGTGCACTGGAGGGTCTGGGGTTCAACATTCCCAGTCAAGGGCATATACCTGGGTTGCAGGTTCGATTCTCCACCTCCAGCCATGGGTGTGTGGGAGGCAACCAATTGATGTTTCTCTCTCTCTCTCTCTCTCTCTCTTCCCCTTCCTCCTCCCTTCCACTCTCTCTAAAAATCAATGGGAAAAAATGTCCTCACCCCTCAGGTGAGGATAAAAAAAGACACCACAAGACAAATGGGCATGAACTCTTCCTTGGTTCACAGAAAGGGAGATGTAAATGATGGTAGGGTCAGAGCTTAACATATATCTATACACTTAAGTGGCCAGATTATTATGATCTCTGAACGCATAATAATCTGGCCACTCTGTACTTCTTTTGAGTACTTCATTTATTTGATATCAAAGATACTATCAGTCGTGCACCTGATCAGTTTTCCCTTTTGCACTGGCTGATAGAAAGCTTAGGGCAAATAGGTGGTTGATCTCCAGCAAAAGTCTAGAATACTTTTGGTACCCATTTGAGATACAAATACACTGAGTGGCCAGATTATAATATGGCCACTCAGTGTATATAAACCTAAGTGACTGTTATGACTGGACCGACCGGTTGACCAGTCGCTGTGACATGCACTGACCAGCAGGGAGCAGATTCTCAATGCAGGAGCTGCCCCCTGGTGGTCAGTGTGCTCCCATAGCCAACCTCCCGCGGTCCCTTCCCCTGATAGGCCTCAATTGCCAGCCAGGCTGAGGGACCCCACCCATGCACGAATTTGTGCACCAGGCCTCTAGTTGTATATAACAGTATACAACATTTGAGCATATAAAAGCCAATATCCTAAATTTAGAGAGTACATTTCCTTGAAATACCTTAGAGAAATCCTATCTAATAGACAAATATGCAAATTGACCAAACCTCTGACACACCCACAAGCCACGCCCACAAGCCACGCCCACCATTCAATCAGAGCGAGTGTGCAAATTAACCCAAACCAAGATGGCTACAGCCACAGAGAGCAAGGTTTCCTAGGTAACAGAGGAAGCCAAGCTTTCCGCCTGCCCTTGCCAAGCCTAAGCCTCCACTCAAGCTACAAAGTTTCAATTATAGAAGGTAAACAAATTCAAACAGAAATGGCGGCAGAATGGAGCTTGAGAGAGCAGGCCAGGGTTGCCGCCAGCAACAGGGGAAGCAAAGCTTTCCTCACACCCTGGCCGGGCCCAACCGCTTAAGGCAACAAAGTTTCAATTGTAACCCCAACAAAAATGGCTGCCGGCCTCGGAGGGAGCCCCAGGCTTGGCTCCGCTCCAGGCTACAAAGTTTCAATTGTAGAAGGAAAATAAATTCCAGAAACCAGGGCCTCCACTTGGGTTGCCAGGGGGCGTGGCCGGCCTGCAAACTACCACAGGCCCCTCGCTCAGGCTGCCCCACACCCCAAGGGAATCCCCACCTGATCCGGGACACCCTTCAGGGCAAACCAGCTGGCCCCCACCCCTGTACCAGGCCTCTATCCTATCTAATAAAAGAGTAATATGCAGATTGATCATCA
The DNA here is from genome assembly GCF_951640355.1 of Cnephaeus nilssonii. Lineage (NCBI taxonomy): Eukaryota > Metazoa > Chordata > Mammalia > Chiroptera > Vespertilionidae > Cnephaeus > Cnephaeus nilssonii. Next base: position 62,658,743 of record NC_137086.1, on the reverse strand, counting down.
CTGCAACACACAATATAGCTGCCCCCATGTGGTCAAAGATCCTGCCCCCATGTGGACACAAGATGGCCAGCAGGAGAGGGCAGTTGGGAGGCACCTGGCCTGCAAAGGAGGGCAGTTGAGAAGGACCAGGCCTGCAAGGGAGGGCAGTTGGAGGTGATCAACCCTTCAGGAGAGGGCAGTTAGGGGTGACCAGGCCGGCAGAGGAGGGAAGTTGGGGGCAAACAGGCTGGCAGCAGAGTGGTTAGGGGGTGATCAGGCTGGCAGGCAGAAGCGGTTAGGGGCAATCGGGAAGGCAGGCAGGCAAGCAGTTGGGAGCCAGCAGTCCTGGATTGTGAGAGGGATGTCCGACTGCCCGTTTAAACGGGCAGTCGGACATCCCTCAAGGGGTCCCATATTGGAGAGGGTACAGGCTGGGCTGAGGGACAACCCCCCTCCGTGCACGAATTTCGTGCACCGGGCCTCTAGTCTTATTATAATTTCAAAATGTTTTATTTTAACATATCCCAAATATTACTGTAGTTGAACCTTGCTGTTTATTCTAGGGCCACTATATAAACACATTATGGTCAAGAACTTTTTAGAGAAAACTTAAAAGTATAGTTACTGTTTTTTTTTTAAATTTGCTTCCCAAGGAGAGAATTAATGCAACCTTAAAGATTTTTCGTGAAGTATAGGAAAAGTAAATGTTTAGGAAATTAAGGAAAGGTTGGAGTTTGGAAAGAGGATGATAAGGAGCACTTCCCCTAAACAGAGGCAATATGTAACAGCAGAGGTCAGTGTTTAGTAACAGCAGCAGCTATGAACCAGCATCTATTGCTTGCTTGCCATATGTCAGGCATTGCTCTTTCCAATTTATGCTTTACACATATAAATTCATTTAACACAACCCTTTTTCGTAAGAGCAGAATCATACTGTACGTATTGTTTTATAGCCTATTTGCTGTTACTTAATATATCATAGATGCCTTATGCCACTGATGTATTCCCAGGGTTTAGTGCAGTGTCTGGGACATAATAAAAGCTCAATAAATATTTGGTAAGTCAGTATCATATATTTCCAGATACTACTGTTACGTAGAGAGGAAGAAGAAATCTTAGAGGTTTTAAAGACATGAAAACTTTAAATCCTAAAATAAGTGAAAATTATTTATTTTTGGATAACTAGAAATGATAATGTGAAATTAAGAAAAGGAAAAGTTTTCTTAGGATATTAAAATTATCTTGTGACTTTAAAATTATATGAAAGAAGATTCTGAGGGGGGCGTCTTTGCATGCATCCATGATCGCTGATCTCTGTCAACGCCCTATTGAGCTGGCAGCAGTTCCGAGCATGGTTAGCGCGTGGTGTTGGCAGAACACCTGGGGTTACCTGGCACCTTGTGAGCTGCTACAGCTTCTTAAGCATTTTGGAGATATTTTTCAAAATGTAAAAAAGGAGCTTTTAGGAATCTACAGAAATGAGAAGTATGTAAGTAGAAGCATATCAGTACAGCATTGTTGGCACAGACAATGAGAAACAAGCTGTATGTCTGCCTGTGAGCCGGACAAGTTGAATGAATTGTTGTACAACTATAGCATGGAATATTACACATCTATTAAAAAGGATGATTTAAATATGTATTTATTAACCTGAAAGTTATTCATGTTATATGAAGAGAAGACGTATGGCCCCCTTTTTAACCCTTTGCACTCGCTTGCTTTTTTCTCGATTCCTTTATTCTAATGCTAACCGTGTCGAGTCACACTCGACATCCAAGTGCAAAAGGTTAAATAAAATCGTAGAGTTGGGTGGGAGCCTGGAGGAAGTGTACATGGGTCTTTATGTGCTGTATGTCCATACAGAAGGTGTTGAATTGATGCACAGCCAACTTTTAACATTGGCCACCCCAGCTATCAGGGTGGAGGGCAGAGAAGGGAAGCTACTAGATTTTTCTTTGACTCTCTCTTTGACTTGGTATGCATGTTACGTAAAAAGGAAAAATAAATTAAAGGCCTACAAAAATTATTTTCCTTTGAGAAGAAGAAAGGCAATGTGAAATCAGGTTGGGCAGTATAAAACAACCAAAAAGGAGTAATTCATGGAGTGGTAGTGTTATTTTGCAGAGTATGGGAATGGTTTAGTTGACTTGCTATGTGCATCTTCCCTTTTATTTTCCTTGTTTTCTTTTAATAAAATTTAGTTTTGTAATTTCATCATTTTTAACCATTGTTTACTTGACTTTCATGATAAAGCATGCTTGATTATTTTTCATAATAAAGAAGGTCCATCTTATCTAAATTTTTCCTCTCTTTCTTCAGCTTGAAGATGATATTATTGCCAAACCGAATTACTTTAACACTATCAAAAATTTTGCCCTTCAACTTTCTTCTGAGGAATGGATGATACTAGAGTTCTCCCAACTGGGCTTCATTGGTAAGAAAAGTGTTGGATTTATCTACTTTTCAGAAATAATTGTGAGTCTTGGGATATTGGATTCATTCTTTTTTTTTTTTTAAGTTGGCTTTATTCTTTGGAAATGTATTGCTTTTGAGGAAATTCAGCTTAGAGAAATAATGTAAGGCAACCCAAAATAGTATTTGGAGATTTCTAAGGTTGTAGTATTTACTCTAGAGTTCTACAAGGCAGCCCTCCATATGTCCACATGCAAAGCCAGCCATGGTCCTGGTGAGCATGTCTGAATTCTCTGACCCTCTTCTATAGCCCACTGCTTTTGCAAGATTGGCTTTTAAAAAATGTCAAGTTAACAGTTTTCTAATATGAATTCCTAGTATTTGATGTAGTACATGAAGTTCCTGTCCAGTAATTAATTTGTATTCATTTGTTTCTTTTATTGACTAGTCAGGATGCTCATTTAAAAAGTTTTTCACTAACATTCCTAAATTATCCAACTAAAGAGAATATGTTGAAAACCAAAGAATTGAAGGAAATTTACAGGTTTAAAAAAAATCCAGAGGATAACATTTCACTTCCTATAGTACTTTAAAACTTTAAATATTAGAGGCTGGGCCTTTGATCTTGCTGATCACTTATCTCAACTTTAATTTAAGTCAAAAAACATCTTTACTTGTGAAGATTTAAGTGAAGACAGAAGAACTAGGAGTCCTTGTTTTTTGCATTTATTATTTAAAAAATTTGTTTTTACCTAACCCTCTTAAATTCCTCTTTTTTTTTTTTTAATGGGAAGAATCTTATTAAGGCATGAAGGAAAAAATCTCTGACTTGCTTCTTGAATCCTTTGAACCAGTAGTTGTATGATAGATTTTGTAATAAAGAAAATCAGGAATTCACTACTTCCATTGATATCCAGATGATAGCTCCTGTTGACCCAAAGCAAGTTTGTTGTTGTGATAAGACAAGTGGGGACGTTATTCATAAGGACTCATAGCTGAAAGAGCACCAGGGTTTAGTTTACTTGTTGTATAGGCTTCCCTGACGTAGCCGTATGGATGCTTGGTTTCTTTATTACAGTGTTGACTGGAATATCTTTTCAGGTAAAATGTTTCAAGCGCCAGACCTCACTCTGATTGTGGAATTCATCTTCATGTTCTATAAGGAGAAGCCCATTGATTGGCTCTTGGACCACATTCTCTGGGTGAAAGTCTGCAACCCTGAAAAAGATGCAGTAAGTTAATTTCTTAGGAGGTGGAAGAAGCTTCTTTTCTATAGTTCATGAAAGTGACTTTGAGGGAGCTAGATTTTATGAGTGAACAGTTAAATAGGTGTTTCCACTTAACATTTTGAGTGCTTGCTTGCTTTCTTGAACTGACAAAAGTTTCAGTAGTAGAGTGACTTCTAAATAGCAGCGGGGAAATCCAATGAATAAGTAAAGCCCACCTTTCAGTTCTGATCAGCGTCTCTCGTGTCTTTAGTCTTTGCTATCTCATTGCTGTTGGCTGCAGGTGTGAGTCATATCTGTCCTCCGTGGGCTATTTCAATTTTCTTCAGATTCTCTGTCAGCTTTCTTTTTTCAAATACTTTGGGGACAATATCAGACCCCTACACACCCAGAAATAAGGAATAACATAGAAGTGATATTTTACACCAAAATAACGGCAAGTCACAAAAGCACCTTTCCGTTTATTACTTGGAAGAAACCAGTGTTCACACTGACATGCTGACCTTTTTGGTGGTGATAAGTGAACGATGACGTTTGCTTTGATCATTCAAACATCAAGTTACTTTCTTAGAAATCGTATCGCAAAAATTAATTTGATGTTTTTCCTGTCCAATTTGAATTGTACCTCTGAAAAAGCAAATTTTTATTATTTGGTGTAAGCATAAAATATGGGTGTACACATTCTTAAAAATGAATAAGTAAATTGTGACATGTAGTAACACGAACTATTTATTAAAAGCATATATTATATGGTTGACTTAATATTCATTCTAATAAATAGACATTTAATTTGATTTTATGACCTTATATTCCCTAGAATAGTTTTATCATGCTACCTTCCAATTTACTTTTAGGACATTATCTTCTGTAGCTATCACTGCATTCATTCCATGATGTAAGGCCTTCCTTGTGTTTTCTTTGTGAATTACAGGAATTTTTATTATAGGATAAAAAAGTTAACGTCATCTTTACACTCCTAAAATATGCTTGCATTTATTTGGTCCTGTGCAGTTTAATCTAATGTATGGCTAGGTTCTAAAATGAGCCCTGGAGGTTAAAATTTCTGATAGTAAAAATTAAAACTACAAAAACCTTTAAATCACCGGTGCATTTAAGTCCACAGCCCTTTGGCCAGTTGTATCTATTCTCTCACTCCTTGGCCACATTTCTCTGTGGTCCGGACTTCTTCAGTTGCTTCCACTGGACGTCAGAGACCCTGCCACACAGACTTGCTGGTATCTGGAATGGTGTCTTTGGCGTGGTCTGGGAAAGCCTTCAGAGCAACCGCACATTTTCCCAAAGGCTTACTGACGGCTCTGACTTTTCCGGCCCACATGTGTCCATTGGCTGTTGCGTGGTTGGCTCAGCCTCAGGCCCTGTTGGTTCTCTACTCCCTTTGTTCTTCCCCTTCCCTCTCTCTCCTTCCACTTGAGTAGTTGAATTTGTGTGAGTAAAATACACTCCTTTACTTCTGTTCTAGTATTAGGAATAATGTTCACCTCTTGTTTAAATTCAGTAAGCCAGTCAATGTGGAAAGGTTGGTGATTTTTGAAATATATTTGGTGTTACAATTCACACCTCTTACTCATAATGCAATTTATGATGGAATTTTTTTGTGTGTATAACAGATGTGAGGAACAGTGGTTTCCCCCCAAAATCAGGCCTTTCAATACCCAGCAAATTATTGGAGGTCTTTCAAAGTGGAAATATTTTATTTTTTAAATATATTTTATTGCTCTTTTTTTTAAAGAGGAAGGGAGAGGGATAGAGAGTTAGAAACATCGATGAGAGAGAAACATTGATCAGCTGCCTCCTGCACAACTCCTACTGGGGATGTGCCCACAACCGGAATCGAACCTGGGACCTTTCAGTCCGCAGGCCGACATTCTATCCACTGAGCCAAACCGGTTAGGGCATGGAAATATTTTATAAATGTCTTTTTTAATACGTTCTTGACCTAAAATTTATTTTTAAAAAAAAGTCATGGAAAATGAAGAGTTGATGAAAGCATGACCAGCTAGCTGTGGCTCCAAACTAACAGCCATCGAGAGCCCTGCTGGCATTGAGTGTCTCACACTCTGATCAGTTTGACATCGGGCTGCATCTGAAGTCTAAGCTCCGAGGCACTTTGAGTTGAAACATAGATTCCTTAACTGTGCTGAGACAGATGTATCAGTGTCACTTTTCATACCGTTTACTTGCTTATAGTCAAGTTATTGCCTTACATTTTCAAATTGCTTTCATGCAACCAAATGTCCCTTTAATTAGTTGCAAAAACTTAATTATATTACCTTTTTGTATATTTTGTCTCTTTGACCCAAACCTCTAGTTTATAGTTTGTGCATTTTAATATTTTTGCTTTTTAGAACTTTATTAATAATCCAGATTTGTCATTTATTATGTCTTTTTTTTTAAATCTTTATTGTTGAGATTATTGGTACGCTTGTCCCAGAGGCTCCTTGCACTAGCTTCATATTTTTGTATTCTTTTTTCTTTTTGCTCTTCTGGTTGGGTGTTTTTCGCTTCCTCATATTTCAAATCATTGACTTGATTCTTGGAATCCTCTAGTCCATTGTTGAATCTCTGTATATTATTCTTTATTTCAGTCATTGTATGCTTAATTTCTGACTGGTCCTTTTCCATTTTTTTTTTGGCATTCTCACTAACATCCTTGAAAGTCTCACTAAGTTCCTTGGAGGATTCTAGAAGATTCTTGAGTAACCTTATAACTGTGGTTTTGAACTCTATATCCAGTAGTTTGCTTTCTTCTATTCTTTCACTTGTGACATGTTTCTTTGTCTCTGCATTTTGGCTGCTTCCCTGTGTTTGTTTCTATATAGTGGGTAGAGCTGCTATGTCTCCTTGAGTTGATAGAGTGGCCTTGTGTAGTAGGTGTCCTATAGGGCCCAGTGGCTCAGCCTCCCTAATTACCTGAGGTGGACACTCTTGGTGCACCCCTTTGTGGGCTGTGTGCACAGTCTTGTTGTAGTTGAGCCTTGATTGCTGGGAGGAATTGACCTCCAGGCCAATTGGCTGTGGGGACCAGCTGTGGCTACAGTGGGAGAGCTGCTGTGCAGGAGACACCCTTATGGGGCAGGACTTGCTTCAGTGGGGCTTTGGTGCTCACTAAGTCTGCCCCTTGAGTGTGTTGCTTATGGGTGTGAAGAGTTGTAATCTGGATGGTCTCACACTGACCACTGGGTACACTGGCTCTTGGGTCTCTAAGGAGGTGCAAAGTCAGCCACTGCCTGGGGCCACCCAACAGGAGCTACAGAGAGATCTGCAGATTCCTCCTCTTTCTATCGGGTTTGGAAGTGTCCATGCAAGGCCAACCTGTGAAGCAAGGCAGGCTGGTGCTGGTGTGGGCCTTGGGCATTTTATTGATAGATTTTGGGCTCCCTGACCCAGCTGCAGCTTGTTTGACAGGTTTTAGGTGGAGAAAGGACAGGCCATTCATATGTAAAAGCCACTGCACACAGCTTGGATGGGGTTGTAAATTGGGTGGGGCGGGGTCTCAGGGAATCTCCAGGGCAGAGCAAACAGAAATGGCTGCCAGTCAGCCCTGCACCAGGGAGGTCCCAGCACAGGAACAGTGACTGCTGTGAGCACCTCCATCTGGAAGAAAGCCACCCCCAAGTTCCTGCCCCGATGCCAGACAGTCCAGTTTCTCCCCATATGTGTCTGTATCCCCCAGAGCCTCACCCAGCACTGGAGCTCAGAGCAAGCGGGAGCCTGTAAATTCAGTTGTGGTGCCGGCCTTGTAAGAGGAGCAGCTGGGTCTCCAGCAGCCTGTGTGTCACTCAGCCCAATCCGCACTGGTTTGTACAGTCCGTAGTGCTTACGGCCCTGGGGACTTCTTTCCCCAGCTCTGGGACCCTGGGCTGGGGGTCTGGTGTGGGGCTGGGACTCCTTGTTCCTCCAGGTGGCCTCCACAGAGGCAGTCGCCCTCCTGATTAAAAAAGCGGCACATTCAGGTGCTGGACCAATCTGTTCTGCACCTCCACACCTCCTACCAGTCTCTCTGCGCTTTCTTCTTTACCGCTCTAATTGTAGTACTTCCACTAGGCCGGCTTTCCCGTGGTTCTGGATGATAGTTCTGTATTTTAGTTGTAATTTTGATGTGGTTGTGGGAGGCAGCAAGTACAGGCGTTGACCTATGCCGCCATCTAGGTTCCTCTCTTTCTGCATTGTAATATTAAAAGTCAAGTCTATATTGACATAGTGTGAGAAATGATTGAAATTAAATCCTTAACTCTTCCCTTAGATGTGCTTATTTTAAATTTCTGCATCTTGTCTGTTTATCAAGTAGGCCGTGATTCTATTAAAGCCTCAATGAGAAACCTAAAAAATGTGATTTATAATTATGAGATGGAGTTGGATTTTCTTTTCAATATTTTCCTAAAGCACTCCTCAGTTTTCAGATGAGGACAAGATTTCACTTTATAATGTAACACTAACGTGATTTTTTCCCCTAATATTTAGAAACATTGTGATCGACAGAAAGCAAATCTACGAATTCGTTTCAGACCTTCCCTCTTTCAGCATGTTGGTCTGCATTCTTCACTAACAGGAAAACTTCAGAAACTTACGGTTGGTGATTTCATTTGATTTTTCTCATGAACGTACGATTTGTTATTCAGTGCATTATCATTGTTCTTCCTCTTAAGTATAAGCTATGGGTTGTTTTAATTGCATATATGTTTTTCCTCCTAGGATAAAGATTACATGAAACCATTACTTCTTAAAATCCATGTAAACCCACCTGCAGAAGTATCTACTTCTCTGAAGGTCTACCAAGGACACACGCTGGAGAAAACATACATGGGGGAGGATTTCTTCTGGGCTATAACTCCGACAGCAGGAGACTACATCTTGTTTAAGTTTGATAAGCCAGTCAATGTGGAAAGGTTGGTGATGATTAAAACGTGTTTGGTCTCACAGTTCAAACGTCTTTTACAAGGTGATTTGTGATGGAAGTGTTTTGTGTATAACAGATGTGAGGAGACAGTGGGTCCCAAATATTGGGTTATAAAATACATTTCTCACAAGTTGGTAATAAAATGGGTTTGTTGTTTTCAGATATAATAGCAGCATTTAGCATATTTGATAAATTCTGTTGGTATTTCTGAACATGTATTTAGTATAGCTTTTTCATACTTTTATGTAGCACTGTGCTGCAAAATCTCAAATTTGTTTTCATGTCCTTATCCTGGAATATCTCCTAAGATTTGAGTTGGTTACGCAGCAAATTGGTTGAAATGACAAGTTTAACAAACTATGCCTATTTCTAATCAATGGCTTTGCAAATGCTGGATTCCTTTTAGTATATCATGGAGGAATTCACAACCCCTTTATGTGTTCCAACATTATGTCCATTGTACAAAGTTTAGGGCTCTCTCTCCCGGTTTCTTATTTAGCAGTCATGAGTCCTTCAGACTTCGCTCAGTTTTGGTTGTGTTGCCCAGACTGTCTGTAGCTTTACTTACGTGTGACCCCCAGAAGAGAATATAATTCTTTAGTCTCTGGTTTGTTATGTTAGGCGTTCTTATGAGAGGTCCATTTGGTTTTTAGAATATGCCAAAAGTCATTTGGAATAATTCTGTTTAAGGTTAAAACAATGCATAGCTATAATGTAATGTCTTAAATTTTCTTTTCTTGCTCTAAACTGATTCTAAAGAGGAATTTACGTGTGAAAATGTTTTAAGCAATGGAAATATCACTGGGAAAATACAAAAAATACTTTAAAATTATACTTTGCACTTACATGAGTGTGTAATATTTGTTGTTATTTAATGCTCATTTCTACTGTATAGTGGCAATCTGCACTGTCGTTTCCACATTTAAAGAGTCATCACAGAATTAGAAACAATAATTTTCTTTCACCTTCTTGATAAACAAGAATGACCTCAAGCCATGTCTATTGGTTTATTTTTAGCAAATGAAAATAATTCCGTTGAAGAGCTGCCTGAAAACTCCTATATTGGAGATAAAATTTCTTAACAAAAACATTTACAGTTAACCTCGGTGAAGTAGTATTTACATGCTCCTACTGAGGATGCTTTTCTAGTAGAAACTCATGTATGACTTTTCTGTCTTAGGACAGAATAAAAAGCAAAGACTTTCATTTTCACAATAACGTATGCTACCAGGGGAAAAATGTAGAAGTTGTGTTTATCAATGCCGACATGAAGTATTAGGAAAAATGTTTTCTAGCTGTATAGCATGATATGTGTTCATTGTACAAAACTGTAAATGTATGAAGAATAAGGGAAAAATCAGAACCCAAGGACACCATGTGACCATATTGGCACTTTTTTGTTTCTTGATAATTCTGTATACTTCATACTTGGAGGTCATGATGTATATGCAATTTTATACCTTATATTTTCAATTATACTCTCATATATGATTCATAGGCATTTTAATGGCTGCATAATACTCCATTGCATGGCTCAATCATCATTTACTTATTCTAATGTTAAACTCTTTTTAGGTGGTATTGAGTTTTTCACGATAGATAATTGCATAGCGAATGCCTCTGAGTCAGTCTGCCTAAACTCCAGATTATATCCATGGGCTCTATTTTTTATTTTTAGATTTTTTTAAATTGGTTTTTAGAAAGAGAGGAAGAGAGAGGGAGAGAGAGAAACATTGATGTAAGAGCTGAACATCAATTGGCCGCCTCCTGCATGCCGGAGCCCACAACCTGGGCATGTGCTCTGACTGGGAATGGAACCGGCGACCCTTCCGTGCATAGGATGTTGTCCAATTAACTGAGCCACACCAACTACTGCTGGGCTCTTTTTTTTTTTTTTTTTTAGTGGCTTCCCGCCCATATTTTTGCATCTATAGCTGAGATATTGAATGACCCATTATTATATGAAACAACATCCCACAGCAAAGATGTCTTAAAAAGAAGTGTCTCAGCAAAAATGCTGGAAGTAATTTTTGGTGTAGCTTAGAAGAAGCTTCTTATTTGGGTCCCCTGACCCATGTAACATTTGAAAATCAATACCTTAACATAGGTGATCTCTGCCCACAAATATCATACTGTATGTCAGAACCATGTTGTAACTATTATTTGCTGAATATTCTTAATATGTAAAATACTTTTTGTCAGTTCTTGTAAACTTCTTGGTACAGTCATGTGTGGGCGGGAATATCTGCACTGTATGTATAGATAAAACTCAGGCTCGATTCCCGTCAAGAGCACAGATCTCGGTTGCAGGCTCGATCCCCCGGCTCTGGTTGGGGTGCATGCAGGAGGCAACCAATCGATTTGTCACTCTCACGTCGATGTTTCTCTCTCTCTCTGTCTCTCCCCTTCCGTCCACTCTCTCAAAAAATCAGTGGGGAAAGAAATATCCTTGGGTGAGGATTAACAGGAACAAAACCAAAAAAACAACAAAAAAACTAAGATGCAGAAAGCTAATGCAACCTGCTAAGGTGAAAATTCTAGTAAATGAGACACCAGGACTTGGGTGCAGTTTGTTTGACTATTAAGCTGACATTTTTAACCACTTAACTTAAACTTAAGTTTTAGGTTAGATTTGTATGCCCCATGTGGTTTCCACCCTCCTCCACATACTTACCCCACACACTAGTTTCCAGAGCATCAGACCCAGAGAGTGTCTGACTTATCATCTATCATGTAATTAGTCATTGTTCAAATATTTGTTAACACTGACAAATGGAATTATTCAGTTATTTGTTGTTTTTTTAAAATATATTTTATTGATTTTTTACAGAGAGGAAGAGAGAGGCATAGAGAGTTAGAAACATCGATGAGAGAGAAACATCGATCAGCTGCCTCCTGCATACCCCCTACTGGGGATGTGCCCGCAACCAATGTACATGCCCTTGACCGGAATCGAACCTGGGATCCTTGAGTCCGCAGGACAACGCTCTATCTACTGAGCCAAACCGGTTTCGGCAAGAATTATTCAGTTATTTGGAATTGGTTACTTTATTTTTACTCTACTAATACTGAAATAATTTGAATTGGATAAAACTGGTCTTTGAGTCCTGGCTGGGTTTCTCAGTGGTTAGAGTGACGTCCCAATGTGCCAAGGTTGCAGGTTCCATTCCCAGTCAGGGCACATACCAGAATCAACCAATGAATGCATAAATAAGTGGAACAACAAATGGATGTCTCTTCCCCCCCGCCCCCTCAAAACCCCAGGAAACTAGTCTTTGAACTTGCCACAACTCGTGGCTGTCCTAGTGAAAATTTCCTGATAAAAGACACAGTATTATGATGCAACTTTGATTATTCTGTCCAGAGGTTTATATAATTAAAGCAGTATAAACAGTTATATAAAACTGTCGTCACTTTTTAATCTGTTAAGTACATTAAGCAGCACACATGTGCCTTATGACAGAAGGAATTAACATACACCTAAGGCTGCACTCCAATTTCTAAGTTCCCTACAACTACTCAGAACATAACGTGCAGTGACCACAAGTTCTCATGCTGCCAGCTCGTGCAGAAAGCTTCCTCTGAGGGAAGGCCGCCTTCCTGAATCTCTGAAGTCTTGTCTGACTTGCATTTTTACTTTTATTTTTGTATTTCCAGTTATTTGTTCCATAGTGGTAACCAAGAACATCCAGGAGATATTCTGCTAAACACTTCTGTGGAAGTTTTGCCTTTTAAGGTAGGACTACTTTTTCCCCTTAATTTTCCTTAAGAGCTAACACCAATAGACTTCGCTTGAGGCTGTTCTTGTTTATGAGATTAAAGTTAGTTATCATTATTGCAGAACCTCAGTGGTGAGTAATATTAATTTTAAAAAAATATATAGAACACCTAGTATATTGTCCCGTTTGCCTTATTTATAGAAGGAGCCTTATTTTGTTTCCCATTGGAAAGTACTTGGAAGTCTGTACATGAAAATAAACAAATCGTTCTTTTACTTTAATATTTACCTACTGCTTCTATCGATCCCCCAATACCACGTGGTTTTAATGCTTGTTGATTACTATAGAAAGTTAACATACTGGTCTTAAATTTCTTTAATGCTTAAATTTCTTTCAGGTTAACACACAGTTCTTGTGCATATTTTTAATAGAAAATAGTGTTCTATTAAATTGATTTGGAATTTAAAATTATTTGAAATTTAAGTTTCCTAATCACTGGTGTATTATATACAGATTCAAGAAGATGGTTAGAAAAAGGTTTATTGATAAACCTTTAAAGGTTCAAGACTGAAATGGCACTTTCTATTTTTAGAGATAGCTGTGCCACAAATGCTGCTGTTACATTTATTAAGATATAGTAATAACTTAGCTTTGTTTTAAATAGAAGAAATTATTCATAAAATAATGCTTTTGTTCTATTTTAGAGTGAAGGTTTGGAAATAAGCAAAGAAACCAAAGACAAACGATTAGAAGATGGCTATTTCAGAATAGGTAATACCTACTTTAAACTTGTAAAAAATTGTCCTTTATTTTGAACTTACTCCTAAAGTAAATTTTTAAAAATCCTCACCTGAGAATCTATTTATTTATTTATTTTTTTCGAGAGAGGAAGGGAGGGAGAGAAACATCGATGTGAGAGAGAATTATTGATCGATTGCCTCCTGTACCTGACTTGTCTGGGAATTGAACCCACAACGTAGGTAGGTGCCCTGACTAGGAATCGAACCTACAACACTTTGATGTATAGGACGATGCTCCAACTAACTGAGCTACCCTGTCAGAGCTCCGAAAGTAATTTTAAATGCTTTCAAATGTTTAACAGCTTTAGGATTACAGTTACCAATCCACTCCAAGTTTTATTTGTTCTTGAGTTTTAGTATCTTGACCCAACTAGGATTTGAGATCAAAGGTTCATTTACTGGTCCCTCCACCTGCCGTTTCATTGTTGACATTCACTGGCAGATACTCTGCCTCGGCTGCCTTCTGCAGGCTCGCTGCGTGAGCATCTCTCTCTCCTGGTCTCGGCGACACCACGTGCCAGAATCTGTGCCTTTCGCCCTGACCCCATCTTGGGCTTTAGATCTGTGTTGATACCCACTGACCTAGCCACCTGCTCGGAGCATCTGTAACGCGGACTTTGCTGGTCACCACGCCTTCTGTTGTCACCGTTCCCGCGGTGCCTGAGCCTAACCTGGGAGACGGCCTGAGTGCCACGCCCCTCCCTGCCGTCAGTGTGGACGCGTCCACGTGGACGCGCTCCGGTTCTGGGCCCTGCGGCGGAGCCGGCTCCTTTTGGCCTCTCACAGTTACGTTTTAAATCCGACATTGTAATGATGTTACCTTCCCAGGGGCAGACTGCTTGTTCCCACCTGCCTTCACAACTTGTTCCTCTCCTCTTACTCTTTCTGTCTCCAGTCCCAAGACTTACTCCTCTCGTGTCCCAGGCTCTTCTGTGCGGCCATGTCTCTGGCTTTTTTGTCCTTGTTGTTGACATTATTACTGATCTCCCCCATTTCCCCACCTCCACCCAGCCCCCACTCCCCCCGCCGCTGGGCTGCACCACTGGCTGTGCATGTATGTCCTTTGGCTTCATCTCTGGCTATAGTTCCTCCTGAAATGGTCAGTTGATATTTCTCCTTCTAGTGAATGCTTTCTCATCGCTTATTAACCAGTTTAGTTGCCTCTCTTCTCACCACACGTGTACCTGTGCTGTGTAAGCGCCCAGGTCTGTGCGCTCACCATGGGAAGGGAGGGGCGCTCTCTCTCACATAGGGCCCGTCACCTGATAGATACCACTCAGCGGACGGATGGCTGTATCTTTTCTTTCACTTAAATGAACGCTTTCTCAGTGGTGGGCAAAGAGAGTGCTGGCGGCTTGGTGTTGGGCCCACAGGACAGAGGGACACACTTTCGCTCTCGGGCAGTAAGGGCGGTGGTGCTCAGGGTGTCTCCCAAGGCGCGGCTCCGGCAGGCAGGTGAATGTGGCCACAGAAGCCTGTGGCCCCTGCCTCTCCGGAGCAGCTTTACATTTGGTGACTGTCACGCGGTTTTTGCTGCAAGGCTTGTGCGCTATGATTGATTTCTATGCAGTTTGGGTGTATAGGTGAGTTTATTTTCATATGGGGTTATATCTTAGCACACCTCTAGAAAAACACATAAAATTACAGAGTATACAAGATATTTATTAACCCTCTTACCTGCCAGCTATTTAATCTCAAGAATGTTGTGATCTGGATTAGGAAAGTAGCAGAGGAAATAGATACATATATATTAAGTGTCTCTGCAGTAATTTGAAAATAAAGCCATCTCAAACATCAACTCATCCGTATTTAGCACCAGAAGAGAACTTAGGAATCATCAAACCGAAGGCACGTGTCAGCACGCATCCGGAGCACAGGGCTTCCGCTCCGTAAGCCTGCGTCAGTGCGTCGGCGTGTGGAGGCCCTCGCTTCCTTCTCCCTTGTGGAACCACCACAACTGGTGAAAATTATTTTGAACAAAATACAGCAAGCGGAGAAACATTCACTCATGAAAACCTGAATCTCAGTAAGAACGTTAGGAGTCCGAGGCATTGGAGTCCTCCCCCGCCCGTGACCCACACGCCCCAGTCAGAGCGGGCAGCTCTGCTCCCTGCGGTGCAGCCGGGAACACTGGCCTCCTGCCTCCAGCTCCCCCTCTGGGGTGGGCATCTCACAGGAAGGGCAGGCGCCAGCTTCTGTCCTTCGCCAGCCCTCTCTCGTAGGGCAGAAGCTCTTCCAGGCACAGCAGGGCGAGATTTGCCCCCATTGCCCCCACCCCAGCTCACTTGCCCAGCGCACTGAGCGGTAAGCCAGGGAAATGAAGGCCACTCAGAGAGCAGGCTGTCACTCCGGGGCAGGAGGCTGCCGCCCCTGCACAGGTCCTGGGCAGTGGGACGGGCTTTCTCCAGGGAGAGGCGGACAGCCCTGAAGCTCTCTCCCAAGGGCACTGACGTGTTTGAAGCAGATGGGGAAGCTCAGGCGTGCTAGAAAGGGCACTGTGGGTGCGACTGGGATTCGGTGGAAAGCAGTCGGGAGGAGGCTGGTAGCTACATTCTGGCTCAGCTGTAGCCTGTCCAGAAGTTTGACAGAGAGAAGCAGGGAAGGAGCTGGCTAGTAAGAGCCTTGGGTGGACGAAGCCACAAAGACTGGCCCACAAAGGGGACGCGTTTTATTGGATCAGACTGCAGGCATGTCGGAAACAGAACTGGTGGGTGACGGCGGCGGGACAGCTCGGGAAGGAATGCAGACTGATTAGCAGGGGAGGGCAGGCGGCCTTTCCCAGAAGCAGGGGAGGAATGGACCGCTGGCAGGTGGCAGGAGGAGGTCCGTAAAGGACATGACCTTGGGAGTCCCTCCCAGTGCCAGGGTTTTAGGATTCTAGTCACTCTTCAGTAACTTCCTCTTTCTTTTCTGTCTTTTAACACCCACTGGACCATTGGGTTAAAATTATACATGCATATGGTACCAATTACAAATTTAAAAGGTAAACTTAAGTCTCGTTCCCTCTTCTGTCCCCAGTGTTTCCCAGAGGCAATTCCTATAATGGTTTGTCCTATTCATAAATTAAAATATGTGAGCATATTCTTGAAAAACAGTCAACCTTATATTGCATCTTGTTTTTTCATTGGACAGAATATATGTGCATATGGAAGATGAACATTTTTTAAGTTGTAAATATTTCAGATGTACAAAAAGATGCAAATATAATATAATGAATATCTGTGTATCTAGCCTAAGATTTTTCCAATTCAGTTGTTCTTTCCTAATACCTTCTTTTCCCCTCTACCCAAGGGTAGCTGCTTTACTACATTTTGTGGCTGCTATTTCCATGTGCACTTTACTGCATATGTATAATATATCCCCAAACAATGCACAGTGTTTTTAAATTTGACAGAGGTTACATCATTCTGTAGTCCATAACTGTTTTCTCTCACCAGGTAAGTTACCCATGTGGATGTGTGTATCTGTGCCTCATTCATTTTCATTGCTGTATAGAATCTCCTGTTTATCATAAAGTTTGTTTCCATCTTTTTGTCATAAACAATGCTGATTTGAACACTTATGCACATGTATGAGAGTTTCTCTATGATATATACGTAGGGATGGCAGTAAGTCTTCAACTGCTTTATCTTCATTCTTCATTCTTTTAATTGGCTGCCTAGTATTCCTTCATATTAGCATATCATAATTTATTTAGCCAGTCTAGTGTTGATTACCTAGATTGTTTGCAATTTTTGCACATGTGAGAATGTATCTGCAGAGTAAAATTGCTGGGCGAAAGTGTTTTAATGAGGCCAGTTATATCATTTGGTAATTATTTTTCTACTTAAATGAGCTCATTGGGTGACAATATCAGATATCACATTAGTTAAAATGTTCTAAGTTTCACAGTATTTTTCAGCCCTGAATTCTGCCTAACTTACTACTCAGTAATACTTTCTTGTATTCCCTATCCCAGTCCAGCCCCAAGTATGGACATACTTTTATAAGATAAATGTGTTAATTTTTAATAAAACCATTAATCTGGAAGTATATAAGCTTAGTATTTCTTATACAAATGAACACAAGCCTTGTCTGGTATGACTTTCAGTTTGATTATATCTTGTCTTACTAGGAGCCGATTGTAAGTCTCTAGAGTAGATGCAAAATTAACACCACAGGGTTCAGCACACTCAGCCAGGGGTCAGATCTGGCCCTCTCGCCTGTATTTGAATGGAACATGAGCTAAGCATGTTTTTAAAATTCTTTTTTATTTTCATTTTTAAATGGTTAAAAAAATAAAAAGAATATCATTGACATGTAAAACTTACAGAAGTTCGCATTCCAGTCCCTAAATGAGGTCGGTTGGAACAGCCATGCTCATTGTGTTTGTCCTTGTGTAGCCTGTGCTCTTAGGCTCAGCAGCAGGGACGAGAGAACTGCGCGGGGCCGAGGCTGCTGTCGGCGCCGCGATGGCGGCCTGACACACTGCCGTGGCAATGACGCGTTTCTACTGACAGTGCTGCGAGTGCCACACACATCGCTGTGATGTGACATTGAAAATAGCTACCAGCGCTTACCCACCGTGGCAGAGCAAAGGACGACTGAATGCTTTTTAACAGCGTGGGATGTGGATTATTTCACCAAGTTAGGTGGCAGTGTGGTTATGATGTAGTGACACAGTAGCTATGTTAAAGAATACATCTCCATACCAAGCCCTCACGACAATATCCCCAGCTCACAGGAAAGCAATGACCAGAAAAATTAGAAAACAAAATGGAATATTTCATCACAGCAGAATTTCTTCCCCAAAATAAAAAATTCAGATGAGGCTGTATCCGAAGTAAATTTCAGAGTGGTTCCTGTGTTAGGCAAGCAAGTAAAACACATTTACCAACTGTGAGTTACTTAAATCACACTTAATCACACTTGATTCACTCTCATGGACTTCGCCATCATCAGTTCCATGTATTTTTGTCAGAAACAGGAACCGAGCATCCCATGCCCTACCACACAGCAGTCGGGGGCATGGCAGTGATTATATACAATCTTGAGCTCAGGATCAAGGTTTTTCCATGAGAGAGCTGCCTCCACCACTGTTACCTCTTTGAAAGTTAATTTTTGCTGCAGGTTTGATATTTCTTAATGAATCCAGCCTTCAACTGCAAGACAAACCAGTGCTTATATGCAAGTATATTGTAGTCAGGTCACTGATGACAACATTATTTGAAGTACAGGTAATAAGCTACTTGAGGAGCTTCCATAAGTCACTTTCATGAAAGTAATGATTATCATAAGGCAAATAGAAAAGAAGAATATAGTAGAATTCCATACATACTTTCCAAGTGATGACTGTGCTCCATTAAAATCATGTGCTTGTGGATTAATGTCAGTATTTGGCTGTTGTAAAAGGAAATATTCAGGATGAAATATGCAAAATTTTTCTGATCCATATTAACATATGACCACTTGCAATTGATTTTTAATGATAAGGAATACTGACTTTGAATTCTAGTTCATTGAAATGTTATCACCCAAAAACAAATTATATTCTCCTTAGTACACCTGTATTAGAAAATGGTTCTCCATTGTTGTTATATCTAATTTCATCAATACACATTTGTGGGTATTTGTGTTCTTTCCATATACGTACCTACATGGGATCCTCAGTCTCCCTCTTCCCATATTGACTGCCTGCCTTTATAGAAAGTTTGCCAATCCCTGGCTTAGAGAAATGTGGCTCAGAACAAACCATTTCCTGCCACTTTTTCAATAGCATTTTTTGGCTTTGTTTTAAAAAGAATATTATTTCTCACGGCAAGAAAAATTGAGTACAAATGACTTTTTATAGACTTTCTTGGTCCTTATCCTTATGGGAGAGCTTTTCCAGCTTATCATCTATAATGGTTTTATATTGTAATTTCTAGAGAAGGTATTACTTCTCAATTCCTTTTAGATGTGACCTTGGGAAGAATACACATAGATTGAGACCCTGCTCAAGGCCAGCCATTGTATGGATGTCTATTTGAAGCATTGACATTTGTTGTTAGTGCCTTAACTCTCAAAGTGGCTAGACGGAGGGATGGTAGTCTATTTTGGTAAGGTTTGAGTAAGTCACATTTTGCTAAAAACCTGTGTGTTAAAACACTGTTGATGCCAAAATATATTCTTGTTTTGTTTTTAATTTACAATAAGAAAAAATGTAGCTCTGCCTCTTGAGATGGATTGCTTCTACGTCTGAAAAATTTTGAAGTTGAATAAAAATAGGAAGAAGGAAAAAACGCACCCATGCCCTGTGTGGAGACTTCCACCAGAAGTCTTTTGGTGTTGTCTTTTCCTGCTTCACATCAGTGAGGTTTGATGAGTGCCTGTTCCCGCCTACCCAACAAGTGTTGGTTTTTATTTTGAAGGGAAATTTGAGAACGGTGTTGCAGAAGGGATGGTGGATCCCAACCTAAACCCCATTGCAGCCTTTCGACTTTCAGTTATTCAGAATTCTGCTGTTTGGGCCATTCTCAATGAGGTAAGACAGTATACATCAGTGAAATAGCTTACCCTACATTTTCTTTTAACATTTTGATTTCATATTTAAGGCCTTTTTGGAAATGAAAATTAATTGCCTCATCATACTCTTCACAATTTTGTATTTCAGATTCATATTAAAAAAGTCACCAACTGAGCATCTCCTAAGAGACCAATACGTTTTTTTCTGTACGTTTGTTGATTAAAGATAGTGAACCATGTACTTTTTTTTACTTGAACACTACCTCTTGTGAATCTACTGTAGATGCTTGTCATTTCCACTTGGAAAGTGACTCTTCCACGGATAATATATTCATTCAAACCTAAGCTGTCCTCCAATTTTAACTTGACTCAAACATTTTCCAGTTACGACAGCCTGTTAATATGACTTGTACTACTTAGGTATTATACTAATACATAAGAGTTGTACATATTGTTACATTCCTTAAATTTGAGAAAAAATGTTAAATACATTTTATGAAGGGGGTACTTTTGAAATTCATTTATTTTACTATTATAGACCCTCTTTTATAGATTATCAGGGATTATATATAAATATATAAATATACATAAAATGTTATGGAGTTAATTTATTAGAAACACTTAAGTACATATTTTTGTGCAGTAAATTTTTGAATCAATACTTTTTTTTGAAAACCAATTACCTTGCTTTTTTAAGTTTTTTCTGTATTTTCCTTTGGAAATGCAAACATAAGTTAATGCCATTTTTCAAATGCACTGCCATTTCAGAGTGATTCTAGATTGATTTCCTAACAGAAGTACTTTTTGACAGTAGCACTCCCCCCCCCCCCCCCCCCCCGCCCCACCTTACCTGCAGCTTGGCTTTCCACGGTTTCAGTTACCCATAGTCAAATGTGGTCCAGAAATATTAATTGAAAAGTTCCAGAAATAAATAATTCCTAAGTGTTAAATTGTGCGCCGTTCTGAGTGGGTGATGAAATCTCCCACCTGGGACGGGAATTATCCATGTCCAGTTTCTGCACCTCACTCCATGCCATCACGCAGGCATTGTGTCATCTTGCATCACAAGAAGGAGGGTGAGTAAGTATAATAAGATACTGAGATGGACCACATTCACATAACTTTCATTACAGTATATTGTTATAATTGTTATTTTTAACCTCCTCCTGTGCCTAATTTATAAATTTTATCATAGGTACGTATGTACAGGAAAAAACATAGTGTATATATATGTAGGGTTTGGTACTAGCCGTGGTTTCAGACATCCACTGGGGTCTTGGAACATGTCCCCTATGGGTAAGGAGGGGACTACTGTAATTGCTGATCTTGAGCAATATTTTCAAAGGCATTTGTCATTCCTTAAAGCCAAGATTTTTAAACCAATGTCCTTTTTGAGGCTTATTTTACTATATTGTGTATGGTGTATAGCCACAAAAAAATCAGTCTGATAAGTTTTAATGTGCAGGGATGATGCCTTCAACCCAAATTACCATGGATTTAACTCATTACATTTCCTCTGATGTGTAAGATGACACTCTTTTGATTTTGTCTTTATTCTGTGAGTTAGATGCATTATCTCTTTTCTTGTTGATCCTTATATACCTGCACTCATGAGTTTTGACAAAATGTTTTCTAGATAATGCTATTGTATGTCATAACTGGTTTAATATTAAAGAAAACCAAAATTGTGATATTGGTTTTTGATGAAAGGTATTGTAGCAGTTGTATGTTTTTCCAAAATGATTTTTCCTTTTGTATTAGAACTTACAAGTAAATTCATATCTAAAGCATATTATTCTTAAACATGCAGTTCCAAATTCTGAAACATACTATAACAAAACTTTTACCAGCCTTAGCAATCAGTGATCTTTACAAGGGTATTTTACTTTTAAAATTTTCTGAATTATCAACATCAGTTCCCAACAGGTGAGAGCTGGTGGGGATGGATCCGAGCTTTCAGAGGAGTCATTGGCGGGCGCGGGCGGCGGGCGCTGCCCAGAGCCTGCAGGAGGCGCCTGCCCCCAGTGAGCTGCGCAGTTCTGAGGTGACAGAGGTTGGGAAGCACTGGTAGAGTAGTTTCCATTGCTCCGCATTTGGATAATGTTTGCTTTTCTTTATTAAAAGTCACATGTTGCCAATGATTTTTATGTCAAACTATAGTTAAAATTTTTTCGTGACTTTTACATTTTTTCATTTAAAAAATTTTACTATTGATTTTCTACAGGCAGATTTCATTTGAAAATAATGTTTCATTATAAAATTTGGCACTAGCTTAACATAATTACTGCTGAACAGATTATCAGGAGGTGAACACCTAGAGGGGAGTTTAGAAGTCCCCTCGTTCCCCACTTCCTGAGAAGCAACTCTGATAGCAGGGAAAAGCCTCTGAAGGTCGCCCCTGCCATTCGGGGGCGTCTCAGCCTTCAGACGGAGCCTTTTCCTGCTCACTTTCCTCCAGGATTAGCTCATCCCTCCTGCTCCTTAGAATACCTCCAGACAAATCCTGTCCCTCTTTCAAGGCCTCTCTGGTGCACCCCTCCCCGAGGCGTTGCCAGTGCCCAGCAGTGCCTGGCACACGGCAGGTGGGCAGGCAGTGTCTGGATGAGGGACCAGCTGTTTCAGCCCCTTCTTTCTCAACTCCCTTCACCTACTGTCCTTGCCACACATTTACACACACACTCAGCTCTGGAGTTTTTGATTGTTTATGGGGAACGTATATGTGTGTGCATGTGTTTCTCTGACCAAATTCAAGCTCCTGAGGGCAAACCTGAAACTCGTACTTGTTACCTGTGCTCTGCTGCAGCAGGTGCTCCTAGTCTCATTTTTATTTCGAATATGTTTTTATTGATTTCAGATAGAAGGGAGAGAGATAGGGAGGGAGAGAGAAACATCAATGATGAGAGAGAATCATTGATCAGCCGCTTTCTGCATGCCCCACACTGGGGATCGAGCCCACAACGCAGTCATGTGCCCTGACCAGAATTGAACCGTGACCTTCTGGTTCATAGGTCAACACTCAACCACTAAGCCATGCCGGCTGGGCCTGGTCTCATTTTTAGTTGCTCTCTCCTTTCCCCGAGCTCTACACTAGGCAGAGCAGCCATGCTTTCCTCAAGCAGGAAGTGATAGTCCTAAGAGTTGTGTTAATGAGTGAGGGGTTGGGACAAATCAGAGGTGAAAAGTCCTGGAACTGAAAGTAAATTATTGACCTTGAGAGGACACTGAACCACGTTCAGTGAGTGGGGGAAAGCACCAAAATGGAGAGTACTTACATAAATAAGTAAGGCATGGATCTGGCCTCTGGTGTGTATTTCACATAACTAGTCACACTCTAGAGCTGTGCTGTCCTAAATAGTGGCCACTAGACACGTGGTGGTTCTTTACATCAATAAGCCGTTCGGCTCCTCCCTTCCCTCGCTACAGTGACGTGCTCAATAGCCACCTGCGGCAGGTGGCCCCTGGGTGGGGCGGCACAGGCACCCAACATTTCCTGCCCTGCAGAAACCGCTGTGCTCAGCACTGTGTTCAGCTCACTAATAGGAACATTGTAGAAACCAGAATAATGAGTTTTGTTAATTAGGTTAAAAGTAGACATGCAGAATATATCATAGTGCAAATGATTATTTTGGGTAAGGGGTCGAGGACCTATTTCTAGCATTCTGAGAGCCAAGATTTCTGTGTTCTTTGTCCTACTTCTCAGTGTTCTTTACAGCATGCCCTGTACCATACTCTGTAGACAAAAATAGCAATGGCGAGAAGCCGTGAGATGGAAAAGCTCTGGCAAAAGAGAATGCAATGGGTTATTTAGCACACAGACACGTCTATTACAGACAAGTACATGTACATTAACTCAACCATTAGAGATGTCTTTGAACAAAGGTATGGCTTTTCAAAGCAATGGTTGCACCATTCAATAATCAGGTGTCATTATTAATCATCTTATTTATCATGTGAGCTCTTTAAGCAGTTTTCTCAGGCTAATAGAAGTCAGAGATTCAAAACAGGAGGAGGCATCATTTGCTGGTTTAAGATGGAAGCCACATAAGGAGAAATGCAGATGGCCTTAAGCCGAGGCCTCCGCCGACAGCCGAGGGAGAGGGACCTGCACAGCCCCAGGAACTGAGCACAGCCAGCACCCTGACCCGGTGGGCAGGGGGGTTCTCCCCCGCAGCCCACACCTTGTCTCCAGCCTGAGACCCTGAGCAGAGCACTCAGCCAGCCTGCCTGGACTTCTCTGAGATACGAAATGAGTTCCTAAATTTGTGATGATGTTATGTAGCAATGAACGATGAATACAGTAGTTAAAAGGTGAAGAGGGAAAATCTTCATACAGATTCCCTCTAGTACGGTGGTGTTTCTTGGCAAATGCATGATGAGGAAATCCTACTCCTGGGCCTCATCTGGGATTTCTGTGCCAGAGCTCTGTCTTCATTGGAAATTTGTTGACAAAAACTTACAGCATCTTAGTAGTGCTTCTAAAGGAACTGCTAGGAGTAGAAGGAATCCAACAGCGTACAAGGAATCTTTCTCCTAGAAAAAGTATTACCTTATGCCGATTTAGTCTGCTCTGAGCCTGTCAGTGTATTATTTAAGAATGATGAACAGTAGTATTTCAAATAAGATACTAAATTAGGAGGAAAAATCCTTCTGCCTTTATGTAGAGCATATGATCAATCTACTTTGTATTGAAATACTTTTTTTTAAACCAGAACTTATTGTCTAAGCACAGATCAAATCCTATAGTGCCAACCAAATTTTTGTACTTGGCAAATATGTTCCAAAATATCTCTACTTCCAAGCTATTAATTGCTAGTGAAGTTTTTTATTTTGGTTTGTCCATTAATTTTTGTGCTTATTTTTAGTATAATGCTATACTTACCCTTGATGTAAGTAAAATAAAAGGGGAAAAAAAAAGAGGCTAACACTGTCAGAAGTCAGAAATTGGGGTCATACACATATCTTAGTGTTTTGAGGGAACTTACATATCACATCTTTCTTTTATAGAAAACTTTCCCAAACTATGTAGCAGTATTATAGTGTAGAAGTTAGTTTGTTGTAAATTTTAATTAATCTTAACAGATATATGCCATAACTAGTATGCTTTGTTTCTTTAATGCATGTGGATATACAGTACTCACAAGACTATTTACCACTGTATATTTTTCAAAAAAGAGGATTTGTTACTATGTCTGTATCATCAATCAATATATATAAACCCTTCTCACTGGAACCAGTCCCCTCCCCAGTGTGGGCACTAACTAGGTCACTTTCAAAGGGACGGATAAGAACCACCTGGCACTCCCCAGTGCATGAGTTCAGAATTTATAAGACACCATTCAGAAAAATAAACTGTGTTGAATGGACTGTACTTTGTGCTATTATTCCCAGTGTTGTTACTGTTGGAGTAAAAATGTAGAGTCTGGGGTAAAATTAGGTCTGTTTGTTGTGGGGAGTCCTCTCAGATGTTAGGGAAGCTATTGCATGTGTCCCTTGCTGCTAGCCCTTCTTGGTTTAGTAGCTAGCAAACTGCCCTGGAATCAGAGGTTCGGTACTTGTGTGATTAGCATTTCACAATTTATTTGCAATGCTCAGTGTTTGCTGAAATGGGATGAAAACATCTTTTGAATACATTCTCTGAGCCTTAAAAATGGTGATATCGCCAGTACTGTAAGATGCACTGCCAGCAGATTTGATACTCTTCATTTAAGTATAGACAGTAGTGTTTTTTAGGAGATTTAGAAGTCAGCTGATTAAACATAATAATCGTGCTTCATTATGGGATGAGAAACTAAAGTATTTTCTCATTGAGAACACTGATGGGAAAGTTGGTGTTCGCATCCGGGATGTTTCTGGAAGTACCCCTTGGAGAAGCTGCCTGAGAAATTGGATTCCCAAGTTGTACTAACTTTTTTCTCCTTAATGTATTGTACATATTCCTTACAATGTCATCATTGGTTGAATGGGTAATACCTGTAGTAATATTTTAGGTACCTGTTAAATTTTCAAAGGAAGATTATTTTCAAATTTGCTGCTATAACTTAATAACTGGTCCTGTTGACTGTGCCTTTCATCCCTGTTTGTGCCACACCGTTCATGTGTATTTGAAATAAAGACGTTTAAAAATCCATGATTCCCTCTAATAAAAAAATAGGTAAGACTTCACGAAGCAAATTTTATTGGTTTTAACACTGATATAATATATTTGAACTATTTTCAATTAGAAAATAGCAGTGGATCTTCTATGTGGGTTTTAGAAAATCTTGAAAGAAAACGGTGGTGTTAAGACAGTGGTTCTGTGTGATGCAGATACTCACTCATACATTATGTGCTCTATACAGCTCCCAAATGAAGAGCAGCCACCATGGGCCTCTTCACTCTAAGAAGTGTGTTTTTTAGCAGAGAAAATGCTCTTAAAGATATTTAGGGCCTGAAGGTTAGACTAAGATCATACACCCTACCCTACATAAATGTTTAAAATACAGCCCAGTAGTAAATGGAGGCTGAGTTAAGTACCTTGTCAGTAACGGAGGGGAAAGGGGAGCATATTATTATGTTCTTCAAAAAGAAGCTCTTTCAAGAAGGATTCATATTGAAAAGTTTTACCTAATTTCCTCATGCCTTTAATACTTCGTATATAATTTTGTGTGCAAATATTAGAATAAAAAACACACACATGCTTTAGTTTAAAAATATAATAGAAATGTACATTTAATTAGTTTTAAGGAATGTATGACAATAGTGTTAACATATATTTCCTCAAATTCACAAACTTTACACCAAGATATCTACAATAAGAGTTTATTTACAAGTTTCATAAGAAATCACTTCACCAATACTGTTGACACAGTTAAGATGTACAGTCTCGCTTCTTTTCACTTCACTCTGTACTTGTAGAAGGAACACAGTGTGTGGGTGAAGTTCCATCCTAGTGCTAGTGACAGCCCGTAGAGCAGAACGAGAGGTGCAAATGGATAGAGAAGAATTACTGTATTTTTCAAAAATGGCAATGCTGGAAAAGAAGCAAATCCAAATTCATTTTTAAAATAAGGAAATGTGACTAATAAATGAACATCCGGAAAGACGGCTCTTCACTACAACACGGCCAAAGAGGAACACTTTCAGTCAGTAACAGGAAGCTATGTAGCCAGGACCACCCTAGATCGTGCTGTGTTCTGTGCTGCCTCCTTCCTCACGCTGGGAAGAAACCCACCAGGGGAGTTACTTTAGCACAAAGGCTGAGCGAGAAGCAAGTCCAGGACTAAGACAGATTGAGAACGCAGGATAAACGTAACAATATTAATGAAATGGGTGGTGAGTTTAAACTTCTAAGAGTCCATCTTAAAGTACCAGAGATAGATGATATAATAGGAAAAACACAACCTCCAGCTATTTTATTTTCCAAGGTAAGACAGTGTTACTCTTCCACTGAGAAGGTGAGGTCTCCACTAGCATACCAAGCCTTAGGAAAGAGCTGAAACTCAAACATCAAATCTGTGCCCAACATCCATGTTTGTTTCTTGCTCTTCCTACCCCATGCATCCTTACCTAAATACCTCATACAGGAAGCCCCAAACTGTAACTGACCTGTGCTCAAAGAAGCTGTTCTAAACTATAGGGAGTTACCAGAAGAGTGCTAAAAATCCCGAGAGCCTAGCTGGCATGGCTCAGGGTTGAGCGGCAGCCTATGAACCAGGAGGTCACAATTCTATTCCTGTTCAGGGCACATGCCCAGTTGTGGGTTCCATCTCTAGTGCGTGTTCATGAGGCAGCCAATCACTGATTCTCCCTCTCCTCTCTGAAATATATATATATATATATATACATACACACACACACACACACACACACACACATACATACATACACATATATATACACATACACATACTAGAGGCCCAGTGCACAAAATTCGTGCATGGGGGGGAGGGGCGGGGAGCCCTCAGCCAGGCTTGCAACGATGCCAGCATCCTGTGCCCCGGCTGGCCTCTGGCCAGAGGCCCGTCCACCCACCCTCCCTCCGCGGGCCAGCGTGCGCGGGACGCTGGGGCTCATGGCCAGGGTGACACCGCCAGCATCCAGCCCCCTGGCCGCTATGGGCGCCACCATCTTTTGTGATGGTTAATTTGCATATTACCCTTTTATTAGATAGGATTTTTAAATCCAGTTAGAGAAGCCACAATGTTGCAGCATGCTAATAACAATAAGACATATCACAGGCCTCTCCCCTGAACTGGAGAAAGGATTCCCCTTACCTCAAACAAGGTATTACAATTTGAGGTATTTGGCTCTTTAATGGAGATCATGTCTTAAAGGAAGACCAACAAATATTTTCTCATATTAAGAAAAATGAACTGATAGCAGGATTTAACAATATTTGCAAACATATCCTCAGGTCAGAAGTTGGGTCTGATTTTCTGGAATCATCTACAGACCATATCTATAATAATCTATAATAATAAAAGCATAATATGCTAATTAGACTGAACAGCTGGACGACCTTCCGGACGAAGTTGGGGCTGCAGCCGCGGGATTGAGGAGCCACCTTGGCTGTGAGGGAGGGATTGAGGCAGCTGCTGCGGCTGTGAAGGCCTACTCTTGCAAGAATTTCGTGCATTGGGCCTCTAGTAGTGATTATAAAACTGGAAAACGAGGCACTCAAGTTCATATATGCCCATTCATTTGACCAACCTTTTCCTCTCTAACCTACCATTGGTAACTCAAACCTGAAAGCCTGGAGAAAAAGGAAACTGGTCGTGGGTTCCTGTAGGTAACATGGAGATAACCAATATGGTTTAACATGGTTCCTTGAAATGATAAAATTACATACCAACTATGCCACTTTTGAGATGTGTGACCATGGACATGTTAACTTAATCTCTCTGTGCTTTGTTTCCTCATTTGAAAAATGGGGCTAAGTAAACCTATCTATAATAATAAAAGCATAATATGCTAATTAGACTGGACGTCCTTCTGGACGACCTTCAGGATGAACTGGGGCTGGGAGGGTCAAGGTAAGCTACCGCAGCTGCGAGGGCCAAGTTCCTTGCACAAATATTGTGCATCGGGCCTCTAGTATTATATAATTTTGAAGATTAAGTGACATAATTCATATAACATTCTTGAGACAGTGCCTACAAAGGCTCCATAAAAGTAAGCTAATTGTATTACTCTTACAAATTCCCCCTCTGTTATGTTTTCAGTCGACCAAAAAAATTAGTTACTTACCACTGTATCCCAGGAAGGTTATATAGATGTAATAGCCAATAGCAATCAACCAGAAGGTATTTCCAACCAAATATCCAATAAATGTGTCTGTTAGGATGACATCTGCCAAAGAGATACAGACAATGACTCTCTTTTCATTGCATACTATGAAGACTTTTAAAAACTATTTTGAGAAGTAACTGCTACTTACGGTTGATGAAAAATAGTTGGATGAAATGTAGAATGACAAGGAGAGGATAAAAAGCATTCAAATGCACATCAAAGGCATAGCCCCACTCCACATCATAGTCTCTGCTCTGCCGTTTCACTAAATACTTGTTAGAGATAAACCTGAAGAGCAAAATTAAAATTTCTTTCATAATACAATAAAAATTCTGTAAGTGTTTACTGACTAGCTTCTATGTACCAAGCATTATTTCATACACTAGAAATACAGCAGTAAACATAATTCAAAAACTCTGCCCTCAATCTAGTGGGAGTAGACTGACAATAGAATGTAAGTGTATGTTAGATGGTACTATGGAATGAAACAGTAAACCTGCTGTGTACTCAACTGGTTGGAGCATTGTCCCATACAACAGAAAGTTCCAGGTTTGATCCCCAGTTGGGGTGCATACAGGAGGCAACTGATCAATGTTTCTCTCCCTTCCTCTCTTTAAAAATCAATGAAAACATGTCCTCGGTGAGGGAGGGAAGAAGGAAAGAGGAAGGAAGGGAATGACAGAGAATACAGAGTTGATATGCAATGTTAGATATGGTCACAAAACATATGGGTGATGACCCAAGGCAGTGATGGGAATTACCTGGAGCAGAGCATTTCAGGCAGGGGGGAGGCCAACACGGGTGGAGGAGATGGTAGAGTACAGAGGAGGTGGCAGGGTGCTTGGTATGTCTGAGGAGTGGGTGAGGAGACCACTGTGCCAGGAACAAGTAAGCAGTGTTGCAGGAAATGAAACCAGAAAAGAAATGGGAGCCAGATCTTACAGAGTCCCTGGCCGTTTTAAGACCCCAGTATTTTACTCTGGGTGAAATGAGAGATCACTATTTCCCAGGAGAGAGAGACACTGTTTTGACCAGGTTCCTCTAGCCACAACTCTGAAAACGGACTACAGGGACAAGAATGGAAGTGGAGACACCAGTTGAGAGGCTACTGTGAGAGAGGTAAACAGTGGCAGCAGTGCAAGTGGGGCCAAATGGGACATACTATAGTTATGGCGGCACCAATAGGATTGCAGGTGCTGGATGTGGAGTATGAGGGGGAAAATGTCAGGATGACTGATTTTTGCCTTAAACATGTGCAAGGTCAAGCTGATATTGACTGAGGTGGGGCAGGAAGGAGAGTGCAAGAGATTGGATTTGGACCTGTTATGTGGAAGATGACTATTAGTACGGACTAAGAAATACATGGTAGGACCATGATCCAGGCACTCTAGCAAGGCTGGCCAAGACTGTCAGACCCACATCTCCTAGGCTTGTCCACGGGTCTCCCAGTGGCCTGCCTCAGATACCATGCTTCCAGCTGGCCTGACAAGGTGACCCCAGCACTGTTTGCCCCTGTGACTTCCCGTGGCTCACACACGCTCTAGCTGTAGTTCCCACTCTGGTATGGCTAGTCCCTGGAACTTGCACAGACCATGCCAGCTCCAGCTCCAACTGGCCAGCCAAGGCAGTCCTGGTGTGGACCCCTGGGCCTCTGCAACTAAAGCTCCCAGCCCCAGTGTGAACTGCCCTGGGACTCCCCAGAGCCCCTGAGCAGGGTGCCTAGTATGTCTGAGGAGTGTGTGTGGCTTGCCTCTGAGACTCCCCTTGAGCTGTGGGGCATTCCAGAGGTAACTCCAACCAACTGGCCAAGGCACCCTGGTGCAGCTTCACCCTGGATCTCCCTACATCAAGCATGTCAAACTCGCCGCATGTGGCCCACAACCTATACTTTTCTGGCCCAGCCAATATAATGGTATGTAAGAAACATTTTAATAAAAATTTCATAACTTAATTTTTACAACATCCTGTTAAACATAATTATTAATAAACTACGTTTGCTAATGACTGATTACTATAATTGTGTTGCACTCATTTCCCTTACATGCCTTTCGCGCAGGCGTACCATTTCTCTCCACTAATACTAGCAGCTGATTGCCACGTCATTAGTCTTGTACTGACTTGTTTGGTGTGCGCAACAGGAAATATTTTGCTTTTGGAGGACAAGGAAAGTAGGTTTATTTGCATTACGCTTATTAATTTGTGCAGTTATTCAGTGGTAAGTTAATGTTCAAGAAAACATTAATTTTTATTAAAATGTTCTATTATGTCTCTATTGAAAGAAACCCACGTTTCTATGAAAATGGAAGGTTTTTTGTTTTTTTGTTTTTTTTTTGTGGCCCACATAAATTTCAACCTTGTTTATTTGTCCTGTGTTAGCCTTTGAGTTCGACATGCTTGGCCTATAGCACATGCATGCTCCAGCGCCAGCTGCCCTACGAAAGACACCAACCCATGCCTTCAAGACTGGGAGAGGTTGCTGTTTTGTCTAACTCATAGAAACAAAGAGAAAGAACCAAAATAAGACAAAAAACATGTTCTAAACAAAAGACCAGAATAAGAAGTAAATGAAATGGGAAAAAGCTGTCCACTAGATAAAGACTTAAAAAAACACTGATTAAGGATACCCACCAAACTCGGAATAATAGATGAACTCAGAGAAAACATCAGCAAAGAAATAGAAAATCCTACCTAATAAAATAGTAATATGCAAATTGACCACACCTTCGTTACGCCCAAGCCACGCCCACCAGCCAAAGCCACGCCCACCATCCAATCAGTGCGAGTATGCAAATTACCCAACAAAGATGGCGGTTAATTTGCATATGCTGAGGGAGGGAGGAGTGAAGACTGAAGACAACTTAGAAGGAAGAGGGAGGAAAAGCGGAAAGCAAGGAGGCTGCCAGAGGGAAAACTCCGGAGGGGCGGAGCGGGGCGGAGTGGGGGCGGGGCGGGCAGCAGCGGTGCGTGGGTGCAGGCACAGTGGCTGCAAAGGCGGCAGCAGCGGCAGTGCACACGGCTGCAGCGGCCGCTTGCAGGATTCTTCCTGCAAATGGGCTACTAGTATAAAATAAAACAAATCGGAATTGAACAGTAACTAAAATGAAAATTACACTAGAGAGAATCAAGAGCAGATTAGTTGATGCAAAAAAAATAATGAGTCTGTGAGCTGAAAGACAATGAAGTGGAAATCACCCAATGAACTAGCAAACAGAAAAAAAGAAAACAACCTACAGTCAAGTTGGCAGAGGAGGTCAACTCTGAACTTGTCTCCTCCCAAGATCACACCAAAATTACAACTAAATTATAGAACAACCATTGAAAACCACTTCAAGTGTAGCTGAACAGACTGTCATAATTAACGATTTAAAGAGGCAGCTACATGAAGACCGTAGGAAGGGCATATACTTGGACCGGGCAGGTCCCACACCCACAGTGTGGCAATTATGAAATGGGAGGGATAAGTCGGCTGTGGAGGTCCAACCTGAGGAGCGAGGAGCCACAGCCCCACACTGGACTCCCAAGACTAGGGCATCCAGTGCCAGGAAGAGGAGTCCCTATAATATCTGGTTGTGAAAACCAGCTGGGATGTGTTCAAAGACAAAGGGCTGCTAGACACTAGGCATTACTCTTAAAGGGACCATGCACAGATTCACTCACAAACTTATTTACTCTTTAAGCTAGTGAAGGGGCTGCAACTCAGAACAGTTCCAGAAACATACCGGGAGGAACTGCATTTAACTTCAGAGTGAGGGCTGGAGCGGCAGGGGTCAGGACAACTCACACGAGGGATGGAAGCACTGGCAAGCACCACTAGTCCTCGGTTGATCTCTCACCCAACCAGTTCTGCTGGTGGGCACCAAATCTTTCCATAAAACTGACTAACATTGTTCCCTCGTCCTGATCATTCCCTAAGACCCCACCCAACTTGCTCGCCAGGCCTCCGCCTCTTCAGGCGGCTCTTCTACATAAGCAGCCTGCCTTGGATTGCACTGCAGACTTCCCCCAAAATCTTCAAACCTCACACAAGTGATGGCTGTCCTAGGCTTGCCTGCAAACTTCCCCAAAGCTCCGTAAACCCCAAACAAGCAGCAGCTGGGACCTTGGTGTGCATTGTAGCTCTTCCCAAATGGCCCCAAGCCCAGTACCAGGAGAAATCGGCCTCAACTTACATTCTAACTCCCATCAGGTGGCCCCAAGCCTGGGATAAGTGGAGGCCAGACTTGGCCTGTAACGTAGTTCCAATTAAGAGGCCACAAGGCAGGCACAAGCGGCAGGCAGCCTCAGTTTGCAGTGTAGCTTCTCCCACGCATCTTCAAGCCCAGCACAACCAATAAACCAACCACAACCGCAGACCACCTTACAGCTCCTCACAAGAGTCATCAAGCCTAGCACAAGTGGTGCCTCAACTTGGCCTGCACCAGAATCCCTCCCAAGAAGTTCCAGCCCCAACAAACCTGGTAGATGGCTTCGGACCACACCAGAGTGCCACCTAACCAGTTCCACAAGTGGTACACCCAAAGAGCAGCCTCGGCTGGCACCACAGTTCTGCTAAAGCAACAATCCCATCTGTGGGGTTAACAACTTGTCTGCTGTAGTCACATCCAGCCCTCATAGTCAGCCAGAGATGGTCAACACCAATAAATGGTGGTGGTATAGCAGCAACTACAACAGGAGGGCACACCCAACCCCACAGGGAAATCCCTGGAGCAACCAGCTCAGGTGGCCAGAAAGACTGCAGAACTATGCCTGAGAGGACCCTTTCTACATAAGGCCACTCTGTCAAGACCAGGAGACATATAGCTTATCTACCTCATACACAGCAGCACACACAGAGGTCAGTCAAATAAGGAGACAAAAAAACATGTCCCAAATAAAAGAGCAGGGCAAAACTCCAGAAGAACTAAATGAAATGATGATAAGCAACCTACCAGATGCAGAGTTCAAAACACTGGTTATAACAATTTGCAATGAACTTGAGAGAAAAACAGATGAACTCAGGGAAAACTTCAGCATAGATACAGAAACATAAAAAGGAAGATGGAAAACTGAAACAAGAACCAATCAGAATTGAAGAATACAGTAACTACAGAAGAATACACTGGAGGGAATCAACATCAGGTTAAAGCAGTGATATGGAAGACAATGTAGTAAAAAACACCCAATCAGTATAGCAAAAAGGGAAAAAATAATTTTTAAAAATGAGGACAGTTTAAGGGACCTCTGGGACAACATTAAGGCCACCAATATTCACACCATAAGAGTTGCAGAAGGAGAATACAGGAAAAAATGGATTGGAAACCTGTTGGAAGAAATAATGGAAATCTCCACTAATCTGGAAAAGGAAATATACATACAAATCCAGGAAGTGCAGAGTTTCAAACAAGATAAACCCAAAGAGGCCCACATCAAGACATATCATAATTAAAATGCTAAAGGCTAAAAAGAGAGAAAATCTTAAACATAGCAAGAGAAAAGCAGTCAGTTATGTATAAGGGAGCCCCGCCCCCACCATAAAACTATCAGCTGATATCTTACCAAGAATTCAGCAGGCAAAAAAAGATTGACACAAAACAATCAATGTGATGAAAGACCAAA
Source organism: Cnephaeus nilssonii (assembly GCF_951640355.1). Lineage (NCBI taxonomy): Eukaryota > Metazoa > Chordata > Mammalia > Chiroptera > Vespertilionidae > Cnephaeus > Cnephaeus nilssonii. The sequence goes on along the minus strand of NC_137086.1, from coordinate 62,624,344 downwards.
ACCTACAAGAAGATTACTCTAACCAGCAGGATATCATTTAGAATTGAAGGAGAATAGAATATCCCAGATAAGATAGGCTAAACAAGTTCACCACCACAATACCAGTATTACAAGAGATATTAAAGGGACTTCTTTAAGATAAAAGACCAGCCCTGGCTGGTTTGTCTCAGTGGATAGAGCACTGGCCTGTGGACTAAAGGGTCCCAGGTTCAATTCCTGGTCAGGGCACATGTCTGGGTTGTGGGCTCGATCCCCAGTGTGGGGCGTGCAGGAGGCAGCACATCAATGATTCTCTCACATCATCATTGATGTTTCTATCTCTCTCTGAAATAAAAAAAAAAGATAAAGACCGAAAGTATGAAAAAAATATATAGGAAAGAAAAATAATTTCACTGAAAACGGTCAACAGTTGAAACTGTGGATCAAGCAAGCTAGTACAAAGGTTAAAAGACAAAGTAGGAATTACAACAATAAATTAAGGGATGCACACAAACACACATGCAAAAGAAGAAAAAGGTAATGACAAAACAAACACGGGGATAGTAAAAATTGTAGTGATTATAGAATGTGTTCAAAATTAAGTGATAATCAAATTGAAATAGACTACTATAACTATAACTTGGTATATATAGAAGCACATGGTTAACCACAAACCAAATATCTAAGAGATGTACGCAAAATAAAGAGAAAGGATTCCAAACACAACACTATAGAAAATCATCAACATACAAGAACGCAAAAGAGTATGAAAGGACCAGAGAAAAACTACAAAACAATCAGAAAACAACTGATAAAATGATATACCTACCAAATTACTTTCAAAAATGCTCCAATAAAAAGACATACAGTAGCTGAATGGTTTAAAAAACAAAACAAAACACTGTACATATGCTTATCTACAAAAGACCCACTCTAGATTAAAAAACACACACCACACATACTAAAAGTAAAAAAGATAAAAAAAAATATTTTATGCAAATGAAAACAAATTTAAAAAGTTGGGGTAGCAATACTTTTATCAGACAAAATAGAATTTAAAACAAAAGCTGTAACAAGAGGTGAGAAAGGCATCTAATAATTATAAATAGGTCAACTCAATAAAAGGATTTAACTCTTGTAAACATATATGCATTCAACTTAGGAGTTCCTAATTATAAAAAGACAAGACTGACAGACATAAAGGGAGTATTACAATAATAGTAGGGGACTTTCACACCTTACTGACTTCGACAGATCATCCAGACAAAAAAATCAACAAGAAAATAGTGGCCTTGGAGCCTCTGCCTAAGCTCAGACTAATGCCGTAACCACCACCGCCCGCCCTGCCAGGCCCTGCAACCCTACCACCAGAAGTCAGGGGTGGAAAATGCACTGTTAGCCAGGGAGGAGACTGTAACTTCCCAGGTCAGGGTACTACTAGAACCAAGGGATGGATGGAGACTGAAAAAGCTGTGATCTGTGGGTGAGCCAGGAGTGCCTGTGGTGGAAGGAACCAATCCTCCCACCTGGGAAGTTTGCACTAATCAGGGCCACGCAGCAGAACTCAGGGCCAGTAGAGGGGACTGGAGGACACACCCAGGATTGAGTCTGAGGGACCCTTTATTTCCTGGAGGACCTCTTGGCAGGGAGCAGGATGGGGACAAGACAGTAGGACCCAGGAAGGAGGGTCAGCCCTGCCCACCTAAAGCGCAGGGGAGGTGGCTCTTACCCCCACCTGCAGAACGGCTGCTTCTGATCCGCCTTGCAGTGACCTGACTATGGGCTGGAAATGTGTGCCCTGCAGCTGGCTCTGGTAGTGCAGGAGACTCAGATATTTGATTGGAGCCTGGGCAGCACTAAAAGTTTGGAGTGCCAAAAAGGGCCGACTCTCTTTTAATCAATTTATTTGTTGTCGTTGATTTTGTTTTTATCCCACCCTGCTTGAGATGGCAGCCAGGGGGTGCCATGCCAGCAAGCCAGGCAGAACTGAGGCATTGAAGGAGAGGAAGTGGCTGCCCACTCTCCTACTATCTACAGGCACTATACCCAGCACAAGTCTGCTCAAACCATCCTGGCCAAGACCATGGTACCCCTGCAGAGTACAATTCCATGAGGGGGAAGAGATAACTCAGAACAGGGGTATTCAAGTGTGAGACCCCAGGCAGACCCAGCCTCTGCGCTACAGCGTTCCCACTGAGGGACTTGTGGGGCTCTGCCTACCAGGCTTCAGTCAGGTTGCCAAGGACCAGGCAGAGACCGTGACTCACATTTGTCTGTACCAGAGAAATTCCGTGGGTGGCCCAGGATCAATACACCAAGTGGCCAGATTCAACAATATCAGAACAAAATCCAGCATGCTCCACACATAGCAGATCCAAGGGTATTTTTTTTCTTTCTCTTCTTTTTTCTTTCATATCTCTTGTTTCTTTCCTTTTATTATTTTGTTCCTCTCTGTTCCTTTTTTATATTATTTTTTTCTTCTTTTCCATTTACTCTTTTCCTATTCTAAATTTTAGTGTATTCATTATTACTTTTAAAAATAATTATTATTTCATTTATTTGTGTTTCCCTTTCTTTTTAATCCTTAGTCTACCAAATTACTATCAATGTAAATGGACTAAATTCTTTTCTCTTCCTTCTTTGCTTCCACATCCTCTTTTTGTTTTTTTTACACCCTCTAATTCTTTGCTGTCATGTCGTTTAGTATTCGTTTTACTTTCACTTTACCTCTATCTCTTTTTATTTTATTTTTTAGCCTTTCTTGTTGTTTGTTTTGCTTTTCGAGTTGTTTTCTATTTGGTCTTGCTTTGTTCTCTCACCACCTGTATAATACCTGTAGTTGGAGGAAATCCCATCCACAAACAGGAAATCAACAAACGAGACCAAATTACAACAGGAGAGCCCAAATAACACACATAAGGGGGATACTGCTAGACTATCCAGCTCTGGAAATCAAAGAGACTGCACCACTGGGTCCAACAGGGCACTTTCTACATAAGGCCATCCCATGAAGACTGGGAGGCATAGCAGTTCTATCTGATGGACAGAAACAAACATAAAAAGACAGCTAAAACTGGAAGACAAAAATAAACCACCAAATGAAAGAAAAGGAGGAATTTCCAAAAAAAAAAAAAGAATTAAATGAAATGGAGGTAAACAACTTATCAAACACAGTTCAAAGTAATGGTTATAAAAGGCACTTAAGGAACTTAGAATTTTAAGGAACTTAGAACTAAAAAAGCATGAAAAGGGAAAATGAAACCACAAACAATAGTCAGAAATGAAGAATACTATATCTGACATTAGGAATATACAGGAGAGAATTAAAAGTGAATTGGATGAAGCAGAGGACTAAATCAGTGATTTGGAAGACAAAGTAGAAATAAACACCCAATTAGAGATCAAATAGAAAAATAAGTTAAGGCAGCAACAGACAGACAGAAAGTAACACACCAGGGAGTTCCCATTAGACTGTCAGCTGATTTCTCAACAGTTAACACTTAAGGTCAGAAGGGAATGGTATGAAGTATTCAAAATAATTAATAGAAAGGGCCAGAATCCAAAACTACTCTATTCAGCAAGGCCATCAGTTAAAATTGAAGATGAAATAAAGACATTCCCAGACCAAAAAAAGGCTAAGTAAGTTTATCACCACCAACCCAGAACTGCAAAAAATGCTAAAGCGACTGGTGTAAGAAGAAGGAAGAGAGAAATACAGCCATATAATTAAAATGTCCATACTACCTAAGGCAGTCTACAGATTCAATGCAATCCCTATTAAAATAGCAATGGCATAGTTCACAGAGCTTGAAAAATTACTCCAAAAATTTATATGGAATCAAAAAAGACCCCAAATAGCTGCAGCAATTTTGAGAAAGAAAAGCAAAATTGGAGGAATCACAATACCAGATTTCAAGTTATACTACAAAGCTACCGTAATCAAAACAGCATAGTATTGGCAGAATAACAGGCATATAGGTCAATGGAACAGAACAGAGAACCCAGACATTGACCCAAGCCATTATGCTCAATTAATATTTGACAAAGGAGGCAACAGCATACAATGGAGTCAAGAGGGTCTCTTCAATAAATGGTGTTGGGATAATTGGACCGACACATGCAAAAAAAAAAAAAAAAGGAAACTAGACCACCAACTTACACCATACACAAGAATAAACTCCAAATGGATAAAAGTCTTAAATGTAAGTTGTGAAACCATAAAAATCCTACAAGAAACCATGGGCAGCAAAATCACAGGCATCTCTGGTAGCTATATGTTTACAGATACATCTCCTAAGGCAAAGGAAACTAAGGAAAAAATAAACAAATGGGACTACATCAAAAAAAGAAGCTTCTGCACAGCAAAAGAAACCATCAACAAAATGAAAAGAGCCCACTGTATGGGAGAACATATTTGGCAAGGATACATCTGATAAAGGGTTAATATAAAAAAATATAGGAAACTCATACAACTTAACAAAAGGAAGACAAACAATCCAATTAAAAATGAGCAAAGGATCTAAATAGACCCTTCTCCAAAGAGGACATACAGATGGCCAAGAGACATATGAAAAAACTAGAGGCCTGATCCACAAAATTCGTGCAAGAGTAGACCTTCGCAGCCCCGGCTGCCTCGGCCTTCGCAGCCCCGGCTTCATAGGGAAGGTCATCCGGACTGTCATTCCACTGTTCGGCCATTCGGCCGATTTGAATATTGAGCTCTTATTATTATAGATGCTCAAAGTCACTAATCATCCGAGAGATGCAAATCAAAATGACAATAAGGTACCATTCTCATACCTGTCAGAATGGCTACCATCAACAAATGACAAATGCTGGAGAGGATGTAGAGAAAAGGGAACCCTAGTACACTGCTGGTGGGAATGCAGACCAGTGTCAGCCACTGTGGAAAACAGTATGGAGTTTCCTCAAAAAATAAAACATGGAACTGCCATTTGACCCATTGTTCCACTTCTAGGAATATATCCTAACTAGTGGCCTGGTGCATGAAATTCGTGCACATTAAAAGGGGGACCCAGAGTCAAGTCCCCGCCCACCCACATGTGCCTCAAAATCACGTGAGACCCAGATCCAGCCGCCCCCCCCCCATTGGGCTAGATACAGACCCAGCCAGTCCCACCCTTGTCAAGCCCCGCTGGGCAGGGGCGTAGCCTCAGGTCCCCTGGCCCAGTGCCAGGATGGGCGGCATGGCCTGAGGTCCCCCAGATGGGGCGGGGGGCATGCCTTGAGGTTCCCCGTCAAGCCCCGCCAGGTGGGGGACACAGCCTGAGGTCCCCTGTCAAGCCCCACCAGGCAGGGGGGCGCAGCCTCAGGTCCCCCGTCAAGCCCTGCTGGGCAGGGGGCGTGGTCTGAGTTCCCCCGACCCAGCACTGGGAGTGCACCTTGAGGTCTCCCGTCAAGCCCCGCCAGGCAGGGGGGAGCAGCCTCAGGTCCCCTGGCCCAGTGCTGGGGCGGGGGGTGCGGCTTGAGGTCCCCCGGCCTGGTGCCGGGGTGGGGGGCGTGGCCTGAGGTCCCCCGGCCTGGCACTGGGGTGGGGAGAGCAGTCTGAGGTCCCCTCGCCCAGCACCAGGACGGGAAGCACACCTTGAGGTCCCCCGTCAAGCTGCGCCAGGCAGGGGGCGTGGCCTCAGGTCCCCTGGCCTGGTGCAGGGCAGGGGGCGAGGCCTGAGGTCCTCCTGGCCTGGTGCCAAGGCAAGAGGCGTGGCCTGAGGTCGCCCAGCCTGACGCTAGGGCAGGAGGCACGGCCTGAGGTCCCCTGTCAAGCCCCGCCAGGTGAGGGATGCAGCCTGAGGTTCCCTGTCAAGCCCTGCCGGGTGGGGGGCGTGGCCTGAGGTCCCCTGTCAAGCCCTGCCGGGTAGGGGGCGCGGCCTGAGGTTTCCTGTCAAGCTCTGTGGGGGAGGGGGCGGGGGTGGGGGTGGGGGAAGACGTAGCCTCAGGTCCCTGCTGATTGCTCGTTAAGGGTCCTTAAGGGAACTTGGCCTCAGCTGTGGGTACAGCCATCTTTGTGATGGAGTGATGGTCAATTAGCATATTCCCTCTTTATTAGATTTCTAGTGGCCCGGTGCACGAAATTTGTGCACATTAACCTTTTGCACTCAGATGTCGAGTGTGACTCGACACGGTTAGCATTAGAATAAAGGAATCGAGAAAAAAGCAAGTGCAAAGGGTTAAAAGTGGGACCCAGAGTCAAGTCCCAGCCCACTCACATGTGCCTCAAAACCGCATGAGACCCAGACCCGACCGCTCCCCACATTGGGCTAGATCCATACCTGGCCAGTCCCACCCTTGTCAAGCCCCACCAGACAGGGGGCACAGCCTCAGGTCCCCTTGCCCGGCACCAGGATGGGGGTGCAGCCTTAGGTCCCCCGTCAAGCTCCACTGGCAGGGGGCGCAGCCTCCAGTCCCCTGTCAAGCCCTGCTGGGCGGGGGGTGCGGTCTGAGTTCCCCCAACCCAGCACTGGGGGGTGCACCTTGAGGTCCCCCATCAAGCCCTGCTGGGTGGGGAGCACAGCCTGAGGTCCCCTGTTAAGCCCCGCCAGGCAGGGGGGTGCAGCCTCAGGTCCCCTGGCCCGGTGTTGGGGCAGGGGGTGCGGCCTGAGGTCCATTGTCAAGCCCTGCTGGGTGGCGGGCGAGGCCTGAGGTCCCTTGTCAAGCCCCACAGGGGTGGGGGAGGGCGTAGTCTCAGGTCCCTGCTGATTGCTCATTAAGGCTCCTTAAGGGAACTTGGCCTCAGCTGTGGGTGCAGCCATCTTTGTGATGGAGTGATGGTCAATTAGCATATTCCCTCCTTATTAGATAGGATTAAATAGGATAAGCCTGAGACACCAAACAGAAAGAATGTATGCACCCCTATGTTCATAGCAGCACAATTTACAATAGTTAAGATCTGGAAACAGCCCAAGTGTCCATCAGTAGATGAGTGGATAAACAAGCTGTAGTACATTTACACCATGGAATATTATGCAGCAGTAAAAAAGAAGAATCTCTTACTCTTTGGGACAGCATGGAGGGACCTGGAGAATATTATGCTAAGTGAAATAAATCAGTCAGAGAAAGACAAGTATCAAATGATCTCACTCATATGTGGGATCTGATAAGCAAAATAAACTGATGAACTGAGTGGATCCAGAGACATGAAAGCATGAAACAGATTGTAGAATCTCAGAGGGAAGGCGGGAGAAGGTGGGTGGGTGGGAATTGATCACTGAAATAACTTGTATGCATATATGCATAACCCATGGAAATAGACAACAGGCTGGTGAAGGCCTGGGGCGAGGTGCAGGGGCAGGCTCGAAGGGGTCAATGGGGGAAAGAGAGGACATATGTAATACTTTCAACAATATATATGAAAAAAATTTAAAAGAAAGAAAGAATAAAACAGTATGGAGATTCCTCAAAAAATTAAGAATACAGTTACCATATGACCCAGCAACCCTTCTTCTGGGTATCTACCTGAAAAATTTAAAAACATTTCTTTGCGAAGATATATGCACCCGTATGTTCACTGGCCAAGACATGGAAACAACTAAAGTGTTCTTAGATAAGTGACTGGAAAAGGATGTGTTACATATATACAATAGAATACTACTAAGCCCTAAGAAAGGATGAAATAGTGCCATTTGCAATGTGGATGGATCTTGAGAATATCATGCTAAGTGAAATAAGCCAGTCAGAAAAAGACCATATGAGTTCACTCATATGTGGGATATAAAGCTGAAAGTAACAAATGAACAAACAAGAAAAACAAACAAAAACTCATAGACACAGACAACACTATGGTGGTTACCAGAGGTAAGGGGAATGGGGAAACAGAAAGGGTAAAGTGGGCCAAATGTGTGATGACAGATGATTTGACTTTGGGGGGTGGACACACAATGCAATATACAAATCATGTATCACAGAAATGTACTTGAAAATTATATAATCTTGTTAAGTAATATCATCCCAATAAATTTAATTAAAAAAGACAACCCAAATAAAATTATAAATGAAGGAGAAGTGACACCCAACACCACAGAAATACAAAGGATTATAAGGAAATACCACAATTAAATGCCAACAAATTGGACAACCTGGAAGAAATGGTTAAAGTCTTAGAAACATACAATCTTCCAAAACTAAGTCAAGAAGAACCAGAAAATGTGAATAAACCAGTAACTATTAACAAAATTGAATCAGTATTAAAAAAAACAACAACCTCCCAACAAACAAAAGCACGGAACCAGGTGGCTTCACAGGTGAATTTTAGCAATCATTCAATACCTATCCTTCTCAAACTATTCTAAGAAATTGAAGAGGAAGGCTCCTAAGCTCATTTTAAAAGCCAGCATTATCTTGATACTCAAACTAGAGAAAGACATTACAAAAAAAGAAAATTACAAGCCAATATCCTTGATGAACATAGATACAAAAATCAATATTAGCAAACCAAATTCAACAATACATTAAAAAGATCATATCATACACCAGGATCAACTAGGATTTATTCCCTAGATCAGTGATGGGCAATCTTTTGAGCTTGGTGTGTCAAACTTCACCAAAAAACTGAGCATAACTCGGGTAGTGCGTCACTTTGAGGAAAAAACTAACTCCAAGACTCTAGTCGCAAATGTTTCATCCTCAGGAGCAGCAAATGTTTCATCCTCGGCATGCGGCCGCCTCAGCGGCTGCGTGTCATCAAAATGGCTACGCGTGTCAGTGCTGACACGTGTGTCTAGGTTCGCCATCACTGCCCTAGATGGAAGGCTAGTTCAATATCCACAAATCAGTTAACATGATTCACCACATAAACAAAACAAAGGATAAAAATCACATGATCGTATCAATACATTCAGAAAAAGCATTTGACAAAATCTAGCATCCATCCTACCTAATAAAAGGGTAATATGCAAATTACCATCACTCCGCTACGCCCACGATTGGGCCAGCGGGAGGCGCGGGGGGCGGGACTCGGGGTGGGCGAATGGGGCCGGCCGGAGGCAAGGGCGGGGGGCGGGGACTCGCGAGGGGGGCGGGGTCCCGCCGACGTGATCGGCCTCCACGCTGCTGAGCAGGGACCAGGGACCGAATGGGGCCAGCAGGACGCTGAGCTCGCGTCGGCGGGGACTCGCTGCCCAGAGGCCCCTTCTGTGCTGCAGCACAGCCATGACGCAGACGCTGAGCTCAGCATTTGCACCATGGCTGTGCTGCGGCACAGAAGGGGTCTCTGGGGCAGCGAGCCCATGTCCCCGCCCCGGCCGGCCTTGCAGCGGGAGTGAATGGGCCTGTGGGGCCCGGAGCTCAGCATCCGCGCGGCAGGGGAGGAACTAGAAAAATGGGTCTTTCCAGTTCCTGATGCTGACAGCCCTATGGGTGCCGGGGTCCTCCACCTGCAGCCCCCAGTCGCAGCCTATCAGCCCCAGTGGCAGACTGGAAGCCCCCTGCCAGCAGTCCAGACGGGACCAGTGTGGCGCCGCGGTGGTGGGTGTCAGCGGGCATGCTACAGACATGAAATCACTGCCACCAAGGCCACCCTCCCCCACACACTCGCAAGTAGTATGGTCCAAGGGGGTGACTCCTAAGGCAAGGCTCCCATGGCAGCTGATGCTCACCATGCCAGGTGAGGAAGCCAGACCTGAAAGCCCAAGCCCCCAAGTACCCGAACTGCAGGGTGTCGTGGGCCAGGGCCCTGAGGAGGCCCCAGGACAAGCATCTTCCCAGAGGCTGTGCAGAAGGAGGGGAGGAACCTCTAGCTAGAGGCCGGGGTGAGGGATGCTGGTGTCTTTGCAGGCCAAGACAGGGCTGAGGGACCCCACCACCCCCGACCCCTCGTGCACGAATTTCGTGCACTGGGCCTCTAGTTTATGATAAAATCTCTCAGCAAAGTGGAACATACCCCAACATAATAAAGGCCGTATATGAAAACGTTTCTGTAATATCAGGAACAAGACAGGGATGTCCACTTTCACCATTTATATTCAACAGGTACTGCAAGTCCTAGTCACAGCAATCAAACAAGAAATAAAAGGCATCCAAACAGTAAAGGAAGAAGTAATTAATAATGGAAGAAGTAAATAATTTGTCATTATTTGCAGATGACAAATCTTCATTAGTCATTCAGTATTACCCTATACTCTCAGACCTAGTATGCTGTCCACATTTCTATGTTTTTCCAGTTGGTACTAGAAATCATTGATCCCATTACACCCCCCGCCACCAAACACTTCCTCATGTTGGTTACTGTGGTGCCTGTGGGATGACCTCAATTATCATTTCTTTTTTTTAGCTCCTCACACCATTCACAAGATAATATAGGTTCTCAAAAACATACTAAGTCATTTTAACTTACAATATCATACAGAGTCATACCAAAGGTACTAAACTCCAGGATGACTTGGTTTCTGTGGCCCTCCAGTCAGCGCATTCATGCAGAATTGCAGAAATGCCTGCTACAAACTATTTCCTTTGAAAGCCATATTTATTTATAAAATAAATAAATTTTATTTTTCCATTTACCATATTCCCCATGGATATTTTGACAATAAATATGTGACTTACATTAGCAGCATTACTTTTAGGCCAGATTTTAGAATTTTAGAGTAACAATTTATTGACTATCTAGCACATACAAAATCTCTACTGTACTAGTCAGAAGTTATAAAGGAAAATAAAAGGCTGGTATCTTCACAGGTTTTACAGATTCAGAATTTTAAGAGTTTGATAACTACCATTTATTGAGCACTTACGATATGCCAGGTGCTTTTCCTATCACAATCTTCTCAAATACCTTACAAAATAGATAATTCCATTTTACAAAAGAGGAGTCTGGGACTAAGAGTTACACAGTAAATGACTGACTGAGCTGGCATTTGAACCCAGATCTCTCCGTGACTAAAATGCTCCATTCTGGTTTCTCTGATATACACTGACCACCAGCCCTACTCAACCACAGGCCCTCTAAGTTCAGCCACCACATCCACTCCCTTCACATAAGAGCCCAGTATCTGTGAGAACAATGAAAAACCAAACACCTCGTTTACATTCTCGTTTACATTCAGTACACTTGTTGTTAAACTAAACCTAGACAAAGTCAGACTGAGAGCCCTGTGAATAAAATTTGTGTGTGTGTGTATGTTTCTCCCTCAGCAGGAAGGAACCAAAAATTTAATAGAAAAAAAATCATTTTTTTCAAGTGTGCTACATTTAATACCAAAAACTCAAAGTAACATAACCTTCTAAATCTTATACATTTAGTGGTGACCCAGTGACAAATGAAGCAGAAAAATAAGCCATCATCCAAACCACTTTTGGCTAACTGCATAATATTTTTGCAAAATCAGGAATTTTTTCAGTATGATATAATCATCAAGTCACTTATTTGCTGCATGCACTTTGACAATATAGACCATACTTTAGAGTACTTTCTGAAACAGGTAGACACAAGAGGCAAGTCACACCAACCTTAGTAGTCAAACTGGGTGCTCTCAGTTCACCTATCTTGTTTCAGTTTTCATTGGCTACTGTACCTGTGAAGCAAGCCCTAAAGGAAGCGCTATAGCAGTATCTGAAGAATCAGAGGTATGGTACTTACCACATTAGAGTTGAGATGAGAAGACCAACGCCCACACAATCTATGAACACAACCCAAAGGAGCAGCTTTATCATCTTAAAAAATCCCATGTCCAGCACAAAGCCAAATCCTACAGTGGACACTGAAAGAAAGATTTACAAGATTCATTCAGGCACTTGGCACGGTTCCGGGGATACTGGACACAGTTCCTGCACCTCCAGATGCCCTCGGTCCAGTACCGGAGAGACATGTAAACAAAACCCCCAAGATGTGTTCTATGTGATTAAGAAATGCAGACCAACTTGGAACATGGAAGGGCCATTGAGATATCTCATTTACCAAGAAGGGCCTTGTCTGTTTGTGGTTCACCAGGGTGGTCCAGCTTTTCAGTTAAAGGTGAGAAAAATCTATACACTTCAACACCCTAAAGACTTCCCTACACTATTGAAGAACTAAGAAGTAGTTTCTCAAGTTCACATCAGTATTTTACAACTCTCCCTCTGTATTTCCCTGATGGTGAACAGCAATTTACAACCCTGACATTCCTTTTCACAGTAAGTTTGCATTTGGGGATGGATGTATTTATCACAGTAGTTAAAAGACATGGAGTGACTCTGTTCCTTTGCTTTTCCATGTTCCCAGGTAACGGTTTACTCTGGCAACTGCTTGGGCCCTTTAGAACCAGGAAGAATACAGCCTTCTTTCCTGTGAGATTTGTGAGGCTTCAGAAAAGAGGCAGCAGCTTTAAATAAACCCAAATTCTGACCCACCACAATTTATAACAAAAGTCCCCAAATGACAAGTCCAATCAAACGCTCAATTTGTTTTTCAATTGTTCTGCAGATCAGCTAACACTTACCACACAGCCAGATACTTAATAGCACCAAGAAAGCTGGGTCATCTCTAGCCCACTGATCCTTTGTCTGCTTTCGATAATGAAAGTTCCTATAAACCCTCTGTGGGGAAGTGAACAGGTAGAGCATCTGCCAGGCAGCAAACTCAAAGTCCATTTGCCGGAAACGAAAAAGCCTTCTCAGGTATTTGTAGCGCTTCGCTCCCGCCGTGTGTCTCGCTGCATCCCTGGAATTCAACGCTCCATTCCCCTGCAGTGGGGAGCTCACTGAAGTACTTGGTAACATCTTCCTATGGGGGTAAAAACCTTTTGCTAGTAATATGAAGAAAGTGTTGGCTACTAGGACTCCTTTTCTGAGACATATAGGAGGGAGGTCACCTGACATTTCTGCCCCATTCCTTGAGAAAGGTCAGCTGTCATAGTGGCCAAGGGCCACACCATTCTGAACCATCCTAGTAACACCTATAGGGGCCATATGTCAATCTCAGACAATGAGAGAGAAAGAGAGAGAGAGAGAGAGAGAGAGAGAGAGAGAGAGAGAGAGAGAGGGAGGGAGAGAGGTGTCAAATATTCTGGCTCTCAATCCCGTGCTCTTAAGTACCCGCCTCTAAGTAAATGACCTAATCACACAGGTGGCCCATCAAAGCATTACCAGTTCACTAGAAGGTGATATAAAAATAAAGCAAAACTAAAATCCAGTGTTTTGCTCCACGAATAGTTCATCGGGAACGACACCGTGGGAGACCCGACAAACCACTCTGAAGCCAGGTGAGCGCAGGCCCGGTCCGGCCCCCCGCCCCGGCGCCCTCCAGCTCCGCTCCAACCTCCGGGCCAGCCCCGGCCGAGGGCGGGGTCGCCAGAGGTAACAAACAAAACCGCCCTCTCACACTGGAATCCGACACAGGAGTGCTTCCGAGTGTAAGTACGTCCGAAGCACTGCCCGGGACATCCTCATACTAAACATTATTCGTTGTTTATCTGAACTTCAACTCTAGCTGAGGGTCCTCGGTTCTATCCCGCCCCCGCCGCCGGCCCAGCAGCGGGCCCGGTGTGTCACTCCAAAGCCCAGGGGCGTCACGCCGCAGCGGGCAGAGGAGGCGAGCCCGCGTCGCCCGGGGCGCTCCTGAGGACTCACCGGGCGCCCCGCGGCGGCCTCCACCGGCGGCAAACCCCAGCCCGCCACCTCGCCGAGCAGCCGAGCCCAGCCGCGCCGCCCTAGGACCTACTTCCCTTCTCGCGACGTACGCGGCTCCCCGGCGCGACACGTGACGTGAGCCTACTTCCGCCGCGCGCGGCCTCCGGGGAATTGTAGCCCCCGCGAGCTCGCCGGAAGTTGTTGCTGCCGGTTTCCGGTTCCTTCCACAGGGGACGTCACTCGCGGGCAGCAGGGTCGCTGCAGTTGTGGCCGGAAATAGCGCGGCCGCGGCGGGCGGCAGGCGCAGCTATGCCTCGGTATTACGAGGACAAGCCGGAGGGCGGCGCGTGCGCGGGCGTGAAGGAGGACCTGGGCGCCTGTCTGCTGCAGTCCCACTGTGTGCTCCAGGTAGCGCGCCGCGGGCGCCTCGGCGGCTGTCGGCGGGATGGGGAGGCGGGCCGGCGCGGGGTCCGGCCGCCCGCGCCGGCGGTCAGCACACCGGACTCGGTTACGGGTGCTGGGTGCGCACGACAGCTCCGATTTAATAAACTTGGACGTATCCACTGTGGGAGCCTCGGTTCCCTCCGGTTTTAAATGGAAGTTAACGGTACCGCTCCGTTGGATTTTTGTGAAGATTAAACCATTTCGGTTAAATAAACATTTATTGAATGCTGCCTTTTCCAAATACTGAGGGCAATCAATTAATTGTGTGCAACTGGAGATACAATTTCAGAAAGTTGTTGTTATTTGAACGAAAAGACAACTATCCCAAAATGGACATAACCACAAGGCTGTGTCGGTGTTTCTACTGGTTCGTGATTTACATTTGGTTTACTAATTCTAGCCGTCAGGCAGACTAGAAGACTAATGAGGTGTGAATTAAGAGGTTATCCAGCCTTCTTGTGCACGTGAGGAAACAGGTGCCCTGCCCGGCTCCCCTGCCGGCTTTGCCCGGCTCCCCCGCCGGCTTTGCCCGGCTCCCCCGCCGGCTTTGCCCGGCTGCCCTGCCGGCTTTGCCCGGCTCCCCCGCCGGCTTTGCCCGGCTGCTGCCTCGGTGCAGACGCACCTTCCGCCTGCTCCTAGCCAATGCCTGCGCAGTGGCTGCACGATGCCGGACACCGGACGGTACCGACACAAGCTTGATCTGAAGGGGAGAATAGACGCGTAAGGAGCTAAATTCCTGCGCTAAACGCTGTGTAAGCATTTATTTAATGAGTAGATTTAGGAGCAAAATACCTTGGGAGCCCGGTGGAGAGCGCCTTCTTTTATCAGAGAATTTGGAAGTCTCTCAGAGGAGGTGACATTTGGCCGAGTCTTAAGGAAAGGAGTGGGAAGAACGGCCTGTGCAGGCAGGGGGCCGTGGGGGGGCCAGGAGCAGCCCTGCCCGCGGTGCCTGAGGATGGGGAAGGTGGCAGAGGCTTGGGAAGAAGGAGGCGGTGCGGGAAGGCCCGGGGTCAGGGAGGAGCTTGGGTTTTATCCTGACATTCAGCATCAAGAAGGCCAAGGAGACCGAGGAAAGAAGCTCAGGACGTGGAGGGATTACTGGTAGTAAAGGGAAAACCAAGTTGGTTTTTTTGCAGTGATTGAATTTATTTAGCGAACTTTTGAGTGCCAAGCTCCAATTCAGGGGACATAGAGATGAATGGGACACGTTCTCTCCTGTGTAGAAATTGCACCTCTGGAAAATGAGAAAGCTGCAGGCAGAGAGCATGACCAGGACACGTGGCACAGACTTGGTCGATATTGGCCTTATTGATGCTGAATTTGGTCACCGAGGAGAACCTAATGCTTATAAACAGCCCTTAAAGGGAAGTGCATCTACAGTTTGTGGTAAATTCATCCCGAATGTTGACTTCAGCTGGAGTGTCAAAGGGCAGTATTGAGGCAAAGCATTGTGTTTTGCAGATCCAGGACAGTAGTCTATCTTTGGTGATTTGGGGGAGTGGTTGCAGTGCTGGGATTGGGGTGTCAAATCTGCTTGAGGGAAAATCTCTGATTATGCAGAGCAGGTGAAATTTGGGTTAATTTTTCCTGGTGCATGAACACACCAGATGTTTCTATTTAAATAGTAAGTACTCTGTCTTATCTCATTAACATCTATCTAAAGTGTTTAGTAGTAACACTAAAATTGTTCTGATTTTAGAGCACCTTAATTCTGGCTGTTCGAGCTTTTAAAGTAACACTGAACTGGATCATTTTTATCCTCAAAATTGTTTGACTCATTTTACATTGGAACTCACTTTGAGTAGGAAGATATAATGATCTTTATATTGCCAAGCACTGCATAAGGCTGGTGTTTATAAGCAGTATATGTTCTACTTTGGTTAATATTTCTTTAATAGTAAAATAATGTAAGGTTTTGATTTTTTCCCTCATGAATTGCAAATCATAGCTTGATGTCATTAAACCTCACATAATTAAAAAAATTCAAGTTCAGTCTACTTTTTCCAGATGTTTTATATATTTACTAGTAGCCCTGTGCACACATCAGCACAATAGGTTGCTGCCGCCCTCCTGTAGCTCTGCCCATTGCCCCGCCCCCCCCAAGCTGGCTTCCCTGCCCCCTCCTGTAGCTCCACACCGCCCGCTTGTAGTTCGCTGCCCCACCCTCCTGCAGATCTGTGATCCATTTGTTACTCCTCACCACGTAAGGGATAATTAGCATATCCCTCTCTTATTATACAGGACTAGAGACCCAGTGCACGAGATTCATGCACTTGAAGGGGGGGTCCTTCAGCCCCGCCTGTGCCCTCTTGCAGTCCAGGAGCCCTCGGGGGATGTCTGACTGACGGCTTAGGCCCGCTCCCTGCCGTCAGTCGGCCATCCTTAGTGCTGCCCCAGAGGCGGGAGAGGCTCCTGCCACCACCACTGTGTTCCCCAGCCGTGAGCCCAGCTCAGGACTTCTGGCTGAGCAGCGCTCCCCCTGTGGGAGCACACTGACCACCAGGGGGCAGCTCCTGCACTGAGCGTCTGCCCCCTGGTGGTCAGTGCGCGTCATAGTGACGGGTCGTTCTGCCGTTGGGTCAATTTGCATATTATCCTTTTTTATATAGGACTAGAGGCCCAGTGCATGATTTAATCATGCACCTGGTGCACCAGCGGGCTGGCTGTCTGCCCGTGCACCAGGCCTTCCGAAAGCCTCCTGCGCGGCGGAGGCTTTCGAAAGGCCTTGTGCCGGAGCAGACAGCCAGCCAGCTCCCCCGCTTTGGCTTTTTATCGCGGGGGAGCTGGCCGGCTGTCCGCCGGTGCACCAGGCCTTCCGAAAGCCTCCGGCGCAGCCATGACACAGACGCTGAGCTCGCGGCGCCTGCTGGCCCAATCAGCTACCCCGGCCACCCTGAGTCCCTCCCCCTGCGCCTCCTGCTGGCCCAATCGTGGGCGTAGCGGAGTGATGGTAATTTACATATTACCATTTTATTATGTAGGATTATTATGTAGGATAGGATTATTATGTAGGATTATATAGGGTATTCCTGGTAAACTGAACCCCTCTGGCAGGCACTTCCCCCTGCTTTGTGATGTGCTCACACTGCCCGTTAGCCTTTGAGTGTGTACCTCTTCTTTTCTACCTGGTATTACTGTGTAGGCAGGAGTTTCTAGTATTCATTTTTTAACTTCCCACAGACTTCTGATTTTTTTTTTTTTTTTTTTTTTTTACTAAATTAGTCCTTGTGAGGGTTTAGTTACTAGACAAATTATTAGGATAGGGCATTCAAAAAGAAATTTTGCTGCTATTAAATTTTAATCTTGCCTTTTTGAATTGTGAAATGTGTCCAATATATTTAAGTACCTTTGTGTTAAGTTCAATTTACAGCAGATTTATTTAAAATATTTTACGATAAAGTAGAGGTAGTAGTAGGATTTTTAAAAAATATATATTTTATTGATTTTAAAGAGGAAGGGAGAGGGAGAGAGAGAGAGAAACATCAATGATGAGAGAGAATCATTGGTTGGCTGCCTCCTGCATGCCCCACAGTGGGGATCGAGCCTGCAACCCAGGCATGTGCCCTTGGCCGGAATCAAACCTGGGACCGTTCAGTCCGAAGGCTGACGCTCTATCCATTGAGCCAAACCAGCCAGGGCAGTAGTAGGATTTTTATTCCATGCTTATCTTAAAAGAAAAATACTACTTACCTAGTTTGTAGTTGTTACCTTGTCAAAGTGGATTTTTAATAGTTATAGCTTGAAAAAAATGTCTTTTTATTAAGAGTCAGAAGTGAGCATTTCTCTTGTGAACATTCTTGTAACAGCATCATGTCTTTGATGCCAAAAAGGGAATGATGATTTAATCCAGTTTTCTTTGTAACCTCCTTTGGAGCTTTCATTGTTTAAAGATGAGTTAATTTCACATCAGGCTCAGGCAGATCTTCTCTCACAAGTACATGTCAATTCTGCTCATAGCTCCCTTTCCTCTTCCAGTTCTTACTCAGTTGAGCTGCTCAGCATAGAGAACTTGGCTGTGGGGGGCAGGAGGTGGGAAAATGCAGAGATGTGTTGGTGGCACCAAAAATTGCTTGCATCACATTCACCAGATGCCTGATCTCTCACATGCATGTATTCTCTCTCTCTCTCTCTCTCTCTCTCTCTCTCTCTCTCCCTCCCTCCCTCTCTCCTACACACACACTACTTTCTTGTCTTTAGTTCTTGTCTTAGTTTTAAGAACAATGAAGAAACCATTATTCCGTTCACTTTTACTCTTCCTTTTCTTATCCATAAGGAGGTGGAGATACCAGCTTCTAGATTTTTACATGAACATTTTTTTAAAAGTATCCTGTGGAAACGAGTGTTTTCAAGACCTCAAGAGCCCCCCTAAGCACTCAGAATTAGTTTACACTTTAAAAAAAAAAAAATTCTGGCCTTTTCTCCTTTAAGCAGCAATAGTCAAAATGAATTATGAACTATTTCTTACATAAATTACTATTTTCTTCATTTGCTTTTAAAAAAAGAACTGTTTTCAGAAGGGCTATTATTTTGTAGTTTCTGAGAAAATTTCCAGGTACTTACATTGTTTTATTTGTCATAGGAAGGAAAATCCCCTCGGCAATGTCTGAAGGAAGGAAACTGCAAAGCTTTGAAAAATTCATTTTTTGAATGTAAAAGATCAATGGTAAGAAAAGATTTTTAAAAGCTTACGTTAAAAATTAGCTATGTAGAATTAAATATGTGAGTGACTTGTAATTATTAATAGGTGGTGGTGACATTTGGAACTCGAGGGAGTTAATGTTAGGTAGCATTCATGAAAACCCATAGCTGACCATTATTCTGCCACTACGCTAACCATAGCTGCTGACCTTTGTGAATTTCTGAAGTATGAAAATGAAGTCTTGGCAAGTATAATGTAAAGTAATTCACTATTCGTCCAAGAAAAGACTAATGTCACACTTCACTAATGCAACTTTAATTATACATGCTTGGCAAAAACCTGAAACAATTTAAATTGTGCTGGTAATTTTACTTAGTATTTCAAACAGTGAGTGTAGGACTCAGAATGAAGGTTAGATGGGAAGTTTGAATTACCTTTCGCTCATAGTACAAAGCATCTTATCCTGATTATGATTCCCATATTTAAAAATTATTCATTTTTTGAAAATATGGCTCAGCTTCGTGTAGTGATCAGATGAAGAAATGGCTGTCTGTCCCACACTGGTTATGTTGGACTCATTAATAGGGTCTACCTGTAAAATAATTCCTTCCTGTAGAATTTCTAGGGAGTGATATTGACAGCCTATGCAAATTGGCCTTATATACTGACTTGTACTCTTCACCTTCCTCCTCCCCCTTAAGAGGCTATACTGAGAGGCTTAATCCGGCCATCAAATGAGTAGGTAATTGAAGGATTTTTGATCCCCAAATGGCTGTGTTACTTACATTTTTCAAGGCTCGTTCTTTTTTCAGTTGCTATTTAAAAATTTCAGATACATTTGAATATTAACCTAAACAAAACTTAATTAGAAAATAGTTTGCTAGAACAATTGAATTTAGTTCAGAGAAAAAGATAAATGTAATTTATAGTCTACTTGAGAAGAAAATCCTTATTGTGACCTTAAATGGAACTTGTTTTTAATCCCATCTTTAATATTTTGGGTTCTTTGTGGGGTTTTATGGTAGTTCTGACAATTGCCTTTAAAAAAAATTATAGTCTTTAATTGTTTTCTGTTTCTCCTTCATTCTACTATCTTTAGGTTTAATTTGTCCTTTTTCTAAAGCTTTAAGATAAACACTTAGCTCACTTATTTTTCAGTCTTTTTGCATATATGCATTTATATTAAACTAGAGGCTCGATGCATGAAATTCGTGCAAGAGTAGGCCTTCCTTCCCCCAGCTGCCGGCACCGGCTTCCCTCTGGCACCTGGGACCCGGGCTTCCCTCAGGCTGCCGGCAGGCACCCGGGACCCAAGCTTCCCTTGCAGCCCAGCTTTGTCCGGAAGGACATCCGGTCTAATTAGCATATTACTTTTATTATTATAGATGTCCAGAATAGACAAATGTATAGCAACAGAAAGATTAATAGTTGTTAGTGCAGGTGAAGGGGGAAGAGGATTAGGAAAGAATGGAAAGTGATTTCAGTGATGGTTGAGTATGCTAAAAACTTGTGAATTGTACCTTTAAAATGAGTCAGTTGTGTTGTTGGCAGGAAATGACACCAGGTGTTAGAGCAGTGGAGTTCAGCAACCTTGGTACATGCGTTCTGGCTAAGAAAGAATTCAGACGCAAGACTCAAACTATAAGGGAAAGCGTATTTACAAAGTCACAGCGGTCGAAGTGAGCCATGGAAGGAATGGGCTCAGGAAAGGAGTGCAGAGGCCAAAGCACCCTTGGATCACAGGAGAGAGAGAGGCCGAGAAAGTGCCTGGGCGGGGGGGGGGGTGGGGGGTGGGGGGGGAGGCACAGGCCGCTCCATAGACGGAGCTTTGACAGTTGTCTTTGTAATTGTGCTGAGAACTGGTCTACTTCTTTCCAGTAGTGGTGCCCCTTAGCAAACTTGTACTTAATTATGTACACAATTTGATTTGATTGTACATTTATTTTCAGTTGGATGCCAGATCAAGATTCAGAGGAAGAAAAGGATATTGATAACTATTCTGTTGAAACCAAGATGAATACAACAAGGATTTCCTCTGGTCATTAAAACACAGACACCAAAGTTGGAAACATTTTTTCTTACACCTGTTTGGTTGGACCATGGAGCACTGGAGAGAATGCATGATTTGTTTTTTAATATCTATAAATAATTTTATTGTTCTGAGTTATTTTTAGAAGAAAAATTTAATTGACCAGTTATGAGCAAGGGAGCATAATAAATGCGTTTTAAAAAATGCTTTAAAGGCCCTAGCCGGTTAGCTCAATGGTTAGAGTGTCCGCTTGCGGACCAAAGGACCATGGGTTCGATCTTGGTCAAGGGGATATACCTGGGAAGGGGCACAGGTGGGAGGCAACCACTTGTGTGTGTCTCTCCCTCTCTCTCTGCACCCCCCCACCTCCTACTATCTGATAAGCAATGGAAAAAATATCCTCAAGTGAGGATTAACCCCCCCCCCAAAAAAAAATAAAAGAAATTGTTTTAAAGCACAAAGATTGTTATTTTCAAACATGATTAAACCAAACGACACTTTGTACACGTCCTTTGTGAATATTCTGAAGGCCACTAATGGGACTGTTAAAATTGATAACATGGAGCTTGGGAGAAAATGTCTATTGGGGAAGTTTAGGATAAAACTGTCTTTTATTTAATCTGTCTTGTTTAGTTATAAAATAAATTGCGTTTGAGTTCTTGGAGGAGAAATGCTTCATTTGCACTGACTCACTGACTTAACAGCTTCATAACCTTAACATCACACATCAGGCGTCGCTGGATTCCGTAGCCTGGGCTCTCTCCGCCCTCGCTGGGCTGTTTGTTTCCTGGCTTCATTTTCAGGCTGGCCCTCTCTTCATAATGGGAAAGAGGTCAGTGTCAGCCAAAAGCACGCATCCTTAATACCCAAGATCCAAAAAGAAGAGAGAAAACTTCCTTTCTTGGGGGCCAGTAGTCAACTTCTACGAAAGGGCTGTTGTCTTCCCTGGATCACATGCCCTTGAATTAGACCAGTCCCTGTGGGAAAAGGAATAGGGCATGATCTCGGCCGGGCCTGGGTCTCATAATTCCCATGAGAATCACGGTGGATGAGTGATGGGCCTCACCCCTAAGAAAAGGAGGATTCTGCACAAACTGAAAAAAGACGAGTTCACTATGGAAAGCAGGAGTGGAAACGTGAAATGCTTGAAAAAGTTTACAATCGTTGACTTTATTCTGATCACAATACAGTACAGAACTGTAGTATATAATAAAGTTTTCAACTTTATTTTCAGTGTTGAAGAAAAATGAGCTGCATCTTCATAACATCCACAGGTCATCAGAGTTAAAGCAGTCAAGGTATTCTATAGCTTGTTTTCTTTTGCAGATGTTCACCCAAAGTGAGAATTCCATGCCAGCACTAGTCCTTGCAGAATCCCAGAGGTCTATTGTGTGTACTACTATCACTGAGAAAGGGAAAATGCTGGATTTTTTTCAATTCTTGTATAACTAAGTGCTACAACTCTTATTAAAAGGAACTTCGATAAAATTAATAGTTTTATTGAGAGCTTCATTTGGAGAAATTCACATGTAATGCAATTTACCTTTGCCCTGGCCAGTGTGGCTCAGTTGGTTGGGTGTGATCCCTTGCACCAAAAGGTTGAAAGGTTGCCTATATGGAGTTATATGTGGCCTTTTTTGACTGGCTTCTTTCAGTGTTTTCAAGGCTGTAGTATTTATTTGTACTTCACTATTTTTCACTGCAGAATAATATGCCATAGTATAGACATTCCACATTTTATTTATCCATTCATTAGTTGATGGACTTGTTGTTTGCACTTTGGGGCTATTATGACTGATTAGAGGCCCGGTGCACGAAATTCGTGCATGGGGGGAGGGGGTCCTCTCAGCCAAGCCTGCACCCTCTCCAATCTGGGACCCCTTGGGGGACACCCCTCTCACAATCCTGGACCGCTGGCTCCTAATCACTCAACCTGCCAGCCTGCCTGGTCGCCCCTAACTGCCCCCCCCTGCCCGCCAGCCTGGTTGACCCCAACTGTCCCCCCACTGGCCTAGTCACTTCTCACTGCCCCCCCCCCCCCCCCGCCAGCCTAATCACCCCAAACCGCTCCCCCTTGCCGGCCTGGTCACCTCCAACTGCACCCCCACCCTATCAGCCTGGTCACCCCACACAGCCTGCTGTTCAGTCATTTGGTCATCCCTCACTAACCCCCCTTCCAGCCTGGTTGCCCCACGCAGCCTGCTTGTTCAGTCGTTTGGTCGTCCCTCACTAACCCCCCTGCTGGCCTGGTCATAGACAGCCATCTTGTGAGGGCGTGAGGGTCAATTTGCATATTACCTCCTTACTATATAGCTAAGGATGCTATGAACAGGTTTCGCATGGACACATTTCATTTCTTAGGGTATATAGCAGGTCCTAGAATAATGTCTATTTGTTCATTGGTGTTTTGTTACAACATTGATGAGATGTTGTAGAAACTTTTTATTTATGTCCATTAGCCTATGGTAACACTGGTTTCATTATATATTGTTTCACTTAAAGTTCAGAACCTATCGATGATGTTAAGTGAGGACATACTGTATACCTAAGGATGGTATTATTGTGCGATGCAACAATGTTTTGATGAACCACCAAACTTTTCTATAGTGGCCACACCAACAAAGTATGAGGATTTCAGTTTCTCCACACCATCAGCAGTTGTTATTTTATACCTATTTGATTATAGACATTCTATCAGGTTTGACGTGGCATCTAATTGAGATATTGATTGGCATTTCCCTAATGGTTAATGATGTTGAGCATGTTTTCATATGCCTATTGGCCACTTGTATATATTTGGAGAACTGTCCATTTTTCAATTAAGTTATCTTTTTATTGTTGAGTGGTAAGAGTTCTTTATATATTGTATATACAAGTTCCTTAAAGACAAATGAATGGTAAATTTTTTCTCCCAATTTGTGTTTTGTCTTTCTTGATGCTGTCTTTTGAAGCACAATTTTCAATTTTGATGAATTCCAATTTATCTGTTTTCCTTTTGGTGTATCTAAGAAATCCACTGCCTAATCCAAGCTTATGGAAATTTATTCCTGTTTTCATCTAAGAGTGTTATAGTTTTAGCTTACATATAGCTCTATAATCCACTTAAAAATAATTTGATACTTCTATTAGTAACTTTATAGTTGTCATAAAAAACACATAATGTAAAATTTATCATCTTAACCATTTTTAAGTATATAGTTCAGTAGTGTTAAGTATATTCACCTTATTATGCAACCAATCTCCAGAACTTTTTTCATCTTACAGAACTGAAATTTTATACCCATTAAACAACTCCCCATCACCTTTTCTCTCCACCCCCTGGCAGCCACCATCTGCTGATGGTGAGCATCATTTCATCACTTAATGTTTTTGTTGGCCATTTGTAAATCTCCTTTGGAGAAATGTCTGCTCAAGTTTTTTGCCCATTTTTAAATAGGGTTGTTGGTTCTTTTGTTGCGGAGTTCCAAGAATTCTTTGTGTATTCTAGATATCAGTCCTTTTCCAGATATATGATTTGCAAATATTTTCTCACATTTCTTTTCACTCTGTTGGTTGTATTTGATGCATAGTTTTAAATTCGATGTAGTCCAGTTTATGTTTTTACTTTTATAGCCTGTGCTTTTGGTATCATAGCCAAGAAATCATTGCTCAACCTAATTAAGCTCTTCCCTTACATTTTATTCTAATTATATTAGTTTCAGTTCTTATGTTTAGGTCTTTGATCTAGTTTGAGTTGATTTTTGTATACAAATGGTGTAGGTCTAATTTCATCCTTTGGCATATGATACCGTTTTCCCCAACATCATTTGTTGAAAAGACTGTCCTTTCCTCTGAATATTCTTGGCACTATTGTTGAAGATCATTTGTCTGTATGTGCCAGGGTTTATTTCTGGCTTATGTCTGTCTTTATGCCATTACCACACTGTTTTGATTACTGTAGCTTTGTAGTAAGTTTTGAAATCAGAAAGTATAAGACCTCCAAATTGTTATTTTTTCAAGACTGTTTTTGCTATTCTGAGTCCATATGAAGCTGGTGGATAGAGCATCGGCCTGTGGACCAAAGGGTCCCAGGTTCGTTCCGGTCAAGGGCGCATACCTTGGTTGCAGGCTCCTCCCCCGGCCCAGGCCCTGGTTAGGGGCTTGTACAGAAGGCAACCAATTGATGTGTTTCTCTCACATTGATGTTTCTCTCTGTCTTTCCCGCTCTCTTCCACTCTTCCTAAAAAATCAATGGAAAAATATCCTCGGGCGAGGATTAACAAAAAAAGTCTTCTTCCTCACTGTGGAAATTCCCACTGTCTCAGCTTTCTTTCCCTTCCCGTTACATGATACAACAGTGTCAGCACCTTAAGGTCTGTATTTGAATGCAGACCTGCCAAAAAGGCCCCCGGGAGCCTGTGCAGGGAGGAATCCTGGCAAAGATAGTGCTGAGGCACAAAAGGAGTGGAGGGGAAGTTTGCAGTGTGACTATCCTGTACCTCCACGCTCGGGGTTCTGTGTCACAGCTTGGGTAGTGAGAGCTGTAATAACAACAAGGCAGAGTTACTGCCCGTGTGCCAAATCTTAGCAGAGGATGGGGAGGGGCGTTCTACCCACAGACAGGGACGGGTATGCCACCTCACCTTCAGTGAAGTCAGGACTTGTTTTCAAAACAAGCATCAAAAAAAGGTATAATTGACTACATACAAATTTAAAACTTCTCGATACCCATACCGTAAAGCTAAAAGACAACTGACAAATAGGTTTTAAAACTTGGCAACACATGACAGACTGATATGCAGTCTTGTATCTTACAAACAATCCATAAAAATGACCACCACTCCAACGGTCACAAAGTAGAAATACAAGTAGAAGTATAAATGATGTTCAGTTTTCACAGTAACCAAAGACACCGAACTTGAAACAAGACGCCATTTTTAACATCAGTAATGATAAAAGGAAAAGGCACATGCTACAGGTGGGAAGCCTAACTTTCTGGGAATAATACAGGCAAACCTCATCTTACTGGGCTTCGCAGACACTGTGTTTTTACAAATTGAAGGCCAGACCCTCCACCAGCAAAGAGATTACGACTTGCCGAAGGCCCAGATGATGGTCAGCATTTTTTAACAATAAAGTAATTTTTAATTAAGGTAAATACATTAGTTTTTTAGACATAATGCTATTGCACACTTAATGGATTACAGTACAGTGTGAACATTTATATGCAGTGGTAAACCATAAAATTCGTGTGACATGCTTTATTGTGATAGTCACTTTATTGTGGTTGTCTGGGACCCAAACCGCAACATCTCCGAGTATGCCTGTATGAGAAATTCAAAACTTTAAAAACATTTACACTGTCCTTTAACTGTACATTTCTACCGTCAGGAACTTATCCAAGGGAAGTCACTGGGGACGTGTCTAAAAAAAGGTACAAGATGTAATCCTGGTTATAAGGAACAATGAAACCATCAATGAAACGTCTTAGCAAGGGATGCAGCAGATCACCAGGCACCCAGCGAAGATGTGACCCGCATTAATGGACGTGGCCAGTAACATCTAACCTGCGCTCAAAGCCACGGCACCTCACAGCTGCCTTGTGAAGAACGGACTGTTGTGCCCATACTTTCCACACGAGGAAGCAGAGCCTCAGAGGAGTCACCAGCCAAGGAGGACAAAACAGGATTGGCACCTGGGTCTGTGTGAAGTGGACGTCCATGCTCTTAGCCCCACCCTCCTATACCCCTCACTTCCAGTGAAGTGAAAACGGTCATAAAACAAGTCTCTCGTGGGCCCCTGTTCACAAACACGGAAGCACGCAATGCAACGCCCATTAGTAATCGTCCAGCCAGATGCCGGCCAGGGAACCAGTCTTCCTAATGCAACAGAATGAATCAGGCACGACCAAGTTTAATGTTCTCGTCAGTTATTTATTATCCTAAAGACTAGCACATTTACAGCATACATGGCTTTGAATGAGCTAAGAATATATAAAACGGTACATGTTTATATATATTAATACTGGCCGAAACAAATAAATAAAAGTACTTTAGTGCACCAAGCTTGGCAAATACAACTGCAGGGACAAAACCGTCCTATACAGTGTCCGTGTGTTTCAGAGGAAACCGAAGGCGGCTGTGCTGCGGGGCTGACCCCCCGGCGCACCGGTGTTCAGCTCTCAGTGTTTCTTGTTCAGTGGGGCTGAGAAGGGACGCTGGGCGGAACCTCTATTTTGTGGTGACCCGTAAGGCTGCCTTCCTTGTGCAACTGGAAACGCAAAGCTCCTTCGCGTCCCAGGCGCTGCTGCACCGTGACAAGGGCCTTGCTCAGCGAGCGTGGTAAGCGCGCGGCAGGTGCCCAGAGGCTGCCGCACGGGAGCCGCAGCAGGGCTCAGACAGGATTCTGGAGCCTGAGCGTTTTCCACATGGTTAGCCAAGTCTTGGAGTTTTATGATGTGCATAATATGAAGCCAAAATTGGAAAATAATTCACAAAAAGGTGCCCCATGCAAAATTGCTAACAGTTGACTCAACATCTGCTATATTCCCTTTTGATAAATGTAGGTATTTAATGCTCTTCAGACAATGACAACAGAAATATGGGTGGCATTTAATTCAAGAAGACAAGGGAATATTTTAAAAGGTAGTGATGATAAAATAAAAAAAGATGAAAATATAAAAGATACTAGAAAAATTACAAAATGAATGACGCGGTGAGAGGTAAAAGGCTAAGTCAGCCATCTTGGAAACCGAACAGGGATGGGCCCAAGAGAACCTGCCCCGGCGCCGCCTCTGCGGTGGGCACGGTGGGCGTGGGTGTCTCTGACGGCGACGTGAGCTGCGACTGTCGCTCACGGATGCGTCCTCCACACCAGTTCCCATTCAGCCAGTGGGAACGCCCCTCCGTGGGCCTCAGGAGACAGCAGGCTCTGCCTGCGCACTGGCTTCCAAGTGGGAAGGGATCTGGAAGGCCATCGAATGGCACCCTGCCGTGGGCACTCTGGCCTGTGCCTCAGCTCCCCAGGCCCACGTTTGTTACACGTTTCCAAGTGGCATTATCTTAGACACAGGGACTTCCTAAGGGTGCACATCATCACTGTGTCACATGCATTTCTTTTGCAGCCTTTTAAATAACATATAAACATAATCATCACAATAAACAATTGGTAAAACATATAAGCTGAGGAAAAAACTCTGCTATGTGCAGATAAGACTCATCATCTTATAATAGATGACCAGACATCATTTTCTATGAAATCCCTGTTTTATGGCCCATTAATCCCTTTCAAAATCTCATTTTCAGAGCTAATTTCAACTTTCTCAATAGTCACCTTTCATAACAGAATGAGAAGATAGTAACAATTATTGCAAACTTAAAAGACACTTTCATCAGACCTTCAAACATGATTGTGTTGTTTTTTAGAAGACAATTGGAAACCCACAAAAGGAAGTCTGTTCTGAAAAGATTCAGGCTTCCATGTCTACACATAAACCCCACTGCTGAGAGGCCCTGGGGCACCCAGGGGCAGGGCACTGCACCGGGCGGGGTGGGCCCGACGTGCAGGCTAAGAGGACAGGCAGGCAGCTGGCTTCCTGTTCCCAAGCTCACAGCGTTCCAGAACTCCAAGGAACAGAAGTGGCTGCCACTGTGTGAGCGAGCAGCTCTGCACGTGTTACCTTCCGATCAGGTCTGTCTCGCTGTTTCTCAGCCTGCGACTCTGGCCCCACCTGTGCCCTCACAGGATAATTCAGAACCACCTGCTCTCACTGCCTGAGCCAGAGCTAGCCTCTCCCCAAAACTTGAATTAACATTTAACACTTATTGGTCTGTCTAGGATCCAACTGTTTACTATTTATTGTTTTACATTCAGATTTATAAGTAGATTGTAATTCGATGCTCAATTTTGAGTTACTTCGTAGAAAAATAAGTGAGCAGCTGCCTAGGGGGGCATTTAAAAAGTCTTAGCATCTCAGACCTACCTAGCTTGAGTCCTACAGGTGACTATCATGACATCTATCTGTGAAGTTCTGGCTGCAGGCGGTTTAAATGGGCAGTTGTTACTATCCACACTATTGAGCCAACATTACCTCCTACTAACTCCAACCGAATAAAAAACATGCTTCATAGACTCTTTAGTGAAATATTTTTTAAAAAACACAAAAGTAAAAACCAGTCCTTCAGGTCTTCGTGAAGAACTCGTGTATGACACTAGAGGGTACCCACATTTGTTCTATAACAGCTAATGAGAGGACACCGTGTGTTCAAGTTTCAACCTTGCCGTAAGTCCCTTCGGGAGGCCTGTAATGCTTGGGGAAAGCCTTCAGCTGCAGGGAATTAAACGCATATTTGCGACTTCCAACATTCTTCATTGTATTTTCTCTTCGACAACCCTCACTGGGGAAAAAAACAAGCACAAGAAATGACAGCAGTAAAAAAGGAAAAAAAGAAAAGACTTAAACTAAGATGAAATGAACTGATTATTTTTATAGCATTAAAAAAAAGGTTAATTTAAATGGGTGCCAGACTATTTGCAACAATACACACGTAAGATGGTTTCTGAACAAGGCAGTTAAGAAGCACAGCGATGGGCGCGTGTCGGGGGCTGTGAGTCTTGCATTTGCGAAAGCAGCACTGTAAGTGGAAGCAAACACTTTTTTAAAGTTAATGGTTTCACGTGTTTCACGTGTAGTATTTCGTGGTTCTATGGTGGTTCAAAGGTTCTGTTACATAACAAATTAAATGAAAAAAGAGGTAGTGCGACTCTTACCAAAGCCTTTAAGAAGCTGCATCTTTCTATTTAGCAAAGCCACGTGGCTGAGAAGGCTGTTCTACCAGGCTGTCCCCTAAGTGCGAAGCCATCGTCCAGTGGCCCAGGTGATGGCTGCCTGGTGGGTCTGAATGGCTATCAGGGCTGGAGTGTCGTGAAGGAGGGACCCCGCCACGTCCCCTGGTGGTAGCTGGCCACCTTCTCCAGGTGGGCTGCCCTCAGAAGAGTGCCACTGAGCAGTGAGAGCCCACAGGTGCCCTTTCGTAGAGAAATGGTGCTGCATTTGGTGGGGGGTTGTCATGGTAACCCAGTGTGCAAAGCAAATGCAGAGCAAGAGGATGAGGTGCGCAGGCAGGCCTCATGGTCCCGAAGGAGAGCATCGGGGAGTTCTCTGGAAAGTGTTCATCAAATTAACAGGTAGAAGCAATTCTGAATATAAAGACTTTCTATAGCATGGTCTATTTTTATATTTTCTAAAACTAGCAATTAAATCAACTAGTTATCAAATTTAGTACAAAACTCCCTTATGAGATGTAAAATTTGCAGTTACCAAGAAACAGTGATTTAAAAAAAATATTTCCAATCATATCAACACCATTATATCATGCATTTTAAAAAATATGTTATTGGAAAGTGCTTGAGCCTTTTAAAGTGAAAATGACATTCTCATTTACAAGAACATGTGAAATATTTTGGGTGAGACTGTAATTTTATGCAGAAGATAAGCATGGGTATTTCAGAAAAGTAGTCCCCTGCTTGTTATTAAGTAACTTAGTAACTCAAACATGCTTCCCTGACCCCAGAGCCTCCAGGCCTCAGGGAGATGACACGGGCGTCCCAAGAGGCCCCAGAGAAAACGATGGCCGTTTTTATCTACATCCAATAATCAGGTAAGATTTAATTCCATTTGAGCAGAAGCTTCAAGTTCTACGCCCACGTAGTCCCCATCCTTCGCGCTGCTGCAGAGGCGGGAGAGGCTCCCGCCACCACCTCTGCGCTCGCCAGTCCTGAGCCCGGCTTCTGGCTGAGCGGTGCTCCCCTGTGGGAGTGCACTGACCACCAGGAGGCAGCTCGTGTGTTGAGTGTCTGCCCTCTGGTGATCAGTGCAGGTCATAACGACCTGTTGTTCCACCGTTGGGTCAATTTGCATATTAGCCTTTTATTAGATAGGATGTGCATACTTCTCAGAAGCCATCCATCAGGAATCAATGCCAAACTGCTTTGGGGGAGTGAAGAGTAATTTGGGAACTTTGACGTTATCTTTTATTTATATGTTAAAGAAGCTAATTACTGGCTTAACTGGCTGAATGGATTGTACCATAAACTTTGTTTTGGAGAGCATCCATTTAAATGAAAAATCAGAATGGAACCGAGACACAGCTCTGGTTCCCCTCCCGTGGGCTCCACCTCTCAGAACCCAGGGGATGCCTGTGTCTCAGGGACCTGACACCGCCCGTGGCCAGGCCCCAGCGCTAGCCTCCCCTTAGAAGCAGCCTGGAAACCAGCACCAAGCCTCAGCGACGCCCTTCCTGAACCTTCCCCGTTTCATTCTGCCTACTTCTCACTAAAGCAGGGGAGACCTGGATAGATGTTTGGCCTGATTTAATGAGTAAAAGGCCTTCATGAGGTTAAAACTCAGGATGAAGGGTGGGCACACTGAGTCTCTCTTCTCAGCTGTTCTGCCCAAAACCAACAAGCCACAGCCTCGGCTGATGGTGTCCTCCCTCATGCTGGCCCTCATGACTCTAGTTACAATGTGCTGGCTTTTGTCTGGGCCCGCAAGAGCAAAACAAAGGACCACAAAGAACCGTACCCTCTCCCCCTTCCATCCCCATCCTCAACCTAAAGCCCAACCCACTGCAGCAGGAAGCAGCCCAGAGCCCCACCCCACCTCCATGCTTCTGCTGCTGGCATGGCCCTCCTGCTATGCGGTGGGTCCCCAGGGAGTCAATCGAGAGTCACAGACAATGGAGGAGGCCCAGGGAAGAGGAGGGCAGGCTGTCTATAGTCAGAGGTGAGCGCCAGTGCGTGTCACCCAGGGACATGGTGAATCTCTCCCCAGAGCTGTGCCTGGGAGGCTGTGGGGACCAAGCATGTGTGTGGGCTCTACCTTCCCGCCTCCACATAAAGTGAACCAGAGTCATGTACGCCACAAGCAGGAGAGCAAGTGGGCAAGGTCCTCCTCAAAGACTCAGACCCTGGGGACCAGGGTCACGTTCCCAGCCACTCCCTGGGCACTCAGAGACCCCCTGAAGGATGCAGGAACTGTGCCACCCATTGGTTCCAGAAAAGGCAGTGTAACCACTGCCCTGTGGGAAGACTGGCCTCGCCCACGGGGTGCCCTGCCCCAGAGCTGCCACAGGGCTGCTGGCCTGGGAAAGCAGGGTGACAGGCCTGTGAGGAGGACGTCTCCCACGGGTGACTCAGTCTCCATCTGCATTCGTTACTCACTAACTGCTTCTGCGACTCCTAGAACCCAGACTCAGGTCTGATGCCAAAACAGAGACCCCAGGATAAGTTCTGGAAGTCTGGGAGACGGAATGGAGAGGTCAGATTCCGTGGGAGACTGGGTTTGTGTGCATGTGTGAGTGCAACGTTTCTGGAAAAGCCAGCTTCTCTAAATTCACTCGTTTTTCTAGACGGGTAAAAAAACAAAAAACATTTTTATAAAGGACAGTGTGGGGAGCCAGCCAGCGGTCAAAACCAGATCACACCACCATCTGAGCTGGAGACAGAGCTGCTGGCACTGCTCCTGAGGGCCTGTGGAATGCCCCCCGGTTCACTGTTACCATCACAGGGCACAACTCCTTCTGCCAGTGTGGATGTTAAGTCACCCCAGTTTATGGACAGGGCCTTCTTAAAATTAGGAGTGATAATAGCAGAAACCAAAGTAACTCCTCTCTCTCACAGCTCCATCTGGCACAACTGTCCAAAAGGCAAGCCTCATTTTTGGGTCATTTTTCTTTGATGTTTGGTTTTTACATTATTAACTACATTTGATTTCTGGAGAGAAAAGATGTCTGGACTTTAACCTTTTGCACTCGGATGTCGAGTGTGACTCGACACGGTTAGCATCGGTAGCAGCTCGTATGTTGAATTGTATTGAATGTATCAATAATTTGAAATATAAAAAAGTCCAAATAAATAAGTTTGTATGAAAAGAAACTCCAGTTTTTTATTCTACTGCCACGCTTTGTAAAATCTGGGGTATTTAAAAAATTAAATCCCGAGTAGAATAAAGGAATCGAGAAAAAAGCAAGCGAGTGCAAAGGGTTAATCCAAATACCAAGCTCTTTAAAATGAAAAATGCTATTTCAAGAGAAATAAACATGTATAACTTTAACAGCGTTTCATTACTCTATGCATTAATTCCTGTAATTGCTTTAACGGTCCTTAAGGATGTAAAAGAGTAAATAATCGAAAGCCACATGCAATGTTATTTTATGTGCCTCACTTGGTACAATGTGCTACTGTATTCATAGCTTCTGTCATCTCACACTGGAAATAATAAACATGAGCAAGGAAATGTTATGATTCCGCGAACTGTCTGCTACTGGGACTTAAGGGACTGTGTTTGAAGTGAAAGCAGGAAGGCCGTGTCCTATTAAAGAGGCTCCCACAGAGGAGCTAGTTACAAAGCATCTGCCGTCCTCATTTCTCTTCAAAAGGAAGGGGAGGTCACATTTAAGGAAGAGTATCAAATATACAAATTCTTTCAGACAGAATTCCTTTCTCTTGGGAACGGCATGTGAGAGATACAGGTGACAAACAGCTTTACATCAGAAAGTGAGAGATAGGTACAAGTGACAGCAGGCCAGCTACCCAGTGCAGGCACCGGGCACCGTGAGAACATGTTACAGCACTGAAACTACAGAATTTAAACAAACGAGTCCTCTGGGTGAAGTAATTCGGCAGGTATTCACAGTTCAAAACAACCAACGGCAAACTGTAAGGCATGAAATCTCTCTTGGCAGACCGCGCTTTGACACATCCCTCTGTCCAGGTAGGTGCCCGGTGGTGGGACATACTCTGGCACTTTGGTTGTCTTGTGACTAATTTTTCATTCATTTGCAACGCAATTTGGCCACCAGGTATGCTATGCTCAGAAAGAGCCACACAATCAGTAAATTGGGGCTCAGCGCTAATAGCGGGATGGAACAGAGGAGGCTGGGGTCTAGTCTTAAGTCTCGGATGGGCACCAGGCCGCTCAAGTTCTTCTGGGTGACTACCTCCCGTGTTCCAATGCTGTGAAAAGGAAAAGGTTTGGGAGAAAGGAAGAGAAAAAGGAAAAAGAAATAAAGAAAAAAGAGAGACACATGCAATGGATTTTATCAAAATTATGGGAAAAAGAGGAGAACCAAAAGATAAAATTTAAAAAAAAAGGGATGAAACCACAACAGAAAAGGTGTGAAAGGGATACCAAAACAAAACCAGCACAGTTACAAGAAAAAGGAGAGAAAGAGAAGTGGAAATAAGAAAAAGTACTGTAGTCTACCGAAACACACACGTAGGCGGACGGAATGGTTTTCCATGTTCACGCTCTCAGCTGCCCGCGCACATGCGGCCTGCCATGCGCTCACATGCTGCGAAGACATGGATCTCAAATAGCAAGCTGAGCATGAAGAACCATTGGGGTGACCTTCCCACAGGTGCCTGAGCGGGGCTGGGCAGCTGAGCTTGCCCAAGCTGCCTCTTGATGAGCGGTTCAAACAAAACCACTTACCTCAAGTGTCCACCGCAGGCGGAGCCCTCGCCAGACTGGCCGGGGCTTTCAGGCTGAGCAGTGGCAGGCAAGAGCTACTTGT
This sequence comes from Cnephaeus nilssonii, assembly GCF_951640355.1. Lineage (NCBI taxonomy): Eukaryota > Metazoa > Chordata > Mammalia > Chiroptera > Vespertilionidae > Cnephaeus > Cnephaeus nilssonii. The sequence goes on along the minus strand of NC_137086.1, from coordinate 62,590,143 downwards.
GGCTCCAGCTTTGCAAGTTATTGTCCCCAAGAATGGCATCCAACCCAGCTTCCCTGGAAACGTGGGGTTCCCGCTTTGGGTGCTCCAGGAGACATGCCCGAGGTGAGAGGCAGCCAGAACCACAGGACTCTGGGGCCACATGCCCTACGCATGGCCACCAAGGTGGCGAGACTGACAGAGCCCGCAGGCTGGGACACAGTGGCGGCCCCCGAGGACCCGCTGGGAGCGGGGCGGGCCGGACGTCCTGGGCTTTCCCAGAGGAAGCAGAAGCTGGCTGGCCCTGCTGGGATGTGCCGCTCTGACAGGGACACTCTGGGGCTGCGGGCACTTGCGGACAGTCCCACTCCCAGCCCGGGCAGTCAGGGCATCACTGTGGCCACGGAGGGAGGCCCACTCCGAGGGCTGCGGTGGGACTGGAGGCAGAGGGGCCACCAGCAATGTACACACCGCTCCCCACCGCCTGTCCCATGGCGTCCCTGATAGCTTGAATATTCATTTCCCCCGATTGGCAAATTTTGGGAGAGCTGGCTGTTCACATCTGGTAGCATGGCACTGCCACCGCCCACCCTGGGCCTCAGCCTCAGCTCTGCCCCTCACACTGCCCACTTCCCACCGCCACACCTGGCCTGCACGCCGCCCTCTCCCACCTGGTCCCATACAAGGGAGAGAGCAGGAGACCCGAAACCCACTGCTGCCTGCGGCCTGCGCAGGGCGCTCAGCTGAACCCAGGCCTGGCCGCCACCGTAGCCAGAAATAGTGGCTGAGGACTCAGTCCCCTTGGGCTTATCGTGTGTGAACACACACATCTTCCCACACGGATAAAGCAGGAAACACGGAAGCCACGTGTAGCAGCGTCACCTTAAAGCAAATGCATGTGGCCAGAGCCCCAGGTGCCACCAGGTCAGGTGGACAGGCAGCAGGTGCTGGTGCTGAGGATTCTGGGGTGAGCGGAGGCAAAATGGGATGGAGTTTTGTTTTTACTAACTTCTTAAATAGTTATTATGGCAATATATATGTTCCCCGTAGAGATGTTAGAAAATTCAGAGAAATATAAACAAGAAACTTTAAGAAGACAAACATCATTGGAGGCGGGTGGGGTCTGAGAGGCAGGGAGGCAAGGGAATGGTGCCTGTTCCCGCAGGAGCCTTCCCTGCTCAGGGCCTGGGGTCCTCACTGCAAGGAAAGAGCAGGCCGACGGCAGTCGGGAGCACTCAGAAAGGTGGCAGGAGTGGAAACACCCCCAGGGAGGGAGTGCGACTGGTGTGGCAAGTCTGCCAATTGGGCTTAAAGCCTTACAACCTAAGAAATCAACAGGAAACGTGTGGCTAGGAGAACACAGAAGTATGCCAGTACTCACAGCGTCATTTAAAGTGCTCAAAGCAGCCCTGGCAGTGTTGCACAGTGGTTAGAGCCACATGTGCACTGAAGGGTCGTGGGTTTGATTTCTGGTCCAGGGCATGTACCTGGGCTGCAGGTTGGATACCTGGTCCTGGTGGAGGTGTGTGTGGAAGGCAACCAGCGATGTGTCTCTCACATCAATGTTTCTCTCCCCCCCCCCCCCACCTGCTTTACTCTCTAAAAATCAATGGAAAAAAATACCCTTAGATTAACAAAAAAATAAGTCAAGTGCTCAAAACCATACACAGCTTAAACAGTTCGTGACCTCATCAATTGGGTAAATTATGCTATGCTAAAAATGGTAAGGTCTGTATTTGTTAACCTGAAAAATGCTCACAAGGTAGTTAAATGAAAAAAGCAGGCTAAGCCCGACTGGCGTGGCTCAGTGGTGGAGCGTCCACCTATGAACCAGGAGGTCACGGTTCAATTCTCGTTCAGGGCACATGCGCGGGTTGTGGGCTCGAGCCCCAATGTGGGGCGTGCAGGAGGCAGCCGTTCAATGCTTCTCTCTCATCATTGATGTTTCTGTCTCTCTTCCTCTCCCTCTCCCTTCCTCTCTGAAATCAATAAAAATGTTTAAAAAAATAATGAACAAACAGCAGGCTAAAACAATAGGTAGAATTGCACATATAATGATATTTGTGTTTTGTTTTCTGTATTATTCAGGGGCTGGTTAACCAATGTGTGAATTAACTACACTCACACCTGTATGCGTGAATGCATGTATGTAGTATGTAGGTAGGTATGTGTGAAAGAGATGTATCAAATGTTAGCACTGTTACTTGTTATGGAAATATGGAAAATTTTTTTGGTGTGTGAACCACCTCTACTCTAATTTTCTTTCAAGGAATATTGACTAATCACGTGATAGCAAGTAAAGTGCTTCGTGTGTGTGAGCTGTAACACTAAGCTATGCACCTGCAGGCTGCCAGCAGGCCAGTCCCTGTCTCTCTGGAGGCCACTCTCCCCCTGGCCTCCAGAGGCCAGATGCAGCCAGAGGGAATTCTGGTTCTCATTGACTAAGACTGGGCAAAGGTCTACCAAATGGTGTGTGCTCTGTGCCGCGGAGTCGGCTCCGGCTCCCGGCGACCCCGGGGCGAGTGATGTCCTCATGTCCTGTGTCAGCACCCTGCTCAGCAACTGCAGACTCAGCCCATGGCTCCTTTTGGAGCCAATCCTCCCCTTCCTGGGCCTCCTCTTCCTGCTGCCTTCTGCTTCCCAGCATTACTGTGTTTCCAAGGAAACCTGCCTCTCACGTGTGTCGGTGTTGTTCTGCCTGCAGCGATGCTTCAGGCTTCGTTTGCTCCCGAATGGACCTGCTCCTAATATTCGCCTCGACAACCACAGGCACCCCTCTACTCCTCCCGCTGGCTGAGGTCTGCATGTCAGCAGACGGGCCTCCCACCAGCTCTCAGGTGCCAGGACACAGACATGGCTGGAAGCACCAGGACCCTGGGCCTGAGGCCTGAGCTGGTCAGGGCGGGCAGAGCCTCCAGCTTCCCTGAGGCTCAGGGCAGGGAGGCGTGTTCTGAGACGGCAGAGAGGTTCAGAGGAGCTTGGAAAGCAGAACAGAACAGAACAATTCCATTTTTACAAAGTGCTATTATCAAGAGGCAGGGCTCAGGCATGGCATTTGTGCATCGCTGTGAGAAGGTCAAAGGGCAGAAACATACAGAAAGGATAAGAGAATTGAACACTTTAAAGAACTTGGTGAGAGGACAGATGACACAGACACTGGTGGAAGTGACAGCTGGAAACGAGACTGTGACAGCATTGGGGACTACAGCGAAGGAGACGGACCAGGGTTCTTATCCTTTCTTTTGGAATGTGCGGTGGGTGCTCCCCGGCATCGGTCGGCAGCACGCAGACTTAGTGCCAGTCTCACCCTGCAAACACGCCCGCTGCCTCGGAATCAGAGCACCGTTAGGGCGAGGTCGCCACGGCCCCGGGGCAGGCGGGACTGCCGTTACCACAGAGCACTCATCTGACACTTTGCTCAGAAACGCAAACTGTGTCGACTGCCAGAGAAGCGGAGCAGACCAGGGCCACCTGCAGACAGCTCTTGTCGCTCAAGTGAGCAAGGAGACATACGACGGGTGAGCAGCAGGTGCATGCTGAGCACTCTGGCCTAACTCACACCCTCAGCAAGCAGGTGGTGGGGACACCACGGGCCACAGGCTTGCTCTGGCGCCCCCTGACCCGAGCTGCATCTCCCTGTCGGTGCAGTCCTGCTCTAGGCTGCTAGCTCGTGACATTCCCTTGGCTGAAAGGAGAGCGCTGTCTCCATTGGATAGCGCCAGTAGTTTGACTTCGCAGACGCTAGTGAATTTTCCAAAGTCAAACCAGAGCATGACGCCGGGCGAGGGGCCTGGTGCCAGGGAGCGGGGCGGCAGCGGGCGCGGCAGGCACTCACTCACCTGCGCATGCACTCCAGGGCCTGGGTGAAGACCTGCGGGGCCATGCCGTGCTCGTGCTGCAGGATCAGGCACTGCTCCAGCGTCACCGACATGGCTGTGCGGTCCTTGGCGCTCTTGCAGCTGGTGAACCGGACCCCGTTAAGACGGCGGCAGATCTGCCCACAGGAAAACAAGCCAGGCTTAAAGGGCGATGCTGCAGAATGAGATGCCCCGCATGGGACAAGGCTCCAAGGGCCCAGCGAGGATGTGGCCACAGCTCCCCCCAGGCCCGGCCGCTCCCTCTGCACTGCTCCCCGCGAGGAGAAAGGCACTGCCATGGCACCTCCGCCCTCCGGCTGCCCTGGGGCACCTGCTCCCACAGGAGGCGCCTTCCCAGCCCGGCCCCCTCCCTTTCGGAGGTGACCCTCTTTTTGTGCCCTTCCGGCTAGTCTCTTCCAACTCGGACACCGCCATCCTTCACCCTTGGGTCGGGCCCTGAGCGTACGCGGGAGGAGCAGCAAGGACCAGCTCCAGCTCCAGGTCAGAGCAGCCAGAGGAGGTCCAGCCCATCAGGGCCTTGGGCCTCTCTGGCTTCCTCCCCTCTCCTCTCCCACGCAGGTGGGGGCCTGTTCAGAACACTGCCCTTGAGCCACCTGCTGACCACAGGCCCCAGGCCTTTCCCATCCTCCCCCTCGCTCGGGGCCTGGCACAGAACGAGGCCCAAGTGCCTCCTCACGCTGAGGGGCTCCCAGGTGGGCCCCTCGGGGCTGGGGAAGGAACACTCAGGGCGTCCCTCGCCCCATGGAAGGACATACTGGGTCACTTCGTCTGCATCACTAGGTACCATCCTCGGGACACAGTCCCCAAATCCAGAAAGCCTTAAAACATAAGGGTAAGTTTGTGGCAACCTCATTTGGGAGCACACTCAGATCTGAGCTGGTGTAAGCCTACTGACCATCTTTATGCCATTTTATATAAACAGTCATACTTTTTAGTGAAGCAACATTAATCACGTACATGCACCATGTTACATGTATGTGCACCAACTGTATACCATGTCACTTCTAAGATAAGGACACCTGTGAATTCCAGACCACCTGGCCACAGACTCCAGGCAGAGGCCTGTGACCCAGACCAGATACCGCACGTGGGAACAGCACTGGCATGGGAAGTGAAATGCCCCATGCTGGACGCTGCTGGGCTCGTGACCCGCTGACTCCAGAAAGATCCCAGACCCACTGCAGGGCTGCCTGAGGGCGGCCCCAGCCTGCTCCCCAGGCCAGCAGAGCCCGAGCCACAGCCGCCCCGGGAGGCACCGGCAGAGAGCACAGTGTGGTCTGATCACTGTGTCCGAGAGAAGACGGCATGGGAAAGGCCAAACCACCAGCAGGAGGCAGGCTTCTTCTGAAAACAGACACAACTTTTTAAAAGAAAGAAAACGACCCTGAGTAGCCCCTGAGCCTGGTGAAGAATGATTTCGTTCAGATTTGTAAAAGTGTAACGGACAAAACCAGGGTAACGGTGGACAAGCTGCAGAGTTCACGACCCAGACACGGGCACGGCTGGGCTACAACACTCACCCACGGAGTCCAGGGCTAACCCGGCGTCCGCGGGAAGGTGGGGCCCACGTGCACCTCTGCCAGGAGGGCAGTCTGCAGTGCCAGGCTCGTCTCCGGGGCCACCAGCCGCCTGGGGCTCTGGCTGGCCCTGCCCCCCCATCAGAGGGGTTGGACCCGGCTGACGATATCCCAGCCGGTTGGCCAGGGACCCCCTGCTCACACACAAATGAAAATAAACAAGATCCAAGCCCTGGCCAGGTAGCTCAGCGGGTTAGAGCACTGTCCTGATTGTGGGTTTGATCCCTAGTCAGGGCACATACACGTATTAACCAATAAATGCATAAGTAAGTGGAACAGTAAATCAATGCTTCTCTCTCTCTCAAAAATCAATCAATCAATAAAGATTTAAAAAATAAAAAGAGAAAGCTTTAAAAAAACACAAGACTCAGAAAAGGAGGCAGCTCTGGTCCCAGTGAGGAGGGAGGGCCCGGGACCGAGAGGGTTGACACTGCTGCCCCCACCGACCGTCCCTGTGGGAAGCCAGGTGGACAATGAGAACTGACGCCCGAGGGTCTCTCAGGCCCTCCCCCTCTGTGCCAGGGCCTCTGGTGGGAACAGGACATATGGGCTGGCTGGCCTGCGTTTTGGACCCGGCGTGGGGATGGTCAGGCACCGCTCCGGGCGGTAGTCTTTCTATCATGTTGTAGCAAGAGAAAAAGAGCCACAGTTCCCGCCAAGGTGGGGCAGCTCTCTGCGCCCACCGTCTGCGAAGCTGTGGGGTCCCCCAACTGCTCCTGGGGCTCTCCACCAGGGCAGCGGCCCAGCTCTCAGTGGCCCTGGGTTCAGGCAGGCAGGGAGCTGTGGTGCACCTGGGGCCACCTGTGCGTCCCAGTGACCACAGGCCCAGTGCTGCGCGGGGAGTGAGGCGGGATGAACGGCGGACAGCAGGGACCTGAGCCACAGGACACCCCGAGGGCACGTCTGAAGGGCTCAGTGCTCGGGAAAGAGGAGATCTGAGCTATGCTGTGCGACCGAATTGTGTGAAGACCAGAAAGGTCACCACGGTCTCCTCTGGGCCTATTGGGAGATGGAGGCAGCGGGTGCAGCTGGTCTCGGCTGCGCAGGCTTCTGAGGGTGAGGACTCACGTCAGCCTGGCCATCACCTGCCCGGGGACAGGTTCCGGGTCAAGCTTATCAGAATCTAGGCAGCCGGGAAGGAATGACCTCTCAGGCAACTCCCAGGATCTGTGAGTTTGGGGACACCGCAGGGTCTTTCTCTCGGGTCCTGTGGGGAACCCCACGCGCTCCACTCCTGCCCGGCTGGGTGTGCTGTCTCCCTGTGGCCGTTACCACGGCAGCAGGAGCAGCGCGACGCCCTCCTCTCTGTGGGGCGCACCTCAGCAGCTTGCCAGAGGATGTCCACGTTCTTGTTCTTCCTGGCGTGGACGTTCTGGCCCAGGAACCGCAGCAGCTCCGGCAGGCACGTCTGGCTCCGAGAGCGAGGCAAGCCTAGAAGGAGGAGGCGTTGGGAGCTGGTGCCACACCTGAGTGCAGCCCAGGGGGCCGCTGAAGCTCAGAAATGGCAAAAGGAAGTTTCTGGCTGAAGCGGGAAGTTGAGTGTGACTTAAGCAAGAAAGCAGGGTGTGTGGGGGCCTGGACCCGGCCCCCATGTGGGGAGAACGCAACGCCTTTCACTGCCGTTCAGTTCCCCTGCAAGGCACTCGCTCGCTTCAGCCCCTTTCAGCTCCTCCCAGGGCCCAAGGCGGACACAGAGCCACCAGGGAAGGAGGGGAGGGAGGGCAGAGGCGGCCCACCTAGTCTTCACACCTTCCCCCAGGGATGGAGGACGCTTTGGGCAGTGGCCTCAACCACTGAGTGGGCGTGGCCCTCACTGGGGGAGGTGGGGCGGGCAGCCTCCAGCAGGTGGACCTGGAGTGGCCCAGGCAGGGTCACCCCCTCCAGCCGCTCCCTCTGCCACTGTGATATCTCCAGGTGCTTCCAGGACTCAGACCAAAGATCAGTCAGATTGCTACCTCCCCTGATAACCTTGGGATGTTCTGACATGGGGATCATCAGAGAAAAAGAGGGCTCTCCAGGTCATGGCTAAGGAAAACAGCATGGTGCCTAAATCCCCAAATCAAAACCAAATACGTGCAAATCTGGGGTCTAGCAGCACGTCCAGTGTCCAGCACAAAACCTCACCCTGGTGGACACGGGACCCTATGCTAATTATACCACACTCCTGATGTGCCCAGCACCGGCTGGTCAGAGGCCCGCCCTGGGAGGCTCATGCCCATGTGGCTTTGCTCCTATAGCCGCGCCCCTCCTTGGCCTCATCCCCGGGCCACCTTAACATCTCCTGGGGCCCTGCATCACTGGAAACTGGCCGCCCCCAAAATGTCAAGCACAGAACTCCCCCTTCCTGCCCACAGTGCTTGCAAGTGACTAAGACTGTGCGGCAGAGCCCTGTGTGATGCGGGTGGGGGTGGGCAGAGGTCAGAAAGGGGCACCCGAGGCCCGCGCAGTCCTCTGGGTGGGGGTGGGCAGCCTGAGCGGTGGAAGGGAGCCGCGGGGGCAGGGAGCAAGGCGGGCAGCACAGGAAGGCCAGGAAGCAGCCGCGTGGCAGGAAGCACACCCAGGTGACATAAGACCATCGGTGGGCCTCCCACACGTGAGGAAATACTTACAATCCTCAGGCAACACTTCCTTAAACTGCTCGAAGTAGGAGTTTAACCGCACCAGACTCTCCATGTTGATAACTTCTTGTAACGACGTGTCGCCAAACCTTCGGGGGTCACAGAGAGGCTGTGAGTGGCTGATGCTGCTCTCCTCCCGCACAGCCCTACTGCGTTCAAGCTAACGCTGCAAATGTTTACTGAGCACACCCCATTCTGAGCACCTTGGCTCCCAGGCATAAGGCTGTCTCCACTGCCTTGGTGGCAAGTTTAAACACATTTCATCAGCAGGAGCCACGCACCACTGGTTACAGACGTGCCAGGAGGCTATGAGAACTCCAGGTGTACAGCCCTCGCCCCCAGCAGCACACCCAGAACCCCACAGTGCTGGCCCGGCGGGAGTCCCTTCCTCCCATCCCTCAAGGACTCAGGAGAGGGGACAGCAGGGGGGCGACGGCTGGGGACGGGTCCTAACTTGGTGTGAAAGTGCGCTCTGTCTCCGAATGACCACACTCGACTGGACTGTGTGGAGACTAGCTCTCCTCACCATGCGGCTCACCCTGCCCACCTTGCAGGCAGCCAAGGCGTGCCCGAGGCGCAAGGGCGAGGCAGAGGAGACCACCACGGGAAGGTGCAAAGTGGACACGCAGGCTGCGAACGCCAAGGCCGGAGGCCAGGCCCGCTCCACCCTTCCCTGCTGAGGGGTCTCCTGCACAGCAGCCTCTTCATGGTCCAGGTCCTTGCTCAGAGGCAGGACCCTCCTGTGGGTCCACCACAGCCTGTCCACCTGAGGACCACGATGGCTTCCCCTCTGTGCACCTGCAGCTGGGCTTGTCTATGAGCTGAGGGGAGAGTGTCCCAGGAGCAAAGCAAAAACCCTGGACTCACCCCACTCTCACGTCCTCCTCCACCAGCCCCTCGCTCACCGCGAGGTGGCCCTGCTCTCGCGGAGGCATCGGGAAAAGAGCTGCCACACGCAGGAGACACAGTTCTCCTCCCCGGCCGCCTCCCTGCCAGCCGCAATGCTCCCTCTCTCCCTGCAGTGGCTCCTCCACCTGCCCAAGCTTCAGGGCTCCGAGCCCAGCTCCATGACCCTGTCCTGGCTCCTGGCGCAGTTCCCCCGCCCACTGCAATGGAAACGCCTGGCTGTCACTGTCCCGCTGCCTCTCTCTCTCACCTGCCCAGCTGCGGACCCAGCCTTCCGTCACACTGCTGGTCTCCATCCACACCACCCTGTCTGCCTCGGGCTTGACTCTTTCCAACAACCTCCTCAGCACACTTGTCCCCTAACGTCATCCAGGACACGGCCAGAAAGTCATCGACTTAAAAGGTAAACCTGACTGTGTCCTCCCCTAATGTTCTTCCATGTCTTCCCCAGCCACACCACATGTGCCAAATGGGGTGACTGTACACCTAGGGATCGATGGATCGTGACCACTGGGTTTAAAAGCCCAGTAGGAATATGGCTGATCATCCTGGAGACCAAATGCCCTTAACCGAGAGTTAAGAGACCTTTTCTTTCTATAGTACACACATCACATGATGGGACAGAAAGCAGGAAAGATTTTCATGTACTAGTGAAAGGTCATGACAGGTTACACACACCCAATCCCTCCTCCTCTGCAGCACACACATACACGTGCACACACCTGCTGCCTGGCAGGGGACCCTGCAGGGAGTTGACAAGGCAGAAGCCTTTAGGACCCAGGTGACCCTCCGCATGGCACACAGGCCCCTCTAACCTCGCCACTGCCCGTCTTCCTGGGACCTGGGCCTCTGGCCCCAGGAGTGTCTCCCTGCCTGCCTTGCTCAGGCTTCTGGGCCTGGGATGCCAGGTCTCTCCTCTGCCTCTTCATTTGGCCAAAGGAAGGTAGCTAATGCCGCTCCTGGGGGCCAAAGAGAGGAAGGAGGACAAAGTCCACCCAGCATTTGGAGCCTGAAGAGGGCTTGTCCACTTCCTACATCATCTCTCTGTCTGCCCAGCTCTCCGTCCCGAGGGCTGCACACGCACCTCTCGGCCAGCGTCTGCTGCTCGTTGATGCCCACGTTGAAGAGGACTGGCTGCACCCGAAGCAGCATGCCGCTCTGGATCTCCCGGGGCAGGGTGTCAAACAGGGGGGCCGGCAGAGGGATCCGCACGTTAAACCCGTCCCTAGGAAATGGGAAAGGAGGGATGAGGCTTGTGACGGGGGAGAAGGGAGAGGAGGCATGGGAGACAAGGAAGACGAAGCTCTCTGCAACATGGAGTATGGGCTGGCCATCTGGCTCAGTGACTCCCAAACTGCTGGTGTGAACCTTGAGAGGATGAAATTAACGTAGAGGGCTATAAGCATTTTTAAAAAATATATGTCTCTATTGATTTTAGAAAGAGGGGTAGGGAGAGGGAGAGAGAGAGAAACATCGATGTGCAAAGGAAACATCGATCCGATGCCTCCCACACACACCCCTATTGGGGATCTAACCTGCAACCTGAGTAAGTGCCCTGACCGGGAATCTAACCAACGACCTTTTGGTGCACAGAACAATGCTCAACCAACTGAGCTACACCAATTGAGGCTGTGATAAGCACTTTTACCTGAATGAAACAATAAAACAAAAGTTAAGAGTGCATGGCAGGGACATAGGCCAAGATGGCAGTGTAGGTAAATGCAGAACTTGCATCCTCTCGCAACCACATCAGAATTACACCTAAACTACAGAACAACCATCATTCAGAACCACCTGAAATCTGGCTGAATGGAAGCCCTACAACTAGGAATTCAAGAAGCTACATCAAGACTGGTCCGAGGGGCAGAGACATGGACTGGGCTGGTCCCACAGCCACATGTGGCATACAAAAATCAGGAGGGATATCTCAGCTGTGGAGGTCCCCCCTGAGAAGTGAGGCACCATATCTGAGTCTCCACCAACCTGGTTAAGGCTACTTGCCCTTCCCTGGTGATTCCCTGAGACCCCACCCCACCCTACTTGCAGGCCCACACAAGCTGTTTCCAATGGCTTTTCCATAAAACTGGCCTATCTTGCCTCATACTTCAGACTTTCCTAAAATCTCTCAAACAAGCAGCATCTGGCCTCTATGTACCCTGTACCTCTTGCTAAGTGGCCCCAGGCCCGGCACTAGTGGTAGCCAGCCTTGATTCACAGCTTGGCCTCTTCTGGGCACCTCCAAGCCCAGCACAAATAGCACCCGTCTGCAGATCATTCTGTAGCTTATGCCGGATGACTATTATATTAGGCCACTCTACCAAGCCTAGGAGACGTAGTAGCTCTACCTAATACACAGAAACGAACACAAGGAGGTTGCCAAAATGAGACAAAGAAACATGTCCCAAATGAAAGAACAGAACTCCAGAAAAAGAACTAAACAAAATGAAGATAAGCAATCTACTAGAGTCAGAGTTCCAAATACTGGTTATAAGGATGCTCAAGGAACTTACTGAGAACCTCAATAGCATATAAAAGGACCAGTCAGAAATGAAGGCTACACTACCTGAAATGAAGAATAATTTATAGGGAATTAACAGTAGATAGATGAAGTTGAGAATAAAATCATTGATTTGGAATATAAGGAAGCAAAAAACATCCAATGAGAAGAGTAAAAAGAAAAAAAAAAAAGAAGATTGTGTAAGGAGCCTCTGGGACAACTTCAAGGGAATGAACATTCGTATCATAGGGGTGCTACAAGGAGAAGAGAGAGAGCAAGGAATTAAAAATCTATCTGAAAAAATAATGACAGAAAAATTCCCTAACTTGGTGAAGAAATTAGACATACAAATCCAAGAAGCTCAGAGAGTCTCAAACAAGATGAACCCAAAGGGGCTCACACCAAGACACATCATAATTATAATGCAAAAGGTTAAAGACAGAGAGATTCTTAAAAGCAGCAAGAGAAAAGCAGTTAGTTACCTATAAGGCAGCTCCCATAATACTGTCAGCTGATTTCTCAACAGAAACTTTGCAGGCCAGAGGGGATTGGCAATAAATATTCAAAGTGATGTAAAACAACCACAACGTACAACCAAGATTACTCTACCCAGCAAAACTATCTTTTAGAATCAATGGACAGATAAAGAACTTCCCAGACAAGAAAAAACTAAAGGAGTTCATCACCATCAAATCAGTATTATATGAAACTAGAGGCCCAGTGCATGAAATTCATGCACGGGGGTGGGGGGATGGTGGGGGAAGAGCCTCAGACCGGCCTGCACCCTCTTGCAATCTGGGGCCCCTCAGGGGATGTCTGACTGCTGGTTTAGGGCCTATCCTAAACCGGCAGTAGGACATCCCTCTCACAATCCAGGATTGCTGACACTAACTGCTCATCTGCCTGCCTGCCTATCACCCCTAACCACTCTGCCTGCCTGCCTGATCGCCCCTAACTGCTCGCCTGCCTGCCCGACTGCCCCAACCACTTCTGCCTCCGCTCCCACCACTGTGGCTTCATCAGGAAGGACGTCCAGAAGGTTGTTCGGCTGTCCAGTCTAATTAGCATATTATGCTTTTATTATTATAGATGTTAATGGGTCTTCTTTAAGAAGAAGAAAAAAAAATGAAAAAAAAGGCAATAAATAGTTACCTATCAACAACTGAGTGTCAAAAAAAAAAAAGCAAAATAAATGAACACGAAGAAGAGAAGCAGACTTGGATAGAGAACATGTTGACAGTTGCCAGGTGGGGTGGGGAGGGTGGGAGGGATGTGAAAAAAGTGATGGGATTAAGAAGTACAAACTAGTAGTTATAGAATAGTCATGGAGGTGTAAAATACAGCATAGGGAATGTAATCAATAATAGTCTAATAACTATGTATGGTGTCAGATGGGTGCAAGATTTATTGGGATGGTCATTTAGTAAGTTATATAATGTCTAATCACTGGGGTGGACACCTGTAACTAATATAACAATGTATGTCAAGTGTAATTGAAAAAAATTTTAAATGGTTTCAAAAAAAAGAGCACATGGGAAGTGATAGACTTAAGACACTGCTAGTTCTAAGAATTTAAAAAATACTTCTACCGATTTCCTGTGATGACAGGCAGCATGTCAGTCGATGCGTTGGAGGTGGCCTGTGTAACTTTGAAGGTCACGTTCCTCAAGTCCATGATTCCAAGGCTCATGTCCTCCAGCATGGCCAGCTCCTCACCTGGATGCAAAAGAGGGAAGGAGGGCTGTCAGATGGAGGGGACCTGCACTCTCCCCAGGGACTCAGCCCGGTCACAGGGCGAGGCGCAAATGGAAGGTGACACAATCAGGTGTGGTTGTGGCGAGTGTGAGTGAGAGTGTGGGCAGGGCCTTTCCAAGCCTCTTCACCGGGCAATTTGCTTCTTCTCCCCAAGTACATACTGCTATGAAACCAGCAAATACTCTTTAAATTATTCATTTTTATCTTCTCCGAAGAAATAAGTAAAAATGGAGGTAATGAGAAAAGAGCCTTTTTAGAGGGCAATTGGGAAATATCTATGGAATTTAAAAATATTCCTACTCTTTAAAAAAAACATTTTTATTGATTTTTAGAGAAAGAGGAAGGGAGAGGAAGAGAGAGAGAGAAAAAAAATCACTGTGAGAGCGAAACATCCACTGCTTCCTGTACACCCTCTACCAGGGTCTCAAGCCCACAACCCGGGCATTTGGTACATAGGATGACACCCAACGGACTGAGCCACACTAGCAGCCAGTCCCTCGGACACAGACACTTTCCTTCTAATACTTCATGGGCTGCAGAAATGGGCCCACAAGTGCACAGACTTACGTGCCAAGATACCTACCAACACTGTTTCCACAGGAGCGGTTCAGAAATGGCCTCAACATCCTACAGGAAGTTGGTGCTTAAATAATCATCATCCATCCTCAACTAGGAAGATCTCCCAGATCTCCCAGATGTGTAACCACCACCATACAAGCTGGGCTTGGGGTAACTAAATAGGACTCTCATCTGGCTCTGTGCTACAGAGTTTGGTGATGCTGGATTTATGTGAATCAGCCTGTGTTACATGTGTAATCAGAAAAACATTCAGCAAGAAAGCATGGGATCACCGGTGTTCACACTCCCATGAACTCCTGGGTCCCAGAGGCACAGACAGCAGGAGCCCAGAGTCTCACCGTAGGTGCTCAGCAGGCTCTCAAACTGGGCGAGCAGCCCGATGGTGTAGAGCTGCCGCAGGAAGCCGTCGTCGTGCAGGCAGTTCCTCAGCTTGATGATGAAGCCGCAGATGAGAGCAGTCAGCTGTGGGGACAGACACTTGCTCACCCACCGGCAGGCACCCTGGGCCCGAGCTCCTCTGCTTCCTCGCTTTAACCAAGCTGCAGCAGCACCCTCTGCCTGGGGGTCTGGGGACCCAGGGAGGGCGTGCCACACTCCAGGCTCACTACTCTGCTGCTCCCAAAGCCAAGTTTGGTTTTGGCTCAGCCTCTGACCTGACCTGCCAGAAGTTACTCCTGGGCTAGAACCTCCCGGAAGCTGAGAATTAATTCCCTACAGTGAAAGGGTCTATTTACTCCCAGATCCAGGCCAGCTCTGGCTGGAACTGAGGTGACCACAACAAGGAACAGCAGCGAGAAAGGACTCGGCCGCTCTGCACGTCTCCTCGAGGGAGACTCCATGGGAGAAACAGGCCTCGCGGGAAGGGTGAGGACAGGCAGAGAACCAGCCAGCTCTGCACGACTGTTCCCTTTGCTAAACTGATGACTGACATCGACGACGGCTGTGACTTTCATTTAGCTCTTCCCATCTATGAGGACAACAGAAATCGCTGGAACAGAGTGGTGCGCAGGCTGCAGAGCTGAGCGCCTGCTGTTTTGTAAACAGGAAAACAGATTGCCCTGACAGCCAACAGCTGTCTCCCTTGCTGAACTCCTTTGTGGGGAAAGGCGGTAAAGAGCCTTTGGCAATGCCACCACATCCTGCTCGGGGCAGGAGGAGCAGGTGTGTGCATTCCCTCAGGGCCCTTTCTTCAGGGAGAAACTAGTCTGGAATCAGACCCTCTCCTCAATGCAGACAGCTGGATGGGTTCCTCTGTGTCCTCCATGTTACGTAAATGTAAAAGCTACAGGCAGGGACACTTGGCCATCTGTGGTTTTTCCTCGGCAGAGAGGAGAGGCTCCGGTGCCTGGTCCTGAGTGGAGGCGCGGGCTTACGGTTTGGCAGAAGACGGCGTCGCGGCGGTGCTGCAGGCTCAGGTAGGCGGCGATGGTGGGCGCGCTGTCCTGCATGAGCAGGAAGACCATGGCCTTCTTGGCTTTGTCGCTCATCATGGCCACACAGTCTGTGAGTGTGGTCAGCAGCGGGTAAAGGGCCTCACTCCATTCACCTGTCACGGGGAGACAGCGTTTGAGAAGGAAGACTGAAGAATGAAGCTCTGGAACTCTAACAAGGTGCCTGTCCCTAACCGTACTGCCCTCCCCACTCCACTCCCACCCCTTCTGCATCTAACTCTGCCTGGCCCACGCTCTGCCCCAAATGGTGCCAAGTTCTGCCTGGATCTGATCGGGTCGCCAACCTTCCAGCCTGAAGCTTTCCAGTGAGCTCAAATGCCAGCCCTCCTATGGGACCCTGACACATGCCTGGTCTCCCAAACCTATGGGGGCTCAACACGTAAATACTCAAGACTATGCTTTTTGAGGAAAACTGCCAGAGAAGACCCTGCAAGTCATGACTAAGGAAGAAAATTATTCTGTCTGTAGAGGCCAAGCCCCTCCGGCCCTCCACCCAAGGGCACCCAGGACAGTGACCTGTTACCTGCTTCTTGACTCAGGCCCTGAGGACAAGGACACCCATCCTGGTCCAGCCTCCGGCAGCTGTGCTAGCTGCTCCCTCCCCACGTCCGAGGAAAGATGGTCCCGCTCAGCTTCCCGTGTTCTCGGCTCAGATATCCCTTCCTTCTGCACTCTCTTCCCCACCCCAGCCTTCCTGCCTGGTTCCAACTATTTCTAGTTTAGAGGTTTTTAGGACTATAAGGAAGCTTTGACCCTGAACCAAAACAACTTTTTAAAAATAGAACCTCAGGGGAGAAAACAAAGTGGAAGGAATTTGGGGCTTTGGCTCTTTCTCCTTCCTATTTAGAGGGCATTTAAAAGGGCAAAGACGCCCTCATCAGTTCCATTTTTAACAGGTCACCAAACCCAGAAACAGGCACTTGACACCAGCACTGGGTGCGCCCACCACACACACGCAGATGAGGCAGTGGGACAAAGCTGGGCAGCATGCCTCGCGGCCGGGGTGTCAGCCGCAGAATGCCCACAGGTGCCCCCGCCCTCCAGGAAGGCCTGGGCACGTGAGCAGTGCATCTGCCAGGGGTGAGCTCTGTCTTAGATAAACACAGCAAGAAGGCCTGGCCCTGGCTCTGCTCTCTCAGACTCTGTGTTCAGCACTTCATTGAAAAAGAAATTAGGAAGTGCCTAAAACCTGCAAAAAGACCTCCCTACACTCAGTGCTGGGTGAACATGGGTTTCTGAAGATGTAGCTATTCAAAATTTGGCCATGACCTCACTGTATATGTAGGCCCACTGCATGTGGACAAGGATTTACACTGTAATGGAAAAAGCTGGCTTAAATTTAGAAAGTCTAAGCAGAAAGGTCTTAAATCATGGTGACAAAGAACACTTGACCGACGAGTGGAAAATGGGTCCTGGGCCGGCTGCCACCGAGTCGAGGATCCTTGACTGCTCAGCCGAGTGGGTCCTTCCTGGTAAAATGGGAGCTTGGTACTAAATAACACCCGAGTTTCTTCCTCTAAAACTCTGAGTCCACGTTTTGTTTCTTTGAATTCTGTTGAATGTATGTCAATTATATTCCGCAACGATTAAAAAAAGCTAATGGCAACAAGTTTTAGTGCCCAAATAGTTTGGGAAAAGGTGGTGTCATGAAGACTATTCAGGAAGAAGTAAGTCCTCTTAGAGCAAATACTACCAATTTTACTTTCTTTTCACTTAATATGCATATACATATGCAATTAATATGCAAATTATGGTCATTTTAACCTGAAAAATGCTCAAAATATATCAGTGATCCTATCTAAGCAAGCCCACTCCATACAGCAGTTTTTTACTTTGCCTACTTCTCATTAAAAAAAAAAAAAATCCAAAGAATAACTCAGCTTTGCTACCTTATTAAAATCCACTGACAAAATTGGAGGATACAAGCATGGTAGGCAGACACGCAGAGTGTGTGCAGGAGAGGGTGCGGCTCGGGCCTGAGCCCCCGCTGCCTGTGCACGGCCTGCTGAGTGCTTCACCTACAACCACCTCCTCACCTACCCCACAGCCGGGTGATGGACTGGGGAGGAAACGGGCTCAGCCGGCTGAGGGAGACACACAGGAGCACCTGCCACCTGCACACGCGTCTGACTCAACTCCTCATGGTTTCTATGACATCAAGAACTTCCGAGCCCTAACTGGTTTGGCTCAGTGAATAGAGCGTCGGCCTGTGGACTGAAGGGTCCCAAGTTCGATTCCGGTCAAGGGCATGTACCTTGGTTGCAGGCACATCCCCAGTAGGGGGTGTGCAGGAGGCAGCTGATCAATGTTTCTCTATCATTGATGTTTCTAACTCTCTATCCCTCTCCCTTCCTCTCTGTAAAAAATCAATAAAATATATATTTTTAAAAAAAAAAAAAAGAACTTCCGAGTAGGGGTTGGGTGTTATATATTTTGGGTCAATATGAGAAGCTAAAATCTAAGACTTTCAAACAAAATGAATGTCAGGGACAGTAACGACCTTCAGTTAGGTCAAGGCATCTGGACGTGAGGGCTGGAGAGGGGCTGTCTGGCCACAAAGGAAAACAGCAGCGACTAACAGGTGCCCTAGTGATGCAGCCGAGTCACTTTTGGGGGCAGCTCCTTACCTACTTGCTAACCTGTAACATGTGCTGACTGGTAGCCAATCCATGGGCCATGCCTGTACACCCCCACCCCCCGCCATTAATAAGGGAAGGAGGGAGGGAGGGAGACTGAGAGATAAAGTGTGCCTGTGTGTGTGAATCCAGACTCCTGTAAGGTTATGCAGAAAAAGCCAAAGGGATTCCTGGCTTAGTCCACTGGACATCAGTTTTGGACAAGCCCCCGGCACGCGGGAAAGGACACAGCTGACCGAGCCGGGAGAGTTCCACCAGCCGGGCGTGGTGTGTGCCCACCCGGGGCCCCACTAGCCTTCCCATCAGCAAACTGCAGGACACTGCGCTGAGAGCCCTGAGCTTCGAGGGGGCAGGCTCATGACGCTGCCCCCTTTTCCTGGTCCTGACTGTGGGGTGTGGCCCCGAACTTCTCCACCTCAGGCTCCAAGGAAGCAGCTCGGCATGAAGGCACAGACCAGCCCTGGAGGTAAGCTGAGGACTGGAAGCCCAGAGACAGAGCCGAGGGAGGAGGAGAGGGCACGGGCCAGGAGCGGCAACGGGGACAAGGTACCTGTTGTCTACCAAGGGCTCAGTGGCCCTGAGGGTCCAGGGCACTGGGGTGTGAGACCCCGCACTGACTTTTTTGGGAAAAAGAAACTATAAAGGGGCTGAAAGCAAACTGGGGGTACGATGAACCCAGTCCGAACAGCCCACTGATGAGTCAGGTGGATGGGGAGCGGGGCTGCGGCCAGAATCGCCCAGTGGCTGAGCTGGGACCACAGTGCCAGGTGAGCTGACAGGAAGTGGGTAAGTCCCACAGTCGCTGGCTTGCTACCCTCTGGATACAGAGCAGCTGTCCTGCTAGCTCATATTTATATGCAGGCAGGTGTGTGACCAACAATGATCATCAGCTGTTTGGAGTTTGGAAATGGACATATTATTGGGGGTCTCATGCTCACGCTGGGAACAGGCCAATCCAGGAAACACAGTAAGAACTAGAGCAGGGTCGGCACTTTCCTGTCAAGGGCTGGACAGTGAATACTTTAGGCTCTGAAGGCCACAGGGTCTCCACTGCAACTACTGGACCCTGGCACCGCCCGCGAAAGCAGCAGAAGCCACATGTGAGCACATGGGCACAACTGGGTTCCAGGAAAACATTACTTACAAGAGCAGGTGCCTGGCAGGACTCCTGAACTAGAGCTGTAAACGTTGATTTCTATGTGCAAAGGCAGCAAAAAGCCCCATGTCTAGCGCTAACTCCAACGGAAGCCACAGCAACCAACGCCTGGCGTCTCGAGCTGCATCAGACTCATTAAGAGTCTGTGTGACCACAAATGTCACAACCTTTGGGACTACCTATTATCCAACACTCCCTCAGGTGACGCTCCTAAGTCCCGGCGAAATCAAAGCAGGTCTCCTTTACAAACGTGTACCTCGCTCTAAGGCAGGTCGCCCGCTGCAGGAAGCCCAAGGCACCCGCGGACATTAATCCTCTGAGACGGGTCTAGGGTGGGAAAGTGGAAAAATGCACGTGGTGGCCGGCTGCAGGCCACTGTCCCCAGCCCAACGGGTCCCTCGCCGAGCCTCAGAAAAGCTGCTACATGCCTCACAATGAAAAACTCCTAAACAGCAATGTTGTAACTCTGGGAGCATAGGTGCTCTGATAACATACTGCAAATGCTAGCTGAGTCTTAGAGAGCCATCTGCGTGCGACCCTTGGGCGGAAACCACGTACCTGGGCTGGATTCTTCAGGAGGGGGGCTGCAATCTGCACAGAAACGGAGGGCAACACGGATGATTAAGAGCAGCACACAGTTCAAGCACCAAACTCAACGCTTTGCAGCGACTGCTTCAACAGCTTGCAGTAAGGTGGCTACCCTGGACAGCGAAGAGGGCGGGCGGCCTGCCTCTTCCCCAACAAGTCGCATGTTCGTGCTCCGGCTACTCCAAGGCAGCCGAGCCCCTTGGTGGTAAACACAGCCTGATTCACAGGCAGAAACATTCATGTTGCTAATACGCCAACATAGAATGCTTTTCGGGGTGAGCACGCTTACATGTTACAATGTGATGGCGTGCCCACGTCCGTCACATTGCATGTGATAGAGCCCCTGTTGGCTCAGGACATCTGGAAGCAAACTTGAAATGAGAGAGACTGACCAGTCAGCCACCGGAGGTCCCACCGCAGAGCCACTGCCCTGCTGACGGGCGGCACGGGCTGCAGCCTGACTGCTGAGACCCTAAGGCAGGACCCAGGGAGGAAGCCAGGACGCCAGGACCCTCTATGCCACTCTTTAAAATGCAAGCCAAATATACAACTTTATGATCAGGGCGAAGTCTAGAACTAGAATGGCCCTCCAGGTCCCTCAAAAAGTAACAATTCTGATTCGGTTTCACCCACATTGAGTCACACTGGGAAGTACTCATTTCAGTTTCACATTTTCCTCAAAAAACCTAAGTTCCCTGTTAACTGGGTGTGCCACCTAAAAGACAACTAGAAATCATTTGGAATAAAAGTTTATTTTATTTTGCTGCCTAAACTTTTTAGTTCAAAGAATGCCTCCAGGATATGGAAATACATCATTTCAGATCCCCAAGAAGAGCTGGGACCGGCTATAGGGAGATTCAGAACCTGTGAAACTGTCCAAAAGTCGTGGCATGGGATCCTCCCCTTCTTGTCATCTTTGCTGATGATTTCTTTCTCTAGGCAAAGGGGACAGAAATAGAGCAAAACCACAGGCCTCTGGGAGCTCAGCCTTCAGCCTCGTGGTTAGAGCCCATCTACTACAGAGAGAGGGACGCCTGCCCGGTGTGGAGATGAGCACAACGACTCTTCCACATCGGCCTAATGAGCATGACCAGGCCTTGAGGAAAATACAGATCTCTGCCTTCCAACGACTCGGGTCTGAATAGGAGGAGGCCTGGGAGCCTGTTTGTGACCTTCTGTGGCGATCGCAGACAGCTGGGTGGGACCACTCCGGAGCAGGCCTGGGGTTAAACCGGCTGGGTGAAGGCGTCTTCAGTCAAAGGGGAGAGGGAGTGGTCCCCTGGGGTACTCTTGGACCAGCTGCTTGTCGTAGGTCACGGAGTCCCTGAGATTTCATGACCACTACGGACTTTCTCTCATTTTAACACATAATCTCGGGCACACAAACCTGGGTGCAACCCACAGACCTCAGCTTACGGACAACCTGGTCCTGGTTTGAATGACTTTTTGGGGATGAGGAAAGCAAGAGAGTGTGTGTGTGTAGAAGGTAATGGAAGTCACAAATCCTGGCGTGGGGGGTTGGGGGGTCACTTGTAGGGAAAACAGGGAGAAGAGAGAGGCTTACGGAGCCTGCAGTGGGTCCCAAGGAGCCCTGGCCCCGAGTCCCCCCCTTCCCCCGCCCACCAGGCAAGGCTCTGCTCAGCTCTGCAGGAGAGTGAGGTAAGAGGCAGGAGGCTCCTTGGTAAAAGATGGAAAAGGAGGACCAAGGATGGGCAGAGAGTTGGAACAAAAAGTAACGATGCCTTTCCAAGAGGCAGGGAGTTTGTAGGCAGTAAATATGCAGGTGTGAACACAACCTGCTCATTAGGCCACACACCTGCCCCAGGAACACCCGCTGGTGTCAGAAGTCATGCCAGGGCCCAGCTTTGGCCCTGGAGGACAAGAGGGGAGTAAAACACGGGCCCCACAGTCTGTTTCTCTCTGATCCCCCTGCTCCTGTTGAGGTCCGAGCCGTCCCGGCGATGCGCTGGGTTTCTGGGCTACGGATCACGGGCAGGTACCTCCGAGGCAGATGGTTCACGCGTCTCTGTGAGTCTGGCAGCAGTTAACCTCTCTCCGTGTGTGCTTCACATTCCCATCACCACACCGCTCACTCGTGTGGCACACACAATTACAAGTCAAATCCTAAACATCCTCATTTAAATCACTTAAAATTGCATTTAAATTTGTCTACATTTGAACAATACAGGTTGTATCTAGAAAAAAATTACGACATTTAAGTTATGGATGTAACAGTCAATCTTATTAAATAAACTATCTCCTGCATTTTAAAAATCCAATAAATTATTTTCTGTATCTGCAGAAAAAATTTAAAGCATAAGCAAGACAATATTAAAGAGAAATGAGCAATGAGTTTTCAGACATTTTTTAAAGAAACGCAACTTACATTAAAAAATGAGAACACAGAGACAAAAAGTTCCATGAACTGAGCTGTAACCCTCACAAATGGAAGCGTGGGGGACGTGAGTGCCGTTGAAACAGGCTCCAGTGAGACAGACTGCAGGCAGACGGAGACGGGAGAGGCACCGTCCAAGTGCAGGGGCTTATCGAGAGCCTCTGAAGAAGGAAGCATGATTCTGCCTCGAATGAGAGTTGCCCAATTCAGAAATTACAAGTCCTGGCTGTGGGAAGCCTAACCCTGGCACAGCTGGGCCTCACTTCCTATGGCTCCGTACCCCCAAAGGGGAGCCAAGAGGAAACAGAAGCCCGGTCTGCAGCCTGGCCTTGGCTGCCCGGCCCAACCTTTTCCTATGAGAGCTGGAGGCCCCGAGCTGCAGGGACAAGAAGCCGATCACGCCGTAAGGCTCTGAGCAGGGCCGAGCGTCTGGCTATGCTCTGTTCCCGCAGACAGAAGACTCTTCCTGAAGTGCGCTGCTCCGTGCCAAGGTCCTTCTACCCCTCAGAGCCCCACCCTGGTGGTAACAACAGGAACCTAACTCAGCCCCAGAGGCACAGGAGCAGGTGCCACCACCAGACGGAGTTACCACACGTCCCAATGCACCGTGCCTCTGCTGGGTGAGCGCGCCCACTAATGACAACTGGCCTTCCGACAAGTCCGCTGGGCCCGCCAACAGCTCTCCTCCAGCTTGTCCCTGCACCAGTCACCTGTCCTTGGCTCTACCAGCTCCTGGCACAATACTATAAACAGCCTCATCAGAAATGCATGGGCATTTTGGCCTCCTCCAGCTTCTCAGATCGGTTCACAAACCAGAGGAGCCCAGGAGCCCGACCCTTACTGCCGTGGCAGCGTGACCCGAGGCCCTCAGAGCCCACCTCAGCCGGACCTGCAGATGCACACGCAGGCTCCGTGGGCATGAAGCCCACGGGCGCCTCTGCCCTCACTGCCCGCTGCTCCATGCACGGCGACACCCCCTCTGCCGACAGCCCTCCCTGCAGTCTGCATGGGGGAAGAGGACACGGAGTCAGGACACAGACAGATGCAGCATGAGGTGGAGGTGGTGTGATGGGAAGCGTGATGCATACGCACGTGTGGTCAGGTGAGGATGGCATGCAGCAGCGGGCATGGAGGTGGGGCGTGGCGAGGAGGGGGCATCACAGAAGGGGTCCTCCGGTCTGATCCAGTAGGCGTGGCTGTTCCGGTTACCTTTCTTGCTGGTGCCGCTGCCCGAGCAGGGGAAGCCGTCCTCGCAGCCCTCACCGAGCAGGCGCTCCTTCTGCAGCAGCTTGTCCACCCGCTGGATGATGCACTCCAGGCTCTTGTCAACGTTCAGCCACACTTTCTCCTTCC
Organism: Cnephaeus nilssonii; assembly: GCF_951640355.1. Taxonomy (NCBI): domain Eukaryota; kingdom Metazoa; phylum Chordata; class Mammalia; order Chiroptera; family Vespertilionidae; genus Cnephaeus; species Cnephaeus nilssonii. Next base: position 62,566,778 of record NC_137086.1, on the reverse strand, counting down.
AAAAGCAAAAGAGCTCATTTTGGTCAGCTCTCCAATGGGAAAGACAGAACAGATCACAAACCAAACCAGCCCCCAATGACCCCCACCCCACACCATGCTCATTAAAACACAAGATTTAGAAATACCAATAGGATTCGTAATTCCCCAAACACAATGTAAGTTGTATTTGCTTTCCAAAGGATGGATCAATGTCCCAGGTGCTAGTTTTAAAATTTGGGAGATGTTTGCTAGTAACTGTCATGGAAGCCAGGTAGGGCTTCCCAGCACCTTCCAGCGCTAATGCAAGGGCCACAGGGCCCAGGGAGCCAGTGTCATCCGTCCTAGCTCCCCTGCGACCTCCTGCATCACACAGAGGGGCCCGAGGTCTCTTGGATGGAAGAGAATGGAAACAGTTGACCCCTTCAGAGGGGGTGGTGGGAGGAGGTGAGGGACGCCCGATCAGATCAGGGCTGAAGCAGCGCTTGCCCAGTAATTCAGTAACTCAAACTGCTTCTCAACAGCCCGGACACATGACGAAACATGCTATGGCCCTCTCTCAGGAGACAGATCGCTCTCAGGCACAACTCTGAGGACAACGTGATGTGGTGTCGGGGCGAGCGGGCGAGGCATGGCGAGGGCAGGGGGCTCTAGGAGAAAACCGCCCCTCACAGCCGGGTCTGGGAATGGGCAGCCCTCGGCAGCCCCCTCCTCAGATGGACACAGTGGTGAAATCTCTCCCTCCCGACATCAGGGGGCCCCGCAGCCGTCTGGAAGGGGTCTCGGAGCTTATCCGCAAAGGCCCTCCTGAGGGAGAGCCAGTGGGAAGTTTCCAGTTTCAACCCGAGCTCAGCAGCACGGTGAGGGCGACGGGCAGCACTCACCCACTCCTCCTCGTGCCAATCCACCTGCAGAGAAGACCGGCTGTTCCTGCCCGTCCACCTGGCCATGAGGGTGTCCTGGTCATTCCTGAGCATCACCTGCTCCTCCTCGGTCGAGGTGGGGGAGGCCTTGGAGGCAATATAGTCGGGCCGCGCTGCGTTCAGCCCATGGATGGAGTTGGCCAGCAGCTTGCAGTCGCAGACGGTGACCAGCTGCCGGGTCTGCAGGCACACACACCCCGGGGCCGCTGAGCTCCAAGCCAGGGACTGCCAGGCCTGTCCTCTCTGAGAGCTCGGACCTGCCTGAGCCCAGCACTGCTCCCCCGCCCCCTCCACAGCCCGCGGGACGCCGAGCCTGGACTGCCTCGTGACCCACCTGCAGACCCTTAGCCAGAATTCCCACCAAGAAGACCGGAGGACACGGGAGAATGAGGGGAGGGTGAGGAACCTCTGAGCCCGTGTGCCTGCCTCTGAGCTGACATCGCTCAAGGAAGGGCCTAAAGAGAGCCCCGCGCCCCAGCCTTCAAGGACGCAGGGCTGTCTGTCCCCTCTAATCCCAGGCGCCAGCCTTACTCTGCTTCAGTGACGGAAGCCTATCTTCTGCATCTACCTCCGGAGCCAGCCCTGGCTCTGGGGGCTCCATGAGCGGCAGGCACTCGGCAGCTCCCTTTCCCATGACTGATGGCTCCCAACCTCCGCGGGTGACCCAAGGGGAGGAGGGAATGTGTTCTGCTCAGGAACAGTGCCTCCCCCACACAGTGCTTACGACCAGGGCAGTGTGAGCCGAATCTCTGTGCGCGCGCAAGGGACAGAGATCAGTCATTTGAAAACTCATCGCCCATCAAAAGGATCTGTGGTCCCAGTGGTACTTATGTATTTTAAATCAGGATCAAACTGCCACCAATGAAAGGCTGATTTACTGATGATATATAAGCCAATAAAATATGTTATTCTTGTGTTATGTCTGTATAATAGCTCGCTTTCTCTTTTTTTAATTCCAAGTACAACTGAACCGTGGGGGAAATGTGCTGAGTAGGTGGTTACTAAGAAAGCGTGGAACTGTCAGGCCTTAACAGTGACTCCTCTGGACCTGCTGGGAGACGCCTCTGCAGGGAGCAGCGGCGGCTGTCACAGCCCTGGCCCGTCCTTGGCCTGCCCCGTCTAGGCCTGTGACCACGGGCAAATCACCCAGTCCCTGGACCTTGTGGGAACTGGATCTGATCATCCCAATGTCACCCACTGTGTGAATGGCTTTGGGCACCCTCTGCCACAACCAAGGGAGCCCCCGCCCACACGCAGCAGGGCCGCCCCTCCTACCTTGTCTGCCAAGATGGCCAGTGTCCTTTCGAGGCCAGTGGCAGACCTGTCCTTGGCCGCCCTCGAGAGCCGCTCCGCGTAGTAACTCACTTGAGTTTTCAGGGTGTTGATCTGGGCGATGATCTCCTTGGCTCTGATGACGTCCTGTGGAATGTAGATGATGGACTGGCAGCTGGATGATGTACTAAGAAAGGTAAGAACAGATCGATGAGGCTGGCAGCGCCCTCCCCACCCAGCCCGCAACCAACTCAAAGTAAAGCACCGTCTCTCAGGGATGTGTTCCTGGGCTGGGGGTATCACAGGCGATCCTTCCTGTCTGTACGGTAGAAGCTTGAAATACTAACATACATTAAGCCTCCTATTATGTTTGTCTTTATCTGTATTTGGACTATGTGTATAGACCTTGTGCGCAAATATTAAACCCAGAAATTACCTCACCTGTCGAATCTCAGCAGGACTTAAGTGGAGACATGGGGTCTGCTGGTGCCAAAGGGGTCCGTTGTCATAGTGAGGGGAGACTTCCAAGGGTGCTAGACTTTGCCAAAAGGATCCTTGATTTTTCATTTGGCCAATTGGGACTTCAAACCTGCTGTGCCCACACCCACAGCTCTCCTCCCTCCCGTGTCTGACCCCAGCAAATCCTCAGAGACCGGCTTCCTTCCCGCCCCTCTCCAGGACTTCCCCACATTGAAATGTGAAGGTGGAGAGCGTGCCAAGCCAGAGGCCGCCCTGGACACCGGCTCTTGTCAAACCTGGGAGCTTTGGAAACCTGCTTCTTCCTCCTACCCTGCCTCCTCGCCACCAAGCAGCGTGTGTATCTTGGGATCTGAGGTCAAAGCTACAGCCCAGCCATTGCCAGACACAAATAAATACCAGCCTCGGAGAGCCAGCCAGCGTCCCGGCGGCGTGCGGCCTGCTGTCATGGTGGCCCTTCCAGACGGAGATGGTAAATTGTATGTCTCTCAGCTAAGATCCCAAATCAACCCGATATAATAAACAGATTTTTCAGACCATGTGTGGAAGCCGAGGAAAGCAGGGAGGGGAAGGAGGAGGCGCCAATGCAGAGGTCTCTCCCACAGTTGGGAGTCGTGGGCTCTGGGTGTCCCATGCTTCACTGAATGAGGGGCCCTGCTGGTTCCCTCAGAGCTGCCCACTGGGTTTGGGGGACGAGAGAGAAGGTGGAGAGCTGCACCCTCCAACACCTTCTCTGGAGATGGGGGTGATTTGGGCAGGGCTGAGAACCTCCCGAATGGGCTCTTTCCAGGACTGGCTATTCATTATCCAAGTCAACACAAAACTGCCCCGCCCCTTCCCTGAATCAAGTATGGGTTGAGCATGCAAAAAGCAAAACCCAAAGCACCCCAGAAGGAAAGCACACCACAAGCCCACACACCACAACGAAGACCTGCCAGAAGCCATGCAGCAGCCTGCGCTGCAGCCTGCGTGGTCCGACGGGAACCTCCCACAGCTCGAGGTGCTCGTGGCGACCTTCCAACCTGCAATCCTTCTTCCAAATGAATAGCTGCCATTTTAGACAATTCAATCTTAAAAAAAAATCTCGAAATAGAATTTAAGAACCTTTAATCCTCCCAGTCCCCAATATTTAGAGCACACATGTAATGTGTGCTGTACACAGATACCCATGTGTGTACCTGGATGTACACTTCCACACATATGTACCCAAGAAAGGCAGCACGCCCGCTCACCCTGTCCTCACAGGCCACGTCCTAATAGCTGTAAGCGGGGCCTTCCGCACAGGGAGCACATGAGTAGCTTCAAAGAGCTGCCATTCGGGGTGACCATGCAAGTGTGAGCACGTGTGCCCATGCCTGGTCCTCACTGGGAAAGCCGAGAGGCCTGAGCCTGGGAGGGCTCCTCAGGACTTCCTGTCCCAGGTGTCCACAGAGCCCGCACCTCAGACAGGGCCCAGCCCTAGCCCCAGCCTCGCCCGCTCCAAGGGGGCTGGGGGGGAGGGGGGTGACCCCAAAGGCTGGCGGTGCCCCTGGGGCTGCCAGCTGAGGAAGTGCCACTACAAAGCCCCGTCTGGGCATGCCTGGGGCCTGGAGCAGCAGGGGAACCCCAGGCAGCAGACATGATGGTTTCTGGCTGCCATCTAACTCTGTGGTGGAAAAAGTCACTTGGTTATTGTAATTCTTGGTTAAAACTGATACTAGTAACACTGTTTTAAAATTATGCCTAAACTATTAAGTATCATGAAAATGTAAGCTGGCTTCACTCCCCAAAAGGTGATGGTGAGGTGAGGTGGAGCCTGACAAGCCCCGAGATTCTTGTAACAGAGCCGGAGAGATCTCAGTCCCCCTCGGTGTGGACAGGACATCCCAGCTCCGAGCGCGGCGGCCTGGGCTCCCAGGCCCTGGGAGAAGCAGACCAGGTCTGCCCTCGGAGGAGCACAGCAACAAAGGCTCGGATCTTAAAGACAAAGCAGACACTGGGCTGGCTATTCATCATCCAAGAACATTGCAGTTGGAAGGGAACGGCGCCGGGGCCTTAACTCGGAGCCCACAGCGACACGAGGCCGAAGCACCTCTGGGGGAGGGGACAGACAGCACAGGCTTCTCTGCATGAGAGCAAGACCCGGACAGACTCTCCACAGACAGAAAACTCACCAACACTCCTCAAAACTGCTAAAGAAAAGAACCAAAATGAAATATTAGCATGTGTTAGCAAACACCAGATGCAAAACAAAAATTTAAAAGCCCGGTTTTGTCAAAACACTTGAATTTGATAGTCGAAGGACAACTAACGCATGAGCCCGGTGCTCATTCCTGACAGCCTCGCCCGCACGCTCACGCCCAGGGCACATCCCCGGTGGGCACGGTGCGGCTGCACGTGAAGGAAGTTTCAACGAGGAAAACGGCTCCCACCAGTGTCTATGACATTGGTAGGACATTACATAGAAAGTCATATTATATATTTGAAAAAGACCACAAAGGCATACAGGGGCTGAGACGTTGTGAAGTTAACATGCGGTGTAATCAGGCATGAGCACGCCGACCTTCCTGGGACGAGGACGGCCGGGGACACCCCTCTCGACCGGCTTTTCCCTCCAGGGCCCCGTGCCACCCTCAAGTCGCACGCTCACACTCCACACACCCCATGCTACGGTGTGACACACACGGGATCGCCGCTGGCTGTGCAGCCGTCACGATGTCCAGAGACACACCGGAGGCAGTGGCCGCAGCGGGCCTGGCCACCTGGCTCGTCTGGGCAGGAAGGGCCCTTGGTGGGGATGCATCGAGGTGGAGCAGGCTGTCCGGAGCCGCCCCCTCCCAGCTGGAGGTCCCCTTCCACACCAGGCCCTCCCTGCTCCCCCTGCTCCCGCCTCCAGGAATTCCGTGGCTCAGGGCAGCCTGCGCACCCATCTGCATGGACACTCCTCACAGTACTCCCTCCCCTCCGCTCACCTGTCCCTCCAGCCTCAGCGCCATGGCCAGGGACACTCCTAGCTGCATCCCTGACCCAACACTGCACCTGACCTTTCACCCACCCCTGGTCCAGTCAAGGTCCGTTTTCTCCAGCCACGTCCTGACTCCCGGCCACGGCAGCACAGAGCCAGGCCAGGGCCTCCGGGCTCCGGCGCCTGCTAACACTCTCCACCTACCACCTGAGCGGATTCCCTTGCCATTCCCTGGGCCTTCTATTCACCTTCCCTCAGACCGTTCCACTCCCAGTGGAGTGTGACCTTCCAACTCCGCATTCTGCAGAGGCTGTTCCACCAACCTCAGCTCGCTCTTCCCACCTCAAGACTGCCTGCAGCCTCCGCTACTGTCTGCAGCCTCCGCTTCTCCACGTCCCTGGCTCACTGCCTGGTCCTGCCTCTTTCCACCTTCTCCAGAACCTGCTCGATCCATGTTCTCCTCTACCTGCCTCACTCACTCCCATCTTTCCTTTCAGCCTCAACATGTTCACGTCATAATCGTCCTCCCCAAGCCTGAGCCTTTCATTCTCTATTTCAGGTCCCAGGATCTCATAGCGCCCTCGACACTCACCACCTCCACTTCCTACACTCCCATCCCTTAACCGATTTAAATCCTGACATTCTGGAAGATCACCTCCCCCGTGCCCAACACACTAGCTCGGATTCGCAGGTCTCTCCCCGCCGCCCCTGCTGCACGCTCCACAGCACCCTGTGTGCTTGCTCCCACGCACGCACTGCTCACTCCAGGCCCGAGCTCCTCAGGGCCAGGCCACATCTGCCAGCCCCACACCCTGCTCACCAGCACACAGCCCCACACTGAGGCCAGCTCTCCTCTCGCTCCTCTCCCCGAAGCACCCCCGTTCCTCCAGCTGCACCTCACTGCGCTCTGCACCGGCCTTCCCCACCTGCTGCCTGGCAGCTTCCTGCTCAGCACGGCAGATCCTTTTTGAACGGGGAACGTTTCTCCACAGCATCCCTTAGGAAAGGAAGCAGTCTCTCCCAGGCTGCACACTTGGGACGTTCACTGACTGGCCAGGGACTCTCAAGGACAGCCGCCAGCAGTCCACTCAGGGCAGCTGCCAAAAGCACCGCCTTCCCGGTGATTTCAATGTGCAGGGCCAGGACTACTGACCAGGGGGCCCCGCCCGCCCGCTCAGCGGCGCACACAGAGCAGCCAGGGTCTGTAAGGCAGCTTCTCACCACGCAAAAGCAGGTTGAAGGGCTGGATGCTGTGTGGTCGTATTCTGATTTTTTTAACCTAGGAAGCATCAGACAGCGGTACAAGGACCACGAACACCCCCACGAACTTACTGTTTCTTGGTCTCTTCAAATTTGTGCAGCTTTTTGCGGAGGCCTCCTGACTTAAAACCTTGGCAGTGAGCGGCTGGCGCCCCAATGGTCACAATGTCGTAGCTCTGATCTGAATGACAGAAAGCTCTCCTTCATTACTCTGCGCTTGGGCCTGTGGATGAGCCAGCTACAGGGATATGCACACAGATCTGGGGCCTGACCCTCCCCCAGGTCCATGCAGACTAAGGTTCCTCAGTCCCACAGCCTGGGCTGTCCAAGGGCCCCTAACCTCCCAGGGTGAAGCCACACGGGGCTGGAGGCAACACGCAGCCTGCATCCTACTTGGGGAGGATGACTGACAGGCAGCTTTCTGCCACAGAAATGCAAAGGAAGCTGGACGGAGGAGACACGAGAGGAAGGGGTTTGTGCTCTGAATGAAGACCTTACAAAGGTCCTGGGATTTGTCTCTCATCGAACTGCCCAGCAGGACACGCAGGCAAGGCTGGCGCAGATGTGGGGCAGCGCAGGGCCCTCATGCACAGGGGACAGAGTGGCGGGGGTTCCACAAGAGGGGCCGCAGTTACCTGATCCTCCGTCGTCCTGAACCCTCATCCTTTGTATGTGCAAGTTTGTGGGAACAAATTCCAACTTTTTATCTGCTTTCAAACTGCTCGCTTTAAACGAGGGACCTAAGAAACGGAATATTCAAAAACAAGGGGCATCAACATGTATCCTGGACTCACGAACGGCAAGTAGAAAGGGGTATTGTGGGGATGCTGCTCAAAAAGCAGGTATGGGGTGGTCGCAGCCCTGGCCATTCTGAGTTGCCTATGAGCGCATTTCATTCCCAGACAGTAAAGGAGGGCAGCGCGCCGGCCGGCCGGCCGGGAGACTGGCTCTGGGTGCTCAGGTGGGGAATGGAGGCGGGAGGCAGCCTCGGGAGGGACGTGGATGCCTGCCCACCCATGACTCCGCTCTCCACGGAGAGGCTGACCCAGGAGGAGGCTCCGTGCTGCAGGCTGCCAGCAGCGCTATAAAAAGCAAGGCCCACGCCAGGAACTGCCGGCTCCAGCTCTAGAGGCTGCCATCATCCAAGACCTCGGGGACTGGCTCAGCTAGAGCAGCACTTCTCAATTCTGAAAAGTGATGACAAGATCTGCTCACCACCCGGCTGTGGGGATGGGCAGGTGCTGGGCAGCACCAGTTCTGGCCACTAGAACGCAAACTCAAACAGGCCCCCCGCGCCCACTGGGTGGTCGATGTTGTGTGACCAACATCTGCCATCTGATTTCCACAGTCAAAATCTGTAACTAATATAGGAACTTCATGCCCAGAAGAGAAAGGAATTTTAGATTACGCTGGCAATCAGAGGGTACAAGAGATAAACGGCGAAGAAAGGACGATTTATTTTTCCAGGATACAAAATACAGGCAGGCACTGTCTGCACTGGGCACGTACGGTGGCCCCGGCACCAGCCGCGGGGAGCCTGCTAGAATCACAGAATCTGCTATCAACACGACTGGGCATTTAGACACAGTGACATTGAGAGGCTCTGCTCCAGAAAACTCGGGCTGTGTGGTGTCGGACTTTCCCAGGTAACTGGCATCCAGCCTGGTAGGTCCCTACGTTCCTTCAAACAAACGCTGCCTTTTCTCTTAGAAATACACTGGGATCTATTCTTCAGATTCAAAGCAAACCAGGGCACCAGCATCTTATTATCACTCCTGTGTTCACTTCTCCACAGCCAAGTTCATGGGCATGCTCCCACGTTATGTGTCAAAAGTACGTTGAGGGCTTATGATTTTCTTTCAACCCTGAAAATTCATTATGAAGAGCAGGGGGGAAGAATCTAAAGATAGAGAATAAAGTAATGAAAAGCCTCTCCCCCACCCCAAATCATTCTGTTTGGAATAAAAAGGGAGTAAGTTAAGAATAGCCTTCTAAACCTTCCCTGAGAGTGTCCTGAAAATCAAATGGCATCTTTCAAGAAAAGGTGAGGTGCCTGTACTTCATTCTTCCTTTGGAGCCTTAAAATAGCGCATTCCACTCAATTTATATGTTCAGTGCAAGTGCCAGTGTTAAACAGGGACATGGAGAAAACTGCCTGTCGAGGCGCAGGGCCTCCATCCTCCGGGCATTTCCCTGGTACCAGACCCTCTGGTCTCTGAAATCTCACTGCACAGTGGTTGTTTTGGCACATGACTCCTTGGAAGGAATTTTCAATGTAATTCACAGATTTGCCTTCTTAATTAGGATCTGAAAAATCTAAATTTAAGAGCATTCACACCTCCCTGAGAATCTATTTTTAAAAATCCATTGGAGTGTCTGCCAGTGTGACTATCGGGCGCTCCTGGGGTGCAGATTCCCGTGGGAACACGGAGAGCGTGTGTGTCACGATGGAGAGACCCGGTGCCCACCTTTGTACTGATGCAGGTCGGTCAGGTTCTCCTGGTACGTGAGGATGATGGTCTGGTACTGAGTGACGATCTGGCGCCGGAGGCTCTCCCAGCAGGGAGACAGCTCCCCCAGCTCCTCCAGTTCACACACTCTGCAAGCAAGACACAGGCGTCAGGCCCAGGGTCTGCACCGCCCAGCAAACAAAGTGCCCACAGAAGCATCGAGATGCCAGGGAGGGCCCAGCACCGGAGTCTACGGCCGAGCCGCAGGGGCGTGATGGGCCCCCAGGAGGAAGGGCTGTACGAGACATAGACCCCCGACCACAGGGCAAGTGCACAGAGAAGCTTTTTACAGAAACTTAGCCAATGTTCGAGGCAAACTAAGTGGAGGAGCAGAGAGGAGAGCGGCTCCGCCCTGGCCCGACACCCTGGCTCCTGACAGAAACCACATGGGAGAAGCCTCAAGCTGCAGCCACTGGGCTTGAGCAGAGCAGAGTGACCTATGACCCTCCCAAACACAAGGGGCTGGAGACATGTAAGTAACTGCTATGATTTGTTGTCTCCAGAAAAATAACAAAACACAAGATGAATTAAAAAATCCTCTCTAATAAACTGGTAATATGCAAATTAACCATCACTCTGCTACATAAGCCACGCCCACCAGCCAAGCCACGCCCACCAGCCAATCAGGGCGAGTATGCAAATTAACCCCAATCCAAGATGGCTACAGCCACAGAGAGCAAGGTTTCCCAGGTAACAGAGCAAGCCAAGCTTTCCATAGCCGTTGCAGGCCTAAGCCTCCACTCAAGCTACAAAGTTTCAATTATAGAAGGTAAACAAATTCAAACAAATGGCGGCAGAATGGAGCTTGAGAGAGCAGGCCAGAGTTGCCGGCGGCAACAGGGGAAGCAAAGCTTTCCGCACACCCTGGCCGGGCTCACCCCCTTAAGGCTACAAAGTTTCAATTGTAGAAGGTGAATTAACTGCCACAGAAATGGCTGCCGCCCCGAGGGAGCAGCAGGCTTGGCTCTGCTCCAGGCTACAAAGTTTCAATTGTAGAAGGAAAATAAATCCCAGATACCAGGGCCTCTGCTTGGGTTGCCAGGGGGCATGGCCGGCCTGCAAACCACCACAGGCCCCTCGCTCAGGCCGCCCCACGCCCCAAGGGAACCCCACCCTGATCCGGGACACCCTTCAGGGCAAACCAGCTGGCCCCCACCCGTGCACCAGGCCTCTATCTTATCTAATAAAAGAGTAATATACAGATTGATCATCACTGCAACACACAATATAGCTTCCCCCATGTGGTCAAAGATCCTGCCCCCATGTGGACACAAGATGGCCACCACAAGATGGCCAGCAGGGGAGGGCAGTTGGGAGGCACCTGGCCTGCAAGGGAGGGCAGTTGGAGGTGATCAACCCTGCAGGAGAGGGCAGTTAGGGGTGACCAGGCTGGCAGAGGAGGGAAGTTGGGGGCAAACAGGCTGGCAGGGGAGCAGTTAAGCATCAACCAGGCTGGCAGTGGAGTGGTTAGGGGGTGATCAGGCTGGCAGGCAGAAGCGGTTAGGGGCAATCAGGAAGGCAGGCAGGCAAGCAGTTGGGAGCCAGCAGTCCTGGATTGTGAGAGGGATGTCCGACTGCCTGTTTAGGCCCGATCCCACCAGTATCGGGCCTAAACGGGCAGTCGGACATCCCTCGAGGGGTCCCAGATTGGAGAGGGTACAGGCTGGGCTGAGGGACAACCCCCCGCCGTGCACGAATTTCGTGCACCAGGCTTCTAGTATATATATAACCATTTTAGGAACCTGGGGAGCAGGAAATTATAAAAGACCTAAAATCCTCATTTTATAGGAAATCAATAGCTAATCCCTAAACCTGATTAAAAGTACTCTACACATATATTTAGGAATACAGCAGTTAACACTAACACGGATAACCCTGAGACTTATGTTCTTAACAGCCTTCGGCAGTATTTAGCTTTTTATACTATGCACATTTTTCTTTGAAGGGAAAAAAAACTAATTTATAAAAGTTTTTAGGAATCTACTAAATTGTCTGATGTTAAAAAAAATTGTACTACTTTATTATTATACTAGAGGCCCGGTGCACAAGATTTGAGCACGGGGGGCAGGGGAGGTCCCCTTAGCCCAGCCTCCACCCTCTCCAATCCGGGACCCCTGGGGGAATGTCCAAATGCTGGTTTAGGCCTGATGCCGGGGATCGGGCCTAAAACGGCAGTTGGACATCCCTCTCACAATCCTGGACCGCTGGCTCCTAATCGCTCACCTGCCTGCCTGCCTGGTCGCCCCTAACTGCCCTGCCCCACTGCCAACCTGATCACCCCTCACTGCCTCTGCGTGCCAGCCTGATCGCCCCTAACTGCCCCCCACCCCCTGCCAGCCTGGTCACCCCTTACTGCCCCCCCTGCCGGCCTGGTCACACCTCACAGCCCCCCCGCTGGCCTGGTTGTCCCACACAGCCTGCTGTTCAGTCATTTGGTTGACCCTCACTAACCCCTCTGCCAGCCTGGTCGCCCATGCTTGTTCAGTCATTTGGTTGTCCCTCACTAACCCCCCTGCCGGCCTGGTCATAGGCAGCCATCTTGTGAGGGTGTGAGGGTCAATTTGCATATTATCTCTTTATTATATAGGATTAGCAAAATTAATGTACCTTGGCCTGTGTGGCTCAGTTGGTTGGAGCATCAACCTGTACACTAAAAGGTTGTGGGTTCGATTCCCGGTCAGGGTACATACCCAGATTGCAGGTTGGGCATGTATAGGAGGCAACTGATCTATGTTTCTCTCTCTCCCTTTCTCTGGCTGCCAAATCAATTAAAACGTATCTTTGGGTAAGGATTAAAAAAAGTCAATGTAAAAGAACACCCAGCACAGGCCAGGCTGTGGGGCTCGCGGGAGAGCAGTATCCTCGCTCAGAGGCCCACTGGCTCCAGCCTCAGCTCAGCTCACGCCACCCTGTGGTCCCTCTGGACATCTCTGCTGTGTTTCACGTGGCTCCTTCTTATGCTTCGGTGTCAGTTTAATGTCACGGAGGCCTGCTCAGACCACCCTCCCTCCCACGGCCCCCTTTCACTTTCTGCTGACACATCCGGGGCTCCGTGTGTGGCCCCAGTTCTGTTAAGGACTGTCTCCCAGGTGTCTCGCTCATCAAGGAGCCTCACACTGAGCACAGCACCTGCCACAGGGCTGGAGTGGAAAACAGCACAACCCTCAAAGGCAAAATACTTATGTGAACAGTCTCTGCAGTGGCGGTGCGTGTGAGTACATCCCCAGTGCCAACAGAGGGAAATGATGCCCTAACTAGGAATGATAAGGGAAGGTACATGGTAGCTACGTATAAAGGCACCAATATGGAAAAGCTGGAAGGAAAAATGTAAAAATTAAAATACATATAAAATACGTATGAATAGAGAGAAAGCAGCTCTTTGCATTTCTTGCCATTTTTCTTTTAAGTTTGATTTTTTCAAGATGACAATTTAAAATGAAACATTTGTGTTAAAAAGGTGGGATTCTGGCTACAATGTTTTCTTTCATGTTTTCGTTATATTGTGTCTGTAATTAACATCGCTTTATGACAAGGAGCAGTAATGACAGTGAAGGGCGAACGGGAGACACAACCTACAGTGCCGAGCCCCCGGGCTTCTCCCTGCCTTGGGACCAGTGGCACGTGCCCTGAGCTGGAAGGATGCCCCAATGGGTCCTGCTCAACTTTCCGGAGCCCATATCACGGTGGCGCTGCCCACGGAAACTGCTGACCCAGGCGGCCACAACCAAACAATGACCAGCTACTGTTAACTTTCTGAGGCCGAAAGTGGTGAAAGGAGAGGGGAGCGGGTACTGAGTGCCGGGCACGTCTAGTGCTCCAGGCACATTATCTTGTGAAGTCTCTGCACAGAACCCCGGGATGCAGATGAGCAAACGGGGCTTTGGAAGCCCAGGCCACAAAGCCACCAAAGGCAGAGGCTGGCTGGTCATCTGGCCTGTCTGGGGCCAGTGCTCTGTCCACCACACACATCTAAGAGCTTTCCGGAAGGCACGTGGCGCGGGCATGATGGGCGGGCAGCCGCTCCACTGGGCCTCACCTGGCCGCATCTTCTTCCAGCAGCAGCTTCACAAACTGCCGGGGCACGTGCAGGGAGAGCACGCTCTCCGCCATCTGCTCCAGGATGCGCAGGTGGTTGCCGTCGGTGGTGGGGAAGCGGTACATGCGGCAGATGGCACCACCGAACACTGAGGGACGGGGGAGACAGAGACTGTGCGTGAGCAGGCTGCAGACCTGGCCGGGTCCTCCTCCCCACGCCCCCAAGTATCCTGACTGTTCATCTCAATTAAACATTGAAACCAAAAGCCCACCAGGTGACAGCCTGAATGCTCTTCCCTGGGACATGCAATCCCCTTGTCCCAGAATGCATCACTAACTCCCAAATACAAGGGCTGTGCCAGTGAGGCCGGCAGCCACTAAGGCCAATGTTGGCAAGAGACAGGGAGGCGAAGGAGGAAGCTCCTCCTTGGAGGATTACCAACTCGTTAAATGCTGGCAAAGAAAGCTCAGCAGAGCCCGGCCGGCGTGGCTCAGTGGCTGAGCAGCGACCTATGAATCAGAAGGTCACAGTTCAATTCCAGGTCAAGGCACATGCCCGGGTTGTGGGCCCGATCCCCAGTGCGGAGCAGCCGACCAATGATTCTCTCTCGTCATTGATGTTTCTATCTCTGTCTCCCTCTCCCTTCCTCTCAGAAATCAATAAAAAAAAAAAATTTAAAAATTTAAGAAAATAAGAGCTCAGCAGAGAGGAGCCCACCGGGTGCACGGCCGTGACAGTCACAGCAGGTGGGTGGAAAGGGTGACCATGGGCCCAACTGGACACTCCCGAGATGGGCAAGAGGACCAGGGAGGAACCTGCTTACCCGATTTCAGTAAAGTGTCTTTACGCAATGAAGCATATTTGGATCGGATTCCCAATGCTTCGGTCAAGCTCTCGTCCACGGGCAGGACCATCTAGTGACATGTACAGAAAAGCACAAGAAGCCATGGGCTCAGGTGAGTCCAGCACACTCCGCAGAGGTGGTGGCCGCCAGATCTCATAACAGAGCTCTTAAGATGAACGGCACCATCAACTCTACAATGAATAGGTCACCTAGGCCACAGACTGATCGACCCACGTCCCAGCACAGTGAATGTGTCCCATTCAAAATTTTCTAGAAATGCATGTCTTTCAACTACGTCATTTCACCTCATATTTCAGTGTGTTGATGTGTAAAGTAAAAATGAGGGAAAATGATACCCAGAAATGTTTCCATAGCTGACGTTCTGGGCTCATTTGGGGTAAAAGGAACTATGTCTGTATTGTAAAATGATATGTACCAGCGCTTGAGTTCTAAATTGGAATTCTAGTCTGAGAGCACAGATTGTTTCTGAACTGAGAGTGAGAGAGAAGGTGAGGAGACAGCATGGGAGGGGAAGGGAATGGGAAGACAGAGCCCGAGGGGGGGTGTGAGAGGCTGCAGGGCGTGTGCAGACTTGAGATGTGTGTGCATGAGGTGACCATGAGCACCTGAGTCCCTGGGAGAGGAAGATACTAACAAAATACCAAAGGCAGTCTGGGTCTCATTCCCCACCCCCACCCCCAGCCACCTTTCCCCTCTCCTGACTGCACCCCGACCCCTCTCCCCTCCTGACTACACCCCCCCACCTCTCTCCCCTCCAGACTGCACCCTCACCACCTCTCTCCCCTCCAGATTGCACCCCCCCACCTCTCTCCCCTCCTGACTGCACTCCCACCACCTCTCTCCCCTCCAGACTGCACCCCCCACCTCTCTCCCCTCCAGACTGCACCCCCCCACCTCTCTCCCCTCCTGACTGCACCCGCACCACCTCTCTCCCCTCCAGACTGCACCCCCCTACCTCTCTCCCCTCCTGACTGCACTCCCACCACCTCTCTCCCCTCCTGACTGCAGCCCCTCCGCCAGGTTCCCCCCATTCTGGAGAGGTGGCCCGTGTGGCCTGGGCAGAGGCAGGCTCCAGGGCAGCAGAGCCTGAGGGGCTCCCTTCTCTCCCCTGTAAGAGCGCCCGGGGGACTGTAGATCCTGTGGCGCGTGGGCAGCGCAGGCCCCCCTGTCCCTTCCCTGCGGCGGAGGCAGAGCCATCTAGACAGGGGCCATTACTCCTTCCCATGAAGGGGGTGCTCACCCTCCCGTTGACGGTGTCCAGAGTCCGGGTCACTGGAGGCCGCTGGTCTGACTTCTCCTCCATCTGCCAGCCGATCACCGTGATGTTACCCACACGGTCACTCTCTGCAGACCTGCAACGAGCAACGTGCTTTGGGAAATGGCGTCGTGACTGGCTCCACTTCTGCGTCAGCTCAGCATCCTGTCACCGAGGTCTAGGGCATGCCGGGACCTGGCCGGCCGGCCAGTTGGGCAGCATTTGCTGCCCGCCCAGACTCCAGGGGAGGCAGACAGGAAACCAAAGCTCCAGGAGAAGTGCGAGCATGCCTGTGACGCTGGGGGGAGTCAATGCTTGCTCCCCTGGGCTGAGCCCTGCCCCAGACAGCAACAGGGACACGTCTGGAAATCAGGACTGGAGAGAACCTTCTTCTGGGACCAGACCCTTCCTGCTCCTTCCCCACCGTCCTCAAGCTTTGATTTTCCCCCAGGCCGAGGCCTGGACCCCAAGCCAGATGAGATCACCCAGGGTTTCCCAAAGCCTCTGATTCCCGGCACAATACAGCTGATGCCACTCCAGCCCGCCAGGTTCACCCTGAGATCGCAGGAGGGCTGCACCGCCTGGGCCCATGTGGCTCATCCAGGGAGGCCCGGCTTTTATGGAGGACGTCTGACCGAGCCAGTTCTAACTTCCATGTGGTCACTGCTGGTGCCAATTGCCTTTGTGACTCTGTGTCCGCATGCCCGGAAAGTCCTTTCCCCACACTATCCCAACGGTCATCTTCAGCTTCTGTTACAAAGGATGATGTCCACGTCTTACGTGTGCTCGGGTCCAACTGGGCTTACTCCGGCACATCGTGTACCTGGTTATTTTCCTTTACGACCCCTGTCCCCACCACCCTCTCGTTTCCCTAGGACTCTTCCTCTCTCCCCAGTCAGGTCTCCACACGCACCAGGAGCCTA
Organism: Cnephaeus nilssonii; assembly: GCF_951640355.1. Lineage (NCBI taxonomy): Eukaryota > Metazoa > Chordata > Mammalia > Chiroptera > Vespertilionidae > Cnephaeus > Cnephaeus nilssonii. Next base: position 62,550,337 of record NC_137086.1, on the reverse strand, counting down.
CAGGGCTATCCCCATGGCTGCAGGAATTAGTGCAGGGAATTGATCCTCTTTGCCAACATTTCCTTTGCTATTTTGGAATGTTTTCCCAATTTTCACATTATTTTGAAAATAAGAACACCAAGTCAGGGTTTGGGTGGGAGTTACCCCTAAAATGAATTTGGGGAGGATTGCCATCTTGACATTTTTCTCCCAGGGACATGGTGGAGTCCCCGCCCCCCACAAATATTTACTGAGCCCCAAGCCCTGTTCTACGTGCTTAGGATACAGCAATGAAGCAAAACAGACAAAAACCCCTGCTTTCTGGGAGCTGGCACTCTGCTGGGGAGGAAGCAACACTATAAACTCATCTGGTCGATCAGATGTGATCTAGGTCTTCCTTCAGGTCTGAGTCCAGCTGTGCTCAGATTTCCCACGATGCCACATGTGCCCACCTCCATTAGCCCTCTCACAGGCTGTTTGCTTTCCCTTCAGTGACAACCACTCCCTGCTAAGACCAGCCTCTGGGAGAGGCAGGAAATGAGTTCCTTCCCCACCAGTCCCTGGACCTCAGAACTCCAGACCCTTTCAAAGGAACAAAATTAAGTACCAACCTTAGTGTTAAATGCAACCGATGATGCCTATCCTGGAGCAGATCCTTGACAATAAAGGTCCCAGAGCCCAGTAGGTACATCTGAGAGAGAAGGAACACAGCGTGAGCCCGTGCTCTGCCTCGGCCCCATGACCAGGCCGGGGTCGCTGGCTGCTGCCCACAGCACCTCTGACCCTCACTGCAGGAGCCCACAGGGATGCGCGGGAAGAAATTCCAAAGGCAAATCCCACTGGACATCAACTAGTGAGCCAGCAGCGAAGCCAGTCGCATGTGCTCCTCTCACTGAAATGACTGCCCAGCTTTAAGAAGCAAAGAAAGGTCCCTGAACCACACGCTACTTAACTGTTCCCTGAGATCTGTCTTTGACGTCGTACACGGAGAGTTTGATCTGCGTCATCTGATTGATGAGGGAGTCTTGGAAGAAGGCAATGCTGCTTAAGAATATAGGGTTGTTGGTTCCCTACAACGGAAAAGAAAATCCTCAGAACACAGAGCTGAATTTTTAAAGTAATTGTTCATTTCACAATGAGAAACTAACATCCTTACCAACTTGGATCAACACAAATGCTCATGGCGGCTTAAACGAATGCAGTCAACCAAAACCCTGCTTTTCAAGAAGGACGAAGGCGTCCCACAGACCCCTCCCGGCCCAGACACAGCTGGGCCCCCTCAGTAGGAGGCTTCTATAGCATGGAAACAGGCTGAACAATCACGTGTTGTTCAACTTGAGAGATACACTATGCAACTGGATCTACTACTTTGGGCTGTTCCTGTAAGGTGTGCCAAGGCGGATGGAAGAGGAAATGAATAGCTTAAGTCGTTTCTTGCTTCCAGAATCCTATGGTTTGGAATAATTAAGGCCTGACCTATTTAAGCCTATCCCTTTTTTGAGGACTAGCTGCTAGTTTCTAGATCACAGGTGGTTATTCCTGGCAGCTTCACCTCGCTCCCCCGCCCCCAAAGCCCCACAATAACATATTCTCTTTCTCAGGCAAACGGCTAACGGTTGCACCTGTGTGGGGGCCATGCCTCTGGCTGAGCCCCTCGGCAGCTCCAGATCCAGTCTCTCCACGCCTGCTGGACGGCGCCCCTCCCTCCATCCGCCCCTGCTTAACCAGCTGACTCTCCTTCCAAGGAGGCTACAAATGTGGGCATCTGCTTCGGTACCTCCTTCTTGTCATTCTCAACCTCCAAGTTACAATAAACTCTTCCGTAAACCCTCTCTCGCCCTGGCCAGTGTTCTCAGTGGTTAGAGCATCAGCCCGAGCACTGAAGGGTCTTGGGTTCAATTCCCGGTCAAGGGCACATGCCTGGGTTGCAGGTTAAATCCCCGGCCCAGGTCGGGCACGTGCAAGAAGCAACCAATCGATGTGCCTCTCTTACATCGACGATTTTCTCTCTCTCTCCCTTCTACCCTCTCTAAAAATCAATGGGAAAAAGACACTCTTTCGGGTGAGGATTAACAAAAGAAAAATTTAAAAATCCTCTCTCACAGGCACCCCTTCTGCCCCTCCTTCCCAATGGGTCAGGTGCCACATCACACTCCCTCAACACCTCTGGTCAGGTGACCCTCACGTAAAACTCCCAGCCTGACTTCTGAGGCTTCCCCCTTGCTCTCCACCTGTGCCTTCTGCACACACTGACCAGGCTGACGTTATTCTCCGAGCCACACGATGCTCCCCCTCGCCATTACAGAACTCTGCAATGCCCTGCAGCATGTGGTCCCTAGACCGGCAGCGTGGGCGTGACCTGGAGCCTGGGAGAAACACAGAGTCTTCGGCCCCACCGACCTATCGAGTCAGAATTTCACTAGGTGGCGTAGGAAGCCACCTCCGGTCCTCAGAACTGGCTGGGAACCCGTCCTCCTGGTGCTATCCTCACCCTTAACACACCCCGCACTCGGCTGGGCACAGATGCGGACACCTTCATTCCTGCCCCCGCCCCTCAGGATGGCCAACCTCGTGCGGGCAGGGCCGGGGCCTCCATGGCCTCTGCATCACCCGCAGCGCCCAGCACTGTGCTGCGTGCACAGACAGTGCTCAACAAAGGCTTAGAAACAGGATTGCTGACTTGAACTTGGAAACAAGTTTATAAGAGAATGAAAAGGTCTCTTCTGAAATGTAAAGCGAGGAACGAGGAGGAAGTGCAGCGGAGCCTGCTGGAGACTGCCAGGATGGACATCACACAGGAGCTCACGTCGCCACAGAAGCCTGTGGAATCCCATAGCAACGCCTACTCTTAGTTTCACAACTTACACACTGTGCTCCATTATCTAAACGGCGTCTGTGAAATTCCCAAGGTGAATGCATAACATTTACTTTAAGGAAAAAGTAAGTATATAACACACCACTCAAAAGGATATAAAAATAAAAACCAACAAAAATAGGGGTATGTCCAGTAAGAGGGTTGGTTAAGAGTTACTCTCCAAATTTGATTAATGAGCACAATTTATAAAAGTAGCAGCCAACTGGAAGTGACAAGGAAGAACTGGATCTTCCTCTTAAAAGGCAACTAATTTTACAGCATCACTGTTCAAAAATAACCAGCCAGTAACTGATCAATAATTGTAAAGGATATGGCAAAAAAAGTGCCCTCCAAAACTGTGATGAAAAATAGCAATTACTAAAAACACATGGATAATAGCAAGAATTCACATAGAAATGATCCCAGCTGCAGGTGCTCAGGTTGCTGAGCAGCGTCCCCTGGGGTGAGACCTGTCCCCGAGCCCCGGGGGCCAGCAGCACCCACCTCGATGATCTCCGTCTGCGCGTGCTTCGTCCAGAATGCCTGAGGAGGGGTGGTCACACTCACTGCTACAAAACTATTTGGTTTCCGATCTAGCGATGGCGTATGCAGCTCACTACAAGCTATGGAATCAAGATGGGAGAGAAAAAAATCCTTTAAAATCAGGCTCTAGTTCTCTGTTCCACACATTCAAGAGCAAAGACAGTAAATGACACTCAAAGGGATGAGGCAATTACACTGTCCGTTGTCTCAGGGAGCTGATTTTCTTAATTGGAAACAATCTCTTCTCACTGCCCCCCAACTTTCCCCGACGCCATGGCAGCAGTGCCCTAGCTGAGGGGAAGGTGAGCCCAAGGGGCTTTCTGCGTCCATGGAATGGAGCACAGAGCCAACAATCTCACATGCACATCTAGTGTACTAAGCATTTTGGAATCCTATCTAATAAAAGAGTAATATGCAAATTGACCATACCTCCGCTACACCCACAAGCCATGCCCCACCAGCCAATCAGGAGCGAATATGCAAATAAACCCAACCAAGATGGCTGTGGCCATGGAGAGCAGGAGGGAGGCTTGGTTTCCCCAGCAATGGAGGAAGCCAAGCTTTCTGCCTGCCCTTGCCGGCCTAGGCCTCCACTCAATGCTACAAAGTTTCAATGATAGAAGATAAATAAATCCCAACAGAAATGGCTGCTGCCACAGAGCTGGAGAGAGCAGGAGGCTAGGGTTGCCCCTGGTGATGGAAGAAGCCAAGCTTCTGCAGCCCTGGCCGGCCTAGACCTCCAATCCAGGCTACAAAGTTTCAATTGTAGAAGATAAATAAATCCCAGATACCAGGGCGTCCCCTTGGGTCGCCGGGGGGCGTGGCCGGCCTGCAAACCACCACAGGCCCCTCGCCCAGGCTGCCCCACTCCCCAAGAGATCCCCCACCCTGATCCGGGACACCCTTCAGGGCAAACCAGCTGGCCCCCACCCATGCACCAGGCCTCTATCCTATCTAATAAAAGAGTAATATGCAGATTGAACATCACTCCAACACACAAGATGGCTGTCCCTATGTGGTCAAAGATCCTGCCCACATGTGGACACAAGATGGCCACCACAAGATGGCCAGCAGAGGAGGGCAGTTGGGAGGGACCAGGCCTGCAAGGGAGGGCAGTTGTGGGCGATCAGGCCAGCAGGGGAGGGCAGTTGGGAGGGACGAGGCCTACAAGAGAGGGCAGTTGGGGGTGATCAAGCCTGCAGGGGAGGGCAGTTAGGGGTGACCAGGCCAGCAGAGGAGGGAAGTTGGGGGTGACCGGGCCTGCAGGGAAGGGCAGTTGGGGGAGACCAGGCCTGTAGGGGAGGGCAGTTAGGGATGACCAGGCCTGCAGGGGAGGGCAGTTAGGGGCAAACAGGCTGGCAGGGGAGCAGTTAGGCATCAATCAGGCTGGCAGGGGAGGGAAGTTGGGGGTGACTGGGCCTGCAGGGAAGGGTAGTTGGGAGGGACCAGGCCTGCAAGGGAGAGCAGTTGTGGGTGATCAGACAAGCAGGGAAGGGCAGTTGGGGGGGACCCAGGCCTGCAGGGGAGGGCATTTAGGGGCAAACAGGCTGGCAGGGGAGTGGTTAGGGGGTGATCAGGCTGGCAAGCAGAAGCAGTTAGGAGCAATCAGGAAGGCAGGCAGGCGAGCAGTTGGGAGCCAGCAGTCCTGAATTGTGAGAGGGATCCGATTGGAGAGGGTGCAGGCTGGGCTGAGGGACCTCCCCCCCATGCACGAATTTCGTGCACCAGACCTCTAGTAGATTATAAGACTCAGAAGTGACTTACAGGGAAAATGGTCCTATTGCATGGACTCTAACATGTATCTGTAAAATGCACTGTGAAAGAAAAAATGACCCACTGCCGTGAGACTAGGAAATGCTACCGACCATAAGACACCCTGTTATTACAGAAAAACATGAGGAAACATACTCCATGGAGCTGATTACATATATGGCAAATCGAAGTTCAGCACCTGAAGAAACAGCTTTCCTGGCAGAGCAGTAACCACCCCTGAGTGCTTGGGCATTTGCTGGCTTTCGGAGTTCTCAAACAACTGACTTTGACCCTTTGTATCAGTGTTCTCATTGCCTTTATGGAGGAAAAAATTTTTTGAGGGCCTCACACTGTCATTCCTGCTCCCATCTTTCTCATTTGATTTTTAAAATGCTCTCTAGTGATTTAAAATTTAGAAATTGATTTTTACTTCTGGAAATTAATTTTGGTTCTCTGATTATCCCCTTTGTAATATCGTCTCATATATCTTGAATCTTCATTATTTATTGAACTAGCGTTCCCGTTGCAGGAAAAATCCTGCAATAGGGTTTCCTGCTGCACTCTACCCCGCCCTGCCTGCTCTCCTCCCTTGTCCCCCGCCCCGCCTTCTCCGCCAGCCCCCCTGCTTTTCTCCCTTCTCCGCCAGCCCGCCCGCTCTTCTTGCTTCTCCCCTGGCCCCGCCTCCGCTCCTCCCTTCTCCCCTGGCCCCGCCTGCGCTCCTCCCTTCTCCCCCGCCCCACCTTCTCCACCAGCCTGCCTGCTTTTCCCTTCTCCCCCGGCCCCGCCTCTGCTCCTCCCTTCTCCCCCGCCCCGCCTTCTTTTCCCTTCTCCCCCGGCCCTGCCTCCGCTCCTCCCTTCTCCTCCCCCCGGCTTGCTTGCTTCTCCGCAGCTTTGCTCCCTTCTGCAGCTCTTGGCTTCTTTCTACACTGTCTTGATATGCAAATTAGTTGCCATCTTTGTTGGGATAATTTGCATACTCGTCCTGATTGGCTGGTGGACGTGGCTTGGGCATAGCGAAGGTGCAGTCAATTTGCATATTTGTCTATTATTAGGTAGGATGCTAAAGGCCTGGTGCACGAGATTCATGCACTGGGGAGGGGGGGTTCCCTTCAGCCCGGCCTGCGCCCTTCCATAGTCCGGAAGTGCTCATGGGACGTCCCTGTGGGGAGCAGGCCTAAGCCGGCAGTCAGACATCATTAGCGCTGTTGCAGAGGTGGGAGACACTCCCGTCACTGCCACTGCGCTCGCCAGCCGTGAGCCAGCTTCTAGGTAAGCAGTGCTCCCCCTGTGAGAACACACTGACCACCAGGGGGCAGCTCCTGCATTGGGCATCTGCCCCCTGGTGGTCAGTGTGCATCACAGCGAATGGTCTTCCACCGTTAGGTCTATTTGCATATTACCCTTTTATTATCCTATTTAATAAAAGCCTAATATGCAAATTGTCCCCTTGCGAGTTTGACTGGGCATTCGACCGCTTGCTATGATGTGCGCTGACCACCTGGGGGCAGCATGGAACATGGTGGGCGTCGGTGACGTGGTGCTGGCAGCGGGCAGCAGTGGAGGCACTGCCAGCCCCGACAAGAGCAGGACCGTGGCGGGATGGTGGAGCAGGTGAGAGGGCAGCACCAGGCCAAGGCGGGTGCAAGCAGAGGCCGATCGCCCTGCGATCACCCTGCATATGGCGACCAGCGGCAGCAGGGGGCGGGGCCTCTGCCCGGCTCCGAGGCGCTGAGGGAGCCAGGTGGGGGACGCGGCACCAATTGGTCGCCCTGCAGGAGGGATGGTGGAGCAAGTGAGGGGGCAGCACTAGGCCAAGGTGGGGTGCCAGGCAGGGCTGCAAGGTTGGGGGTGTGAGCTGGGGCCCGATCCCCACAGGCCACCCCGAGGGACCTCACACGTGCACGAATTCGTGCACCAGGCCTCTAGTATAGGATAAAAAAATACAAAGAGCTTGGCTTTTGAGTTCTGAGAGTCATATACACCATGAAACCATCAACAAAGCAAGGCAGAACTTTTCCCTCAGGCTAGAAAGTTCCTCTATACTTCCAGCCTCTGCCCACCTCTGCAGCCACTTTCTGACTTCCATCACTGTTGTCTGCTCTTGAATTGCACATAAGTGGAATGTTTTAAGATTCATCTATATTGTTCTATATATATTCCATTGTATAAATGCACCAAATTTTTTTATCCATTTGGGTTGCTTCATTTTGAGCCATTATAAAGGTGCTATAAACATTCTTGTTCAAGTCTTTCTGTGAAGGTAGGTTTTCCTTTCTCTTGACAAGCACCCAAGGGTGGCATTTCGAGGTCACAGCAGAGGATAGGTCTCACTTCACAAGCCAACAGTTCTCTAAAGTGGCCGTATCATTGTACAACGCCATCACAACGTGCAGGAATGCCAACCGCCAACACTTGGTGAGCTTAGTGCTTATCTCAGTTGTTCTAATAGATGTTTTAATTCACACTTCTGTGATGTGAAGCATCTTTTCACCATATGCTTACTGTCCATTTTTATAACTTCGTCAAGAGTCTAATCAAGACTTCTGCTTATTTTTAAATTGGATTGTTGACTTTTTAATTGCTGGTCTGTAAGCAGTCTACTTTACAGCTGCTCTCTGTCCAGTATATGTGTTGTGAATATCCTTTTCCCAATCTGTGGTTTATCTACTCATTTTCTTAAACATTTTTAGATTTATTTTAGACTTTTAATTTTAGGGACTGGTAGGCAGAAAAATGTCCCTCCCCCCAAAAAAAGTACTCATGTCCTCATCCCTGGAACCTGTGAATATATTACATCTCCAGCAAAGGACAGCAGATGTGACTGGGTCATGGAATCCTCAGATGTGACATGGGAGCTCATTCTGTTTCGTCGTCTTCACTGGATTACCCATGCTGTGAAATTTCACCTCGGTGGGTCTCAGGACAGGTGTTTTCAACATGCAGGGCCTGGTAGGCATGTTTAACCCAGATACACATCCTTCAGACCTGACAGACCCCTGGCGTCATTGCTTGGTCATTTCCTCCCGAATTTGCTCTCTAATTTTCCATTTCAATTTCTCTCCTGTTTTCTATTTTGCTTTTAAAGTTTTACTTTCTGAGATAATTCCTTGAATATCTTCCATCCTTTATTGAATTTTAAAATATTTTCTATCCTATTTAAAATTTTTTAAATTATCCATGTTTTCCAACTGTTCTCTTTCTCTTTAGAGCATCCTGTTTTTATTGGATGTATACACCATCTTCTCTTGAGGCTATAAATTATAATCTAAAATATGTAATTTAGTATATAAAATATACATTAACTATATTCATGTAAATATAAAATTTATATAGAACCCACGTGTCGATCAGCAGAATAAACTATGGTTGGTGCACACAATGGAAGCCACTCAGCAAGGCAGGATGAGTTCTGGCCACAGAGCTGCACGTCCAGCGCGAGTCCAGAGCATTACGCGAAGTGAGCACAGCCGCACCCAGAGGCTGGGCACTGCATGGTTCTATTATGTGAAACTCGCGAGGCCTCGCTGCAGTGATGGAAACAGGCCGACGCTGACTGGGAGTGAGGCTGAGGACACGAGAATCCTTTGGGGCAATGGCAAGGCTAGTGGTTACATGCATAATATGCTTATCAAAACTCACTGATGCTACACTTAAAATGGGTGCATTTTACATACAAATTATAGCTCAATGTTGACTTAAAACAAAATGAAGGAAGAGTCAAAGATGACCAGACTTTGCGGAAGGCCCGCAACATGAACGAAAAGATAGAACTTGGAAGAACAGAGAACTTGCAGAAAATAGAAGACAAGGTCAAAGAAAGTACACGTCAGAGCAAGATATGCTGCACAGAGTCTGTTTCTGTTTCTGGTTCTTCCTGATGTTTGGGGTGATGTAGGACAAGGCGTGGAAGTGTGCTCACACTCTGCTGTGGAACTTGGACTGGCATCACAGCTTGTAAAGAGCAATAAAGTTCCAGGCTGGTGGGCATCCCGTGCACAGCTGTGCTCACTGCCCACTGCAGACCAGGCATCTCGCAAGGGCTGGGAACCCTGAACTAGCTTAGGAGCATGAAACCTGAAATGGGGACGCTTCAGAGTTTAAAATTTGGTAATAATGCACTTATATTTTTATGGGTTTAGCAACTTGTCAAAGTCCTTCTGTTTTGTTTAGCAACTTGTCAAAGTCCTTCTGCTTGTCTCTCAAACGGCAACACCTCATACGACCCATAAGGAAACCCGTCCAGCAAGGTCAAGGGCAGGCTCAAGGCTGGGCAGTTGGTTTACAGCACAGTCTGGACGAGATTCCAGGAAATCTAGTTCACACCATCTCGTGGACACCTCTGCCAGGCCACCGGCCAATGCTGACCACCGTCCAGGAGATGAGGGGAGGGGAGAGGGCCACGAGAGCCCAGTGCCTCCGGAGAAGCATCCCAGCTGACCCCGCCTTGCTCTCCTGCCACACTTCCCGATCCCAGGGCTGGCACAGTCTCTCTCTGATGCTCCGAGAGGGAGAGCTCGCAAGTGTCATCACCTCCGGTCACAGAGTAGGGAATGAGGCCTAGGAAGCTAAACTCAACCACACAGGCCTCCTGGCCAGGGGCTGATACCGCTAGCCCTAAACCCCGCTTTCTCACCCCTCCCGGTCTCGGCAGCTCGGGGTGGGCTCCCACTTCCAGCCCTGCCCTGCAGGTGTACAGTCCCCGGGCCCCCACCCACAGGAAGTCCGCACCAGCCTCCGGGTTCATCTTCTCAGCAACACGTCAGCAGCAGAGACGGTGGCGGCAAGTTCTCTTTGACTCGGGCCAGCAGTTGTGTTTTTGTTTTTGAGCAACATATATTGTTACCTAAAACAATTAAAAAGACACCCACCTAAGCTGAACTCTAAAATGGGTTCATCTGGATCTTGTAGATTTCCTGAATAAAAAAGAAATGACAGACAGAAGTCAGCCTTAATCAACTTTTCCCTGCTTTCAGATTTTATACAAAAAACACACAACCCCAACACACTTATCATTTCACCGTCATGCCACACACCTTAAACACATACAGTGATGTGTGTCAATTATTTCTCAATAAAACGGGGGCGGGGGGGGGGGGGAGAGATGGACTCCAACATTCTACTTATTTTTCTATCCAAAACTTATGTGAGATGATTTCTTCATTTTATAAACCTTTTGTTCTGAGATTTCTAAAAAGTCTCAGACTCCAAGACCAAACCCCTGCCTTTCCACGTCTGCATACCCGCAATAGACAGGCCTTTTACTGTGGCCTGGGCACTGGCAGACCGGCCCCATGGACACTCCCACATCATCTCCTGGCTGGAAACCTGCAGCAGACTGGCTCCCTCGGAGGCAGTGCCAGGGAGAGTGCTGGCTTTCCCCTCCCTATTCTGACTCACCCAGAGGAGGCCACACCGGGCACCCTCCAGCCCGGGGCTCGTACTGGCTGTCCACCAGGTGCCCAGGAGGCATGGCGGCCCTGCCAGAACTGCCAGGTGGGAACCACTGGAGCCGCCCCGAGAGGCTCACCTGCCAGAGAGAGGCCAAGCATGTCAGCTGCCACATCGATGGTGGAAGCCCGCTGCAGTGCACGGGCCCTGGCGCCATGGCGAGGGCTGTGCTCTCTTGCTGTCATGATGTCATTGGTGATGATGTGTTTCCTGCTCCTGGGTCAGACCACGCCTGATTCCCCGGGGAAGAGCTGTCATCCAGCCCTATCCCCTAAGGTGGCAGCAGTCCTGAGACATGGGAACGAACAATGGTGAGAAGCACAGAGATGGTGGCTGAAAGGCACTGGGGGATCACAGAGTGCGTGAGCTACACGAGCAGCACAGCAAGGCCAGGGTCCCAGCAGGTTGGGCGGGGGAAGAAGAGTCTGATGGTCTAGGTCTCTTCAGTCACCACGTTCCCTACACTCCGCAGCGTGCTCACACACCAACACAGCAGGCCCGTGGGACCCATACAGAAATCGTGTTCTCTCTGACAAAGACATGCCGCCTTAAACGATGTTTTCCATACAATCGTAAAATATGGCTTCTGAGATTTTATTTGCTTTATTCAGCTTTTCCATTGGCAAGTCTCATAGAATTTCATAAAATTTAAAGCAAATTTGCTACAACCTCTGTTAGGATACAGATGTATGAAGGGGTTTGCCACCCTGGCTGGCTGCAACAGCACGGTGGGGCACGGGGCAGACAAAGGCACATGCCCTCGCACCTTGCCCTCTTCTTCCCAGAGCTACAGAAACTTTACGTGGGTCTCGGTCCCGCCTTTCTTCCCCACAAAACATATACGTGATCCTCTTGAGAGCGGAGAGTGCTGCACTGGGGTGTGGCCATCTCTGAGAGCGGCCTCTGCCGGCTGGGTCAGACAGCCGCCACGTGGGAAGCAGCAAGAAGTGAGTTTCACATTTTCGCAACCCCACACATGGTCATTCCTGCTGTCTCTAGAAGGCACCGCCCTTTAGAAGGTAAGGTAATGAGACTGAGCAGAAGGGCTGGTTAAAACACCCCTCCAAGCCTGCGATTTCCAGTCGCCCTGTCTTCTCTCAGTGTGTCCGCACCTCTACCGGAAGGGCCCATGGTCCCGCTCTTGAGGGGGTTCACTCACCCAGCAACTTACTGGACATGTTTGTCCTTGGATCAGTGGAGACACGTGGCATTTCTTCATAGAAGCATATCCAATTCCATCACCTAAAAGTAGAAAGTTATACACTTAACAAGCTGGTCAACACGCAGGGAGTTCTTGTGAGAGAATCCTATATAATAAAGAGGTAATATGCAAATTGATCGTCACACCCTCACACAAGATGGCCACCCCCATGTCGTCACAAGATGGCCACTCCCATGTGGTCACAAGATGGCTGTGCCCATGTCGTCATAAGATGGCCGCCACAAGATAGCCAGCAGGGGAGGACAGTTAGGGGCGACCAAGCCAGAAGGGGAGGGCAGTTGGGGGCGACCAGGCCAGCAGGGGAGGGCAGTTGGGGGCGACTGGGCCTGCAGGGGAGGGAGGGCAGTTGGGGGGGACCAGGCCTGCAGGGGAGGGCAGTTGGGGGCAACCGGGCCAGCAGGGAGGGCAGTTGGGAGCGACCAGGCTGCCAGGGGAGGCAGTTGGGGGTGACCAGGCGGGCAGGGGAGGGCAGTTGGGGGCAATTGGGCCGGCAGGGGAGCAGTTAGGCATCGATCAGACTGGTAGGGGAGTAGTTAGGGGGTGATCAGGCTGGCAGGCAGAAGCGGTTAGGGGCAATCAGGCAGGGAGGCAGGCAGGTGAGCAGTTGGGAGCCAGCAGTCCAGGATTGTGAGAGGGGTCCCAGATTGGAGAGGGTGCAGGCTGGGCTGAGGGACACTCACCCCCCCTGCCCAGTGCACAAATTTCGTGCACCGGCCTCTAGTCTACACTGATAAGAGAGAAAGATGCAAATTGATCGTACCTCCGCGACACCCACCAGCCAATTAGGAGTGAGTATGCAAATTAACCCAACAAAGATGGTGGGTTAATTTGCATACACAGGCACCAAGCGACCGGGGGCGGGGTGATGCCAAGCAGCCTGGGTCCCAGACAGGCACCAGGCCCTGCCCCCAGGGTCCCAGGACCATCGGCAGCCAGCAGAGGCGGGCCTGGCAGCACTAGACCCCATTCCCAGGGTCCCAGAGGCGGTCCGGGCAGCACCAGGCCCCAACCGCAGGGTCCTGGGACCATCGGCGGCCCGGGGAGGCAGGCCGGGCAGTGCCAGGTCCTTCCCGCAGGGTCCCAGAACCATTGCTACAGAGTGAGAGCAGAGTGGGCGGCTTGGAGAACTTTGCAGAGTGGGAGGCCGCCAGAAGGAGAGCAGAGCGAGAAAGCTGGTGGCTTGGAATTAATTCACAGAAGAAAAAAAAAAAGATCATGGAAAAGAAATAGGTGTGACCTGTTTAGATTAAAGTAATCAGGTACATCTTCTCAGTGATGGTGATGGTAACATGTGAGATAGAACAGAGTGTGAAACTGCCTGGGGTCAGAAGCAGCATGTGGCCTCCAAGGGTGTGAGGAGTCCAGTGAGTGAGAGCAGGCAGGGAGTGGGACATGGGCGGGAAATTAGGAGAAAGAGGGAGCAGAGGCCAGATGTCCACCATGGTTTATTCAGATATATCTTAAAATAATTACCTCAGCATGCCCAGCCTGCATGGCTCAGTGACTGAGTATGGACCTATACACAAGGAGATTGAGGTTCAATTCCCTGTCAGGGCACATGCACGGGTTGTGGACTTGATCCCGGTAGGAGGCATGTGCAGGAGGTAGCCGATCAATGATTCTCTCTCATCATTGATGTTTCCAGCTCTCCCTCCCTCTCCCTTCCTCTCTGAAATCAATAAAAAAATATTTTAAAAAAATTACCTCGCAGCCTGAGTTTTCCCTAAATCATGTTTAGTTATGTTAACCATTATCACTCCAGGATTAAGCGGTGTCTGTGAATGGGTTTAACCAGCATTCCACACAGGTGAACACTGTAATTTGGTGATAAGAATGTAGTTACAATAGGTCGTAGTAATCTACATGACCCTTGATATTCGCTAAGGTATGTCAGAACATTGTACTAGGGCTAAACAGTGTACTTTACACTTAAAAAGCAAGTGTTTTCATAACATTTTTTCAGAAAAATGTTTATTAATGTAAGTTGTGCATTTAATAATCCTATACTTTGTTGTCTACGTATACACACACATACATACATAAAATTGTTATGTGGGCATAAATGAGTTGATGGAAGATAAATTAAGATTACATATGTCATTACCTAGCCCAGTCCTGGACTTATATTTAGTAAATATTAGTTTATTTCCTTCATCTTTTACATGTCAGGCACTGGATTAGACACTTTATTTGTATCTTACATAAGACAGTAAATTTATTTTATTTTGCCTTCATCCACATAAGAATGGGGAATATAAAATTATTTTCAAGTCTCACAAGTAACATTATTTTATACTATAAAGGGAAGTGTCTAAAATACCCTGGAAATGTAAGCTAAAATGAAATACATAGCAAAAAGATTTTATAACTTTCTATAGGAACGCTATGAACAAATGTTTGCCAGTAATTTAGATGACTTCCACAATTGGTGTAAATTAGTATACACAGTGGGGCAAAAGAGGCTTACAGTGGTTCATATGGAAAAAGACATGCAGCTTATGATTATTATAATAGCTTTATTAACTCTGTTTTGCATATTCACAACCGTAAATCTACTTTTGCCCCACCCTATACACAGGAGGTTTTTACAACAACCTGGTAACACAGCCAGTTTTTCCCTACCTACAACCTCTTGCCTGTCACCTGAGGCAAGGGCGCTCAACCTTGGCTGCTTATGAGGATCACCTGGAGAGCTCTTAAAGTCTCCGTGGCGTGGCGAGGCCTCTTCTGAGATCAAACAAACCCTAATCGGGGGCAGGGGCCTGGCATGTCTGCCTTGAAAGCTCCCTGGATGGTTTCAGTTGGGTGGGCAAAGTTGAGAACCACTGTGCCAGGGTCCTCTGTGTAGCAATGGAGGGCTATCTTCAAAAATGCATGCACTTGGCTTTTCAAAAAATGTCTGTCCCTTTTAATTCTACTCTATTTCAAGTCTTCAAAGAATTGACAGTTGCATTGTGAAGCCTTCCCATTTGACACAGCCTTTGATATTCAATCTGCTCTGTGCATAGCTTTATTATAGCTCACAGAAATAGTCATTCCTAATGACTATTGTCAGGGAGGAAAAATGAAATATTAAACTGAAGGCAAGTTCCTTGAGGGCAGGGAAACAGATGGATAGATGATAGATAGGTAGATAGACAGATAGAGGTATCCTATATAATGAAACCCTAATATGCAAATCAACCAAACGACAGAATGACTGGTCGCTATGAATGCTCAGGGCCTAACCTGGAAGGCAGACATCTCCTGAGGGGTCCTGGACTGAGAGAGGGTGCAGGCTAGGCTAAGGGACCTCCCCCCACCCCCAATGCACAAATGTTGTGCACCGGGCCTCTAGTACATTATAATTCCAATACCTAGAAATATGGGAACGCCACAAGCTATTCCATGTTCCTCTCTCCACACACCCATCTAACCTTCTGGCTCAAAAACAAAGGTTTTGCTCAAAGCCCAAATGAATGAGAACTAGAAAACACACACTCTGTTCTGCTCCAGGGGTGACCCAGGAGAATTTGAGCCAGCCCTAAAGAGCCACGTGAGCAGCTGAAGTGGATCAGGGAAAATGGGAGGTGAGGATCTGAGCCCCAGTCCTCCCTCTCACAGGCCTCGGGTCCGAAGAGAAGCTGCCGGGCCCCTCCGAGGCTCTGCATTTTGCTGTCTAAGATGAAGCTAGTTGTGCCCATCTCACAGGGTGCAGTGAGAACCAGACCTTCCACAACGGGAGAGGGCTCTGCAAACTCCACTGGGCTCCCCAAACTCTGCTGGCCTCCCACAGTTGCTGTGGCCTGGCCCGCAGGTGCCATTGTGAAGCAGGACCCCCCCAACTCTGACTCAGTCCTAGCACTGCTGGGGAGCTGTCGGGGCGAACCCGGGGACCAGCGCATGAACCATCTGAAAATGCCAGGGCCTGGGGCGCAGACCACTGGAAGAGCAGTGCCTGGCCCTGGGCACACTCAGTCCCTGGAGGCTGTGCTCCTGCCTCTCCCACTGGGACACACAGGGACCTTCAGCCGGGTGCCTCAGCAGAGGAGCACGGCCTGGCGGGGTCACAGGAGAAGTCACCAGGGAAGATGCATGTTTGCTGATATCGGAAAGCATACAAGTCAAAAATAGGCGATAAAAATGGGAAAGTACTTATAGTACTAATACCTGTGAACCTGTAATTTACAAATTAATTTAAAAAACTCACTAAAAATCCAAGCAGCAAAAGGTCAGAATTCATAAAAGAGTAATACATGTGGTAAACATTTTGAACAGGGGCCAGACTCATTCATAATAATAAAAGGAATGCTCACCACACCTCCATTCCCCTAAATCAGTCTGCCAAAAGCAGTTAGTCCTATTGAGAACGTGCTTTGTGGGGGACCTAGAGGAAATTCCCTAGGACTGTTCTGTAGTGCTGATGACATACTAGAGTACTACAAGCATTTTGGAAAACAATCTAACATTATTCATCAAAATTTGTCCACAACAAAATTCTCGCCAATGACCCAAGGATGCTTCCTGCAGTATTGCTTAGAACGACAAACTGAGACCAACCCAAGTGCCCACTGCAGGTGCCAGTGTGTCACCTGTGAACACTGACATACGGTGTTCGCATGATCATAATAAAGCCAACAACCACATGGACAGCTCTTCCACCTCATCAGCCACCAGGAAAAGGCACGTCATGGGCATGAGATAGCGCATACCCACTAGAATAGCTAAAATGAAAAGACAGCAATACCAGGTGTTGGTGAGGATGAGGAGTAATGGCACCTGATATACTGCTGGAGGAGGCAAGGGCACGGCCACTCTGGGAAATGCAGTATCTGCTCAAACCGAACACACGTCCACCCCAGAATCTGGAATTGCTAACAGAAATGTATACTTATATTCCCCCCAAAAGATGTGAAGACCATTTAGAGCAGTAAAATTTATAACAGTCAAAAACCAGAAACAACCCAAATGCCCACCAACAGCAGATGAACACAACACAGGTGACTCCTAGAAATGATGTCAAGGGAAGAGCCAGGCACACAGAGCGCCTCTAGGCAACTGTGTTTCTTTTGGGCACAGCCCAATGAGTCCTTGGTGTTAGAGTCCAGACGGTGGTACCTCTGAGGGGTGAGGACTGACGGAGGGGAGGAGGGAAGGGGTCCTACCTCAATAAAAAGTTTAAGTTTTTCAGTGGCTGCAATGGAGACAACACAGTATGAAAGATGTTTATGTCAGTTCTGCACCATGTGGGTTTTCCACGTACTATCCCACCTGTGTTCTGGTTACAGCCCTTCCTTAAAAAGATGTGCACAAAGGCGAAGAGCCAGAGGAGGCCACAGCAAGACAGTGGCCATGTCTAGGGACATGACGGGGGGACGGCTTCCTTTCTTGGCTACCACCCCCTTGCATCACTGAAATCTGCACCCCATGCTGGTGGAGGCAGAGGATGCACCTGGAGATGAATCAGCCAGGAAGGAGCTCTTCTCTCTTGAACCTCCCCCAGCTTGGCCATGAAGGTACAGCCACCTTCCCTTCAGTTGGGACAGCAGAGACTTGCCACCTACAACAGGGCTGCATCTCACCCTGACATCTCAACCGCCCCAGGGAGCTCCCATCGCCCTTCCCCTGCAGGGTCCCTGCCCACTCCCCCACCTGCCCTTTCCCCTAGGAGGGAGTTTAGTATTGAAGGCATTATGAGATTCTGGGGATAGACATGCTTCAAGGGGAACATCTACAGACTAATTTTACAAATTTGATAGGGTTCACAGATCATAGAAGCTTTTAGGTCAAAAAGACCTCAGAAGGTACTTGGGGGCATTTAATTAGAATCTGCAATTTAAGTCATCAAGACCCAGAACAAAACACTAATTTGCAGAGCTAAACTCAATTCCCGTATAAGTCTCATTAATTTAAGGTGATTCACCAAGGATTCCCATATTCCCATGGTCCCCGTTTTTTTCCTCATTTGAAGATTGAAGCTCATTAGAAGCAAAATTACTCTAAAAATAAAGAGGACAGAGGGGGAGGGAGCTGTTTGGAGGACTGGGCTGGTAGGAGGGAAGGGGTCCTACCTCAATAAAAAGTTTAAGTTTTTCAGTGGCTGAAGAAGACGGCAGGAGCACTCAGGACACTAACTGCCTCCTCTTCCTCACTCGGAGAGCCACGTGGTCCCGGCTGACGGACACTGGCCATCGAACCAGCCATGTGGGCGTAGAGGGAGAGGGCAGGGGGGCAAGCGAGGCAGCGAGGGAGGCTGGGACTCACACAGCTTCACGGGACCAGCGAGGCGGCACCACTGTCAGACGCTTCTCCAGGGGCCAGTCTTGCCGCCTCCAGAGACCAGGCACCTTGTCTCAGGCAAGGAAGGCTGGCCCCTCCGCTCAGTAGCCTCTGGGGAGGACTAGCCACGAAGCCCCGCTTTTTAAAAATTGATTTGGTTAATCCTCACCCGAGGATATTTTCCACTGATTTCTAGAGAGAGTGGAAAGGAGGGAGGGAGGCAGAGAGAAAGAGAGAGAGACATCAATGTGAGAGAGACACATTGATTGGTTGCCTCCTGCACGAGCCCCAACCAGGGCCGGGGATCAAACCTGCAACCCAGGTACGTGCCCTTGACTGGGAATCGAACCCGAGACTCTTCAGTGTGAGGGCTGATGCTCTAACCATGACCCACACCGGCCAGGGCCAGAGCCTGGCTTTTATTCATCTGATACACTGGGGTTCTTCTGGAAAGAACCTTAAAAAGGAGATGCACAGGCGAGGTCACGGAAATCCAGACACTTCCTCAGGGTCACGTGGAGGTGCAGAGTGACAACCCAAAGCCAAGGGCCAAGCACGGCTGGGCTGTCCTCCCTGCCCTTCGCAGCCCAGCAAGCCTCTCGCTGTCGCTGGGAGCCAGGGGCTAAGAGCCAGCCTTCCGGGGCCTCGCTCTCCTAACTCAGGCAGCAGGGAGAGAAAGTCAGAGAGAAAGGCTGAGTGAGTCAGCGCGTGAGTCAGCAGCCCTGAGGGGGAGGCACCTCCGGAGTCAGAAAGAGGAAGAGTTTTCTCTCAAAACCCCTAAATCCAGGACAGCCACAATGGCCGAGTGCTGAGGCATCCCACGGCTCACTGGCACCCAAACCTGGGAGAGGGCCGCCGCCCGCGGCCCGCCGCACGCATGCCCTGCACACAGACAGCACCCACAGCCTGTCCTTCCAGAGGTGCCCTGACACGGCTGCCGTCTGTCCCTCCAGGATGACCCGCCGGGACCCGTGTCTTATGAATAACAGACTTAACTCCTTGCTTCTCCCACACCCTCCTGGTGCAAAGACCAGGTTTTAGACAAACACCTGCTGGTAAACTTTAAACACCTGTGGCAACTGTTGCTCACCAGAGTCTGACTTTTTTCTGCCTCCGAGATACCCAACAGACAACTCCGGCCCCTTCCCTCCAGCACTGGAGAAGGCCTGCTCCCTCGCTCCCGCCTCCTGCTCCCACATTGCACTGGCTGAGGGTGAGGAGAGGCTCACTGTGAGCAAAGCTCCGGCTCAGAGAACACCGTCTAACACGGGAGTACACTGCAAACATCGGCCCAAGGCTGCTAAGAATTAAATGTAGGAAACTAATGGGCTTTAGGAAGTCAAGCCCAGGAAAACAAAAAAATGTGCTGTCACCCTAGCTGGTTTGGCTCAGGGGATAGAGGCCGGCAGACTGAATGGTCCTGGGTTTGATACAGTCAAGGGCACATGCTGGGGTTTCGGGCTCAATCCCCTACGTGCAGGAGATAGCCGATCAATGATTCTCTCTCATCATTGATGTTTCTCTCTCTCCCTCTCCCTTCCTCTCTGGAATCAATCAAAATGTATTTTTTTAAAATGTGCTATAGTTGATGCACATTCTCACTGGCAGGTCAAACTGCTGGGGCTGCTTCTCACTCCCCAAGCCGTGCTCTGTCCTGTTCACTGAACAGGCAGCAGCGGCAGGAAGCTCGCCACCCAATCTATTAACTAACCAGCCTCATTCGTTTCATGAATATGGCAGCTGATAAAATATAATGCCTAACCCAGATTCAAATGCACATCCGGGACTCCAAGGGGAGGAGTCAGTCACCGTGAGTGGGCCATGGCAGCCCTCTAAAAACCAGGCAGGCCAAGTCCCCTGGGTAGGACACGCCCAGACTGTTCAAGTTCCCCACCCCCCTTCCAGACCCTTGGCTTCCCATCTCAGTCACTGTAACTCCCACCCTTCCACTTGCTCTAGCCAAGAAACAAAACCAGTGCTGGCCGCTGGCCTCCTCCTCTCACACCCCACACCCAAGCCATTCTGTTGGCTCTACCTTTCCAAAGATCCGGACTTCAACCCGCCTCAGCACCCAGCCCCGCCGCCCTGGCTTCTGACCAGTCCCTCCACAGGCCCCGGAGACTGTCTCCACGCAGGACTGGCTCCGCCCTGGCCTCCGGGCTGCTCAGAGCTCCCCAGCTGCAACCCTCAGCAAGGCCAATGGAAGGCAGCTCCCTCACCCCTGTATGTCCTTCCTAAAACCAGTCTTCAGGACAGTGGGTCAAAACTGCAGCTGGGCCCCTAGTGGTTCACCTAAGAACCATGAGCCTTTCAGGGATTTTGTACAGAAACCAGTCTGAAAATAAGTCACCCTAAAAAAGTGTTTAAAGGTGTTCCTGCTGAGCAACACGGGGGCAGACCCGGGTCTGGGTGCTGGCATCTGGGGGACCAGAGACGTGTGAACGGGCAGCAAGGGTGTGGTCCAGGGGGTGCCAGCAGCGGCTATGGTGGGTAGGTGTCCTTGGGCTGCCTCAGCCAGAACAAGCCCTCCCACACCTTGGCCACTTTTCTAAAGCACCCACACTTTCTCATGCTATTTCTTCTCCACAGCTGGCAATCTCCTCAACAAACAGGGAAGGTCTCTCCTGGCCCAGGCCTTAGGGATGCAAAGATGAACAGGGAGGCTTGGGCAGGAAATGCATCATAAGAAACAAAAACAGAAGAGATGGACAAACTGAGGCTCACACTGGTGCTGCTCAAGCCTCTTCTGGAACCTCCCCTGTGAGAAGGGCTGGCCTGCAGCTGTCCACTTGCCCGCCAGGGGCACCCAGGGGCTAGCACCAGGGATTCTGAAGGCTGACGCTTGGGGTGAATCAACCCAGTGTTCCTGTGTGTTACTCCTCCCACTCCCCTGCACTCGATTACCACACCAGTTCCCAGAACACCACACACCAAGATAATGGTGTTACTGCCCGGGGCACTCAATCGCTGAGAGAGCCCCTGTTCCGTGCTGGAGACAACGCACACCAGTGCCCATGCCACGCTGCCCTCTCCTGGACATGACAATGGCTGGCTCCTGTCTTGCTCCACTGGCCATCGGCCACGTGGGGCCCCATACAGTGAACTGGAAGTTTGCCTGGATGCTGGCCAGGAAGGCCTCTCAGTGGTGCCTCAGAAATGTCCCAATGGGTGTGTAAAAGGCCTGAGGAAGCCATCCAATATTTATCAATGAAGACATGTTGCCATGGGGGCCCGAGAGCCCGAGACAGGACAACAGCACCCCGTGACCTGTGAGTGGGTTATTGCCGGGTGGGTTCTGCAAAGGCCTCACCAGCATGGAGGAAGGTGCTGCAGGCCCAGACACCCCCGCCCAGGGCACTCAGTCAAAGCCCGGGTCGGGAGCTGCAGCTAGACGAGAACTGACTCCCGAGCCTGCTCCTTCTCTTCCCGTCTTTGTCCATCCAAACGTAGGGCTGTAAGGCCTGGCCTGGTGCCTGCTTCTACCTCCCCCACTCAGAGCTGGCCATGTGGAAGCTGACGGCAGCAGGGCAGGTGCCACCCCCACTCGGCTTCTCTCCTCCCTCCCCTTTGGGAGGGGTCTGTTCTTTCAGCCAAGGGGCTGCTCAGGGCTCCTTGGGATCGCAGTGCACAGAGGGGTTGCCCTCCAGGGCCAGGGCCCTCACCCGAGCTATGGCAACTCCTCTGCCATGTTCTGATGTGGGGATGATGCTGTCACAGCGAGGGCGAGTCTGGTACCCCTGCCAGCCTGGGCTGGCTGGACACCTGGGCTGCAGGTGGAGGACCCAATCCCAATGAGTTTCAGCAGGAAGCCAGGTTTGTCATAAAGGCCCCGCTGGCTTACGGAACTCGAGCAGGAATATGGCTGACAGACCAATGTCGGTGGCACAGACGACTCTTCTAGGTGCCGCCCTGCTCACACACATCATTCTCCCCATCCCTGCAAATGACCTTGTGTGCATGGTGGACACAGGAAGCCGACAGCCCCCAACTTTAAACTCTCCAGCTCTAACCAAATGCATGGATTCTTCCTGAGTCTTCAACCCAGCTCTTCCCAGGAAAGGCAATCCACGGCCTACTCGGGCCACGTGCCCCCCTGGCTGGAGGGCGGGGGTCACAGGCGCAGGGTGCTCCCATTCGATAGAGTGTGGTTGGGGAGAGTTCCCACAAAGGGGGCAGGGGAGGCTGAAAATAATCTCACTCACCACAATTTGTAATAGTCAAATGGAAACCCTACAGCAAGTGTTTCTCTAACTTTTAGAGGAAAGTTAAAGATCTCCCAGTGTTAACTAAATGTTTTTTATATTGTTTACTAGATAACAAATAGAAAATTAGGTATAAACTCTTTTTTCTTGGAGCTCTTAAACTACTACAAAATAGGAGATTAATAACAGCAACAAACAAAACCCCAACACCAGTGGACTCACATTTACATAACGTGAAGGATGGGGGTGCTGTACAGAAACATCACACAAGCATAACCTGAGGGCTCCAGAAGGCGCGCCTGCCACACCCTCCATGCCACCCCCACCTGACCTGAAGCCAAATGCCCACGATGGCCACTTTGGTTGACCAAACGGGTACCTGGTCAAAATAGCAGCAGCCAGCAGCCTCTGTTCCCCAGAAAAATGAGGGCAGAGGAGCAGGGACGCGTCGACACCCCTGAACTACAAGCCGGGGTCTAAGGAGCCTGGGCAGTAGAGCCTCCACAAGTCGTTTTGCTCTTTTGCATGAAATCAAGAGAAGTATAGAGAAAAAGTGCAGAAGATGGCTTGCTGTGTGAAAATGCAAGACTGGAAAGCCCGCTTCCTGGAGTCCCCAAGGTGGGGCGCCCCTACGTACATGTGAACCCCATCAGCAAGGTTTCTCTGCTCTTTTTGTATGAGTACTGTGGGTTTTTGGTCATTTCATCTCTTTACTGTCCCCAACAGGTTTTAATCATTCACTTAGAATATCTTGGTTTATTAAGTGTGTAAAGTGTCATGTGCTTTGGGAAAGAGTCACGGAGCTACCCCGGTTTCCACTGGCAACACACACTCCCCAATCCTATATAATCCTATCTAGTAAAAGGCTAATATGCAAATCAACCGGACGGCAGAAAGACCGGTCACTATGATGCACACTGACCACAGATGCTCAACGCAGGAGCTGTCCCCTGGTAGTCAATGCGCTCCCACAGGGAGAGTGCTGCTCAGCCAGAAACCAGGCTCATGGCTGGCGAGCATAGCGGCAGTGGCAGGAGCCTCTCCCGCCTCCACGGCGGTGCTAAGGACACCTTGGGGGTTGTCCAACTGCCCACGGAGTGGGCCTAAGCTGGCAGTCAGACATCCCCTGAGGGGTCCCGGACTGCAAGAGGGTGCAGGCTGGGCTGCGGGACCACCCCCCCCCCCCCAGTGCATGAATGTCGTGCACCGGGCCTCTAGTAAAAGCATAATATGCTAAGTGTCCAACCAATTGGTCGACTGTTCGATTGACCACTCGACCAGCTGCTATGGTGTGCACTGACCACCAGGGTGCTGACGCGCTGACTGGTAGGTTAGCTTGCTTCTGGGGTCCGGCCAATCAGGATTGGGCGAGAGGGCCGAACATGCCCTGAAGCTTGCTTCTGGGGTCCGGCCAATCAGGATTAGGCGAGAGGGCTGGACATGCCCTGGAGCCCTCCAGCAGTCCCACCCTGGTCAGCCAACCTCCCACGGTCCCTCCCTGGCTAGTTGGCCCCCATCGGCCCCAATCGGGACTGGGCGAGATGGCCCCAATCACTGGCCAGGCCTAGGGACTCCACCTGTGCAAGAATTCGTGCATCAGGCCTCTAGTTCAAGAATAAAACATGCATCCCTGGCCAGGTGGCTCAGTTGGTTGGGCGTCGTCCCATGCACTAAAAGGTTGTGGGTCCAATTTCCGGTCAGGGCACATACCTAGGTTTCAGGTTTGATTCCCGGTCATGGGAGCATACGGGAGGCAACCAATCAATGTTTCTCTCTCACATCAAAGATTCTCTCTTTCTCTCTCCCTCTCTTCCTGTCTTTCTAAAATCAATAAAAACATATCCTTGGGTGAGGATTAAAAAAATAAAAAGAATAAAACATGCAGCCTCCCTCTCCTCACAAACACTCCCGCGTCCTCTTCCAGACTTGTGGAGGGAAAGTGAGCAGCTCACAGTGCTGGCAGGGACTGGACACGCAGACATGGCAGGCCCACGTGGGGAAACCAGGCCCTGACCATGGCTGGCCCACTCGGGAGACACTATTGTCCCAAAAACGAGCCTGGTCTTTCACAAACCTAACGGCCAAGTGCGCTCCTGGAAGGGAGGCTGAGCATCCGCTCCAGCTCCCAGACCCAGCTGCTAGGGCTCATCCCACAGCATGGCTTCAGGCTACTTCCAATTCCGGCACAGGTGCGCCTGCACCGCACCCTGAGTTTCCCACCAACACCGTGGGCAGCCGGCCCCCACCCAGCTCCTGCTGAGCCCCTCCCTCACCATCCTGACTCCGACAGGGCGGTGCGTGGGCAGATGAGGCGGTTCACTACAAACACGTTATTTCCTTCTAGACTGCGGTTGACAGAGCAGGGCTGACAGTAACTGGCGTGACTGGGGTTGGACAGGTCTAGTTTATTTTTATAACCACTAGGAAAGCTTGTTTTCAAATTCAAAGTGTCAAAGTTGGCTTCATGGGAGAGTATAAAATTTTGTGAGTAGCAACAAAATCCCATAAAGGGCTATAAATGCAAAGCCACAACCACAGATCGATGAAATGCTGGGAAGACAAGTTATTTCTGGAACACGGCAGCAAGCCAGGAGCCCAGGGACAGCCTGCCCAAGGCCTCCACAGGGGCGGCTCCCAACCAGTCTCATTTTAGCTTCCACACCAAGAAACCGTAATTGGGGAGAGAAGTCTCGTCTCTGCCCACCCTGGAAACAAGGCGATCACACATACTCTGGCAAGGCGGTCCAGTACCTGCAAAACTGGAATCCTGTTTTAACCAATCACCGTTGGGGGGACACACAGAGAAGACGCTGAAAAGGCCTTCAGTGCCTCAAATGCTCATGTAGAAATAAAAGCAAGCAGTCTGATTTTGACATGAGACCTCTCCCTGGGAGCCTGCCCACAGCTCTTATTGCAAAGCTGATGGTGACAGGAATGATAAAAACCCAAGAAAAGTAATTTTAAAAAGAGAGCCACCGGCAGTGCCTCCGAGGCCCGTGCCTGCTTCCTCAGACAGCGCCCAGGCGGCCCACCGGAGCTCGGTGAGTGCGCGCCACCAGGCAGGGAGAAGTGCTGCTGCGGGCAGCATGTCATGCTGGGCAGCAATGTCTGTGTGGCTCCTCTCCCCGACTGGTGAGGGACCAGGGGGCAGAGGACGGACAGCAGCACTGGGGCGTTTCAGTCCTCAGCTGGCAAGCCTGGCCGATGGCCTGCAACATGCTGCCTCTGACAGGAGTGTTCATGGAGCCTGATTTGTTCAACAGGTGCCTCACCAGTAACTTAGAGAGGACATGCAGATGAGTCCGAAGCAGCCCCTGCCGGCAAGGATCCAACAGTATAGCAAGGGAGTGAGAGACATTCAGACAAGACAACACAAAGATAAAATGTAATGCATGCCCCAGGCTATGGTGGGGGGTGAGGAAGAAACCTTAAATCTGGCCAGATGATCCTGAGGCAGTGCAGATAGATCTGACTTCAAAAAGCATAGGCATGACCATTAACCCCGGGAGCAGGGAAGCCCAGCATTCTAAGGGACAGAGAAAACGGGCTGTAGGGCCAGCCCAGGGTCAATTCTGGGGAACCACTAATACCAGGCCATGGGGTGCACTTTAGCTAGCAGGCAATGAAGAACTCTCTGGAATCTTACTCAGTCAAATAAATCTGAAAAGTCTTGAAACTCCCCTGAACGCTCGTACTGAGCTTTAGGAAAGAACCTCTCACTTCCTGGTACAAACCCGCTCAGGCCTGGTAAAGCTGGGCCACGCTGTGGCATGAGGCGGACAGGCCATATCTACATCCAACACACAGGAACACCGTTCTCGTCCTGCCAGGACTCCGGGGGCTCCGAAGGCCATCAGCACAACCCTAAAGTCAGGCACACTCACTACCTATGAAGGAAGTACTATCCAATTCTGCAGTAAAAAACAAAACCCAGGTTACTTTTGAAACCAGTGTCGGGAAGCTGCTGCGGGACCTGGTGGCCATCTGTGGTGGTACGTGCCACGTCGGTGGGTCTACATGGGAGTGCCAACATCGTGGCCGAGTTCTTCTCATTTGGCATCAAGAGCATTTTATATCAGCGTGGCATTTATCCATCTAAAACCTTTACTCAAGTGCAGAAATACGGACTTACCTTGCTGTAACTACTGATCCTGAGCTCATGAAATACCCAAACACTGTGAGGGAACTGAGAGACTGGTTATACGAATGTTCAGTTCAGAAACATGTGGCAGTCATCTCGAATACTGAAAGCGGGGAGGTGCTTGTAAGATGACAGTTTGATATTGAGTGTGACGAGACGGCCAAAGGTGACAGGGCACCTAGAGAAAATTCTCGGAAAGCTATCCAAGGTGAAATCTGCTCGGTGATCAGATAGATCACAGCCACAGACATTTCTGTCACCACTGGAAGTTTCTTGTTCATGTGAACTACTGATTTATACAAAGATGTAGTTGTCCCTAAAAAGTGGGAAGAGTCGGAACCACAGTTCATCACCAATTCAGAGTAAGTCCGTCTGCATTCCTTCACAACTACAATCCACGAAGCAAACAGCACAGTGGCCTACAAAATCCTGTCCATGACTGGAGAGGGGACAAGAACGGTGATGAAATTCTCAAATGTGTATTTCCTGAAACCCAGTCAACTACAGTTCATGTTTTATTCCACTGACTAATTTTTAGATGGGGAAAGCAACACTGTCACTTACTGAACTGCACATAATTGTCCCGTTTTTTTGGTACCTGCTTAACTTTCCATAGGCTTGACATAATTTTTTGCACACTGTTCAAAAGGGAACCAGCAGATTTACATCAGCACTACAATTAATGTCAACTCCTTTGAAGGTGGTAACTGAAGATGGAAAACTTTTGATCGCGAGCTCAATGTCTTCCTAAATCAGACTTTTTGGTCAAGTGGCTTGATTCAGAATATAGGTAAATATGAAATACAGCAAAAGAAATCTGAATATTTGGAGTATTTATTTATGCCTAAAGTAACTGATAATCCACAATAACAAAATATTGCTATGAGGTCCTTTTGCCTTTTATTTCATTTGTATAATTTCCTAATTTTAAGAAAATCTCCAATTATTTTATTTTAACGTATATAACTTACACCTACAAAACTATATCACTATTTCTTTTTTTAAAATATTTTTCTTTATTAAGGTATTACATATGTGTCCTTATCGTCCGCCCCCCACCCCGCCGCCCCACCTCATGCCCTCACCCCCCTGTTGTCTGTGTCCATTTGTTAGGCTTATATGCATGCATACAAGTCCTTTGGTTGATCTCTCCACCTTACCCCCACCCTCCCCTACCTTCCCTCTGAGGTTTGACCGTCTGATCAATGCTTCTCTGTCTCTGGATCTGTTTTTGTTCATCAGTATATGTTGTTCATTAAATTCCATAAATGAGTGAGGTCATGTGATATTTATCTTTCTCTGACTGGCTTATTTCACTTAGCATAATGCTCTCCAGTTCCATCCATGCTGTTGCAAATGGTAATAACTCCTTTTTTACTGCAGTGTAGTATTCCATTGTGTAGATGTACCACTTTTTAATCGACTCATCTGCTGATGGGCACTTAGGCTGTTTCCAAATCTTAGCTATGGTAAACTGTTATATCACTATTTCTATTGTCTAAATTCCAGTGATAAAGAACACTTAAAAATGTCTTTTGGTGTTTTATAAAATCAAGCTTTAAATGACAATGATAAAGTTAAATGTATATGTTTTTCAAAACAAAACAAAAGCCCAAATCAACAACCACAAAAGGAAATAAGAAGACCACTTGGTAAGTGCCTTCAGTGCCAAGTCTATTAGCAAATACCTACCCAGGGCCACCCTCTGCCTCCAGGCAGCCCTCCCAGGAGACGCGCCTAAGTGTGCAGTAGAGAGATTGCTCGCGAGTGGCCAGAGTCAGCTTCCCTTTCTGTCACTGTGGCCTTGCTCCAGAGAGATTCCTAAGCTGGTTCCACCTTTGTTTATAAAAAGAATGCTGACAATCAGATATCCAAATAATAATAAGAAAAACGTCAAAAGGTACTTCTGTCATTATTTCTTTTTCGGCAAAATTCACAGCTGAGTTCTGAAATACAGATAGAGAAGACACTGAGAACAAAGACCCCATGAAATATCTCCCTGTCACATATCACTATTTTAAAATTAGCACTGCCATGAGCAAGGACAGAGAAAACTAATTAAAATCTCTACTGTGCTTTCACTTTTATTTTTAACATTCTTGAAAATTGGGTAATAAAGAGATCAGGGAAAATGTGCCTTAAAAATTCATTTTTTAGAACTGCTCCCATCTCCCATTAGAAGAAATTACTAAAAACACTAAAAAGTGAAGCTAGCATGCAACAAGCCATCTGCAAGCCACCTGAGGCCCTGCCTCCTTCAGGGCAGGCCCGGATGCTGATGGGAGGCCCGGGTAGCAAGCCCCCATCAGATTTGAAATGTTGTCCCCGTCAGCCCAACACAGGCCCGCCCCACCGAACACCCCAGGACTATCATCCAGCACCATCGCCAGGGTTCAGTGAAGACTAGGTTCTGGACAGGGCCAGATGCAAACCCATCAGGCAGGTGTGAAAAAGATCTGTGCAGAATACTGTGCAGGAGGAAGCAGGCACTAATGGACGAAGACAACGGAAGTCCTGGATCTGTCAGAGACCCTGCACTGGCCGGAGCTCCTAATAGCAATGCCGCTGAAAGTCCGCAGCATCTCGCAGCGAAGCTGTGCCTATGCCCAGCCCATCCATCAACCACAGATGAGAGGCAGAGAAATGGCACGGAAGCAACGGATGTGGAGTCAGGGCCCTTGCTCTTGGTCTGGTTTGGATTTTAATTCAGCTACCAGATCCCGGGCAGATTACAAACTCTGGGCACTTCAGATGTGGTCCTGGGCCCGATCTGCTGTCCTACACTGTGCAGTGCCCAAGAGGTGTGCACTGTGTGTCCTGTGCTCTGTCATCTGCTCCTCGCAACGAAGCCTGCCCAGGCCACAGGCATTATCTTCTACTAGAAGCCCGGTGCACGAAATTGGTGCACGGCGGAGGGTTGTCCCTCAGCCCAGCCTGTACCCTCTCCAATCTGGGACTCCTGGAGGGATGTCCGACTGCCCATTTAGGCCCGATCCCTGGGATCGGGCAGTCGGACATCCCTCTCACAATCCAGGACTGCTGGCTCCCAACTGCTTGCCTGCCTGCCTTCCTGATTGCCCCTAACCGCTTCTGCCTGCCAGCCTGATCACCCCCTAACCACTCCGCTGCCAGCCTGGTTGATGCTTAACTGCTCCCCTGCCAGCCTGTTTGCCCCCAACTTCCCTCCTCTGCCAGCCTGGTCACCCCTAACTGCCCTCTCCTGCAGGGTTGATCACCTCCAACTGCCCTCCCTTGCAAGCCTGGTCACTCTCAACTGCCCTCCCTTGCAGGCCTGGCCCCTCACAACTGCCCTCCCTTGCAGGCCGGGTGCCTCCCAACTGCCCTCTCCTGCTGGCCATCTTGTGGTGGCCATCTTGTGTCCACATGGGGGCAGGATCTTTGACCACATGGGGGCAGCTATATTGTGTGTTGCAGTGATGATCAATCTGTATAGTACTCTTTTATTAGATAGGATAGAGGCCTGGTGCACTGGTGGGGGCCAGCTGGTTTGCCCTGAAGGGTGTCCTGGATCAGGGTGGGGCTCCCTTGGGGCATGGGGCGGCCTAAGCGAGGGGCCTGTGGTGGTTTGCAGGCCGGCCACGCCCCCTGGCAACCCAAGGGGAGGCCCTGGTATCTGGAATTTATTTTCCTTCTACAATTGAAACTTTGTAGCCTGGAGTGGAGCCAAGCCTGCTGCTCCCTCGGGGCGGCAGCCATTTCTGTGGCAGTTAATTCACCTTCTACAATTGAAACTTTGTAGCCTTAAGCGGGTGAGCCTGGCCAGGGTGTGCGGAAAGCTTTGCTTCCCCTGTTGCCACCGGCAACCCTGGCCTGCTCTCTCAAGCTCCATTCTGCCGCCATTTGTTTGAATTTGTTTACCTTCTATAATTGAAACTTTGTAGCTTGAGTGGAGGCTTAGGCCTGCAACAGCTATGGAAAGCTTGGCTTACTCTGTTACCTGGGAAACCTTGCTCTCTGTGGCTGTAGCCATCTTGGATTGGGGTTAATTTGCATACTCACCCTGATTAGCTGGTGGGCGTGGCTTGGCTTATGTAGCGGAGTGATGGTTAATTTGCATATTACCATTTTATTAGAGAGGATTGTAACCTTTCATTCCTTTACACACACAATTCTGATGACAGTGATATATCACCCCTCTTCCTCTTTTTTGTTCAATTATTTCTACACATATTGCATCTACATATACTACAAACTCAAAAAAATGTTATCATTATACACACATAGTGTTTTTAAAGAAGCTGAGGGAAGAGAGTAAAGTGTGCATGTATTGGTTTGTTATATTAACCTTCTTATTACCACTTCTGGCTCTCCTCATTTTCCTATGGATTCAAGTTACCTAATGCAGTGTAATTTCCTTATTCCAATATAGCTTTTCTCTCATTTGTCTCCTTCATGCTGCTATTGTCAAATACATTCCTTTTCTAAAGGTTATAGGTCCAACAATATAATTATATATAGGCAGACCACAGATACTGCTAATTTCACAATAAAGCAAGTCACATGAACTTTCTGGTTCCCCAGTGCATACAAAAAGTTATATTTGCACTAGACTGTGGTCTATTAAGTGTGCAATAGCATTATGGCTAAACAAAACAAGATATATATCATAATTAAAAATATTTTATTTCTAAAAAATGCTAATCATCAACTGAGCCTTCAGCGAGTCATAATATTTTTGCTAGTGGAGGGTGTTACTTCGATATTGATGAAAATGCACTATCTGTGAAGCACAATAAAATGAGGTGTGCCAGTATATATATTATTTTACAAAATTGCTTTTTAAATCAGTTAAGGGAGAGGAATGCACTTACACTATCTTTTAAAATAACATAATTACCTTTACTGGCACTGTCTTCTCATGGACTTGAATTATCACCTGTGGTCATCTGCTTCCAGCTTGAAGAACTTCCTTCATATTTCCTATAATGGCAGGTCTGCTGACAACAAAGCCTACTTTGTCTTTTATTTTATTTTTTAAATTTGAGAATGTTTTTTATTTTGTCTGCATCTTTTAGACATAGTTTTGCTAGATATGAGATCTTTGGTTGATGGTTTGGGGTTTTTTTGCAAGATGCTGACTATGCTATACCACCGCCTTCTGGTCCCCACTATTCCTAAAGAGAAGTCTGCTGTTAATCTTACTGGGACTCCCTGGTACAATCTCAGTCAATTTTCTTTTGCTGCTTTCTAGCTTTCCTCTTTCTCTTTCAACATTTTTTTTTACTATCATGGACCTGAGTATGGACTTCTTTGTAGTTATACTACTTGGAATTTATTGTGTTTCTTGAATGCGTAAATTGTTTTTCATCAAATTTGGGGAGTATTCAGCCATTATTTCTTCTAATGTTTTTCTGTTCCTTTCTCTCTGTTATCCTCTAGTATTTGTATCATGTGTATGCTGGTGTGCTTAAGGGTATCCCACATTTCTCTGAAGCTCTGTTCATTTTCTTCATCCCCAATCCTCCATCATTTGAATTGTATAATCTCTATCACTCTATCTTCAAGTTTAGTGATTCTATCCTCTGCTAGTTAACATCTACTGATATAACACTCTAGTGAATTCTTCATACCAGTTATTTTACTTTTCAACTCCAGAATTTCATTTGGTTGATTTTTACTTTCTGTCTCCTTTTTTTTTAATCCTCACCCAAGAATATGTTTATTTATTTTTAGAGAGAGAAGTATGTGTTGCCTCCCATAAGCTCCCCAACCGAGGATTGAACCCACAACATAGGTATGTGCCTTGACTGGGAATTGAACCTGAAACCTTTTGGTGTACTGGATGACCCTCCAACCAATTGAGCCACCCAGCCAGAGCACTTTCTGTCTCTTTATTGATATTCTCTAATTGACTAGACATTGTCACCATACCTGTCTTTATTTCCTTAAGCACTATTTCCTTTAGTTCTTTGAATATACAGTTGACCATTGAACAATGTGTGGGTTAGGAGTGCAGGTCCCCCTCCTCCACCATGCAGTCACAGATCTGTGTATAATTTTTGACTTTACATTTGGACCTTTGCATCCACAGATTCAAACAACTATGGATGGAAAACAGTATTTGCAACCTGCAACTGGGAATCTGTAATTGGAAAGCCACGATTGGGAATGTGAAAATACTACTGATCATAGTTGGTTGAAGCCATGGACGCAACACATTTAGATACCAAAGGCCGACTGTACTATTGATTGAAAAAAAATCCACATACCAATGGACCCTTATAGTTCACAAACCAATGCTATTTAAACGTCAACTGTATTTATAATGGCTGATTTAAAATCTTTGTCTGTTAAATCCAACATCTGGGCTTTCTCTCAGGCAGTTTCTGTTGCTTTTATTTTCCCCATCACACTTTCCTATTTCTTCATATGTCTTATCCTTTTATTGTGAAAATTGGACCCTTTCAATAAATGTGGTAGCAGTTCTGAATACTGGTCCCCCTCTTCAGGCTTGTCTTTGCTTAGTTTTTTCAGTGAATTGGCTAGACTGGTTCAGTGAAGTCTATCCTCCCCACCCCTCACTCACCCACAGCATGCAGCTTCTAATGCTGCTCCCCAGAGGGCACTGCCTTAAATGTGTGTAATCTCCCTGGGGACGGCAATGGATTTATCAGGGCTCTTTTTCTCTTCCCTGATCTGTTAGGCTGCCTGCCTCTATTGTTGTCACATGAATTGTGATAGGCTCTATGAATTGCTGGTCATTGCTCTACAGTTTTTTGTCAATGCCCTGAACTACTGAACAACTATTGAACAACCTGACCTAATTAAATTCAGACTTTTCTGTAGGATAATTTTTGAGATCAATGTTTGAGGTTTGTTCTGACCCCAGGTGGGCTCGCCTTGGCAGTCTCTTTCCCTGGCTGTCTCTAGCCTAAAGTTTCAACTGTTGCTCTCATGAAGCTACCAGCTCTTGTTAGCTGCTTACCAC
Organism: Cnephaeus nilssonii; assembly: GCF_951640355.1. NCBI lineage: Eukaryota > Metazoa > Chordata > Mammalia > Chiroptera > Vespertilionidae > Cnephaeus > Cnephaeus nilssonii. The sequence goes on along the minus strand of NC_137086.1, from coordinate 62,516,989 downwards.
CAAAATCTCCTTGTTTTTGAGAGCACCCTTAGGTTTGATCATCCCCACAATCTGTTATGAGTAAATTCAGTACCTTTGGGGAACACCACCAAAATATCCTTGTTTTTGAGAGCACCCTTAGGTTTGATATCCCCACACTCTGTTATGAATAAATTCAGTACCTTTGGGGAACACCTCAGAGCTTTCTGTTCTTATGGCCTACCTCTCCTCCTTGGCAAAATCTGTGAGTCACTGCTCAGGAGTCAAGATCAAGGACAAGGGCACATCGCTCACAGGACAACCCTATTTATGATGAGAGTCCTGGGTGGGGCAGTAGCCTTTGAACTTCTTGGCTTGACTCTTCTGAAATTGAACCTCCACCCTATGAGCAACCTGGGATGCCAGAGGACAACTGGGGCCCCAGTAGTCTCAGCTTGGTATAGAGCCTCCACCCCATGAGTAGGGCTGGCCACTTTTTTCCTGGAATTTAGCATCTACAACATGGAGATTGAGAGAATGAGAAATGCTGGTAGCCTGCCCCTCCCAGGGAGATACTGTAGCCTTGATGGAAACTTGGGGACAGGGAGCCACATCTGGGCCACACCCAGACAAAGAATAGCTTCTGTCCTACTGAGCTGGATGGGAAGGAGTGGGTCATGACTCCAGCGCCACAGACTCTTGCTGTTGTTGCTAAAATTTAGTAGATTTTCTTGAATGTTTCCTTATTTGCTGTAAACACTTAGGACAATTTAATTGTCCTAATATTTTAATTGATTGCGTTCTTAAAACAATATTCACCAATTATTGTTGTTTTGCTGAGGAGCAGATCTCAGAGCTCCTAATACTACCATTCCCGAAGTAGATCCCCAAAAAGTGTATACTTAATTTCTGACAATTGTGAGAATAAACTAGTAATCTTTTCTGTCAAAGAAGGGAGTTTAGGCAACCCCCATTTTGAACCACAAAGGTCAATCCCTCCCTTTTTCCTTTAAATTAGCCAATCACACAAGAATGTGAGCCTCAATTTTGACCAATCAAGAGTGCGGGACAGATGGCATGAGTCAGGGATAAAACCCCGAGAGGAACCCCACTCAGTGTACGTGCTTACCCTATGTTGGCTGCACACCCTTCTGCAGAAGTAAAGATATTTGCCTTGCTGTCTGGCTCCCGAGTATCCTTTGTGTTCTACCAGGACCCCTGGTTTTGGGGCTCGCCTTCTTTCTAATACAATCAACAACATATTACGTGCAAGTTCCTTTTTGTCTAGTACTCCATTTTAGGAAAACTGGCATTAACCGGCAGAATATGAGGAAACCCTCACAACAGTAACTACACCAGGCCTTTAAAAAAACATTGTTTGTTAAAGTCACAGCCACTTATATATATGTATTGTGATTAGCAAGTCATCTGTAACATGTGAGGAAATGTTACCATGCATGAGAGGTGTGTGATCGCAGATCAGGAGGTCAGAGTAGTAGGCAAGCCACACATCTTTCGTAAATAAACCCCCTCAAGTAGCCCTCTCTACACATCAGGCACTCATTTCATTCTGGGCCACTCAGCTAAGAAGGTCAAAGTGTTCTCATCAACATCCAAAAGAAATGTGCTCACCCTCCCCCCAAAACACAACTGCCTTGGGATAACCAGCATGGGAGAGACGGGAGTTGCTGGCATATTCCTGGAAGTCACACAGTGTTGCCCACTCCCCAAGGAAATAGCATTCCCAGAATCCAAATTAAGAAGGGGGCTGGGATTGAGAGACACCAGACACCATCTCCACCTGATGGGCATGGGGTGGGGGCAGGACGGCTCCAATGCTGGCTCTGCATAAAAGCTGGACTGGGTGGACTCTGGACCCTCTCAAGTCCCAGATGGGGATCTAGGAAATGAAACCCAGAGTCAGTACTTAGCAAACTGCTGATATTCTGGCCAGGGAGCTTTCAGGGAGGCAGCTGCCAAAACAGAAACCTTATCCAAAACTTTGAAAACCCCGCCATCTGCCTGTTACTACCCATAATGTGAAAGTCCTCTGAAGTGCACAAAGCTCACCTCCCACTCGCTTTTGGAAACACAATTTGGTTTTGATTAACGGGGTTTCAGCTGCAATTAGTTGCAGACAGAACTTATTGTTCCTACTATTGTCTGCCTGACCCAGTTTGGGTTTTGATTTTTTTTCTCCATCACCATAAAGAAATGCAGCTTCATTTTATTTTTCCCCACTGTAATTTTATTTAAATTAACAAGTCAGCATTAAAACACTTCTTTTCTGTGAAAACTGTTTTATTTTGTTTCTAACAGAAAGAGTCCATGTGTTGTAAAACAATGATTTTGGAAAGCAAACAAACCAAAAACTTTATGTTGTTGGACTGAGAGTCAAAGATCACATCTCTCTCTCTCTCTCTCTCTCTCTCTCTCTCTCTCTCTCTCACACACACACACACACACACACACACACACACAGTCCTTTATGTTGTGACATAAAGGACTGTTGTGACATCCAAAGGACTAAATACTTCTCTTCAAAGTGTTGTTTGGCCAGATGCAGGCACAACATCTGCACCCTCACCGAGCTGTTGCCATCAGCCCACCTCATCCACTAGCAGGCCCTGGTGCCACAGGTCAGTGGCGATTCTAGGGCAAGGAGACATGGAGTCCTGGTTTCAAACAGAACCAGAGGAGGAAGCCACCCCCACGAGGATGAAAAGGGGGTCAGGACAGAACCAGACCAGATACCTCACATTCAACCAGTGAAGTGTCAAACACCCTTCCCCAGGTGGCACCGCAGGTGCAGGGACTCCGGGCACCTCTTCACGGCCCAACTGAGAACCCTCATGGGACAGACACAGTGCCCCCAACATGGCCACCTTCATGTTCACCTGGGTGCCATTCTCCAAAGCCAGGTACTGTTTGTGAAACCATCTTCTCCTCTCTTTCTAGAAATTCCTCTGTGATAGGAATGGTTAGAAAAGAAACCAGCAGGAAACCCAGCCCTAGGAGAGGCCACACCCAACCCCGTGGGACTGTCAGTGCTGCTTCGTGTTCCCTCCTGCTCCTCTGGAGCCTCCTCCACCTCAGCAAACAGCATCACTCTTCTCCAGGTGGTGGGGCCAAAAACATGGAGCATTCCTTGCTCCCTCTCTCCCCATATACAACCCATCAAACAAGTCCTGGTGACACACCCAGAATCAAAGCCCTTCTCACCATCACCACAGCTCCCACCTAGGTCCCCGCCACTATACTTCTGAGACCTCAAGTACTTCCGGATAAATGCTATCACCCTGGGCCTTTCTAGACGGTCATGTCACTCCATATGCACGTAGATCCTACAAAGATGTTATTCCAAACAGACGGAGCAGAAAAGGCAGCAAGATCTGGCAGCTGCATAGGGCAGTGGTCGGCAAACTGCGGCTCGCAAGCCGCCGCGGTTTGCCACTCTGTTGACTAATGAGTTTGCCGACCACTGGCATAGGAGAAGATGTAAAAACCCTTGTCATGTCATCCAAGGACAAAACTCAAACCAAGCAGTTAAAGATGCCCCCACACCATCTCCCAGAAACAAATTATGTACCCATAGTTAGGGGGGTGGGGGGCACGTTCCTCTGTGTCCTCTCAGCCTCAGGAAGTGAGGAGCAGAGTTTTCTCTGCTAAGAAGAAAACTTTAGGGATAAATTTCTCTGAGAATGAGATTGTCAAAGGCGTTAGGCACCTTGGGTTCCAGCACATGGTCCAGAATCCCTAAGACCCTAAACCACTTGGAACTGGTGGTGTCAACAGATGGAGTGTAAATGACAGCTCAAAGTTGGTGCTTCAGTGTCCCCAGTGGCCACCAGTCAGCATGACAGGGGCATCTCTCTGCCAACAATGAGGACAAGCACAGGGAACGGCTCCTGCGCCTTCCCAATTTTACCCACTAGGCTAGGCTATCCAGGAGATAATGCCCAACTCCCTTGACCCTGAGGACTCTGTTGGCCCAATCCAGCATTTCCAAGTCAGCCTGCCACCAGCCCTGGACTGAGAGTCAAAGGTCACATCACACACACACACACACACACTTAAAAGGCAAGGGTCCAGAATCTTTAGGTTGGGGTGCAAGACTTCCATCAGTCCCCTGCACTTGTAACTTCCACGTTACCATCCTCACAACACTCCCCTCCCCTCCCAGCCTGCAGGAGCCAGCACCACCCCACCCTCCTCTCCCCGAGTCCCAGCCCTAGCAACCCTCTCTCTAAGGAGCTCCGGCTGCCCTTCCTGTCTACAGAGCTCATCACGTGTCTAAAACTCCTCTTCCATCAGGTTCTTTCTTCAGGTTACACTTCACTGCTTTTGAGCAAGAGCCCCACAGGACTCGGGGAGCAGGTATCATTCATTCAAGACCTTCTCACTGCGTCCTCACCAGCAGCCAGGAAGAGAGTGTGTGACTGCAGAGTTGAGTGAGAGCCTGCATAAGGACATCCCCAGGATAGAGACAAGTTCAGAAACAGCATGAGGTCCATCAGGTGTATAACCACTAACTGTCTGTAGAGCCCAATGAGGGTGAAGAACTGGTCAACGGAGAGAGATTTTCAGGTATTTCTTGCTAACATTGCTGCTTACAGGTTTTGCTCTTGTTGCTAAGGTGAGTACATAGAAACTGAAATGACAATAACCTGAACCACTCGGCGCCCAGATCTCAGTCTCTAATACTATGCCCCAATAAAATGGGTTCTTCGGAGAAATGGCTGACTCTAGGGCAGGGACAGGAAATTAAAAGATGATCCTGGGGCACCTTAAGTGGCAGAAAGGCAAGACATGCTCAAAAAATAAAAATAAATAAAAAACCCATAATAATGGGCATATGTCAAAGGGACACAGGAGCATTCTCGATGGAACAAAATAAACCTGGCATTGAATTATAACCTAAATTATAAAATAAATATCCATGAGTCAATATTGATATAAATGACAGAATAAATAAGTGGAGAAAACACAAATCTCCCATATTGATGAATGCCAAGTAATTTATGTAAATACCTGCCCCTCAAAGAGGTACTGCCTAACTCCCATCCCTTACCTAGGGACCGCACGTAATGACTGTCTTCCAAAGAGAACACTACAGGGAGGTGGGGAGAGTGACTTTACAGCAGACCAGCCTGACAAACACCACCTCAGCCAGGCGATCAAGGTCAACATCACAGTGACGAGTCATTTTGACAGCCTGTACCCTGCTATGATATGACCAGAACCCAGAACCCCAGTATAATCATGAGAAAAACATCAGACAAAACCAGGCATTCTACACATATATGAACATTACTTCTCAAAATTGTCAAGGTCATCAAAAGCAAGAAAAGCCTGAGAAACCCTCACAACCAAGAGGACCCTGAGGAAATAAGATGGTACCCTGGACAGGATCCTGGGACAGAAAAAGGACATTAGATTTAAAACAACAACAACAACACACCTCAGAAAATCTAAGCAAAGCATGGACTTTAGTTACTGATGCAGCATATGTACCAGTTAACAACATGGGGGCAGGAGGTGGGGGGATACAGAGCAACCCTGTGCTATCTTTGTAACTTTTCTGTAAACCTAAAACTATTATAATATTTAAAAGTTTATTTAAAAGTAATCTTAGCTCTGAATCAACTAGCCTTTCTTTTTTTTTTAAGAGCAAGAATGAAAACCTACACTTCATCTCCCCAGAGAGTGCTACTCGGCTACCTCTGACCTCCGCAGGAGCCGATCAGTGCACGTTGCTGGGCAGCCTGGGGTTGGCTTCAGTCTCCCCCTTGCCCACATCCTGCTGCTGGCTGAGGTCATAGTCGCAAGGGCTCCAGGTCACGGCCAGCAGACTCCTCCCAGGACAGCTCCCTCCCAGCAGAGGCCATCAGGAGTGGAGCCTGCCATGCGCCCAGCCTTCTAAGAACTGGCCTCTATCCTAGACTCCTCTGATGCTGGAATCTAGCCCCGTGACCTAAAGGCTCAGTGGTCGGGGACTACTTTGCCCGCCCCAAACTGCAGGGCCTTTGGGCACCTCCAGGGAACTCCGGCCTGTTCTAATTTGGGTCTCACTTCTTCTGGCTCATCTGCCAATCAATGGTTTTCACACCTTCTTAGCCCATCAAGACAAACTCTGTACACAGGCTGAGGCCAAAGGCCGGAAAGACTGAAGGGTGTCCTCTTTCAGAAGAGGACCAAGAGCAAGGAAAGAGCGGGGAAGGGGGGCTGGCCTGGATAAGGAGGAGAATTTTCAAACTTCCCAGGCTCTCGGGACCCAGAAAGGCTCACAGCACCTCTGCTGCTTCACTAAGTGCCCCAGGGCTCCACCTGCTACTTATTTCCTGTAAGAGCGCCTGCCACGTATGTGCATTTCCATAAAACGTGGCCTAACTTAGTGAGACGCCAGGAAAACACAAGTCAGTCAACACAACACAGTGTTTCCCCTTGAAGATTCCCAGGAAAAGAAGGGAAAGGCTAGAAACAATGTCTCACTGTAAGGCGGGGGGAATCAGGAAAGAAACCTCGACTGAGGACCTTGGACAGCAGCCGTGGTTGACTGTGTGGACTGTGGCAAGTCTCCCACTAAGGCTCATTCAAACCTTTAAACAGTCCTGTTTCCAACTTAACTTTCTCACCAGGCAGCCTTCCTCCCTGATTTTAACAAACAGTAACTCTTTCAATAAAACTTAAATAACTTTTAGGAAGAAGAGAAATATTCAATTTAGGTGGTTCGCAAATAGCACGTTTTAGTTCTTTTAAACAAGGTGTTTCCAACAGATTTCTATTTTCTCAATTACAGATTTATCTCAAGAAAAGAGTGTTCTAATATAACAAATCTCTGGATTAACCAAGGGGTGATAAATGAAAAAGTTCCCAAAAGTCTTACTGAAAATAAAAATATTTTCAAGTTAATAAGATGCTGATACTCCGAAATCAAAGTAAAGGAGCCTGTCACCAGAAGGGCTGCCCAGTGGCCCCTGCACAGCTGGCCCTGATGTAGGGGACAACCAGACACGCACTGGTGGCCTGAAGCCAGGTTACCCAGCACCCACCCTGGGGCTTTCCAGGAGCCTGACCCTGCAGTCAGCCAAGGACACTAAGCACAAAACCTTTAAAAAGAAAAATTATTACCACAGTTCCTGTACAGCAAGCTGGGAGAATAAAGGGGAACCCCCACTCCACCTTAACTGGTCAGTTGTTACTTGTGTATTTTACATCGATACGATCGGTAGGAACAACAGTGCAGCATCTGCTTCTTCACTTGAACGTCAGGTTATAAACAGACGCCATGCCGTCTCCAGTCTGCACAATTACTGTAAAACTGCACCCACATCTTCATGCACATGCACTTAACTTTAATCTAAAATATGTCTTCCACGGGCTGGCAACGCACTGAGGACTCTGCGTGGTGGTGGTCATCGTTGGGGCAGTCTCTGTTAAGCAGGAAGGCTAGAACTCTATGTGGAATGAGGTTATTCCCCTTCAGGCCCAGCCAGCCAGCCACAGAGCAGGGGTGCGGAAGCTGGGCCTGACTCAGCCTGTGTGTGTATGTTTTGGGTGGTGGTGGTGGGCCACAGTGAGATTAGAAGACAGAGTCCCTGCTTCCCAGCAGGATCTCAGACAGGGATGCTCACTGCAGCATTATTTGTGCCATTACATATTTTACACCCTACATTGCAAGATTCAATAGCAGCCTAAATGCCTGTCCCAGAAACAGTAAATTATGTCTCAATCACATGGTGAAACACTATATAGACATCTGAAACAAAAATCACTGAGTATATAAGAACATGACAAGTGAAAAAGTAAATTCTAAGATCCACCAATATAAATACACAGAAGCACACACACACAAAAGGGAAAAGATAGAAGAAAATGTATTAAAATGTTAACACGGGGAGTAGCAGGATTTTCTTTTTCATCTACGAGACCACGTTTTTCTAAACCCTTTACAGTAAGTATGCAAGACTTCAATAACTGGAAAAATGTAGGCACATTAGGTTGAGTACCTCCCTGTCTCTCCCAGCCCATGGCAATGCCCGTCCTGCCTTGCCCCCGGGGCTACTTCCTCTCCGCACCCTCCAGACTGCTGGAAGAGCTCTCCCTGCAGAGCTGCCTCCAGGACCTCACCCCTCCCAACCCCTCTCAGTACCCTGCGAACATCCTCTCCATCACCCTAGTCACACAGAAACTGCCACACCTGACACGGGTCCTTACGGGTAATGACTTTGGCTTGGTCATTCCTGTACCTCAGTGCCAATGGACAAGAAGCTCCAGTGGAAGTGACAGACAGGGAGGAACGGGGGAGCCTAGGGCAGGCTACACAGCAGGAGGGGAGGTGGGAGCTCAGAAGGCTGGGGACCCAGGGGTGGGCAATGGGGTAGAGGGTTCAGGAATGATGACGAGAGAGGAAGCTGAAGGCATGGGCTTAGTGACACGAGATGCCCCTGCAGATACAATTTGTCAGAGGTGACAGGACTTCAGAAATGGGTGCCTACTCCTCTCTAGAGCCCGGGTAACCTGGAGTGACAGAGGGCAGTGACAGGAGGTGAAGAGGTTGGCACAGCAATGGGTCAACTCTGGGAGGAGATACAGGATGTGCAGAGAAAGGACCCCACTCCTTTTCCAGGCCTCTGGCTTTCCTAGGAGAACCAGCCACGTTTCAGTTAACAGGAGGCAAAAGGCACCTGCGAAGGACTGGGTGGGGCGTGACCAAGCGCTTCTTCCCGCAGAAGGAAGGGCTCCGGGCAGAGCGGAAAGGAAGAGAAGACTCCACAGGACTGAATTTAAGCGCAGTCCACACCTGTTGGGCACAGCCCATCTATTCACCAGACCTTGGGCGACAGCACAGCACATCATGCCCCTGTCCCACTGTCCATGGGGGATGGCTGGAAGGAAAATGGGACAGAGAGCTGAAGACAGCTGCCCAGGGCTGCTATCTTTAGGGCAGAGCTCAGGACAAGATGACTGAAGCAGAGAGTACAGGGATTCCCAGTGGTAGAGAACCTGCCCGAACCGAGCCAGCTCTGCAGCAAAGGTGGACAGGGACTAGCTTGTGCTCTGCGCTGGGAACCAGGACAGGTCACGCCCACCCAGCAGGTCAGGCAGAAGGAGGAGGGAGGAGGAAGCATAATCCACAAGGACTGGCCTTGCTTGGACTTGTCCATTCTACCACCTGGGGCAGCTGGGCAGTCACAAGCCAATTTTCAAGAATAGCTCTTTCTGACCATGAGCATCACATGACTGAAACTGAGAATTACAAGCAATACTTACTTCCCATCTCCCAGCACAAAAATCTGTGCCGACTGGGTCACAAAATACAAAGACTTAAGTGGGTGGAAAAAAGAAAACATAAATTCAGAGTGATGGTAACCTTAGGGAGAGGTGAGGGTGTATGTAATTTCCACTGTATTGGGAATTAATGTATCTTAAGCAGAATGGAAGTTCACTGTATTATTCTTCCTATGGTTTTTCATATAAAGTAGCAACTAAAGTATTTTTATTATAATAAAGTACATCTGAAAATCACTATCTGTATTATAGTTTCACTTCTTTTTTTTTCCTTTTCAAAAATAGCAATGTTGTCTTCTCAGAGAATTGCACAGGTGGGATTTCTCTGAAGCTAGTAGGAGTAGGGTTCTTATATCTTAAGAAAAAGAATTTTCTGAGACTTGCACAGGAGAGTGAGTGTTTTTTACTTGTGTGCAATTATATCCCTCGGCTTGAAAAGTCCCATTTCCCTTAACCTAGTCCTGCAAGAGGTATAGCTGGGGCTGCAGTATAGCTAGAAGCAAAGCCAGTGCCCAGAGCTCCTGTTCCATGTGGAGTTGATTCCGGCACAGCATCAGCTAATTTAGTCCATCAGTCCAGGCGTGGGTTCCACATGGCTGTGGGTCATGTGGGCAAATGCAGAGCATGAGAGCCCTACACCCCAGGAGTCAGGTCCAAAAGTCAAGCAGCAAAAGTGAGAGAGGGGCTGCTTTGCTCAGGAGCTTATGTATCTCAGATTTCATGCCTTTGCAGGGGCCACATCTATTCTGGCCAATGACTTGCTCCCAGGGATGACTGATGGGCAAGCACTTTCCCACGTCACCCAGATCTTACTGGGCATTTGCCTATTGTCCAGCCCCTTCCTCCATCGACATGTGGGGAACAGACCTGGAGAATGTTAAACTGCAGCTTCCTTGCACAAACAAGCATGCCTATATTATCTGGTCTTTCCTTTACTCCTCTCCTGCTAATGAATAGCCTGGTTATTACAACGGTATCAGTAAGTCTAATAATAAAATGTTTAAGCTTAGGTAAGAAGCCATGCATTTCTTATAAACAGAAGTTATACACCTATCATTCTGGATCACACCCCTGGTATCACCACGCCTACCCACTGTCAGCGCTGCCTTCCTGGTTCCCGGCACCATTCCCCGTGCCAGGCTTACTGGGAGGCAACCCCATCCAGGCAGGAGTGACAAGTGGAGGGGCCACCTCACAGTTGACCACAGCTTGCCCCTTTCTACCTCCCAGGTCAGCCAGTTATACCTGTCTAGAAATGACCACACCTTTCATTTTTAACCCCTCACCAGCCTGCCCTCCCTGTGGGGCCCTCATGCCCTAGACCAGGCAAGACTGACACTTGACATCCATCAGGCCCTCCGTGACTTGCACTAATAAGCTAAACCACACCAGACCAAGATGGCCATCAGCAGTATTATAACCTACTAGAGGCTCAGTGCATGATTGAATCATGCACGTGTAGGGTCCCCTACACGCTTTCGCTTTCGACCACGGGGGAGCTGGGTGCCTGTCTGCTGGTGCACCAGGCCTTTCGGAAGCCTCTGCCACTGAGCCGGAGGCTTCCGAAAGGCCTGGTGCCGGAGTGGACAGGCACCCAGCTCCCCCGCTTTTGATGGTCCGCAGCGGGATGTGAGCTCGCTGCCCCAGAGGCCCCTTCTGTTCCACAGCACAGCCATGGCGCAGACGCTGAGCTCGCGCTGCCACTGGCAACACGAGCTCAGCGTCCTGCCGGCCCAATCGGCTACCCCGGCCACCCTGAGTCCCGCCCCCTGCGCCTCCCGCTGGCCCAATCAAGGATAGCGAAGTGATGGTAATTTACATATTACCATTTTTATTAGGTAGGATGGTCTCCGGGGTGTGACTTTACCTCCAAAGTCTTAACCCCAAAATGGGATAATATGGGAGCTACAGGAGTAGAGGCAAAACAGGAAGAGACTAGAACACAGGAAGCATTTTAGAGCAAGGGGAGCCCAGCAGGGTCCCTGCGGTCACCTGCTGTGCCACAGTCCTTGGCCCCGTTCTGCTTATTTAAACTTTACAAGTTTTTAAAGTGCACAGTGTTGAGCTATTAAGCCACTCCAAGGAGGCAGACTTGTAAAAAAGGGAAAAGGAAAGGCAAAAGGCTGCAGCTGACACTTTTCACCAAGGAAAGGAAGCCCAGCTGGAGGGGGTGAGGGTGGGGCAACCCTGGCACCAGCTACGGGACACTCAGGTCCAGCCCAGTATCACACTGACAGCAAGCAGTGGCTCACCCTGTCCTCGAATTCAGCAAAGCACGCAGGGGCCACAGCCACCTGCCTCGAATGGCCGGCTTGCTTACACTGTCATTGGAGATATAATGAAGCTTCCACAGGTCTGCTCAATGAAGAAGGATCATTTATAAGAAGAGCTGGGCGTTACTTACATGGGGAATTGTGTCATGAATCTTCAGACCTAAAACCACTTTGCACAGGTAAACACCTGCCGACCATAAGCCAAATGCAGCCGCATAAAGACATCAGCACCTCGCCAGGCCACAGGATTATCCAGTGGCCACTGGTGACCAGAGTGAATGAATGGGAACAAGAGGGTTCCAGTTGCCAAGGGTGGTGTATTTCAAACATGCCAAGTGGCAAAGCTGGCACCTAGTTCATGAAATACTTCGAGGCTTTAGGGAAGGACATGCAATTTCTCTCTCTAGGGTAGTAACTTTCAACCTTTTTCATCTCATGGCACATAAACTAGTTACTAAAATTCTGTAGCACACCAAAAAATATATTTTTTCCCATCTGACAAAAAATAGGTATAATTTTGATTCATTCACTCCAGACGGTTATTGTTGTGTTGGCTGTTGTCATTTTTCTATTTGGCAATCTCAGGGGTCCCTCCCCTAACTATATAGTCAGGTACTGCATGTTCTAGTCTTGAAGCACACCGGTGGGAAACCAATGCACTAGGGCATTTCAGAGGAAGATGTCTTCAACCCCATCGGAGGGACACTCCACGCCCACAGATGCCCATGCTCCGGACCCCCTGGCCTCTCTGTGGGGCGAGGGTTGACACTGAGAGAATGACACCCAGTGACATCCTGGACCTTGGGATGGAAGCACCCAACACAGGAAAATTCCACAGATGCTCTGCCTAATTCTGCTTTGTTAGGAGCCCCACACTCGAAGGGTTTTGGAGCTGAAAGGTAAATAGCAGGTTAACTGGCAACATACCTACGTGACCAAAGCCAGTTCCCAACACTGCTTTCCTCTCGCTGGGCCTCAGTGCTGTGTCTGCACACTGACGATGTGCTGCCTGCTGCAAAGGGAAGCTGCCTGGGCTCACACAGCGGGCCTGACCGGGACAAGGGCGGGCACACGCCACCACACTCCTCATTCCTGGGGCCTGGGGTGGCCCTGCCTGCCTGCTCACCATCCGCAGGCTGGAGCCGGGGAGAGTGGCTGGGGAGACAGACACAGGGCTCCAGGGCTAACAAGGCGGGCTGAAGAGTCAGTGCCTGGGCCACTCTGAGGGCGGAGATGGAGCAAATGTGCAAGTGCACAGGAGCAGGCCAGCCACCTTGGTCACTTACTGTCCAGCACACAGAGCCCACTCAGGACCACGTGAGAGAGCAGCGCCCAGGAAAGGAGCCCAGACTCGGCCCTGCTCTCCCTGACGGGCAGTACGGGAGAAGCGTCAGCAGGGATGTTTCCAACAGGTAAACTTACGACGACAATCCTTCCTACAGCAAAAACTACACCAGCCACAAGACGACACGGCACTGGATAAAATCTGGGCTCTGTGTCCCAGCAGCCTGAGGCTGTCCTGTGACTTAAACACAGTGTGCCCGAGTCAGGGAAAAGAAATACCCACAAATTAAAAAGGACACCCTATTTTAGCTTTAAATACACATCCATCTCAGAGGCAGCAATGTCCAAAATAGCACATCCTATTCAGGGAGAGCAAAGGCAGCTCCTAAATGGGTTACAAAATAGACCTCGAGATTAGAAGATCAGGACTTGGTAATGAGAGGCTGAGGGCACAGACAGCATTTAACCACCTCCCCCTCGAGCGGGCCCAAGCCGTCCAGGGCAGGGCGGCCCTCGCCTCTCCTCCCTCCTGCAGCTGTGGTCTCCAGGTGGGACTATGGTTCCTAAGTGCAATGGCCCCAGGTGGGGGTGGGGATGAAGGGAGAAAGCCCCCCTGCTCATCAGACTCTTAAACTGTGGACTGAAGAACAGTCACTAGTAGAAGAACTGTGACTATCGGTCTTATTCTCTCACAAATGGAGGACAGTTCCCACAAGACCAAGGTATATCCTGGGAACACAGGGCAGGGAGAGGTGAAGGCCAGCCATATGCAGGAGGTCTGCAGAAATGGAGGCTGTGGTCTGAGAACACCATGTCGTTTGCTGAGAACTGGGACACTGCTGGGGCCATGATTCCCCAGTCCAGGCAGGACGACTAGGATGAGCCACCACACCTGCTCAAAGGCCCAAGGTGTTGCTGTGGGCAGTACAGGGCGTCAGGGGACAGTGCAATATGCCTCGAGTCCCTGGAAAGGGACAAAGCTTCGAAGTGAGGCGCAAGGGCTGGAGCCAGACCATCTGTTCCATCCCGCTCTGCCACTCACCAGGTTACCCGTAACCAGAGTACTTGCTTAACCCTCTGTTCTGCAATCCGCCCTCTGAAATGGGCTTAACAGGCATGTGCGCCCCAGCAACACCAGACCCAAATCCTGGGGCTACCTAGCACCGAATAAGCAAAATTCAAATTCTAGGAACTACTGAGATACAAACTTTTTTAAAAAAGGTTTCTACAATATGACTCTTCATTATCCTGTGTGCCCATTCCAATTAAATTCTTTAAAAGTTTTGAGATTTTAAAAAAATGTCCAGTGGCAAGTCTAATTTTATTAAGGAGAGAAACCTGGGCAAAATCTCATTGCAAAAAAAGGCTCATGGCCACAAAGCTATTAGGAGTTAATTTTAGTAAGATTCTGCCCTCAAATCTTGACTACCTGTGAGCATATTAAATAGTTGTGGATTAGCCTTGGTAAACAACAAAAACATAATACATTTGTGGAAACAAACAAAAGCCACTATAACTGCACTGTTATTTGGAAATATTAGCAACCAAGAGGAACACACAGGGCCCCCACTGAGGCCTGTCTTTCCCACCATGGGGAGCACCCTCCTCCTCAGCCAGGGAAGGAGCGCCTCCCCTGCCCACACAGCCCAGGACAGGCCACCGTGACCTTTCTGGTCATGCAATGTAATACTGACACTTCAAGTATAAAAATAACATATCTGTAAAATCTCAATGTGCCGCTAAATTTTACATGTAATTTTAGCCAGATTCAACTCATTTTGTACTATTATTTGACTCCTTTTGAGTTGCCCATCATTTTGCTTCATCCAAAAGCTGGCCTCCCCCTCCTGCCCTCACCTCTCATCCTCATTGATCAGGCGTTATGTTTAAGTAGCTGGAGGAGAGACATGACTTCCAAACTGGAACCAAGCCCGCGGGGTTGCAGAAGGCCCTCTGGAGCCTAGAAATCTGACAGCCACTCCCCTGGATTCATCCCTCCACGGCTAGCTCAGCAGACAGGATGTAGTGCAAAGTCCTTCACCAGCAGGGATCTCCTGGCCCACCCACCTTTCCCGAGCTCACTGAGACCACCGCCCATGTTTCTCTCCAGGCCTTTGCTCAGGCTGTCCCTCCTCCTGTGCTTGGGCTTGACAATTCCTACTCATGTTTCACGACCAATTTAAATGGCAATTCCTTTGTGAAGCTTCTCCCAGACGGAATATATACCCTCAGCTCTTTTTACAGCCATAAAGAAATAACACACTAAGTCCTCGCTCCCCTGAGCTCCCTAAGGGAGGGACTGAGTGACCTTCACTGTACCCTTCAGTGCTGAGCATGAAACAAGCTTTTATTAAACAAACTAGAGGCCCGGTGCACTTGAGGGGTGGGTGTTCCTCAGCCCAGCCTGCACCCTCTCCAATCTGGGATCCCTCTCACAATCCAGGACTGCTGGCTCCTAACCGCTCACCTGCCTGCCTGCCTGATTGCCTCTAACCACTTCTGCCTGCCAGCCTGATCACTCCCTAACCACTCCACTGCCAGCCTGATTAACACTTAACTGCTTCCCTGCCGGCCCAATCGCCCCCCACTGCCCTCCCCTGCTGGCCTGGTCACCTCCAACTGCCCTCCCCTACCGGCCTGATCTTGCCCCCAACTGCCCTCCCCTGCCAGCCTGGTCACCCCCAACTGCCCTCCCCTGCAAGCCTGGTCCCCCCCAACTGCCCTTCCCTGGCGGCCTGATGGCCCCCAACTGCCCTCCCCTGCTGGCCTGGTCACCTCCAACTGCCCTCCCCTACCGGCCTGATCTTGCCCCCAACTGCCCTCCCCTGCCAACCTGATCTTGCCCCCAAAGGCCTTCCCCTGCCAACCTGATCTTGCCCCCAAAGGCCCTCCCCTGCTGGCCTGATCTCACCCCCAACTGCCCTCCCCTGCCGGTCTGATCTCACCCCCAACTGCCCTTCCCTGCCAGCCTGATCACCCCTAACTGCCCTCCCCTGCTGGCCTGATCTCACCTCCAATTGCCCTCCCCTGCAGGCCTGACCTTGCCCCCAACTGCTCTCCTCTGCCAGCCAATTTGGTTCTGATTGGTCGGTTTCTATGCCAGTCAGCGTCAAAAGCTCTGCCTCCTAGGCAGCCATTGGCTCCTCACAGTTGACCCAGATTTGGTTCTGACTGGTCAGTTTCTATGCCAGTCAGCATCTCTGGGCCTATCAACGGGGCCTGATCAGAAAGGCAGGGCTGATCAGCAGCCCTGGTGGAGGCCTGGAGAGAAATGGAGGCGCGGCCACTGACCAGGCCCGGAGAGAAAGAGAGAGGCAAGTGCTGATCAATAGCTGCCACAGAGGCTACGGATCAGACCCTGCTTCTCTCTTCAGGCCTCTCTCCAGGTTTGATTCGCAGCCTCCTCAGCAGTCAGTGCTGGGTCACCGTGCCTGCAGCCATAACAGTCAGTGCTGGATTGCCATGGCAACCCAGCGCCGACTGCAGGACTGATTTCTGGTTGGTCAAGACTCCCAGTCGTTGTGGATGTGACGGACCCAGGGTTTTGATATATTAAGATAATCAACAGAAAAACAGAATTTTGCATCATTAGTACCCCAAATGGATTTGGTACATAAGAAAAATTTTTTGGAAATGCTTTTCATCAATTAAATAAAAATTTAAGTGACTGACTAAAATACTAGAGGCAGAATGCAGAGAGGCTGCAAACTGTTGGGGTGAGGGCAACCTGTCGGGGAGATGGCAACTGGCTGAAACACATGCACAGCCTCCTAGAGCTTGTAGACAAGGGCAGGGCCTGGTCAGAGCCTTGTTTGTGTCTTGTTTGTCGCTCCCCCGCAGGCCCTCTCCCCCTGACCCTCAACATGATTTCTGTGGAGTGAAGGGTCAGAGGGCACCAGGCAGGATTCACCTCCCCCTCCCCCCCCCCCCAGAGCTCTTCAGAGCACAGAGCACTTGCATCTCTGAGGCATTCATTTCCATGGTACAAAGAACACAAGGCAACAGAACAAGCCTCCAGCAGCCACTCCTCTTGAGGACACCCCTCTAGGAAGCAGTCCTGCTTAAACACACAGCGGTCCATGCTGAGCCCAGAGCACAGGGTGAGGCACGAGTCAACACTCAGCTGTCACCCTCCCCAGATGGCACCTACAATGCCCTCCCTTCATCCGCTCTGTGGCTCACAGGAGGGCAGCTCAGTGTACTGGAAAGGAACACCTCAAGGCAAGACCCAGCCCTGGCCCTGGTCCTGGCTAAGCAGTCAGTCTCTGTGCGAGTCACTCACCTTTCCTGGCCCATGGCTCCCTCTTCTATAACAGGAGCACCTCAGACCCCCAATCATTGCCCGTTTCTGCAGATGCTTTATGTGAGGGCTCACATATCCCAAGGCCCACCTGCAACCATCAGAGAGGCTTGGGCCCGGGTTGGGGGAGGGAGAAGTCTGCTGTAGTCTCTCCCTGGTGAAGTATCCATCCACAGGGCAGGGTGACATGAGAAAAGCTACGCAAGGGAGAGGGGACCTCAGCAGAAGCAGCTGGAGAAGGGGGACAGACGTCCCCATCAGGCCCCTGTGCAAGAGCTCCCGGAGGAGTTTCACTCCACTCCCATCCTCCCCACAGTACCCAGGGATGCTAGGGCAGAGCCTGGCACACAGAGCAGCAGTAAGCGCCTGCCAGAGCATCAAAGCCCTGGGTCCTGCCATCTGTATATGCTCACACAACTGACCCCTGCACTATGGACACACTTTGAGGGAACTGTCGGGAGGTGTTAGGTTCATGCCCTCCTCTCCCCACTACCATGGCTCCTACTCTCCACCTCCAGGGCCCTCAGCTCTCCAACAGTGTGCTGCTGGCCCAAGAGGGGCAGAAACAGGCCTGGACGAAAGAAAAGAAAATCACGCAGGAGATCAAAAAAGGGGCCTTGCTGAAGCGGCCCACGGCCCATCGAAACCTAAGTCCCCACACACTCCAACAGGAAAGAGGGACAAGCACATGTGGTCCTCAGATGCAGGCCCAGCACCAACGCCACAGTCAGTGGGACCTCCCATGCTTTCAAAGTCATCCGGGACAGCTCCTGCTTAGATCAGCCACACCGCCGCCCCTCCGGCACCTGCTGGCCTGGGGCGGGTCCCAGACCTATAACCTGATCTCTGGTGCTGTGACAGTAGACACACCGGGGCTCCTGAATACTTCTGGAGGCTGGGCAGTGGGGGGCCACTAACGTGTTGGAGAGCTTCAACATTTACGGAATGTTAAAAAAAAAAAAAAAAAAAAGCTTGCGGACCACCGGGCTAAGCGTTTCAGATCTACAGAGTCCGCAGCCTGAGGCTTAGCCCTGAGAAGCAGCAGCATCCTATCGTCCTGAAAGCGCTTCGCCCTTCTTCACAAGAATTCAGCTTCCCAGGGCCTGACACGCGTGGTGCGGTACAATGGAAGTCTAAAATATCAGTTAAAAATACACACACTCCCACCTGTTGTATGCTTTAATTCTATATAGCTTAGCGAGATGGTTTAGTTTAAAGGAAAGCTTTCTAAATCTCAGTGTTTTTAACTCCCAAGAGTCATCCATTCTTTTCTCCTATGTGGAATCACTGGAAATAATGAAGTGGTGTTTTTCCCAAGGTGAAGGACATGGTTCATGTCGGCCACCCACAGTGGAACCACAGACACGTGCACACATGTGGACTCACACACAAGCACACATGTAATGCCCATGGCTAAAACTGTTTCAATGTGCCCTCAAATCAAAGGTTTGCTCAAATCATGCTCGTTTCTGAGAGTGAAAATCGAATGGGTTGTGGCAAAAATACAGCCCTGCTAAAACCAATTCAAAGATGGCCAGCAAAAACTTCTCAGGAAGAGTCCTCCAGATCCCTGTGCAGCGTAGCCCGCAACCCGCCTGACCAGAGGCAACACCCAATGTGCGGCCACTGCTCCCCTTCTGCTCCCTAGCGGCTGGCCATGAAGGAAGCAGCACCACAGCCCTCCCTGCACAGGGACAAGGGGTGGCAGGCTGAACTCTGGGCTCCAGGTCTGGCCGTGCCTCCCGATGCAGGGCAAGGGAAGGGCCGCCCACTCGGGGACAAAGGCCAGCCCTCAGTCCCCATAGAGCTCAGAACCAGGGCGGGTGGGCTTCGCCCCTCCGCTCTGTGCAGTGGAAGCTGAGAGCCAGGCAGGGCTCCAGTCAGTAGGCACCCAGGGGCTGGGAGTCATGAGATCTGGAGGCACCTTGGATCCAGGGTCAGGAGATCAGGAGGGAGCCAGGATTGGGGAGTCTTTGGGGAATACAGATGGGCTAACACTTCAGCCTCACCCTGCACATTACCCCTTTATATGTCTAGGAGGAATAATAAATGGTGTCATTACGAAAGCTTTGTGGCTATAAATCCTAAGCTATTAATGAAAACTAGGTCTCCTTTGTTATCAAGAAGGCAGGGCTTCCCACAGCTGTCCCCTCTCCCTGCATCACCATAGAGCACTCGGCTGTAGGATGCATCTGGGTCAGCAACCGAGCCATGGAAGCCACTCACAGGATGCCCGCCACACCCTGTGCAAACACAGCTACGCCCTGTTGAAGAGGACCTGGAAACAGCTGCCCGGCTGTTGGGACTCATGTGGGTGCCATCCCGGGCAACATTGTGGGCTCTGATGCACCCAGGGAGAGCACCCACCCACAGCAGCAGAGACTGTGGGCAACACTGGGGAGGGTGGCAGGCTTACATTTTAACTACAGTTGCCAAGACAGGCCTCATTGAGAAGGTGGTATCTGAGCAAAGACCTGAAGGAGCTGTGAGAGCAAGTAAGCCATGTGGACGCCTGAGGGAGAGCAGATGAGGAGGGGGTGCCAGGGGGGCCTCGTGACACTACACAAATGAGGACCTTGGGGGGGCTCTGAGCAGAGGAGTGACCTGAGCTGGTGTCGTTAGAAACAGACTGACCAGGGGCAAGGGCGCTGCACGGCGGGCGGGCGCAGCCACACTGCAGTCAAGGAGGCAAAGGTGGGCACAAGGAAAGGAGAAGTGTGTGTTTTGGAGACGGAGCCAGCAGGATTTCCTGGCAGAGGCAAACGGGAAGTGAGAGCTGCCCAGGATGACCCAGGGGTTTCGCTGAACAGTTAACAGAGAGGACGGAGGCCATCGCTGAGGGAGGAGGTGCGGTGAGGGGACATGTTCCGTTTGAGGTGCCAGCTGTCGGGAAGGTGGCCAACAGCGGGGCCTGGAGGCCAGGGCAGAAGTTGGAACTGGAGCAGTTTAGTCAGGGGCTGTGAGCCGATCCACGGGAAGTCAAGCACCAGAGCAGGCACCACCCCCAAAGAAGTGAGGGGAGAAGAGGTCCCAGGGAGGCTGAATGGGACAGGAGAGCCCCGAGGGCAGGTCCTGGGAGCCGAGAGGAGAGGCTGCAGGATGAGGAGTGATGAAATAGGACAGGGCACCGAAGGCGTAGCCCGGGGGCTGACCCCTGCCAGGGGAGGCTGCCTGGGAGGCCCAGCAAATGTGCAGGCGCTGGCCAGTGGGTCTAGGAAGTGCCTTCTGGGCTGATTCCTCAGTTAGTTGGAAGCGAGGCCAGCGGCAGTGAGGGGCAGGGTGAGGCAGACACAGGAGTCAGAAGTGTGAGGAGGAAGTATGAAATAGTCCAGGACAGGGATCGACACACTGCAGCCAGGGGTCCAATCCAGCCCACCATCTGGTTCTGTTAAAGGAAGTTTCCCTGGAACACAGCCTCGTCCATTCGTTTGCCTGCTGTCCACGGGGCCTGGGCTGCGAGGGCAGAGCTGAGCAGAGCTGTGGCACCTGCCTGGCCACAAAGCCCAAATACGAACTATGTGGCCCTTTACCAAAGGAGCGGGCCAACCCTGGTCTGGGATAGCAGGGAGACATGCTCTGTGGTCCAAGTTAGGGAGCCCGTGAGTGAGGCTGCACGTCTTCTCCAGCCACACACCACGGTGACAAGTGGCTGCAGCCAGGGCTGTGGTTCCACAAGGTAAAACCGTGAAGGGAGGGGCCAGGGGCGTCATCTGCCATCGGCCTTCCTAGCAGTGACAGACCAGCTGCGCTTGGCACGATCCTTCCTGGGCCCAGCAGAGCCCACTGTGCCTTACATCCCCTCACTCCGTCTCCATCCCTGAGAGACAGTGAACCGAGTGGGA
Organism: Cnephaeus nilssonii; assembly: GCF_951640355.1. Classification (NCBI taxonomy): domain Eukaryota; kingdom Metazoa; phylum Chordata; class Mammalia; order Chiroptera; family Vespertilionidae; genus Cnephaeus; species Cnephaeus nilssonii. The sequence goes on along the minus strand of NC_137086.1, from coordinate 62,496,041 downwards.
CTCAGCATTTCCACGGCGGCCCCACTCTGCTCTGTGGGGATTCAAAACTGGTTGGTCCAGTACAGAAGCCCAAGTTCTGAACCTCTAGGCCCAGCACTCTCCACCCAGTGGCACCTGAGAATCACCTCCTGGGACAGGAGACAAGTGCCCACACTGGCCCCACCCCCACATAATTTCAGTGGCCTTGAGTGGGGTAGAGGGGTTTTCAAAGCCCCAGGTGACTCATGGGCAGCAGGATAAAGAAGGTGCACCACGGTTCTGCTTCCTTCTCTACCCCCAGCCCGACAACTCCATTCCCACGGCTGTCCACATCTGTCCTGCCGGTTCACTCCGTCCCGCCTTCTCCACAAGAGCCTCCGAGGCGCCCACCAAGCCTCCGAGGCTGGAGTGCCCGGGGATGGGGGTGGTGACCTGAGGTCTCCCCGGCACTCGATGTCCAGCCATGAGCTCTGTGCTGGTCTCAGATGAACTTAGGGTCCCCTGTGCACCTAACAGGGAATACTGGCTCTGATCCTTCACTGTCCAAGCTGCGCTGTTCCTCCTTTAAAGTCAATGTCCCACTGGGTCCAGGATCAAGACCATCAGGAAAGAGGTGCTACAGGTCTGAGCCAGAAATGTGACCCACCAGCCTCACACCACACGATTCCCCTTCCTTCCCACACTACCTCTCCCAGATGGCACCCTAAATGTTCTGTTTTCTTTACTGAGACATCGAAATTGGGGTGCCTAAGGCTCTCACTTCCTTACTGTAAGAGCTCAGGCTTTCGCTGTCATCAACGTTACCACGTGTTAAATTAATGTGGGCTCACTGCATGTCCCTGCTGACACTTCATTTAAAACTCAGCTCTGGAATTTCACGAGGGTGAGGCTGAACTGACGGCAGGTGCCTTCCAAAGGCCATTTATAAGTCATGGAACCTAGAGAATACTTTTCATCTGAAATTACCATTAAACACCACTTAAGTTTCCAAGCTAATAGGCAAATGGCTATTTAACTCTGTTGTTTTACTGATTTAAGATAATAATTCCAGAAAACCAAATGTGTGTTTGCATGTGCATCTATTTACGAGAAAACCAAGTGTGAGTGTGTGGGGTGCATGCAAGAACTGTCACAGAAGGAAAAGCAGCTTTGCATCACCCACATGCAGTCAGTCCACGGAGAGCGAGCGGGGACTCCCTGCTCACTTCCCGGGGTGGAGGACAGTGATGCTGTGGGTCTTCACGAGACTTGCTGCCCCCACATGCAGGGTGGCACTAATACTGCTGACAGCTTCTCGCTCTTAACTGATGACGCAGGAAAGGAGAAGGAGGTAAAGAGGTGGAGGCCCCGTTAACAGAGTGGTGGCCAGTAAAGGGAGCAGGGAAGGGGGTGTGCAGCACAGGCATCCAGGGGGAGGCACTGCCGCCCCGCCACTCTAAGACCCTCAGAGTCTGGACACCAGGACTGCTGGAACGTCCACAAGTGGGAGACAAGTATTAGAGAGACTGGGGGCCCCTTAGAAAACACAGGAGGCATCGTCACTCCTGTGAATGTGGTGGCTGGCCTAACTGTAAGCGAGGGGCTTTGCAGACAAAGACTTCTACCACTCATCAGCTGGGTGGCTTACTTCTCTGCACTCCCATTTTCTCACCTGCAAAATGGGAGGATGGCCACATGTCATTCGGGGTGCTCAGAGGACTAAAGGAAGCCGAGTGCCCCCAGGCAGGGCACAGTACCAGCTCTGAGAGGCTCCACAAGTGCTGGCGGCTCCTTCGAGTGGACATGCCCTTGTCTACCCGAAGGCTGGCAGAAGCCAGGGCTACCCCGGGAGGAGAAACCACAGGTCCCCGTGACCAGGAGCACAGGCTCAATGAGGAGAGGTAAGAAGCAGGCTCCCCTCAATAGGAAGGAGATAACTGGGCCAGCTAGCTCCTCCAGGGACCTGAAAGCCAGTCACTGGGACCTCAGGGACCTACGACCAGCCACCAGGGTGGGTGAGAGACAAGAAGGATGAGCTGAAGATATGGAACAGAGTCAGGAGCGTGGACGACCATGCATTTTCATCAGGTTATTTCTAACATATAAATATGTAACATATGCATATGTGTACATATTCCAATTTAAAACTCCTTCTTTGAGTCTGCAATTGTGGAAGGATTCTCGAACTGTCTGTCCCCTGACTCCCACCCCCAGGTGCAAAGTCTGGAGGGAAGAGAACCATGGCCACCCAACAGCTGCTCAGCCTCAGCTTCCTCACTGTGTCCACTCCATGTCCCCACAAGGCTGCTGTGATATGTCCATGGTCTTACTTCTGGGACTGTGAATGCTGTTTATATGGCACGGATGCTGCAGATGTGATGAAGGTGGGATCTGAGAGGGGGTTTCTGCCAGATTATACAGGTGGGCCCTCAATCCAATGGTAAGTGTTTTCAGACAGAGGCGGCCACGTGACAGAAGCAGCGGGGAGCAGACTCACAGAAAATGCTACACAGTGGCACTGAAGATGGAGGAGGGGCCAGGAGCCAGGGGATGCAGCAGCCACCAGAAGCTGGGCCAGGCAAGGACAGGATCCTCCCCTAACGCTCCCAGAGGGAGCGCGGCCCTGCTATGCCTTGACATTAGCCCTGTGATACTGACTTTGGACTTCTAGCCACCAGTACTGAGAGGATAAATCTGCATTATTTTAAACCACCAAGTCTACTAGTATAAGCATTTGTTACAGCAGCCGCGGGACACAAAGACTGGGAGAGCGGACGTGCACGTGAAACAATCAGCACGGTGCCTGGCACACGTGTGAATTCAAGGAGTCTATGTCAGGGAAGGACAGTTCCTGACACCCTCCCTGGACCACGGCGGTCCTCAGCTGTGCCAGGACCTGCAGCTCATGCTGTCCTTATCCTGCTTACATTTTAAAGCTCCTCATAAGTACTGTCTCTCTCAGAAGGGGGTTCCCAAGGATCCTTCGCTCGTCCTATAGAAATCCAATCTTGCCACTGGCTTGTCTTACACAGGAAGTTCCATTAGCTGAGGTATTTCGCAGGGACCTTGCTGATATCTCCGGAGTGGACCCTCTTGACCTCGGGCACAATGAGCCGTGAGTCAACAAGCGCAAGTAGTTCTATCAGCCATAGGCCCTGCAGCTCCCCATGTGGGGTCTGAGACCGCTGACCAGCCAGGGCAAGGGCCACCGAGCCAGTGAAAGATGCGCAGGTAACATCCAGCCCTCTGCCCCAACTTTTCCTTTCTTCAGCTGCTCCATGCACCCCCACTTGGTTTTCCTTCTTGAGGGTTGAGTCCCAGAGTCGAAATGCACGATGTGCAGCAATTCCACTTCCTGCACTGCTGGTGCCACCTCGTGCAGCTTCCTCCAGGCTCTGCGCCACGAGGCCCGGGGTCCTGGCACGCTGGTGCCCTCCCCACCGCCCCACTCAGTGTCAGAGTTAGAGCTGTGCTGCCCGAGGGTCCACAACCCTGACTCCAGCCTGCACAGGACGAGGAGCCCTCAGCCACAAAGCGCTCAGGTGGAGCCTCAAGACCTCGAGAATTTTAGAGAAAAGATGAACAGAAGGAAGCAGCTTCTTCACTTCCTGAGAGCGGCCATCTGCATGGCCTATGAGCTGTCCTCTTTGCACCCCTTACTCTCCAACCTTCTGAAGGGCGGGGTTCACTCACTGGAGACGTGGGCCCTGACCTAGCTGACCGCCACCACCAGGGCAGGAAGGGGACAGTGGTGTGTATATTGTGAGCATGGTCCCCAAGGAGGAGTCCCCTACACACCCCTCAGCCACTGGCACTGCACACAGCAGACCCCAAGGGCTAAGGTCTAACGTCGGCCATCCCCTCACCCCCCACACAGGCCCTGCTGCTGTACTCTGTCTCAGACCTGTCCCACTAAATCCCGCAGCAGGGCCTGTCAGCCATCTCCAGACACACGCCTGGTTACTCCCGAGGCTGGGTTATCATCCAGGGCTCTCTCTAGGGTACCTGCTGGACCTCCCTGTGCTGAACTCTCCCACAGAGCGAATGCCCACAGGCAGACTGCCCACGCCTGCCAGTGGGGTCTCCCAGACACCCTCTGCCTTCACAGGCTGCTGTGAGCAGTAACTGCACACCCAATGCACTTGTATCAAGCTGCCAGAACCATCTTGCTGATTTAGAAGCTGACAATGACCATCCAACATGACTGCAAAACATATTCACAATGCCCCCGTCTGGGCTCTTCTCCCCCCGAGAAGCAGAGAAGCTGGTGGGAGTGGCTGATACTGGGAGGGCAGGCCCAGAGCCAGCTGCAGCCAGATGTCTCCTGAGTCCTGCAGGCACCGGGCACTCCTGTCCCGGCTGGCAGAGATGTCCCTCCAGAACAGTCAGCAGCCCCTGCAGCGCAGCCCCTGGTGGGCCAGGCAGCAGAAAGCCCGGGAGCCACTGTTCTAAAGGTGGGGTCAAGGCAGCCGTGACAAGCCTCACTCAGGGTGTCACGAGTCCAATTAAAAGGTCTGTGTGTAACTAGAAGGTCACATTTTAAAGAAGCAGAGCTTACGAATAATAGATTAACTGCCCTCCACTCCCCAAAGAAGTTACAGGCCAGATGAGAACTGAAATAAGTGGGGAGGAACCACCAAACGTCATGTAACCCCAGGTTCTCCTTCCAGCCAGACGATACTCAACGCAGACCTCACAAAAAAGGAGTACAGCTCTCTCAAAGAGTTTGTACATCAGTGCCAAGCACAGGCTACAAAGGGCCCACCAGGAATAAAGAGAGTGGTTAAAGAACCAACAGTACACAGCCCGAAGGGTCGTGGGTTCAATTCCTGGTCAAGGGCACATACCTGGTTTGCAGGTTCCTCCCCGGCCCGGGTCAGGGTATGTGCAGGAGGCAACCAATTGATGTGTCTCTCTCACATTGATATCTCTCTCTCTCTCTCTCTCTCACTCTCCCCCTCCATCCCTTCCGCTGTCTCTAAAAAATCAATGGAAAAGCCTGGCCAGTGTGGCTCAGTGGTTGAGCATTGACCCATGAACCAAGAGGTCACAAGTTCCATTCCCAGTCAGGGCACATGCCCTGGTTGCAGGCTCGATGCCAAGTAGGGGGCATGCAGGCGACAGCCAATCGATGTTTCTCTCTATTCTTCTCCCTTCCTCTCTCTCTCTCTAAAACCAATAAAAGCATATTTAAAAATCAATGGAAAAAATGCCCTCTGGTAAGGATTGACAAAACAAACAACAAAAAAGAACCTAACCGACGGTACAATCTGGAAGGGGGTGCGGTGCAGCTCTCTGCCCCAATGTGCCCTGAGTGCCAAGCTAGAGTGCAGTAGAGGGCGGGTGGGGGTGCAGCAGACGTGGAGCATGATGCCATGGGTGAGGAGGTGACTACTGTACATGAACACATTTGCTGCACAGACAGAATATCTTGAAAATAATACTTAAGCACAAGGCACTGCTGTCTCCAGGGAGGGAAACTGGGTGGCAGGAGGATGGCGAAGGAGGCAACTTTACCATACACCCTGCTGTACCTGATCATTTTTGGACCACGAAAACATATGCCTATTGTAAAACAAAATACAAAATGTTATTAAGTTTGCCGAATAAAGCTCAATAAGGCAGGTTTGAGGATTCCCACCAAGTGACAGTCATGCAAAGCCACCAATAAGAAGGTGGGAGATTTAAAGCTCACCACCAACAGCACCCCTTGTTCTCAGCCCTTCACCTCCCCTTCTCCAACCTGGCTTCCCCTGCCATGTTCTCCTCCCTGCCGACATTACTATATAAAATTGAGGCTCCAAGTTCCAAAGTCCCAGACCTTAGAGATGGAGCGTCCTCTCGGGGAATCACAAGCCAAGCCCTGTCCCCATAACCCTTCACTCCCTGCCCTCCTCCTGCCTGCCTGTCTGCACTGCGCCCAGTGCAGAGCCCACGAGGGCACAAGAGGAGCGCGGCTGGAGAAGGTGGGGCTGACAAAGCTGCCCACTCAGCTGTTTCACTATGGGGAGGACCCTGAGACGTTCATATCCGTTTCTAGGAACCCGAATTTCTAGGGGTTCTTCACATACCAACACTTCCTCTTTCTCCGTCAACCCAGTTTTCACGGGTGGTTTAGAATATTCTCCCTGGTGCTGATTTCATTTCACCGCCCGCCACCACTGCGGGCACTGGGGACGCTCTGTGGGTGGCATTTCAGGCACCCTGCTTCAGGACCTGCTGGTCGGACGGCGCAGGGATGAAGAAGCTGACCGTGGCCCACAGAGCTGGTTAGAGAGCAGATGCCGCAGAGGAACTGACAATCTAAGAAAGGGTGTCCTCAAACCATAAAGAAGACTCTGGAATTGCTGTTGTCATTTAAAATAAGAATAATGATGCAAGCAAAACAGAATAAAAAGGCTTACAAAGTCTGACGCCGTGACAGTATGGGATGAACCAAGTCCCAAACCTGGAAGACGGTCTGCCGGGCCCTGAACTGGAACACAGAAATGTGTCACCCATCCTCGTCCTCCCCACGTTCCGCTTGCGCAACGCACCCACTGGAGCCGTCACACCACACCCTCTTGGCACACGACTCGCCCGCCTGAAGCTCTGTGGTGCCCTTCCTTCCTGGGCACCGCACTCACCCAGCTTCTCCTCAAATTCAGTGCCTATGAGACCACGCTCGGAACCTATGCAGATGCAAACCGAACTATTCTTCGGGTTGATTAAATTGAGAAAGAAAAACTCCACGATGTGCCAGGGTGCACACCTTCTTCCCTGGGGAGCAGCAGCAGTCCCCGCCTCTAGCAGCTGCACGAGAGAGGGGGCCAGTGTGGGGGGACACAGACGGCGCTGCACAGCGAGGACACTCAGGGCTGGAGAGCAACTCACCGGACTGACCCCTGTGCCAGGGGCTCTGGCCCCGCCTCCCTCTAAGTTAGACTGAACCCCAACCGGACCTCCCGGAAATGGACCATCTTCCCCCGAGAGGCCAGGGCTGCTCTCCTGTACTTCTGACAATGACGTGGTAGCTCTGTTCACTCACTCACTCACTCACTCACTCACCAAACAGTTGACTATTCGCCTGTTCTGTGCTAGGCACAGGGGGATGCTCTGAAGATACAAAAAAACGGAGCTGTTGTCCCTGCTCTGAGGACACTTGAGGCTTATGAATGATCTGTTATGTTCACTGGGCACGTCCCCAGAGAACAATCTTTACATTTGTAAGTGCTACTGTGGGACACAATATCTCCCATAGAACGCAGCAAAGCAGAATGTCACACCCTGGAGGAGTCACAGGCAGGAGCTGCACACCAGGAAGGAGGCGAAGGGCACCCCACGCACCAGCCCTGGGGTTCCCAGAGTAGTTGCCTTACTTTATGCTGTGCATCACTTTTGCCGCCAGCACCCACCCGCTTCCTCCTAACAACAGTCCCCTGGGCTCCTAGGGGAACTGTGCTACCCACGCTGTCTCAGGCACTCAGCGTGGGTGGGGAGCACAGCGGCAGAGACTCAGGCAGGCAGTGTGCCCGTTCCCCCGCATCAGGGGCGAGCACCTGACCCAAGTCCATTCAGTGAGTGGACTTCCCCTGGGAGAGACAGGCCTCCACCTTGTCTCACAGTGAACATCATTCCCTGAGGACGGAAATATCTACCTGAGGGCCACCCCATCCCGACTAGGACCATACTTCTGTGCTCCAGGGTGCCCCAGCCACTCTTCAGGTGCCTCTGGGCCTGCGGGAGTCGCCACTTGGAACACAGACGCTTCCTAAGTGCCTACTAAGTCCTGGCAAGGGTTACCAGGCCAGTGGCCACACAGTGTTCTGACAGCCACCTCCTGGTCAGCCACCCTTCAAACTTCCACCTTCCCCACACTTCCGTCCCCACCATGCTCCACGGACAGGGCTTCCCCGTAAGAGCGGCAGGTGACACGTGCAAGTCAGAAGCATTCACAATACACACACAGAGCATCCCAACAGTCTGTTTCCTCTGAAAAACACGTGCACACCTGTTCACTGGGGCCGGACACCCGCACGGCACCTTGGGAATGAAAAGGTCAGTCCGCATTAACACCTGAACCATGAAGTTCAGTGGCCACCTCCCTAAGCAAACCTTCGCTCAGTGATGTTTTTACTGAGAAAGCGCTGGGTAGCAGAGCAGCGTGGAAGACCATCACCAGCGCAGGCAGTGAGGACTCCTCTGGGAACGAGGAAGGATGCTGTGCTCCTTCACCGCCTACAGTAGCCCCTCCCGGGGGAGAGAAGGTGAGAAAGGGCCCGTGGATATCCTTGCCTTTTTAAAATGTGAAGTTAACATTTTTAAAGGCTAGGAAAAATTGTTATTACAGATTAGCAAGTGTTCACCATCAGTTTTAGAAACGCAATCAGAAATTTTCTTATGTCAGAAGCATGCATCAGGGAGTGTTTCTGTGTAAAGACTCGGACATGCACATCCACACCCATAACTCCCAGGGAGTCCCGGCAGGCAGGAAGCACAGAATGGCTCCTCCAGGGAACTCAGCCTCCTGGGCCACTGCCTGGTTAGGAGTGTGTGTGTGTGTGTGTGTGTGTGTGTGTGTGTGTGTGTGTGCATGCGCCCACACATGTGCAAGTGGCAGTTGTTAAGTACACGCCCAGATGGCATGTGAGAGCACAGTGTGTGAGCACATGAGATGTGAGTGGTGTGTGTGTGCACATACTCTGGGTTGGGTGGAGGAGGGTGACAGGAGCAGCTTTACCCAGACGGGCAGCAGCCGAATGCATATGCCAGTGGTTGTCAAGCACAAGAGGGCCCCCAACTTCTCCCATCCATGCATTTCTGACATGCGACCATCACAGAGGCTTTATTGTGAGGTTAGGAATCGCTACCACACATGGACGGGAGAAAGGTCTCAAACCTGAGTCTTTAATTAGCCCACGCTGCAGTTTCCCTGCAGATTTCCCCAGCATACAGCCAACAACTTCCCAACAGGTGCAAAAAATCATCTTCCAAAACAGGTAACTACTTGCAGGAAAGACACAGCCAATCACCTCCAATGTCCATCCTTCCCTTCCTCCTTAGTAACAGGCCCAGGACCCTGGCTTGTATGTAGTTGGCTTGGGCTATCTGCCTCCCTTGCAGCTAGGTGTGGCCAGGGGTTCAGTTCCTGCCAACAAGATGTAAGAACATCATCTGATGAGAGGGTCTGGGGAAGTGTGCCTTCCTCCCGCCTCGTGTCTGGAAGACCTACAAGCTGGCTATACTTCTGGCTGCCATCCTGGCCAGGAGGCCCTGGCCCTCCCCCTGAAGTTGGTGGGCACAAGCTCCGCCTGTCCACCTCCAGACCTCAGGACACAGAAGAGAAATAAATGCTTATCCTGACTAAGCTGCTTTCCTTCATTGTTTTTTGTTAGACACAACCAAATGTTGATCCTAACAAGTTTACCATTCCCCACTTACATCCAATGAGGGAGAATGTCACTATCCTGGCATGCTGAGAGCCAGGATAAGGAAGGGTACTAATTTAGATTTCCGTTCATTAACAGCCCCATTTTTCCCAGAAAGAGACCTTTAAATAAAGCATTCTCAAATTAACCCAGGGCTCCAGGCCTGGGTGAGTACATTCTCACGAGACCTTATAAACATAGTAAGACTCATTTTGTTGTAGAGTTATTTTATACAACAGTTTCTCCCTAATATACTCAACATTATAACCCCAAAAAGCTAAGCACTCCTATTTCTAGGCCTGCCTGAGTAGCAAGCTCAAAAAGCTTTGATATACTGAATTCCTGTTTACTGCCCCAAACATTGAGTAGTTTGGCTTGCATATTTAGTGCAGACAAATCTAGGTTATGGGGTAAAAATAGCCCCTATTTTTCATTCATTACAGTTAGTCCATTAAATTAGATTCACAGTCTGAGCCACAAGCTGCTAGTAGCCATGACAAACACTGGTACAGCCCTTAACAGTTTACAGAACAGCCGACCTGTGGGTGTGCGAACTGGACAGATCCTGTGATGCCCAGTTCCAAGGAGTGACACAGTGACTGCTGCCCTGGACTCTGATCCTCTCTCACCTCCATGCCACTATAGCGTCCAACTCTCTGCTGCTAAGGGGCTGAAGCTGTGGTGACTGCTGTAACGAGGCCAGACCTGTGGCCCGATGCCCTGAGAGCATCAGGGCTGGGCAAACAGGGGGACACAGCCAGGAGTCAGGTCCCCAGTGCAAAAGGCAGTGTCTCCCCAGGTTAGAAACTGATGGAAATTAACTTTAACACCTGGATGCTTCTTAACAACCAAGTCTGTGTAAGAGTGATAGTGCGGCACTAAAGCGGCCTCTCAGAGCCAGTCAGCCACCCTGCAGAGCCCCTGACTGCCTCCCACGCCATCTGCGGCTCCTCTCCTTGCCACCAACAAGGCGAATGCCTAGCTGGGGAAAGATATTTGACTAATTAAAGAATGATTAAATAATTAAGTTGACTCACAATGCAAAGATCTTCCTCCCTTCAGTTCAGTTACTCTACCTACCATGTGGCTGGCAGGAACCTACAATGATCACAGAACGTGTACCTGGGGCGATGGCTGGGAGCACGCGACTATTCGAAAGACTGTTCGCGCTGTCAGGAGGCCGGTTCTCGTGGGTTCTGTGAAAACTTTCAGCAAATACGGTCAGGACTCTTAGAAGGACAGCACTCACCAGACTTGTATCCATTTGAGCTCTTCGGCTTTTTCAATCAGTTTATGCTTTTATTGGTAACTTTAAATCCAGGTACCCTTATGTAAAAGGTCAGGAATGGCTAAATAGGAAATGTAATAGGTTAGAAATAGAGTTAAAAAAAGGTCAGCCCTGGCTGGGTTTGCTCCATGGTTAGAGTGTTGGCCCGTGGACCAAAGGGTCCCCGCCAAAGGCATGTACCTCAGTTGCAAGTTCCCCAGCTCCAGTAGGGGCGTATGCAGGAGGCAACCAATCGATGTCTCCTGTTGATGTTGTCTCTCTCTCTCTCTCTCTCCCGCCCCCCACCCCCACCTCCCTTCCTCCACCCCCACTCTCTCTAGAAATCAATGGGGAAAAAAATATCCTCGAGTGAGAACTTAAAAATAGTAATAATAAAGTCAAAGACAGGTAAGTGGAGAAGTCAGGGAAGGATGTCAAGCTGCCAAGAGGAGAGAGTCCAGACCCAAACCAGACAGCAGCTGTTGGGAAGTTGTGCGTAAATTTTGGGGGGAACTATCAGGAAGTAAGTAAAGCGGACCCATCCACCCATAGGAAAATGATCCGGGCTTCGACACAAAACCTGTAGTTGTCCTGGAGGACTGGCTGCAAAGGGCCTCAGAGGGGGATGTGGGACCCCACAGGGTGGAGGAGCCGGAGACAGGCACCGGGGCTCTACCTGGACCAGAGGAGTCTGGTTTCATGGTAACAGGCAGCTTCGATGTCCATGGACAGACCTGGGGCCCCCCGGGTTCCTGACAGTAGTTTCTTGGCTGTAGAAGCTACTGCTGAATCACTGCAGAGGGGAGTGAAAGTGAAAGACCCAAGATACAGCAGTTCGGTTCCCAAGGCCACAGACTAAGCAGCACTTCCCTAAATAGACACTGTGTGTGTGTGTGTGTGTGTCCCCTAGGCCAGTGGTCGGCAAACTCATTAGTCAACAGAGCCAAATATCAACAGTACAACGACTGAAATTTCTTTTGAGAGCCAAATTTTTTAAACTTAAACTTCTTCTAACACCACTTCTTCAAAATAGACTCGCCCAGGCCGTGGTATTTTGTGGAAGAGCCACACTCAAGGGGCCAAAGAGCCGCATGTGGCTCCTGAGCCGCAGTTTGCCGACCACGGCCCTAGGCCAACCACATCAAGAACACACAACCCCTCACCCACCAGCCCTCAGCACAATCACTCCGCTTCAGTGTTGGACAGGGGCCACGGGAGGGAGAATGAAGGGACTCGCCTTCAGTGAGTGAACGGGAAGGAGAAGGAGAGGTTCAGGCATGACTTCACTGTCACAAGTTGGGGGCAAAATCCAAGTGTGCCCTTTTGTGCCACCTGAGTGGGCACTGTCTACCAGCAGGGTGTTTCCCTAAGGCCAAGCCATTCACACACCTCTCTCTCCTCTTTCAGGCCAGAGGAGGAAAATGTTTGAAAGATTCAGGGTAGCTTGACATATCTTGACACACAGTCCCATCTTAGTTCCATTTTATTGTCCATCTGATTATCACCCAATTATGTAATGTGATCATTTGGTTTAACATTTGCATATGCAGAACATAGTCAAAACAATGAATAAGAAATATGAAAATACTCAACATTCCACCACAATCACAGGCTTTGATGTGCTTAAAAAACAAGAGTGTCAGTAGAAGACTCAGCTGGGCCGCTGACCACCTGACTAAGAGCTAGGAGCCGAGCCTCCACTTCCCCTTCCCACTCCGCCCACATCCTAGTCCTTTGACCTTTGCTGGCTGTGCCTGCCCCTCAGAGCCTCCTTCTTCTGCAACATTTCCTCTCAGAGGTGCCCTGGGCAGGCTTCAGAGATGGAATGCACCCTCCCCTTCTGAATACATTTTGACAATAGGGCACTCCAGGGAAAACAGAGTTGTCACAACTAAAGGTGAGAGGGGAGATGGGGTCTCCTGGAAGACAGAAACGTCCTGCCTGCACTGGCTCCGAGCCTTGGAGGCAAAGCGCTCTCCTGCTTGTATTATTTAATCTGCACAATCCCCTGTGAGCTGGGCATTTTCCCATTTCACCGATGAGAAAGCTGACTCAGGTTCATGTCCAGCACTTTTTGTTCCCACAATCCAACTTGTCCCCCTCAAAAAACAGACACAGATGCCCCAAAGACAAGGCTCCATAAGCTTTGTGACACAAACCAGATCAACACCAGCCTGACAGGATGCACATCACACCCATCCCAAGGCAGCCAAGGCGACCTGGGGCTGTCCCGTCGCCTTCAAACCATAAAGGACTGCAGGGGATCCCAGGCAGCAGAGGCTTCAACGGGGCAGATGTCTACTTTCCCTCCCACCCCACCCCCTGCCCCACCCTGACAGGAGAAGGAGGGGTCAGGGACCCAGAGTAACATTTTACCTCTGGCAAATCAACTCGCTCCGGCCACTGCCTCCCCAACTCTGAGTGGCCATGCTAAGGACCACAACATCACCAGAGATCTGGCCCAGGGGATCGAACATCACATAGCACGAGCAGAGGTTCAGACCTTTCGTCCGGCTGTTCTGTGGGCTCCAACTCCATTCCCCCATTGCTAAAGGCCCCCCCGTTTTAGCTCAGTGGTTCTCTGCCTACGGTGAGTCACAGGTCCTCCCCCAGGAAAAGACCCCATGTACACGCGTGCAGTGCAGCCCCCTCCTCCCTGTGCTGAATGAACACTTGAGTTTGACACATTTTTATCAAAACACATAGTAAGAAACATTCACATTGTGGCAATACCCAAACATACGCCACATGCAAACAACAACATTTTATCAAAAAATGCTTACCCTTCCTATAAGAAATATGCTTAGGTATTTTCTACTTTATTTCAAAAAAACTTAAGTACTGGTTACAACCTCAAATGGATTTGTTTCTGGACCCCCGCCAGCCATCTCCTCCCAGGGGCTGGTCTTCCTAGGTAATTAGCACTGGTGAGGTGCAGCGTGAGCCTCCTTAACCACCACTTTCATGGATTATGATTAACTTGGAAAGCCTTGGAAAGTCAAGAAAATCTACAAATACCTCAGCTCGTCAGTTCCAGGAAAAATCTCTAACAGTGGCTATTTTGATCCCACAAACTATATGGAGTAGGTAGCTATTTACTTCACACAAACAGAGTTGGAGCTATACTGGCGGGAGGGGATAATTAAGCAGGTCATTCTGGGCAAAGCCAGAGAGAGCTACACACTGCCATTGGAAGTAGTCCCTTAGGCCCGTGGTCAGCGAACTGCGGCTCGCGAGCCACATGCGGCTCTTTGGCCCCTTGAGTGTGGCTCTTCCACAGAATACCACGGCCTGGGCAAGTCTGTTTTGAAGAAGTGGCGTTAGAAGAAGTTTAAGTTTAAAAAATTTGGCTCTCAAAAGAAATTTCAATCGTTGTACTGTTGATATTTGGCTCTGTTGACTAATGAGTTTGCCGACCACTGCCTTAGGCTGCCTCGAGGCCAACTCCTGAAACATTTCTCAGCCCCTACTAAGCCCCTGCTCTGGACTGTTTTCCTCATTGAGCAAGGAGAAGCAGATGATGCAAACTCTACCCCTCTGAACACACTCTGGGAATGGCTTCAGGAATGGCTTTGGGAAGTGGGTCATAAAGGCCAGCCCAGCCTTCAAAGGCCAGCGCAACAGACTCCATTCCTGCTGGGTCAGAGACGGACTATCTTCGATGCTTCCTTTACCCAGGTATGCTGGGAGGATGCAGGCCACGCTTAGGCATGGCAGCTGGGAAACTTGGCTGGGCCAATAAAGTGGGGCGTAGGGTAGGTGTGTGGCAGGTGCAAGGAGGGCAAAGCTGCTCACAGGCTCCTTAAACACTTCCCATGACCTCAGTTCACACCGTGGCTGACCACCCAGCACACACCCTCCTCCTTCCTATTCTGGGAACTATGGTCTCCGGACTGAGGAAAAGCCAGTCCCGCCTCTAGCTGAGGGGTGGCTGAGGTCTTGATTAGACTAAGACCGTGGTCGGCAAACTGAGCCTCGCAAGCCACATGCGGCTCTTTGGCCCCTTGAGTGTGGCTCTTCCACAAAATACCACGGCCTGGGCGAGTCTATTTTGAAGAAGTGGCGTTAGAAGAAGTTTAAGTTTTAAAAAATTGGCTTTCGAAAGAAATTTCAATCGTTGTACTGTTGATATTTGGCTCTGTTGACTAATGCGTTTGCCGACCACGGGACTAAGAGAACAATTCTCAAATCTGGCTTCAGAATCACCTGGAGGGCTTAAAAGATGATCACTGCCCAGCTGGTGTGGCTCAATGGTTGAACGTCAACCTGTGAACCAGGAGGTCACGGTTTGATTCCTGGTCAGGGCACATGCCTGGGTTGCAGGCTTGATACCCAGTAGGGGGCATGCAGGAGGCAGCCAATCGATGATTCTCTCTCATCATTGATGTTTCTCTCTCTTCCTCTCCCTGAAATCAACAAACACACATTTTTTTTAAAAAGGGGATCATTGCCGGGCCCCATCCCAGAGCTCCCAATTCAGGAGGGGGTGATGCTGCGGCGCCTGGCCTGGGGACCACTGTGGAAGAACACTACTCTCTCAGCCTCAGGTTCTTGGCCCAGGGGAGACCACGTGACCCTCACTGCGCCACAGTCGAAGGGAGGCCTGGTAGACCTGTGGCTGGGGACTGGCTGGTGTGTCTCCTTCCCTGCTCCTGGAGCCAGGAAGCGCACAGCCCCACTGACCCTAAGGACCATCTCATAATCATGAGGAAGCAGGGATGGCTGGGAAGAAGAGAGAGGAGAAGAATCCAGGCCCTTGATGAAACTGCTGATGCAGTAGGACTCCAGTGCTGAGATGATAAATGCCCTCATTGTTTACATGGCAGCCAAAAGCATCCTATGACACACCCCATAAGGCAGGGAGACCCTTGAACTGGGCATCCCTGTTACCTCCTAGCACCGTTCCCCAGAAACACCCACTGTCTAACTGTACTTCCTTCACACGTCCAGAATTGGTATGCCTGGGTCATTCTTCTTAAAAATTTTAACTAACAACTTGGAGGATACACCCTATGCAATGTGAGCAACACCGGAGAGGGAAGGAAAGGAGTTCCACATACTAACGTGAAATCGTTTCATCAGACAGTGCCTGCAACAGCAGCTGGTACCAGCTGTAGAGGGCTACGGTGGAGGTGTGGGTGCAGGGCCTGGGAGCAGGAAGTGAGGCAGGGGCTCCAGAGGCCTCCAAATCCACCCAGTAAGTGCAACAGGCAGCGGCAGGAACTCCAGGTGAGGAGAATTGCCTGGTGTCTCTCGGAGGGGCTCAGAGAAGATGCCAGGAATGGAGGAGGAGAACACTTTCCTCCTCCAGTCGTACCCCCTCCTCCTGGATACCAGAGGACACCCCTCTGTCTTCCTGGCCCTGTTCCAGAAATGGACACCTCATCTTTATCACCATAGCATGACCCTCCCCCACGGGATGCTTCCTGCTTCTGCAGCCTTCCCCAGGTGACCCTCACTGAACAGACTCCACACTGAAAGGCCTGCAGTGTCTCGGGTGACCCAGGTTAGGCACCTGGGCAAACACCAGGGGCCTGTCATGGGACAGGACATGAGCAGGTGTGTGCGGAGACCAGACGCAGCACCCCGGCTCTGCTTTCCCACTTTCTCAGCCAGCTTATGGCAAAAGGGATGGTTAAGAGATAAACCCACAGAGGGAAGGCTGCCCTGAATCCAAGCTCCATGCTGCCTGCACCTGCTCTACATGTAACCTCATCGCAGCAGTGGGCGTCCCTCAGTGCTCGGCAGGCACCGGTGTCACTCCAAGCCCTTGACACGCATTAACTCATTTACCCTCGGATAAGCCTCTGGAGTTGCTACCACCATCAGCCAGCTTTGCAGATGAGAAAACCAAGGTGCAGAAAGATTAAACTACTTGCCCAAAGTCACACAGCTAGTTGGAGGCTCACAGGGAATTCACCTTACTTATAATTCAAACTATCGAAAATAGAAATTATTGATATTTGGAGCCCGAAGTGATTAATTTTCACCCCTACACTCATGTATGAAGTTCAGCATTTATTTTAAAATCCTGTGAAGGCAGCTATGTGATTTAATGTAAATGGCACTCAATCCAGACAGACCTGGGTTTGAATGCCAGTTCAACCCCCTGCAACCGCCCTCAGGTGGGTGCCTTAACCGCTCCTCACCGGGGCTTCCTCCTTCAATACCCCAACTCCCCTCCCACAGGATCTCCTCAAAGGAGGCACACGAACATGGCGGGACTGGTATGCAGGTGGTGCTCAGATCACGTTAGTTCCCTTCTCCTTTAGGATTAAAACGCATCACACTTAAAGGAGACGTCTAAGGCTGTCGACAAGAAAGTATGAAGTTACAGTAACTTCCACAATGAAAGATGAAGAAAACAACCTAATAAGACAAAATGGGCAAACTATGCATAGTTAATTTACAGAAGCTAAAATGTAAACTAGCAAGAAAAGGTTTTCAATATTTTTGGTAAGTTGGGAAATGTGACCAAAACAAAGTCTTCTTTATCCATTTGATTTGCAAAAAATTAACAAGATTTATACTCTTCAGTGCTAGATGAGTTAAAAGGAAAAAGGCAATTTCACATACCAATGGAAGAAGTACAAACTGAGAAAGCCTCTTAAAAGTGGGGGGCAATTTGGTAAAATTATCAATTTAAAATTACTCTTTGGCCCAGAAATTCTACCTCTAGGGATGTAGAAGACTGAAATATCTGTGAGTAACAATGATACAGTTCACAGATTCCCCACTATTTTTAGAGCAGAAAATTGGAAACAACCTAAATGTCCTTCAAGAAAGAATAGTTAAGTTATGGTACATCCACACTCTGGAATACAGAGAAAGAGGCACACTTTTCATGTCAGTACATACAGATCTCCAGACACAGCATTAAATTTAAAAAACAAATCCGAGAAAATTTTGTGTAATGCATTTGTCCACTGAAAAGGCCTAGAAGCAATGACACCCCCAGTAGCAATGCACACACCTCACACCCAGATCTTGGTTTCTAAATACCATTCTCCACTAAAAGAACCAAGACTCTGGAGAAATGGCTGATTCCAGGGCTGGAACGTACAGGTTGAATCGTGAAGATTTTGTGCCAGCAGGTAAAGCAATTCTCAAAGAATGAAGAGGATGTGTAAAAAGGACAAATGAGTCAGCATGATGGGGCCCCTGCAGGCCAAGTCTGGGACAATTTAAGCAACACAATAAACAATGAGAGTAACAGACATAGATGTAGAAAAAAACCATGGAATTGGGAAATCCCATCTGTCAACTACCAACATACCTGATTCAGGTAAGACGTATTAATGGATTCTAAGAGTAGTGGAGAAAGTGTGAAGAGTAACACACAGTCTCAAGTTGTCTTACTATGAGGTACATATTAACTAGAGAGATGAAAATGGTAACTTTCCTGTGAGGGAACCTGGCGCCTTAATCAAGGGATTAAAGTTAGTATGACCAGTGACAGGGACTAATGAGGCATATGGAACATGCTAAGACAGCTGCTCAAAAACAAAGTAAGGAGAGCAAGGTGTGCTTATGTATGAAATTTAAGTAAATTCCTGAGGGTTAGGTCCATGATGGCATTTCCATTAAAAGCACAGAGACAAAACAAGGTGGGCTGTCTTGGGGTTCATTCTGGCCTCCCCAGAATATGCTCTCCTCACAGACCTGCTCCAGGACACTGGGAAAAAAGCTGTTTTAAATGATCTCTCAAGACCAGTTCATCACTCAAGTTCCACAAAGAAGCAACGACATAATCAAGCCTTCTTCACTGCAAATTTGTGCTCCTTTTCTCTCGGCGACAGCCGAGCATCCTAACACCATGAGCAGCTGATGATGCTATGAGGACTTTCCTGGGAATAGCTATGTACGTAATCTGAAAAGGAGGTTTTTGTAAGAAACCAGAATAACAGTCTTGGTCCAGAGTCTCCTTCTCTGCTCTGTCTGGTTGGATTCTTGAGATGTTCAGCCATGGGATGCGGGTCAGGGGTCAGTTGGTCTCACACACCTTCCCATTCTGTGCCTCTGGTGCATTTACAGGTCTGCTGGCTGGGGAAAATGCTCCCAATAGGCAGCTGGCTAAAGGGACGTTCAGGGCCAACAGTTCTCTCTGTATCACACATCCCGCCTCGCTGGTGCTTCACAGTTTACAACACACTCTCAGGTACATTATTTTATTTCACCCTTTCCTTAAGGTGATTTTTAAAAAAAATCCTAACATTCAGTTTAACAGCCTTATGACAAAATATCCAGTTTTCAAAACAATGTGATAAACTTTGTTGACTTCGAATCTACTTGGGAAACAGGACTTGTACCTGAGTAGATAAACACTCTGAGATGGCATAAGCCAAATAAAAAAATAGATAAGTAGCTACTAGAATTAGTATGATTAATTCTGTAGCTGAGTTCAGTAGAAATCCCGCCCTCCTTTGTCTTTGCATCTGTCCAGCATCCATACAAACCATCCTGGTAACACTGGCTTGTTGCGCTACAGGCGTGTTTACTGGGTGCAGCAGGAGGTCTGGTGGGGCTCTGTTCCCAGGCTGGGCCACCCCAGGGACCGGACGTGGCCTTCTGACACCAACCCTCCATCAGAACAACCACACGTTCCCATGTGGGCACCATCATTCGTCTTTCTTCAAAAAACCAATAAATTGAATCTTCTAGGAGTAAACATTTCTGCAAAGAACTCCCCAAAAGAAAGGCCCTAGCCTAGATCCAAAGACATAATTCCTCTTAAAGAAAATTCCTCTCATCCATAGAAAAATTAGGCTTACTTCTTTACCAATGCCAAGGGCATGTAGATTCCAAAAACACTTCAG
This sequence comes from Cnephaeus nilssonii, assembly GCF_951640355.1. Lineage (NCBI taxonomy): Eukaryota > Metazoa > Chordata > Mammalia > Chiroptera > Vespertilionidae > Cnephaeus > Cnephaeus nilssonii. The sequence goes on along the minus strand of NC_137086.1, from coordinate 62,476,593 downwards.
AACACGAGTTAGCAAGTGGCAGATCCAGGATCACATCCAGCGGGACTGCTGTCCCCACTCCACGGCTAGCCCACAGTCCACACCATCCATCCACGGTGAACCCAGACGGAGCAGGCACAATTTCACTGCAACATTCAAACTGCCACCCCACCCCCTCGCCTGGGTTTAGGTGCCCTAAGGGGCAGATGACAAATGAAACACGCCTCTTAAGCAGCGCCCCCGCCCCCAACACAAAACATTCAGAAGCAAAGCAAAAACCTAGAAGATGGGCTTTACCACTGCCCATACTTATTTCCTACCCAAAGGAGTACTTCCACGATCTGTCATTATAGACGAACTCGGGCAGGAGGAACGCACCATTATGTAATGTCAGAGGGCAGGCCACAAGGGGAAGGGAAAGCTGGGCCCACAAAGACATAATTTACCTTTGACACAGTGTTTCAGTCTTCTATGGCCTACACATTTATGGCTTTTCGGGAGATGGTCACAGCTCCCTGCAGATGTCTCAGGTCTCGATTCACTGACAGGCAAAGCCAGAAAGCAAGAAGATACAAAAAGCAAAGATGCCAGAAATGCTGTCGGGGGTTAGGGGCCGGCAGCGAAGGGCAGAGTTGCGAAGATGGACAGAAGATTTCCCACGTATATTTATACCCAACATGTTTACATCCTAAACATGGCGAGGCCTTCAATGTCTGGCTTCGCCAAAAACGCCCTGGAGACGCACCGGGCAGGCGCCGGCCGGCCCGGGGCGCCGGTCCCCGTCCCGCTGTCCTCGGCCCGGATGCCGGGTCTGCATTCGCCCGCGTGCGCGGGGCCGGCCGGGTCTCGGAAGACGCGACTACACCGCCGCGCAGCAAATTTCCATGACAACCGCGGCGCCCACCGCGCCAGGCGCACGGGTGTCAGGGATGCGCGCTGCCCCCCGCGACGGGCATCCGGGTCCCGGCTCCGCTGCGTCGCAGCGCCCCCGGCCACCTACCTGGCCCGCCCCGGCCCGCGGCGCCCGCGCCCGGCTGCCCCGCCGTCGGCCCGCCGGGTCGCGCGCCCGGGCCCCGCAGCTGCAGCGCCGCCGCTGAGTCGCCAAGTCGTGGGCTCCGGCCCGGCTCCAGGCGCTGGTCCTCCGGCTCCGGCCGCCAACCCGCCGCCCGCGCCACCGCCCGCACCCGGCACGGCCGCTGCTGCTCTGGAAGCCGGGGCCACGCAGCCCCGCCCCGGCCCGCCCCTGGCCGCGCATGCGCCCCGCCGGGCCCGCCCCGAGACCGGCTCGGAATCCTGCTCCTGGGCTCCCGCGAGACCCGCGGTCGCCGGGGCTGTGTCACCTGCGGGGGCTCTGGGACCTGCGCACCGGCCGGGATCAGGGCGTTTCGCTCCGCTGTGAGCCCCTGACGCGTCCCCAAGGCGGACGGTTCCTAGGAGACCGCTCCCAGGACACGCTCCGCTGTCTGCCCGCAGGATGAGCGCGCCGTCCGTGATGCAGGTGCCCGCAACCCCTGGGAGAAGTTAGGAAATGCAACATGTAACTCAGAAACACGCAAAATTAACATCTTACTGCCAAATGCACATAAACAAAAAGAAGAGAAACTTCTAAAATCCTTCCAGACCTGTGCTGGTACATTACATAAATAGGCATTTGTAGACTTCTCCCCCAAAGCTCTATTTTTTACAGGAAAATAAAATAGAATTGTGTAAGAAATTTTTTATTTTAATATAACTTTAAAGCTTAATATTTCTGCTTGAGAAAGAATAAATATGGAACTGGAGATAAATATTTTATCTTGAAGTCTTCAAATTCTATCAGAAAATATTTCTTAAAAATTATTAAAAGAACCATTTTAATTCAATAAACCAGAACACTTCTCAACGTTCACACCCCTCAGGTATGAAAGCTAGCATTTATAATTTGCCTTTAAACGGAAATATATTAACCTATTAAAAATAAAAGTTAAACAATTCTCTGATCTCATTTAGAATTGTATCAGAGACTCCTCATGTCACCAAAAACTAAATTCAGATAGTCTGGAATAAAAACAAACAAATATAAAACAACTTTAAAAGTGTAATTTATTTTCTGACTTTTTACTTTATTTCTCCTCCTGGTAGTAATTTATTTTAAAAAAACACGTTTTATTACTTTTTCAAATAAATGGAAAGAAATTCCAGAGCTGTAGCCCTAGGATAAAATTAAAGTCAGAAAAATCAAACAAACTTGTGGAAATGCAAAAGTATTTTTATATGTTATTTTCTAAAAAAAGAGTGACCAATGAGACAGCCACAGTTGGCACATTTACCCAACCAAACTATTAATAGAGTCTCCTTTCACTCTCAGAAATGTTCTCAAAAAAAGTTCAGACAATACATTTTATGGCCATGCTAGCTGTAATCAAGCTGAGAGAGTTTTTAAATCTTAGCTTAAAAAAAGAAAGACACTTAAATTCACAAACATTTAAAAATAGACATCAGTTCAATTTCAACAATTCATTCATTTAACATAGTAACAAACACTGAATGAAGATCAGGCTTTCAATAACATTTGTCACTCTATTGCTGTGTGTTTAGTTAGTGGCTTTTTTATTTCTCAATATGAACAACTGTAACAAACATAAAGCCATTCTTCAAAACTATATGAAGCAAATTATCAAACATAAAATAGAAATTCTGAATTGTTAGTCACAGGAACTCAAAATCACGAAGATATATTGATTTGTTATGAAATACATACACACACTTTTGTGGAAATGAAATTTTCTGACATTTTAGTGTTTTTGTGTTCCATTATCTCTCTTCTATAGAAATGATCAGGGCATTTGCCAGTTTTTATCATGAAGTCGTAAATCTTAAGGAGAAGCTACATTCTCCACTGGCAGCTGATATTGGCCACCTGATTTTGTATGTAAATATATACAAAATAACTCAGAAGTGAATCATTGCTGCACATATGCTTTAACACTCCAGTGGGAGTCAGAAATTAACTTGATTAAAACCCACATCTCTGTAGCTCAGTGACAGGGTCTGTCCAGACAAGACTCTTTACCTCCCCCTGGTGGAGAACTGTCATGCTGTAATGACCATATTAAAACAAAACCCTCCACTGCTATCTGCTGCAAAACTGTTATAATAAACACAAAAATTGCTGATGATAAGGCAGGATGCCTTATTTTATTTTTTAAATTACTTTATTTTTTAAATATATTTTTATTGATTTCATAGAGGAAGGGAGAGGGAGAGAGAGATAGAAACATCAATGATGAAAGAATCATTGATTGGCTGCCTCCTGCACACCCCTACTGGGGGTCAAGCCAGCAACCCGGGCATGTGCCCTTGACTGAAATCAAACCCGGGACCCTCCAGTCTGCAGGCCAATGCTCTGTCCACTGAGCCAAACCAGCTAGGGCAGGATGCCTTTTTAGAAGGGACCCTTCTGGGCAATGCACAACTAGAGCAACCATATGTAACAGCCCTGAATAATAGTCACTAAAAACAAGCCAACGATTTATTCCGGTCCCCAGCCAAGGAGTGAGCAATCTGCTCCGCTGGCGGGAACACCTGCGTGCTGGGCCTAGCAGACAATGCAAGCGCTCTCCTGGGGTGATTTGACAACATGATTTTCTTCTTATCCAGACCTTAGATGAGGGATGATTCTGTTTCCCTGGAATGTTTAGTCAGCATAAAATAGGTGTGGAATGGACAATGCACAGAAAATAAAAATTCAAATGACTAATAAACAAATGGGGGAATATTACAATCATTTGTGAACAAATAAATACAAATGAAACAACACTGTCAGTCAAGTCCAAAGTCCTCCACCCTGTCCTTGCTTTTCTAGAACTCTACAAGGAAGATTGAAAGGAAGCATGAGGGAAGAGGGACTTTCCTTTTCCTGTCCCATGCTGCCCTGGTTATGGAGCCTTAGCACTGATGGAAGATCATGGCAAGGGCAGTTGGTTCCAGACTTCTTTAGGGACTTTTTTGGGGGACTCCCAGGACCAATCTCACCCTCTTCAGATAATGTCCACAGTTCCATCTTGGCCAAACTCCTCCGAGTTCCTAAATTACCAGTAGCAGCCAGCAGGAGCCCTTCCTCAAGTCCGGGGTCCAGCTCCCAGGAACTGCCCTCTCAGCACCCTTCCCTGGCTCCCAGCTGCTCCCGCAGTTGCTCTCTCAGATAACCTCATTGCTCCGTCCCTGCCCTTTCACCCTCCACGCCCTTATGATTCAATCCCTCTATTAAATTCTACTTGGTGAAATACCTAACATATTATATATTTATCCTAATTTGTTCTTAGATTCTGACATTTAGGTTATTCCCTTTTATCTATTAAAAAGAATGCTATAATAATAAACACTTGTACCCGTCTCTGGGTACACATAGGTGAGAGCTTTCCTATGACGTGGAGCCAGAAGAAGGGTTGCTAGGTGACAGGGATGGGCAACTTCATCTTTGCTGGACAAACTCTCGCCCTGTGCTTCAGGAAAGCACTTTTATTCTCTACTAGAGGCCTGGTGCCCGAATTCATGCACCAGTGGGGTCTGTTGGCCTGGCCTTCAGGATCGGGCCAAAACCGGCTCTCCAACCTGCCTTGAGGGGTTCCGGATTGCAAGAGGGCACAGGCCAGGCCAAGGGACCCCACTGGTGCAGGATCGAGGCCTGGGAGAGACGCAGGAGGTTGGCCAGCCAGGGAGAGACCGAGGGAGGGCTCCAGGGCATGTCTGGCCCATCTTGCTCAGTCCTGATGTGCCAGACCCCAGCAGCAAGCTAACCTAATGGTTGGAGCATCTGCCTCCTTGTGGTCAGTGCACATCATAGCAAGTGGTTGAGCAGCCTTAGCATTTCATTAGCATATTATGCTTTGATTGGTTGAACGGCCGACTGGTCGACCAGACACTTAGTATATTAGGCTTTTATTAGATAGGATTTTGTTCATCACAGTTTGCATCCCTCCCTTGGGGTAATACTAATGGCCACCAGACCAAAGAAGGAAGCTGCCCTGGCTTCCATGTGATAAAATAGTGGCAGAAGGGTCTGAGATGGACAGAGGTGGCCTGATAAGCTGGACTAGGTCCCTGGCCCTGTTTAACTTTGAGGGTGGGAGCAGCAGATCTCCGAGGGCCGATGCTTCGGCAGGGGTGGAACAGGCATCTCGCTTGATGAATCGCTCGAGTTAACAAATATTTCCAGACATTCTTCATACTGGTTCCTGCCAAGATGCCCTTTGTCCATCTGTGTCTGGTTCCTTGAGGACTAACAGCCTTGGGCCTTTCCAGGCTGGAGGTACTGGACTCTTTGCCAGGCTGGGTTCCACAAAGCCAGAGCTCTAGGCCTCACCTGAGTCCCACCACCTCTTACCTCCCCAGGGTTCCGCCGGGGACCCTGCATCAGTCCATATCCACTTCCTCCCTTCCTGTCGTCCCAGGGCCTCTCTGTCCTGAGACAGACAAACAGACACACACACACACACACACACACACACACACACACACACACCACGCATGTGCGCGCGCACACACACTTCCATGAGAAGCCGTATGCCAGCCTGGGTTCTGACGGTGACCTCCATGCCTGGGAGACCACAAATCCTACCGCAGGTTCCAAGTCAGTGAATAGACGTCCTGACAACCTGAGACTCAGCTTCCCAACCATCTTGGCTGGTGGAGGCTAGTTTGCTGAAATTATAATTCATTTATTCCTCTAGGAAAATAACATGTTTATTCACAACAACTCTGTGACCTGGCAGTATCCTTCCTCTTTTTCAGGTGAGAGAGATGAGGCCTAAGTTAAAATAACTGGCCCAAGTGGCCAGGTTAAGACTTGAACAAGAGCGGGCCTGACCTCCCACTTTCTAACTTGCTACCCAGACTCCTTGGGTAGAAGCAGTGGGAAAGCTGGGGTGCTTCCCCAGGCTCCCCAGCTTCCTGCCTGGCCATGCCTTCCCAAACAGCTGAACACCCCGTGATGGCCCTGGACAAAGATGCCTGCAAATTTAGCGTCCCTCCTGGTATACACTTTGTATCTATCTGAGTGCTTTGGCTTCTTCACTGACACACGCTGTCACTTTGGTAGCGTTTTCTTACCTGCTCCTGCCTGTGTATGGCCCTCAGGGGCGTGTGCTGTCCCCTGCTCACCTGCACCTGTTCTTTCCGGGGTAGCCAGGCCATGGCCCTAGAAACACACCCCAGTTGCATCTTCCCTTATGATAAAATTCAAAAAAATATGAAGCAGGAATCACTCAATATTTTTTAATCTGTCTTTATTTTTCCTGTGCAAATATAAATGGAGGCATAATTAATAGTTAAGGCTTTTAAAATATATGCGTTTTGAGAATACATTGCTAGTTGCATTTTGCTGATGATATGACCTTGCATCATAACTTCCTTTAATAGACCATTTACATTTATTTTTTAAAGCTAAAATGGTTAAATGATTCATAATAAAAACCAGAAGAGACCCATCAAAATACATACTTGAAAATGCAGCACCTTTTGTATGAACTATATTAGGGACCAGTTATGTGGCAAATGGATTACTAGAGGCCTGGTGCACAAAAAGGACCCCTTGGGGGATGTCTGACTGCCGGTTTATCGGGCCTAAACTGGCATTTAGATATCCCACTCACAATCCTGGACTGCTGGCTCCTAATCGCTCACCTGCCTGCCTGCCTGGTCGCCCCTAACTGCCCCCCTCTGCCAGCCTGGTCACCCCTGCCAGCCTGGTCACTCCTAACTGCCCCCCCCGCCAGCCTGGTTGCCCCCAACTGCACCCCCCCTCTGACCTAATTGCACCCAACTGCCCCCCTGCCATCCTAATTGCTCCTAACTGCCCCCCCACCAGCCTGGTCACCCCTCACTGCGCCCCCGCCAGCCTAATCACCCCCAACTGCCCCCCCCTGCCAGCCTGGTTGCCCCTAACTGCCCCCCTGCCAGTCTAGTCACCCCACACTGCCCCCCCTGCCAGCCTAATCACCCCCAACTTTCCCCCTCCGGCCTGGTCGCCCCCAACTGCCCCCCTCTGCCAGCCTGGTTGCCCCTAACTGCCCTCCCTGCTGGCCTGGTTGCCCCCAACTGCTCCCCCTGCTGGCCTGGTCACTCCTAACTGCCCCCTGTGCCAGCCTGGTTGCCCCCAACTGCACCCCCCGCTGACCTAATCACCCCCAACTGCCCTCCCACCAGCCTGGTCGCCCCTCACAGTCCCCCCCCCACTGGCCTGGTCACCCCACCCAGCCTGCTTGTTCAGTCATTTGGTCGTCCCTCACTAACCCCCCTGCTGGCCTGGTTGTAGGCAGGCATCTTGTGAGGGCATGAGAGTTATTTTGCATATTACCTCTTTCTTTATATTTTTATTGATTTTTTACAGAGAGGAAGGGAGAGGGACAGAGAGCTAGAAACATCGATGAGAGAGAAACATCGACCAGCTGCCTCTTGCACACCCCCTACCGGGGATGTGCCCGCAACCAAGGTACATGCCCTTGACCGGAATCGAACCTGGGACCCTTCAGTCCGCAGGCCGATGCTCTATCCACTGAGCCAAACCGGTTTCGGCTGCATATTACCTCTTTCTTATATAGGATATCAGACCACAAAAAAGTCAAAAGTTGCCAAAGCAAAATGGGACATTTTTTCTGAGAAGAAGAGGGAAAAAAGAGGAGGAACAGGAAGAAGAGGACGAGAAGGGAAGGAAGGAAGGAAGGAGGAAAGGAGGGGAAGGAGGGAGGGGGGGAGGGAGGAAGGAAGGAAGGAAGGAAGGAAGGAAGGAAGGAAGGAAGGAAGGAAGGAAGAGAAGGAAGAGAAGGAAGGGAAAGAGGGAAGGAGGGGAGGGAGGGAGGGAGGGAGGGAGGAAAGGAAGGTGGGAAGGGAGGAAGGGAGGGAGGGAGGTAAAGAGGGAAGGGAGGGAGGGAGGGAGGGAGGGAGGGAGGGAGGGAGGGAGGGAAGGAGACTAAAGAGAGGAGAAGGAAAAGCTGCCCATACGGCTTGTCTGCATAGGGAGGAGGAGTTCTCTTTGGGTAATTTCCAATGGGTATTTAAGCAAAGGATGGACCATTATGGTTGTAATTCACAATCATAGAACCCAAATGTCTAAATATCTTATAAAATGTTAATGGAATTCCATGGGCTGGGTTTAAGAGCTACATTCTGCACTCTGTGCTCTTGGCTAGCTAAGAGCTTTGCCTCAGGATGTAATTCCAAGGGAGGGTGAGGGTTCCTGGAATGAAGGGGCAGTTTGCGAAGATGTGGCCTAAGGATCTCATCTTGTCCAAGTCCCAGGTGTCATCTGTGTTTGGCTGGGACCCCATTCCCAGCTCCAACCTGAAAGGCTCTCCTAGAGCCCCCACGGGGGAGAGAGAGGCCGTCTCCAATCCCTCTGGCGAGTTAGAGGGAGAGGCTCCTTCCCCAGCTCAGATGCTCTTTTCTTTTTCCAGTGAAACAGATTCCCGTTCTTGGGGGCTGGAGGGCAGGGCGTCCGCATCTGCGTCACTGACTTGAAGTGACCTCAGATGGGGTGGCCTTGCTTCATCCTGAGCTTGTCACAGCTCCACCAAAGGCCTGGGTTTCTAGGGTCACAAAGAGCCCCCGAGGAGGTACCAGGTTCAGAAATCTGCCTCAGACACGTTCAGCCTCTCCCTTCCGGCACGGGTGGAGGCAGGTGCCAGAGGGGGCGGGGTGGGGTGATCATGAGTAACAAAGGGAAGGTCAGACGTCTAAGAATTCCTCAGGGGTGAAAAAATAAGAGTTCAGTGTCCACGATTTCATACGCTTGGCCTGGGGACACCGGCACTCCACAAGGTCCCGCCCCTCGCAGGCTTCCCCGTGGACCTGGTAAGAACCTGCCACTTGTCTGTGGCTGCCGGAACAAGTCCCATTTCCCAGATGAGGAAGCCGAGGCTCTCTGTTTGCAAAGGGCAGGGGGAGCCGGAATGCAACCTGCCAAGTCCCTGGCCTTGGGCTTCATAGTATCCTGAGGACAGCTGACTCCCCGAGGCAGGAGAGGGACCTCCCTGCCTTCACTGCTGCTTGGTCTCTGGTTCCAGCGCGACCCCCTCAGGCAGAGGGCTGGGCCCACAGAGCCGCACCTGGCTTTCCAGTTGGCTGAGGCGCTGCTTCACCGCCATCTGGTTGGCGCTGTACTCGGCCAGGAGCCGCGCAAACCTGGTCTGCAGGGTGTCCAGGGAGGACTCCAGGTGCTCCACCTTCTCCTCGATGTCCTCGGGGTCTGCCCCGGCCTTGGCCAGGTCCTCGTCGATCAGGTTGTCCTTCATCAGGATCTGCCGTCCCTTCTCCTCCAGGGCCTTCTTGGCATCAGGGTATTCGGTGAGCGCCTCCATCAGGTCATCCTTGGAAAGGCAGAACAGGTCCGAGTAACCAATGCTCCGGATGTTGGCCGTCCTGCGGTTCCCTGACTTGCTCCCCTTGATGTTTAAGATGCTGATCTCCCCAAAGTAACTCCCGTCGCTGAGGACCACGAACTGGGTGAGCCCATCGTCGGCCACCACCGCCAGCTTGCCCTCCTTGATGATGTACATCTCCCTCCCGATGTCCCCCTTCTTGCAGATGTAGTCCCCGGGGCTGAACACCGCGGGCCGCAGCTTCAGCACGAGCTCCACCAGGAGCCCCGCCTCGCAGTCCTGGAAGATGCGGACCTTCTTCAGGGTGTCCAGGTGCACGTTGATGGCGATCTCGGCCTTCAGCTTGTCCGGGAGGCTCTTGAGCACCTCCCTCTCATCCACCGTCTTGCGGTTAGCCCACAGGTAGTCAAACCACCGGATGACCCGCGTCTCCAAGTCCTTGGTCACCTTGCGGAGCTGCATGTACTGTTTGATGGCGTCAATCTTGGCCTGGAACTCAGTCCGGGAGGCGTTCATGTTTGAGATCATGGAGCCCACGTTGCCCACGATGGTGGCAAAAATCAGGACGCCCACCAGGAAGTCTACGACGACGAAGAGGTACTCCTCGTCTTTCACAGGAGGTGGAGTCTCACCGATGGTGGTGAGGGTCAAGGTGGACCAGTACAGACTGTAAATGTACTTCCTGGAGAGGCGCCCGTACTCCGGGTTTGAGATGTTTGGGTAGACCCAAGAATCTGTCCCGAAACCAATGAACTTGGAAATGGCGAAGTAGATGCAGGCATTCCAGTGGATGATGACGAGAATGTACAAAACCAAGTTCCCAATCCGGAACACATTGGGGTAGCTGGTCCTCGTCTCTGTGCGGTCAAAGAATTCAAAGAGCCGGGCAAACTTCAGCAGGCGGTTGAACCTCAGCTCCGGGTAGTTTATGCCCAGCTTGAAATAAGCCAGGTCTGTGGGGACGAGGGACAGCACGTCCAGCTTGAACTGCAAGGTCTCTGTGTAATGCCGCCACAGCCTCTTGGTGTCCCTGACCATCAAGCCTTGCTCGAGGAAGCCTAGAGAGGGAGGTGGAGGTCACTTGGGCACCAAAGAGGCTGTTTTTGGACCAGGGCCCTCAGAAAGATATTTCACATCGTGACTACAGAAGACATAGTGGTACACTAATATTAGACACCACTTCAAAAACCACACTTACCGCTCCTACAGGAAATGTACTGATATTTACCAGTCTATGATGTCCTAATCCATTTTATTCAATTAAAATTATACATCAATTGGGTCCATTTGTCTGTGGATTGGGCATTAGAAATAGAAAGAAATGATTATTAAATTCTGAAACATAAATGGAAGTTATATTTTCTAATGAGTCCTTGAAAATTAGAGATACATGGTATAAGGGTTACTGTCTGAGATTTGCTTTAAAGTAGTCCAGCCAAGAAAGGGGTGGGGGTGAGGGTAGAAACAAGATTAGCAAAATGTTGATGACTCTTGAAGCTGGGTGAGGGTACCCGAGGATCCATAATACTGCTCACTCTGATTGGGGGCATGTATGAAAACACAAATAAAAATGTTAAAAGCACAGGTCGTGGCCATGCAGCTGGCGTCCCCAGTCACCAGTGGGCATGAGCTGCCTGCCGGAGACACTGTCCAGGGAAGCAGTGTTCTCCTTGCTGGCCGCACACGACGTCATCCAAGGGGCTCTGGGAGCATGGAACCTGGAGCTCCCCCCCCCCCCCCCCCCGAGAATCAGACGGGCCTGGACCCTGCGAGTCAGGGACATCCTGCTTCCTAACCCCCGTTCTTTACTTCATTCTTCGGTTAACTCATGTTTATGGAGAACCTAGACCAAGCATGTCAGACTCGCAGCCTGCAGGCCACATGCGGCCCACAAAGAATATTTTTGCGGCCCAGCCAATATAACGGTATGTAAGAAACGTTTTAATAAAAATTTCATAGCTTAACTTTTACAATATCCTGTTACACATAATTATTAATAACGAACTACAACATTCACTAATGACTGATTACTATAATCGTGTTGCATTCATTTCCCTTACGTGCCTTACACGAAGGAGCACCAATTCTCTCCACTAATACCAGCAGCGAATATTTTAGCAGCCAGTTGCCATGTCATTAGTCTTGGACTGACTTGTTTGGGGTGCGCAACAGGAAATATTTCCCTTTCGGAGAACAAGAAAAATAGGTTTATTTGTGTTACACTTACTAATTTGTGCAGTTATTCAGTATCTGGTAAGTTAATGTTCAAGAAAAATATTAATTTTATTAAAATGTTCTATTATTTTATGTTAACGATGACTCATTTGTTTCAGCCCTTTGTATGCAGCATGTCTCTATGGAGATAAACCTATGTTTCTATGAAAATTGAAGCTTTTGTGTTTTTGCCGCCCACATAAACTTCAACCTTGTTTATTTGGCCGTGTTAGCCTTTGAGTTTGACATGCTTGACCTAGACCATTACATGACACTCCTTGAACCTCGAGACTCCTCGGTACTTCCTTATTACATTTTCTTTCAATTTTGAATAGTTTTTTTTTCCTCCCCTTTGGAATATAATCCACAGCCAATTGGTTTCTTGCCCACCTGCCTCCTCACCCCTGGATTCCTGCTGAGTCTTAGGTTGCCAGGGTAGCACCAAGGCACAAGGGGGGTGGGCCACACCTGAGCCAGAGTGCCCTGTGCTGCTGAACGGGCTGAAACAGGGACAGCCCGCCCCAGGAGCTGGGCCACTCCAGGAGCAATGGTGTCTTGCTAGGTTCACGTGACTGTGGAGTGGCCGACCACCGGGACTGGCTCAGTCACTGTGCAAGCCTCGGGCTGTGTGCAGGAGGACTTCAGTTACGACGCCGGGCACTGATGTGGATGGAAGCAGGAGGGCTGCTGGGGAGTGACCGTGGACTTTGGGCCACTCAGCGTCTCTGGCCTCAGCTTCGAAGTCAGCCGATGGAAAGTCCTGCCTGCCGTCTCCATCGCAGCCGTTCTCTGGGGAACGGAGGTGGCTGCATCACTGTGCGCACTGCCGAGCTGCACGGCTTGTTGCTGTGATCCGGCATGTTTATATCGACAGCTATGGCACAGTTTTTAGCTAAAAAATCTTGGCAGTCACAAGCAGGGTCTCCACGAGCTTACGTAATGTCTTCATGCAAATTAGGAAAAGGTGCCCCAAAGATGCAGAACAGTACTCTCTGAGAATAAGCAAGGGGTTGGGGGCTCTTCCCAGCAGGCTGCTGGGCAAGGACACAGGGTGGGCTCTTGCTATTCTGGGGGTAGTAGGAGGCACCGGGGAGGGGGGCTGCGGCTGGGGCTTTAACCCCCCACTTGCAGCCAGAGGACACAGGTGGGCTCTTGCTATTCTGGGGGTAGTAGGAGGCACCGCAGCTGGGGGCTGCGGCTGGGGCTTTAGCCCCACTTGCAGCCAGAGGCACCTGCAGGAAGGCCTGTTCCAGTCAGTTCTCCACACCGAGTGCTCCTCTGACAGCCACGGGGCAGCAGGTCCTGGTCCTCCGGCTGCCCACGCGAAGACTGACCGAGCTCTGCCTCCTGCCTCCAGCCGCGCTGGGCTGGGCTGGGCTTTGAGATGATGATGTGGCCTCCTTATTTCCGGTGTCAATGGGAACCAATGCGGCCCAGAAAGACAGCTCGACTTGCACAGGGTCACACAGCTCATTGGGACAAGAAGACCAGAACCCAGGGTCATGACCCCTGCTTGGGGCTCTGTCCAAGGAGCAGAGGAAGCTCGTGAGGCGGCACCACCCCGTCCCTGCTGCAGGCCCCCAGACCTTCTTGGCCTCCAGTGGGCAGGGGTAGGAAATGCCTACCCTACCGTTCTGGATCTCCCTGAACATGGTGTGGTCCCCTGGGCCCTCCTGATGTGGGGCATGTGGCCGGGCCCAGGACATCCGGCTGGGGGCACTCACCTGTCCGGGCGCGCACCAGCACATCCAGGCCATAGAGGACGTCCGCCGCGTAGTCCAGGACCAGCCACAGCACCAGGTGCTCAGACTGCAGCTCGTCGAAACAGGCCCTGCCCAGGGCGACAGGGAGAGGTGTCTGCAGGGCCCGGACACCGGCCGGCCTGCAGGGCTTGTGCCCCGGCGTCATCACCAGGCCCCGAGGAGGGGACCAGGCTCCCAAAGCTTCTGCCCAAGGTCGCGTAGCTAAGAAGAGCTGGGATTGACCCCAGAGCGCGGGCCCTGCTTGCTCTGAGCAGGGAGCTCCGAGGCCGGGCGGCTTCTCTGGGCCTCGCTGCCGGGCCAGGAGCAGGCTGAGGACCTGCCCTTCTCAGGCCAAAGACAGGAGACTTTCTGGAGGATTAGCCACGGAACAAGCCAGTAAATGTTTTCTACTTCCTCCATCTTTATGTTCACCACTTCTCATACAGACAATACCCGCAAAATACCCCGGACCCCCAGAGAGCAGCAGCCTGCCCCCATCCCCAGGCGGGCTGGGAGAGGCCCTCAGTTCTCCCTGCTTCACCCCAACTTACCCTCAGAGGAGAGGAGACCGCCCCTTGCTCAGGTAATCCTGAAAGCCCATGACCCTCAGAGAGCCCGGGGCTCTGCACACCTGCCGGGCGGCCTGGGCAGGCGGCTCCAGCACCACCAGGAGAGCAGGACTCACCTGCTGTCGCACCTGGCAGGCTGGCTCCGGGACCCCGACGCCCTGCGTGCCCTCACCGAGCAGCACCTCTGCCCGCGCCCCCACCACGTGCTCAGGGACCCCAACGCCCTGTGTATCTCCAACAGTCATACCTGCCTTGCAGGCTTGCTCAGGAATGCCCACAGCTCCCCTGCCTCCCTCCCCGGTGCCTCCTACTACCCCCAGAATAGCAAGAGCCCACCCTGTGTCCTTGCCCAGCAGCCTGCTGGGAAGAGACCCCAACCCCTTGCTTATTCTCAGAGTAGCAGCTCACCCCTTATCAGTTCCCGAAGTTTGATTAGAAAAGCCCAAACCCTCGGTGTACCCCAGAAAATCAACAGCTCTGTCCCCGAATGCCTGCGAAGGGCCTTCCCAGAGTCCCTACCCCCAGAAGAGTAGCTGCACCTGCTCATCCCCTCCAGGGGCCCAAACTCCCACCCCCAGGGGCCCCTTCACCTTTGCGTTCTTGTCTCTGGACTTGACCAGGATGCCCCAAAGCCACGGGTCACTCAGACATGCAGCCTCTTGTCCCTGCATCCTTGCCCTGTACCTGGCTCAGAAGGCCCAGGCCCCGCCTACCCCCTGGAGGAGAAACAACACATCCTGCCCCCTCTCCGGCAGACCCCCTGCTTGCCCACAGAGGCCAGCAGCGCCAGGTCTCTGTCCTGCAGGCTTGCCCAGGAAAGCCTGGCCCCACCTGCCCTGAGGAGCAGCGTCTTCCTAGGAGAGACTTCGAGTCCCCCCTCCCTCTGCCTCTTATGAGAGGAACTGCTCTTGCCTCCCTCTCCTGCAGCTTCCTTAAAGTCCCTGAGCCTCCGCTTGTCCCCGGAAGAGCCACCGCTCGCCCCTGCATCCCGAAGCACACGCTGGCCCAGGGACGCACCCCTGCTCTGCAGGCCTGCTCAGGAGCACCCGAAGGCCCTGCTGCCTTCATAGGAGCAGCAGCTCCCCCTGCACCGACCCACAGCCCACAGAGAGCAGGCTCCTCCCCTGCACCCTGCCCTCAGAGCACCCTGCGCTCAGAGCAGCTGCAGCTCGCCCTCATCTTCCTCCTACACCTCCATCAAGGCTCCCAGGTGCTGTGGACCCTGGCATAGCGCTTCGGAGCCCGCATGATGCTCCTCCAGAGCCGCCTCGCCGCCGATGGAGACACAGGCGCCAGCAGCTGCGTGGCCGAGAGGAGCCCGGGCTCTTGAGCGACACGCAGAGTCCCGTCTTGAAGCCGGGCAGCCCTCCCTCCCCACCCCCTCCCTGGGTGGAGGCCCAGCCACACCCCTACCTGCACACCAGCAGACACCAGTTGTAGAAGACCGGCAGGGCGATGACGGTCAGCCAGCGGTAGTACACGTTGCTGGAGGGGTCCACCACAACTGGGTCCTTCTTTCTGGAAACAGACACCACAAACAGCGCAGAGTGCTGAGAGACCACAGCTGCGGAGGGGCTTGGGGACCCGAGGACCCTGTGGGCGGAACCTCAGAGGGGGCTGTTCCAGACCCGGTCCGGTCGGTCTCAGGGCTCTCCTGGGAAGAGAGGCTGGAGGCAGGGCCGACGCTGGGGGTGCCCCCCCCCAGCTCAGCTCCCCAGGAAGCCAAGTTGCCTATCACATCACGGTGGTGCCATCCCCACGTGCCCCTGGCATCCTCCATGTCCGCAGGATGCTGGGAACGGAAAGGCAGCTTGGGGATGCCACAGGGCTGCTGCTGGAGTCTGGGAGCTTTGTGGAAATGCAGATCCCCCGGCCACCCAAGCCCTCCAGCGGGGCTGCCAACGTGCATTCACACTTGCTCAGGGCTCGGCAGCTCCCCTCGGAGCAGAATTTGGGAGCCTGGGACGTTCCCGTGGGAAGGCTTTCCACCGTGCTCACGTCACTTGCACAGATGTTCTCAAGCAAGTGTGGCAAACTCGCGGCCCGCAGGCTGCATGCCTCGTTTATTTTGGCCCATGTTAGCCTTTGAGCTTGACATGCTTGTTCTAAAGGCACAATTCCCAGCACCTGGGTCCTGCCTCACCATCCAAACCACCAACCCAGGCGTCACCTGGGCAATGTGGCCACACGCAGAGGAGCGATGACTTAGGGCCGTGGTCGACAAACTGCGGCTCGCGAGCCACATGCAGCTCTTTGGCCCCTTGAGTGTGGCTCTTCCACAAAATACCACGTGTGGGCGCGCATGTACAGTGCGATTGAAACTTCGTGGCCCTTGCGCAGAAGTCGGTTTTCGGCTCTCAAAAGAAATTTCAATCATTGTACTGTTGATATTTGGCTCTGTTGACTAATGAGTTTGCCGACCACTGGCTTAGGGTGCTTTCTATTTTCCCTCCCAGGATGTGAGGAGGATTTGAGTTTACCGAGGTGGCGAGGACTCTTTCTCCGGGTCCCTGTGTCTCCTCCCCGGTCTGTTCCGGAGGAGACAGGACTTTCTGCCTCACTGGGACCCGCAGTGCAAGGTGACCTCTCACTGGTAGGATCTGGACTGTTCCAAGCCCTTGTCGCCCCTGGGTTAGGATTGAGGTTTGGGACTGCAGTATTTTCACAGCCCAGGAGAAGGCCTCAGCGAGGCACTTGTGTGGCCGATAGAATGCCTGGGGGGAGGGGCGGGGCACAGGGTCCCAGGACAGCCCCTAACTGCTCCCCTGAGGCTCCACCCCAGCAGGCCCCCTGGGAGCCCCAGAGCTGGGCCAGGCCTCCCTCTGCTGGGCGGGACCTCACAGGACTCAGGAGCCTGGCCTCCTGGGACCAAGTCCTCTTCTGCAGCCCTCAGCAGCCTCCTCTCCAGGGCTCCCCGGAGGCCTGACAGCGTCACCCTGGGCCCCAGGTCCTGGGCCCGGGCGCGGCAGGCTCCACGTGCTACTGAAGCGGTTTGGAAGCACTTCCCTCAGTATTACTCCCCTCGTTTGAGGCAGTTTTCCTTTCTCTCTTCCTCCCTTTCTCTTCTTCTTTCTTGCCTTGTCACTGGAGGACACAGGGGACATTAAGCAATTTTCTTACAGCACACACACCACCATGCGGAGAGGGGGAGCCGGAGTGACACGGAGGAGAGGCCATGGCAGGGAGTGGCTCTTTCTAGCACACCGGCGGAAAGGGGTTACTGATTTCATCATCATCATCATCATCATCATCATCATCGTTATTGTTATTATCATTCCCGAAGTGTGAGGTAGCCAGCCGATGAGGCTTACGCGTGTCCACCGACCCGTCCACAGAGGCTCAGCTCAGTGTCGTGCAATTTCCGACCCATTTTCATGCGCCCCTGAGACGTCTCAACCAGCTGAGACGAGGCATTGTGAGGTGCTGGGAAATAACCCCAAACCCACACTTTAGGGAAGGGGTCCTCAAACTTTTTAAACCGGGGGCCAGTTCACTGTCCCTCAGACGGTTGGAGGGCCGGACTATAGTTAAAAAAACTATGAACAAATTCCTATGCACACTGCACATATCTTATTTTGAAGTAAAAAAAACAAAACGGCAAAAACACCCGCATGTGGCCCGCGGGCCGTAGTTTGAGGACGCCTGCTTTAGAGTGACAAAGTCACCTACACAGCGCTTTGTTCTGAAGGGAAGGGTGTGGCCTGCTGGTTCTCAAAACCTATCTGGACATCAAATAAAAACCTGGGTGGGGAGCAAGCTGGGGGGCGAGGGGACAGCGGGCTCCCACGCCCGAGGCTGGTGGGGAACAGCCCCTCTTCCCCTCGCGGGAAGGCCTGCGAGTGTAGCTATCTCCTCAACAGGTGCTTCTCTCCGCTTCCTCTTCTTCACGGCTGTCTTTTAAGGACCGGCAGTCATCAAGGTCACCTATCCATAGTTGCCATCGTTCTGCAAGCCAGGCATCACGGCCCATTGAAGAGCTGAGGACACGGGCCGAGGGTAAGGCACCTGGCCTGCCTTCGGGGTCCCCGCCAGCCATCCACAGGCCCCTCTGATTCCCTACTGCACACCCTGGAGGGAGGCACTGGAGGGGAAATAAATGTCTGCTAATTAAGCACCCGTTGAAAAAGACCAGTGCAGTTCACATAGCATTTCCCAAGGAGATAACCAAAGCTGTGTGCAAACACGCTTACAAAAGAATGGCCACTGACATTCCGTGTAAAGACAGAAGTGTAAGCCACCTAGTCATACAGCTTCGCTGATGGGAATTCCAGAGGCCTCTTCAAGTGTCGTTGAAGAATATTCCGAGGCGGGGGAAACGGCCCTGGTGTTTAGCTGTTACAAAGCAGGCTGCACAGGCGTTTAGCAGCAGCTGCATTCGTTTTGTTTTGCTGCCAGAACACATCGCCCCAAGTGCACGGCTTACAGGACCCAGGGTGGCCTTGCAGGGCTGTGAGTCAGAGTGTGGCCTGGCTAACATCGAGGCGCCACAGGCCGTGACCCTTCGGAAGACTCGGGAGAATGAGTTTTCCGCTCGTTGGACTGTTGGCAGAATTTGATTCCCTACCGAGGCTGCTGCATCCTCGGCTGCGGTCCCCGTCTCCCACCTCCAAAGCCAGAAACGGTAGTCCGAGCTCTCCCTGCTTCTCTGCAGCTGCGGAAGGGTCTCTACTTCGAGGGAAGCCTGTGATTAGAGGGCCCACCCCGATCATCCAGAATCAGGATCTCTGCTGTCTCGAGGCCCTTAGACCCAATCACGTCTGCCAAGTCCCTTTGCCACAGGGCGTAGGGATTAGGGCCTGGCTCCGTGGGAACCACTGCTCTACCGGCCACTGCCTTTCCGGATCAATGCTACTGTCGGGAACAGGCTCAAGCCTCAGGCATCCACCCCTTCAGGCTGCCATCAAAGTAGTCCTGCGGGACCCTCCCCAGAGCCTCGGCCTCACGCAAGGACTCCTGCGTGACAAACTCTCTCTTCCTGCCGTTCTGACGCAACAACAGAAACCTGTCCGCAGTGCTTCCCGAGCCAGAAGGGAAAGTGCGTGGCTAAAGCTGAGCTTGTGTCCAGCATCCATGCAGGGGTTCTCGGCCACCACCCTCACCCGTTTCTCAGCAGCCGGGAGCCTTGGCGTTCGTTTCAGGGTCCACCGCAGAGCCATCCCTGCGAAGTCCTGGCCTGTGTCGGCCCTCGTCGTCTTCTGTCATATGAGGGTGACATCAAACATGTTTTCCTGCATGAATTTAAATCTTCTGTTCTGTATATGCCAGTCTTGTCCTCACCCGTGTTCATCAGATGTGAAGGACAAAACACAGGGGTGCCCTCTCTTATCACCACACGTGTTCACCAGAAACTCAACACCGTTTGTTGTGTGCAAATCCGTAGTTATCCCTCCAGTTTCCGGCTGCTTTTATTTTATTATTGTTACTTTTGATGTTGTTTTTTTAGACAGAGAGAGGGGAAGAGAGAGGGGGGAGGGAGAGAGACATCCATTTGTTGCCTCACTTATTGATGCATTCATTGGTTGATTCTTATATGTGCTCTGACCGGGGATTGAACCCGCAGCCTTACAGATCGGGACAACGCTCTCACCAACTGAGCTACCCAGTCAGGGCCTCAAGTTGCTGGCTGCTTTTAGAAACTCAGAGCTTCACTGAATAAACCCCTGAAAAAAATCCACCACAGAAGTCTCTTTATCACTCATGAGTCTCTCCGATCCTTCCTCAGTCCTGAGAGGAACCAACGCTGGTCTGCCTGCCTGTCCAGGTGGCTGCATCCCCTCAGCAGTCCTGGGCCCATCCCAGCACCTGCTTCTTCACATCTCCAGGTGCCTCGGGATCGGATACCCACGGACTCCATGCTAATTACACGTGTCTGTGTTGGCAGCACAATCAACCTTTGCTGATGGAACAATTCCTTTTAATCTGGTAGCTGCAGCCTCACACTCCAGGGCAAGCCTCTCGCAGTGTCCAAACCAGGGGGCGAAGAACTGGACATGGCGTGAGGACCGCAGAGCCCATGTCAGAGAAGTTGTCTTCGGTGAGTTCCAGCTGCTGGAGGCGGCTGCTATGGGCTGGCCGGCGAGAAGCCGTGCTGCATGGAGACGAGGTAAGGTGGGCAGCCAGGAGGGCTGGGCGCTATGGGGACTGCAGGGGCCCGGCCAGTGACAACACATCCCCTGCCTGTGCTCACATGCCTGGCCCAGGTGGACCTGCCGCCTGAGGTCCCAATCCCCAAGCCCGGCTCCAGCTGCAGTCTGAAATTATTCTGCTTAACATACTAGTCAATATTTATGGAGCACTTACTATATACCAGGCACTGTGCTAAGCACTTTATATAATTAACACATCTAGTCTTCACTAAATCTGCAAGCCAGACAACGCTGCAATACCTATCTTACAGGTCAGGAAACTGATGCACAGAGAGGTCAGGTCACTTACCCAAGGTCACAAAGCTTCAAATTGGGATGCAAATGCTCTTAACCAGTATCTGTATTAAATATATTAGATATATCTGTCTATCTATCCATTCAATTTTTATACCTAGGAAAAACTGGGAGGTATCTTTGCCAATATGTTAAGAAGGGTTTTCTCTGATAATAGGATTCCTGTTAACAGGACGTGTACTTCTCTGCGGGTATATGCTCATGTGTGCTTTTCTGTGTTTTGAAAGTTTCTGACAATGCATATATGAATACATAGAATAAGAATAAAATCTATTTAGCTTGTTAAGTGAGAAGAGCAAGGACAGTCACCCATTCTCTGTCCTCTATGCATGCCCTCTTAAGTCCTTTCTGCCACTGTCTTAATGCCAAAACACCAGCAGAGGGCGCTTCCTACAAGCTTATTGGGCATGCTAAACCTTGCTGAGGTTTAGCGTGCCCAGGCTCAGGTTTCCTTGTCCAGGATTTTGGCCCCTGATTACAGACTTTGGCCTTTCCTCTGGCTACCAACCTGCTGAGGGCCTCTGAAAGACCCAGCACTATCCAGCTGCACCCCCACAACCACCCAGCACTGACCCAAAAGACCCACACACAGCTGCAAAACTATACTGGTTTTGGCTGGAACAGTTTGATCAGGGAGGGAGAGTCAGGACTCCGGGGACTCAGAGGAAACGCCAGAAGAGGTGGAGGAATGGGGATGGGTGTCCTCAGGAGTTGTTCCTGTACCTCTGTGTCTAGGTGGCCCTGTTTGGCACAGTCTCCGATTCTGTCCCTTGGTCCTTGGCTGCAGTGTTGGACCCATGATATGAGCCCGGAAAAGATTTATAGGAGCTCAGTGCAGCCAACACCATCCACCCCCATCCTCACCCTCGAGGCAGCCCAGGACGAAGGAGCCAAGAGACCCCCAGGGCCTCTGTCCCTGGTTTCTAGAGCCCGGAGCCCTTCCCTGACTGCAGGACACAACCCAGCTTTCAAAGGTGTAAATATCACATGATCTCACTCATATGTGGGATATAATGATCAACATCATTTGATGGACAAGAATAGATCGATCTAGAGACAAATGGCAGGGGAGGAGGGGTCAGAGAGCAACCAAAGGACTTATATGCATGCATATTAACATAACCAGTGGACACAGACACTGGAGTGGCGGGGGCTTGTCCGGGCTGGGCAGGGATGGGGGAGGGGGTCAATTGGGGTAAAAGGAGACATATGTAAAATTTTAGGCAATAAAAAAAAAAATCAGGTGCTTTAAATCAAGCACATATTGCAATAGCTATTGTTTTGTAGCTGAAATAATTTCATTTTTCTTGATTGTTGGCATTTGGGTTTCTGGATTTGATGTCCAAATTTATGCAAACAAAATGCAACTAAGTTTCAGGGAGGAAAACGGAAAAATGTTCTTCCGGAGGAACAAAGGGAAATAAGAAAAAGCTTTGGCCCATTTCTCCTTCAACCAGAAGTCAAGGACTTGGCATTTCTCCCTGGTATGGATGGCTTTTCCCTAAGCTCCAACTGAGATGCTCCTCTACCTGTTCCCATGGCATTCCATGAAGAAGGCGGGAGAATGGTGCGCACGTGCTAACACACTGTATGGTCACACAGGCACACGCCCTCCTTGGGCTCTTGAGTGGCATTTGCCATGATCACACATCATAGCTATCTGCCGGCTCAGCATCTGGTGACAGGAAGGAATGGCAGCGGGTCACCGTTTCTAGAGGCTATGCTAAACCAATTTAAATTTCCTCTTCCCTAGCTGGTTTGGCTCAGTGGATAGAGCGTCGGTCGATTGGACTGAAGGGTGCCAGGTTCGATTCCGGTCAAGGGCACATGCCTGGGTTGCAGGCCAAATCCTGGCCCTGGTCAGGGCCACATGTAGGAGGCAACCAATAAATTTTTCTCTGTCTGGGTCTCTCCCCTTCCCTTATACTCTCTCTACAAATCAATGGAAAAATATCCTTGGGTGAGAATTAACCAAATAACTAATTAAATAAATAAAAATTTCCTCTTCCCACTGCCCTGATTCCATCCACCAAATCGGCCTGAATCGGCCTGAATGAGAGCGTCTCGCTGGCACCCAGGAGTACGGGGTAGGGTGCGGTGCGGGGGTTCTGAGAAGAATGACCCGCGGCTCCACAAGGAGCCCGGCTTTGCACTCACATACACAGCAATGGAGGCTCTAAGCTTGAAACGTCCATCCCATCCAACCCCTTGCTCTATAGACAAGAAACTGAGACAAAGAGATCAGATGACCTGCCCCAAGAAATGACCAGGTCCTTCCCCTTGTCCACGGGATGGCGTTCCAATGGAAGGAACAGGATTCTAGAATGGTGTGTCAGTGTTTGCAGGGTGGGAAGCAGGAACACTTAAGGGGGAGGCAAAGCTGGGCATCTCAGAGGCGGAAAGGCGAGGGCTCAGCGGGGAGCAGAGATGCTCACACCTCTGAGTAGCTGCAGGTGTGGGCGTTGCTTCTGGCCCAGCCAGCCACTGCAGGAGGCCGAGGGAGCGAACGTGGGAACCGGCACTCAGCTCCACGCAGGGGACCGGTCCCCAGGGGCTATTCCTACACACACCCCCTCCGGGCCTTGCACGCAGCTTGAGGAACGGGGGATGTCAGGGGCCAAAATGTGTTGTGACTAGTTCGCTGTGATGGAAGCCTTGGGGGAAGAGCGGGTGACCGCTTGGCTAACCGGAGGCTTCTGGATAAATGCGATCAACCATTCACTCCATCCAGCATCTGCCTCAGATTTGACTCTATTTCACACAGTTTAACCGTGTGACAGCGGCATGAAGGGCGCAGCCACGGGCCCAACGTGGCCCCTGGCCTCGGCGCTCTCAGGTAAGGCCGCCAAGTGCCTGGCACACCAGAGTGGACGCCGCAGCAGCAGTGACAAGTTGCTGCCCTTGTCTGGCTCTCGAAGGGCACCTGCTCCAGGATTCGGTCACAGCTGTCACTTCCCATTAGCAGGGCGAACATAGACGGTGGACAGAGCTGTCCCAGGGTTCAGTCTCTCTGCTCCCATCCCCCGCCCTCACATCCATCTTAACTCCTCCGGTCCCGCCCGCCCTGATCTATGTGAGAGCCCCGTAGAAGGTGGAGCTGGTTTTGCATCCAAGCAAACACCTATTTAAAGCTGGACAGCACGGTACTTCATGGTCAAAGGCATTCTCTCCAAGTTGTCCACTACCAGGCACATTTGGGGCACGGCTGGTGCAGGAAGCCAGCGTGGCCTCACCGAGCTGGAGGGTGGCTTGCTGGTTCGTGTCTCTGCAGCCCCCTTGGGAGACCTGGAGACCAAAGCCAGCGGCCTGTAGCACCCCAGCCTGACCCTCGGGGCCCCGCTTCCACGATGCTGACCATCCAGCCAAATGCCGTTTGGGGACTTCTGCTTGCCCCGCCCAGGTCTCCCTCTCCTCACACAGGATCATCGGAGGATTCATTCCAAGTCCCTGAGCACCCAGGAAGCCACACCTCCCTGTGAGATTGGGAAGGAGCGAAAGCTCAGCTCCATGGGCGTGTCCACACCTCTGTGCTGGTGGTCCCACAGCCCAAACCCACGGCACCAACACCTGCTCTGCGAGCACCTTGCCTTGCCAATGGGACTTTGCTTCACAAGTTCAGGCTTCCTCCCCCAGGAAGCCTCCCTAATTGACCAGCTACCATCCTGCACCATCGAATTCATCTACCCACTCTGACCCTTCCCGCCATGGACCAGGCCTCTGGATATAATGGAGCCCGGTTCCCTGATAAGGTCCTAGCTCAACCCTCCACTCATCTGGCCACATTGGGAAGTCGACAGAGTCGACTGCTCGTTCCCATCAGTCAACGGGTGTGGAGAAGGCTGTGGGCGGGCAAGATGACGCCAGACCCTTGTTCTGCAGCCCCTTCTCCTGTCAAAGGTGAACACGCTCCCACCCTGCCCGGACCCTCCTTGCGCTCCTCCTCCCCATGGTTTTTAACCTGATCTGGAACAGGAGTGGTTCCCCTTGAAAATTCCCATCAACCTGCAGACCTTCTTCCCAGACAAATGCATGCATCCCTTTGCCTAAAACTGGGTACCACTGAGGTTCTCCCCGAGGTTCCCGGTTTCCGGTGGGTTTGTATCAAGGTGGGTTACAGTGCAGTCTAGGAGGGCCCTGTGGTGGACCGAGATGGGTGAGCCAAGCACCCCCATGTGTGTTTCTGAGAGCACCCGTTCCTGGGGACACTAGCTGAGCTCTGAATAGGATGGGGTCAGGGGTCACAGGAGGCTGGGGCCTCTGGGTAGAGGGTTTCCCTCCCGCAGGACTTCTTGGACTCAGGCAGACAGTTGGTGCTCTCCCAAGACAGAAGCCTTCTTCCAGGGGCGGCTTTGAGCCGACCTAGCGAGCGATGCCTCCTGCCTGGCGCAGGTGCTCACCTCCCGCTGGCTCCTCACCTTCTCTCGCTGTCTGCTGGCTCCTGGCCGCCCTGGCTCTGGGCATTGCTTTCTCGGCTGGACACCTCCTTGAGCTCGGCACTGTGGAAACGCTCCAGGAAAGCGTCCGGTCGCTGGTCCCTGTGGTGTGCGTGTCTGGAAGCCCAGATGCGCAGCGAGACGATGAGGCGCCACAGCCTGGAAGCGTGGAAGGGCACAGAGGGCAGTCAGCGCACGGAGGAGGGCGAGGAACGCGCTCGCCTCCTGCCAGGTCCCGGACTCAGGCTGCGCCTCACCCTGTGGGCCGTTTATTCCCGTCTCCTCTGTGTGCACCCAGAGCTCAGCACCCTCAGGAAGGGTCAGTGTCCTCACTATGGCCTTGTCCTTCTAACACCTGACTCCACCAAGGCACGGGCCTTCCTTCCAATGGGCATGCACGAGCTTTTCTGCTCACTGTTCCTGCTGCCCGTGAGGAACTCTTTGTCACAACCGGAAGCACAGGAAGAGTAAACAATTCTATGTCCAAATGGTGAAAACTTTCGAGCAAGGCTTAAGGAACACGCCCTTCAGCACAGTTGTTTTACTGTTTCTGACAGGACCCTCATTTTCTCCCGGGCTTGTGCTTAAATTCTGTCACTCCCTGCCTTGGCCCTTCTCCCGGAGCCAGACCCCACGGGGCCTCAGGCCCTGAGACCCAGTCCACGTCCAGAGCTGGCCTGGCTCCAGCCTCCCTGAGCCGGCCTCCTGCCATCCCGTCTTTGCCAGGAGGGAATGGAAGAGAGGCTCAGCTCTGTATTTCGGCATCTGGTTTCCTGAATTGGCACCGACAGTGCACACCACAGACCCCAATAAAAATAGTTCTGAGCATCCTGGAGTGAAGTCACAAATCGTCACACACTTTGACCTAATTGCACTCTTGTGACCTCAGCCTAAGGGAATAAACTGAAGCAAGAAAACGTCCCAGAAGTGGATGCTTACAGCTGCTGTGGACGTCCAACAAGATGCCTCCCAACCCCACGTATCTGCTCTGGACACGCCCCTTCCACGTCTTCCCTCTGCCGTGGAGGGGAAACTGAGGCCATACCACCCCTCTTACCCCCCACCCCCAGCCTCTGCAGAGGCTCAGAGACCGACAGCTGAACCAGTCACTCAAGCCACTGATCTAAGAGCCACTCCAAGATGGGGTTGGATGTTGCAGCTCAAGATCACGTGGTGCAGGCCATTTTCAGCCTGTGCCTGCGATGTGGGAGCTGAGACAGAGGCAGTGGACAAGCAGCAAGAAGCACCAAGACCTGAAACTCCACCAGACGGCGAGAGCGAGCAGGTACTCCCTCCCCAGCTCCCTCAGGGGCCCATGGCTCCATTTCCAGGAGGTGGCCAGTATCTCACCTTCCACCAGCACCCCGCCCCGCCCTGCCCCGCCCCGCCCGGGGCCACAGGGTTAGCATCTCCGATGAGACTGGGAAAGGTGCAATGATTCCCTCCAGGTGGTACAGCTACTGAAGCCAGAGCGCAGACGCCAACAGAAGGGAGAGCCCGGCTAATCTTTGGGATGCGGCTACGAGGAAGATGCTGTGCTGGCGAGCACCTGCCCGGCCGCTTCGGAAGGGCCACCCCCCCACCCCCACCCCCACCCCCACCCCCGTCTCCGTGCGGCAGTGGGCACCTGCCTCCCGTGGCTCCTGCACTTGTTTCCTGAACCCTCCCTGGCCGGCTTTCCCCCTGAATTATTCCAGAATTGAGCAAGTCTCTCAATATAACTTTTCATTAAAGCAAGTCAGATAGAGGCAGCTTTTCTTAGACTTTTCTGAGCTCAGACCCCCTGACCCAAGAGAGAACTGCTCGCTGATGGAGGTCTGACTGCTCTGCACCTACCTCTTTTTCCTCCAAACCTTCAGCCCAGCCCACCCACCATTTCTTTCCGAGATGCACCTACTTTCTTTCTGCCTCAGTCTCCCCCTTCCCAAGAAGGAGGCTGAGAGCCATCAGTTACCTGGCAGGCTCCTGGCTGGTGACAGTGACGCCTTGCCTGGGTCCAGTCTGTCCTCTGGTCTCCATGGCGATCCCTGGCTGCAGTCCTGAGGACGTCTCCTCGCCGGGCGCGCGGGTCCTAGGAAATCACATGTGCAGCAGGCTGAATTGATTTCAAGCTCCCGCACCTCCGGGACACACTCAGGATGCGATGGCCAGATGCCCTGCTCCGTGAGGACAGCTGCCGTCACGGTCCTCCACCCAGGGCTCCCACTTCAGGTCACGCTGCCCAGATCCTGCTCAAGGGGTAAATGTGGCCTTCCTTTCCCAGCAAGCCTGACCGAGGAAAGCAGCCCACGGCCAGCTGCCGCCGTGGGCTCAGTGAGAGGGGCGAGCCAGCGCACAGGGTCCCCGTCAGAGCACCGGGACGGGGCGGTCCCAGCGCCGCCACCTGGAGCCAGAGCAGCCTGGTCCACACTAATTCCACCACAAGGGTTTCAGCGCAAACTCATCTCTGCTAATGAAATCCCACCTCCTAAGGCAAGCTCAGGGCCACCGCCTTCAGGAGGCCTTCCCTAGTGTTTATGGGAAGAAGACCAGTGTCTCTGGGAATATTTCCCTTCTTTGAAAACCTCCTGGGGCTGTGCTTTGACCAGCCTGAGTAAAAGCAATCCTGGCCTTGCCCTCTAGGGATTTGTACTTCAGTCTGCAAGCCCGGAAGAGCCCGGGCAAGACAAATTAATTCTATCTCATGGCCTATCCCAACCTAATCAGCCCTCTTAACAAGGTGGTGACGGCTGGAGGAGGCGAGAATTAATGTCAGGGAAAGGATCCATTTCTCCCACCGAGGGAGGAGAAGTCAGAATGCTGCACCCCAGCCACTGAGCTGCGGCCTCCTCCTTCCTCATCACCCCTGCGTTCCAAGGGGGAGAGGGGCGTGGGGAGGGCTCACTGCCATCCCACAGGTCCAGGTCACCTCTGCACAGCCCCTCCCTCAGCTTCCCCAGCTCAAGACTCCTTTCTTCTGCTGGGACCAGGCAGGCACCTGCCTCTTCCATGGCCGCCTTCTGTGCGGGACGGCTCTCACACCTGTGCTGCTTCTCCAGGCTAGAACCCCCGCCCCCCCCCCCCCCCAGCCAGTCCTCCCCGGGTTCAAGTCCCTTCCCCTCATGGGCATCCTCCTGGGAGCAGGTTCCTGCATTCTTGCCTGACTGGCAGGGCGGCTAAGACCATCCGGCTGTTGCGGGAGCCCAAGCCAGAGGTCTTGGTAGGCTGTGGGTCCGTGTGCTTTTGGTGCTCCCAGCACCAACTAGCAGCCAAAACCCAAGTCCTGTAACATGGCTGCTGCATGTACAACTTATCTGTTGGAAGTATGGGACCTCCCGTTTATCTGAGTCACTCCATGTTTGGGACCCTTGGTATACAGTGGCATCACACCAGCCTTTCCTCCCAACTCCATCTCGTCCACAAATACATACACCAACCGTATGACATTTATGGACTGCTTACTGCATATCAGCCACATACATTGTATCATTTAATCTACATAACAACCCTGTAAGAGAGGAAAACGAGGTTCCGAGAGGTTAAGTAATTTCCCCAAGGGCACACAGCCATGTGGCAAAGCTGAGATTTGAATGTCAGCCCATCCCACTTCAAAGCCTGTTCGCATCCACCCCATGAAGCTGCCCTCTGTACTTCCACATATGGTGCCATTAGAGCAGAAGCTGAGTAGGACATGGCTGAGGACGGAGCCCTGTGGCATGTGATAGAGACATGGCGCTGATCCACCCAGCTGCACTGTGCAGGCGTGTCTCCATTTCCAAGCCAATTGACTAGATTCCGCCTCTGTACCCATAAGAGACACTCACATCTCGTCCTTATACAAATAAGAGACCCGTCGGGCGCTGCTGCAGGTAGGAAGCTACATCTCAGCTGCCCTTCCAATATTCTGTTTATTACGAAGGTGGCATGCACGCTCCAAGGCACCGAGGTCAGTTCCAGGAGGAGGAGACGGGGACACGTGAGTCTGTCTCCCCAGCCCCTGGACCTAGCAGCTGGCACGTGGCGGGAGGTGGGCCGGTGTCCGGAGTGCTGCCGCGGCACGCACCTGGCAGATCGGAGGCACCCCCGAGGATGGAGGTGCTCGGTCCGCACCTGCGGCCCCTCAGGGAGTCTCAGCACCAAGCAGTCGCCCAGCATTTCTGAGAGTCTGGCGCCTGCGAATCACGTGGGAGACACGCTGAGCCCGGGCTTCCTGGATTAGCAGCAGGGGAACCACTGTCCACGACATCAGAGCTGGTGGGCCAGTGAGGCGGGCGCAACCCACCGGTCTCAGAGCAGGCCCGCCGGGCCGCAGGGACCGCTGCGGTGTGTGGCCTGGCCCTCTGACGCCCACTCGGAGGAGAGGTGACAGAGCGAGAGGCCAGGCCCGTCCCTGCCCCAGCACCCACCCAGGAGTTCTGTGGGCTGGTCGCTCACCCCCTGAGGGTGTTTCCTGGTCTTCAAATGGGAAAGGAAAAAAAGGTGATTTCATGTTGATTTGAGTGCTGTGCGCAGACTGGGGTGCAGAAGCGCAGTTAGCCGGGAAGAATGGGGGAGCCTCCTATGACGTAAGTTCAAGAGCCCAAGGGAGCCTTTCTTCCCCAGGCAGCTCTGCACTGGGTTCTCGATGCTTGAATTTCTACCGTGATGTCTGTTAGGACGTAGGACAATACCACCCTACAGCCATTTGTAAGCTTCCCGCCACGGGAGACAAAGACCAGGAAAAAGCTCGCCGGACACCAGGAGTCAGACCACACAAGGAGCGGACACTGTCCTGAGGCACCTGATCGCACACCTGCAACCCCAAGCCCACCTCCCCGGCCCACCTCAGCCCCAAACCCACCGACGACAAGAGCTTCCCGCCAGTGACTGCGTGTAAGGATGAACCGCCAGCTCCCGTGCTGCCGTCAGCCACCCCGTGTCCCCTTGGCCTGGTGCTGTGCAGCCCTTCCCTCTGGGCACCCCACCCCCACCCCCTTTCCTTAAATAAATTCAGTTTTCTTCACCCACCATCTGGGACAGCTACTTAGCCTGCTCACGTGTACCATCCACTTTAACCTTTCAGTGTCTTTCTTCTATTTTGTTAAATGCTTGGAGTATTTAAGCAGTAAACCCAATTAGCTACTCTTCCGAGATGGAAGGGGAGATGGGAAGAGAGGAGAGAAATTGAATGAGGTGACATCTTGAGTCCCCGAGGACACACAGGAACAGAGAAAAGGGAGACACTTTTGACCATCAACGCCAGAACGTCCCAGGGAAATTCAGAGGCCAGAGGGCCTGGGGCCGGGCCTTGTCCTGCCTGGAGCTGCTGAGGCGCTGGGGCCAGGGCTGGACAGGGCCCCAGTCTCTGCAAAGTGAGCAGATCTGGCCAGGAAGCTGCCTGACTTCCCACCACAGACCCAACTCCAGGAGGTGGCGGCGCTTTTGCAGGAAGAAGCTCGTGAACTTGGTGATCAGCAAGAACAAGAGCAAGGCGGGCGACACAAGTGGCTCTTTTTGAAAGACAAGGCACTTTCCCACACGTCCTGCTCCCCTCATCTCCTCCGCTCATTTATTCAGAGGGTGGATGCCCCTGAGGCTAGGGCTGCCTGCCAGTGGGAGGGCACAGAGGTCCCACCAGGACCGGAAGTGGTGGTTCACTTTGCCCTCTGTGCAGCCTCAGGTGTCGTCCTCCAGTGACTGGGGACATGGGAGTAAACAGAAGAGGCCTTTTAGAACAGAATGGAGAGTACGAGACCTTATCTTCCTTTCCCTCCATCCGAGCCCTGAGGACCCTACGAGACAGCAGGCAAGGCGGTGGCTGCACGTGTCAGGGATGAAGCACGCGCCGGGGATGAAGCCATGCATTCTTGCCTTCTGCCCGGGAAGCAGCTGGAATGGTTTTCTTGCTGATAATTGCTCGGGGCTCTGCTCGCGGATCAACATGGAGAAGGTGTCTCTTCTGTGGGACGCAGCCCGCCAGGCCCCAAAGCTCACCTGGGAGAGCTGCCCCAGGGCATTGGGCTGGACTTGGGGTGCCTGGGTCCTAGCTGCAGCCCCCTATCTCGGATTCCGAAGTCTTTCCCTATTGTATCATCTTCAGACACATACCAGGCAGCTCTTAAACAATGGAGTCAACTAAATAGGTCTAAATAGAAAAGAAAAACTCAAGACTTTTTTTTCCTGGTATTTTCAGGGCATAAACTCAATTTTTTGTCCAAATGAAGTATCTTTATTCTTCCTTATAGCCATTCACTAGGAAAATGACCCCAAACATTTTTAAAAAGAAACAGAAATCTGGGTCTCCACGTGGGTAAAACCTGGGGCCGGCTCTCTCGGGGAGCGGGCTGTGGTGTCTCCATCTGCTGGGGGAGCTCAGCAAAGGGCTCCGGGACGCACAGCTCAGCTCAGCTCCCGGCTTCACTGAGATGAAGCAAGGTCAATAGTTAAGGGCACACATTCACAATTATTTCTCCCAAAAGCTTTCTCAAAGGATATGAATTTCAAGACAAAGGTCTGTGTTTTGTTGAAACACCATTTCCTCCCCTAAGACAGCGATTTGAAACTTTAACGTGTTTTTGTGTATGTGCCGCAGTCCTGTGTTCAAACGAATATTACAGGGAATTAGTCTGTGGCAGACAGACACTGGGCTGCAGTGGGAAGTGGGGAAGGGCCTGGCCCCCACTGTTCCGCTCCCAGCCTGGACCCGGGTCTCAGTCCTTGGTGATGCCACGGGGCCCACTCCGGAAACGTCCATGTGTTAGCCCACTCCTGCCTCCATGAGATAAAGCACAACAGCTCTCTCATGAAAGAAGCGTTCTTTCTCTCTCCGTTTGAAATTTACGAAGTCTTTCCATGGGTTCTGTGGTAATCTGACAACAAGCTCTTTCCCAAAAGAGCAGTTGGGCAAGGCCTCACGTGGGGCTGGTGAGACGTGGTCAGGCTGAGAAAGCGTGACGGGACTCAGGCAGGAAGGGCGAGCTCCGGATGTCGGAACAGCTGGGGCTCTGAGGGCAGAGCCTGGGACACCAGAGAAGACCCACAGGAGGGGACTCCTTTCCGAGACCAGCAGCGAGTGGTCCAGGCACTTACTCCAGGCAGGACCTGAGCCTGAGCTTTGTCCTGTCTGAACCCACAGCCTCTGAGGTAAGTACAGCCCATTGTGCAGATGTGGAAACTGAGGCTGGTCAGTTATAGGCCATTGTTCAGGTCAACAGTCTGACCCGTGCTGTTAGCTATCGTGCTGGCCGGGAACAGGGGGAGAGGGGAGGGGATGGCATTCTCATCCATTCAGATGACGAATGAATAGCATCGTTGAAGGGCGTGACTCAGAGCCCTGACCTGAGTGGCTGACCGACCCTGGGGGAACGTGGCCCTGGCATGAGCCCACAGGGAGTCTCTCGGCAGCCGAGGCCCATCACTAGGTGTCAGGTGGCTCAACAAGCTGGCAATTCCTTCTGCAAAGGCTCATCTTCCAGGAGGCCCGGTGGGCCCCCTGAACAGCCCGCAGTCAGGCTTGTGGGCCAATGGCGGAGGAGGAGCCAGGACGCAGGGGGCAGAGCCGGGCCACAGCGGTGTCTGGGCAAGAGCCATCTGTGCAAGAGCTGCGGTACCGCCGGACCTGCCTCCTCTCGAGTACCTCCCTGGACGGAGCCAGACTGCCCCCTCCCTTCACAGCCCAGGGGGTCTGCAAGCTCCACCACATGCTCTGGTCATGCCCCACCAGAGGCGAAAGGGAGCGATGGGGGAAGTCCCATTCTGCTTCGAGTTCTCCCTGACCTGACAGCCTCGGTCCTTCCCCCAGGGGCCCACGATCCCAGGAGCCAGATGCTGCCAGGCAGCCTGACTGTGTGCCCGCGCTTGGGCCTGTTCTCCCCGCTCCCCAAACTTGTCCGAAGCCCACCTTGAGGGGCTTTATTAGCTCAGATGTGGGAAGGAAACTATTAATGCATGTCAACGTGTTAATAGCCGGTAACTGTCCGGATTATATTCTTTTTTCTTTTAAATAAGGGGCGATGCCTTAACCCCGTGGTCGGCAAACTGCGGCTCGCGAGCCACATGCGGCTCTTTGGCCCCTTGAGTGTGGCTCTTCCACAAAATACCACGGCCTGGGTGAATCTATTTTGAAGAAGTGGCGTTGGAAGAAGTTTAAGTTTAAAAAATTTGGCTCTCAAAAGAAATTTCAATCATTGTACTGTTGATATTTGGCGCTGTTGACTAATGAGTTTGCCGACCACTGCCTTAACCTAAAGGAGTAAGTCCCCATTGGTGGGACACAGGTGTGGACAGCAGGTGGGTTAGGAGGGAGCAGTTAGGAGGGTTGGGATTTCTGGTGCCCCTGAGTCAATGTCACATTTCCGGGGGCCCCAGTATGTTAAAATGGTTGGGGGACTATGTCTCTGTTGGGGTGCTTTGAGATTTTCCTCCCTTTGCCTGAATCCTCAAAGGTGGGGTCTGAGGGCTGCCTAAATTTTCAGTAATAGGGACTCAATGTCGTTGGATATTGTTGTCCATCATTTATTAGCGAGTCTGTTAAAGAGCTGGAACCAGACACCCAGACAGCGAAGAGACAAATGCACCCCTGAGTGGGGAGAAGTGATGGATGAGGGCCCAAAGCCAGTGGTGTGGGGACCGAGGCTCTGCACTGCACTTGTGGCCATCTATACATATAAAAGCCTAATATGCAAACGTCCCCTCGGGAGTTCAACCAGGAGACTGGGAGTTCGATCGCTCGCTGTTAGGTGTGCTGACCACCTGGGGGCATTGGTGATGCAGTGCTGGCAGCAGTGGAGGCGCTGCCAGCCCAATGGGCCCCGGTGAGAGCGGGACCGCAGCAGGATGATGGTGCCAGGCCAAGGTGAGATGCCAGGCGGGGCTGTGGGGCTGCGAGGCTGGGGGCATGAGCTAGGGCTGCCGGAGAGAGACAGGCCAGTCTGGACACACCCTGAAGCCCTCCTGTGGTCCCTTCCAGGCAGGCAAATCTCCCACATTCCCTCTCCTACTGGCCGGCCCGAAATGTACCTCTGCAGCTGAAAAAAAGCGTCGTCGTCGACAGAATATGTCTGAAAAACTGTCATGGACAAGTACTACCAATACTGGTAGGAACTGCCTTCACAGCGAAAATGAAGTAAATGAGGATGCAATTATCAAACATAGCTATGGTGGAATGACTGTTACATGTCAATTTTGCCTATCCCTAAATTTCTCCGATGAGAAGCCATCTGATGGAAAATTTACTCAATGTTGCAGCAAAAGTAAAGTTTGTCCAAATGATATAAATTTTCCAGAATACCCGGCATATTTTAAAAAATTAATGATAAATGAAGATTCTGACAGTAAAAATTTTATGTAAAATATTCGTTCCATAAATACAGGCAGTCCTTGGTTACATTGGACTCGACGTACGTCGTTTTGTGGTTACGTCACCATCTCCCATCCTATTTAATAAAGAGGGAATATGCTAATGGACTGGCACGTCCTCACAAAGATGGCGGCGCCCACAGCCAATAAGGAGGGAATATGCTAATTAACTGCCACACCCTCAAAGATGGCAGCTCCCACAGCCACAAGATGGTGGCGCCTAGTCCCCTCAGTCCTGCCGGGGCAGCAGGCGTGCAGCATGGCCGGGCCTGCCCCCAGGTGGGTTTGG
Source organism: Cnephaeus nilssonii (assembly GCF_951640355.1). Lineage (NCBI taxonomy): Eukaryota > Metazoa > Chordata > Mammalia > Chiroptera > Vespertilionidae > Cnephaeus > Cnephaeus nilssonii. The sequence continues at coordinate 62,442,256 of NC_137086.1, read as the reverse complement.
TTGCTCCGCGTGCCTGCCTCCAGAGTCCCCCAGTCCCCTCAGCACCCCAGGCGCCCAGGGCTTACCTGAGGCGCAAGCAAGCCTCGGATGGCAGCTGCCCAGCCACCCAGGGCCACCTGAGGCTCAGGTAACCAAAGCCAGCCGAGGCTTGTGCTGCCGGCAGTGGTGTGATGGGGGCATCTCCTTCCCCTGATTGCCAGGTCACCTCCTGCCCCTGAGAGCTCCCGGACTGTGAGAGGGGGCTGGCCGGCTGAGGAACACTGCCCCCCCCCCCCCCACTCCAGTGCATGAATTTTCATGCACCAGGCCTCTAGTTTATTTATTTTAAAGAAAGTTCCATCATTTCAATGTATGTACATATGTGCTTTATGTTTTTTATTATTTATTTACCACAAGTAAAGGTCAGGAATTATTATCTTTCTTTTAAATTATGTTTACTGTTTCACTTCATTACTGCTGTGTTTGTGTTCCATGTGAGTGATGTAGGTGCTTATGTAGGTGGGTTCTGACTTACGGCAAAAATAGCATTACATGGCACCGTAGGGATGAATCTCCGATGTAACCTGAGGACCTACTGTAGTTCTTTTGCTTTTACTTCAATGGGTGCAAATATTACATCATCATCAGGATATGAGCCATGCTATTTTAGAATACACGGTCAAGTTTATCACCATACTGGAACTTTACATCCTTCAGATGGTGTTTCTTGGAAGTTTGCTCAACTCTACGTTTTAGACACAGCCAAAGCAATGAGTAAAAGATTAGCAATGCCAGAAAACCAAGGTTGCTCAGAAAGACTCATAATCAACATCAGCAACCTCATGCATGAAAGAAATGAATTAACAAAATCATACAAGATGCTACATGATTTTGTAGCAAAGGAAGACCAATCTGAAGCAGCAGCGAAAGGTATTGCTCCCACGAAAGTAACAATGGTGATTAAATACAATCGTAATAGTGATCTGGGTAGATATAATTATCCCCGTGTGACCAAAGTTGCCATCATATTCAGAAACAAAGATGGATAACCTCTTTTTTAAAGGGACTTGCTCATTCATTGTAAACCAGATCCCAATAATCTGAATGTCACTAAAATGAAACAAATCAATATCCTGTTTCCTACATTAGATGCAATGACATATCCTATCCTTTTTCCACATGGTGAAAAGGCTGGGGAATGGATATTACATTAAGACTCAGAGACGACAGTGTAATCAACAATAATACCAGACAAAATGTAAGGACAGAAGTCACACAAATGCAGTATTATGGATTTCATTTCTCTGTCTAGGACATGTTCAATCCTATTTTAAATGCAGGAAAATTAATTCAACAATATATTGCCAATTCATATTCAAAAATGGAAGCTAATCAGATAAATTTAATTAACCTTTTGCACTCGGATGTCGAGTGTGACTCGACACGGTTAGCATCGGTAGCAGCTCGAGAAAAAAGCAAGCGAGTGCAAAGGGTTAAAGCAAACCAATCTAAGTTGAGAGTTGAAAAATATAGTAGTTTGATGGATTATCCCACATCTAGATCTGAAAATGATAATGTGCTGATTGGTAAAATGATACTTCCATTGTCTTTTGAGGGTAGTCCCAGAAATATGAAGCAGCGATATCAGGATGCTATGGCAATTGTAACGAAGTATGGCAACCCAATTTATTCATAACCATGACATGCAACCCCAAATGGGCAGGTATCCTATATAATAAAGAGGTAATATGCAAATTGACCATCATGCCCTCGCATAAGATAGCCATGCCCATGTGGTCACAAGATGGCTGCGCCCATGTGGTCACAAGATGGCCATGCCCATGTGGTCACAAGATGGCCGCCATAAGATGGCCGGCAAGGGAGGGCAGTTGGGGGTGAACAGGCCTGCAGGGGAGGGCAGTTAGGAGTGACCAGGCCAGCAGGGGAGTGGTTAGGGGGCGATCAGGTTGGCAGGCAGAAGCAGTTAGGGGCAATCAGGCAGGCAGGAGAGCAGTTGGGAGCCAGCAGTCCCAGATTGTGAGAGGGATATCCGGCTGCTGGTTTAGGCCTGATCCCTGGAGTCCCAGATTGGAGAGAGTGCAGGCTGGGCTGAGGGACACCCCCCCCCCCGCCCCAGTGCACGAATTTCATGCACCGGGCCTCCAGTTACAAATAATTTACAATGCTGGCAAAAAGTTGAAAACAAACCTGACTTGGTAGCCAGAGTTTTTAATATTAAGCTGAAGGCTCTTTTAAATGATATATGTAAATTCGATTTACTTGGCAAAGTTACAGCTAAAATTCATGTCATTGAATTTCAGAAACACGGACTGCCTTGCACTCACATATTATTGATATCAGATAGTGAATCCAAATTACGAACAACACGACTGTATAGTTAAGGCAGAAATTCCGAAGGAAGACCAGTGTCCTCAACTTTTCCAAATTGTAAAATCAAACATGGCACATGGACCATATGGAATACAAAATCCAATGTTAAATATTAAAATATTTCTTCTAATTATTTTCCTTTCAATGTGCACGAATGAGTGCACTGGGCCACTAGTCAGACAATATGCAGTTATGGGAGGGAGAAGTTTTCAGTGTTATATATGTAGGACAAAAATAACATAAATGTTGGAAGTAAAGTTTCTCTCATAGATCCACTCAATCAACTTATTGGGAACTTAAGAAACATAAAAATGTAAGCCCACTCGCACCAAATAGGCACCGTCTCATTTCCTCAGTAGTATGTCAGGAACTTGGCAAAGAATGCTGCTCCGTTTTGCAGTTGAAGAAGCCGAGGCATGGAAAGGTTAAACACACTTTACCAAGTAAGTTAGCAACCGGGCCACAAGCAGAACTCCAGAGTCCAGATTCCCCGGCAGCTGCGTGTGTTGGACTGTCACCGATGGGCTGATGGCTTTGCTGGCAGGACCCGGCCTGCCCCTGGAAGTGAGGGCAGGGCAGCCCAGTGCCCAGGACAGTGGCTGGTACACAGAGGCTGGTAGGTGTTTGATGCACACCTGGGAAAGTGGCAGTTTGGAGACCTTTCTACAGCAGAATTGAACCTGCCACATTGGAATCTTCATTTTGTTACTTTCTCAAGTTACGCAATTTTTGAGCCTTATTTCCCCACATCTCTAAAACAAGGACCGAACGGCTTCCGTGAGATGAACAATGACGCTGGAAGGAGCACGGCGAGGAGCCCCAGCCCTCTGACCTGCGGCTGGCCACAGGCGAAGGCATTCTTCCCCCACAGCGGAGACCAGCCCAGGGGAGGCCCTTTTCCAGGAATAAAATAAAGGCCCGTCTTACCTGCTCAGGCCGTTTTCCAGGTGATCGAGATCTCTGTCTGTGGTCCTCACCCAAGGGCCGGGCGGGTTGGGGTGGGAGTATTGGGTGTTAATCTTGGCCATCTTCTTGCCGCAGGTGGTTGCTGAAACATGAACATGAACAGATACAATCAGGACTCAGGACGGGAAGTAGCTGCAGACCCAGCTCAGTATAGTCTGGAGGGCTACTCCCCAGGGGGCCCTACTCCACTTTCTCCCACAGTTCCTGCCACAGTGTACTAGTTGGGCATCTCTGGCCCGGGCATCCCTGCTGAAGTGTGAATGGGTCTTTTCCTCCATAAACACTGCCACCCCGGAGAGCTGCTCAGAGTGGAGTGCTGACCCAGCGAATGAATGAGTGAAAGAATGGCCAATTGCTGTCTGATGTAAGAAAGCTTCAAACCCTCATTCTCTGGGGATAATGTATTATCTTTCTTGACTCTGGTTTTCTCATTCATTTATTTTTTTTAATCTGACAATTTTGCTCATGTTTTCATAGCTACCCCAAATTCTGTTTTAAAACAAAACATAACAATCTAATAAAAAATAAACTGATGAACAAAATAGATCCAGAGACATGGAAGCATGGAGCAGACTGATGAATTTCAGAGGAAGGCGGGGGATCGGGGTGGGGGACTGGGAAGAGATTAACCAAAGAACTTATATACATAACCCATGGACACAGACAATAGTGAGATAGGCCTCCGGGGGGTGGGGGGAGGGCGGGCAGGAGCAGGGTGGATGGGGTCAATGGCAGAAAAAAAGGAGACATCTGTAATACTTTCAACAATAAAGATAAATTTTTATAAATCTAATAATTCTTGACATTCATAAAATCTTTACAAATGTGATGTTAAACCCAGTACATATTTCATCTCATTTAATCCTCAAAATAACTTAATCAGGTATTTTTGATTTTAAAAAAAATATTTACCCGAGGACATGCTTAGAGTGGGGGTGGAGAGAGAGAGAGAGAGAGAGAGAGAAAGAGAGAGAGATTGCTCCCCAACTGGTGATCAAACCCAAAGCCCAGGCATGCACCCTGACCGGGAATTGAACCGGCAACTCCTCATGCACAGGATGATGCTCAACAAGCTGAGCCGCTCAAGCTGGGAAGATACTTATGATTTTTATCCCTATTTAAAAATGGCCACATTGAGACTCAGATGTTAGCAGCTTGTCCAAGCAAAGAAATAGATAAAGCCTGTCATTGCTGCTTGGTGAGTGGCTCAGCTGGTTGAGAATCGTGCTGTGCACCGGAAGGTCGTGGGTTTGATTCCAGGTCAGGGCACATACCTAGCTGAAACCTAGGTATGTTCTGATTGAACCTGAAACGTTCAATCCCTGGTTGGGCACATATGGGAGGCAACTGATCACACATCAATGTCAGTCTCTCTCTCTCTCTCTCTCTCTCTCTCTCTCTCTCTCTCTCTCTCGTATATGTATTTCCCCCCCTCCCTTCCTCTCACTCTCAAACCAAAAAAAAAATTTAATCATTAAAGAAAAAAAGCACCAGTCAATGCATGGTGCTAGAAATCAGACGATGAACACTTTCCCACCAGCAAACATGGGCAGGTGCTCTGTGGTTGATGAGAAAAGAAAGCTCTGTGAGTGCAGAGCTGGTGTGAGGGACACGGAGGTGAAGACTGGCAGTTCCCTGATTTCTGGTCAGTGCAGGGAGCCCGATCTCTGCACCGAGGTCCACCCACCACCAGTCGCTCAGGGAAGCCGCTGGCTCGGATGCTGTGGTTCATCTCTATTGTCTGATAGTGTAAGCCCATGATGTTAAAGTTTATAATTTTCTCAATGTTTTTATTTTTCAAAACTTTATTCATTTATATAACAGTGAGTTTCTGGCTGATCACAGGACATACAAAGGAATTTCAGACAAAGACTGTTCTCCAGGATCTTACAGTCCACTAGACAATGGACCCAAGGGTCCTCAGGTTGTGTCAAGGGCCTTGGGCTTTACCCAGAGCCCAGCAGGGCTGTGGTCATGTATGTAAAGGTCACTCTGGCTGCACGGGAAGGGGGGCATATTCAGGAAACATGAGTGAATATGAGATGATGCCGGGGTGTTTTCTAGCATCTAGAAGGGTTTGGGAATCTGGAGACAGGCTGCGTGTAAATTAATAAAGAAACTAGACATCCTATCTAATAAAGAGGGAACATGCTAATTGACTGCCCCGCCCTCAAAGATGGTAGCGTCCACAGCAAATAAGGAGGGAATATGCTAATTGCTGCCCTGCCCTCAAAGATGGTGGCACCCACAGCCACAAGATGGTGGCACCCAGTCCCCTCAGACCTGCTGGGGACACAGGCATGCGGCAAGGCCGGGCCCGCCCCCACGCAGGCCCAGCCACTCTGCACGCCTGCCTCTGGAGTCCCCCAGTCCCCTCAGCCCCCCAGCAGCCCAGGGCCAGCCCAAGGCGCAGGCAAGCCTTGGATGGTGGCTGCCCAGCCGCCCAGGGCTGCCTGAGGCTCAGGAAACCAGGGCCGGCTGAGGCTTGCACTGCCGGCAGTGGCAGCAGCAGAGTTATGATGGGGCATCGCCTTCCCCTAATTGCTGGGTCACCTCCCGCCCCTGAGGGCTCTTGGACTGTGAGAGGAGGCAGACCGAGCTGAGGATCCCCCCCCCCTCTCCAGTGCATGAATTTTCATGCACCGGGCCTCTAGTAAAATATAAATTTGGAAGGCATTTTGGGGAGCCAGAGGAGATCTAGCTTCAGTAACACAAATTGCTCTAAAGCAAAGCAGATATGCATATCAAAAGGTAAGGTGTGGTATACAGTAGGCATTGTCAGTTTGGGGGAACTGCCTTCTGGCTGTCTCAGTAGCAGGCAACAATATATGCAAATCTTTAGGTTTGGGGAAATGCTTTTGGCCATTCCAGCAGACAATAACATGTATTCAGCCCTACTGAAGCCTCAAGCTTCCATCAACCTTTTGATGAAATTTCTTGCATTTATGACATGCTGGAATTAGCCTTCGGCAAGATGAGCAGCTAAATGCTGCAGTATCTCGGGGAGAGAGAATAGTTGCCTGAACTAGGTTTGTGGTAGTGAACCACATAAACTGAAAAGCTACCACATGGATAGAATCTGGGACACAGAATCTCAAGTACAAGGCAGGAGGTGGCTTCTCAGGTGAGGAGCAGTCATAACATTTATTTGACATCACTCAGCATTTACCGTGTGTGAGCCATTGTGCTGTACACATTTCAGGATTTGACGGTGACTTTTGTGTCTGGTGCAGATTTAACTCTCCATTGTGCTTGACCTGGACACCTACGTGGGCCAGGAATCCAACACAGCTCCCAGCATTCCTCATTCTTGTATTCTCCCCACTCTTCGAAGGCAAGAACTATGTCTTTTTACTTAAAAATATTTTTTCCTCCAAACACCCCGACATGCCTATGGTAGGTAATGGGTAGCCTAGATGGAGGAGGATCCAGTGAGTAATTGTAATGATGACACTGACAATAACAACCATATACTTACCCTTTGCCTGGCACTGTTTCAACAACTTTAAATGTGTATGAACTCCTCTGGTCCTCACAATGCTCTTGCGAATGGCTCACACTGGACGTTTCTATTCCACTTAAAAATGGTGGGGCCCTGGCCAGGTAGCTCAGTTGGTTAGAGCATCATCCAGATACACCAAGGCTGTGGGTTCGATCTCCATTATTCACAATGGTCAGGGCACATACAAGAATCAACCAGTGAATACATAAATAAGTGCATTCTCTCACTCTCGTTCTTTCACCTTTCCTCTCTCTCTAAAACAAATTTAAAACACTTATTAAAATGCTTGGGAATTTATGAAGGAGAGAGCAAGTATGCAGCAAAGGAGGTTAAACATGTAAAGCTGCTCCTTCTAAACCACACTGGAAGAGAAGAAGCAAAACTACCTCTACTCGCAGAGACATGATCTGCACATAGAAATTCTAAGGAATTTATTTAAAAACTCTTAGAACTAATAAATGAGTTTAGTAGTGTGGCAATATACAAGATCAGCATACAAAAATCAATTGTATTTCTATACACTAGCAATGACTAATAAAAAAATAAAACTAAGAAAACAATCTTATTCTTAATAGCAGCAAAAGAACTAAATACCTAGAAATAAAATTAACCAAGGGAATAAAAGATTTGTACACTGAAAATATAAAACATTGTTGAAAGAAAAATTTTAAAATATAAATAAATGAAAAGATCTGCTGCTCATACATTGACATAATTAATACTATTAAGATGGCATACTTTCTATTGAATCTGCTGGAATTTTTGCAGAAATTGACAAGCTAATCCTAAATTTACATGGAAATTCAAGAGACCCAGAATAGCCAAAACAATCTTGAAATCTTGAAAAAGAAGAACAGAGTTGGAGGACTCATGCTTTCTGATTTCAAAACCTAATACCAAGCTATGGTAATCAAGACAGATAATAGATCAATGGAATAGAATCCAGAGTCTAGAAATATACACTCATTTTTATTGATTGATTTTTGACAATAGTAACAAGATAATAGAGAAAGAATAGTCTTTTCAACAACTGTTGCTGGGACAACTGGATATCCACAGGCAAAAGAATATACACTATACAAAAAAATTAACTCAAAATGCATCATTTAAGGGGTAAAGCTATAAAATTCCTAGAAAAAAAACATAGAAGTGGATCTTCATGTCCCAGGGTTAGGTAATGGTTTCTTAAATATGACACTGAAGCATAAATGACAAAAGAAAAAATAAATTGGACTTCATAAAAAAAAAAAAAAGAACCTTTGTGCATCATATGACATCATCAAGGAAGTAAAAGGGCAGCCCACAGAATGGGAGAAAGCATTTTAAAGTCAGATATTGGTAAGGAACTTGTACCCATAATACATAAATAACACCTACAACTCAATAATAAAAAGACAACCCAATGAAGTAATGGGCAGAAGACTAAATGGATTTTTCTCAGAGAAGATATACAAATGACCAACAAGCACATAAAAAGATATTTAACATATTTAGTCATGGGGAAATGCAAATCAAAATCATGATGAGATATCACTCCGCACCAACTACAATGGCTAAAAAAGAAGACAATAACGAGATGGGTAGGAGAAACTGGAGTCTTCACCCACAAACGGTGGGGATGTAAACTGTGCAGCCACTTTGGAAAAAGGTTTTGTAGTCCCTCTAAAGGCTAAATATTGAGGTACCACATGACCGAGCAATTCTGCTCCTAAGTATATACTGAAGAGAAATGAAAACACACATCCACACAGCAACTTGTACATGTGTTCATGTGTTCATGGCAGCATTATTCACAATGGGCAAAAAGTGGAAACAACCTAAATGTCCATTGACTGATAACTGGATGAACAAAAGGGTATTTCTACATAATAGGATGTTGTTCAGCTGAAATGTTTTATGGCATGTGAATAATATCTAAAAATAAAAGTAATATTAAATCTAAAATCAAAACACTTTTAAAATGCAAAATTCAGAATATTTCCTACAAGGAGCTCACAAAATAAAAATGTAACAAAGGGGAGAAACATCTAAATATCACAATAATAATAATAAAATAATAAATGCAACATTTTTGAGGGCTTACACTATGCCAAGCACTGTTCTACATGTATTAACTCATTTAATCCTCACAATAACCCCATGAGATAAGTACTATTATCATCCCTACTAGAGGCCTGGTGCATGAAATTCATACACGGGGGGAGAGGGGGCAGGCGGTTCCCTCAGCCCAGCCTGCACCCTCTCCAATCCAGGACCCCTTGGGGGATGTCCGACTGCCAGCAGTCGGACATCCCTCTCACAATCCTGGACCGCTGGCTGGCTCCTAATCACTCACCTGCCTGCCTGCCTGGTCACCCCTAACTGCCCCCCCTGCCGGCCTGGTTGCCTCTTACTGCCCCTCCCCCCCGCCAGCCTGTTCATCCCTTACTGCCCCCCTTTGCTGGCCTGGTCGCCCCTAACTGCCCACCCCTGCTGGCCTGGTCGCCCCTCACGGACCCCCCTGCTGGCCTGGTTGCCTCACGCAACCTGCTGTTCAGTCGTTTGGTCATCCCTCACTACCCCCCCTGCCGGCCTGGTCACCCCACGCAGCCTGCTTGTTCAGTTGTTTGGTCATCCCTCACTAACCCCCCTGCTGGCCTGGTTGTAGGCAGCCATCTTGTGAGGGTGTGAGGGTTAATTTGCATATTACCTCTTTAGTATATAAGATTTGATAGATGAGCAAACCGAGGAACACAGTTCACACAGCCAGGACTATGGCAGACAATCTAACTGCAGAGCCTGCAAGCTTAATCCCCTGCCTCTAGGAAAACAAGGGCAATTTCTGGGAGCAGTAACTATCAAAGCTTCCTGCATTTGCCCATGAAAGGCCCCAAAGGGCAGCTCCAGTCTTAGACCACGAGGGTATGTCCAGCTGTGCTCAGGCCTGAGCTTCCAGGTGATGAGGGCAGGGAGGTGAGAGTCCTTGTCCTCCCTTTTCTGTGGAGCGATGTATACGTATAGGCAACCCCAGGAATGCCCCACACCAAGACAGAGAGGAGTCTGAGTTAGAAAAGCTGAGCCAAGGAAACCTGTGAGCTGGAGCTCATCCTCCTGAACTCTGCGTTTTTATAACCCGGGCAAAGGGAAGCTTGCATGTGCCAGATGCGGGTTTTCCATTCCTGCCTGAAAATAAAAGTTAACATTGTTCCCATGTACAGGAAGAGATTTGAAGTGAAAGAGGATGCACTGAAATAGTAGCAAGGTTATCAATTATGTTACCCAACCACCAGACAGAGGACTGTCTCCTGCCTGGAAAGTGTCTTGGTCTCCTAGAGGTAACACAGGACACATGGGACTCTGGCTTCCTCAGCGCTCAGTGTGCTCAGTTTCAGAACGACAGCTTTGCAGTAAGATTCAGCTGCTCAGGGCCAGGTTCCAAGAAGATGGAACTGCTTTCCAGATGATGCTAGAGCTGGAGAACCCAGGTCTCTGTAGCCAGACCTACAGATGCTCTCCCCAGAAGTCCATCTGCTCCCCACAGCCACTCCACACTCTACACACACACACACACACACACACACACACACACACACACACACGCCCTCCCTTTCTTCCCCAAGGACCTGTTTCACCAAGCCTAGCTGTAGGCACAGGAGGTAAAGTGTGTTTTTCCCCCCTTAATTAACTTTTGGGATGTGATTATGAAAGGAATCCACAATCATTATAGAAAATAATAAGATGGTCATCTCTAACTTTGAGCACTTGCTATGTCAGGCACTGTTGGAAGAAAGGAATTCACTCCAATTAATTACTTCATTTACTCCTCCTAACAATCCAACCAGGCAGGTATTATAGCTATCACTTGTAATTTACATGGAGAAACTGAGACTCAGAATGGTTGAACAACGTACTCAAAGTCACCCAGTAGCAGAACTGGGAATGTAGAGAGTTCTGCAAAGCAGGACGAAAGAGGCCTCCTGAGTTCTGCTCCCATCTTTGTTCAGGCCCTTGCCCCTCCCTGGGATTGTCAAAACAATTCCCATTGCTCACCTCCCGTCTCAGTCTCACCTCTGCACTCCACCCAGAGGCCGGCTCTCAGCAGGTGCTCAGCAGTGCGGTCTTCTCGCTGGCCCAGGGCCTGTCTGAAAGGCAGTTCTAATCATGTCACCCAGGTACTCTCAGAGTTGCCTATTTTCTCCAGCGTAGAGTCTTAGTGTGACATTCAGGACTTTTCATAACCAAGACGGTATCAGCCTAAGTAGGATGCTCCATTTAAACCAAATTGCCCACCCTTCCTTTAAGAGTGTCACGAACGTTCTTGACTTGCCAATTGGCAGTGACTGCTCATTCAAGCTCACCCTGTGCTTCCTGCATTTTGGTCTCCCTCTCAGGAGAGGTGAGAGCCAAGGGACAGGTTCTGGCCAGTGTACCCCTCCTATGATGCAGGCTCCCTCAATGCCTCACGTTAACCTAGGGCCGTCTGCGCCAATTCAATGCCAACTTAGGGTATGGTGAAGGAGACTTGATTCAGTGCAAACAGCTCAGCTGTGATGCAGCATGGCTACAGACCAGCATGGCTGCGAAGCTGCCCTCCCACTCAGGTGTGCTGAGACAGGACCACTCAGCTTCCAGCTAGGGAAGCCAGGCTTCACTGGAAAGGCAAAGTGTGCCCCCAGTCAGAGGGGAACTAACTTATACAGAGAGAAGTTCCCGCCCTGGTCCCTGATTGGTCCATCCTATGCAAATAAGGGTGCCAAATCTACACAATTTGATTGGCTCAATAAGTACTGTCCTGATTGGTCAGAGTGGAGCTGCTCTGATTAGTAGGAAAAATGCTAATGAGGATATAGCTGTGTGGCTCCAATTGGATAGGAATCTTAGTCCTACCTGCTCCTGACTAATCCATAAGTCTTTGCTCCTGCTAGTTTCTCTGCCTAGAGAGAGGTCTTCCCTTCTTGCTCCCAGTTAGTTGAAATTCCTTTCATCCTTCAAGTTCAATTCCAATATCATCTCCCCTGGGAGGCCCCTCCCTGATAAGGAGTCAGTCTCTCCTACTCTCTCTATTCCCAGGGCACTGTAATCATCTCTGCTTCAGCCCAGAGCACAGGCGGGCTTACCCGGGGTGAGGGCTGGTTTCCTACACTACCCCACCATGTCCAGAGTGGACTCTGCCTGTTCAATTCTGTTTCTTCCACAGAGTTAACCTGGTGATTTGTACTCAGGAGTACTCAATGTGCAGCGGACATGAATTAGGTCAGAGGGAAAACCATTTGCCCCCTGGTTTCCATTTATGCAATTGGGGGATAAGGAAAAAAGCTTGATCCATTTCAATCAGAGGCCCCAGTGGTTGGTAGGGATTGGAGAGGGTTTCAGGTGAGTGGTGGCTGGGGAGGTTAGAGAGTGGGGGTGGGAGAGCCTTGGACATGGTCTTTCCTCCCCAGTCCACCAGGAAACCTGAAGAAGCCCAAAGCTGGCAGGGTCTGAGGGAGCTAGCAAGGAGCATCTGCAGCTTCCAACTGTTTACCTCCTGGGTACCATGGCGATGGGATACTGGTCGCTCTGGCAACCCCATTATTAACCAGAGGCAGGACCGCTGACAGACAGTGAATGAGAACAGAAGAGGCACAAAAGGAGGTGCATCACGGCAAGGGGCACAGGCAGTCCTGGCCAAAGAGACTGAGATCCTGCGGCCATACTGTGCCACCATGTCCACAGTGGTCTGTGCCTGCTTACTTCTGTTTCTTCCACGGGGTTAACCTGGTGATTTGCACTCAGGGGTACTCAATGTGCAGTGGACACGGTACCCAGGAGGGAAACCCAGAGAGCGACCTTCCACCTTCTTCCGGAATCAGCACTGGAATCAATGCTGGAGGGGAACCCCATTTCTGAACAGCGGCTGAAGAGGGCAAGTGTGTGCTGGGCATCCCTGTGACGGGACTGCATGTCTTCCCTCCCTATCCTGCCCACAGAGCTCCCCACCGCTCAGTGACACCCCCGCCCGGGCAGAACTCTCAGAACTTGGGCGGAGACCTGGTCAAGAGAGCCGTCACCTCCCCTCTCCCTGCCCAGCTTTCCGTGGCCCACGCCAAGGATTTCTCACTTAGGGAGTGTGTGACCCATGTCCAGACAGCGACATTGTTGCATGTTTTTATGAATGAGCAACAATATCTTTTTTAAAAAAATTAATAAAGGGGAGCAAGGGGGAGGAGCTGGCAGACTGTCCTTGGAGAAAGTTAGGGGCTGGGCTGCCTACCCTGGGATGCAAGCCCAAACTCAGATGGGGGTACTGTGCACGAATTTGGGGCGGCAGGTGCCGAAGTGGCAGGGGCCGGGGCCGCTGCCGCCGCCGTCCGGCTTTCCCCTCTGGAAGATTTGGTGAGGGGCGTGCACCCTCTGGCTGTCGTGTTTAGGCCAGAGTTTGCACCCGTGGAGCTGTGGGCTGGGAGGGTGCGAGGGCCCCCAATCAGAATGGCCAAGCACAAGGGCCTGCGGGCTCTGTTCCCGGGAGGAGTGGGGATGAGTCTGAGCTGGGAGAAAAGCCAAGGACAGGGATCACCCTCAGGGGATTGCAGGGATTGGAGGGTCCGGGCCGGTTCCTCGCTCTGAGTACTAAGCCAGATCTCGTTATGATTTCATCATTAAAAAAAAGTGAGGGCCCCCACAGATTTTCAGTTCCTCGCCTCCTCCTCAGCCCACCTGTCTCTTTGGATCCCCGAGGCTGGGTAGGGCCAGCTGAGGCAGTCCCCCACCGGGTCCGCTGGTCCCCCAGGCTCCCACTTCCTCCGGGCCATGGACAACCTCCCAGAGCGGCATGGACTTTGGGAGACGCTGGGAAGGTCCCCGACCGACCCAGAGCGGGGAAGCCAGGATGCGACCACCCCCCACCCCCGCCTTCCGTGTAGGGTGTCTTGGGGACATGTCCCGGGGAAGGCGTCGTGACTGGATCCCCTTCCTGTCACCAGTGGGAGCCACCCAGCTCCTGCCTCCTGCCCAATGGCTCAGACCCGCTGTGGGAGGTGGATAAAAAGGGGTGCGAAAGATTTGGGTGCAGGACGGCTTCTTGTCCTGGTACTCAGTACTCCAGCTACAGGTGTGTGTCTGCGCGCGCCGTGTGCGGGGGAGAGAGGAAGGAGAGAGAGAGAGAGAGAGAGAGAGAGAGAGAGAGAGAGAGAGAGAGAGAGAGAGAGAGAGAGAGAGAGCGCGCTGGCCATTGCTTTCTGACCCCTTTTTCAGCACCAGGGACTGAGGACAGCGCCGCCCTCCCGCTCCGCACCCTGCTCAAGAGCGGATTTTATGTTTAAACCCCTCTGCTGGCCAAATCTGCGTCCCAGCGCCCCAGCACTCCCAGCTCAAGAAACCCTAAATCCTTACCCACCAAAGTTTGAGCTCCCGCGGCGCGCCTACCTGGCGCAGCGTCTCCTCCTGGCTCCCTGCGCGTCTGGGCAGCAGCCTGGCCTCACTCCTCCCGCTCGGTCAGGACCCTGCTCTGTGCAGGGAGCGTGTGGCCTCCCTCTAGGAAGGTCAGGTGAGGCTCTGCAGCCTCTAAGGCGGTCCCGGAAGAGGCAGGAGTTGCTGGGTCACGTCGCCATCCCCTCCCAGGGGAGAGAGAAGAGGGGGTGAGGCCGGAAAGTCCGCCTGCAACTCTGGACTCTCTCCTAACAGCAAGCCTTAGCCTCGCCCTGGGATGTTTCACAGGCGGCGTCATCCACAGGGGATGAGGGAGGAGGATACAATGCAGACCCGGGAGTTTGGAGTTTAAAGGTGAGGGTATCTATCCCCTTAAACTGGTTACTGTCGTGGGGAGAGTGTGGACACAAATCTCTGGGCGGGATATGGTGTGTTCTCCTTGCAGAGTTTTTGCTTCCTTTTATTGTAACAGACAGTACCTGATTCCCTGAACGAAAAATCAGAACTCACCAACCGGAAAGCAGTCACCGCCCTCCGTGGAAGCCAAAGGGACACGCTCTTTTTGGAGAAGGCAACTTCATTGGACAAAGGCTTTGCGTTTCTCACTTGCCTTACAGAAGGTGCGTGTCCAAGGGCACGCATCCCCCACCCCGATTCTGGATGGAGGGGCGGGTCCCAGGAGGAGTGCAGTGTTCTTGTCTGGGACAAGATCCGGAAGCCTCTTGCTCCAGGTTCCCGCGGCATTTCCAGAACACATCTATCAAACTGTCTGATTGGTTAACTTTTCAAGTTCATGCAGCCGTTGAAGGAAGAGATACATGTATACTACTCAATGGAGAAATAAAAACTTAGAATAACACACACGTCTTAAAGAAGAGAAGCAAAACCCAGAACACCGGTCCCCAAAGTCAAGAGAGGCTTAATCATTCGGAGTCAGCGGCTCTGCTCGAGGGAGAGCACAGGAAGGGAGGCGAGGGATCAACACGACCCTGGAGGAGGGGAGAGTTCCTGCTCTACCTTTTGGTTCCTGGGAGAAACCTGAGATGCATGTAACACAAGAGGAAAGATAACTCCTGCGACCATGCCTCATGGAGACCCTTCGGTTCCCTAATCCAGGGAGCCTCCGACCCGCAGCGGTTACCCCGCCATTGTTTACAGCCTGGTTGCCAGGAAGTGCTGTTTCCTGCGGCCCCTGTAATTTATGACACAAATGAAAGCTGTCTCCTGTCGGCTTGTCCTTGGGGAAGACTGGAAGCAGATGGTTATTATCTGTTGCCCAGAAACATTTCAGAGCTGATTCTGGAGAAAGCAGTAGTTAATATGAGACTATGTAAGGCATAACCCTAAAAATAAGAAATCCCTTTGGATTTTTGTTTTTGAAATACAGACCGTTCCTAAGATCTGGGGTGTGGGTGGAGGAACAAGACCCTACAAAACTGACCATGAAATGCTGACGTGCACCGAGGCTGGTGAACGAGGTAGAGCGCCCAGTTTGGGGTCAGGCACATTGCTGGCCCTTAGGAAATGATGTGTGTGGCAGTAGCTATCACTGAAGAATTTTGGTTCCTGAAACGTGGAAACAGAGAAACGTAGGCTAGAAACCAGCAGCAAGTCCTGGAGGGGATATATCTGTGAAATTTGCCTGCAAAAGGCATCCAGCAGCAAGACTCTGGGCTGCCGGGATGAGGGTCCAGATTTGGCAAAAGACTCACTGAGTGGGGTGGCCTCAGTGGACCTGCTGCTCAGGCTTCATACAACCAGGTGTGTATGGTACAGTGTGGGAAGGGACAGCAATCCTTCGTCAAGACGCAGGACACAGAATCGCTGGAAACCCCAAATGAGTTAGTGGGATGTCCTAACAGGTCCATGGCATCAAGAGACCCAGCAAAGGGACCTGCCGAAACCCAGAACCTGTGCCAGAATAGGGAGACCACAGAGAGAAGGGAGCTATGGAGAAGGCATCGCTTTCTCGCTCTGAGGGGACAGGTGAGACTGGGAGGAGGAGGGGAGGACTAGGTGAGTCCCAGGTTGCTTCAGCCTTAGTGGGACTTGCTAAGGAGATGAAGAGGGGTCTGTGGGGGAAAGGGTGACATCCAGCCATCAGAAGCGGAGGAAGCTGGAACCACGGGGCCTGGTGAGTCCAGTTCCACCCCGCTGTGGTTCCAGTGCTGGAGAAATAAAAGGGTGACACTAGCCAATCCCAGAGGGATTGCATCCAGCGTGAGCATGCACAGATATGGCTTAGGGGACTGACTCCCCAGTGGTATGTAGTTTAGTTTTTAAAGTTTAGAAAATGGGATTATGGTCTATATAAGTCTTCTGGGACTGGCTTTTCCCCAATCAATATTAAGATCCATTGATGTTGATTGTAGCTATAGTTCTTTTCGTGTAAATATATAATTTGTTATTTATTCTTGGTGCGAAATATACTTTTTGATTTAAAAAAAAATGGGGTGAGGAGCCAAATGCTTGCTTTTCTAATGATGTAAAATTTGCCCAGCCCAAACAAATTTCAGATGTGCCGGGCCTGGCATTTATGGGTTAGGGTTAAAGGCACATACACTGCCGTGGGTGGCCAGATGGTGTGCAGTGTGTTAAAGAGCAGGTAATCTGTAAGGCGATAAACCAGACTAGCAGCTGAGAAGCAGAAATGCGAACAGATAAGCCCAGTTATCAGGAAGGGGGAGGGTTGGGCCTCTCCCGCAGGGGGTCTAGATCCTTGGCAAATGATAAGGCAATTTGTCGGAATGGCCTTTGAGACTTAAAACATTTATGCAGAGGTAGGCAAGGTTCACGTGAGCAGCAAGGCGCATCAGGTTCCCAGCAGGAATTCTCTGTCCGCGCAAAGGCATGGGGGTGGGGGGGGGTGGGGTGGGGGAAGGCGGGCGGGGATTCGGAGAAGCTGTTGTTCCCAGTTTTCCAGGCCCACTTTGCTGCCTCCTTCCCAGGCATGAGGCGGCGGCCTCGTTTCCCTCACCTACCTGGCAGTCGGAAGAATAGAAGGAAAATTAAATTAACGAGATTTGAAGAGTTATAAATTCTATCCGAACATCATTAAGAGCTTGAGCTTGGTGGCGTGGGACCTAATCTACCTTGTCCCCCGGGAGCCCCCCTCTTAGCGCGGCCTTCCCACTCCATCCAGCCTCTTGTACCTGACCGCCGTGCCTGGAATCCCACCTCCCTCCACTTTCAATCTTTGATTTCTTTTATTTTTTTAAATTTATTATTTTTTTTGCATTTTTTTAAAATTTCTTTATTGATTAAGGTGTCACATATTTGTCCTCATCCCCCCATTCCCATCCCACACCCCTCCCCACGGATGCCCCAACCCCCTGTTGAATTTAACCATTGGTTAGGCTCATATGCATGCATACAAGTCCTTTGGTTGATCTCTCCCCCCTCCCCCCACCCTCCCCTATCCTCCCTCTGAGGCCCGATAGTCCGATCGATGCCTCCTTGTTTCTGGTTCTGTTCTTGTTCATCAGTCTATGTTCGTCATTTCCCCTAGATGAGCGAGATCATGTGTCACTAGAGATATACTTATATGAACTGAATGTGAGACGAGCAATAATAGTTATGCTGACAGGCAAATGAATCAGTCTGTAGTGAGTTTCTTTCTGGACCAACAGTTCTTTTGAGACCCAATATCAATGTCCACCAGTTCCTTATGTGTACATGTTGGCACTGACCCCTCAGCTCTGGATGGTGGACAAATGGTGGTAATGCAGGTTCGATTCCCTCTGGTTGGGTCTCGGCTGGACCCAGGGGCACGGCTTCACCTGGACCCAGGGGCACGTGGCCTCACCTGGACCCAGGTGCGCGCGGCTTCCCCCGGACCCGGGACCCAGCCTCACCTGGATCCCGGGGCACATGGCCTCACCTGGACCCAGGGGCGCGTGGCCTCACCCGGACCCAGGGGTGTGTGGCCTCACCCGGACCCGGGACTCAGCCTCTCCCGGATCCAGGGGCACATGGCCTCACCTGGACCCGGGATCCAGCTTCACCCGGACCTAGGGGCGCATGGCCTCACCCGGACCCAGGGGCGCGTGGCCTCTCCCAGACCCAGGGGCGCGTGGCCTCACCCGGATTCAGGGGAACATGGCCTCACCCGGACCCGGGATCTAGCTTCACCCGGACCCAGGGGCGCGTGGCCTCTCCCAGACCCAGGGGCGCGTGGCCTCACCCGGATCCAGGGGCCCACGGCCTCACCCGGACCCGGGACCCAGCCTCACCCGGATCCAGGGGCACACGGCCTCGCCCAGACCCAGGATTCAGCTTCACCCGGACCCAGGGGCGCATGGCCTCACCCGGACCCAGGGGCGCGTGGCCTCTCCTGGGCCCGGGACCCAGCCTCACCCGGATCCAGGGGCACACGGCCCAGCCCGGACCCGGGATCTAGCTTCCCCCGGATCTGATTAATTTGATTTCTTTTAAAATGCAGATGACTCCAGGATACAGCGTGCAGATACGAACCCAGTGAAAAGTCTGTAAGGAAGACTGAGAACATCTGATGATCTGGAGACCAGGAGGGTGGACGCTGCAGACGCCATGGCAGGTGGCATCGGAGGGGCCCAGGGCCCAGGGGGCCAACACTGAACACTGAACACTGAACACGTGCTCCCAGTCACAAGGGACCCGAGCCAGCGCCTGGTGCAGGAAGGTCACCTGAGTTCCTCTCTGAGCCTAAAGCTCGTTTCACCTACAAAAGAACGTGTGCTCATCGTTAAAGCCAGCCCGTGTGTGCTGCTTGCTGGACCATTTTAGTGGACTGTAACATGATGTCATCAAAGGGGCTCCTGGATAGACGTGACGTGTCCCGGGGCTCAGTACTGCTCAGGCCAACATTTCCATCAGGGCCTTGGGTAAGGGTGGACTCTCCTATATATTTCACTGTGCCTAGAATGGACAACTAGCATCCACTCAGGAAACATGGCAAAAAAGGATGTAGGTCAGGAGCCAAAAAAATCAAGGGAGCCTTTCATGGTGGGATGAATGTATAGACCAAGAAAACTGTAACAGAACAAATGTAAAATTCTACATGAGGGTCCTTTAATTCAGCTGTTCAGGCACAGGAAGAGGAGACCGGGCTTAGCAGGCCTCATTCAATAGGACGGAAGCTTCAGGGGGATGTGTTTCCACAACAACAAGCGAAAAGCCAATGAGAAACAATGCTGACTTAATAGGAATGCACCATGTAGACAAGAGGTGAGCCTCACTCAGCCCGGCTCTTGTCAACATACCTGGATTATTTCTACTTTAAATGCCACATTTAAAAAAGTATTGCATAAGCAATATTATATTAGTAATAAACTTTAAAATCAATCTAATAAACCAGTTCTACATTTTATGTTCCTTTTTTATTTTTCTTCACATGCCCATATTATTTTCTTTCACACATAAATACAGTTTTCTATTCTGCTTTTAATGATGTATTATATCTTGAGAAGTAACCCATCTTGCTTCATTAGTTTCTAATAATTTTTGGTCACAGCCAAGTCATTTATTTACTGGCCATGACCAAATGGATTACATAATTAATAGAATGATTTACACTATTGCTGATCTTTTAATGTACATTTAAATTACCTCCCACTTTTCAGTCCTTTAAATTACTGCCCTAAACTCATTCATAGAACCTTTTTCTATTTTCTGTAACTATTTCCTTGGGTTATATTCCCAGAAGTAGGATTACTCCAGGAATATGACGTCTGAATTCAAGAGAAGTTTTAGCAATTTATGTTGTCATCAATTTGCCAGTTCCTCCATCTCTTTTTCACCAGCTACATTTTATTTTATTTTTAAAATTTCATGCATAAACTCTACCTCATTACAGTTTTAATTTGCATCTCAGTCAGACATTTTCTTATGTCTGTTTATTACTTGTGTTTCCTCTTTGTGCACTGTCTATTCATATTTTTGCCTATTTACATTGAAGTTGATGGTTTTCCCTTCAGTTTTCATGAGCTTTCTGTGCAATACGGAGAGAGATTTTTCCCTAGTATATTTGATGAAAGTATTTTCCCCAGTCTGTCTGCCTTTTTATTTGAGTTACGGTAATATTTATTCTAGAGACTTGCAAATATTTCCCACTGAGATTCACTCGGTTCATTGAAAGCCTAGGAAGCCTAGAATGCATGATTCCACTACAAATATGATGTCTACTCTTTTTTTTTTTTTGATGGTTTGTATGTTTTTTCTTAAAATTAACTTTGTAATACAATTGGGCTTATTTTGATATAAACTCTAGACAGTTTCACTTAAAAGCTCTGTAACTTTGAGCAATTTAATGTGGGACACAAGTGCCTCATCTGTTAAAAAAAAAAAAAAAGAAAAAGGTACCCATTTCGTGTTTATCCTGAGGTCCGCTAATAGAACACTGGATTGCCTATGATGCCCCGTTCTTCAACCACGCCCTGTCAGTTATCAGTTCATCTCCTCTCGGCTCCACATTTTAATACCTGCTCTTCGTAATGACTTTAAGCATTTCTTCCTCACAGTGAGCAGGGTGTTCAGCGATGCAGAGGATGCTGCAATGACACTGAAGCAGGAAAGGACTCCAGGCTATTTCTGGTGGCCGCACTGTTGGTCAGCAACGAGGGCCTCTGCACCTGACCTTCCCTCTGTCTGACATAGTTATCCATGTGGCTCCCTCCCCCACCCCCTTCATGTCTTTGCTCTTATAGTACTTTCTCAAGAAGGCATTTCCTGAATACCCTATTCAAAATGTCAAGACCTTATCCCATCCCACTTATACACTCTGTCTCCCTTTCCTGCTTTATTTTTCTCCACAGGGCTTATTTCTATCTGACATACTGTATATTTTATTTATTTGCTTTCTATCACCTCCATAGTCTGTAAGCACTATGAGGACAGGGGGTCTTTGTCTCCTTTGTTTATTGCTATCTTCCGAAAGGGTGCCCAGAATAAAGCCTGGTGCATAATAGCAGCTCAGCACGTACCTGCTAAATGTGTGAGTCCTAGCTTTGGGTACCAAGCTCCAGGGATGCAACTGGGGAGGAGGGGGGATTCTCTCCACAACATAATAATGGGGACAGTGCATGCTAAAGTGCCTTGGAAAAGCAATGCTCCGGCTTCAGTGAGGAAGGCCATCATTTCTCTCTACTCATCAATAGCCACCTGTTTCTCATCCCTCAGATGTTGGTTATCATGCCTCTCTCAATGCTGGACATGAGAATTCTTGGGGCCACGGGGACCAGGTCTAACTTAGATACGGCCCCATGCACTAGGGTGTTTGAGAGCTGCTGATGAAGGGAACAGGGTTTGTTTTGACCCTGATGTCACAACAAGAAGTCACTGCAGAGGAAGGCTTTCCAGGGGAAGTGATTCAGATCCTCTGGAATGGTGTCACCCAGCTCATTCTTCACAAGATCTGACATTTAAATCATGCAAGGGTATCCCACTTATCTGTGAGTGGACACAGCACACACATCTGCAGTGGCACAGAGCAATGAATAATATATTTTAGAGGAGATAAGGATATTTTCTATTTCCATTTGACCCTTTGTGGACTGTAGCTTTTGAATTTTTCTTTTCTATTTAATTCTGATTTTTTTCCAAGTGGCTATAGAAAGTGTGGACTCTGAGAAAGAAGATATTTACTAAGAAGGGTTCCCAGTGGCTAACTGAGTTCAAATAAACAAAACAAAACAAACCCAGAGCCTAGCAGCCATTTCTACACAGGGGCCTCTCACACAAACTGCACTTTAGGGGGAAGCCTGCACTGAACTGCCTGCCTGCACTGGGTTCCTGTCATCTGAGCCAGCCCTTGTAAAGAAGTTCCTGGAATCCTATTCCAACCAATAGAACTGAGGCTTTCCCCATCCAATCAGAGCTACACAGTTTTGACCAACAAGAGTGGCTCTATTCTGTCCAATGAGGACAATGCCTTTGGACCAATAAACTGCGAGGATTTGGAGTCCTCATTTGCATGAGGATGAACCAATCAGGGACCAGGAGTGGGGAATTGTGTCTATACTAGAGGCCCGGCGCGGATTTGTGCACTTTGAAAGGAAATTAATTAGGTGGTGGCTGGCTGGGAGGGACTGGGTGAGACAGGCTGGACACAACCCAGAGCCAACCTGGCACGGTCCCACCCCGTCCGCCCACACCTGGGGCAGCACCTCGGCTCGAAGGGCATCTTTGGAGTGAGCGGGGTCCCTCGGCAGGTGGGGTCCCTAAGCCTGGCCTGCGGGGATCAGGCTCCCTCCTCTCTGGTTCTGGGTTGCATCACCTGAGAACTGCTACTGCCAAGTCACCACAGCTCAGCAGCTCCTGCATTGGGCATCTGCCCCCTGGTGGTCAGTGCGCATCATACCTACTGGCCAGTTGGATGGTTGGACGGTCACTTAGCCTTTTATATATATAGACTAGAGGCCAGGTTCACGGATTCGTGCACTGGTGGGGTCCCTAGGCCTGGCCTGCGGGGATTGGGCCAAAACTGACTCTCCAACATCCCCTGAGGGGTCCCGGATTGCGAGAGGGTGGTTCTCAGGTGATGCATCCCAGAATCAGGCTCCCTTCTCTCTGGTTCCTGGTGCATCACCCAAGAACCACTGCTGCCAAGTGACTGCAGCTCAGCAGCTCCTGCATTGAGCATCTGCTCCCTGGTAGTCATTGCGCATCATAGCTACCAGCCAGTTGATCAGTCAGCCGGTTGCTTAGGCTTTTATATATACTAGATGCCTGGTGCACAAAATTCGTGCACGTGGTCAGGGGAGGAGGGATGTCTCACAGCCCAGCCTGTACCCTCTCCAATCTGGGACCCCTTGAGGAATGTCCAACTGCCCGTTTAGGCCCAATCCTGGTGGGATCGGACCTAAACGGGCAGTCGAACATCCCTCTCACAATCCAGGACTGCTGGTTCCCAACTGCTCACCTGCCAGCCTGTTCACCCCTAACCACTCCTATGCCAGCCTGATTGATGTCTAACTGCTCCCCTGCCAGCCTGTTTGCCCCCAACTTCCCCCCTCTGCAGGCCTGGTCACCCCTAACTGCCCTCCCCTGCAGGGTTGATCACCCCCAACTGCCCTCCCTTGCAGGCCTGGTCCCTCCCAACTGCCCCCCCCTGCTGGCCATCTTGTGTCCACATGGAGGCAGGATCTTTGACCACATGGGGGCAGCCATATTGTGTGTTGACCAATCTGCATATTACTCTTTTATTAGATAGATAGAGGCCTGGTGTATGGGTGGGGGCCAGCTGGTTTACCCTGAAGGGTGTCCCAGATCAGGGTGGGGGTTCCCTTGGGGCGTGGGGCGGCCTGGGTGAGGAGCCTGTGGTGGTTTGCAGGCCAGCCACGCCCCCCAGCGACCCAAGCGGAGGCCCTGGTATCTGGAATTTATTTATCTTCTACAATTGAAACTTTGTAGCCTAGAGCGGAGCCAAGCCTCCTGCTTGCTCCGTGGTAGCAGCCATTTCTGTTGGAATTTATTTACCTTCTATAATTGAAACTTTGTACCCTTGAGTGAAGGCCTGAGCCAGTCAGGGCTGCAGAAGCTTGGCTTCCTCCATCGCCCAGGGCAACCCTAGCCTCTTGCTCTTTCCAGCTCTGTGGCTGCCGCCATTTCTGTTTGGATTTGTTTACCTTCTATAATTGAAACTTTGTAGCCTTGAGTGGAGGCTTAGGCCGGCAAGGGCAGGCAGAAAGCTTGGCTTCCTCCATTGCCAGGGAAACTCAAGCCTCCCTCCTGCTCTCTGTGGCCGTAGCCATCTTGGTTGGGGTTAACTTGCATACTCGCTCTGATTGGCTGATGGGCGTGGCTGGTGGGCATGGCTTGTGGGTATAGCAGAGTGATGATTAATTTGAATATTACTTTTTTATTAGATAGGATAGACTAGAGGCCTGGTGCATGAAATTCGTGCATGCAGGGGGGAGTGTCCCTCAGCCCAGCCTGCACTCTCTCCAATCCGGGTCCTTTGGCTCCTAACCGCTCACCTGCCTGCCTGCCTGATCACCCCTAACCACTCTGCCTGCCTGCCTGATGCCTCTAACTGCTCCCCTGCCTGCCTGGTCACTCCTAACCACCTTGCCTGCCTGCCTGATCGCCCCTAACTGCCTCTGCCTGATTGCCCTAACTGCTCTCCCCTGCTGGGCTGAACACCCCTAACCACCTCTGCCTCAGCCCCGCCATGTGGCTTTGTCCAGAAGGACATCCAGAAGGTTGTCTGGAAGATGTTTGGTCTAATTAGCATATTAGCCTTTTATTAGACTAGAGGCCCAATGCACAAAATTCGTGCAAGGTGCTCGGCCCTCGCAGCCCCAGCTTCATCTAGAAGGTCGTCCAGAAGGTCTTTCAGCTGTCCAGTCTAATTAACATATTATGCTTTTATTTATTATAAACTAGAGGCCTGGTGCATGAAATTCATGCATGCGTAGAATCCCTAGGCCTGGCTGGAGATCAGGGCCAATCTGTGGGGCAACTGGTGAAGCAATTGGGGGACCCCTGCTGGCACCCACCTTGGCTGGCCTGGGGATGCCCGCACACCAGCCCCGCTCCCCACCACCACCACCAGTCGCCTTCCTCTGTGGGGCAACCTGCGGGGTGATCAGGGGGCCCCTGCTGGCACCTGCCTTGGCTTGCCTGTGGCGTGCGGGCTGGGGGCAGCTCCTGCATTGAGCGTCTGCCCCCTGTTGGTCAGTGGGCATCATAGTGACCAGTCATTCTGCCGGTTGTTCCACCGGTCGGTCATTTGCATAGTAGGCTTTTATTATATAGGATAAGCCAGCTCCCCTCTGGCTCTAAGGGGACACTTTACCTTTCTTTAGGAGACTGCACTTCCCTGGCTGAGCTGAAAACTGATGTCTCACCAGAGCAGAATGGGGCAGACCAGTGCAGACTGACCAAGGTGGAGTGGGCCAGTGCAGGCCAGAGCAGAGCTGTCTAGCCAGAGGGGCCTGGCCTCAGGGCTTCCTCACAGCTGTGCTGTTTTTGTTGTATTCTCACAAGTGAGCTGTTCCACAGCCTGTTGTTTTCACATCCCCTGCTGTTTTCACAGCTGTGCTTTCTCACAATTGAGTTGTTGCACAGCCTGCTGTTTTCACAGCTGTGCTGGATCACAATTGAGCTGTTTTGCACTAAATATAGAGTTTCCTTCTTCACCGCACTCCAAATTGTGGATTCCTGTTGGCGCCAATGATCATTGACCATCAGTTGACAAAAGGAATTTATCTTTTTTCTTCTGCCTCTTTCTCCTTTTCTGTCATTCCTTCCATTTTTAAATTTCAGTCTTTTATCTTTTCTTCCTCATTTCTCTCCCTCCTTTTCACTTCTCTTCCACCCCCTCCCACACCAGCTTCCCCTTACTCTTAGATGATGGTATCTCCACCATCTCCTGCCCTGTGTGAGCTCACTTTCTCTGTGTGTTGTGTAAGCCACTGGTTACTCTGTGCTAGTCCTGGTGGTGGAGGAAGAATGGGGGAGAGATTGTAGGAGCACAACCTGGGAGGTTCTCAGGAGTCACTGAATGCAGCAATCCCCTCTCATGGACCTGACCCACTCCTCTAAATAGCCAGTTTGCTATTCACCAATGACCACCTTTTGCAGTCAGGTCCCCACTATCTTTCTAGCCAGATCTACCCTGTAATGTTCCCTGTGTTCCCCCAGTGGGCTCAACAGGTTTGGGTTATGCCTCCAGCCTATTAAAAAGATAGCACAGAATTTTTTTATCACTATCAGACAGACCAATAGCTGTGTGATTTTGGAGAGCTAAGGCTTCCTCTTTTCATAGAAGATTTCAATCCTACAGGGATGAACCCTGCTTGTTAATTAGAGAGAGAGGCTGGGAAAACCCGAGCCCTGGAGGTAATGAGTCAACAGGTTCGAACCACTTACTCTGCCACACACTGTGCAAAGCACTTGTCAATTCATTTAATTTCCACAACAAAGTGGGGGTAGGGGGCACAGGAGAGGAGACCACCACCATAGAGCTAGGCTGGCCCCAGAGCTGGTTCTTAAGCACATATCTCAACTGTGCTCCTGTGGTGTCTGTCACAGCAGGAAGCTGGGCCCCAGGCCTTTTAAGGACTCAGCATCTTCCCCCCAGACACCCTGGAGAGGGTGTGAACTCTCAGGCCACACAACTGCTTGTTGATGGGACTGTGAAGTCCTCAGTCTGTCCAAACCCACCTTCAGAGTCACAGGGAAGGTTAACAGGCTGGGAGAAGTAAGGTGTGGTCACTCTAGCCTTCTGAATGGTCAGCTTTTAGATAGAATGGACAGACACTCATCTTCTCATTATGAAAGATGTCTAGGGGCCCTGCCTTCTCTTATTGGTTGCCTGATACTGCAATCAGCTGTGGATTGTAGACATCTCCCTTTTTGGTAATTGTGCCTACTGGTAGGCACGCTGATAAAGTGTTCCCTGGTACTCCACATGCTCTTTACAGAGGCAAAATCAGAAGGGACTGGGGGCGGCGGGGGGTGGGAGGGGAGCTTCCTGCAGGCTCCCAATCCTGTAGAGATCCTCCCCCCACATCCCCTGGGCTGCCCAGGAGGCAGCAGCTGGCCACTGCTGGGCCGGCCCAGAGTGAGTGCTTTCTCTAGTGTACACACGCTGTCAGGAGCAAGGTTGCTTAAACCAAGGCCCATCCATTCCACAAATATGTGTTGAGCACCTACTATGCTCCCGGCTCACCTCATCAAATTGAGAAAGACTTCCTACTCTATGTGAGAGGGGCTGGACACACCTCAAGATCACGCAAGACACAGCCATGCGCTCCCTGGAACAAAGATTGACGAGTTTCTGAAGGTCTGCTTTTGGGAACACCCACCTGCCATTCAATGCCAGGAATGAAGGAGCTGGACCAGAGTAAGACCACCACCCATGTCTGGGATGACAGAGGGGGACTTGGGAATTCCAGTGCGCACAGAAAGGAAACAGTCATGGAGAGGGCAATGAGATTCTAGCTCTTCCATGGAGGAGAGTTTGCTGCTGGGTGGGGACATGTGGGCTGCTCCTGCAGAGGGCAGGTGCCTGGGAAGTCCTAGATGCAGAGACCAGTGAAGGAGCTTGGCGCTCACGCTGAGGGCATGCTTGTTACTGCCTCATGTGGCTCCTGGTTGCTCCGAGTGGGGGAGTGTGGAGGTTTCTTATTTGTTTTCCTTGTGCTTCAAAGATATACTCTGTATGATACCAGTTCTTTTAAATTTTGAGATGTAATTTATGAGCAAGCATGCAGGCTATCTTGATAAAAGTAGCAAGCAGGCTGGAAAAGACTGTTTTCCAGGACTTGGAGTACAAAGTGGTGGCGATAATGTATGTCTTTACTGCTTGTGGGTTTTTTGTTGTTGTTTTTTTGTTTGTTTTGTCTACTTAGATGATGAGCAAAAGAAGTTAAAGTGCACACCTGTGTAAAATGTAGAAACCTCGAAACCATATAGATCCACTTACTCCTCTACCAGTTGGCTTTCTTGCCATGGTTGCCATATGTACCCATGTGTATATCAAGGAAATTAAAAGAAAAACAGATTAAAAATACTTCCTAGGTACTTACCATCTCAGATGCTGTTCATTCCATCCTTAAGATCTGATTTTCTATAGTGTATCATTCCTTTCACATTTTTTTTTGAATTGGGTAATTTTTATTAATTTATCTTCAAGTTCAGAGATTCTTCTGTGCTCTCCCCTCCTGCTGTTCAGTCCATTTAGTATATGTTTTGTTGTACATTTCAGTGTAGGATTTTCCTTTTGCATTTTTAATACCTTCACTTTTCTATTTGAATTCCCTCTCAGTTTCTTCACGAATACTGTATTTTTCTTAAATACTTTATATATAACTAGTAGCCCTCTGCATGAATCCGTGTGCCAGTAGCTCGCCAGTAACTCGCTGCTGCCCTCCAGTAGCTCTCCACCCGCTGCCCCGCCCTCCTGTAGCTCCCTCTGCCCCCAGCCCCTCCCCTCATAGCTTGCTGCCCTGCCCTGTCCTGTAGCTCTCCACCGACCGCTTGTAGGTCGTTGCCCCACCCTCCTGCTGATCCGTGATCCGGTTGTTTCTCCGT
The DNA here is from genome assembly GCF_951640355.1 of Cnephaeus nilssonii. NCBI lineage: Eukaryota > Metazoa > Chordata > Mammalia > Chiroptera > Vespertilionidae > Cnephaeus > Cnephaeus nilssonii. The sequence continues at coordinate 62,414,016 of NC_137086.1, read as the reverse complement.
CGGCAGTTACGCTTCACGGTGTAACGACCATTTGCATATTACATCTTTATTACATAGGATAGTTGTTTTGAAGTCTGTTGAATACAACATCTGGACTCAATCACAGTTTCTATTAACTGTTTTTTATCCATTAGAATAGAATACATTTTCCTATTTCTTTGCATGTCTACTAAGTTTTTTAATTCAAAATGGGAAAATGGCACAGTTTATGCAATATGTTCTAGTGATGTATTCTATTGTGTTCTTCAAGGGATTTTGTTTGACTGCTTGTTGTTTTTTTTATTCTAGTGGGAAGTTAACTTGCCTACATTCAAAATGCAAATGTTTTTCTCTTGTATGAAGTAGTTCACATCTCCATTCTGCTCCCGTGGCTTCTCACTGCTAGCACTTTGGGCATTTCCCCTACGCCTATATCATTTGGTGGTCAGCCAAGGATTGGGGAAGATTTTGGAGTTCATTCTTTTTTTGAAAAAAAAATTTACTTATTTATTTTAGAGAGAGAGGAAGGGAGAGGGAGAGAGATAGAAACACTGATGAGAACATTAACATCAATTGGTTGCCTCCTGCACTCCCTCTACCGGGGATGGAGTTGGCAATATGCCTGGGAATCAAACCGGTGACCTCTTGGTGTGTGGGTTGATGCTCAACCACTGAGCCACATGGGCCGGGCTGGCATTCATTCTTTCGGTGATTTCCTTGCTTAAATTTTCAGCTGCTCTGCCAGCCTCAGGCTCTGTCCCTTGACACTGTGACCCCATAGGACTAGGTTACTGCTGCCCAGGCTGTACACGATTCGCAAATGCATTTTGGTTCACAAGCAGCAAATGCAGAGATTTAGCTCCATGCAGCTCTGTCTCTAAGGAGAGTCCTCTGTTCCTGCCTACTCTTTGATTTTAAACAGGACCCCTGGGTTCTCCGCTATACAAGTGCAATTTAGTGATCAGGCAGAAATTAGAACAGAGTTTGCACTCTGATTTTATAACTCTGTCTTACTGTGGTTTCTTGCTGACAGGATTTCTTCTCTAAAAGAAGTGATTATTTTCCAGCCTTGAACTCTTCTTATCTCTGGCACCTTGAGCTGCATTTTTCTGTTTCCTGGGTACCCTCAGGCCAGAGTGTTACAACCCATCAATTCTTACTCCTTCCAGTTGCAGTTTTACAGAATAAACTCTATATGTTTTTGAACTTCTTATTGCATTTTCAAGTGCTTGTTGATTTAAAAAACATTTAGCCCAGGTCTTAAAATTGTTTTTTGTGAGAGGATTTGCATTACCACTTCACATTGCAATACTACTAGATGTTCTCTAAATGTGGCTTAATTTGTATTTCTCTTAGAATGAGTGAGCTTAGTGAGGGCATGAGTGGGGGGTGGGGGTTAATGGGGAGGTAAGGACACATAGGTAATACCTTACTCAATAAAGAAATTTTTTTTAAAAAAAGAATGAGTAAGCTTAAACATCTTTTCATATTTTAATTCTATTCTTATATTTTATGATTGGTTTATAAAATGAACCATTCATAAAATGAATGTCTTTGCCTATTTTTTTCTGCCAGGTTTTTGGTCATTTCCCCCCTGAATTTTAAAGAGTTCTGTATATTTTAGGGACATCAGCCATTTATGCCACCTTCCTGTGAAATTCCCATATATATTCGGTCCTGTTTCTGGACCCTATTCCATTTCATCAGTCTGTCTTTTTTTGTGTTAGCACCACAGTTTCAGGCTGTATGACAATCAAGTGTTTTATATGTCAGCTTATTTTATAAGTCACTTTTTATGGCTTTTCCTTCTCAGCATTTCCTAGTTATTTTCACATTTATTTTTTCATATGAACTTTACTATTGACTTTTCAAACCTCATAAAGTATTTGCTGTTATTTTTATGGGGTTGTGTTGCATTTATAAATTAACTCAGGAAGTTAGGACATTGAGCCATCCTATCTAACAATAAGGAATATTTATGTCTACTTTTGTGTCTTTCAGGAATATTTTAAAGTTTTTTTCATATTATCTTTGCACATTTCTTGTTAAGTTTATTCTAAGACAAGTTACTCATCATTTTTCATGGATTCCATGATTGTGAATTCACCTAAAACTTATTTGTAACTCCAAAATCAATAGTCAAAGCATTTGGCATATAGATCAATGGAACAGAACAGAGAACCCAGAAATCTACCCAAGCCACTATACTCAACTAATATTTGACAAAGGAGGCAAGAACATACATTGGAGCAGAGACAGTCTCTTCAATAAATGGTGTTGGGAAAATTTGACAGGTACATGCTAAAAATGAAACTAGACCACCAACTTACACCATCAACAAGAATAAGCTCAAAATGGATAAAAGACTTAAATCTAAGATATGAAACCATAAAAGTCCTCGAAGAAACCATAGGCACCAAAATTTCAGATATCTCTCATAGCAATATGTCTACCAATACATCTCCTAGGACAATGAAAACTAAGGAGAAAATAAACAAATGGAACTACATGAAAATAAAAAGCTTCTGCACAGCAAAAGAAACCATCAACAAAATAACAAGAGAGTCCACTACATGGGAGAACATAGTTGGCAATGATACATCTGATAAGGGCTTAATATCCAAAATATCTAGGGAACTCTTACAACTTAACAAAATTAAGACAAATAATCCAATTAAAAATGGGCAAAGGACCTAAATACACACTTCTCCAAAGTGGACATAAAGAAGGCCAAGAGACATATGAAAAAATGCTCAAAATCACTAATCATCCGAGAGATGCAAATCAAAACGTTAATGAGATATCACCTCACACCTCTCAGAATGGCTACCATCAACAAATCAACCAATGACAAGTGTTGGCGAGGTTGTGGAGAAAAAGGAACCCTCGTGCACTGCTGGTGGGAATGCAGACTGGTGCAGCCACTGTGGAAAACAGTATGGAGTTTCCTAAAAAAATTAAAAATGGAACTCTCATTTGGTCTAGTCATCCCACTTCTAGGAATATATCCTAAGAAATCAGGAAAAAAAAATCAGAAAGGATATATGCACCTTATGTTCTGCAGCACAATTGCACAATTTACAATAGCTAAGATTTGGAAACAGTCTAAGTGCCCATCAGCAGATGAGTAGATAAAACAACAACAACAACAAAAAAAAACTATGGTACAATTACACAATGGAATACTACACAGCAATAAAAAAAAAGGAAAGGATTCTTTCCATTTTCAACAGCATGGATGGACCTGGAGAGTATTATGCTGAATGAGATAAGCCAGTCAGAGAAAGACAAGTATCACATGATCTCACTCATATGTGAAATCTAATGAACCAAATAAACTGATGATCAAAAATAGACCCAGTCATAGAAGCATGAGCAGACTGTTGAACCTCAGAGGGAAGGCAGGGGAAGGAGGGTGGGAAGAGACCAACCAATGAACTTGTATACATGTAGGCATAACCCGTGGATATAAACAATGGGGTGATGAGGGTCTGGGGTGGGGGCGAAGATGGGAGCAGGCTGGAATAGGTTAATGGGGGGGAAAGGAGGACCTATGTAATACTTTCAACAATAAATATTAAAAGAAAAAAATTTAACTAGTCAAGGCGTTTTGCAGATATGCATATGCTCAGACTGCTGAAAACTGACTCGCCTTTCTGCCTTCTTCTTTCAGCTCTTTGTGTCAAAAACCGTCCTTTTCTTTAGTGGCACACTTAGTGCTTCCTGTTTATGTCACTGCTTCACTGGCCTCACGTGTTGTGTTGAGGTGCCCCCTAGTGTTCTGTGCCAAGAGGCTGTGAGGTGCCACAAAGAAGTGATGTGTTCGATGAGCTTCATTTGAGGCATGAGGCCATGAGTTCTATGTTAATGAGTCAACAATATATATTCATATGTATATTTAATAGAGTAAATGAGGTGCCTTTAAACAGAAACACACAACAAAGGTCACATAGTGATCTGTTGGTGGAAATGATGTGACCAGAGGCCTTCAGGAGTATAACCCTGTTCTCCTGAGGACCACGATCCAATATTTGCTGAATTCAGTGTTAGAGAGGACTTGATAGAACAGAACTTCCATGAATAATGAGAATTGACTATATTTTCTTTGAGGCTATTATAGATGAGGTTTTCTCTATCATTATTTGTGTGCATGAAAGCTATTGATTACTGTATATTAAATTTCTATCCTGCCAACTTCTGAGTTATTTTTATTGTTTGAATTAGCACTATCATAGATTCTTTCAGGTTTTTTGAGGTATATTTTTATCACATGCAAATATAATTTTACTTCTTTTTCTATTTTGTTTCCCTAATTAATTTCATTTGTTTAATTGTGTTGGCCATAACTCCTCCCTCCCTTCCCCTCTTATAAGCACCGCTGTACATCTATGTGGAAATGCTCTGAGTTGATAATGGACTGTGTCATTGATCTATTGACTCCTGGAGTTGAAAAGGAACTTAAGAGGCAATGTTGGTGACTCAGTCACTTGATGCATGGATCTTTATACGCCACTCGAGTGGTCATCCAGTCTCTTCTTGAACATCTGTTCCTTTGCTTTTGATAAGAGTGCCTTCTCTCTCTCAGGGAATAACCCTATACCCATGCCACATAGTTCTGGGCGGCTGTGGATCACTTCATGCCAATTATACAAGGTGGCCATCAAATCTGGACACATAGCGATTACGGTTATTTTTACAGGTTGAACCCCTTTTGCTATTTCTGGTACGTGCTAAGATGCACATTTGTTCAGTGACAATCAAACAGGAGTTACCTGAGGCAGTGCATACAGATGCACAAGCTGCAGCCTATAAGCTCTCTTGCCTTCTTTGTTTCTCAGAGACCTTTGCCTGTGCCCAATGTTTTGGAAACAGCTGTTAAATACATTTTATCAGGTTCTCATTTCTTTCTGGTGGAGGAGGGAGATTCAATTTGTTATTCAGGATTGGCTGGAAGTTGCCCTATCTAGTTTGGCTCAGTGGATAAAGCATTGGACTGCGGACTGAAGGGTCCCAGGTTCGATTCCAGTCAAGGGCACATGCCTGGGTTGCAGGCTCGATCCCCAGTATGGGATATGCAGGAGGCAGCCAATCAATGATTCTCTCTCATAATTGATGTTTTTACCTTTCTCTCCCTTCTTCTTTAAAATCAATAAAAATATATTTTAAAAAATATTGGCTAGAAGTGCAAATACACTGTTGTTATTGCAATTTCCCCCAGCACATTGGCTGGACATTATCAATGAAGGGCAGCACATTGAGCATATCACTTAATGTCACTGAGAGCACCATGCTCTGTAATGTAATACTAACAAACTATTACCATGTGTCTTTGTCCCATTGTCCTTCATCCCTGCAGTTCTGTGATGAAGAAAGGTAGAATAGACAGAAGGTGCCCACCTTTCAGAAGTCAGAGGTCTCCCTGGATCCTGACACAAGCACTCAGTTGCTTGTTGAATAATTAAATGGATGCATGCAGGCCCACATGAGTGCACGCTGGCCTATATAGATGCACGCTGGCCCATATAGATGCACGCTGGCCACATGAGTACAGGCAGGCCCACATGGATGCACACCGGCCCACCTGGATGCATGCAGGCCCACATGGATGTACACTGGCCCACATGGATGCATTCAGGCCCACATGGATGCACACCGGCCCACATGGATGCACACTGGCCCACATGGATGCATCCAGGCCCACATGGATGCACACCAGCCCACATGGATGCACACTGGCCCACATGGATGCATGCAGGCCCACATGGATGCATGCAGGTTCACATGAGTGCACACTGGCCCACATAGATGCATGCTGGCCACATGCATACATGCAGGTCTACATGGATGCACGCAGGCCCACATGGATGCATGCTGGTTCACAGGAGTACACACCGGCCCAGATGGATGCACACTGGCCCACAGGGACGCATGCTAGCCCACAAGGATGCATGCAGGCCCACATGGATGCATGCCAGCCCACACGAGTGCATGCAGGCCCACATGGATGCATGCAGGCCCACATGAGTACAGGCAGGCCCACATGGATGCATGCCAGCCCACATGGATGCATGCAGGCCCACATGGATGCATGCTGGCTCACATGGATGCATGCTAGCCCACATGAGTACGGCAGGCCCACATGAGTGAACACAGGCCCACATGGATCATGCAGGCCCACATGGATGCATGCTGGCTCATATGGATGCATGCTAGCCAACATGAGTACAGGCAGGCACACACAAGAGCACACAGGCCCACATGGATGCATGCAGGCCCACATGAGTACAAGCAGGCCCATATGGATGCATGCTGGCCCACATGGATGCACGCCGACACACATGGATGCATGCCAGCCCACATGAGTACAGGCAGGCCCACATGAATGCATGCCAGCCCACAAGGATGCATGCAGGCCCACATGGATGCATGCTAGCCCACATGAGTACAGTCAGGCCCACATGGATGCACACTGGCCACATGAGTACATGCAGGTCTACATGGATGCACGCAGGCCCACATGGATGCATGCTAGCCCACATGAGTGCACACAAGCCCACATACTAGTAGATGCACGCTGGCCCACATAGATGCATGCAGGCCCACATGGATGTACACCAGCCCACTTGAGTGCACGCCGGCTCACATGGATGCATACAGGCCCACATGAGTATAGGCAGGCCCACATGGATGCACGCTGGCCACATGAGTGCACACAGGCTGACATGGATGCACACCGTCCCACATGGATGCACACTGGCTACATGAGTACATGAATGTCCACATGGATGCATGCTAGCCCACATGGATACACACCATCCCACATGGATGCACACTGGCCACATGAGTACATACAGGCCCACATGGATGCACTCTGGCCCACATGGATGCATGCTAGCCCACATGCATGCTAGCCCACATGGATGTATGCAGGCCCACATGCATGCCCACATGGATGCATGCAGGCCTGCAGGTGGCATGATGAGTTACAGCAACTGAATGAATGGCTTCTTCCCTGCCAGACCCGTTCTCTACTGGGCTCCACAGCCTTCCTGCCTGGGAGAAACTCCAGGCTCTGGGTGGCAGTACGCCTCCCATAACTCCCTGCCTTGCTCTGGACCATTTCCTCACTCCTCAATTCCTTCCTCACTGCATTCCTGATGCTGAGCTCATGTCCCTTTTCTTATACATTTTTGGAAGTGGATTCCTCTTTTAATTTCTTTGCCATAACCTTGGTGATTCATTAGCTTTCTGGAATGTGAGCATCACTTTTAATTATGTTGTGAATTTTTAGAGTATTGGAATGCTGCCTTAGCTTTTGCAAAAAGCATCCAATATTTTTCTTATTAATAATCTGTATCCTATGATTATCTAGCCCCAAAGCTATTATTGACTAAAAGATGTGACTTGAATGAGCTTTTTCATTTTTTAAATTAATAAAGCTAATTTTATAAAGAAATTAATGAATAGGGGTGAATACTTTTATATGTTACTAGCAACCCATTGCAGGAATATTCCTGCAAGACTTCCAGCGGGCTACCCTCCCGCCATGGCCACCTGTCCTGCCCCCCCACCTCTCCCGCTGCGGTGGGCGGGGCGGGCAGAACGCCCCCTGCCCGTCCCACCCACCCAACCCAACCCATGGTCACCACCGCCTCCATGGCCATGTGCACTGCTACCATCGCAGCGCGCCTCGCCCCGCATGCCCAACCTGCTGTGCCCCCCGCTGCCACTGCCTCTGCGGCCACGCCCGCTGCCGCCGCCTCTGGGGCCCCGCCCCACCCACCCGACCCGCCGCATCCGCCGACCCGCTGCCTCCCGTCACCGCTGCCTCCATGGCCACGCGTGCCGCCGCTGTGCACCTGGCCCCATCCAGCACGCACTGCCAGTGCTTTTCCACTTTCCCTCTCTCTTCCTTATGCTGTCTTCAGTCTTCACTCCTCCCTCCCTCTGTGTATGCAAATTAATTGCCATCTTTGTTGGGTTAATTTGCATACTCGCTCTGATTGGCTGGTGGGTGTGGCTTTGTGGGTGGGGCTTGTGTAGCGGAGTGATGGTTGATTTGCATATTACTCTTTTATTAGATAGGATTGCTAAAATGTGTTCAAAGAAAGCAATATCACACAATCAAATAACTTTGAAATGTTTCCAATGTAAGAGTTTTTATTCTGGGTCCACGCTCAATTAGAGGGTACCTACAACAGACTACAGACAAAAACAATTAGGGAGGGCTCAATAAAAACAATAAAATAGGAAATGTTCAGTCTTGTAGCTCTCATACAAGTTATTAAGTCTTAATTTCAGTCCTAATATTAAATGATAAAAATCCCTAATTCATATGAAATACTCAGTTTAAAACAAGACTTCAGGCTTGGATTATAACTAAAAATTTTTGAAAAATCCTACAACAGCAATCTATCAGATTAAACTTCTGGGTGTGGAGAGTCTTCCAGAAGACTGAGCGTATTTTTGTGAGGACAGGGGAGGGAATAGGACAAAGAAATGGAAAAGCCCAAACCAATAAGCTCCAATAGGTCGGAGATCCCGGTGGGGGAGGCAGAGAAGTCTACCTTCTTACAAACAGGGACAGCAGGGTGGGATGAAGAAGGCGGCCTTACCTCAGCAGAGGGGCTAGGTCCACAGTGTCAGGGCTGAGGTCTGGGCGGCCCTGGAGGAACGCTGGCTCTCTTAACCATAGCTGCTACTAGACTGCTTTAAGGTCTCCTGGCGACAATCCTCAGCCCTTTGTTGCTGTGGGAGACTCTATGAGTGCAGGGCGGGGCTGCTCAGGTGGAGGTGAGGCAGCGATGACTCTGCTGGCTGACTCCTAAACCCTGCACCTCGACCCTTCTCTGGGGAAGTGATGTCAGCATTACTTAAGGTATTAGGGTTTTTAGTGTGCTGAGACCTAAACTGGCCCAGAAACTGAGGGGTGATCTCACATGCACTACTCTTGAGAGTGATTTCAGGGTGTTCTGGAGATAAATGATGTCGCCCCCCTCCCTCCTTGGACTTGGGGTGTCTCCAGGGGTAGGACTCTTGGGACCTGTTGCCATGGGAAGGGTCGTCTGAATCCGAGGACACCACCTCCTGCAGAGGCAGCCTCTTGGCAGGCTTCTTTTTCTTTCTCCTAAGGTTCTCCTGTCTCAGCTCCCGGAGGTCGGTGGTGCCAGCTTCTCTGACTGGCCATGTGAGTAAACTTGAGTTCTTCATGCCCACATCTTCCCTAGAGAGACAGAATCAGGGTCACCATGGTCTCGACAGCTGCTGTGTCTACAGAGAGATCCAAACCTAGAGATAACAGGTGTGGGCGAGGATGTGGAGAAAAGGGAACCCTAGTGCATTGTTGGTGGGAATGTAAATTGGTGCAGCCACTGTGGAAAAAAGTATGGAGGATCCCCCAAAATTAAAAATGGAACTGCCTTGCCCTAGTCATGTGGGTCAGTGGATAGAGCATCAGACTTCGAACCAAAGGGTTCCAGGTTCAATTCCCATCAAGGGCACATACCTCAGTTGCAAGCTCCTCTCTGACCTGGGCCCTGGTTGGGCATGTGTAGAAGGCAACCAGTCAATGTGTTTCTCTCACATCGATATTTCTCTCTGTCTTTCTCTCTCTCTTCCACTCTCTCTAAAAATTAATGGAAAAAATATTCTTGGGAGAGAATTTAAATAAATAAATAGTAAATGTTAGTATTAAAAAAAATGGAACTGCCTTATGACCCAACAATTCCACTTGGGTATTTATCCAAAGAAAATGAAATCACTATCTTGAAGAGATATCTGCACTCTTATGTTCATGGCAGAATTATTTACAATAGCCAAGACATGGTAGCAACCTAAGTGTCCACTGATGAATGAATGGGAATATATATTATTCAGCAGTAAAAAAGAAAGAAATCTTGCAATTTGCAACCACTTGAATGGAACTTGAGGGTATTTTGTTAAGTGAAATGTGTCAGAAAAAGACAAATACTGCATGATCTCTCTCATATGTGAAAACTAAAATAAGCCAAATTCATAGACAGAGTACAGTGGGGGTTGCCAGGGGCTGGGATGCAAGTGGGGGAAATGGAGAGGTGTTTGTTGGTCAAAAGGTACCAAAAAACACAGAGAAAATATACTGGCCAATTTATTTATCCAGAAATATTGTCTTTCAAAGAAGGTGTCTTGGAAACAAATACCTTGACTTCATTCAGCCATGCCAGCATGGCACAGCATTTGAGAACTGGCTTTTTCAGAGCCTTCAGGGGGAAGTTAAGACACCAGCTGTCTGGTATTTGTTAAACCATATTTTGTTCCCATAATCAGCATCTGCCACCTTGACCACTGGCCTTCATTCTGAATAACTTTGACAATGGCTGCTTTCAGATCCTTTTGGAAATTGTCAAGAAAAAGTTAATAGGGTGGGAAAATTTTAGTTATATCTAAACAGAAAATTCCATTGATCAAATTCCTCTCCAAAGGATCAAGATTTACCACATGTGATACTTTTCAAAGATCAGCTCAAAAACTCTGGAGGTAATTTCCAAGAAAGATGAAAAAACTGGCTTGACTATTTCATACCCATTAGGATAGTTATTATCAAAAAGAAAATAAATAAAACTAAGAAATAACAAGTCCTGGCCAGGATGTAGAGAAACTGGAACCCTGTGCATGGCTGGTGGGAATGTAAAACGGAGCAGCTGCTGTGGAAAGCAGTAGGCAGTCCCTCAAAATGTTAAAAGTGGAACTACCATGTGACCAGCAATTCCACTTCTGGTTATATACCCACAGAATGAAGCAGGGCCTCCCATTTCATAGAGGCTTTACTCACAATAGCCAAGAGGTGAAAGCAAACCAAGTGCTCAGAGACAGAGAGAGAGGTAAACAAAATATGGTATATGCATGCAATGGAACATTGTTCAGCCTTAAAAAGGAAAGGAAGTCTAGCATTTGCTACAACATGGATGAACCATGAGGGCACTGTGCTAAGTGAAACAAGCTAGTCACAAAAGGACAACTATTGTATGATTCCACTCATGTGAGGTTCCCACAGTAGTCAAAATCATGGAGACATGCCGAAACCGGTTTGGCTCAGTGGATAGAGCATCGGTCTGCGGACTGGGGGGGTCCCAGGTTTGATTCCGGTCAAGGGCATGTGCATTGGTTGCGGGTGCATCCCCAGTGGGGGGTGTGCAGGAGGCAGCTGGTCAATGTTTCTCTCTCATCGATGTTTCTGGCTCTCTGTCCTTCTCCCTTCCTCCCTGTAAAAAGTCAATAAAATATTTTTTAAAAAATCATGGAGACAGAAAGTAAGATGGTGGTTGCCAAGGGCTAGGGAGAAGGAATGCCTTGAATCCTTACAAATAAAAGGAGAATAATTCCTTCATATTCATGACAGAAGTCAGAATGCTTTTCTGAAAGGTCAGCAAAATAGTGTTAGATTTGAGACTAGAACCAGATAGACGAATAACCTGGAGGTAAAAGGTGTGACACTGAATAAGGAATAACCATGGAACCACATTTTAAGCAGAAGTCGCCCACCACTGCTTCCTCCCGAGTACTTAGAGATCATGAATCTCAACCTAGAAACTGATGAAAGGTGCAGATATGAATAAAATTCAGGAAGTAAAAAGTGGGGTCCACTTACACTTTGGGATCCTCCTGAATTGGGGGTGACTTTATATGAGAGCAAGAGAGAGCATACTTGTTCTGGCTGATCTTTATAAGTGCATTTCGTGGGCAAAATTCCTGTAATAACACAAAAGAGTAACTGAGAGATGTCCACAGTTCAGATGTGATTTTCTTCCAGCTCAACCCCTTATAATAGCGACTAGCCATTATCCTATTTAGAGTGATATTTAAGAGTGTAGTGTAGATACACAGCCTCACTTGATAATTACATGCTGAATAAAAGTCGCTGTTGAGTCCTCTCTGTCATTCTCCATGTCCTGGATCATTTGCCAAGTCCAGCCACATAAGATGCAGTGGGTACACACACACTCACACACACACATACACATCCTCTCACTTAACCACCGTCCTATCTTTATTTCGGCCTTGGCCATCTCTTTCCTGGGCTTATAAACTGTCACCATCACCCCTTAATGAGCGCCGACCTTCAGCCCCATGAGTCTCCCAGCATCTCCATCAGAACTGTTTTCAGTGTCCATGCCCTGACCGTGCCACACCCTGGGGACATGCCGGGATGTCTCTTCAGTCATCCCTGGATTTGCTTTCTCCTTTCCTGCCTGGGAGACTGCCCACAGCAGCGCCAGCCAGTGCCTTTCCAGGCGGCCCCTGTGCTGTCGTCGAACAGCCCCAGGAATGCCCATTTCTCTCAGGCTTTCCTGGGTTGATGAGAAGGCACCCTTTCTCCCCCTTGCCTGTCAGGCTGGATTCAGTGCCTCTGGGCCCACTGGCTCAGTTGCTCTTCACTCTGGGCCTTCAATCCAGAATTGACTGGATATTTCATTCTGCACAGCAGCAGGCAGACGCAGAGTGTGAGCGTGCGGCCTGACAGCCGGACCTACTGGTTCCTGCCTGTTCTACGGCACAACGTGTGTGATGACCTCTCTGCTGTCCGAAGACAGGGTGACTGGTCCCACTTCACAGTGTCTGAGCTCTCAGCGATCTGCTGCGGGCCACGCACTTGGAGCAGCACCTGTGCCACATACTAAGGCCTGTAAAGTTAGCGTCTGTGATTCAATTTGCTCCTTTTTGCTCACCAGTCTATTTTCCAAGCATAGTAAGTAGTCTATCCGAGCAAAGTTATTCCTACTAGAAACATCATTTCATCAAACAATTGGAAAAGCTATTGTGAGAACCTTCTCTTCCCAGGGGCTGTCATGTGCAAAGGTGCCAGGCCACAGCTCCTGCACTGAAGGAGGTGGGAGCTGGCTGGCAAGGAAGCCGGTGTGGGACGAGGCAGGACCGTGGGGGGACCCCGAGGGCCTGGGCAGGGAGGCACAACTAGGCAGGAGCTGCCGAGTGACAGGGGGTTCATGGAAAGAAGAAGGAAGGCCATCCAGGAGGAGCGGAAGCCCGGGGGCAGAAAGGCCGCTGTGTTCCAGCTCCCACGGCAGCCAGAACCGTGCCGGTCAAGCTCTGCTTTTTTTCTCTTTCCTTCCCTTTTCTTCCCTTTCCTTCCCTTTCCTTCCTTTCTTTTCTTCTTCTTTCTAAAACGATCAGTTACTATTTACATTTAATATTATTTTGTAATAATGTCAGATGTACAGCATAGTGGTCAGACAATCCTACACGTTACAGAGTGACCCCGATATTTCCAGTCCCCACCTGGCACCGTACAGAGTTACTACAATATTACTATGTTCCCTGTGCTATATCTCACATCCCCAAAGCTGCACCTTTTCCTGAGGTTGCTAAGAAGTGTGGGGGTGGGGTGGGAGGCAGGGGAGACAGCAGGCAGGCAAATGACATCATCAGATTCATAACTGATAAAGATGTTTTCTGAAACTTTCAGAAAAGATCCATTGGGAGGATCGGCAGGGGAGCATTAGGCAGGAGCTTCCTGAGCATCAGCATCAGCATCAGCATCAGCAGGAGCAAGAGCGAGAGCGAGAGCTGTAAGGACAGGAAGGACCCTGATGAGGCCAAGGGAGCTCCCAGCCAGGAGGCAGAGCAGGAGCCCAAAGGGCCGTCCCATGGAGGAGCAGGAAGGCCATGGCTCCCGTAGTAAGGGCAGCTTTTATGTCTTGAGTGGGCAGAATCCAACCTGCAGGGGGCGTGGATGCAGCGGGGAAATCATTTCTTCAGGACACCCGGCAGGGCCAGGAAAGAGCTAGGTGCGGCCCCCAGAGAGGGGTGAGGGAGTGGCTCCTGCTGGCGACTCAGCCCTTTTCCAAAGGCAGTTCTACTTACTCTCCGGTTGTTACACTTCAAAACCGTGTAGAGTTTATCTTCGGCCACATCCTGATTCGGAAGTGCTATGACAATGGCAGGGACATAGAAGTCAAACCCATTGGGTGTCACAATCTTGGCAAATACATAATCTCCAACCTGTAGATGAGAACATGCGTCATAGTAAACATTTTGCTTATAGGTCTTCTAGAGAGTATTAATATAAGCGTGTTTTAAAACACACAGGATTCTAAATTTCAAATACATTTTTTTTTTCTCAGAAAGAGTCAATGGTTCCACAATCCTTGTACTCGGGCCACCCTGGAATTCAGTGACTGGCTCGAGGAAGCCCCCCTGCAGCAGGGCCTGGGAGGGGTCTGGAAACATCCTCCCAGGACTGGTGGGCGGGGCCTGCGGGGCCTCACAGGAAGCCCCGGGGAGAGGAACACAGGCTTGCTCCTAGTGCTCGGAGCACACAGCAGACTCCGGGGGTTATAGCATGGAGACGGCCTCCAGCGGAAAGGAAGTCCTGGGCGGGACACAGCTGCTGGGGACTTGTCAGATGGACAGGATCCCGGGAGGAAGTACGCTGACGTGCGCCTGGGTCTGGCAGGGGAGGCGGCCACACAACCAGGTGACCCTGCAAGTGTGCTCCCTCGGCGCTTTTCCTCCTCTCTCTCCAAAAACCCACGGCACTGCAGTTCTGGGGCCTTCTCGCTACTCTCTGGCCTGGCTGTCAGGGAAAGCATGACCTCTGCCCTTGCTTTAAAACTTATTTAGCCCGGCCGGTGTGGCTCAGTGATTGAGTGTTGACCTATGAACCAGGAGGTCATGGTTTGATTCCTGGTCAGGGCACATGACCAGGTTTGGGGCTTGATCACCAGTAGGGTGACATGCAGGAGGCAGCCAATCAATGATTCTCATCATTGATGTTTCTATCTCTCCCTTTCTCTCTGAAATCAATAAAAACATATTTTTTAAAGAAAAACTATTTAATATAGTTTGCAGTTATAGTTTCAAGAGCACCAACAGCCTCAGCAACTCCCTTCCCTGACCACCTATGGCCTGTGAAGTGGCAAGTGCAGTTCTGAGCTATATGCCAGGCGGTTAGCAGGTCAGGATCATGAACAAAGAAGTCTCCAGGCGAGTGGTCACAGAAAAGGGGCCATTCCTCCTCCAGCCCAGCCAGAGCGCAGCGAAGGGCCTGGCCCCGGCCGCCTGTCCGCAGAGCGCTGGGAACGTGAAAGGGACCGGGAACAGGTGCTGGAGCGGGTACCTGGAGCAGCGGGCAGGGCATGGCGCCCCCCACAGGCGTGATGAAGGAGGTAGGCACAACCTTGGTGTCTCCGTACCTGAAGTCCACCAGTGCATGGGTGGGGCTTATGCACTTCTTCACGACCCCTGGAAGGAATCAAAGTTAAAATTCGCTAGGAAGACAAGGAATGTCTGTCGCCTTGGGCTGCCCCTCCTGTGGACTGTGCTAATGGTCACACTTTGCCTGTTTACATCAGCGTGCCTCTTTGACGACTCACCCGATAGCGAGGGATGCCTCCTGGGGGGGCCTGGGGTGCAGACTGCAGGAGGGGAAGGGCATGCTCTGGTCTGGGCGCCATGGAGCTGGGGGCCAGAGCATGCGCAGCTCACTCACCCAGCGTCACCAGCAGCCATCTCAGAAACAGACACCCTCTTCCTGGACACCCTACCGTCGGTCTCCTTATGTGTTTGTGTTAGCCACACTCCCTTCTACAGAGCTGAGATATTGAAAACCAATGTTGTTCAGTTGTGAGTGACAGGAAATGCGAACTCCCATCACCAGCTTTCCATTAATGTTAGATCAATGAAAAGACCGCGAGGTTGAGCACATCCCACAGCTTCCCTAAAATCTACAACCAAAAGGGAGAAAACGAGAACCCACACGTTTCCTTGTCCCTTCCTTCTCCTCAAAGGGCTTGTTATACCCAGAAAGGAAGATGCCGTGCTGGGTGCACGTGTTGTCATTTAGCCGAGATGAATGCATGTTCCCCTTACGCGCGGGTTATACGTAGCAGCGGGCGGTCTGGACAGGCCACTCCCGGGCAGTGGCAGCTGCCGGGACCTCCGCTCTGAGACAGAAAGCGCCCGTCCCGTCGGGCCCCGCCCGCTCACAGGCCGCCTTGGCCAAGCCCAGGCCCTGGACGTGGCCAGGAGACTGTGGAGTTTCATCCTGAGTCCATGTCTTTTGTATGAAATAACCAAAGAAATGGAAACCTTTTTAAAACAACACACACACACACACACACACACACAGACACACACACACAGACACACACACATGAAAACCAGCTTTCCACAGTGTGTGCTTTCTTATCAAACTAAATGTTCACCTGGATGTTGACTATTCTTTACACATTACTCACACATTGCCTACCATCAAGTGCCTACTCTTTTCATTAGAGAAACAAGCACCACTTTTTGAAGGAATTTCTGTTACGAAAACAGTGAAGGACCACTCCTGGTTGAAGAGAACCCCCACCCCACCCCCTCTCCTCACCAGTAGCCTTCCCACCACCTGCCCCAATGCACTGTTACCCTACACGGCCATTCACCACGAGCTCAGGTGTGGGCTCGGCCCTGGGAGGCTCCTCATGCCCCAGCCTTGGGGGCTCAGGCAGGGGCTTTAGCGGCAGGCAGTTTTCCGGTTTCTTGCCTCCTGTGAGCAGTTGTGACCGAGGCTGCATGGTCCACAGTCTAAACCATTCATTCTCCGCCTTTTACAGAACAGTATGCCTGGCCTGCCCTAGGCGGTTGGACCCAAACTTTTCAGTGTTACTATAATCTCTTTTAGTCCCTTCGCTCTCTTTTCCTCCGTGCACATTCTCTGCAGATGTGGCCTTTGCCCACCTCCCGAAATGAGGGTGCTTTCTGGGCCTAACTGTAGAACCAGCCTGGCCGCTGACCCCTCTGCTGTGTCCTGCAGGACCCCTCCCGGCCTGTCCAGCTGGCTCAGCCTCTGCTCTTGCTCCTTCTCCATCTAATTAGGGAGTTGCCAGCATTTCCACGTCCTGATCCAAGACCAGCTTCCAACCTTCGGCTTCCCGACACCGCTGCCTTCCTGTCCTCGGCCCCTGGCTCTGAAATGTCACCAAGAACCATTTGTGGTCTTTGTTCTGTGGGTCTCTTTCTCCTGGAGGAGGCTTGGTGATCGTCCTGGGTACGAGAGGGCTCCCCACCTGGGCCAGAGGGCTCTCCTGCATTCAGGCTAGGAAACGGACACACCCCTATTGGGGCCCTCAGCAAAACTGTGGCCACGCTCAGCCGTTAGAGGACTGGAGAAATAGTCTAAGCATACAGCGGCCCAGTTCATTTGGCGAGAGATGCAGGAATAGTTCTTAATCTTTGCTCCAAACGGGAATTTCTCAGGCTGGAGACTGGATTTTCTTTTTTTTAAAATCTCTGGCTGTAAGAACCTTCTGATATTCACAGTCCAGTCAATTCCATCTCCTGCAAAAGGCAATCGCTTTGCCCACCAGTAGCCTTCCCACCACCTGCCCCAATGCACTGTCACCCTACACGGCCATTCACCATATTCTTATCTTCGTTAATTTTAGAGGGTTCCCTTCCAGCTAACTGTGCTGATTTTTGCCTTTTTGAGTTGTTGTTAACATGTGTGTTTTTTAATGAGGAAGCAGGAGGTGGAGAGGCGGCGGAGAGAAGAAGAAAGTGGATCGGTTGGTGCCCCGACCAAGGACTGAACCGGAGACCCAGGTATGTGCCGGGTTGTGAAAATTTTAAAACTGCACGCACTCCCTCTTCCCTGGAGAAGATGGGGGTGTTCATAAATCTGAGGAGCTCTCAGGTTGGATGACAGGCTGGTAACTAACATTCCCCAGTTTACAACATGCTGCACATTATCGCATTTAATCTACACAACAGTCTCATGGGGTTTTTAACTGTTTTGAGCCCCATTTGGGAAGCTAAGGCATCTGAGGCTCAGGAACTTCCCATGGCTAGTAGAGGAGAGAGGCAGACTTCACACACACACACACACACACACACACACTCACACACACACACACACACTCACACTCACACACACTCACACACACAAACACACACACACACACACACACTCACACACACACTCACACACACACTCACACACACACTCACACACACAAACTCACACACACACTCACACACACAAACTCACACACACACTCACACACACACACACACTCACACACACACTCACACACACAAACTCACACACACACTCACACACACACACACACTCACACACTCACACTCACACACACAGTGTCCTGGCCCTCAGTCACTACGCCTGAGACAGTACCCAAGGCCTTTGCTCCCACTGCCATGTGTGGAAATCTTGCAACCCAGACTCCTCACCACTGTGACTCCTGAGGGAAAATGCTGCTCCTCACTGAACAGCAGGAAGGATGACCCCATTCCCACACATAAGGACTTAAAATAAGGTTTTGGAATGTGCCTCCCTCCTTGCCCTTCAGCATCCCGATAAGCCGGGTGCCTCTGCATATACAGTTATGCTCCTTCACTAGATGTGCACGCTGACCTGGAACAGTCAGCTGGATGGAGACCCCGGCCCCGATTCCCAGGGGGGCAGCGAGCGTAGCCAGCTCTGCTCCAGGTGGACACCTGGCCTTGAGCAATGGACACCCTGATCCAATTACCCCAAAGCCGCCTTCTGCCCAGGGGCATTGTAAAGCCAGCTACTGTTCATTAGAAACGTTTGGGGGTTTTGAACAAGAGTTACTGAACGGCAGGCACCAGTCAATATCATGCCTGTGCTCCACAGAACTTTGGCCCCCTTTTTTGCAAGGGGAAAATAAAAATGTGTAGGGACCAGGTGGTCTAAATATCACATGACATCATGATATCACTTAGACAGCATTCTGTCCAGAAATGCATAATTTGAATCTAATCTAACCCAAACTGAGGAACATTCCATTAAATAATTGACCTTACTCTCAAATAATGTCAATATCATGAAGCAGGAAATGCTGGAGAATGATTCTAGACTAAAGAGACATGCTAACTAAATTCAGTACATGATTCTGGACAGGGACCTGTGCTAGAGAAAAAAATGCTAGAAAGGCCATTATTGGGACAATAACCAAATGGAAATGTACAGATAAAAAGTAGTATAATAATGTTAAGTTTCCTGAATTGTATAACCTGATAGTGGTTATATTAAGAGATTACCCTTCTTCTTGAGAAATACAAATTGATATATTAAGGGGTAAAGGGTTATGATGATTTTACCTAATCTCAAATAGTAAAAAAAATTAAAGTGTGGAAGGAGGGATAGAGAGAAAGGTGGGGAGAGAGAGAGGAATATATGTGGTAAAATAAATGTGACAAAATGTTAAAAATTGATAAATCTGGGAAAGAATATATAGGAGTTCTCTGTATTATTCTCGCAACCTTTCTGTAAGTTTGAAATTATTTTTTATAAAAATAACTATCACAGTAGAAATGAAATTCTCAATTAAAGAATGTGAGGAGCAAAAGCTAAGCACCTCGGGTAACCACGCATCACCATTTCAGCTGGCTGAGGCAACATTTCCTAACTGGCCACTAAGCAAAGTCATGGGTTTCATGATTAAATTCAAATGTTTATTTCCTCTGACAAATTGAAACTTCTCAACTAGCCCAATCCCACGCAGCCGGGAGGAGTGTGTGCTCTCTGCCTCTAATTGCACATTAAAACGAACAAACCACCGGGGCAGTAACCATTGCTGGCCTGGCCTCGGCATGGCAGGTGGCCATGGTGTCACCTGTTTCCTCTGCTTCCCCAGACAGGCAGCAACAGTGCTCAGCATGTTCTCATCACAGGGGGAGGGTGCTGAGGAAACGCTGGAGCAATCCACTTTGCTCTGGGACCCTGGCCAGTAAACTGATCCCACGCCCTTAATCCAGCCATTTGGAATCCAGTCCTTGTCAGCATTTTCATTCAACTGCCAAATGGGCTTTGGACCCCTCTCCCGGCTCAATCATAGGACCAAGCCGGGTGGCTCCTGTAACCACCTCCCAGCACACGTGGCCCCGGAGGAATGGCAGGTTTCCGGGCCCTGCTCCTGCACAGCAGTTGTATGTCCTACCAGCGGGCGGCAAACTCATCGGTCCACAGCGCCAAATATCAACAGTACAACGATTGAAATTTATTTTGAGAGCCAAAATTTTTAAACTTAAACTTCTTCTAACGCCACTTCTTCAAAATAGACTCGCCCAGGCCGTGGTATTTTGTGGAAGAGCCACGCTCAAGGGGCCAAAGAGCCGTATGTGGCTCACGAGCCGCAGTTTGCCGACCATGGTCCTAGCCTATGAGCTCATCTCAGCTGCTCAGATCGTAGTCACACTCATCCAACCCACTCCAAAGCACAGCTACCGAATCTCAGAGAAAATGTCTTAGTTGTCGGTTCTACACAGATGCCTGCTGGAAACCAAACTCCTGCTGAAGCATCCCCCCCACTTTTTTACTTAAAAATAAGATTTTAATTAACATTACAAAGAATTATTCCTTTAACTCTGAGTCTGAAGAGGAAATCTGTCTAGAGATAGAGATCTTGAGACATCACACAAGAGTAGTGCGCCTCCAATTCATTATGTCCCTGACACGCCTCATCATCTTCCTGTCCACGCCACCATGGCTGGGAGGTGTCACTACTTATGGCCCAAGCCAGGGCCCTGAGTGACACCCTAACTGTCCTCAGCCACTCTTGACACCGCAATGGGAGAGTCATCCAAATGTGACTGTGTCTCCCTGCTTTAAGTGTGGCTCCCCAATAAAATCCACACTTTAAAAAAATCTTTGCCCAAGGGCATACTTATTGATTTTAGAGAGGGAGGGAGGGAGGGAGAGAGAAGTCCATTAGTTGCCTCCTGAATGCACCCTGATCAGGGATCAAACCTGCAACTTGGGTACGTGCCCTGACTGGGAATGGAACCCACGTTTTAGTGTGCCAAACCATATTCCAACCAAGTGAGCCACCCGGCCAGGGCAAAATCGCCATTTCTTAACATGACCCTTAATAAACAGCCCCGTGTTTACCTCTCTGAAGCGCCTCATTATTTCCTACCCCTCCTTTGCATTCTAGTTCCAGCCATGATCTGTTTTATTTCTCCAGACATGAAATGTCTTCATCTCTAGATCTTCATTCATGTTACCTCCACTATCCGAGAAGCTCCCATGTGAACGCAGCTGGCTGATGCCTTTAGGATGCTCTGGGAACTCGGGCAAACCGCTCAGGCCCAGCCACACGGCCTCTTCCTCCAATGCGCCATGTGCATTCAGCCTCAGGACCCTGCACGCTGTTCCTTCTGCTTAGAACTCTCTTCTTCCAGATAACCTCATGGCCTGCCCTGCTCCTTCAGTCACCTTCCCCGGCAGCTCTTCATGGGCCACCTTATTTAGAATTGCTACTCTCACCTCGACCCCTTCGTGCTTGATTTCTCTCTCTATAGCACTGCATCGGACACACTACATATGTATTTGGTTGCTTGTCTGTCTCCCTCACTGGAATGTAATCTCCATGAAGATAAGAACCTCCATCTGTTTGCTCACCACACTAGATTGAACAGCACTTTAGGAATATTACATACATGGAACACAGTAGATGTGCAGTAAAGATTTGTTTATTCAACAAATGAGGGATTAAAGTAAATGTATTTTCTGGCTATCCCTCCCTTGCCACAAATTATGGGGAGGAACCCATCACTATTTCATTTCAGAAGTGGAGTATCTTAGTACAGCTATGAAATCTCAATGTTCTAGGGAAAGCACAGTTTGAGAACCGCTGGTCCCCTCCCCGATAGCATATTCTTTAACAAAGTAATCTTACAAAATAGTATATCTACCTGGGAAATAAAAGCCATTTGTGTCACATCTTGCAATAACCCTCTGGCCTTTGAGGTGATGCAATTTTTTGGATTTGATTTTCTTTGTTGAATTTCCTTGAAATTTCTGTGGCTAAAAAGATAAAAGATCAGTAATTAAAAGGAAAGTCAATGCAGACAGAGAAGGTCTCAGGCCAGGTGTCTGGGGACTCAGATGGGAGTGCAGGACATGTGTGCGCTGTGCACGCTCTCTGGGAACTGCCTGTTCTCTGCTGCTGGGAACAGGCTTTCAAACCGACTGACCTGAGAGCCTTGCTTTCTAAACATAATCAGATTTTGTTAAAACAAAACAAAACCAAAAAAGCCAACCTTTTTCCAGAGAATTGAAATAGAATCCAGAGTCTTAAAACATAATATTCAACACATCATTATATAATCCAAAATGAAACAGACAAAGAAAGCAAGCCAATATGACCAGTCCTGAAGGTATGAGGTGATTGATAGATCAGAATACTGAGATGACCCAGGTGTTGTAATAATCAGATAAAGACTTAAACCAGCAATTATAGTCCATGACGTAAAGCAAATACCTTTGACATGAATGGCAAAATGTTTTCAGCAGAGAAATAGAAACCATAAAAATAACAAAATGAAAATTTTAGAAGTAAAAAAAATAATATCTGGAAGGGCTTAATAGTAGAATTGATATGACAGAAGAGACAAATCAACAGAAATTATTCAATCTGAAGAACACAGAGGAAAAAAGGTGTTTCAAAAATGAGCAAGGTTCTTCCTATTTCAGATGCCCTTTCAAAGCCCAGCCCAGTTATATCTCACTGGGCAAACTTACCAGGCAGATTCAGAAAAAGCAGAGGTGTATCCTTACAATGAGTATTATCCAGCCATTTATGTCTGACTAGAGGCCAGGTGCATGGATTTGTGCACCGGTGGTGTCTCTCAGCCTGGCCTGCACCCTCTCTCAATCCGGGACCACTCTGGGGATGTCGGACTGCCGGTTTTGGCCTGATCCCCGCAGGCCAGGCTGAGGGACCCCACTGGTGCATGAATCCATGCACCGGGCCTCTAGTATGCATATAAGATCTTTGGTTAATCTCTTCCCACCCTCCCCTCTCTTCCCTTCCCTCTGAGATTCATCAGTCTGTTCCATGTTTCCATGCCTGTGAGTTGAGCATCTGCCCCGTGGTAAGTGCACGGCATAGCTACCGGTTGAATGGTTGAACGGTAAAACAGTCAAATGGTCACTTAGGCTTTTATATATAGAGATATGTACTGATTAGTGGTTATCCAAGGTGGGGGTGCAAACAAATGGACTTCAAATGGGCATGAAGGGTCTCTTTGGGTGATGGGAATGTGCTAAAACTGGATTGTAGTGGTGGTTGACAGCTCAGTCAGTTTTACTAAAAATTGAAACAGGTGAGTTTTATGTTGTCAAAATAATATTTCTATAAAATCTGTGTTGTTGTTGTTTTTTAAAGGAAGTAAAAATAGACAGCCATTTATTTATGGTTTGCTCCTAGAAAATGCTCACATTATTTTACATACAGTGGGCTATGGAGCGAATGAGTACAGAAGCTTCAATAAACTAACAAAATAGAAACAGCCTCATAGAGAACAGACTGACAGCTATCAGAGGGGAGGGGATGGTGGGCTGGGAGAAAAAGATAAGGGATTAAGCAAAGAAAAACAACACCTCATAGACACTGACACTAGTATGCTGATTACCAGAGAGAAAAGGGGTGGTGGAGGGGGGAAGTAGAAGCAGGTAAAGGGGGGTAAATGGTGATGGAAGGAGACTTGGCTTGTGGTGGTGAACACACAGTACAATAGACAGATGATGTATAATAGAATTGTTCACCTGAAGCCTATATAATTTTATTAACCAATGTCACCCCAATAAGTTCAATAAAAAATTTAGAAAAAAGAAATAGGAAGAAAAAGATAAACCAAATAGGCCTTTTACTTCAAATCACTACATTGCAGAAACTGGAGATTTTCCCTACTATATATATTTTTTAAAAATTTTTCCCCTGTCTTGACCATTAATTTATTAATTCTTGAGTTTCTTAAAGAAATTAGTCCTCCTGAATCTGACTGCCCAGCAACATCATTCTCCAGCTTCTCTTTGCAGACAGTCAAGTGTCCCTCTTCTCCATGAAAGGAAGCCAATAGCAGGTGTTTTCACATGCATTTTGAGGTTACTTTTTTGCAATGCTACAGTTGTACCATAAATAAAGTATTAAATGCATATTTTATGAGTTCATCTACAGGACTCCACTTAAGCAAGGCTCTGATTTATGAGGCGATTGACTATAAAATTTAAATAACTTCAGGTGGTCTCAACACCATTTGCTCTTGAGCCATTATTCATTTCAGTATAGTTAGGATATGAGAGGGCCCACTTCCAGGGCGCCTGCTGTGACGGGCACAGCATCAATCATTTGGGCCTGTTTGGACATGCTGTACAGGTTCATTAGAACAAGTGGAGCCTGGCCGGTTTCCTGGGAGATGAACACTTGGAGCCAGGTCCTCAGAAGTGAAGAAGTAAGGAACCACGGGGTGGCTCTTGAAGGAACTGTGGGATATGATCAAATGTTGGCCTATGCAGACACGGACGAAATGTCAGATGAGCACTACCCTTCTGTTTATGATGTTCCCATTTAGCCGGATTTTGCTTGGGTCCTCCATTCTATTTTTACTAATGCAATCAGTATGTCAAAGAGGACAGTCGACATCACTGGCATATGGTGAATGTTAGCTGTCTGTTCCTGGGCTGTCAGTCCTTCCACGGGAGGTTCAGAATGACCAGCAGTCGGAAATGGCCTCAAAGGGAGGCGCCAGGGCCAGGCGGCAGGAGGGGCCGGGCCACGTGCTTCCTGCTGGCTGTGGGACTTGGGGCAACTTTTTACCCTTCCTGAGAGTCAGTTTCTGCAAATGCAAAATGAGGGGATAACCTAAGTGCTCTCTAACACCCGTAGCTCCACACCTTTGTCCAGGAGGTTCCAGGCCTTACTAGGCCTTCCTGTACTGCAGGGCCCACTGTCAGCCCTCGTGTAAACTGTCTGCGGTTTTTACAATTGGAGGGAAATGTAACAGCCAGAACTCTGACCGTGAGTAGCACAATTTTCTGTCATCATACCCACAGAGATGCCCATACCAGTCACGTAGGATCCTCATAAAGTTTCCCACAGACCCACGTAAAGCTTCTAATTACTGATAGAATTTAGAATCTTGAGAATCGGAACAAGATGAATTAAATCATTGTTACTTAAAAACCTTTACATAAAGGTAACCTTCCATGAAGGTTACCTTTACATAAAGCTAACTTCTACAGCCACCTCCTTCATGCCACCAGTATTCACAGCAAAGACCAATCGACCCAAGAGGCACCTGCCAGTGGCCACGGAGCCACCAGACAGCCTCTCTGCCTCCAGACAGATAACAACGTGTTCTTCCAGACGGGTGTCCACATCGACCCAGAAAGGTCTTTCCCATTTAGAGTTCACCAGTACAACAGGGAAGCCATTTATTAGGACCTATGTCTAGATGCATTCAAAATTCTAAATGAGTGTAATCACATAAACTTACTTACCTCATCCCTTTTTCCCTCCAGATTCCAAATATTGATTTGGTTCTGTCAATATCCTAGCCTGAAGCTGACCAGTGAGATTGCTTTCTACATTGTCACAGGCACAATCTCTGTGCAGTAAGTTGCCCATCATCAGAGCTTTTCCCCCTACAGTTGTCACTGAGGAGGATACAGGACAACTACGCACCCTGTGAAGACCCCCTGCCTGAGCAACAAGAATGGGTGGTAGCCATGCAGAGGGCCTCGTGTTCATTGTCACACACGGAGCGTGCCACCTAAGAAAGCACCTTCCAAATGGTTGAAAAGTATCACCCCCCCCTCAAATCATTCATATTCCTGTGAGTTCCCCGAAAGGACCATCGCAGTTACTAAAGGGCTTTGCACATGTAACTCAAATTTACTCTGCTTTTGTTTACAACTCTTATTGCTATTGGCAACAATCCACTTGCGGTTGTTTTCACAACACGTCACTTCATGGAAGGACCATTCAGTTACACTCAGAGATTCGTCCTGGCTGCTCTCGGTTCAGCTACCACATGGATCTAGTAGCGGAGCCACGCGAAACCAACCGATGGGCCAGCTTCAATGCAAGGGCTCATTCCAGGCCCAGAGCACTGGTCTCCTGGATGGAAGGCACAATCAGGGCAGCAGACGTGCCCCCCTCCAGCCACACTGTGGACAGCAGCACTTCAGAAAGATGATATCATACCCGAGACTGTAGAGATACTGGACAGCCCTGACCCTTTCCTGCCACATCTCCCCTATGCACACACAAAATATATGTATGTCATCTACACTAATAAAAGAGAAACATGCAAATTGACCATCACTCTGCTACACCCACCAGCCAACCAGGAGGGAATATGCAAATTAGAAGGACAAAGATGGCGGCCGCCCAGCTGCTCCAGGCTCGGAGTGGCAGGGCAGGGCAGGACCCATTCTATGACGGGGGGAGGGCGGGGGGGCCGAAGGGATCTACAGGAGCAGCACTCTGGCCACAGCGAAGACAAAGACTGCAGACTCTGGCCAGAGCCTGCAGCAAAGACAAAGAAGGCAGACTCTGGCTGGAGCAAAGGCCTGGGTCCCGGGTGCCAGAGGAAAACCGATGCTGGAAGCCAAGGGAAGGAAGGCCTATTGCACAAATCTCTTCATGCAATGGGCCTCTAGTCTGTAATAATAAAAGCATAATATGCTAATTAGACCGGACAGCTGGATGACCTTCCTGACAAAGCCAGGGCTGTGAGAGCTGAGTCAAGCCGCCATGGCTGCAAGGGCCAAGCCCCTTGCACAAATTTCGTGCATCAGGCCTCTAGTTGAGTTATAAAAAGAAATCCATGGAGTGCAAGTCAGACGGGATGGAGAGAACAGGAAGTGCCAACACTAACTCAATGAGCCCGCACAGCTCACGCTTAGGTGCCTGAGAGCAGCGTGCGCGGCTTCAGTGAGGAGGAAGTGGGGTGGGCAAGGATGCTGGCAGCCAGGATGCTGTCCACTGGGTATTTGATTTTGCCTTGCCTCCAACCCCAGAGAATCCTAATTCACTTCTTTGCCAGATTCAGTTACCAGGCGATGTAGAGCAGGAGGCAAAATGATGCCACGCTCCTTTCACTTCATTACTTCACTTCAAACTCACGCTCTCCAGTTTGCATCGGAGGGGACAGTGCGCCTACTAAATGTTTAAGGCTTAACATTTTCCATTTAACAAACAACATGCTTCCACATCAGGGACAAAATGCATTTCTAGGATCTAAGTAGAAGTGGTTTGGGGCTCAAAACCTTGCTATAAAACCATCACGAATGAGTTTTTCCTGCCCCAAATCACCAGAATGCTGCCACACTGCAGCTCCAGTGCGCTGCTGGGCCCATGGACAGCCTGCGGCTGCTGCAATCAAGACTCACATGAAGGGCAGGTGCTTTGACCTCTCCTCTCTCTAAGGCACCTGCTTCTAAGACCAGAGCATTAGCACATGTCTCTGTTGTTAATTCAACTCCCTGTAACACCTGGGTGAGGAGGATGGGCCAGCCTGGAGCGCTTTCTGACCTCATTCTTCCTCTTCTTCAGATGGAGAGGGGTTTCCTCACCCCCGACCCCCAGCGTATCCAGGGCCTGCAGCCCTTTAAATGGGTTCTGGACAGAGATTGAGAAAAAGACCTTACGGGAAAGTGTGAGCCAGGAGTGGCCATCTCCTGCCAGCCCTCCAGGCCCTGGAGTGTGGACTCACTGTAGAGTTGGAAGGCTTCCGTGTGCTTCCCTTCCCAGGGCGTTTGCCTTTTAACAGGGGGCAAGCTACTGTGCCAGTGAGCGATGCTCTGAGGAGAAAATTCCGTCCTTCTGAAGAGGGAGCTAAGTCTCCTCTCGAAACCTCTCAGAGACACAGCAGGTTGACACTGGGCTCATGGGGACATTCAGGGTAAGGCATGTGGGCCCAGGGCTCAAGGGGGAGCTGCAGGCAGGAGAGTCTCCTTTCTGAAGTCCTGGGTCCTTACGTAGCCTTGCTTTAAGGTCCAAGCGGGTGGAGGGGAGTGCTGCTGGGAGTTGTTTTCCCCTTCTCCTCCTCAGGGAGCAATGGCACTTTAGAAAACACAGAGTGAGAAACTCGACCCCAGATTCTATGGAGCTTCTGCTTGCTCTCAGGGTGCTTCCCGAGCAGAGCAGCCGCCAGGTGGCTGCCGCCTCTCAGGCGGTGGCTCCGGGGCTGAGTGAGTGGCCCTCGGAAGCACAGGACACAGCGGCAGCAGGGAGCCCGGCCTGGAAGCCAGCGCTCAGCTGTCCTCTCCACCGCGCAGCCTGACTGTGCCGTTAACCACAGCTCTAATCAAACATCACCTCCTGTGAAAGGATGAACTGTGTGTGCGTATGTGTGTGCCCGTGTGTGTGTGCGTGTGTGTGTGTGCGCGTGCACGTGTATATGTTTGGTAGCAGCAAAGACCTAATCAATTACATTAGATGTTGATAAAATTATTTCCCCAGCTTGAAGAGCAAACTTGTAACATCTCAGGGAATACTCCCTCCTTGCTCTTTTAGGAAAAAATCAAAATGAAAAAAGTTTGAGATGTTTACAACACTTAAATCTGAAAATCACCACACCTTTGGGATCTGCGGTGTGATGGCGCTGGTACAGTTACCCGTGCCTGCTGCTACTCCAGAGGTGAACACACCGCACATTGGAGCCACCTTGGTGTCCCCGCCTGGAGCGTGGCCCACACCAGCTATCTGCCATGGCTGTGCTATACCTCACACAGGCTCTGCACCAAAAACAGATGCTGCGCCTTTAAGAAAACTTTTTTTAAGAGATCTCTGAGCTGGTTACTCCACTCCACCCATCTGCCCACAAATCCATTCTCTGCCCTGCCCTGCTCCCTGCCCCAGGAGGCTGACCCCGGGGACGACCCACCCTGCTCCCTTGCGGGCTGCTTCTGGAGGGGCGAGGCCACGGGAGGCAGGTCAGAGGGTGTGGGAGGACAGGCTGGGCACTGGCTCTGCGCCTCCCGCCCTGTCTCTCCAGCTCTACTCCCTGCTCGGGACCAGTGCTGACGGGACCCAGCAGCACTACTTCCTGCCGCCCCTTCAACTCCCTGCTCTCGCCATTGCTGGGGGCCTCAGACCCCCGGGGCTGCCTTAGATCTACCTCCAGCTCTGCAGGAAGTCCCTTCACTAACGTTCCTGCACTTGGACCAACTGAATGGGAGTCTGTTTCCTGCCTGCACCCCACTGATAAGGCCTCCACGTGGCTCTCCAGATGTGGAGGTCGGTGGCCAGCCCACACCTGTTCAGGGTAGAGCCATGACTGTGGAAGAGAGACCCCAGGGACAGGAGAGAGCTGAGGGCCAGCAGCGCATCTCCAGCGGGGGTGCCTCGGGCATCAGCATGAAGAGACTTTTGTCCCCTCGGGGATCCCTAGAGTTGATCCCACCTTTCTATTCCTGAACATCAGATACTAGACGGCAACTTTGTAGATACTACTGAGTGTTTGTGGGAGTTTTCCTTCCTTTCTTTTGATTCCCTTCAGCGGCTGGTGTCCCTGAGCAGGATTTTCTCTTTAACCCCCAGCTAATGGCGGCTCAATCATGCGGTGAGCATCTTCTCTTTGTTTCCCTCTCTGTCCCATCAGGAGCCTCATGCCCTCTGAGTCCCACCCTGGTCCCATGTCCTCACATCACTCCTCAGGAGCGCGCTGGGTCCTGTTTCCAGACGTTAACTTATCACCGAGGTGTGCCTGGGTGTGCAGCTGCCATTCTTCCTCAAATGGCAACAGCAATGGTGCACAATCCAGCTCCCATTTCCCACCCTCACACCCGGAGAACAGTGCCAGTCCCTGCTGAGTTAGGCTCCCCACCAGACCATGCATCAGCCCCACAGACTAAACTTTCACCGGTGGCAGGAGAAAGGTGTGATGCCTCCCTTCTCCCTGTACGGAGGGAACACTGATCATTGTAAAAGGATGGACGACAACGCAAGAATGACAACTGGCCCGATTATTATTGGAAACAAAGATAACAAACTCTACTTATTCTGATTTCATTTTAAACAACTCCAAGAAATTTCCCTCTAAGTCTCCCCAACTAATTTTCTCCCATAGGGTGTAAAAGTCACAGCCCAACGTGATGTTTTCAAATCCAAGGTCTCTCTTCTTTCCTTCATCCTCTCAGTATCACCTCACCCAGTCTCACCCATACCCTCCCTCCTGTGCATTTTCCTGCCACTCTTTTTCTCCTGGGCTCTCTTTCAGGAAGCCACAGACTCCAGCTTCCTTGCCAGTCACAGCCCTGAGAAGTGCGCGCACCCAGGAGTTCAGTACCACTAAACTAGCACTGCAAGAAATGTTAAAGGGCCGAAACCGGTTTGGCTCAGTGGATAGAGCGTCGGCCTGCGGACTGAAAGGTCCCAGGTTCGATTCCGGTCAAGTGCATGTACCTTGGTTGTGGGCACATCCCCAGTGGGGGGTGTGCAAGAGGCAGCTGATTGATGTTTCTCTCTCATCGATGTTTCTAACTCTCTATCCCTCTCTCTTCCTCTCTGTAAAAAAATCAATAAAATATATTTTAAAAAAAAGAAATGTTAAAGGGATTGCATTAAGAAGAAACAGAGAAATAGAGGAACATAGGTATAAAGAAAAAATGGCAATAAATAAATACCTATCAATAATAACCTTAAATATAAATGATCAAATGCTCCAATCAAAAGACATAGGGTAGCTGAATGAATACAAAAACATTCCCCAATTATATGCTGTCTACAAGAGACCCACCTCAGAACAAAAGATTCACACAGGATGAATGTGAAGGGATGGAAAAAAATATTCCATGCAAATGGAAATGAAAAAAACAAATCTGGGGTAGCAATACTCATATCTGACAAAACAGACCTAAAAATAAAGCCATAAAAGAGACAAAGAAGGTCACTACATAATACTAAAGGGATTGATCCAACAAGAGGAAATAACCCTGGTAAACATATATGCACCCAATATAGGAGCACCCAAATATATACAGAAAATCTTGTTGGACTTTAAGGGAGAGATCGACAGCAATACAGTCATAGTAGGGGACATTTACACCCCACTGTCATCAATGATAGATCTTCCAGACAAAAAAATCAACAAGGCAACGGTAACCTTAAATGACACACTGGATCAGATGTATATCTTCAGAGCATTTCACCCAAAGCAGCAGAATATATGTGCTTCTCAAGTGCACATAGGTCATTCACAAGATAGACCGTATGTTAGGACACAAAATAAGTCTTAACAAGTTCAAGAAGATTGAAATCATATCAAGCATCTTCTCAGACCACAATGGCATGAAATTATAAATCAGCTACAATAAACACACTCAAAAACAACCAAATACATGAAGGCTAAATAACATGCTATTAAAAATGAATGGTTACCAAATAGATCAAAGAAGAAATAAAAAACATCCTGGCCCTTATTTGGTTTGGCTCAGTGGATAGAGTATTGGCCTGCAGAACAGAGAGTCCCGGGGTTGATTCTGGTCAAGGGCACATACCTTGGTTGCAGGATCCTCCCCAGCCCAGGCCCTGGTCAGGGTGCGTGCAAGAGGATACCAATCGATGTGGTTCTCTCACATCGATATTTCTCTCTGTCTTTCCCTCTCTCTTCCTCTCTCTCTAAAAGTCAATAGAAAAATATCTTCCAGTGAGGATTAAAACAAACAAGCAAACAAACAAAAAACATTCTGGAAACAAATGCAAATGAGCATATAGCAATCCAAAAATCTATGGGAAACAGTGAAAGCATTCCTGAGAGAGAAATTCATAGCACTACAGGCCTACCTCAAAAACAAAAAAACAAAACAAAAACAAACAAACAAGAAACACTGGTAATAAGTTATCTAACACTACTACAACTTAAAGAACTAGAAAGAGGACAACAAGAAAAGCCCAGAGTAAGTAAAAGGAAGCATAAAAGTTCAGAGCAGAAATAAATGACATAGAGACAAAAAAATACATATACAAAAGATCAATAAAACCAACAGCTCGTTCTTTGAAAGGATAAACAAGATTGATGAACCTCTAGCCAGGCTCACCAAGAAACAGAGAGAGGACCCAAAGAAACAAAATCAGAAATGAAAGAGGTGAAGTAACAACAGACCCCACAGAAATACAAAGGATTATAAAAAAAAAATACTATGAACAACTTTATTCCAACAAACAGAACAACCTGGACAAAATAGACACATTCCTAGAAAAATCCAACCTTCCAAAACTCAATCAGGAAGAATCAGAAAACCTGAATAGGCCAATAACTACTGACGAAATTGAAGCAGTAATAAAAAAACAAACAAAACTCCCAGCAAACTAAAGCCCTGGTCTGGATGGTTCCACAGGGGAGTTTTACCAAATATTCAAAGAAGAACTAACCCTTATTTTCCTCCAACTGTTCCAAAAAATTCAAGAGGAAGGAACACTTCCAAATTCTTTCTATGAGGCCAGCATTACCCTAATTCCAAAACCAGATAAAGACATGACAAAAAAAGAGAATTACAGGACAATTCCCAGATGAACATAGATGCTAAAATCCTCAACAAAATATTAGCAAATTGGATCCAGCAATACATTAAAAAGATCATACATCATGGCCAAGTGGGATTTATTCCAGGGATGCAAGGCTGGTACAATATTTGCAAATCAATAAATGTGATACAGCACATAAACAGATTGCAAGACAAAAATCACATGATCATATCAATAGACACAGAAGAAGCATTTGACAAAATCCAAGACCCATTTTTGATAAAAACTCAGCAAAGTAAGAAAGAAGGAATTCTTACCATTTACAACAGCATGAATGGAACTGGAGAGCATTATGCTAAGTGAAATAAGCCAGTCAGAGAAAGATAAATTTCACATTATCTCTCTCATTTATGGAATATAATGAAAAACATAAAACTGATTAACAAAAACAGATCCAGAGACAGAGAAGCATCTATCAGACCATCAAACCTCAGAGGGAAGGTAGGGGAGGGAGGGGGTAAGGGGGAGAGATCAACCAAAGGATTTGTATGCATGCATATAAGCTTAACCAATGGACACAGACAACAGGGGGGTGAGGACATGAGTGGGGGGGCAATGGGGGGAGAAAGACACATATGTAATACCTTAATCAATAAAGAAATTTTTAAAAAGTGAGAATAGAGGGATCATACCGCAACATAATAAAGGCCATATATGACAAACCTACAGCCAACATCATACTCAATGGGCAAAACCTAAAACCATTTCCCCTAAGAACAGGAACAAGACAGGGATGCCCTCTTTCTTGTTCAACATAGTTCTGGAAGTCTTGGTTATACCATAGTGGTCAGACCAGAAGAAGAAATAAAAGACATCCAAATTGGAAAGGAGGATGTAAAACTCTCATTATTTGCAGATGACATGATACTATACATAGAAAACCCTGAAGACTCTATAAAAAAAAACTACTAGATTTAATAAATGAATTTGGAAATGTAACAGAATAGAAAATTAACACCCATAAATCTATAGCATTTTTATACACCAATAGTGAATTCTCAGAAAAAGAAACTAAACAATCCCATTTACCATTGCAACAAAAAATTAAAATACTTAGGAATAAATTTAACCAAGGAGGTAAAAGACTTGTACTTGGAAAACTAGAGGATGTTGAAAGAAGAGATAGTGGAAGATATAAACAAATGAAAGAACATACTGTGTTCATGGATTGGTAGAATTAACATCATTAAAGTGTCCATACTATCCAAAGCAATCTATAGATTCAATACAACCCCTATTAAAATACCAATAGCATATTTCACAGATCTAGAACAAATACTCCAAACAGTTATATGGAATCAAAAAAGATACTAAATAGCCACAGCAATCTTGATGAAGAAGAACAAAGTTGGAGGGATCACAATACCAGATATCAAATTATACTACAAAGCCACTGTGCTCAAAACAGCCTAGTACTGGCACAAGAACAGACATATAGATCAGTGGAACATAACAGAGATCCCAGAAATTGACCCAAGCCATTATGCTCAATTAATATTTGACAAAGGAGGCATGAACATACAATGGAGTCAAGACAATCTCTTCAATAAATGATGCTGGGAAAACTGGACAGATACATGCAAAAAAAAAAAGAAGCTAGACCACCAACTTATACCTACACAAGAATAAACTCAAAATGGATAAAAGACTTAAATGTAAGTCATGAAACCATAAAAATTCTAGAAGAAACCATAGGCAGCAAAATCTCAGACACCTCTTGTTGCAATATGTTTGCAGATATATCTCCTAGGGCAAGAGAAACTAAGGAGAAAATAAACAAATGGGACTACATCAAAATAAAAAGCTTCTACACAGCAAAAGAAAACATCAACAAAATGAAAAGGGAGCCCACTGTATGGGAGAATATATTTGGCAAAGATACATCTGATAAAGAGTTAACATCCAAAATATGTAAGAAACTTATACAACAACAAGGAAGAAAATGGGCAAAGGACCTAAATAGACATTTCTCCAAAGTGGACATACAGAAGGCCAAGAGACATTATGAAAAAATGCTCAGTCACTGATCATCAGAGAGATGCAGATTAAAATGACCATGAGGTATCACCTCACACCTGTCAAAATGGCTACCATCAACAAATCAACAAATGACAAGTGCTAGTGAGGATGTGGAGAAAAGTACACTGCTAGTACACACTGCTGGTGGGAATGCAGACTAGTGCAGCCATTATGATAAACAGTATGGAGG
Organism: Cnephaeus nilssonii; assembly: GCF_951640355.1. Taxonomy (NCBI): domain Eukaryota; kingdom Metazoa; phylum Chordata; class Mammalia; order Chiroptera; family Vespertilionidae; genus Cnephaeus; species Cnephaeus nilssonii. The sequence continues at coordinate 62,379,492 of NC_137086.1, read as the reverse complement.
TTCCTAAAAAAAATTAAATATGGAACTGCTATTTGACCCAATGATCCCACTTCTAGAAATATATCCCAAGAAATCCGAAACACCAATCAGAAGGAATGCATGCACCCCTATATTCATAGAAGGGCAATTTATAATAGCTAAGATCTGGAAACAGCCCAAGAGCCCATCAATAAATGAGTGGATAAAGAAGTTGTATTATATTTACACCATGGGATACTATGAAGCAGTAAAAAAGAAGGATCTCTTACCCTTTGAGACAGCATGGAGGGACCCGGAGAGTATCATGATAAATGAAATAAGCCAGTCAGAGAAAGACAAGTATCACACAATCTCACTCATATGTGGAATCTAATGAACAAAATAAACTGATGAACAAAATAGATACAGAGACATAGAAGCATAGAACAGACTATGGACTCTCAGAGGGAAGGCGGGGGAGGTTGGGTGTGTGGGAAGAGATAAACCCAAACTTGTATGCATATATGCATAACCCATGGACACAGACAATAGGGTGGTGAAGGCTTGGGGTGGGGGTAGGGGTGGGCTAGAAGGGGTGAATGGGGGGAAAAGGGGGTCATTTGTAATACTTTCAACAGTAATTTTTTTTAATTAAAAAATAAAAACAAAGAAAAAATCAACAAAAAAGTTCTGGTGAGGATGTGGAGAAAAGGGAACCCTTGTGCACTGCTGGTGGGAATGCAGACTGGTGCAGCCACTGTGGGAAAGTGTTGAATTTCCTCAAAAAATAAAAAATGGAACTACTACTTGAACCTGAAATCCTACTAATGGGAATATATCTTAAGAATCCTGAAACACCAGTCAAAAAGAATATATGCACCCCTATGTTTATAGCAGTGTTGTTTACAATAGCCAAGATCTGGAAACAGCCCAAGTTGCATTGATAGATGAGTGGATAAAAAAGCTGTGGCACATTTACACAATGGAAATACTACGTGGCAATAAAAAACAAGGAACTCTTATGTTTTGCAACAGCCTGTATGGACCTGGAGATTATTACATTAAGCGAAACAAGCCAGTCAGAGAAAGACAAATACCATATGATCTCACTTATTTGTGGAATCTAATGAACAAAATAGAACTAGAGGCATGTATACATGGAACAGACTGACAGATGTCAGAGGAGGATGGTGGGATGAATGGGATGGAAAAAGGTGAAGAGAATAGCCAAAGAACATATATGCATAGCTCATGGACACAGACAGCAATGTGGTGAGGGCCAGAGGGAGGGGAGGGTGGGGTCTGGATAGAGGTGGACACAGGGGCATCTGTAATAGTGTCAACAATAAAAACAAAAGATTAAACAAATAAACAACAAAAACTAAAATTTAGAGTGACAGAGTAATTGGCCAAGATCACACTGGGATTAGTGGCAGATCTGAATTTGGACCTTGCTCTGACTTACAGCAAATCCAGGCTTTTAATCATGACATTATACTTCTGCTTAGTTTTATTTTGCAGTTAAAAGATGTACTGTTTTAAAAATAAGGCCACAGTAAAATCAAACAGCATTTAATTCCTGCTGAAAGAAGTCCTTGGACCTTCACTGGGTTGGCGCTAAGTCTCTCAGCAATCAGTGTGGTGGGTGGGAGAGAGAAGGCAGGCCAGCACAGGGATGGCAGGGACTGGCCGGGAGGGAGGGAGGACACACAGACACCTCCACGGTACCCACCTCGGCAGGTGCCCGGCTCACACTGTCCTCCTTCATGGCGGCCTCCTGCAGCTCCATGGCCTGCTGGATGTACATCTTCCCAGCTAGGATTTCATTCTCCAGCATCGACAGCTCTTTCAGTGAAATGGGCCAATTCAGCCGTTCTAACGCCTCATTTAAAGCTGCCTTGTTTTCCAAGTATCGCATTGGTTTGTTTGCATCTAGCCTAAGAAAGAAAAAGGAAGAACAACAAAAGAACAAAGAAAGTGACCATAATCGGAAAAATATGGAAAGATGGTTTTTAGTAAACTCTCTCCCGAGTAACATCCATCAAAGCCGGTGCTGGGTGTCAGTTAACAGAATCGCAGCCACACCCTCGTGGTAGCTTGCCCCAGTTAAACATAACCGTCTCTGTAAGGTAAGGTCTGAACTCTTCCTCATGACCTAATTTGATTATCTGATTTTAAAGAAGTTTGACACACATGACTTTTTTTTCAACAATTTCCTTTTGGCATATTTAGAACCCATTTCTTCCTCCCTAGGCCTAACATTTGGCAGAACCAAAAATGTGCTTCAAAGAAAGTTCACACAACTGTCCCTTAGCAGTGACTCTGGAAAACAAAGGAGAAGAAAAACTAAACAAAACCCACTGTCTGCCTCAGTGCGGTAATTCTTCCACTTGCTCATTTTAGCCATACTGCTCTCCTCCTTGGAAGCCTAAACATGCCTCCACTTCCCCGGTTCGGGGTTTGGGTGCACAGGGGACAGAAGCTGGACTTTCTATGAGCTGATGAACAGGTGGGGGGATGGCCCAGGTCCTGGAGTCCACTACTAGGGAGTCACACACGGCGGAAGGAGAGAGAGGGAGTGGGGTGGGGAGAGAGCTCACTTCATCACTGTCCTTCTCTGACTGCTGAGAGCGTCGCCTCCTTAGACGCAGGGTGTTGCAGGAAGAGTGCAAACCCAGCACAACCACAGGACTCAATCCACAAACAAACTTGTCTCCAGATGACAGCAAAAATTCCTGGTAAAAATCTAACTTGGAGAATGTGGAATAAGAAACCCCAGGCCTTTGTTTCCCCATAGAGATACTGACTTATCAACAATATAGGACCAAATCGCCTTCGAGAGAATTCCAGAAACCACTTAGAGCTTCAGCATGCCACAAACCCAAGAAGAGCAGGCACTGAAGCGGGTAGGAAAGTTTATTGCATTTTGCCTGGCCTAGCCCTCCCTCTCCCCAGGCACAATGCAACACAATTGAGAGAAAAATTTCTTCCTTGGGAGGGAAAGAGAAAGGGGAATATGCCCCCAACGCTCCGGCTTGTTGGGGTCTGCCAGAGGGACTGGTTTCTGTCTCGTCTGACTCACAGTGCTGACCGGAAGGGCTGTTCACTTGGATTCCGGGTTAGGGGCAGCTGAGAACAAAGGCAAGTCCATAGCTGTCAGAGCTCCAGAGATCCTGCAGCACCAACCCCAGACACGAGGGGAGGGCGAGATCGTGGCTCCTGAAAAGAAACAGGGGCAACCCCCTGGGAAATGACACACACAGGCCTGGAGAAGACACATCCCCAGGAAGGAGTTGAGAGGTTCCTGGGATCTCCAGCCTGGATGGCTGCTCAAGGTCTTCCCTCTAAGAAGACAGTTTACTGGTATAATGACTGGGAGAGGCATCTGTTCCTTTCAAATGCTCTAAACTCAGCTAAAGATGCTAAGGCATACAAAGAAATGGAGAAAGATGGCCCCATCAAAGGAACCACTTTAAAACGGCCAGCATTATCTCAGTGCCAACACCAGGCAAAGAAACTAAAGAAAAGAAAGCTACAAGACCAGTTCCCTTTAGGAATATAGGGGTAAATAGCCTCAACACAATGGTAGCAGACCAAATCAGACAGAGCATTAAAAACACTATGACCCAAGTGGGATTTAACCCAAGCACGCAAGGTGGTTCAACCTGAGGTAATCAATTGATTTAATGCACCACAGCCCATCAACAGAACAAGGGGAAAACCCACACAATCACCTCAATAGATGTAGGAAAAGCATTTTACAAAATCCAACAAATACCCCTTATGATAAAAACAATGAGCAAACTAGGAGTAGAAGGGAACTTCCTTATATGGTAAAGGGCATTTATGAAAAACTCGGAACACGCCACTTAGTGGTGAGAGATTGAAAGCATTCCCCTGTGATCAGGAACAAGACAAGATGCCCCCTTCACCACTGGCATTCATTCAACCAGGTACAGGGAGTCGTGTCCAGATAACTGGACAAGATGCCCCCTTCACCACTGGCATTCATTCAACCAGGTACAGGGAGTCGTGTCCAGATAACTAGACAAGAAGAAAAACAAAAGGCCTACAAATTGGAAAGAAGTGAAACTCTCTCTATTTCAGATGGAGACAACCTCACTCCATATATGAAAATTCACTCAGAATTGATCAATGACCTCAGTGTAAGAGCTCACGCCAGAAAAGTATTAGAAGAGATCGCAGGGGTAAATATTCATGACCTTATATTTGGCAATGGATTGAATTCTTAGGTTTGACACCATAAGTATAAGAAAAAGTAGTTAAATCAATATCACAAATATTAAAAACTTCTGGGGAGAAAAGGGAAATTATCAAGAATGTTAAAATATTGACCTGATAAAGGTTGAACATCCAGAACTCTTCCAATCAACAACAAGAGGACGAACAATTCAGTTTAAAAATGGCTGAAGGACTTGGATAGATATTCCGCTGAGGATACACATATGGCCACATGAAAGATGCTCGCATTACTGGTCCCGAAGGAAGTGGAAATGAAAACTACAGTGGCATCACTTCACACCCATTAGGATGGCTTCCGTTTACAGAAAAGAAGGAAAATAAGCAAGGATTGTGGGAGAACAAGAACCTCTCATATTGCTGGGGGAATGTAAAATGGGGCAGTTGCTGTGGCAAACAATTTGGTGGCTCCTCAAAAGTTAAACATAGAATTGCCCTGTGACCCAGCAAACCACTCTTAGCCATGCTCTCAAGAGAAATGAAAACCCATGTGCACACCGAGGCTTCTGCGTGAATGTACACTGCAGCATTGCTCACGGTGGGAACAACACCCATCGGCGGATACGCAAACACAATGGATCACTACTCTGCAATGAACAGGAATAAAGTACTGCATACGCTACAACTTGGATGAACCTTGAAAATATTAAATTTTTACACTAAGTAAAGGACGCCAGACACAGAAAATCACACAATGTATGATTTCTTTCATATGATATATCCAGAATAGGCAAGTTTAGAGAGAGGGGGAGGGGAAGGATTACTTAATGGGTACAAGAAATTTTTCTGAGGTGATAGGATAGTTTTGAAACTAGAGGGAGGCAGTAGTTTGTACAACATTTTGAATAATTTAAATACCATTGAATTGTTCACTTAAAAAAGTTAGTTGTAGGTTATGTAAATGACACCAAATTTTTTTTTTAAAAGTGAGGAACTGGCTTACTTTTCTTTTTCCTCTTGAGATAATGCTCGCCAAACAATTTTGTTCAAGCGCCTGTTTAAAAAACAATTGAAAACAATTAGCACCAATGCCTCGTTTCATAGCAGAAGGCTGAGCCCAGGTTCTGAAGGGCAGCGCAGGGAGAGCGCGGGCCGGTTTCCGTCACCGCGGGCCCACGCTCCTCGCTCCATCGCTCAGAAGCCCCGAAGCAAGGAGGGGCAGCTCCCAGCTCAGCCAGGAAAGACCCGGCCGAGGAGAGGCAGCAACAAGCTGGGCCTCAGGATCGCTGCATGAAGACACGCTGTTTTTCTTCCAAAGTAAACATAAGTATGGCGTTAGTTTGCTTCTTTAGACTTTCTTCTGCCTCGATTCTCTGAGCAAAGGAGGTTACCGGGGTCACCCAGAACAGGGGCGGGTCACACTGTAGAGACCTCGTTTTCCAAACGAAGCCTCTGGGAGGGCGGACTAACGAGGGCCTTGCTCGCCCCCACAGCTAGATGGCGATGCTGAGACTAAACCTCATCACTGAGCAGTCTGCAGAGATGCTTGTCACCCCAAGAAGAAAGGAGGAAGTTGGGGCCTGATGGTTTCTGGAGGTGGGCGGGCTCCTTCTCATCACTAACCAGCGATGCTTCTCGCAGGGCTCCTGCCAGGCCTGTGCCCATGCTCCGTCGGTACCCACCGGCTTCCTGCAGGGCAGGGCACAGAGCGCTGGCCCGGGTGTGAGCGGGTACCCATGAAAAAACTGCTTCAGTAAATGAGGTGGGAGAACACTGTCACTCTCCACGAGGCGTTCTTCTAACCCCCGGCCCAGCATCAGTCACCAGGGCTCTGAGAACAGATTTGGGGGGTTTATCCTGCCCTGCTCTCCTGTCACAGAGAGGGGGCTGGCACAGACCTGGAGCCAGACCACCTGGGCCAGACTCAGGCAGCTTCTCTTCCTGGACTTGGGGAGAAGCTATTCTGTGGAATGGGGACCCTGACAGTGCCCTCATTTTGGAGACTGTAAGTAGAGGTTACTAACATGGTCCCCAGGCCAGCTTACAACTGGTGTTTCTCCCGTGGATCTGAGGGCTGCAACCTTGACCTTAGACTAAAAAAGTCGGCAGAGTAATCACCCCAGAACCCAGGTGGTCCTGGCAATCTCCATGCAGAGCTAGTACTCAGACACACAAAGCCACCATTGCTGCTTCCATTCTTAAAATATTGAAACAGAAGGGCTCCCACACACAGGCACTAAGTGTGACCACAATAGCTAGTTTATGCCACCATATCGGCAAAGGGCTGTGAGCTTCCCATGTGCCTGCTTATGGGAAGTGATGTCTGGCTTACTTGTGGTGGGAAACACCTTAGAAATACCATTTTTGGGTGAGGTATTCAACACAGTGCCACACCCAGGGGTATCTGTGTTTGCTGCTGCTGCTGCTGCTGAATTGGATATTCCTCTCGGACGAGTTTTAAACAGCTGCTCCAGATGAGAAATCTAAGCTAAAACAGGAGAAAAAAACCAAAAGAAACAAATCCCACAGCCGTGCGCGAGAGCCAAAAAACACTCACTTTTCATAGGACTTGATTGCCTGCTCCACCTTTTGCTTGTAGATGTTGAGCTTGACTCCTTGGGGGTTAATTAATGTCATCTTGTTCGTGTCGCTGCACACGTGTGCCAGAGGGAATACCTACACCGCAACGCACAGGAAAGCGTCATTGGATAAGCTGACATGTTCTTTCAAAGGTGGCGCCACATGGCTACACAGCATGCTTTCCTGACTCTAAGGTCAATATAATTGTAGCAAATTATAACATATAGAAAATAGTTAAGAAAAAAATCAGATATCGTTGCTAACCTTTTTTCTTCTGAAAACTATATCTTTATAAAATAACCACCACATAAAAAGGAAACAGAACTGTTTGGGGAACTGTTGTCAGAACCAGTGTTATCTTCATGAACTCTGTCCAATCGATGCACAGTGAGAAACAGGATCTCATTGTTGCTACTTGTAAATTACTATTTGGGTTATACATCTTTTTCATATATTTAATTTAATTTTCTTTTGAGAATATCGATGATAGTTAATATCTTTTGACCACTTTCCTTATCAGTTTATGGGTTTCTTTTTTTTTTTTAATTGACTTCAGAGAAGAAGGGAGAGGGAGAGAGAGAGAGAGAGAGAGAGAGAGAGACATCAATGATAAGAGAGAATCACTGATTGGCTGCCTCCTGCACACCCCACACTGGGGATGTGCCTGCAACCCGGGCATGTGCCCTGACCGGAATTGAACTTGGGACCCTTCAGACCACAGGCTGACGCTCTATCCACTGAGCCAAACCAGCCAGGGTTATATACTGAATGGCCAGATTATTATGATCTCTGAATGCATAATAATCTGGCCACTCAGTGTATATCCTATATAATAAAAGGCTAATATGCTAATTGTCCCCTCAAACAGGATTTCGACCAGCAGGCAGGCCGGCCAACTGCCCATGTCTCCTCCCCCTGGCCAGGCTGGCCAGACCCCACCCATGCACGAATTCATGTACTGGGCCTCTAATATATACATATATATACTGAGTGGCCAGATTATTATGCGTTCAGAGATCATAGTAATCTGGCCACTCAGTGTACATGTCAGATGGAACTGCGTTCTGTGAGAGCCCAGAGCCCTAGGCTCCGCTCTGGGCTCTGTCTGTCTGCACCTGCTGCTACCCTCAGGGCTGGATGCCTCTGCCTGCATCTCAGTGCCTGTATATTACACACTTAGCTCCTCCTAGCAGTGTAAGCTCCCCCAGAGCAGGGACAGTGTTTTAGTCACGACTGTATTCCTATCACCTAGCACAGTGCCTGGCACATAGTGTGCCCTCAACAAATATTTATTGATCGGTAAATATATGTTCACAAAAAGGCATATTCCATATTTTAATATTTAAACAAAAAAGAAAAAGTCTAACTAACAGGATAATATTAAGCAATATCATTTCAAAATTGTATCTGCTTCCAACCACAAGGAGCATATAGGCGTCTTGGAAATGTGAGGAATTGTTTTTAAAAAGCAATTTTTACTTTCAATCAATCAAGACAATATAGATCATGCTTTTATGTATCCTCTTGCCTCCAAAGTCACACAAAAATAGTACTGTTGTTGTTATAGTTTAAAATAAAATACACAGAAAGGAGAAGGAATAGATGCAGGGTGGACATTTTTCTGGAGATGAAATTGGACAGAGCGGTGAGCAGATGAGCAGGGCTGAAGCCGCAGGCTTGCTGGCTCCCCCTAGAGAGGCAGGTGGGTGATGAGTGCTCCGTGAAGGACAGGGCCCGAGCGGGCTCCGTGCCTGAAGCAGCACTGGTCTCAGGGTCTCCCACCCCTGAAAGAATGCCAGGCTGGGAAGGGGGCTCTGAATCTCTAACCCACCCTCTGGTTCTATATTCCAGGGTCACCATGGAGCTAGAGCGCTAAACGCCAATGAGGCGGCTCAAGGGATGGACTGAGGCAAGTGCAAAAAGGAGGAGAAAGAGTAAAAAACAGATTAAAAACTCTTGTTAAAATGAGCCAGCATAATACCAAAACACACACACACCACAACTGATAGCTGAGCAAATCATCAGAATGTCAATTCACTTAAGAAACTAACTTATGAGCCATCTAACAATGACTTTATATTAATTATGATTTAAATGAATTATGACTAGATTGTTCAAAAATGTAAAAGTCATATAAAAGTACAAAAACATACAGAGTACCATAAAAAGAAATGAATGGGAAAAACAACAATATTTTAAATAATAAAATCTCTCTTGGAAAAAACAGTATTGAAATTGAAAACTAAATATATTAATCTTGTTAAAACATCTAGACCAAAACCAACAAGAAAATAGACAAAAATTCAGAAAACTGACGAGAAAATCATTAAGTTACGAGGCCGCATAGTCAAGCCTCGCTACTTGTCAGACACATGAATCCAGCGTGTGGCTTCTAACAGTCTCTGTCAAAGGCAGGAGCCAGAACAGTGGGTCAACTGGCCTTTGGGAACGAAATGAAACTTAGAGGGAAAAAATCTTTCAAAATAGAGCTACATATCACATAAATTTCCCCGGGGGGGGGGGGGGGCGGGAGGGGGGAGGCGGCAAGGAGGGAGGGCGGAGACAATCTCAACAAAAGACCCTTACATTTCAATCACCTCTGGGGATAAAACACCTTTACAAGTCTCTGAACAGCCCTCCAAGTTTGCCAACTTATGTGGCTTAGTCACAAGTCAACTCCACAAAATGCATAGCCACGCCACCCCGGTCACCATTTTCAGCGTGCCCCTCCCTTCACGCACTGAAGAAAGCTGTCAGGTCAGGTTCTACTTCCCTCTTTTGTGGACTTGGGCCGCAGGCCTGGCATGGCCATAGTGTGCTCCAGTGTGGAAGCAGCTCAGGTCTGTGCGGGTCTGGCTCGTGCACATGCAGACTGAGGGAAAGACAGAGTCATACTCCACACCTTCAATCTGTGGTCTTAGTTTTTACAACATGGTGGTCACGTGAAGGTCCCAGGGGATATTCTCTTTATGATGTCAAATGTAGTGTGACTATGAGGTCACAGGGGCTGGGAGGGCAGCTTGTGGCCGCCGGCTGCTGCCAGGAAGCCACGGGGAGGGGAGGCGGTCAGGGAAGAGCCTGCCAGCTCTACCTGAGAGGGATAAACCCTGCTCACACCTCCTTTGAAATGGTGCACTTCTTACCCCTTATAATGCAAATAAGCATAACCAACTGATGAGACCCTTCTAGACAATATTCAACAACCATAGGGAGCCTCATGGTATAGCCTACTCAGTTCTCTGAGGTTCATCTGTAATCTCACCACATTGATATAATACTCACACTTCGTCTGCCAAGATTTTAACCAGAGGGAGGAAGTGAAGGAGGGAGACAGACACTGACCATAAAGGCAGAAGAAATTTCTAGAATTCATGGATAGCCGATCTGGGCTGATTCTGTTAGAACTTTTCCCACTGTTGGACCAGAGATACCTTAAAGCAGTGGTTCTCAACCTTCCGAATGCCACAACCCTTTAATACAGTTCCTCATGTTGTGGTGACCCCCCAACCATAAAATTATTTTTGTTGCTACTTCATAACTATAATTTTGCTACTGTTAATGAATCATAATGTAAATATCTGTGTTTTCTGATGGTCTTAGGCAACCCACAGGTTGAGAACTGCTAGCAGGTTCACCTAAGACCATCAGAAAACACAGATATTTACATTATGATTCATTAACTGTAGCAAAATTACAGTTATGAAGTAGCAACGAAAATAATTTTATGGTTGGGTGTCACCACAACATGAGGAACTGTATTAAAGGGTCGCGGCATTAGGAAGGTTGAGAACCACTGCCTTAAAGGAACCACTGTACTTGAGCATAGTTTTATCAATAATGATAATAGTTTATTCTTTACTCTCTGCCAAGCGATAGGCACTCTGCATATTTTCTTACTCAAGCCCTGTATCAATATATTCATACATGCAGCTCTTGTTATATGGCCTGCCTCTCCACTAAACTCTAGTTCTTTATTCCTTTTAAACATGCTAGTTTCTAATACTAACCATTTGTTGAACATATGAAAGAATAAAATTATGTATAAATTAAAATAATGGCCAAGGCTCAAAAATTTTAAAGTTCATCTATATTGTAAAGCATAATTAAGTTTGAATCCCACCAAATTTGAATCCTTGGTAACTGAGGTAAGAGATGAGTGTAACTTTGCTATTTTTAAAGAGGTGTTTGCTAAGTATAGGTGAACAAAGTTTTAAGAAAGGTATTTAGCTTACATAAGAAAACTATTCTTGAACAATAAAGGAATAGAAAATTAAAATGAAAATTAAAATACCATTTCATGTAGCAATTGGAAAAGTTCTTAAATGTTAGTGTTCTACATGATAGCAGAGATATAGGAAAAGAGGCATTCTTAAAATTCCAAGTAAATGGCCCAATAATTGGGGTAATAGTTAAATAAATTGTAGTAACTCATATTATTGAATATTAGTGCAACCATTAAAATCATCCAAAAATGGTCATTACAAGGAAATACATTCATAACATATGCTAAATAAAGAAAGCAGAATACAGCCTGGCTGGTGTTGCTCAGTGGTTATACTATTGGCCTGCACACTGAAGGATTGTGGGTACAATTGCCGGTCAAGGGCATATACCTGGGTTGCAGGTTCGATCCCTGGCCCTGGTTGGGGTGAGTGGAGAGGCAATCAATGTGCCTTTCTCTCTCTCTCTCTCTCTCTCTCTCTCTCTCTCTCTCTCTTTCTCTTCCTCTCCCTCCCTCCTTTCACTCTCTCTAAAAATCAATGGAAAAATATCCTTGGGTGAGGATTAACAACAACAAAAAGCAGAATGCAGAACTGTGAACACAGCTATTGGTTGCTAACGTAATGCAGACAGAATTTTACCTGACAACATTCTGTGTTTACAAGCAATCCCACAATCCCCCTTTTGAAATGAGAAAATAGCATGAAACTGGTATTTAAATATTTATTGTTCAACCCTGACTGAATTCACCAACCACTTTTTTTCCCAATAAAATCAGCTCTTCCAATAAGTATCCACACCTTGCTGCCAGCTTGGCCAAGAAAGGCCTGACTGGACATGTGCAATGAAAATGCAAAAGCTGTGCATATCCTGATGGATAACTCCGAGTACAAATAGATACTTCCGCTGTACAAACTGCCGCGTGCTGAAGCCTAGGTTTGCTTTCGAACTGCAACACCTCCAGTCTCCAAAGAGCAAAATGAAGGCAGGGCCACAAAATTAACTGGCAAAGCAGTGTGCCAATAAGATCATTAACCCCTGAAAATATGCTATTTACTTCAGTGTAGGTTACAGTATAGATGACATCTTACTTTTTTATCTTTACCAAAGGATGTGTTTAATTATTTTTAAAGAGAGGAAGATGAGAGGAGAGAGAGAGAGAGAGAGAGAGAGAGAGAGAGAGAGAGAGAGAGAGAGAGAGAGAGAGAGAGAGAGAGAGACATGGATGTGAGAAAGAAACGTGGATCGATTGGTTGTCTCCCAGACACTTCATCCTGACCAGGGATCGAACCTGAAACCTTTTGGTGTACGGTATGGCGCTCCAACCAACTAGCCACTTGACCAGGCACATCTTACATTTTTAAATCTAAACTTTTAGAATATAAAAGATTGGGTTTTTCTATTTAAATTTTAATTTAAAAATAAATAAATAAAATGGTGTAGGAGATACACATTTGTTGGCCTGGAACAATGTTCACAATAGAGTCTATTGAATAGACTATTGAGTAAAAATGAGGGTACAAAACAGTATATTTAGTTTGGCTTCATTTTGGTAAAACAAAAACTAAGAACAAAGGATTTACACACAGTGAAAAGGTATAGCCAGCTAACCACCAATGATTCACCTGTGGTGGAATTATAACTATTGTTTCTTTTTCATTTAACTATATTTTCTATTTTTTTACACAATGAATATATATATAGCGTTTGCAATAACTGTGCTTTTGAATATTAAAGAAGCTTTTCTGTCAATAGAAGGTTCTGTTGAATGCTACTATATTTGAAACTAACAAAATGCCAGGTCTGTCACGCATCCCCAGCCTCTTTGCTCCTAACATTCTTCATCAGCTAAATGCTGCAAGGAATGGCCACCTCACTAGGTTGCTCTCTAAGTTTTAAATGAACTACTTTGCTGATATCAAGTGTTTCACTCAGAACCTAGTGTGAGGACTCCTCTCATACTAGATCAGAGACCTGCCATGGCCGTCAGGAGTAAATGAGCTGGGGTGCCAGCCAGGGCTATCTGACCACAAGGCTCTCTGCTGGACCCAGATTAGGGCAAAGCAAGAAGGCTTGATGGGATGCTGTTAAAGACATGATGATAATGATGACGACGATGATGAAGATTTAGACTTTCCAATGATACAAACTAATGTTTCCAAATTATTTTGGTTTTATTATTTTCAAAGCAATAGGCAATAAAGAGCTTCAAATTCTAGATTCATCAAATAACTAAAACAGTTTTATTCTGTATATGGCTTGACAATGAATGATTCTTTTTGAAAGAGGTAAGATAAAATTATCTGGTCCATTGCAGACTTAAACTGCCAGTTAGCATTTTGAAATGGAGAGTTGCTAGGGCAACCTCTCTGCTCAGTATTTTATCTCCAAGGTGATAGATTTGATGCTGGTCCAGGAAACACTGAAAACCAAAACAGCATTGTGTTCCAGAAGAAGAAAGAGCCCACACACCAGTCATGAATGAAACACAGAGTGGGGGACAAAGCCAAACATTGCTTTACAATTCCACCCAGATGGACGTGGCAGCGCACCGAACACAGGAGTAAGAGTCAATGAAAATTCTCAATGAAGTGGGTTAAGGTTCATGTTTTCTTTTCGGCTCCATGCTAGCTTTTGCCTACTTTTTCATGAAATGGTATGTCCAAGTCTCAAAAAGCTATACATCCCACTAAGTAGAAATAATTTTAGATTATAGTTTTCCTATTTTGCCATTGACAGCCAGGGTCTCTTACAGTCAGAGGAAATATTAAGGAATAAGAGATGTAAGTATGCTTTACGGGTGAAATTGGAATTCATTACAGTACATTTCCATCATCATCATGACTCCTGTTCTTACTGTCAATAATAAAGGACAGTAAGCATGCTGGGCAGTGTGTTACCTACCCCAGGTTTGTGATGAGGACGTACAATGCCACCAAAAGCACCAAGCACAAGTCCCCTGGAAGATGCACTTGAAAAGCTTGGTTCTCTCTCCGTGGCTTTGCTTTCTAGAGTCAGAAGACTCGAATGTTCTCCTGAGGACCAGGACCTTCACTACTCTTTCTCCCAACTTTTCCCTCTTAAATTTCCCTCTTGGCATTTTCCCTCAGCTCCATGTGGTTTGGTCCTGTCCCCTGTGTTACCACCTGAGTCACAGCCACCTTGCCTTCTCACTGCCCCTCACCTTCCCAGCCTTGGACCCCTCCAACTCTTGTCCAAATGGCAGTCAGAGCCCAAATTTGGTCTTTTCTCTCCTCTGTAAAGAGCCTTCAGTTTCTCTCAGAATGACATTCAAAGTCCTTAACTCCGTCAAGACCTTCCTTCCCAGCTTTAGCACCTTCCTGCTGCGACACTTAGCTTCCTCTGGAGTGAGAACTTTCTCTGACCCTTCACCTTCCCTGTGTGCTCCCCACTGCCTAGGACACTGCTTCTCACCTCTGCACCTTCATAACTCCTTTCCCCCAGGCCCAGACTCGGGCTGAGAAAATGCCCCAGGTCTGAACTCTCAGGCCACATCGGAGCATTTCTCTGACACCTGAAACTGGTGAGGGGACCCTCCTGGATCTTCGACCTATACTTCCCAGAGGTCACAAGAACTAGAACTTCTCATTTTAGTTGCTATTTCCTCAACTGTGTGTCGTATATGTTACCAATATTTTTCTGAGACCTGCCTTAATTTTATTTATATGGTTTTATACAAAATAACATTTTTATTTATTCAATCCATAAACATGCCCTTCATGGTTTTTTCTTTTATTTTATTCTCATGTTTTTCTACCTTATCATGTTTGTTTTTAGAGAAACTTACTTTTGATGTATCTCAGCTTATTGAGAGGCTTAGAAGGAGACATGATAAGCATAAGAAAATTCTATTTCCAGGGGGAGTTCACGAAATATACTCTACTCCAAATAAAACCACAGCATATGAGAAGTTGTCACCAAACTTGCTAGAAGAAAGCTTCACATGGTAAGTTGATACCTGACGTATCAGGTAGCGTTCGCTGCAGGTATAAATAGAATCTGCCAGTCACAAGCTGACAGGCACAGGACCACTCACTTAAGCAAAGCCATCAGGAACCCAGCCTAAGTGATCACACACACAACCTCTGCAGCAAGAGCCACTGGTCACGCCACCCAGGCTGATGTGGAAGTCCATGGGCATAATTTCTAAAATGTGACTAATAGAAAAACTCACTAATTCATCCACTTCTTCCAGATACACCAAAGCTCAGCTATTGCAAGAACAATTAGATAAAGCTCTTTTTAAAAGAAGCTTTCCTGCCTTTGATTTCTTTTTCAACTTTTTATTATGGAAAATTTCAAATATGTAAAAAAGAAGACAGAACAGTAGAATGAGGCCCCCACCATTCAATAGTCTTATAATCCTATCTAATAAAGAGGTAATATGCTAATTGACCCTCACACCACCACAAAGATGGTGGCGCCCACAGCCAATAAGGAGGGACTATGCTAATTACTGCCCCACCCTCAAAGATGGCAGTGCCCACAGCCAATAAGGAGGGAATATGCTAATTACTGCCCCACCCTCAAAGATGGCAGCGCCCATAGCCAATAAGGAGGGAATATGCTAATTACTGCCCCACCCTCAAAGATGGCAGCACCCATAGCCAATAAGGAGGGAATATGCTAATTGACTGCCAAGCCCTCAAAGATGGTGGCGCCCACAGCCACAAGATGGCGGTGCCCAGTCCCCTCAGCCACGTCAGGGCAGCAGGCATGCAGCAAGGCCAGGCCTGCCCCCAGGCAGGCCCGACCACTCCGTGCGCCTGCCTCCAGAGTCCCCCAGTCCCCTTAGCCTCCCAGCCACCCAGGGCCAGCCTGAGGCACAGGCAAGCCTCAGACAGGGGCTGCCCAGCCAATGCCCAAGGAGCAGGCAAGCCTCAGATGGCAGCTGCCCAGTCACCCAGGGCTGCCTGAGGCTCAGGTAACCAGGGCCGGCCGAGGCTAGCGCTGCCTGCAGTGGTAGGGGCAGAGGTGTGATGGGGCATCGCCTTCCCCTGATCACCAGGTCGCCTCCTGCTCCTGAGGGCTCCTGGATTGTGAGAGGGGACCTCCCCTCCAGTGCATGAATTTTCATGCAGCGGGCCTCTAGTCCAAATATAACAATTATCTACTTATGGCCAATGTGTTGCTTTACCTACTCCTCCCCTCCCCACACTGTTCCCACCATACAGATCATTTTGAAGCTAATCCCAAACCCCTTCCATTCCTCTGTAAATATTTCAGTGTGAGATAAGGTTTTAAGGATATCCTTTTCATTTAGTGATTGTAAGGCCTGGCATGTTCCTATTTAAATCAGTAGTTGCTGTTACATTGAAGCCTGGAGTTCAAGCCTTATGTTCTCTTGTCTTTTGTGTTCCCCATCCCTGTGCACTCTGACTGCTCCACTGGGTCTGTCTTGCTAAGGGCAAGGACTTCTCACCACACAAGTCATTGGGAACTCTTCACACTTACTTGGCTTCCTCCACATGTAACCCCACCACATACCTTCTTACTGGAAACTCTTAGCTCTTTCTCTCCTTCTGGGACATGAATCACTGTCACTCATCACTCTCTTAGGGCTCTTTTGTTCTGGCTAACTCTCCATCCATCTCCCTCCCTTCTCCCTCCCTCTCTCCCTCCCTCCCTCCCTCCCTCCCTCCCTCCCTCCCTCCCTCCCTCCCTCCCTCCTTCTTTCTTTTTCCTTCAGAGACTTTGATGTTGCACACAGGAAGAGAAGGTGAGAAACAGAAGAACCTCGTCTCTCACAAGCAGAGAACCCTGAACTGCCAACTAACAAAGGCCAGTTCTTTCTTAACTTAACAGCAAACATGCTTCTCACCGCCTGTGTAAAGAACTCCTTTTCAGTGGGTAAATGCACTTCTGTTACAACTGTACAAGACATTGAAGTGGGCGGCTTTTCATTTAAGCACGAAATGAAAACCATGTCGAGGAGAGACACAGGAAATCAGTTTACCTCATCAAAGACCTTGGAAGTCACATGCTTGCCCAGGATGGGAATGTAGGTGGGGCTGTGTGGGACGGCTGTCACCGACAAGGCGTCCATGATGGTGAGTTTCCTGGCAACCAAGCCATGGGTCTTGAGCCAGTTTTCTGAAGCCAAACCTGAAAAACTGAGAACACTTGACTGTGACATTTTAAAACTTACAACAAAAACAGAACAAAACTGCCCCCGTAAAATTAAAACTCACTTTTGGTCATAAACGTAGCTTCCTTCGGGAGCCGGTCTTTCTAATGATATGTCGTCTAGATACTCGTTCGTCAGCAGGATGCTCAGCTCTGTGGACAGGGAAATGGCGGCTGGACAATGTCCTCACACACTGGGTTTACAGCAAAATGCAAAAGGGGCACACACGTCTCTGAGTTCAGCTGTGACTGAGGGCTAAGAAACGGACCTCGCTTCAGAGAACACTGTCCCTCAGAGTGGTTCTCAGGCAACTCTCACCTGCGGTTGACACTGAGGCCCGATGCCCAGGTGAGTACCGCGCTGTCACTGTTTACCCACCCCACCCCCGGGCCACGGAGATGTCCCTCCAGGAAAACCGAGACATACACATGCTCTCACTTTCTAGAGAACACATTTTTACAGCGTTCAATAAGAATACCACTCACCACTGGTGGTTTAATGTGGCCCTCATTAGGCTTCCCCCAAAGTACACGGGGGAGCTTTGATGGACATTTTAGTCGGTAACAGTTTGTTTTGTGGTTCCTCAGCTCCATGTAGGGAAACCAAATCTTTATTAGGTCCTGCTTAGTTGTAGGGTCAATTGCTCACATTGGTATTCGGGGTTTTAATGTACACCCTTATATAAACTTGGATTTATTCATGAAAAGGAATATTAGCTCATCAAATCATCAAATTAGACGAAGGGGGATTTGGGAGTGAGCTAGTTAAAAGCCTAACGTATCATATCCTAATCAGATGATGAGCCCTTTAAGGATGGTGCCTGGCGCAGACTGAGGAGATATGCCAGGTGAGCTGAAACGAGGGGAAAGACATAGCCTCCATCAGCCTGAGGAGCGCAAGGTTCCATTAAGCTGTGACCCAGCACCAACAGGTGTGAATGTCACCCAGGTGCAACCCACTACCCAGGGGACTCTGGATTTTGTGTGTGTGTGTGTGTGTGTGTGTGTGTGTGTGTGTGTACCTAGGATTTATTATTTATCAACTATTTGAAATATAGGGAAAAGTACTACAGTAATTAAACTTTTAGAAATTTACTATTTTAACAATAATGACTTTATCAATAGTAATAAAAACTGAGTTTAAAAGCTATATTTTCCTCATGTGTAGACCAGAGAGGAGTTTATTGGATGGTGCCACCTGTGACAGAAGGGAAGAAAATAAACCACCCGTGGCCCTGGCCGGGTAGCTCAGTTGGCTAGAGCATCATCCCTATACACCAAGGTTGAGGGTTCGATCCCCAATCCGGGCACATGCAAGAATCAACCAATAAATGCATAAATAAGTGAAACAGTAAATCAATGTTTTGCATAAATGAATGGAACAACAAATCAACGTCTCTCTCTAAAAATCAATCAACCAATAAAATATTAGTGATTTCAAAAATAAATAAATAAACAAACAAGCAAACCGACTGTGAAGTCTTAGACGCTCAGATTCCAACCCTGCGGTGGCAGAAGCGTGGCCACGGGCACCGTAGCTGCTCAGGCCCCGTGCGTACTGAACACCCAGGCACAGTAAGCAAGTCTCACCCTAAGAAAAGCCAGTTCACAGGAGCAGGAAGACCTGATTTACAAGAGAGTCCTCTGAATAGAAAGCAATCTGGACCCACTTAGAAAGTATGTGCCTGCCGCTAGGTATCTACACGCCCAGCTCGCAGGAGCCGACCCTGGGCAAAGGGAGCCGCCTGGCTCGCTGACGGAGACCCGCTCTGCCTTGCCTCTGTCACCGGGAGGCTTCCAGCTGCTGGGAGTGGGAAGGCCGTCCGTCTTCTTGCTGCAAGCTGAGCTCTTGAGGGTGCACATCTGGCTTCTGAGCAGGCTGGTTTTGGTCGATTCTGCAGGTATGACAGGGAGAGGGGTTAAAGGAGTGTGGGATGGAAAGAGATACTTCATTAGATGCAACTATTTCCTTGGATCCTTAAAAACAGCACGCAGCCCTAACCGGTTTGGCTCAGTGGATAGAGCGTCAGCCTGCAGACTGAAAGGTCCCAGGTTCGATTCCGGTCAAGGGCATGTACGTTGGTTGCGGGCACATCCCCAGTAGGAGGTGTGCAGGAGGCAGCTGATTGATGTTTCTCTCTCATCGATGTTTCTAACTCTCTATCCCTCTCCCTTCCTCTCTGTAAAAAATCAATAAAATATATTTTTTTAAAAACCACACAGAATGCAGCCTCAGTTTCCCAATCTCAGAGCATGGCTCTGCCAGCAACTGAATGCTGTGGTACTGGCTTGCTCCACTCATCTTAGTTCAAGCTCTGACCCTTTTGGAGAGAACTCTGCTTCCAAGGTCATCCAGTTGTTGGCAGATTCACTTCCTTGCGGTTGCAGGACTGAGGACCCTGCTTCCTCGCTGGCTGTCAGCCAGAGGCCTCGCTCCGCTCCTCACTAGTAAGACACCGCATTTCTACTCCGGTGGCCCCTCCATCTCCAAGCCGCCACAGCACACTGGGTTCCCCTCGTGCTTCGTCTCTGATTTTCCATTCCGCCACCAGCTGGAAAACGCCTCTGCTTCTAAGTAAGTACCTGCCACCCCCCTAGACCCTGTTTTAGGTCGACACGTCATGGTCGACATGACGTGATCATGGGAGTGATGACTCAGAGCCACAGGTGGCAGGGGTCAGAGGGGACGTCTTTGGGAGGCTGCTTTAGAAGCTCTGTCTCCCACAGTTGCTGTCCACACCTTGATATTATTGTCTACCTTCTGTTGGCTCCCTTCAACTTTAGCACGTGGACACTTACCAAATATTGATATTTAATCTGTGTGCGTTAGAGGATAATGAGCCTATACCAAGATTCCTTGAGTTTTCACATGTGATTTCTTAAACTACACCAATTGTAAATGTGTCTGTACTTCACAATTTAGAGGCACAAGTACCAAGGCTTTATGTAGTATTCATGAATGAAATGTGTTCTTATTTTCAACAAGAAGGGACTTAACATCTCCCATAAGAAATTAGATAAAGTGAATTATATATATATATAGTTAGCAATCTGCAAATTGTCTGTCTTTTGCACAGAAAGGGAATACTGGGCCTCCATGCATGGAGACAGGAGTGTGCTATATGTTAGTCATTGTTTTTCTAGGCAACAAAGGGTGAGTCCTGTCTTGGTTGTCTCTGTAACCAGGAATTAAGAAGGACGCGTCTTCTCGGGAGCTATGTCTGTGAAAAGCAGATAATGCTCCACACAGGAGAGCTGAACTCCTGCCCCTGACCACAACGACAGCCCACCCTGACCAAAGCGACTAGGCAAAAATAACCACCACACCGGTGTACCAAACGAAAATGAACATTTCCTCTAAAAGTCTCCAAGCACTTTCCCTCTCCCACTCTCTCTCTCTAAAAAGAAAAAGGATCAATGGGAAAATATCCTCAGGTGAGGATTAACAAAAAATTAAGAAATTAAAAATAATAGTCTCAGAAGCATAAAAACTGCACTATTCACAAACTCTGCAAATAAAACATATTTATCTGGCAGTGGATCCAAGCATTTAACTCCTCCCCAAGCTCTGTATAGTCCATCCCCACGTTCTTCACTCTCTATTAAAAACTGAAACAGAATAAAAACTCAGCACACGGTTGCCTATCATTGGCAATGATCCCACATCTAAGTGAAATGGTAGAAGTGACAAAAAGCCATGAGAATGTTTAGGATGCGTAGCAAGTAGCACTTTAGCAGATTTCTCGGGAAGGGCAGGCAGGACTGGCGAAAGGGATGCCCACACAAGTGGCCCAGTACGGGAGCCTCTTTGTCCCCAGGGGCCTGACACATTCCTCCCTTGCACAAAGACCCCAGGACAGGTGGACAGATAATTCAAGAGGGACCAAGACATGCAAGTGGCCCATCCTAGGAAGCCTCTCCACCTCTCTGGACGTGAGGACACCCCTGCGACAATGGTGGAGAAGCCCCCGCAACCCTCCCGCACTGAGAGGCATCTGCAGTCCCGGCCTGAGGAAGCTCAGCAGCCCAGCAGGGACCAGAAGCAGCCCCAGTGACACCAGAAAACCAAGCACCAAAACCACACCACAAAGGCTGTGAACGTTAAAATGTGATTGGAACCACAAAACCAGGCCGAGGTCTCTAGGTGAACCCTGACCAGGGCATCTACTTACTAAAAGAAAAGATGTCAATGGGATCCAGAGTCCCTAACATCATAACCCAAATAAATGTTCATGATCCTTTAAAAAAAAATCACCCAGCATATCAAGAACCAAGAAAATCACACCTTGAATGAAAAACACAAATGACTCCAACACCAAGATGAATCAGAAGATGGAATTATATGACAATAAATTCAAAGAAGCTATATTTGTTTTCCTCACCCTTTAAAAAAATACATTTTTATTGATTTCAGAGAGAAAGGGAGAGGGAGAGGGAGATAGAAACATCAATGATGGGAGAGACTCATTGATCGGCTGCCTCCTGAATGCCCCACTCTGGGAACCAAGCTTGCAACCTGGGCATGTGCCCTGACCAGAAGTCGAACTGTGACCTCCTGGTTCATAGGTCAAAGCTCAACCACTGAGCCAAAGAAACTATCTTACAGATGCTTCATTAATCTGTCTATATAAAAGACTAAGCGACTGGCTGATGGGCCGACTGGCTAGTAGCTATGATGTGCACTGACCACCAGGGGGCAGACGCTCAACACAGGAGCTGCCAAGCAACAGCAACTTTGCAGAGTGCCCTCTTGCACTCCGGGACCCCTCAGGGGATGTCGGTCTGCCAGTTTCGGACCGATCTCCGCAGGCCAGGCCAAGGGACCCCCCCGGTGCACAAATCTGTGCACCAGGTCTCTAGGTAATTATAAGTTCTCTTGAGACAAATGCACAAATAGAAAATCTCAGAAAATACATTTAAGTTATAAAAAATTTCTAAGTGGAAATTGTAAAACTGAAAAACAAAATAACAAATTATCTTGAAGAAATGAAACTTATGTTCACATAAACCTTGTACATGAATGCTTATAACTGCTTTATGTAATATTCCCAAACTGGAAACAACCCAAATGTTCTTCAACAGATGAATGGTTAAACCAACTCTGATATATCCATATCATGGGATACTATGCAGCAATGAAAAGGAACAAGTTATTGGTACATGTAAAAACTAGGGTGAATCTTCAGGAAAATATGCTGAGTAAGAAAAGCCAACCCCCAAAGGTTAGGTACTGCATGATTCCATTTATATAACATTTTTTAAATGATAACTTTTTAGAAATGGAGAATTCAGTGGATCCAGGGTTTAGGAAAGGTAGGTGTGGTTGCAGAAGAGCACACCCGGGATCCTTGTGGTGATGACTGTTTTGTATCTTGACTGTGATGGTGGAAACGCGAAACTACTCGTGTGTTAAATTCACACAGAACCACATACACACAGACACACACACACAGAGACACACACAAAGACATACACAGACACACACACACAGACTCACACACACAGAGACACACACACAAAGACATACACACATAGACACACACAAAGACATACACAGAGAGATACACACACAGACACACACACAGAGACACACATACAGACACATACACACACATGAACACAGTAAAACTGAGTAAACTGAATAAGATCATGTAAATATCCTACTTGGAATATTGTACTATTACTAGAGGCTTGGTGCACAAAAATTTGTGCACTCAGGGGTCCCTCAGACTGGCCTGCGCCCTCTAGCAGTCTGGGACCCCTTGGGGGATATCCACCTGCTGGCTTAGGCCTGCTCCCGGGGGATTGAGCCTAAGCTGACAGTCAGGCATCCCTCTGGCAGCCTGGGAGCCCTCGGGGGATATCTGACTGACAGCTTAGGCCCGCTTCTCATGGGTAGTGGGCCTAAGCCACAGTCAGACATCCTTAGCACTGCTGCGGAGGCGGGAGAGGCTCCTGCCACCACCATCATCCCAGCTTGTGGCTGAGCGGAGCTCCTCCTGTGGGAGCGCACTAACCACCAGGGGGGGGCAGCTCCTGCCATGAGCGTCTACCCCCTGGTGGTCAGTGCACATCATAGCAACCAGTCATTCCCAGTCAGTCCACTGTTAGGGTCAATTTGCATATTACCCTTTTATTATATAGGATTTTTTGCAAGATGTCACCGTTGGGGGACCTGGAGGAAGAGTAGGCATACAGGATTTCTCTGTAGTATTTCTTACAACTGCATGTGAATGTACAAGTATCTCAATAAAAATTTCAATTAAGGCCGAAACCGGTTTGGCTCGGTGGATAGAGCGTCGGCCTGCGGACTGAAGGGTCCCGGGTTTGATTGCGATCAAGGGCATGTACCTTGGTTGCGGGCACATCCCCAGTAGGGGGTGTGCAGGAGGCAGCTGATCGATGTTTCTCTCTCATCGATGTTTCTAACTCTCTGTCCCTCTCCCTTCCTCTCTGTAAAAAATCAATAAAATATATTTTTTAAAAAATTTTTTCAATTGAAAACCACAAGGTTAGGCTTCTTTTATAATATTGTGTGGGTTTCATTTTATTCTTCTTCTTGCTTTGAAGAACAACCATCAATGACATTCAAACCATTTTGTTCACTGATACCTGCATGGAGGAGTTTCTTTTTCTGAATCTGTTGATGTGAAAGGTCTTCTGGTGCTTTTGACATATTTAGGGAGGACACCCAGGTTGCTTCAACATCAGAGTGAGGATTTGCACATTTTTCTGGGGTTGAAACCAAGGAACAGATTTCTTTTTGATGCCTGTTTTTAGATAAATAATAGACAAAGAAAAAGGACAAAAAGAAAAAGGAGGGGGAAAACATAAAATTTTCATCAAGAAAGCAGAATTAGATCAATAGTCATGTTGAAAGTTGCAAACTTAAAGAAGCGAGCTCCTCTCTTCACTTACTGGTAGGTAACGTGTAAGAACAGCCCTTGGTCGCTGCCCCACCAGAAGAGAGGACAGGGACCCGGGTCTGGGGCCACTAGATATGGCTCACACCGCAGCTCTCATCCTTCCTGGCTGTGTGAGGGAGGTCGCTCAACCCTCTCTGAACTTCCTCACTGTCCTCATCTGCAAACTGGGAGCCAGCTGTGCTCTGACTGCAGGGGCCCATGTGAGGACCAACACGGGGAGAGCCGGCGGTAAACCAGGGAGCACTACAGGAGCCCACGTCTCTGACCAAAGGGTTGAACAACCAGCTCTTATAAAAGCCTTGGACCCCCGTGGCAGCACCAGTCACAGCAAAACATTCTGGTACAGATCTGGGGCCAGAAGGGACCCTGAAATGCCCGTGTTTTCCTAGTCACACCTTCTCTGAAGCTCTGAACACAGCAGCCACAGAAAGGAAAGTTTCCAGAACAGTCTCCTGCTCCAGCAAGTCCGGCATGCCCTCCTCTTCACTCCATCCGCCCCACACCGTGCCTGCTCCATGGAGCACCCACCCGATGCGCACAGTCCTGTGTACCCCACCCCGCTGTGCATCCGTGACAGAGGGGCCACATTCCTCTGTGCGTCCCAGTTCTCGTGGTTCCTCACTTGTACTCAATAAATGTTTGAAAAAAGAAGGAAGAGACGATATTTGGGGGCTATTTTTTCCGCTGGTATAAAACTAGAACACGGCAATTTGTTTTTGAATGGAGCTAAATCGGTGAATGACTTTTTCTAATGTGATGTTACAAGGATATAGAAACAGGAGGCACTGCATTTACTTTCCTCTGTATTAATTCAGAGCTCCTATTACGTGCAAGCATGCTCTCGTTTAGTCCACCCAACTCTGCCATGACTACTGTTACTCCCAAGTTATAGATGAGGAGCCTAACACGCAACGGGAGGAAGCCTGGATTAAAACACTTTTCCAGATTACATAAGAGGTCACACTGGTGCTCTGGAACCCACGGCCCCTTCCAGCCCCTAAAAAAAGAATATAAAAGAACTAGAATGCAAGTATAGTCAACTGACCAAGCCAACTTCCTGAGGTTTTCGTTTGATTAAACAAGGAGGCAAGGGCCGTTGAGGTACTGGCTCAAGCACAGAGAATGTAATTTACACGGAAGTGCTGCCAATCAACTTGATTCTGAATTTATTTGTTCAAATCCTCTCATTTTAGAAGACATACCTGAGATTTCCCAAATACTTAAAAAATGATGCTGTAAAGCAGGCGTCCTCAAACTACGGCCCGCGGGCCACATGCAGGTGTTTTTGCCGTTTTGTTTTTTTACTTCAAAATAAGATATGTGCAGTGTGCATAGGAATTTGTTCATGGTTTTTTAAAAACTATAGTTCGGCCCTCCAATGGCCTGAGGGACAGTGAACTGGCCCCCTGTTTAAAAAGTTTGAGGACCCCTGCTGTAAAGTCTCATTATAAGAGATGGCCAGTATAACAGTTACCTTGTTTTACTGATTCCATGTTCATATCCTGCCCCCAGCCCATATTAATGTTTAATTTACTAATAGAAAAATACTGAATTTTGATGGAGAGGAAATGATGGTTAATAAATGTATTTTCTAACTTCTTTCCATTTTGCTATCATTCTTTTCTTTTTCTTTCTTTCTTTATATTTTTTTGTTGTTAATCCTCACCCAAGGATATTTTTTCCATTGATTTCTTTAGAGAGCATGGAAAGGAGGGAGGGAAGGAAGGAAGGAGGAGAGACAGAGAGAGAGAAAGACAGAGAGAAAGAAATAAGCAAACAAATATCGATGTGAGAGAGAAACATCAATTGGTTATCTCCTGCTTGTGCCCCCACCAGGCTAGGGATCGAACCTATAACCCAGGTATGACCCTTTGGTGTGCAGTCCGATTGGAGCTCTATCCACTGAACCACACCAGCCAGGGCTGCTATCACTCTTTTAAATAAAAAATCCTCCTGATAGAGTATTTATATGAAGCTGTGGTACTTGAATATCTGTACAATGCTAAATCATTTTATTAAGATTTGACACATTTTCTGAATGTTGGGGTTGGTTTTGATTTTGTGTTTAAAAACTACTAATTAGAAACACATTAGAATATAGAGTGGGAAAAGACCCAAGAAATCATCTATCCCAAATCCTACCACCACACCCACCATTTCAAAGATGAAGAACCGAGACTCACAGCAATGGATAGGTGTGGAGGGGAGACAGAACTTGCCAACATGCAGAGCAAAGTTGGACTTGGGTTCCCTGCACGCTGGTGCCCTGCTCTGCCCACTCGGGCTGGGTGTGTTCACACCGGGTCAGGCCTCCTTCCCTGCACACTGGTGCCCTGCTCTGCCTCGCTCAGGCTGGGCCTGTTCACACCGGGTGCGGATGAAGCTGGCACTGCTTCTGAGGTCCATGCAGAGGCTTCAGAACTTACTTATCAAGTGAACATGTGGCCTCCTTAAGCCAATCGTTACTAAATTATTGGGTGATAAATTCTCTTTGCTTAGAAAAATCCTAACGTGGTCATACTGTGAGATTCTTTTCAAAGAGACATCACAGAAGGAAGTGTCAAGGAGCGCAGAGCGTCGGCGAGGCCCGGGGCAGGGAGACAGGGGTTTGGCAGCTCACTTGTCGCCTTCCTTTTCGGCGTTGTACCACCAGTCCATGATCAAGGACTCGGAATACAGGTTTTGCATCTTCTCCAAATCACTGCGTCCCTGTTCCATTTCCTTAATTAAAACAGTGAGATCTTCATCCTGCCCAAATGAGAAGTGAATGCACTATGAGATCGCATAAGAGTTCACTCTGCAAACACGTCTAACACAAGACCAAGTGTACCAGGAAAAGAAGAATCTAAAAAATTTCATGTAGTTCTTGCATTATTCCATTTTTAAACAGCTTTATTGAGGTATAATTTACATACAGTAAGCTAAATGTATGGAAAGTGTACCATTTGAATAGTTTTGACATTCAAACCTGTGAAACCATCATTGTAATCAAGACAGTAAACATATCCATCACCCCCAAAAGTTTCCTCATGCCCATTGTACTAGTAAATCTGCTCTCCCCCACCTCAAGATTCCCTCCATTTCCAAGCAACTATTCATGTGCTTTCGGTCACTATACATTAGTTTAATTTTCCAGAATTTTATATAAATAGAATCATAGAGTATGTACCCTTTTTTATATAGAATTTTATATAAATAGAATCATAGAGTATGTACCCTTTTTTATATAGCTTCCTTCACTTGTACAATTATTTTGAGCTTCCCTCGTGTTGTAACATGAATCAATAATTCATTCATTTTTATTGCTCAGTATTACATTGTATACTGAATACCAACATTTAATCACCTGTTGATGAGCATCTGAGCTGTTCCCAGGTTGGGGCTATTATAAATAAAGCTATGAACATGTGTGTACAAGTCTCTGTATGAACATCTGCTGTCATTTCTCTTGAGAAAATATCTAGGAGTTGGAATGGTTGGATCATATGGTCAGAGGTGTTAAAGTTTAAAGAAACTACCAAACTCTTTTCCAGAATGGTTGTAATAGTTTACATTCCCACATTCTCCACATTCATGCAAACACTTGGTATGGTCAATCGCTTTAATTTTACCTATTCTAACAGCTGGGCAGTGGTATCTCCTCATGGTTTTAATTTGTATTTCCCCTAATGATGAATAATGTTAAGCATCTTTACATATTCTTATTTGCCATACATATATTTTCTTTGGTGAAGTATCTGTTTAAATTCTTTTGCCCATTTTTTGAGCTTCCTTATCATTGAGTTTTTAGAGATATTTATATATTTTAGATGGAAGTCCTTTATTAGATATACAATTTGAAAATAATTTCTCCCAGTCTATAATTTGTCTTTCCATTATCCAATTTATCAATTTGTTCTTATATAGATCATGCTTTTGAAATGCTATTAAAATTTTTTTCTAATATAAGATGACAAAGACTTTTTCTTTTTTAAAAAATATACTTTTATTGATTTCAGAGAGGAAGGGAGAGGGAGAGAGAGACAGAAACATCAATGATGAGAGGGAATCACTGATCAGCAGCCTCCTGCATGCCCCCTACTGGGGATCGAGCCCGAAACCTGGGCATGTGCCCTGACCAGGAATCAAACTGTGACCTCCTGGTTCATAGATCAATGCTCAACCACTGAACCACACCAGCCGGGCACAAAATTCATTTTTTATATTAACTTTGCATCCTACAGTCTTGCTAATTAACTTTAACTATGTTGAATGAAAATAAAGACAGTTTCACTTTATTCTTTCCAATCTGTATGTCTCCTCCACCCTGTTTTATTGCCCTAACTAGAACCTCCATTACACTGGGTTGAATAGGCATGGTAAAAGCAGACATCCTTGACATTTTCTTGCTTTTGAGGGAAAGCACACACTCTTTTGCCATTAAAGTATGTTGTTAGCTGTAGGTTTTTTCACAGAAACTACTTGTCAGACTGAGGAAGTCCATTCTATTCATGCTTCACTGACAGCTTTTATTAGAAATGCATGTTGGATTTTGTCAAAGCTTTTCTGCAAAAATTGTGATGATTGTAAAGTTGGTTTTTAAAAGTATGTTACTATGGTTAATTGCACCAACCATGCATTTCTGGAATAAACTTAACTTGGTCATTATACATTAGACTTTTTATATATAGGGTATCCCCCCAAAAATGTCTACACACTTTAACAGCTGATAACTCACTTAATTTTTACTCCTTTTCAGGTTTAAATGGTTTGAAATAATGGGTAAAGCAGGACTAAGTAAGCTTTGAACAAAGAAAATTTATCCTAAAGTGCCACTAAACTTTTTTTATGGACATACATGAAAGATAAAGTGTACGGTACAAAACCGGCAAGTCAACAAATTGAGGGCACACAAATACTGAACGAAATGATTCTTGATGCTTTGCATTGCTTTGCATTTCCAGCAGTACCTGGATCTGAACAGTTATCAGTTTGAAAACAGCCATTGATAAAAAAATTATTCATTTCTGTAGATTCTTTTAAATTTTGAAAATGAACTGTATGTTAATAAACACTGATTTATAATCATTCAAAGTGTGTATACATTTTCGGGGACACTCTGTATATTTTGCCTTCAACTTGCCAAGTTCTGTTTAGAATTTTTGTGTTTATATGCATGAGGAATATTAGCCTATAAGTTTTTTATAATGTATTTGTGAGGTGTTGATGTCAGGCTAATGTTAACCTCATAGGATGAGTTGGGAAGCATTCTCTTCATTCAATTTTCTAAAAGAGTTTGTGTAGAATTCATATTACTTTCTCCTTTATATATTTTATACAAATCAGCAGCAAAGTCCTCTGGTCCTGGAGTCTTCTTTACAAAAGGTTTTTAACTACAAATTCAATTTTTAAATAGATGTAGGGCTGTTCAGGTTATCTATTCTTGAGAGAGTTTTGGTAATTTGTCTTTTGAGCAATTTATCATTTAATCTTAGATATGATATATCATTATTTTTGCATTACCAATAAATTGTCTTTATTTTTTTTAAATTAAACCTTTCCTTTTCAGATAATTGTAGGTTCACATGCATGTGTAACCTATATATACAAAAGCCTAAGCGACCATTACAACCAGATGACCAGCTGGTAGCTATGACGCACACTGACCACCAAGGGGAAGATGCTCAATGCAGGAGCTGCCCCCTGGTGGTCAGTGCTCTCCCACAGCCAACCTCCTATGGTCCCTCCCCCTGGACTGGGGGAGACGGCCGATCAGCCCCGATCACTGGCCAGGCCGAGGGACCCTACCCATGCATGAATTCATGCACCGGGCCTTATGTCTATATGTATAAAAGGCTAAGCGACCGTCCAACTGTCCGACTGGTAGCTATGGCACACATTGACCACCAGGGGGCAGACACTCAATGCAGGAGCTGCCGAGCTACAGTGATTTGGCAGCGGCAGTTCTCAGGTGACGCACTGGAACCAAAGGAGGGAGTCCAATTCTGGGGTGCATCACCTGAGAACCGCCCTCTCGCAATCTGGGACCCCTCGGGGGATGTCGGAGAGCCGGTTTTGGCCTGATCTCCCCACAGGTCACGCTGAGGGACCCCACCTGCTGGAGGGACCCCGCTCACTCCGCAGACGACCTTTGAGCCACGGCGGCGCCCCAGGTGCGGCTGGCCAAGAAGGGACCAAGGGAGGTTGGCTCCAGGGTGTGTCCAGCCCGTCTCGCCCAGCCCCACCCCACTGGCCACCTTCCAATTAATTTCCTTTCAATGTGTACGAATCCATGCACCAGGACACTAGTCAATAATAGAGATCCCATATGTTCTTCACCCAGTTTCCTCCAATTATATTATTGATTTTCTTCCATCTTGAAAATCAATAATATAATATCACAACAAGGATATGGAATTGATACAATCCACCAATCATATTCAGATTTCCCCAGTTTTACTTGTCCTCCTGTGTGTGTGTATATGTGTGTGTTTAGCTATATACTATGTTCTCATCTGTGTGGCTTGTATATTTGCCCCTGCAGTTAAGAACAGAATAGTTCCATCGTGATAAGGAGGCCTCGTGTTTCTCTTCTGTAACCACACCTGCCCCCTCTCTCCCTCTCACATCATTCCTAAACCTTAGCAACCACTAAACTGATCTTCATTTACCAAGTTTTGTCATTTCAAAAATGTTATACAAATGGATTCATACCGCTGGAAGCTAACTCCAGCATGTCATAATAAATGCAGGAAGTCCTAAAAGGTTGAAGGGCTTCTATATTCAGCAGGGCTGAATCATATTGTTGCCTGCTGGAATGGCTGAAAGCTTTCCCCAAACCTGAAAATCTGCATATATTATTGCCTGCTACTGGAACAACCGAAGGCAGTTCCTCCAACCTGACAATGCCTACTGTATACCAAATCTTGCAGATATATCAAATGTATATCTGCTTTGCTATAGGCCAAAATGTGGGAATAAAAGGCCCTGGGTCCAGAGTTAGAGAGAACTTGGTTACTGAAGCTAGGTCTCCTCTGGTTCTCCCATGTATTCCAAATTTATATTTCATGTCTAGTCTCTTTATTAATTTACATGCAGCCCTTCTCCAGATTCCTGAACCTTTCTAGATGCTGAGAAACACCCCGGCACACACAGTATATAATTTTCTAAGACTGGCTTTTTCTCTTCAATAAAATTCTCCAAAAATTCATCCAAGTTGTGGCATGAATCAATAATTCATTCCTTTCATTACTGAGTAGCATTCTAGGATATGGACATACCACAGTTGATTTAACCATTCATCTGTTGAAGGACATATGGGTTCTTGTGTGTTTCTGTCTAATACAAATAAGTTGCTATCAACATTCAAGTACAGGTTTTCAGTGAATATAAGTTTTTATTCTATGAAATGTATGCCTAAGAGAGCAAGTATTGGGTCATACAGTAATTAAATATTAGTTTTTAAGGAAACTGTCCAACTTTCCCAGAGTGGCTGCAACATTTTACATGCCACCAGCAATTACATACAACTGATTAACAATTCAGTGTCTCCTCATCCTTGCCAGCACTAACTTTTGTCACGATTTTTTTATTTTAGCAATTGTGCTGGGCAGGTAGTGATATCTCATGGCAGTTCAATTTGCATGCCCCTAATGGCCAGTGATGTTGAACATCTCTTCATATGCTTATTTGCCATCTGTATATCCTCTTCAGAGAAATGTCTGTGCATGTGTTTTGCCTATTTTCTGATTGAATGATTTAGACTTTACTGCTGAGTTTTAGAGCTCTTCATATATTCTAGATTCTGGGCTTCTGTCAGGTATGTTGTTTGCAGATACTTTCTCCAAATCTTTTCATTCTCTTAACAGGGTCTTTCACAAAACAAAAGGTTTTAACTTTGATGAGGTCTATTTTATTAATATTTTCTTTCATAGATCATGCTTTTGGTGTGAAGACTAAAAATTCTTTGCCTACCCTGGGGTCTTCTGGTTTTGCCCCTATATTTCTTTCTAAAAGTTTTGTTTTACCTTTAAGTTGATGCTCCATTTTGAGTTAATATCTGCATGAGTAAGATGTAGGTTGAGGTTCATTATTTTGCCTATGAATGTCCAGTTGCTCCAACCATTTGTTGAAAGGACTCTTCTTCCTCTATTATTTTTGCACTTTTGTTAAAAATCAGTTTGGTATATTGTATGAGTATATTTCTGGGTTCTACATTCTATTCCATTGGCCTATATGTCTATTCCTCCACCAAAGCCATACTGTCTTGATTAATGCAGCTACAGAGCTAGCTCTATCCCCACTTAAACTTTTTCAAGATTGTTTTAGCTTTTCTAAGTCCTGTGTCTTGACATACAAATTTTAGAATAAGCTTGACACTCTTTGAATGTAACCAGTGATATTGCTGAGCAATAGTTCTAGAAGTGTTTTTGTAGATTTCTTGGGGTTCCTATGTAGACAATATGTTACTTACAAAAAAAGGACAGTTCTATTTCTTCCTTTCCAACTTTTATGCCTTTTATTTCCTTCATTGTCTTGTTGCCATGGGTAAAGCTTCTGGTAGTATGTGGAATAAGAGTGGTTAGAATGGATGTCCTTGTCTCTTTCTTGATCTTAGGAGGAAATTAATCAACCTTTCACTATTAAGTATGATTTTAGCTGTAGGTGTTATAATGATGTAAGTTGTGAAGTACCCTTTTATTCCTATTTTGCTGAGAGTTTTTTTGTTTGTTTGTTTTTTTATCATGAGCAGATGTTGGCTTTGGTCAAGGCCTTTTATGCACAATTAATATGACCATATGATTTCTCTTCTTTACTTGTTGATATGCTGGATTACATTGAATGATTTGGATTTTACTGCTTACATTGATTTTCTAATGTTGAACCAGACTTGTATACCTAGAATAAATCCCCTCTGACCATAATGAATAACTCTTTAATACATTGCTGGATTCAGAGTACTAATGTTTTATTGAGAATTTTTGCATTTTTGTTCATGATATGTAGATTTTTTATACTGTCCATTTGGTTTTGGTGTTTTGGTTTTTGAGGTACTACAGGCTTCATAAAATGAATTAGAAAATGATCCCCCCTCTTCTATTTGTTTAAATAAATTGGTTTATCTATTCTTTGAATGTTTAGTAAAATTCTCCATGGAGCAATCTGGGCCTGGGTATTTCTTTTTCAGAAGTTGTAAAATTATTAATTCAATTTATTCACAATGTCTATTTTATCTTGGCCAAGTTTTGGTACTTGTAGTTTTTGTGCAAATTATCCATTTTTTTCTAAGTTACAAATTTATGAGTGTAAGTTGTCCACTATATTCCTTTCTTATCTTTTTAATGACTACAAGATCTAATGTGATATCCTCTATTTAATTTCTGATAGAAAATAATTTAAAAAGCAGCATAATTTCTGGTTGTTTTTCCTTTGTGAATGCTATTTTTGCCTTCATCAGACTTCCAAGAGGTTTTATCAATTCTTGAGCCCCCCTCACTCCCCCGCCCCAAAAGAGCTTTTTGTCTCATTGGCTTCCTATGTGTTTTTTCTATTTTCAATTTCATTGATTTATGCTCTTAATTGTTTCCTTTGCTTTGGATTTATTTTGCTTCTTGTTCTAATTTCTTGGGGCAAGAACTAAGATTGTTGATTGAATACCTTTCCTTGTTTCCAACATAAGCATTTAGTACTATAAATTTTACTCCCAACACTGTTTTAGCTTCAACCCACATAGTTTGATATGTAGTGTTTTTGTTTTCATTCAAAAGTTTTAAGTACTTTTTATTTCCTTTGAGACTTCTTCTTTGACTTCTGGATTATTTAGGACTGTGCTGTTTAAATTCCATGTGTCAGACATATTCATGCTATCTTTCTTTTATTAATTTCTAGTTTGATTTCACAGCAGTCAGAAGACAAACTCTGTGTGATTTCAATTAGTGTATTTTAGATTAGTTGAGATTTATCACCTATTTTATGGCCTATCTTGATGAATATTTTGTAAGCACTGGAAAAATGTGTATTCTACTGTTGTGGAGGAGAGTGTTATATCTACATCAATTAGATCCTGATGGTTGATTATATTGTTCAGACCTTCTCTGTTCTTGCTGATTTTATGTCTAGTAGTTTTATCAGTTGCTGAGAGGGAAATGTTGAGGTCCCCAACTAAATTTTGTATTGATCCATTTGTTTTTTTGATTCTATCAGTTTTTGCTTCGTGTCTTTTAAGGCTGTATTGGTTTGTGCACACATACTTAGAACCTTTATATTTTCCTGGTGGATTGATTTTCTTATTATTATATAAATATTCTTTGCTCTGAAGTCTACTTTACTAGTTATTAACATAGCCAACACAGCTTTTTAATATTTATATGGTATGTCTTTTATTTCCTTTTATTTGAACCCAACTCTGTCATTGTACATGAAGTGAGTTTATTGTAAGCAGCATAAAACTGAGTCACGTTCTTCTATCCACACTACCAATATATATTTTTTATGTAATTAGAACATTGACATTTAAAGTTATTATTGATGTTAGCACTTACTTCTATTATTTTATTGTTTTCTGTATGTTTTCATTGGTCTTGTTCCTCTGCTTCTCTTTTCTTGCCTTTCTCCAGGTTATTTTAACTTTTAAATATAATTACATCCTGATTCATTTGTTGTGCTTTTGAGTGTATCTTTTTGTACGGTTTTGGTAATGGTTGCTCTGCATATTGCAACATACGTATGTTATTTATAAAAGTGTACTAGCATCAATTTTTTCTATTTTGAGAGAAACTGCAATTCTATTTAGGTCCCTTCACCTTCCTCCCTTTTAAATATTATTGTATTGCGTAACCAACAGTGCTATATTTTTATTTCAATTATCAAATATGATTAATAAATTGTATGAGGAAAGGATAGTCTATTATATCTACTCACTAGAGGCCTGGTGCATGAAATTCGTGCACGGGGGGGTGGGTGTGTCCCTCAGCCCAGCCTGCACCCTCTCCAATCTGGGACCTCTCAAGGGATGTCTGTTGCAGTCAGACATCCCTCTCACAATCCAGGACTGCTGGCTCCCAACCACTCGCCTGCCTGCCTGCCTGCCTGATTGCCACTAACCGTTTCTGCTGCCAGCCTGAATGATGCCTAACTGCTCCCCTGCTGGCCTGATTGCCCCTAACTGCCCTCCCTTGTCAGCCTGGTTGCCCCTAACTTCCCTTCCCTGTTGGCCTGGTTGCCCCCAACTGCCCTCCCCTGCAGGCCTGGGTCGCCCCCCACCCCAACTTTCCTCCCCTGCAGGCCTGGTCGCTCCCAACTGCCCTCCCTTGCAGGCCTGGTCCCTCCCAACTGCCCTCCCCTGCTGGCCTGATCACCACAACTGCCCTTCCCTGACAGCCATCTTGTGGTGGCCATCTTGTGTCTACATGGGGACAGCCATCTTTGACCACATGGGGGCGGCCATCTTGTGTGTTGGAGTAATGGTCAATTTGCATATTACTCTTTTATAAGATAGGATACTTTTGCTCTTTTTTCCTTCCTTCCTGATGTTCCAAGATTTCTTCTTTCATGATTTCCTTTTGCTTGAAGAACTTATTATAGCCAATATAAGAGCAGGTCTTCTAGAAACAAATTCTTTTAAATTTTATTTGTCTAAGAATATTTTAATTTCCTTTGCATTTCTGAAGGATAGGTTTATCAGCTACAAAATCTGTGGTTGTGGCTCTTTACTTGTCACACATAAGAAATACTGTGCCACTTTTTTTCCTGGCCTTCTTGGTTACAGATGAGAAATCTTCCGTCAAATCTACTGTCAATTTGGTGTCATTTCTTCCAGGCTATTTTCAAGATTTTTTTCCTTGGTCTTTGATTTTTAAATGTTTAACTATGATGTGCCTTGACATTAGTTTCTTTGGGATTATCCTGTTTGGAGTTTATTTAGCTTCTCAAACCTGTGTATTTGTATTTTTCATCAAATTTTGGAAGTTTTCAGCTATTATTTCTTCACATAGTCTTTCACTTACTCCTCTCCTTGGGGAATTCTTATGATACTATATTGGATCTTTTGTTATTATCCCACTGGTCCCTGTGGTTCTTTTCTTTTCTTTGTTTAGCCTATTTTCTCTCTGTTGTTCAGATTGGCAGAATTTTATTGTTTGACCTCAAGTTCACTGATATAATTCTGTCATCTCCATTCTACTATTGAACCTATTCAGCAAGTTTGGTTTTAGAGGGAGGAAGGAAGGAAGGGAGAGAAGGAGGGAGGGAGGGAGGGAGAGAGAGAGAGAGAGAGATAGAGAGAGAGAGAGAGAGAGAGAGAGAGAGAGAGAGAAACACCTCCATGTAAAGGATGTGAGAGAGAAACATCACATTGATTGGTTGCCTCCCACCCATGGAACCTGTAACTTGGGTATGTGCCCTGACTGGGAATCTAACCTGAAATCTTTTCGGTGTACAGGACAATGCTCCAACCGAGCCACAATGACCAGGGTGTTTTTTGTATGTTTTTAAGAGTTTTATTTCATCTACCTTTTTGAAAGAACATATAGATTATTCACAACATATAGATTATACAATGACAGGTTTTTCTTTCAGTACTTTAAAAAAATGTTACTCCACTGTATTTCCACTTGCATCATTTGTGATGGGGAGCCTATTGTCATCTTTATGTACACCACTCCTCTGTGTATAGCATGTCTTCTTGCTCCCTATTGTTTTCTCTTTGCCATCGTTTCTGAGAAGTTTGATTCTGATGTGACTTGGTGTGGTTTTCTTTATATTCCTTGTGTTTGGGATTCAGTATGTTTCTTGGATCTGTGGGTTTATAGTTTTAATTCAAGTTGGAAAATTTATGGCCACTATTTCTTCAATTACACATCTAGTAAACTATTTGAACTTTTCCTCAGTTCACTGATACCTCTTTATTTTGTTTTTGTTTTTTTGTTGTTGTTTTGATTCTTTTTCTTCTCTGTATTACATTTGGATAGTTTCAATCTTTTGTTCTGCAATATATGATTTATTTATCCCATTCCATGTATTTTTCATCTCATACACCATAGTTTTCATCTTTATAAGTTCAATTTGTACCTTACTTGTATCATCCATATTTCTCCCTAACTTTGCAAAGTTATCTAATACAATAACATTAACTGTTTTAATGCACTAACATCTGAGCCAGTTATGGGTGTGTTTTTATTCTTCTACTTACATTTTCTCATTATAAACCTATATTTTCCTGCTTCTTGCATACCTGTACTACTTGATTGGATATCAGAAATTTTCAATTTTACTTTGTTGAGTGGTGGATACCTTTTCTTTCCTATACTTATTCTTGAGGTTTGTTCAGGGATTCAGTAAAGATCTTTGGAAACAGTTTGATCCTTTTGGTCCTTGCATTTAAGATTTTCTAGGCAGAGCTGAATCAGTGTTTGGTTGCTCCCAATACTGAGGTAAGACCCTTTTCTATATTCCACCCATTGCCCATAGAGTTATAAGGTTTTCCAGTCTAGTTTATGGGAATAGTCACTGTTTCCATCTCTGTGTGGACTCTGAGTTCTGTTCCCTACAATCCTCTTGGATGATTCATTCTCCAGAACCCAGTAGTTTCATCACACGCAAGTACTAATCAGTATTCTGGCTCACTCTTCAGGACAGACAATGAGATGAAAAACACATTCTCTAAAAGGTCATTCTTGAAATATATATTCTCAGGTCAAGACTGAAAAATTTAAAAATAGAATTTTATTTACTTTCTCCCATTAGCCCATTAGAGTGAATTGCTTCATCAGATGGTCACGTGGTTATATAGTAAAAGAAGTCAGAAGACAACTAACCTAGTATATGAATTTTTTGAAAGTATCCCACATATGTCCATAAACAGCAGTGTCTAACATATTTCACATATAGATCCCTTGGGTTGCTTGTTAAAAATACAGATTCCTGAAGTTTAGCAAAATGTTGACAATTATTTAATTTGACTGATGGGTACATGGGGGGATGGGTACTCTTCCACTTCTGTTAAGTTTGAAACTTTCCACAATAAAAAGCTTAGAAGAAAACCAAATATAGCAAGGCCTTGGGGTTCTATGTCTAGAGCCTGACTTAGTGGCTCTGCAGGGGGACCCAGGAATCTGCATG
Source organism: Cnephaeus nilssonii (assembly GCF_951640355.1). Classification (NCBI taxonomy): domain Eukaryota; kingdom Metazoa; phylum Chordata; class Mammalia; order Chiroptera; family Vespertilionidae; genus Cnephaeus; species Cnephaeus nilssonii. The sequence goes on along the minus strand of NC_137086.1, from coordinate 62,341,363 downwards.
TTCATCTGTGCCCTAGCCCAGCTGGTCCTAGAGAGACACTGGTGTACTCACCATCAAGGGATCCATTTGCGCGACTTCACTGGCTTATGGTTGCTGTTTTCCCAGGTAAGGTGTAGTCCCTGGGCCTCCAGACTGTAATGTTCAGTTAAGTGAACATTCTTCTCAGCTCCTCAAGCTCTTACCTGAACAGCCTCTGGAGGAAAGGGATCCTTGCAGCCCACTTTGTAAGAATGGAACTCTCCTCCAGTTAAAGAAGCAAGTTCTTTCAAAAAGTCATTCGCCATCTTATCATTGTAATTGAAGGAAATGGTATAAATAGGAATTTTCTGAAAAACTTTTACTTGGTCTATAACCATTTCAGGTGGCTGAAATGATAAGTTTTGAGAGAGAGAGAGGCAAAGAGGAGATGGAAAAAGAGAGAGAAAAAATTAAGATGTAAAATCCCTTAGCATTTGCTCAAAGATAGTGAAACCTCAACTAGTAATTACCTACTAGCAGGCAGTGAGTGGCTTCTTAGCAAGGTATCAATTCAGTTCAGTGAGGAAACAAGCACTAGTGAGAGCAGAGAGACCAAGGTCATGGCCCTCACCCTCTGTGGGTGGGAAAAGAATCTGGGAGGAAAACTTAGCTAACCGAGTCCCTCAGCTTTAGGTACGCCTAAACTTAGAACCCATGATTTTAAGGTGTTGGGCAATGCATGAGACCCCCCTAAAGTACTGCGGTCAGAGGCCACGAGTAGAACTTCCTGACAATAGGGATGCCACAGAGTGGGGACACTGGATATTCTTGTGGCTTCCAAAGATCACCACCAACAGAGCAATTTCCAGCTCCAGACAAGCCATGGTCAGTGTGTCTCCCACGAGAGAAAACGAAGAGCCATTAAGTGTCCTTCTGTGTGCTGGGCACTCTGCCGGGGCACAGTGTCCCAGTTAACCCTCACACCATCTTATGAAGTAGATTTGGAAAGACTGTGCCTTCTCAATATCCTGCTAGCAGGGGTGTTATCTGGTACATCTTCTTGTGGAGGGGGTGCTATTTGGCAGTATCTATCAAAATATATACCTTTTGCCTGAGTCCACCTCTCAGAATTTACCCTACACACATACTCATACATGTGCACAATATATAGGCACAGCTACTTTTGCAACGTTGTTCATAACAGAAAGATCGAAAACAACCTAAATGTCCATCTTCAGGGGACATGGCTAAGTAGCCACGTGATATAAGAGTAGGCAGCTATAAGACAATGAGGAAACTCTTTATATTGTTTTATTAATAAAGGTCCTCAGAGCTGTGGTGTAACATGCCACCACTTGTATATTTTAAAGAAAATGTATGGATAAGTACATATCTGCTTGCAAACAAACTATCTCTGAAAGAAGAGAGGAGACACTGGTCACACCCATTGCCTCTTAGCTGGTAAACAGGAAGCAGAAGGAGAATTTTCTCTGTATGTTCTTTTGTACCTTTGTAATTTACACCATAACAGTGTATTACTATTCAAAAATTAAATAAACAAAGTAATTTTGAAGGTGGAATTTTTATTAAATCTATAATGGAATATGATGCAGTCATTGGGAATGATGTTTCTTAAGAATTTCACATGACTTGAAAAATTTGCACATATTAGATTTTTTAAAAGCAAAATTGATTTATGAATGATTTAACTTTTGTTCTTTCTTATGCTTGTGCTTGTCTATATTTTCTAAATTGCAGTAAAATCAGTTGGAGTTTGCTAAGAAGAAAAGGACCTCTTGTCCAGATGACTTTCAAATCAGACCCTCCAGCCCCTGTTTCTAGGGGCTTCTGGGCGTCCAGGAACTACACGTGCTCAAACTCGGCTTCCTCCACCAGCAACCTCCAAACCTTCATTAAATTAAGTCAGTTAACAACCTAATCATTATAACCAGAAATCAGTCAGCTTGACCTCTTCTCCCTTGCTCCCACTTCCCCTCACTCGGCCGGCCCCACAACCCCCTCCCAAATTGGTCACCGAGTCCTTTGAGGCCACTTCCATGATCTCATCTCAGAAGAGACTGTCCTTGTCCCCTTTCTGATGCTCTACCCCAGGTGGGCCCTGACCGGTCGATCAAGGTCTCGTCTTTCCCTGGCACTGACAGACATATTTCTAACACACGGGTGGACAGAACCATATGCTCCTCTGAGCACCCCTCCCGGCCTGTGGTGAAACCCACCCTTTCCATGTGGCCTTTAAGGACCGTCACAGTCTCCCCGACCTAACTTTCGAGGCTCTGCCTGACACTCCTCTCATTGCCTTGTTCTCACATTGTTTCTCCGAACAGCCCCTCTGTTCCTTCTACTCAGGATACCAGTCACCTCCTCTGTTTACAAAGTTCCTTCTCCTCTTTCCAGAGGCAGCGGTACGCCCCTCCTCGGTGGAAACTTGCCTGGCTTCTCTTCACTCGGACATCACAGAGCACAAGCATGCCCGTCGTGTCGGGTTAACTGGACGCGTGCTGCGTGTCCCTTACAGCGCCAGCTTCCCTAAGCAGCGATCTAGTCACCTTTGCAGCCTCACACCTGGCGCCACACATAGACCATAACAGGGCACAACACCCTGCTTCTGAGAGAAAGCGCAGTGACGCGGATGGGAAAACCATGTCAAGTACAACTTTATATACACTGCCTCTGCCTCAGTAAGTCCGATGTCGCAGTGAGCCCAGCTGCTCTACTATTTCATCCTGGGCCACTGGACACAGGGTATGGTACACTGTTTGCCTAGCTGTCTTCACACGCACACAGCTCACAGTGAAGGAGACAAGTGGGTGCCAGTTCACTCTAGTGGTTCATGTACAGGGCATTGGCCTGCCAATCTGTGTATTTACGTAATGCCCAGAGCATTAGTCTCTCATTCACAAAGCTCAAAAGAAGATGACCAGACTCCGCTAAAACTTTCAAATATTTCCAGTCAGGCTAAACAAAACAAAGAACATTCCACTAGAAAGGCAGGCTTTCATTTAAACGATCACCGAGTTAACATTAGGGATAAAACCAAGGGCGCTGTGCAGTGACATGTTTAGATTCAGAGTCCCCAAAAGAAAAAAGAAAAAGAACCTGCTCCCTCTTTGTTTATAATGAAATGTAAACCAGAGTTCAATGAGGGCGGAGAGCTCCTTACATGGCTTGGTCTCCAGGCCTGTGGGTGTGTGGCCATGAACTAGACAGCACTCAAGGCCACATAAATGTCCTCAGTGCTTCCTTAGACAAAGGAATTGCTCTAGTATCTTCTCACCTCAGTTCTGGGACCCTCAGCCAAGGAGACACCTTCCGACAGCTTTTAGATGGCAGTTTTAAAGGCCCCCAATCCCTTCTCGGCGTCGAGTTTCAGGGCATTGGTGAGTCCCTCTTTGTCCCCAGCTCTGATAAGTACCTGGTCAGGTCTCCCGTCTGTCAAAAGGTAGATTGCTTGTGTTTCTTTATCAGCAAAAGCGATTTGCAAGGCATGCAGAGTGTTTGTGGAACTCCCGACCTACAGAAAAGGGGAGAGATAGCCAGCACGCACTTGAATCTCAAAAAGATCTCAAACAAATGTTATGTTCTACTTCCAGAAAGAAAGGAAAGTACTTGTGAGATAAAAGATACGTGAAAATGATACTGAGATAATAATTCAAGCCCAGGCATTCCAAGAAGCCAGCCCCTGGGGTGCTGTCAGGCCTCTCCCTGTGGTCCCAGGGCCGCGGGAAGCCAGGGCCGGGGCTCCCTGTCCTGACGGCAGAGCTGAGTGCAGTTCTATCTGGTCATGTGTCTGTGTGTCTCTGTGAGGCGCCAACGCAGCCACGGCTCATTCTGCTGTCAGCGTGGCTTAGACCTGCAGCCTGAGCACTCCCGGCGGGGATATGTTTGTTTCCAACCAGGACTCATTCAGGACACCAGTATTCACAAACATGAGTGAGCCGTCATTAGCGACCTGGAGGTACAGCGAAGAAACTAAGTTTTAAAAACTCCTGCGGTTTCTGCCCAGGGATGCAGAGCACTGGCACGGCTGCCGCTCCAAAACTCACAGTGAAAAGAGCCAGACAAGTGGCCGGCACGGGCGGCTGTCACACCCGCCAGAGGGCACAGGGCGGCGAGAGGGCACCTGCCGTCAGGCGGGACACACCGGTTTCCGGGCCAGGATGCAGCCAGGCGCTGGCAGGAAGAGGTTTTCTGGGACGCCTGCGAATGGGTAGAGCTGCCCAGGTGTACTCGGCCTGGATGCCACAGCTACAGGGCAATCTGCGCTCTTGGCTTTTTCACCACAAACCCCGGTGCACACGGCAGAGCCTGGGAGAGTCCCGAGAACGCCTCCTTCATGGTGCAGGACGGGGAGAGGCGCAGCGACCTGATGCTCCAGAGCCCCTCCCATCTGCCTCCCTACAGAACCAAAGCCTCAGTCTGCCCGTGGTGGGAGCGGGGAGGGCACCTGCCACCGTGGGCCCCGGTGGAAACCAGGACAGTGGAGGAAGGAAACGGGGAGCGACAAGCCCTGACACCTGCGGAGGAACAGGCTGGGGCTGGGCTCCGAGCTGCTGGGAGGGCCACACCTCGGGGACAGGGACCACGAGACTGGGTCATGTGACCTGAGGAAACCAGATGAGCTTGTGTGTGGAGCCACTGCCATCCTTGGAGCCCAAAGCACTTCCTCCGGGATCCCCCAGGATCAGCTCAGCAGCGATCCAGCGCGGCCGCTTCTCCCAGCCCAGCCCCCTTCTCACCTTCATGTCTCTAACCCAGGACTCAGCCCCTTGCAAAGTATCTTCATTGATTTCAACAAGTTTTTCCCGCCAAGCAACTGCTTGGGCATCAAACTGCACAAAATTGAATTTCCTTTTAAATTTCAGCTGTTCCTGTAAGAGACAATTATTAATTAACCATCAAACCACTCAAACATAAGAAAATATTAGGACAGGTCATGGTTTGATAAGTTTTAATCACCATGATATCTATTTTCAGCTCTAGAAGGTAAAAATTACATTTAACAGAGAAAACCTTTTCTAGTACAAGAGGCTTTTAAGTAAGTTATACACAGTGTAGATAGTAAACCTTTACAAATGTATATAAGCATGAAAATATATTATGTATCATATATATATATGTTTATACGTAGTGTGACATTAAATGTTGTCTCTAAGACTGATATTAACGATACACCAAGGACTCCCACTAACTGCAATATGCTTCGGAAAAGAAATCCGAGCAGAGTTCCACGTTGGCCATCTTTCTGGCCGGGCTATGACCCCGTAACACATCTGCGCCCGTGCCTCCCATCAGCCCCTATTTCTCCGGCAGGTTTTCCCAATGAAAAGCTGCACTTTGTAGTTGTCCACGCCCCCCAGGTATTTTCTGTGGTTAATACCTCACTGCGGCTGGCCCGTGACGGTGCTGTGTGCCCATTTCCAGGTGTGGGAACTTGGGGTTAGGACACACGGCGTCTGCTTCAGGCCTACAAGCCAGAGGCAGCCAGGCAGAGCGAGCACGGGAAGCTCCTGACCGCCCCTTACCCCTGGGAATTAAAATTCCAGTGCGACCCACAGACGAAACCAGGGAGGTGTGTGCACGCCACAGACCTCAGGACAGAGAAACCTGGAGCAGTGGACACAGAAGCTCCCCTGGTAGCCCACGTGTGACAGAAAGGACCCGCCAAAGGAAGGTCTGCTTCCCATGAGAACTGGGGTTCTCCCAGGAAAGGAGCCTTTTCCTGAAGTGACTGGCTTTCCTGTGGGTGTTTTAGCCCAGACCTCGCCGGTGCACCTCCGTTCCCACAGCAGTGATGCCCAGCGGAGATGTTTTCACGATACACAGGCCCCAGTGTGTGGGCTGCTAGCTCATCTAACCTGCATAAACCGGATGATCTTGTCCTTCACCAAGTCCAGTTTGCCCTTCATCGAGTGAGACGTATCAATGAGGATGTAGACGCAGTCCTTATACACTTTCCCAAAGAGGATTCGACTCCCAGCCTGGAGCCACTCAATCCTAGGCGGGAAATAGTTGGAACGTGAACGGTTAGGGCCTGTGGAGCGAGAGCACCTTCCTAAGAACTTCATGAGACGAGGCGGAGCGGGCTGCGTTGTTACATAGTCTCCTGCGGATGGATTACTCACGTTGAAGGCTTTCTGTGGACAATCCGACATTGGGGCTGGCTCCCTCATTGACCCCCCCTCCCCGAACCATCGTCATTCCAAGTAAAACAGAACCAGGAAAATTAACAGGACAGAAAATAAATCCAATACTGGGTTCCAAAGTCAAAAGTAAATTATTTGCAGTCGTCTGAGAGCTTGAAGCCCTCAGCTATGACTTCAGACCATTTTCCTTCTAACCCTGCTGACCACAGTCCGCCGGTAACGCCAGCGCATTCCTGAAGCCTCGATGGACCTCATGCACAATGCCAGGCGCCCCAGGCCCCTGCAGTGGCCACGCGCCAGGCCGCTGTGTGTGCGGGGCTGCTGCCGGACGGGCTGGGCTCCCATCACAGGATGCAAACTTACATTCACATCTGCACGCAAAGCCTGGGCGAGGGAGCAACGAAGGGAAAAACACCTGAAACTGAGTTCAGAGTTCAGCAAGGCCTAGGCAACTAGAACTAGTAGGACAGACTCTGTAGAGTATTGAATGAGATGAAATACAACATAATAGAATTTGTGAGAGACAGCTAAAGAGCTACTCAGAGGAAAGTTTATAAAATAAACGTTTATGCCTTAGCCGGTTTGGCTCAGTGGATAGAGTGTCGGCCTGTGTACTGAAGGGTCCCGGATTTGATTCTGGTCAAGGGCACATGCCCACGTTGCAGGCTCAATCCCTAGTAGGGGCATGTAGGAGGCAGCCGATCAATGATTTTTTCTCATCACTGATGTTTTTATCTCTCTCTCCCTCTCCCTTCCTCTCTGAAATCAATAAAAATAAAAAATAATAAAATAAAAGCAAAACAAAATAAACAAAGAAAAATAAATGTTTATACTAGAAAGAAAGGTCTCAAATCAGTGATAGCCATCCTAAGATACTTAAACCCAAAGTAAGGGAAAAAAATAAATAAAAAGAGTGAGAGTAACAATTAATAGCATAGAAAGGAGAAAACCCTACAGAGGAAAAAAACACACAACAAAACCAAAAGAAAAGATGAATAAAATGGATACCGCTAGCCAGACTGCTTAGAAAATAAAGATGACAAGTTACCAATATCAGCTCTATGTGCATTTACAGAAATTGAATACCTAATTAAAAACCTTCCCACAAAGAACAACTCCAGGCCCAGATGGCTTCAGTGGTGACTTCCACAAGCATTTAAGGGAGAGATGGTACCAATTCTCCACAGGAAACAGAGAAGGAGAGAAGACTTTCCAACAAACCTGGTGTGACAAGAGGAACAAAAGACCTGGCAGCTGCCAGGCGGAATGTCTTCTAAGCAGCATCCTTTTGCCCAGACCTGAAATCCAAACAACTCTCCCCAAAAGTCAACCTTGAAACTATAGGCAGAGACCACTCCAGACACAAGGATTAGTTTTTCTGAGTAACCCTTCACCAATAACCCATCACCAACTGGGTTTTGAGAAGTTGGGGCTCTGAAGACTTAATATGGAGACAGGTGTCTGCAGCCTATACTTTTACAGCAGAAAACACAGAAGAAAGGAGGGAACTCTCATTTCCAAGCGGCTACTGCAGGCAGGTACTCGCCTATACTCGTTACATTTAGTATCTAATCTAACCCATAGAACACATTTCTAAATGGCATTACTATTCCCACTTTATAAATGAGGAAACCGATGCCCAAAAACATCAACGAACTTTCCCAGGGTCACACAGCAAGTGCAGAGCGGGGATTAGAATCCAGCTCTCTCTGACCCTGGAGCCCATGCACCTGAATGGATCTGGTCCTCAGGGTCTAAGCTGTCCCTGCCTCAGGAGGTGAAAGCATGAGGTGGATCATCCCCAGGGTTCTGAGGTTGAGGCCACAGCAGATATTAACAGCAGGGTGGAGAGGAATCACATGATAGTATTTCTAGCTGATTTCTAAAAGGCATATCTGTATACACTGAGTGGCATAATAATCTGGCCACTCAGTGTGTGTGTGTGTGTGTGTGTGTGTGTGTGTGTGTGTGTGTGTATTAGAGGCCTGGTGCATGAATTTGTGCATGGATGGGGTCCGGCCAGCCTGGCCAGGGGGAGGGGACATGGGCGGTTGGCTGGCCTGCCTGCTGGTCGAACTCCTGGTCAAAGGGACAATTTGCATATTAGCCTTTTATTATGTAGGATAGGATATACACTGAGTGGCCAGATTATTATGCGTTCAGAGATCATAATAATCTGGCCACTCAGTGTATATAAAAGCCTAAGCAACCGTTAGTACTGGTCGACCAAATGACCAGTTGACTGGTCGCTATGACATGCACTGACCACCAGGGGTCAGTGTGCTCCTACAGCCAACCTCCCACAGCCGGCCAACCTCCCCCGGTTCCTCCCCCTAGCCAGCCCTAATTGAGACTGGGTGAGACAGCCCGATTGGCCCGATTGCCAGCCAGGCTGAGGGATCCCACTGGTGCACAAATTCATGCACCAGGCCTCTAGTATCCATATAAATTTTCCCACTATAATCAAATGTTTCACATTGTAACAGTCACCCTGAAATATAACATTCAAGAGGACAGATGGAATATAGTCTTAATATACCTTCACCCACAACTCTGAGGAGAAGCGTTCCTTAGCCACCTACAGTGATGCACAACCAGCGCTGTTAACTACACCTTTGCTGTTTTTAAGAATCTGAATCCAAACATCACCCTTTGGTATTAACAACAAGGCCACCAGCAAACCACCAGCAAACTTGACTTAACATGTTTACTGGCCATTTCTCTTGGTTACGCTTTTAGAAAGAGGTCAAGCAGATTTGAATTCAGAGAGACCAGACCCCTTGTACCCTCCTGCAAACACACCAACCTGCGCCGGATCTGGGCCAGGACCGCATGGATTCTCTCGGTGTACCACGTGCACTTCTCCTTGGTAATGCAGACATGGACCAAGCTCCCATCCTTCCAGGGAGCATGGACAAATCTGCTACAGTATTTCGCATGGACTGTCTTCCTGTTGGTCTCCTAAGGAAACGACAAAGGACAGAAGCCACTCAGAAACCATTCCACCACGAAAAGTCTCCAGATGGCACCTCCATCTCTGCTTTAGTCATACAGCTCATAACTCTCACTCCCACGTAAAATCATCCCACTGTTGGTTCAACCAAGCGTGCACTGGGGTCTGCTCTATATGGAGGCCTGTGCTAGATGTTATGAATGATGTCAGAAGGATGTGTGCAAGCCCGTCTGTGCCCCAGAGAAGCTAATGTTTCTGGCAGGGGAACACCGGGGATGAGTGCAGACAGGAAGCGGTCTGAGGACGGCGCCTTGAGGCCTTCAGCATTTAGCTGGGAAAAAACTAACAAAGAATGCTGAGAAAGAGTGGAAGTGAGATTGAAGGAAAAACAGGACAGTGCATTTTCTGTAAGTAAGAGAATTCAAGGAAGTAACCAAACTACATCAAATGTTGATAACAGAAAGAGACTGAGAATTGATTCCTGGATTCAGCAACTCAGGTATCCCTTCAAAGTGGGTTTTGGTGGAGATGGGGACTGGAGTGCATTCAAGAGTGTGGGAGAAGCACAGAATTGGAGAGTGGGGATGTATAAAACTCTTAGGGGATTGAATTCTAGAGAGGAGCTGACGAATGAGGCTAAGGAGGCAGAGCTGGAGGTAAGTAGAGGGTGAACAGACTATATTTAAGATGGAACAAATAGCACCATGTTTACATGCTGATGGAAAAGATCTAGAAAGGAGGGCAATACTGACGATATGAATTAGAAAGGGGGAGAATGAATGAATGAGGGAATTGGGATCAGTGCACACATGGAGGGGTTGGTCTTAGACAGAAGCAAGGGCGGTCAGCCATCCTAGAAGAAATGAGAGAACATCCAGACACAGATGCTAGGAGGTTTGTAGCTGTTTGTAGGTGTTCATGGATGTTTACTTCAAAGATCAGTGCAACGGGAACAAGGTCGCCTGCTGAGAGCGAGCGCGGAGAAGATGCTGAAGTTGGAAGAGGAAGAAGGAGGTAGACATCTGGCAGGATGAGAGTCTGCGTGAACTGGGAGAGGACATGGGACTGTGGTGCAGCACCAAACACCCGCCTGAAGTTACAGGTCAGGGCTTGAAGGTGAAGCCAGACACATGGCTGTATTTTTCTCCTCCTTCACCCACTGGAGTCATCTACACAGGTATATGGCAGAAATGGCAGAAGTGGATTTAACCAGGGGTGGGGATTTTCCAGGGAGTGCAAGAATGTAAGAGAGAAAAAGTAGTTGAGGATGTGAGGGGGACTAAAGGATAGAGAGAACAGAGAAAAGATGGCAGAAACAACAAATCGGACATCCCAGTGTCATCCCAGGGTTGAAAGGTTGATGCAATTAGGACAGCAGAGGAAATGACCTAAACATAACCATTATTGCTTGTCTCATTTTCTGTTCTTATAAGTTTATTTCTAGTATCACATGATCTCACTCATCTAGGGGAAATAATGAACAACATAAACTGATGAACAAAAACAGACCCGGAGACAGGGAAGCATCGATCAGACTGTCAGGCCTCAGAGGGAAGGTAGGGGAGGGTGGGGATAAGGGGGAGAGATCAACCAAAGGACTTGTGTGCATGCATATAAGCCTAACCAGTGGTCACGGACAATAGGGGGATGGGGGCATGCATGGGGAGGGGTTTGGGATGGGAATGGGGGGATGAGGACAAATATGTGATCCCTTAATCAATAAAGAAATTTTTTAAAAAGTGATCCAACAGTGGACCTTTGGAATTGATTATATGGGCTATGATTACACAGCTATTTGTAATGACAATGTCAATGGAAACCTATGACAGGAGTGGTATGTACGGAGTAGAGGAGAACGTCGATGGAGAAGAGTAGGTCAGAGAAATGAAAGTTGGGGCCATCTACATGGTATTGACATCACTAGGAATTAAAACAGGGCCAGTGGCAGCAAGCCACAAGCTTAACCTTTTGCACTCGGATGTCGAGATTAAAATTACTCTTTGAATGTATCAATTTGAAATATAAAAAAATCCAAATAAATAAGTTTGTATGAAAAGAAACTCCAGTTTTTTATTCTACTGCCGCGCTTTGTAAAATCTGGGGTATTTTAAAAATTAAATCCCGAGTAGAATAAAGGAATCGAGAAAAAAGCAAGCAAAGGGTTAATTGTCAAGGACTGACAAGAGGAGGCCTGGGGCACAGTAGGTGACACAGAAGGTGTAGTGGGTGGTAGTTTATGATGACATGGGAAGAGGGCAGGAGAATGATCAAGAAGCAGCAAAGAGGCTACTGCCCACCCCCAGCCCACCGCCAGCCCACAGGAGGAGAGTGAAACCAGGGTCCACAAGAGAGGACCCAGAGGAGCAGGAGAAGGGTTCTCAGATCCCCTGCGGCTCCAGGGGTTTGCGGATGACTCCTAGGTCCAGAGGGCACAGTGGGCGGGTTCTGGGAGTCAGGGAGAAAGGAAGGAGGCTCCGGAAAGGGTGGTCAGAGCCACACAAGAGTGAGATTTAGGGGCCCTGTGGTGACTGATGAGAACAAGGTTGACCGCGTTGATGAAATCAGCCCTGATGCCGCCAAGGCGGGCAGAGGGGAAGCACATCTCCCCTCAGCCCCAGGGGAAGGGTGTCCTCTCATTCTCACCACGTTCCTGGGATGGCACCCACAAGCGTCTGTCTACTCAATCCCAACACGCAGCCTCTGCCCACTGTGCCTTACACACTCCCAAGTAGAAACACACCAAACCATATGGTGCGTGAATCCAGGGTCAGGCAGCGGAGTTTCAGAATGGGGAAAGCACTGTGTGAGAGCCAAGCAGATCTGAGTGCAAACCCGGCCTCCACCTGCCATGAGGTGTCAGGTGAGTTGCCTCACCTTTCGGAGGCCCTGTGACTTCGCTTTGTCGTGTGTGATATGAGAGCACAAATATGCAACTTCTGTGTAAAGCACATGGGCATTCCATAAGTGCTCAGTGCTGAGTCCTCATGCACTTAAGTAAAGAAGGCGGGCAACGTCTGCTGGGCGTCTCCTGGCACCAGGCACTGTGCTCAGACATGCATTTCTTTTCATTTGGACTTTACACCACCTACTACAGATGTGGAGAGTGAGACTAAACGAGGCTAAATTATTGCTCAACATTTCATAATTAGTAACTGGTAGAAACTGTTCATACCCAGGTCTCCTCACTCCAAATCTGGTGCACTTTCCCCCAAACCGGACTGCCTGGTATAGAGCGAGGGCTCAATAAACATTTGTTAGAGGAGTAGACGGTGAGACCAGAGTAGGTTTGGGAATGTCAGGCCTGGCTTTGTACGTGAGCAGCATAGGCAACCTGTGATGTGCTTTCAGGGTGCCCCGAAATTTCATGTTACTAGACTTTGCCTGAAATGTCCTCATTAGAAATGCATTTTGTCTCCTCCCACCTGCTCATTATCTTGGAAATGCTACACAGCGAGGCCTTTTTAGTCATTTATTTCTCAGTGCAAACGAGTTTCCTAGATCAGTACCTACAAGCTGGTTTTTATAGTTAAGAGTTTATGAGGCCCTGCCCATGGTAGTCTGGGAGAACCCTAAATAATCTACCTCTTTCACAGCCTCAGTTTCTCCCTACCTTCTACACATCACAATTTTAGGCATAAATCTGGTTTCAGATATGTAGCCCCAAATACTAAAAATAAAACTGTCCCTTTTTTAAATCAATATTTGTGAAAGAGGATAGCTGTACTGTATACTTCTCAACTTTTACTATATTATTATTTATTAGCACAAGAAAATTGAGGCAAAATATTCCTCATTTATAAGCCAAATTATTCAAACTTTCCCTATAAAATTTCATGTAAAACTGTCAAGGGAAGAAAGAGAAAATCCGTGTTGGAGAGACCTGAGTGCACCTCTGCGTGGCCAGGAAGGGGCAGTAAGCTAGGTCCAAGTGGGCAAGGATTCATATTCCTTTATTATTATTATTATTATTGTTTAAAGTATTACATATGTCTCCTTTTTCCCTGATTGACCCCCCCCCCGCCACACTCTCCCCCAGGACCAGCCCCCACCGCCCCAGTGTCCGTGTCCATTGGTTATGCTAATATGCATGCATACAAGTCCTTTGGTTGATTTCTTACTTCCACCACTCCCTCCCCCGTCTTCTCTCTGAGGATTCATATTCTTAAATAGCCAGGGCCTAATGTACCTTTTAAAATGAAAATTTAGTTATGCTTATTTCCTGAACTAATGACATTACTGAATGATGTCTACAAAATCAGGAAACTGTCTGGGGGAGGCAACAGGCGAGCTGTCCCCCCAACGCAGCAATTACTCTGCAGCTCAGCATATATGCCAGGAGACAAGTCTGCGTCAATTCTGCATTTTTCTTCTAATTCCGTTTTTCTGTTCTCCTCCTTGCAGTTCATTGTCAGGACACAGCAGTGAAAGAGCAGACATGCATCGAGCGGTCTGCAGGCCTGAGAGAAAGGCCCTTCCCCGAGGAGCCGTGGCCAGCCAGCCTGAGTGGTGGAGAGCCTGGGGTTTCACTTCCAACTTGACAGCCATCTCAGTGGCGATCTTGGCCTTGAGCCGGAGATTAGAGATACACAGAGTGGCCTGCCTTTGAGAAGGACCCCGACTTCCTCTCCCAGTCGTGTCTGCTCTGTTGCTGGCATTTCGGCTTTCACTTCGCAGTGGGTACCTAGCCTTTCCTACCTCTTCAAAGAGCTTTTCTTCAGTTTAGATACATTTAGAATATTCATTTTATCCCGATGTCCTGTTTAATATTGTGAGGCTTTTTGGTCTTTCCATAATTCTGAGCTTTTGACAGTTTGGGTTCTATTTACATCTAGTGTTTCTCAAAGTGTGGCCCCGGGACCAGAAGCTTCCGCATCATCTGAGGCTTTGGTCTGAATGCACATTCTTGGCTCCCACCCCAGACCCTCTGACTCACGCGTGTTAGTGTTTAGGAGCTGTTACTATAGATCCTTATCCTTCCCTGGGAGCCAGTCGGGCACTTAGAGAAGCTATGCTCCTTCCCGACCCATTGGCACAATGGAACTCAGCTTTCAAAGGTTCTCAACATGCACACACCCTTCCAGTGGCCAGCCCCTTACAGAGCTGATTTGTGTTCACTGGGGATGCACGACGTGCTGGCTGACAGTCACTAGGATTGGTGCATCTCTAAGATGGACCCAGGGATGCCTGCTTTGGGCATATTCACAAGTAGTTTCCTTCTTCCATTCAATATGGAGGAGCAAAGGGCGTCTCCTTAGAAATAATGTTGCATATTTCTGAGACATACAATGCCTGAATTACAACAAGCCCAGCTCCTGGCTTATGTATAATTATTGTATAGTTCACTTACCTCTAGAAAAAATTCCCAGAGCTGGTCTCCACCCCCACAGGTGGAGTGTACGGTGGAAACAGTGTACGGTCCTTTTGCATGGACACCCCAGGCAGCTTCCCTCCACGCCGCCTTTAACCTGGTGCTGCCCTGGCCCTGGCCTGAGGGATGCTTCGCCTACCTACTCAGGGCACCAAGAGAAGGCACGGCCCGCGGGAGCGCACTTACCGCACTGGTCTGTATGGACTCGTTCTCGGGTTTGGCTTTTATATCAACGACTCCATCAGCATGGCGAAAGGAGCAGTCAGCAAGGACATCATAAAATGACAGCTTTTGGGCGTTTAAGCCATATTTCTGCAGCCACTTCTTAGAGTCCCACATGTCTTCTGGATTTGGTTCACTTCCAACAGAGGTTGTTCCTGACTCTATTTTTGGAATCACAGTTCATTAGCCATTCAGATTACACAGCCATTCATATTTCACCCCCACCATAACATTCACCACGCTCAAACATGTTCTTTATGAGACCCCACTCACTCCAGGAAGCATGCTTTCAAAGCAGGGATGGCACAGAATCCATTCACAAGACTAGAAGGCAGGGACCTGCTACTCTTCATCTTACTTCCTCTCTACCTAAGTTGATTGGCCCCCTGAATAGCTGGAGATGGCCAACAGACCAGGTCGGTGTGTTTGGGAGAGCATTAAACTTGGGGTCAGAAGCTCTGGGTTCAAGGCCTGCCTCCATCGCTTTCTAGCTTGGGCAAGTTCCCACACTCGGGCAAATTGCCCCACTTAATCTCTCCGAGCTTCAGCAGAACCCTTCCCCTGCAGGTGGGAGACAGCATCCACCTCACCTTCCTAGGTGTGTTGAAGTGACTCAAGGAGACAAGTCGTGTGGAAGTGCTTTGTAATGAGGGGGGAAAGGAGGAGCATGTAACCTGCATTGAGGCGGAAGTCAGTCAACCCCAGAAGACGGGTGGGCTGCCTTCCAGGACCTCCCGTGGACTTGGTGGGTTTATGCTGATTCAAAGTCTGGCCCTCAATTCTGCAGGCTCAGCAATTTACGTGTCAGCACCTGGAGCGGATCTATGACAACTCACCTTAGTCAGAGTCACAGGATAAAGCATAATCCAGAAGGTTAGTTGCCTAAATATCCCCAGCCTTAGGCACATGACCTTGGTGTTTTCCAAAGGTTTCCTATACTCTTTAAGTGTGTGTGGGGGTGGGGAGGTATCATGCTACTGATACCGTTATAATTAACCTGGTTATTAATAACAGGAAAGGACAAAGGGAAAGCTAAATATAGGCATGCCATTTGCGCAGCTCTGCCAGGAGCCACCAGTCCGTTCCCCACTGGACAGATCAGACGCATGCCCAGTAAGTCTGGGTGAAACAGGGAAGGTACTTGATTGTCAGTCACACCTGGGAACGGGTCATTGGCAGAGTAGGCATGGCCACTGCAAGCACATGAAGATTTGAGATATTTAATCCCCTAAACCAGTGGTTGGCAAACTTATTAGTCAACAGAGCCAAATATCAACAGTACACGATTGAAATTTCTTTTGAGAGCCAAATTTTTTAAACTTAAACTTCTTCTAACGCCACTTCTTCAAAATAGACTCGCCCAGGCCGTGGTATTTTGTGGAAGAGCCACACTCAAGGGGCCAAAGAGCCGCATGTGGCTCGCGAGCCGCAGTTTGCCGACCACGGCCCTAAACAAAGGAGTATGGCCCCTGGCTCTCTTGGTAGCTCTCATGCGCCTGCGCTCCTGCATTCGCTCACAGGGCCCACAGCCATGCGGACCCCACACCATGGACTGAGGGACTGCAACCAGCCTGATGCTGTGCCGGACGCAGCTCCAGCTGGAAAGGAAGCTTGGGACACTGGCTTTGCTTCTGGCTCTTCTGAGTCCCCAGCTGCACTTCTTCCAGGACTGGATTAAGGGCAACGGGACTGTGGAAACCCAGGAATGTTATTCCACACAAATAAAAATCACTCATGCTCCCCTGTGAGTCTCAGAAAATTCCTTTTCTCAAGATATCATAAAGACTCAGTGGGGAAAGGGACACCCCACTTCCACTGATAACACTACCTGAGCAGAAAAGCCATGACAGCCAGCTGTCATACAAGCAGAAAAGTATTTATCTGGTGGCACAAAACTCCCTGCTGCCACCTAAGGGAGACTGGGGTACCTTGGAGCCCCCACAAAGGAGAAAGGAACAAGTCTGAAGCCGAGGAGGCACGGGGTCTGGAGCTGGCTGGCGCTGGCCTGTGAGAGCTGGCCCTGCGCCTCTCCTTCCAGCTGGGCTCAGTGGGAGCACATTGCTGGGGTGAAACTGACCATGTGGGGAGAATTTACAAAACCTGGAGATCAGCAGTAGGTACAAATCCGGGCTTTTTTAATCCAAAGTGCGGATGGTAAACATGAACCTGCATGCCACCAGAAGGCAGGCGGAAAGGACGGAGATTTTAGCCCACTGGGCCCAGCAGAGCCTTGGGAGGACCAGGAGCGGGTGGCAGAGGAGGGTTTCCAGGCCGACAGAGTCCATTTCCACTTAGATCAGTGATTCTAGCCCTGAACACCGGAATCCTCGGAGGAGTTCTGAAAATACTCCGGGGCCCACCCAGGCAGAAGCATCCGATTCTGTTCTAATTGGTCTAAACCCTGGGCTTTCTCAAGCTCCCCAGTGACGGCACTGTGCAGCCTAGCTTCGCGCCTGGCCTAAGGTGGAAGGAGCTTTCTAAACTGTGATCTGGAGATCCCATCCGCCAAGCTTCAGCAGACACAGATCCAAGGCAGATTGTACTTTTAACTTAAAAGTAGCACTCACTGTTAGGGACACAAAAATATTACCCATTCCTCTATTTAAGGGGTTATGTAATTAGAATAAGATTTGAGGACATAAAACACTTTAGAGCCAGTTGTTTCTCAATAACACCTGAAGGATCTGTCCACCCGTCCTACATATGAGCCATGTCCTAGGATTTTCATAGACACTTTTTAAATAACTGAAATCTACTGGAGCTGGGACATCGCAAAGAACCCTGCTTTTGGCTTTTGCACTTTAAACCATCCTGGCATCAGACGCTGCGCTGGGTCACCCAGGCAGCTCCAGCCAGAGGCTTCGGGGCCTCTGACCCCAGCTTCCCCACGTGCTCACCTGCATCACAGGGACGCAGGCATCCCAGGTTCCCCCCAATGCTCACCTGCATCACAAGGACGCAGCGCATCCCAGGTTCCCCCCATGCTCACCTGCATCACAAGGACGCAGCGCATCCCAGGTTCCCCCCATGCTCACCTGCATCACAAGGACGCAGCGCATCCCAGGTTCCCACCATGCTCACCTGCATCACAGGGATGCAGCGCATCCCAGGTTCCCGCGTGCTCACCTGCATCACAGGGACGAAGGCATCCCAGGTTCCCCCCATGCTCACCTGCATCACAGGGACGCAGGCATCCCAGGTTCCCACCATGCTCACCTGCATCACAGGGATGCAGCGCATCCCAGGTTCCCCCCATGCTCACCTGCATCACAGGGATGCAGCGCATCCCAGGTTCCCGCGTGCTCACCTGCATCACAGCGACGCAGGCATCCCAGGTTCCCCCCATGCTCACCTGCATCACAGGGACGCAGGCATCCCAGGTTCCCACCATGCTCACCTGCATCACAGGGATGCAGCGCATCCCAGGTTCCCGCGTGCTCACCTGCATCACAGGGACGCAGGCATCCCAGGTTCCCCCCATGCTCACCTGCATCACAGGGACACAGCGCTTCCCAGGTTCCCCGTGTGCTCACCTGCATCAGGGACGCAGGCATCCCAGGTTCCCGCGTGCTCGCCTGCATCACAGGGACGCAGGCATCCCAGGTTCCCACCATGCTCACCTGCATCACAGGGACGCAGGCATCCCAGGTTCCCACCATGCTCACCTGCATCACAGGGACGCAGCGCATCCCAGGTTCCCCGTGTGCTCACCTGCATCAGGGACGCAGGCATCCCAGGTTCCCGCGTGCTCACCTGCATCACAGGGACGCAGGCATCCCAGGTTCCCACCATGCTCACCTGCATCACAGGGACACAGCGCTTCCCAGGTTCCCCGTGTGCTCACCTGCATCAGGGACGCAGGCATCCCAGGTTCCCACCATGCTCACCTGCATCACAGGGACGCAGGCATCCCAGGTTCCCACCATGCTCACCTGCATCACAGGGACGCAGGCATCCCAGGTTCCCGCGTGCTCACCTGCATCACAGGGACGCAGGCATCCCAGGTTCCCCCCATGCTCACCTGCATCACAGGGACGCAGCGCATCCCAGGTTCCCCCCATGCTCACCTGCATCACAGGGACGCAGCGCATCCCAGGTTCCCCCCATGCTCACCTGCATCACAGGGACGCAGCGCATCCCAGGTTCCCCCCATGCTCACCTGCATCACAGGGACGCAGCGCATCCCAGGTTCCCACCATGCTCACCTGCATCACAGGGACGCAGGCATCCCAGGTTCCCCCCATGCTCACCTGCATCACAGGGACGCAGCGCATCCCAGGTTCCCACCATGCTCACCTGCATCACAGGGACGCAGGCATCCCAGGTTCCCCCCGTGCTCACCTGCATCACAGGGACGCAGGCATCCCAGGTTCCCCCCGTGCTCACCTGCATCACAGGGACGCAGGCATCCCAGGTTCCCCCCATGCTCACCTGCATCACAGGGACGCAGCACAAAGAGAACGGAGCTGTTGACTCAGTGGGGTCAGCTTCCTTGGAAAACCCTTCCGGTGGCTGTTTTTCCTCCACTTAGAATATACTTGTTAATTCTATCCTAAGCCTGTCTCCTCATTATTCCTGCTTCATTATTCACCTCTCTTCTTTCTAGTCAATAGGTGCAGCAGGAAAAAACTTTTCATTCAGTTATATCCATATCATATCCTTCTGCTCTGTTTTATTTTAAACTTGACTTCTTTTAAAACAAGAGCTCTTTATTAATGATAAAACCTGCTTACCATAAAAGAATTACATAAAAACGCATCATATCAATATTGACAAATGGTTTTAAAGGTTCAGAGAACCTGGAGGCGATGTCCAGCAGAAAGAAAGAAAGACATTCCCAGTAGCCAGGAAGAATGTTTAAACCCCGCAAGGCTGAGAGGAAATCACTGTAGAGCACAATTCCAAGCGAAGAATTTTGAAAGACACATTTTAATGTGCCTATTTCTAAAATGGCATTTAATTGAAACAAATTGAAAATAGTTGAGGATCAGTGTTGTGGACAACAAATTCTATCTTTACAAAATAGTATGACCTGCAAGATACACACAAGCCAATATAAGATCTCATTTATGGATAATAAAGAACATTATAAACTTGAACAAAAAGATAGATACAGAGACAGTAAAGCATCAAACAGACTGTCAAATTACAAGGGGAAGGTTAGGGAGAGGTGGGGGAGATAAGAGATCAACCGAAGGACTTGTATGCATGCATATAAGCATAACCAATGGATGCAAAACTCTGGGGGGTGGGGGCATATATGGGAGTGGGGTGTGGGGAGGGCAATGGTAAGATATGTACACATATAATACCTTAATAAAAAATTGAAAATAAATAAATAAATAAATAAAAAAGATGTTTGGTATAAAGAAGAAAAATCAAGATTGAGAATTGGGAAAAGTATTAATGGAGTTTGGGAATTTGAGATTCAGAACCTGAAATTCATGTAGTACTGAGAACTGAACTCTGAAACCCACTGGGGCTACTGGAATTAAACCGGACAGAAATCTGAATCTGCTAGCCTTGGGAAATTAAAATCGTTGATCTTGCATCACCATTGCCAAGGCATTTTTTCTTTCACTTTTAGTCAACATATTTATTTCATACTAGAGGCCCAAATGCACAAAATTCTTGCAAGAGTAGGCCTTCCTCCCACCGGCTGCCGGCATTGGCTTCCCTCTGGCACCCAGGATCCAGGCTTCCCTTGCAGCCCCAGCTTCGTCCAGAAGGTTGTCCAGTCTAATTAGTATATTATGCTTTTATTATTATAGATATCATTTTTAAGAGTTTGTTGAGATATAACTTATATACTATAGAATTCATCCTTTTCAAATATATAATTCAGTGGGTGTTAGTTAGTTTATAAAGTTGTGCAACAATCACCACTATTTAATTTCAGCACATTTTCATCACCACAAAAAGAAACCTTATACTCATTAAAAGTCACTCTCCATTTCCCTTCTCTTCTCCCCTCACCCCCACTAATTCACTGTATGGATTTGCCTATTTCATTCACATTCGCGTAAATAAAATCATACAAATTGTGGCCTTTTGTGTCTGTCTTCTTTCATTTAGCATAATGTTTTCAAAGTTAATCCACATTGTAGCATGTATCAGTACCAAATTAAATACTTATTATTAAAGATAATTTTACTTCTTCCTTCCCAATCTGGATACCTTTATTTCTTTTTCTTGACCATTTGTGTTGGCTCAATCTTCAGTACAATGTTGAATAGCAGTGATAAGAAGAGACATCCTTGTCTTAGTCCTGATTTTAGCAAGAAGTTTTCAGTCTTTCACCACAAGCATGAAGTTAGCCATGAGTTTTTCATAGATGCTCTTTACCCGGTTGAGGAAATTCCCTTCAATTCCTATTTTGTTGAGTGTTTTCATCATGATAGGGAATGGGATTTCATCAAATGCTTCTTCCACATCTACTGAGATAATCATGTGATTTTTGTCCTTTAGTCTATTCACATGGTATATTACATTGATTTTTGTGTGTTGAACCAATCTTGCATTCTGCGGTAAATTCCACTTGGTCAAGTTGTATAATTCCTTTTCTATGTTGCTGGATTCTGTTTGTTAATATTTTGTTGAGAATTTTACATGAGATATTTCTGGGTTTTTGTTGTCGTTGTTGTTTCTTTGTTTTTACTTGTTACATCTTTGTCTGGTTTTGGTGTCAGCGCAATACTAGCCTCTTAGAATGAGTTGGGAAGTGTTTCCTTCTCTGTATTTTAGAAGAGTTTGTGAAGAAATGGTGTTAGTTCTTCTTTAAACACTTGATAGAATTTGCCAGTGAAGCAATTCAGTCCTGGGTTTCTCTTTGTTTGGAGAGAGAAGGGAGTTGCTTACTAATTCTATTTATGATAGGTCTATTCAGATTTTCAATTTCTTCTTACATCAGTTTTGGTTATTTATATGTTTCTATGAATCTGTCCATTTAATCTAGATTGTAGGCATACAGTTGTTCATAGTATTCCCTTATAATCATTTTTATTTCTGCAAGTCCAGTAGCGATGCTCTCCTTTTCATTTAAGTAATATTAATCTTCTCTTGCTCTTCTATTCTTGGTTAGTTTATGTAAGCATTTTTCAATTTTGATGATCTTTTAAAAGAACCAATGTTTGGTTTCTTTGATTTTTCTTTGTTGTTTTTCTATTCTCTATTTCATTTCTTTTCCCCTAATATTTATTACCTACATGTTTTCAGTTTAGTTTGCCCTTCTTATTCTAATTTCTTAAGTTAGAAGGTTAGTTTATTAGAGATTTTTTATCTTTTTTAAATTTTTTATTTATTTTTCTCTTCTTTTAATCTTTTTTAAATATATGTTTAAAGCTATAAGTTACCTTGTAAGTACTACTTTAGCTGCATCCACAAATTTTGATAAATCAAGTTTTTCATTTTCATTCACTTCAAAGTATTTTCTAATCCCCCTTTGATCTCTTTCACCCATTTGTTATTTAAGAGTACGTTGTTAATATACAAATATTTATCAGTTTCCAAAATTTCCATCTGTTTTTTATTTTCATTTCATCAATTGTGGTCAGAGAACATATTTTGTATTATTTCAATCATTTTAAATTTATTGTATGGACTAACATATGGTCTCTTTTGAAGACTAATGTGTGTGCATTTGAGAAGAATGTGTATTCTACTGCTGTTGAATGGGTATTCTAAGATATCTAGTAGGTGTAGTTTGTTTATTGTGTTGTTAAAGTTTTCCATATCCTTATTGATTTTCTGCCTATTTATTCCACTCATTTTTGAAAATGGAATATTAAGGCCTTCAACTATTATTACTGAACTATTTCTTCTTTCAATTCATCAGTTTTTGCTTAATATATTTGAGGGATATGTTGTTAGGTGCATTTATGTTTATAATTGTTACTAGAGGCCCATTGCACGATATTCGTGCAAGAATAGGCCTTCCTTCCCCTGGCTTTACTCCCAGCCGCCTGGGAGCTGGCACATCCCCACTCCCGGCCCACCCGGGAGCCAGCAAGTCCCCGCTCCCCAGCCGCCTGGGAGCCAGCAAGTCCTTGCTTCTGACTGGAGCACCACTCCAGTAGCTCCCTCCACCGCCCCCCTTCCCCTCATAGCAGGCTTCACGCTGCTCTGTGCCTGCATATGCAAATTAACCTCCATCTTTGTTGGGTTAATTTGCATACTCACTCTGATTGGCTGTGGGCATAGCGGAGTGATGGTTAATTTGCATGTTTCTCTTTTATTAGGTAAGATACCTTCTTGGTAAGCTGACCCTTTTATTATCAAAAATATCCCTCTTTATAAAAATGTTTGTCTTAAACTCTATTTTGTTCAAAATTAATATAGCTACCCCAGCCCTTTGATTGTCACTGTTTGTATGATATATTTTCCACCCTTTACTTTCACCCTATTTGTGTCTTTCTATCTAAAATGTGTCTATTGTAGATAGTATACTGTTAGATCATGTTTTTTAATACATCCTATTTATCTCTGCTGTTTAATTGAAGTGTTTGATCCATTTTATATAATACTAGGGGCCCGGTGCACGAAATTCGTGCACTGGGGGTGGGGGGTCCCTCAGCCCAACATGCCACCTCTCACATACTGGGAGCCCTCAGGGGATGTCCTACTGATGGCTTAGGCCCGATCCCCACGGGAAGCGGGCCTAAGCCGCAGTCTGGCCTCCCTTTGTGGGAGGCAACCGGGCTGGTCAGAGGAAGGCACCAGCCCCATCACCTCACTGCTGCAGCCACTGCTAGTCACCACAGCCACCAAGGTGTTTTCATCAACACGACTCCAGTCCCTTCACCAAGAAAAAATGACAACTTTCTTTAGGCATTTTCAAGATGTGTCTTTCATAGCATATGACATTTCTTTCTTTCTTTTTTTTTTTATCCTCGTCTAAGGATATGTTTCTATTGACTTTTAGAGAATGTGGAAGAGAAAGGGAAAGACAGAGAGAAACATCAAAGTGAGAGGAACACTTTGATTGGTTGCCTCCTGCATGATCTGGGCCCCGGCCAGAGAGGAGCCTGCAACCTAGGTACATGCCCTTGATCAGAATCAAACCCAGACCCTGCTGTTTGCAGGCCGAGGCTCTATCCACTGAGTCAAACCGGCTATGGCAGGATATGACATTTCTTAGCCCTCCAGCAGCGGACCTTCGTTTTTTTCTCCAGGAGTGTGGTGGAAAAACCCTAGATCACCTTTTTGGATTCTTATTACCCAAGTTACTAAGAATATTACCAGTGGCATACAGGAAGCTTAGCCAATGGGCAGTCAGAAAAGGTGTTTCCTCTATAGTTCAAACCAATCATCGGCTGTGCCCTGCCCAGGCCTAAAGCCTCTGGCCAAAGCTTTAGGCCTGGGAAGGGGACCTCCAGCTCCCTGTGATTGCAGACACCACCCATTGGGCAGGGGACCCCAGCTCCCTGCAATCCACCACAGGAGCAGAACACCTCTCAGGAGCGGACCCCCAGTTGCCTGTGATCCATCGCAGGCTCCCCGCTAGTGCCCAAGGCTGGAAAAGCCTCCGGCAGGATGGTTTCCCGGCCTTGGGCTCGGCCGCACCCCAGCCTGCCTGCCATGGATTGCAGGAGCCAACCCCCAGTTGCCTGCGATCCGTCGCAGGCTCCCCGCTGGTGCCCAAGGCCGGAAAAGCCTCCGGCAGGATGGTTTCCTGGTGGGCGTGGCTGGTGGGCATGGCTTGTGGGTGTAGTGAAAGTATGGTCAATTTGCATATTACTCTATTATTAGGTAGGATAATATAAATAGGATTTACATTTGCCATTTTGCTATAGGTGTTCTATAGTGTTAAATATTTTTTGTTATTTTATTACTACCTTCTTCTACATTAAAAAGATCCTCTAGTATACTATTTTAATTCCCTTGGCATTTCTTTACATATTTTTTAGTTGTTTTCTTAGTGGCTGCCCTCAGGATTACATTAACATCTTAATATATCACAATCTAGTCTGGATTAGTGTTAAATTAATTTTAATAGTATATAAAAGCTTTGCACCTTCATATGATAACCCTAGTCCCAGAAGTCATCATCTCTTATCTATATTAATATCTTCATTCTCTTTCCTCACCCTTGCTTGGCCTTTCCCATTAAGTAGCCAAAGTAACTTTTTTTCTAAGTGCAAATCAGTATTATTATTCCCTTGTTTAAAATCTTCCAAAGGCTTCCCGTTGGACTGAGATTAAGGACTGACTCTCATACCATGGCCTCTATAGCCAGAATGATCTGGTACTTGCCTACCTTTCCAGATTCATCACAGACCAATTGCTAACTTGAACTCTGGGCTTCAGCCACACTAATCTTTTCAAAATTCTTCTAAAGTGTCATGCTCCTTCCTGCCCCGGGACCTCTGCTGTGCTGTTCTTCTGCCTGGCATATACTCTCCCATTACTCCCACCCCTTCACCTCATTAACTTGCCTCCTCAATCCTCAGATACCAGCTCCAATGTCATTGCCTCAGCAAAGCTTTCCTTGACCTGAGAATAGCTCAGAAGCTCATACTTTTCCTTGGTCATTCTGCCCCAGTTGTTAATTATACTTCCATGTGAATTTAATTTGCTACCCTCACTCAGCAAGAAGTAGTACAAGGTCCTGTTTTATGAGGGCCCATTCCATGTCTAATTTACTCGCCATTCTACTCATCGTTCCTATATGTAACACAGAGCTACACATATAGGAACCACTCAATAAATAAAAGAATAAATAAACTGATTAATCTTTTATTAAGCTATAATTATATTCTAACTATAGGCCAGCACAGTTTTCAGTGTTTTACCTGTATTTTCTCATTTGATTGTGGGATAGGTATTATCATTATCATCCCAATTTTGCAAATAAGGAAACTGAGGCACAGATAATAAATGCCTTATACAGGGTGGGGGGGTCACACAGGAGTGGGCAGAGCAGGATTAATATCTTCCTAACTCCAAAACCTGTGTACTTCACCATTACCCATGACTATAGAGAAATTTGACTGATTATTTAACTCAATGCCAATAAAATGAGAATTGTCCCTCTCTCCATTAGTTAAAAAAGTGCCCCAAACTCCTGTAGAACTCCTGGTTAGAACTGCCTGCAGAGGTTGAATGAGCCTCTAGCCCCTTCCTTGTCTTCTGACATTGAGTTTGATATTTTGAACAACCAAGTACTCAGAACCCAGTCTTGGCATGACTACACAACATGATTGGACTAACGATCTCTAGTGGGTCATAAAATGGCTGTGAAGGTTATCCCAAATGTAGGAGCTCCTGAAATGTTTTCAACTGCAACATCATCAAAGAAAAATATAGTTTCCCTAACTTTGGACAGATTCTTGAACGTTTTGTAAGAAAAGTTCTCTTCTCATTTGAGAGTCGCATCTGGCATACACACAGATACACACACATGAAATGGTCAGATGTACCAACACCAATGTGTCCGAACAGCTCAGCACCTCAGGAGTGACCACACCCTCCTCCTTCATGTTATTAACAGCCGTGTGAAGGTATACTAAATGCAATAAACCACACACATTCAAAATGTACAAATTGACAATTTTTGACATATATATGGTTAGGTTTATGCCTATAATCTTGCTACTTGTTTTCTATTAGTCTGACCTGTTCTTGTTCTCTTTTTTTTTTCTGACAGTTTTTGCATTGAGTATTTTTAATTCCATTCTACCTCCTTTGTCGGCTTGTTTTGTCAGTTAGTGGTTATTTTAGGTTTATGGTATATATCTTAAATGTATTATGGTCTAATTTCAATTGCTTTTAGACCACTTACTGCAAGGTACAAGAGCCTTGCAATAGCATATTTCCATTTCTCCCCTCCTGGGCATTTTTTTGAAATTCAGTGGTTTGTTGTTGTTTTTAATTGTGGTAAAATATACACAACCTAAACTTAACCATTTTTAGGTGTACAATTCAGTGGCATTAAGTACATTCACATTGTTGTGCAACTATCACCACCATCAAACTCCAGAACTCTTCCAGTGTCCCAAATGGAAATCTGCAGCCATTAAATAATAACTCCTCATTCCGCATGCCCCCAGTCCCCGGTAACCACTATTCTACTTTCAGTCTCTAAAAATTTGATTATAAATTTACCTCATATAAAAGGAATCACGTAATACTTGTCATTTTTGTGTCTGGCTTATTTCACTTAGCATAATATCATCAAGGTTTATCCACGTTGTAGTATGTGTCAGAATTTCCTTCCTTTTTAAAGCAGATTAATATTCTGTTGTGAGTATATATACATTTTGTTTATCCAGTTGTCTGTCAGTGGACATATGGGTTGGTTATCTTTGGAACTATGGATAATGCTGCTATTCTTCTCTTAGCTTTTATGCTATTATTGTCATACATTTTACTTACACATCTGTTATAGACACACTATTTTTGTTCCTATAGTAAATTGTCTTAAAGATAACTAAATAGAAAAATATCACATATTTATCCACGTAGCTCTTTCTGGTGTTTCTTTATTACTTTGCGTAGCTCCACATTTCCATTTATTTTTCTCTCCTCCTGCCTGAAATTGCTGCCAACATTCCTACAGTGCAGATATGCAGATAATAAGTCCTTCAGCTTTTGTATGTCTTAAAAAATCTTTATTTTTTTCTTTGTTTTTGACATACATTTTCATGGGACATAGAATTAGAGATTGAAAATTTAGAGGACTGGATGAAAGATGTGGCCCCACTGTCCTTTCACTCCCAGCAAGAAATCTGCTGTCATGCTTATCTCTGCTCCTTTGTACAAAAACTTTTTTCTCACTTCAAAACCCAGGCCTTTCTGAATCCTCTTCTCAACTAGACTGTGATCTTGGGACTTCCTGTTTGTCATTGCATTGCCCCGTTTCAGCAAAAATCCTGCTAAGTCAGTTTAGCCAGAATCCCCTTGATACCCGCAGGTGACCTCTGATCACTGTGGCCTGCCCACAGCAGGAACCCCGGCAGGTCGGTTTAGCCAGAAATCACCCTCTCCCTGCTGATTCCTGATCTTTCCTCTCAGTAGTTTTCTGTCTACTGACCCACCCTCAACACTGCTCCATGGCTATAAATCTGAACTTTTCTATGTTGTGTTCATAACTGAGCCCAGTTTGTATCATCTTGTTCCCTATTGCAATAGTCCCTCAATAGAATCTGTTTTTATTTAACTACTGTCCGGCTCTCATTTTTATTTAATAATCTTCATACGCACAACACACACACACACATGCACACACATGTGCATAACCACACACAAACATGCATGCACACATGTGTACACATGCACATGAACACACGGCTCCAGATGCTCCCCACAGGTTGGGCTCAGGAGCGCTCCTTGGGAAAGACCTTGGAAGCAGCCCACCCCAAACAGCAGCAGCTCTGACTCTCTCACAGGAGGGACCATGAGCAGTACCCACCGCTCTCCGTTGCGGCCACATCAGACTTGGAGGGCTCGGCCACCAGCCTCTGGATCTGGGCCAGCGTGCTGTAGGCTTCCTCCATCTCCCTCCAAATGAGAAACACGTCCTCTCGGACCCCGGCTCCTGGGAGGGAAACACAGTGTGAGTGGGTGGCCGTGGCTGGCAGTCCAAGCAGGCCTGGCACAACCCTGGCTAGTTTTCTAGAACATTTTGAGCATCAAATTCCATGTGCCAAGCAGAACATAAACAGACTCATAGATACAAAGAACAGACTGATGGTTGTCAGAGGGGAGAGCGTTTGGGGCTGGGTGAAAACGGTGAAGGGATTGAGAAGTACAGGTTGGTACTTACAAAATAGTCATGGGAATGTAAAGTACAGCATAGAAAATATATTCAATAATATTGTAATAATTACGTATGGTGGCATGTGGGTACTGAGGGAACACTTTGTAAAGTATATGACTGTCTAACCAATATGCCATACACCTGAAACTAATACAAAGTAATACTGAATATAAACTGTAATTGAAAAAATACAAATAAAATTTCTAAAAAAGAAGTACTAACTGGTAGTTATAGGATAGTCATGGGTATATACTAGTAAATATAGTCAATAATATTGTAACAACTACGTATGGTATCAGATGGGTACTAAATTTATCAGCATGATCACTACGTAAGTTATATAAATGTCCAATCATTGCGCTGTACATCCAAAACTAAATATTGTACATCAAATGTAACTGAAAAATTAAAAAGTTATTTTTTAAAAATTTCCAGGTTCCCCAATAACCTCTGGGAAGCAGAACTGGAATCCCTACGGAAGTGCTGTCATTTCAAGAAACTACAGCTGCCCATCTGGGGTTGTAATAAACCTTTACAAAGTAAATATTTGTAGCAGCCCAAATATTTTAAGGTGAATTATTAATAATACTCAAATATGATAAAGACTAAAAATATTCAAGGGCACCTAATAAATGCCAGGTGAATGTGGCGAGGAAGGGAAATGTACTGGTTTAGGAAAGTGACGACCCTTATCCTTTTTTTATTTCGCTGAGACTGCCTTCTTTGAAAGCACCTTCACAAGTCTTTCTTTCCCCTGAAGTTACTGAGTCTTTGGCCTCCTCTTCTGGACCTCTGTTGTCTCAGTTTAGACGGTATGACTTTATTTTTCATGGCATGGCTCATTTATGTCACTCTCACAATAATCAGTCAAGGTGCGTCTATGGTAAGACGTCCAAGGCTGGGACCGAGGCTCTGCCCTCACATAGGTTCTGCTCTAACACATCAGTAGTTTCTGGAGGTTAAGGAGGTGTAAGAGCAGGAAGGATATAGGTGCGACTAAAGTACAACAGGAGGGAACCTGTGGGGTAACCTGACTGTACCAATGTCAGTATCCCAGTGGTGATACTGTCCTATAGTTTTACAAGGGGGATCTGGGTAAAGGGCACATGGATCTCTGTGTTACTTCCTACAACTGTACATGAACCTACAATGATCACCACACCTCTGCACTGTGTGCACATGGCCAGTGACTGCAAAAGACTACCATGAGTGGAAGATGCCACCCACCACTGTCAGTGGCATCTGTGGGCCCAACCACCAGCCTGGCACTACTCAAGGCACTGTGGGCTACAGGGGAGTCCCTGACCCTGTGCTGCTTTAAATAGTTGTATAGACAAGAATTTAGCAGTTGTATTGCTAATTTTAAAAATTCCATTCCAATAAAAAATGTGTGTGGGTCTGTTTAATCCTCACTCAAGGATATGTCTTTTAATGATTTTTAGAAAGAGGAAAGGAGAGAGAGAAACATTGATTGGTTGCTTCCTGTATGTGCCCCACCTGGGGACAAAACCTACAAATTAGGTATGTGCCCTGACCAGGAGTTGAACCCACAACCTTTTGGTGTATGGGACAATGTTCCAACCGACCGACCCACCCAGCCAGGGCTGAAAATGTTATTTAAAACAAACAAACAAACAAACAAACAACTCTACTTCACAGACTGTATACAGGTGGCTCAGAGAACACTGATGATGTTATCATGGAAGTAAGCTGGGCCCAAATTCTGTAATGATCAGTACTTTTTTTGGGGTGCTTGCTATGTGCCTGACATTATGCTTGGGCCTTCCTAGACATTTTCTTGTTTCTTTTCACCACAACTCTGTAAGAAAATTCTATTCTTGTTCCCACTTACAGCTGTGTAAGTGTAAACTGAGGCAGAGTGAGTTGTCCAAGGTCACACTATCAGTGAGTGGCAGAGCAGAGTCAAATCCAGTTTGGCGTGACTACACCAACTCAGCCACTAGGACCAGTTGCCCTGATAAAGTGGAGAGTGGTTACCAAGGGGCCCTGCAGCCCCTACTCCAGCTGTGATGAGACCCCACCTCCCAAGCTTTTCTACTAACAGTTTCCAGACACTGAGATCCACAGCCACAGAGATTGAGGGACCCCCTTACCAAGCCTGTCTGCTAACAGTCCCCGGACACTGAGAGCCACAGCCACAGAGGAGGAGACCACAGGTCTACAGGCCACCCCAGGAGACTCATACACCAGGCCACAAGGCTGACTGTAAGCCACCAAGACAGATGGGGCAGACCAGAGTCAATGTCATCGATTCCGGTCAAGGGTACATGCCCAGCTTGCAGGCTCTCTCCCCAGTGGGGGGCGTGCAGGAGGAATCCAATCAATGACTCTCATCATTGATGTTTCTATCTCTCCCTCTCCTTTCCTCTCTGATTTAAAAATAATAATTTTAAATTTTTTTTAAAATCTCCTGGAATCATGCTGAAGTGACTGAGTGATGCAGCCTGCGTCACCTAACAAGACATGAGCATAGAGAAATCCCTCCAAATCTTTTTTAACAGTTAAATCGAGCTACTAGCAGCCTCCCAAGCTATGCTGTTTTTAGTTTCCTTTGAGGGGCTTATAGACCCATCACCTCCTGGGATGGAAACCACCCAGGCTAACTCTGAGACACAGGGGACAGGGGTTGCCCCCCAAGGGAGGGCCTGATGTGACGTTCTGGTGAGTAACCACACACACCTGCCAGCGTGGCTGGACTCTTGCCCTGGAACGCAGCCTCCACAGGCCAGGCCTGCTGGTGAGCAACTCAGCGAGCTCGCAAGGGTCGGGCTCCTGCCCCTGCAGCTTCTCTCCCTTGTCGAACTGTGACTTCCTTGGACCCAAAACTGTGTCTATCAGTTTTGGTGACCACTCTCCCTGACATGCTCTGACTCCTGGCAGCTCCTTCCAAATAGGCTGCTCCAGAACAGCGGTCGCCAACCACCGCCTCCTTTCATCACCGCTCCCCACAGCTTATCACACTGCTCAGCTCTCAAATAACAAACGGGAGTGGATCTCTCACCCTGAAAGCAGAGCAAGTTTTTCAAATGTTACCAGAAAGCCTCACTATTTCTTTTTCCTAGTAGCTCGATTTAACTGTTAAAAGATTTGGAGGGATTTCTCTATGCTCGTGTCTTGTTAGGTGACGCAAGCTGTATCACTTAGTCACTTTAGCATGATTCCAGGAGATTTTTAAAAATTTTTTTAATTATAATTATTTTTTAACCAGAGAGGAAAGAAGGAGAGATAGAAACATCAATGATGAGAGTCATTGATCGGATGCCTCCTGCACGCCCCCACTGGGGAGCGAGCCTGCAACCTGGGCATGTACCCTTGACTGGAATCGAACCTGGGACCTTTCAGTCCACAGGCAGATGCTCTATCCACTGAGCCAAGCCAGCTAGGGCCCAGGAGATTATATTGGTGCTGGAAGAACTGGGACGAGCCTGTCCACCACTGCCCAGGCCAGGAGAGGTACAGTGAGCAGTGGGCATCCTGGGGGCAGGCTGGCCTGCAGCCAGGAGCTGAGAATAAAACCAGGAGCCCAGGATGCACACTCACTGTTGGAGGAGGAATATAAGGTTCCCTGCCCTCATCGGGATCTGTCGGATTTGGTGACCACTCTCCCTGGCACGCTCTGACTCCTGGCAGCTCCTGTTGGGAAAACTAGACCTGCACATGCATCCGGTGAAGGTGAGCGCTGAGGGGAGAAGAGGTACAGGGGAACAGTTCTTAAGTTTGAAACTGGGATCCCGGGGCTACGGAGAGAAGGCACCACCTTTCAATCAGCAAGCAGAAGCATAATGGGCATTCCAAGAGTATGGGGTTCCCTCAACAGGAACCATGTCTTGTATTCCTTTTGAATCTCCTCAACCTGAGTGAGACTGTAAAGCACACAAATGGAGTTTAATAAATGCTTGTTACCCAACCAGATGATTGTCTCATAGCAGAAAAAAATAAAAGTGAGAATATTCAGAGCACCCGGTTAGAAGGAGCAGGACCTGGCGGTCAGTAACCTCCTGGGCCATGTCCACTGTGATGTGGCAGCAGCTTTGGAAGTGTAGCTGCTCCAGCTCCACCCACCGAGTTAAACTGAGTCCTGGGAGAAGGAGGCGCCCGCCTCCGAGAGAGCCTCCTGCGTCAGAAAGCTGTAAACAGGCACCACCCCTGCTTCTAAATTAAATTAGAGACGAGGAGCGAGCAGCAACGCCACGGCCAGTGATGAGCCAGGAAACTTGAGCTGACTAAAGGTCGCCAGTGTCTACCAGCAACGCAACTTGGTCACTTTTCCTCTTCAAGCATAACAGCCTGAGCATATGTTACAGAGAATAAAATCAGGCTTCACAATATTCAGTTTTAGTTCATGCATTTTTCTCCACCATCACAAAAGAAGTGCAGCTTTCAAAGATAGAATCAACCACATTTTTACAGCTACACCGCTTTTGGACTTAATAATACTAGTGGAAAAGGGCAGCTTTTCTGCTATTGTTTTGCCAGGAGATACTCTCAGAAAAACTGCCTTTTTCCTATTACCTGATCCTCCTTTCATTTATTCATTGCTAGGTCTTTCTTGTGAGCACACAGAACCCTACCTGCCGGTTTTGCTCCGTTAGCAGGGGCTGGCCAGCATGCGGTGCTGGGAGGGGCTGAGGCCAGCACAGGCTCGGTGGGAAGGGGGTGATGGGTTGATTAGTGATGGCTGAATGGGTGGGATGGGCCTAGACATGAAAGTGCTGTGCTGCCCAACCCGATCTCCTGGAACTAGGGGAGGGTTCTGAGCTACTGGTTTTATTGGTTAAACCTATGAAAAATATGTAAACATGCTGAAGTTAAAGCTGTGCCCCAGTTGTCTGTAGTTTGTCTCCTCCTTCTGCTCCTCCTCCGCAGTATCTATGTATATAAAAGCGTAATATGCAAATCGACCCAATGGCAGAACTACCGGTTGCGATGACGCTCACTGACCCACCAGGGGGCAGACACTCAATGTAGGAGCTGTCCTCAACCCTCAGGCCCCAATCACCTGATTGGGGAATGGGGAACCAGGGATGAGTGGCAGCAGATGCAAGCAGCACCAGGCCAAGGCGGGTGCGAGCAAGTGGGGCCCCGATCACCCCACTGGTCGCCCCACACACAGAGGGCCACCAGCGTTAGCGGCAGGGGACGGGGCCAGCTGCAAGCAGCCAGGGAAGATCATCCCTGATCACAGGCCAGGCCTAGGAACCTTACCCGTGCACGAATTTCGTGTGCCAGGCCTCTAGTAAAGTATAAAGCTCTGGCCTGAAATGGGAGCTCAGAGCTCTGATGGCAGTCATCCACCTGGGTGCTCATCCTACCACGGAGTCCCTGAATTTAAATTGTGTAGGCCATCTAAAATAAGTCCATGTTAGCTTTCCCAGTGGTCCAGATCCTGGGCTGGCTACATCAATGCTGAAATTATCTCTTTTTATAGCCGATGCAAGGCCTTCATTGAAAATTTTATTATTTCGGTTTAATTAAATTTTCTAGCATAAAACAGGAAGAAAGAACCAAACTAAAAGATGAGATTTGCCTTAAACCGAAAAGATCAAAAGCCCCTCCTTCCCCGGAGAAAGTCCCCAAACCACTCAACAGACCCCTCACTCCAGGCCCACGGGGCTTCACAAACTCAGGAGCAGCTCCCCAAAGGATGGGGACTTACCTCTTACAGACACAGTCCCCGGGAAGCACCGGCAGTTAAAGGGCCTTCCCAAGACAGTAATGACCCAGTCCCGGCCAGGACAATCCCCCCAACCTGACAGTTTCTGAAGCATGCCCAACTTACAAATATTCCGGCCCTTCAAGCCTCTCCCTGAGCCCACTCTGACAATAGGGAAGCGGGGAAAGTCCTTCCAGAAAGGGCCTGCTGTAGACCACTCCTCACCTGGGAGAGCAGGTGCTCCCGGTCCCAGCTCTAGAGAGGTCCCAGCAGCCCACTCCTAGTATCAACCTGAAACATGGATCTTCCTCCCATCTGGACACAATTTAACCATTCAGTATCCACTTCCTAGATCCAAATTCCAGTGCCCATCCATCGTTATGCATGCAGATAAGCTGGTCAGCATCATGACTATTCTGCAAATGCTCTATATGACAGAGGCTGCCATATCTTGTTGGATTATCTTACTTTCTAGAACCAATGGAAGGCCACTTGGAATCCCAAAAGGAAACTAACATTAATTGAATGCCAATCTTGTACTAAACATTTCTGTGTGTGCCATGTGCTTTTATTCTTCCCACGACCACATGCGGTAAGTGCTATTATCCCCATTTTTACAACTGAGAGAACATAGGTCAGAAAGGTTAAGAAACATGTCTAGATCACACAAGTAATTAGTGGCAAAACTAAGGTATGAATCCAAGTCTGACTCCAAAGTTGATTCAATATCCAGCAAACACTTTCCCAGAGCTAATAAATAAATAAATAAATAAATAAATAAATAAATAAATAGAATCACACGGAAACAAAAGATTGTGACA
This sequence comes from Cnephaeus nilssonii, assembly GCF_951640355.1. Lineage (NCBI taxonomy): Eukaryota > Metazoa > Chordata > Mammalia > Chiroptera > Vespertilionidae > Cnephaeus > Cnephaeus nilssonii. Next base: position 62,306,447 of record NC_137086.1, on the reverse strand, counting down.
AGCTCACATTATTGTTCAGCAAATATTTACTTCCCTTTCCACCTCAGTGTGAGTGGAGACCTCCCGTCCCACTACTGTTGAACTTGGTCATGTGATTTGCTTTGGCCAATGGAGTATTAGTGGATGTTACATGAACAGGGATCTTACACATGGCTGCAGGGTTTGGCTTGGCTTGTGTGCTCGTAGAATTTGCTACAATAAAAATATACCTGGGATAACACCAGCTAAAGAAAGATGAGTCCACCCTAGAGTAATCAAACTGCAGTTGATCTGTAGACCTGTGATCAAGAAAGAATGGCTGAGGAGAAACCAAGATGGCGGCATAGGTTAAACACCTAACCTACAGCCTGGCACAACAATTTCAAAAATACAACTAAAAGTCAAAACGGACATCATCCAGAACCACAGGAAAGCTGGCTGACTGAAATGCCCACAACTAGAAGGAAAGAGAAAACCACAAGGAAAATCAGAGAAGCCGTAAAAGCCTGAGGTATGGAGACACAGGCAGAGACACGAGCCAGCGCGCGTGCGGGGAGGACGGAGCCAGAGAGGAAGGGGCGGCTGACGGCCTGGCCGGCGTTCTCTGGCGGGAAGGAGATAAAAGCGCCAGATTGTGCTGAACCCCAGCTCCGACTGCACTGAACCCCAGTTCCGGGCAAAACCCTGGGAAGCCGGGCTCAGGCTGGGGGAGTCTGGGCTGTGGGGCGGAGGCACAGAGGAGTTGCGCCGGAGCCGCGCACGGGAATGTGCGCAGAGGAGGGACTGTTGCCTGTGCCGCTAGATTGCCCTAGCGGGAAGGAGACAAAAGCTCCAGACCGTGCTGAACCCCAGTTCCAACTGCACTGAACCCCATTTCCAGGAAAGAACCGGGGAAGCCAGGCTCATACTGGGGAAAGCTGGGCTGTGGGGCAGAAGTGCAGAGAAGCGGCGAAGGGCAGAGCACCGGAGGCGCACACGGGATTGTGCGCAGAGGATGGTCTGTTGACCGTGCCGCTGAATCGCCCTGGTGGGAAGGAGACAAAAGCGCCAGACTGCGGTGAGCCCCAGTTCCGACTACACGGAAACCCAGTTCCGGGCGAGAATCTGGGAATCCAGATTCATTGGGGGAGAGACTAGACTGTTTGGCAGCGCGCGAAACTCCAGGGCGCTTTTCTCTCAGAGGTGTTTGCTGGGAGTACAGAGGGACACTGAGACACAGGAACCTCATAGGGCGGGGCTGACGGGAAGCCAAGGCGGTAGGCTCCGCCCTGTAACTCCGCCCCATCCAAGCTGAACACAGAGGCTTTTACAATTTTGCAAGTCTAGTTGAATGGGGCTGTCTCCCGGCATAGACACAGCTGATCCTCACAGCCAATTGGACTGGAGGTCACATCCTCCCAGTGTACCAACAGCAATCAAGGCTTAACAACACCAAGACTTTGCACTCAGCCCACAAAGGGGGGTATCAAGAGCGACCACCTAGGGAGATTGGGGAAGCTGAGCGATAGGGAGGCAGCCAAAAGGGGAAGACACCAAAACAGGTCACGAATATAAGGGATGCTGTAATTCCTGCTGAGGGGCCTCAGGCAGTAGCTGACCTACACTCCATTGGAGACCCAGAAACGAGAGCATCTAGTGGTCGGTGTGAGATGACACCAGATTTCAACCACTCGCATAAGGGACACATTCAAGAGGCAGACGCAGTGAGCGCCAAAGCCTTGCTGCACCAAGACCCGGCCCATAAACGTGTCTCCCGCACAGCAACTCTTCCTTTATAGACACAGAAGGTCCGCACAGCCAAGTGGCCTGGAGGACAATTCCTCCCAGTGACACCAACAACAATCAAGACTTAACTATACAAAGAAGGACCAAGATGGAGGCATAGGGCAGAAGCCTGATTGCTGCCTACCACAACAATTTTGAGACTACGACGGGAGAGCACAGCAGACACCATCCAGAACCACCGGAGGGCTGACTGAGCAGATGCTCTACAACTAGAATAAAAGAGAGGGGTACGCGGGATGAAGCTGATGCCGGTGACCCAAAGACCACACTGTAAAAACTACGGCTCAGGCGACACAATGGCGGCCTGGAACGTGCTCGGCGCAGTTCCCCCAGCGGTCTCCGGCTGAGGGGAAGGCTCCACTCGCTGCCGAGCACGGACAGACGAGCCCCTGGGAGACATGAGGTGGGAGACTCCGCGCTTGCTGACCTCCGAGTCCTTCAAGAATCTCAACGCCCCGGAAGCGGCCAGGTGCGCACACTCGGCGACCGGCCACCGCTGCAGACCCAAGGGCCGACGCAGCCACCCCGGACCAGCCCGCCGCCGCACACCGGGCACACCGGAGCTTCACCGAGCCCGCCGCCCAACGAGTTCTGCAGTGGCTGCCCTGGAGCTCTGAGAAAATGGCCGAAGGAATTGCTGAGAGGGAATTGACCAACAGGAATTGGGATCAAGAAGACGAAACCCCGCTGGGTCCCGGATCCGGGTGAAGCCGCGCGCCCCTGGATCTGGGTGGGGCTGGGAACTGGGTCAGGGTGAGGCTGGGTCCCGGGTCCGGGTGAGGCCACGTGCCCCTGGGTCCGGGTGAGGCCATGCGCCCCTGGGTCCAGGTGAAGCTGAATCCTGGGTCTGGGCGAGGCCGTGTGCCCCTGGACCCGGGTGAGGCCACGCAACCCTGGGTCTGGGAGAGGCCACGCGCCCCTGGGTCCGGGTGAGGCCACGTGCCCCTGGGTCCGGGGGAAGCTAGATCCCGGGTCCGGGCGAGGCCGTGTGCCCCTGGATCCGGGTGAGGCTGGGTCCCAGGCCCAGGAGAGGCCACGCGCCCCTGGGTCTGGGTGAGGCCATGAGCCCCTGGGTCCAGATGAAGCTGAATCCTGGGTCTGGGCGAGGCCGTGTGCCCCTGGATCCGGGTGAGGCTGGGTCCCGGGTCCGGGTGAGGCCGTGGGCCCCTGGATCCGGGTGAGGCCACGCGACCCTGGGTCTGGGAGAGGCCACGTGCCCGTGGGTCCGTGGGAAGCTAGATCCCAGGTCCGGGCGAGGCCGTGTGCCCCTGGATCCGGGTGAGGCTGGGTCCCAGGCCCGGGAGAGGCCACGCGCCCCTGGGTCCGGGTGAGGCCATGCGCCCCTGGGTCCAGGTAAAGCTGAATCCTGAGTCTGGGCGAGGCCGTGTGCCCCTGGATCCGGGTGAGGCTGGGTCCCGGGTCCGGGTGAGGCCGTGGGCCCCTGGATCCGGGTGAGCCTGGGGGAGTCCCGGGTCCGGGTGAGGCCGTGGGCCCCTGGATCCGGGTGAGCCTGGGTCCCGGGTCCGGGTGAGGCCACGCAACCCTGGGTCTGGGAGAGGCCACGCGCCCCTGGGTCCGGGTGAGGCCATGTGCCCCTGGGTCCGGGGGAAGCTAGATCCCGGGTCCGGGCGAGGCCGTGTGCCCCTGGATCCGGGTGAGGCTGGGTCCCAGGCCCGGGAGAGGCCACGTGCCCCTGGGTCCGGGTGAGGCCATGCGCCCCTGGGTCCAGGTGAAGCTGAATCCTGGGTATGGGCAAGGCCGTGTGCCCCTGGGTCCGGGTGAGGCTGGGTCCCGGGTCCGGGCGAGGCTGTGGGCCCCTGGATCCGGGTGAGGCCACG